>NC_141458.1:99215000-101615000 GCF_015680905.1 Coptis chinensis
ATTTTACGACGGAGATGATTAGGAGGGATTGAACGGATTTGGTACTTTCGGCCGAGGAATTCTATCACTATGATTTGGTAGAACAGTTTTATAAGAAGCGAGAATTGGAGGGATAGGATTTTCATTAAGGTAGCGAGGAACGAGGAGGGAAATAACGAGGCGGTTGTTGGCTAAAATGTTAGGAATTACGCTGAAAAGTAACCTAGAAATGACCATTTAGGAATCCCAATTATCTTGGAGTTCCCGCTTTGATGAAAGATACTTGTCGTGGAGGGTGGATACAATCCGAGATCTCACTAGGCCCCACCCGGTCGACCTTGAGAACCAATCAACTGGTCAGCTCGGGTGGATTGGTAGGAACGCCCTCGGGAAAGACAAAGTCGGCGATATCGGTCCGCAATGTCCGCGCGCGTTCTCTGGATTTTGCAAATGAATAAGTATAATTTCTGCATCCTCGATTTAATTGTTAATGTGATTAGAGGAGTGGGAAAGAGCTTGGCCTCTTCCCGTATTGATCACTAAGATCATGCTCTCCTTTAGAGTCGCCGCAAAATCTGCTCCTATTAAGATCAAATTGCATTCTAATGCAAGTATCTATACGGATTGCATCCAAGAGACTTGGCCGTTGTCTGAAAGAAAAGTGGTTGAGTCGGAGGATGAAAGGGAGGATATGACATGTCTGGATGACGATGCATTAGATAGTTGTAGTTCTAATTTAGAACGCGCGTGCAAAGTGTTACAAACCGGCTTCAAGCGTTAGCGTTTATGGTATTTGTAAAGATATCCGAGATAGACAGATTGTAGTTCGAAATAAGCAAACGAACCTTCAGACGAGACTTGAAATGCTCGAAAGGGGTCAGGACGATATCATGTCTAACATAAAGACTATCCACCAGCATCACCAAGCCCAGTATGCAGTACTCAGGACTGAGATGGAAGCACATCGTTTGTTCCGAATAAAGATGCTACGACGCATGCCACCCGTGGAGGATTCTGTTTCAGCCGAGTCTGAGAGGCATGAGTGTCGTTGCCGAAGGACAGATGGCTCAAGCCATTCTCCATCCCAGGACTAATCTCCATCTCAGGGTCCATCTTCATCACATGGCTAGGTGTTCACCATCAGTTTGTGTTCGCTGTTATTTCATTGTTTTTATTGTTTTATTAGTTGGATTTTAATTCAGTTGTTAAATATAAATATTAATGTGTTTGTTTTATGTTGTTTGGATTTAAATTTTAGTTTTAATATAATTGGTTATTTTCAAATTCTGCTTGTTTTTATCATTAATCCCACCTTCCGAATTGTTTTGGGGTGGTAATATTTATACCGAGCATAATTCGTTATATGATCATCTTCTGTAAAGTTGTCATGGAGTAAAGGTTGAGAATTTGGCCGATATCGGCATATCTATGATTATGTGTGGTGGTAGCATGAAATCTAGGAGAGTTTAGAAGTTACTATTCTAAATCCAGTATAAAAGATACCAGGGTTGTTATAAAATCAAAAATATGGTTTGTTTCTGTTTTCGGATTTGGAAATTTTCTATTTCCGGAAATTGCCTTAACCAATTTGGAAACTTGCCGATTCGTTTTGGAAGCTCAGAACCTATTTAAACTTCCTTCATTCTACACTCACAACCCACACTACACCCCACCATCATCTCTCACCTTTCACTCCAAGCTTTTCCTTTTTTTTTTTCCTCTTAAACTTCTGCCCGGCGATTTCTACGCGCACTGCGCCCTAGACAATTTCAGAAAGTTTACTTTCGAGGCCGAGACCGACCCGCCCTACTTGAGCCGCGACTTCGCACCCAAAACACTGTAACTCCAAAACCCCCAAAAACCCAATTGGAGCGCCCCTTCCCCGCCTCCCTCTGTGAACACACGAAAATTTCCAATTTTTGAGGGTCATTCCAGGATTTTGGAACTGTTCAAAAGAGTAGTTGAGATGACATCTCCTATAGTCATACTGAAACGGTCTTTCGAAGACGTGTTGGGAACCGAGACCTATGGACATTGGTTCCGACCACGGGATCTACGATTAGGATGGCACCATCTCGCGGTAAGTGATGACGATTCATATTCAGACAAAAGCTTCTTTGCTTATTTCTACGACCACGTTAGGTTCTATTGTAATCGGGATGGAGATCAAGAATTCTCCGTCGTGAGTCGTCGATGACCACGACACTAAAATTCAATAAAAATGTGGTAGCTTTAGTTTCGGGGATTACCAATACCGATCCTGTTCACACATGGGGATATATGATCGATAATGCATACCTTTATGATTATACATATTTCCATGAGTATTATGGGGAGGGTATTTCGAGTAATGGACCGAGGCGATATAGCATTGCCCTTGGTAGCCTTTTCCCCTAAACGTAGGCACCACCATGTTATTCATCCCGATGAATATTTTGGGGAATGGCGGTTCATTTCTGCAAACAAGACCGCTGGTGACATTTTCCTCGCTTTAGCTGAGGGACGTCGCCAATATGACATTCCCCGAGTTTTAGTCGCTAGTCTTAAGAGAGCCCAAAGCATGAGGCATAAGTATCTTCTTATGCCTGTTTTGGTAAGCCGCATCATGCGTAGTTGTTTACTTGTATTATGTGCACAATTCACAGATTGGAAAAGGGTTGAAGTCATGAGACCCACCAATTGGGTGGTTCGCTCATTGCGAATTATGACTTGGCCGGGATGGCAGGTGCAACCTCATTTGGTCGCCCCGTACATCCCATCAGACATAATAACACTTAATAGGCTAACATTAGTAGATGATAAATGGCGGCAAGCTTGGCAAGTTATAATGGCCTGGCAGGATGCGAAGGAACCTTATATCTTTGATGAGGAGGAGGATGCTTAAGCGGGAGATAAGATAAGTTTTTAGTTTTGTTATTGTCTGCTTATGTCCCAAGCAATTTAATTCTGTTAACCCCATAATGGGTGGAACTCTTATAGAGTTGCGTTAGCATTTTTATTTCCTATATTAGTATGTTCTAACCTTGTTTTGCAGATGTTCCAGAATTTCACGCGTTTCCATGGTATTTTTCTACCCTCTTTATTTAAATGCTTTGAGGACAAAGCATGCTTCTTGTTTGGGGGCATAAAACACGTGTAATTAAGGCATCTGTTAGGATATAGAAATGTATAATATGCATTTGTTTTCAAGTTAAAAATTTCAAAATTATAAATAAATAAGTTTATGCTATACACTTAGGAATATTGGTATTGTTGTCTTTCTCTATGCTCTTAACAATCTAGAAGTCTCCGTGCTTTTGCATCGAATAATTGTTAGAAACTTAGGTTAATATGTAGGTAATAATCTTTGTATCTATCTATAAATATATTACATGAGTATCTATGATTGTTAGTAGTAAGTTTCAAATCTAGGCTAGAGTACTTATTCTACAAATCCCGTGAGAATATAGCCTAAAAGCCTTATATGAAATAAACATTTGAGAAATGACACAAGGGAGAAGTAAAATCCGGATAGAGAAATCACACGTCCACTTGCTTGATCACTATGCCATATCCTAAGCAAGAATTTAGGCCCTCTTTGGATCGATATAGCCAGAAATTTAAACCTATGAATTATTTTCCGCTAGTCGCCCCTCTGAGCCTTTCTTTAGCCTTCCATAAACCCAAATTCCTTTACCCTGTTACAAAAACAAAACAAAATAAAAAATTCAACTTACCCAATCTAGAATAAGCCTGAGAATAGAATGAGTGAAGAAAGAAGAAGAGAAAAAGCTGTGTAAACAAAAATTAGTTAGTTGCTTCCGAAAAAAAAAAGAAAAGAAGTTTCCATCCAAGGAAAAGAAAAAAAAAAATAGAAATAAATAAAAACTCCAAAAATAGAATAAAAGGGAGTCAAAAGCCAAAGAAAAGAAAAAGAAAAATATGGCTAAGGATGGAAACAAAGTATAGAAGCAAAAGAAAATAACAAGGTTTTCTCTAAGTTACATAATATGAAGACTCTATTATCTCAGACTTGTCCTTTTGAATATCCATTTCCTTCCTTCTTAAACCATCTCCTAATCCCATGACACCTAATAAAGACCTCTAGCTCAATTAGGAATAGGCTAGTGTGATAGTAAGTGGCAGATGTGTTTGATCGACTTCGGCTTCCTTGTGTGTCATTGAGATTGTAAGGTAAAAAGTGTGCCCACCGCACACCTGAGGATGTAAACTTGAGCGGAAAAAATCGAGTGGTTTTAGCCTTGACATTTATGTGAGGACCTACTTAAGACGCTATTCTGAGTTTTCAGAAACGAACCTGCTATGCATTTCATAGTATTACTCATAGTATATATATTTGTATCATAGATGATTGATTATTATGCATATATTAGTTTAGGTTTTTGACTTGGTTATTCTTATTCATTTGCTAGTAAGATGTATAGATAGTTGAGACATGAATGAGAAAACAATAATAGTTTTATTTCTTAGTCGTTGTAGTATAGATGAAGTTTGTGAGTACCTTCACTTGGAAAACTCTCACGAGGCTATAACTTCGTCCACTAGGGAATTCCTAGTGGTTTAAGGCCTTGTTACATATGGTCAATGCAATCGCATTCAAATAAACGAGTAGATAGAACTCCATTTTTGGTCACTTATTCTAATTTCTCATCTTTGCTTGAGGACAAGCAAAATGCTATTTGGGGTGGTTTGATAAGAGCCCAAAACTGTAGTTTTAACCCTGTAATGATCATACTTTTAGACCAATTATGTGAGTAATAATTAAGAGTTAATATTGATTACGTGTTTTTATGCATTTCAGGCTTCAAAGTCCATTATGTGCAAAAATGTGCCACTTTAGCGAGATAAAGGAGCAAAGGTCGGTTGCTAAGGAGTTCTGTAATTAAAGGCCAAGATTCAAGAAGACAAAGCCTTTCTAAAGCCCGGTCAAAAGCTGAAAAGTCGATGATCGTAAACAAAGACTAAAATAGCGAGAACTTCCGAAGGTCAGATCTTTGGACTCAGACCTCGGAATTGGGCCTACCTTATGTCAAAACGACCGGATTAGAAAGAGATTTCCAATGGTCTAAGCCTTGACCCAATCAGAGGAGTAAAAGTGGATGAAAAGTCTGTTGAAACCAACTGCAGCTGAAGAGGCCTTTTTGGACTGAAAGAATTGGGTTTTGGGCCTGATTCTCTGGCCCAAAACATGGCTCCAAGCCCATTCACGATTTTTGGATCTGGACATATAAAAACAAAAGCTTAGCTCTTTGTTAATGGTAGCTAGTTAGACCTAAAACAATAGATAATTCTAGATCTAGTTTTTATTAAATAAAATTAAGTTTAGTTTAAATTCAATTCTTGTTTTAGATTAAACTCTTAGAATCATTGTTCTTCATTAGTATTGATAAATAAAATAGCTAGTTTGTTCATTTTGATTTTTGTCATTTCAATTTATAGATCTAATTTTAATTCTTGTTGAGTATCATTTCTGAGTTGTCAAATTAGATTGAAGTATTGTTAGTTAGATTATCCAAGTAGAATTTTGGTATGATGTTTAGTTTTAAATCAATGGGAAATGATAGTGGTATGAATCAAGGCTAAACCTCCATTAGAGGGGTTGAAGAAGCCTTGATGACGATTGATCTTTGTTAAACTTAGAAATCGTCGTGATAATTATTCAACTCTAGAAACGATTAATTCACCATGAGAATGGGTTTAATCGCTCACATGCTAGTTATGAATTGGTAGAAATGCCATGTATAATTAGGGATTAGAATTACTATTTTGATATGTTAAGCATTCAATTTGGATCACGACAAGTCTTTGTTAGTAGGATTAAGTCGAGTTAAGGTGGATTCAATTTCCTTTAATTCTTTATCTAAATTCAAACCCTTAACATTCTCTCTTTTCGTTATTCGTAACTTGTTAGATTTATTTACCTCGTAGTATAGAATTCCCCTCGTAAACCTCTCATTAGACTTAAGACCGATTAGTTAACTATGAAATCATTCCATGCTAGAGAACTAGGAGTGGAACGAATTTGTTACTCCACTCTATTTCGATAGAATTGAGAGTAGAAAACTTGATAAATTATAAGCACGTTAAGTTTTAGTTTATTTATGTTTTGAGTTTCATCGTTCATTTCGTAAGTAAACTATCATTTTTATGTTTATCATAAGGCCTCTATGGGGTGGGTGATCTTACTCATGGCAGTCTCATCAAAGTAGGGTGGGTGAGAGGATCCTATGCTAGCGTGCTCGGCAGCCCTAGGTGCTATGGGTTCCCAAGGGTCCTGTATGCATTTCTTGAAGACAAGCATATTCTTATATTGTGGTATAGGGAGTAGTGGGGTGGCGGACAGAAAACCCAGATTAATCATAACTTGCGTTACTAGAACGGCAAGAGGGGCTGACCTAAGAGTGGCATGTGTGATAATATAAAAAGAAAGGTAACAATGCAGAAGTTACCCTTTCGCTCCTGGAGGATCCAGAGAAGGTGGAGGAAGGTCTTGTTGATGTCTGAAGGCTTTGAGGTGCCAATGACGTTCAGTCCCAGCCATTGAGTCACAGCCAGCTGGTTCCGTCGCACCGAAATCGATACGCCGCATTTCCGTCTATGTTGTACTCTCCCTCGATTAGCGTGTCGAGCATCAGGTCGTAAGTCCGTGGGTACACGGACTTTCTTCTTGAAATCGATGCGTGGTCGACCAAAGGAATGCCCGTGATCTCGAGAGCAACAACACAGTGTGACTTAAGTGGCGCATACACCCTCTCGACAATGACCCAAAAATGGTCGCCATTAAAGCTCCCATTATCGTAGAATTTCATCACCAAATCCTTGGAATAAAGCCCTCCATTGGCATATAATAAACTCTCCCATCCTCTAGAGTGAATTTCATGATCAAAGAATGGAGCAAACATCCCGTTTTTGAACAAATTTCCAAAAAAAATTTCCACACAAATCCGCCTATTTCCGGCCATTACTGGTCTTAGGGAGAGGATGGCTATTGATTACTGATAAGGGGGAGAAATGGGATGTTCTGACGGAAGGAAATCTTGGTTGGAGGTGTGAGGGTCTCGCGCGAGACCTGGTTTTAGTGTGGGCCTATCTCGTGCGAGACTAAATCGAGAGGGGGCAAGATCCGGTTTTTAAGGAAGAAGAATGATGTAAATGTGACGTGTGTTTTCCACTTTTTTGTGTTTAAATGGACCGAGAAATCGATATTTTGGTTGGGCCAAAAATTTTCCCGAAGCTCAAATCAAGCCTAAAGCCCGATTTAAGCCTAAAAAAATTCAAAATGCTTACCCACGACTCGTTTGGACTCCAAATTGGACGAATGAGATATCAAAATGATCGGCACGAAGAATGCTATCTAATTGTAAGAGTCATCCTCAAAGTTCACAAGAGTTTTGAAAAGAAGGAGGGTGTTTTATTTATAAACAAAGATTTTATTTATATACAAAGGAGATAAACGTGAAGAACACCGGATGTCCAGAAGAGTCACCATCTATAATCATAGACAACTGTCATGTCGGCTCTGGAGCGAACCCAATCCAGCCAGACTGTGGCTTTACCTTTATGTATTATGGGGTTAGGGGCAGGACGGTATCATCCTGGACCGTGCATGCTACAGTCTAATAAAATTGCCCTTATTACATACGACTATCCTCAAACCACCCCAAGGGACTTAAAGTAACCAATTCTAGGGTTGGTCTGGTGGAATCCATTGCCCGTTTGTGTTCCAAGTATGCAACATCTGAGGTTGGACACGAATCTCATGTGCAAAACTTAATGCAAAGGGAAAAGGCAACAATATAAACATATCTACAAGGTGAGTCTTTTAACGTCAGATTCTCAAGACGAATCCCAACCTGTGGGAGAAACGGCGCGGCGACGAAGATTATCCTGCGCAGTTGGTGTTAGACAAAAGTATACCTTAAACTGGCTAGTATTGGATAGGAAGTCAGGGCCTAGACAGAAGGGTGTTTGGCAATGCATACACCAGCCCATCCTTCGCGCACGTCGTTTACGAGCAAAAGAACTACGACCATTCCCTATTCATGATGAGTGAGACTTACACCAAATGATTAGCTGAAGTTCGCGAGGTAGAGAGTAGAAAAGGGAAGAGAAGGAAGGAGGTGAAATTTTAGGTACCCATCGTTTACCAAAAAAGTACGTTTGCTCGTGTTGCGAAAGACATTTATACTTAGTTCTGAAAGAGTTTTTGTGGACTAAGGTTCCGCGCTTTGCAACCACACACACTTCAAAGAACTTTGGAGATCATAAGATAGAAGATGGCCCGGCTACCAAAATGGCGTACCCTCTATAGAAACAAGATTGATTAATGCATGAAACGAAACATCTAGTCGATTATACTTTGGATCCCTCAAGAAGAGTTTGTTCAACATCCGGTGGCGTAATTCATGGTAATGTTTTAGGCGTTGTCCATTGACTTTAAATTCAATTGTTATCTTTTGGATTAAGCAAAGAGATTGCCCCATAATGTTTCACAGGTGACACAATGAAAGGACCGGACCATCGTGTTTTCAATTTACCGGGAAAGATGTGTAATTTGGAGTTGTCTGAAAGAAACTTTTTGGCAAATTTTGAAATCCTTACGCCAAAATGTGCTTGTCGTGCACTCTTTTCATATTAGCTTTGTAGGATTTCGAGATCATAAGCATCACTCGAATCTCCTCCATCATTTAATTGCAGTTTTAAACTTCTCTGCCTTGCCGATGATATTGTAATTGAGGCTTTTGATGGCCCAAAGACACGATGCTCAAGTTCAACCGGCGGATGACAAAGTTTTCCAAAAACAATGCGGTAAGGAGACATCCCTATAAGTGTCTTAAATGCTGTTCGGTATGCCCACAAGGCATCCGATAAGCGGAGAGACCAGTCCTTTCTTGATGGGTTGACAGTTTTCTCTAGAATAGACTTTATCTCTCTGTTAGAGACTTCCACTTGGCCACTCGTTTGTGGGTGGTATGGAGTAGCAACCTTGTGAGTAACTCCATATTTCTTCATTAAAAACTCAAAAATTTTGTTACAAAAATGTGTACCCCCATCACTGATGATAGCTTTGGGAACACCAAAATGAGAGAAAATGTTTTCTTTTACAAATCTCACGACAGTATTATGGTCATTTGAGCGACATGCGAGTGCCTTGATCCATTTGGACACATAGTTTACAGCGACTAAAATGTATAGAAAACCTTGAGAAATAGGGAAGGGTCCCATAAAATCAATGCCCCAAACATCAAAAATTTCCACAATCAAGATAGGATTTAGGGGCATCATATTTCGTTTGGTAATTCGACCTAGGTGTCGACAATGAATGCAAGCTATGCAATGTTAGGTGTGCATCGCGAAAAGGGTAGGCCAGTAAAACCACATTGTAACACCTTGGCCGCAGTTTTCTTTCCACTGAAATGACCTCCACAAGATTGTTCATGACAAAGGATAATACGTCGGTGTGTTCCCAATCGAGAATGCAAATGACGAATGAGTTGGTCGGGTCGAACAATACTTAAAGAGGTAGGGTTCATCCCGAAATAATATTTCACGATGGATAAGAACTTTTATGATCGGGGCGTGACCAAAAGGAGGGACTTCCTCAAGAACTAGGTAGTTAACGATATCCGCATACCATGGAGATGAAAAAATAGAGTACAAGTATTCGCCCTCGGGAAGGAATCATTGATAGCTTCAAATCACTATCGATGTCACCAAACAGCCTTGATAAATGGTCGGCTTACGACATTTTCGGTTCCTTTCTTGTCTTTGATTTCTAGGGTGAATTCTTGTAAGAGAAGGATCCAAATGGAACAATCGTTGTTTTGCGTCCTTTTTCGCGAGTAAGTACCGAATTGCGGCATGGTCAGTATATATGATGGTCGATGTTCCAACTAGGTAGGGGTGAAACTTATCCAAAGCATAGACAATAGCTAGGAACTCTTTCTCAGTTGTGGTATAATTACGTTGAGCGTCGTTAAGAGTTTTACTAGCGTAGTAAATGACAATGGGTTTGTCGTCACGTCGTTGGCCTAGTACAGCGCCAATAGCAAAGTCGTTAGCGTCACACATCAGTTCGAATGGTTGAGACCAATCAGGGGGTTGAATGATAGGAGCGGTAGTTAGAGCGGTTTTTAGAGTATCAAAAGCTTGTTTGCAATTGAAATTGAAGTCAAATACTGCATCCTTAAGCATGAGATTGGTTAAGGGTCGAGCAATTTTAGAAAAATCCTAAATGAATCTCTTGTAAAACCCAGCGTGGCCTAAAAAGGCTCGGATATCACGAACTGTACGTGGGAAAGGTAGCGAAGCAATTTTAACAATTTTAGCTTTATCGACCTCTATCCCATCTTTCGAAACAATACGACCTAGAACAAGTCCTTTGGTAACCATGAAATGACACTTCTCCCAATTGAGTACCAGATTTTTCTCTTCGCAACGCGTTAATACTTTAGAAAGGTTGGATAAGCAGTCGTCAAAGGAATTTCTGTAAATGGAAAAGTCGTCCATGAAGATTTCCATATAACGTTCCACCATATCACTAAAAATGTGAAGCATGCAGCGTTGGAAAGTGCCTTGGGCATTACAAAGACCAAAAGGCATTCGTCTGTATGCAAAGGTTCCAAAGGGACACGTGAAAGTTGTCTTTTCTTGATCGGCGGGATCGATGACAATTTGGAAGTATCCGGAATAGCCATCAAGAAAACAGTAGTAAGCATGACCGGCTAAACGTTCTAGCATCTGGTCAATGAATGTGAGAGGGAAGTGATCTTTACGGGTTCTGGCATTAAGTTTACGATTGTCAATGCAAATTCTCCATTTCAAAGGAATGCGAGTGGAGATGCACTCACCATTTTCATTTTGCACAACTTGAATGCCGGACTTTTTGGGAACAACGTGGACAGGACTAACCCAGTCACTATCAGAGATAGGGTATATGATACCCGCATCAAGTAAATGTAAAACTTCCTCTCTCACTACTTCCTTCATGGCGGGATTAAGGCGGCGTTGTGGTTCTCGCGATGTCTTTGTGCCGTCATCAAGATGTATGCGATGCGTGCATATGCTAGGGTCTATTCCCTTGATATCATCTAAGGACCATCCGATAAGCGGAGCGGTGTTCACGAATGACATGAATCAAACGCGTACCTCTTAAATTCGGTAGTCAAGTGAGCGTAAATTATTATAGGGTGACTACCATCGAGATTGAGATGCACGTACTTCAACTCGGAGGGGTAGAGGTTTTAAATCGAGTTGGAGGATTGGGGATCAAGGATTCGTGAGGGATCATCTCTTCAATGGAAAAGAGCGAATCCGGTTCTTCTGAATCAGTTTGCAACGCAGCATTAGGGTCAAATAGTGGTACTGACTCTAATAATGCATGGACATCCTTTATGTACGAGTCATCGTCAAACTCCGGATTATCAAAAGAAAGAAATTGGTGTATCTCGTCTGGGGGAAAATAGTTTGTGAAATAATCATGTTCCAGACTATCAACCAGGCTAATCTCGCCCTCCATTATAGGATCGAGAAACTATTTCATTAATTTGAACACGTTGAGTTCGACAGAAAAGTTCCCGAAAGACAATGTCATTGAACCGTCGCGACAATTTATAAGAGCGTTAGCAGTTGCAAGAAAAGGACGTCCCAAGATGATAGGAATGGAGTCACAGGCCACTTCAGTATCTAAAATGACAAAATCCACTAGGTAGTAAAAATCTTGGACCTTTACTATAACGTTCTCTACTATGCCTTTTGGGTACTTGATGGAGCGATCTGCGAGTTGCAGAGTCATATTGGTAGGTTTTAATTCATGAAGAGCTAACTGCTTAAATCAATAGTAGGGAAGTAGGTTAACATTGGCACCTAGGTTTAAAAGTGCAGTAGCGGTATACTTGTCGCCCAACGTGCATGGTACAGTTGGTCGACCTGGGTCCTTGTACTTTACCACACCATTGGTAGTGGTAATCGAGGGAAACTACTCAGTGAGGAACGCTTGTTGAGGTACATTTGTACGTCATTTGGTGGTGCACATGTCCTTCAAAAACTTGGCATGCTTGGGCAAATGCTTTAGCGCATCTAGGAAAGGTAAGTTTATGGTCAAATTTTTCAAGGTTTCACGGATCTCATCAAAATGTTCGTAATGTTTGTTCTTTACCAAATGGGCAGGGAACGGAGCTTTTGGGTGGAATCGCGTATAAGGATCAGTGGTATCTTTTCCTAGGGACGTGGGGTGTAGATTTTGAAGGTACAACTTAGTCGCTTAGGTTCGCGAGGTAGGAGTTGGAAGGGCGTCGGTCGTGGCTTCCGTCGATTCCTCGTTGGCATACGATATTATTATTGTCGATGGTTTGGCGAACGAAGAGTGGTGATGGCATTTACCTCACCCTCGGCTTGGATTACTAGATCCCGGTGCATTGTTGAGTTCAAAGGCGGTGTTTGTAGGCTTAGGGTTTGGAATTGCTTGCCCGGGAACACGCCTTTGACTTTTATCCCGAAGCTAACAAACAAGAGACTATTGGATAGAAGCTAGGATTTGATTCTCGCTGATTCATGTATGTCGGGGAAAGTTTCAGCCGCTTTATCGGTACGTGGATTGTACCAAAGGAGCGGCGGGAACTAGTTCACGGTTATTATTCACGGGTTGATTTTGGTAGCCATATCCTTGATTAGCGGGAACAAGGTTGCGGTTGTTTTGGTACCCTATATTTGCGTTGTTGGGAATATTACTTTGCCCTTGCTGGAATTGTGGAGGATTTCCTTGACGATAGGAATTGTAGTTCGCGGGTGATCGTAAAGGAACGTTGTTGACACATGGAGGAGCTTGTTGTTGGACAGGGGGTGCCCAAGCTAAATTCGGATGTTGTCGCCAAGGTGCATTAGGAATGTTGAAAGCACAAGCCTCTTCAGAAGATTGGGGAGGGCACTCGTATACCAAAGGACAATAAGAATCGGCGTGCTCAGGACTTAAGCAAAGAGGGCATGGGGAAGCATTGGCAGCCATGACCTGTTTGGGTTTTTGTTCATTTACTTGTACCGAAAGAGCATCGACCTTTTTGTTTAGGGACTCGATTAGAGTTTTTAATTCCGGATTGGGTTTGACCTCGAACATAGACGTAACTTTGGCAGGAGTGTCTTTAGAAGATCTAGAAGAATCAGTGTTTCCCCAATGGGTGCTTCGTGAAGCCTGTTTATCAAGAAAAGTGTATGCTTCAATAGCGCCCTTGTCCATAAAACAACCGCCGTTCATGATATCTAATGTTTCCTTTTGATGGTCAGAGAGACCATTAATGAATGAACGGACTAATACAGCAGTGTCGAGTTGATGATGGGGACATTCGAGAAGCAGATCAGTAAATTTGCTCCATGCTTCCGAAAAGGATTCCTGGGGGTGCTGGCGAAAGAATTGAATCTTTTGAAGCATTTCTATAGTTTTCTTCTGAGTATAGAACTTTATCATGAATGCTTGTACGAGTTTGGCCCATGTGTCAATGGATTGCGGCGTTTGTCCGGCGAGCCAAACTGAAGCTTTATCAGCTAAGGTGAAGGGAAACAACCTAAGCAAGACTTGTTCGTTGGTAACGGTCGGATGGCGGAAAGTGGTGACTACTTGTGGGTGCACCCGACGAAGATGATTGTACGGTTTTTCATGGTCTAAACCATGGTAAACAGGTAACAAACCGAAAATGTTTGGCGGAATACGAAAATCACCTACAATCGCATCGAGTTTAATGCAGGAAGCAGGTCCTTCCTGTAAGGCAGTATAGAAATCCGAAAGGGGTTTTTCGACTGTGAGATTTTCCTCAGCCATAGTTAAAGGAGATAATGACAACGGAGATGTTTGACGAGGTTGATTTACGGAGGAGGGACTATGTCTAGGAGATAACATAAACAGTTGTTTCTTGTATTTTCGACGATGATATGTAAGTTCTAATTCCTTATGTTTACCAAACCGTAGTCTCATACAAATATAAATTTTAATTTAAGGCTCATAAGGAACGAATAATGACTGGAGGTTTTAGAATTTAGGAAGGAGGGAGTTGAAGCACGCCTCTTCCGAAATTGTTAACTTTCGGCGGGGAAGCTAGGATAACATGTGAATATTCCAGCAGCCGGTCACCCGAGAAATTGAGGGAGGTTGTTCGTGCTAGCACGTTCCTTAATTAGGCAACCTCAATTTTTTCAAGTTTCCTAGGCAATCGATGGAATAGGATGATGATTTATGATGGTGTATTATGCGGGGTGTTATTAAGATGATTTAGATGAAAATTTTAATTACTATGATTTTTTATTTTTTTTATTTTTTTGTTTACGTAATTAATATATTATGGAGACGTGATTACGAAATATGCAATTAAAACGATAGATGCCAAAATAGAAACTAACTAACATATACTAGTTTACGCAGAAAGTCTACCCATGCAAATCTATATTACCTATATGTGCAACTATATGTAAGTTATACGTGAGCTAGGGGAATGTCGAGAACGAACTCATGCAATTGAATACCGTGTACGTGAATTGGAACCTCGACAAAGTTTGAGGAGTTTAAGAGTTTGAAACCTGGCATCCCGCGATTCCTCGTATAGCAATCGACTAACTCCCGAGCTTATGCTTACTAGAAAAACAGGACCAGAGAGCCCAAAAGAGTACTGAAAAGGAAAGTGGCATGTACCTGAAAATCGGAGTGTTGATACTCCAGGTTAGTCTCGCGTGCTACTAATTCAGTCTCGTCCGAGACTCTTTTGTCTGTTTAGTACTTCAAATTCCTACAGAGTACTTAGACTGTGTTAATGAAAATAAACAAAACTTGGTTCACAGATATTTGTTAGTAGAAAAAGTTAGGGTAAAGAGTTACGGTAAAGAGTTATGTAACTTGTTAGTATTGTAACAGAAATGAAAATTTAAAAAGATGAGGAGGTAGGGGAGGGGGTTTTTATGGATATATTCCAGTTATTATGTTAAGTCCAGAGTTCTTCGGCGTGCAGCGGCGCTATTTGATAAACCATTGTTTTCACACGTTATTTGGTTTTTATACTTTAGTTAAGTCCGAGGTCCACAGTCCGAAGTCCGAAGACCAAAGTCCAAAGTCCAAAGTCCGTATTAGTCGTACGTTTTAGTCAAGTTACCTTACTCACGTGGGTTTGGTAGGATAGGTCGAGTAAGGGATCGTCCAAACCTTAGGGCTCGGATAGGTTCACAACTGGAATTACAACTTTTGGTGAGTAGGATTTTTAGGTTTTTTAATTGGTTTAATCAATTTTACGGTAATGCAATTAATGTAAATTACTACGGTGATTTTTATGTAGGTAAACAAAGATGGAGAAACAGGGAGAGAGTTAATCATGCTCATGCAAGAATTATTTTTCAACAGTCTATATTACCACATCACTACATCTCTAATTCGTCTCGTGTTTGGAGACGACGTCGAGTATTGATCCCTAGCGTATGCCCGCATCTCTAGGTCGCATTGCACTAGCATAAGGAGTTTAACTAATAACTCATCTCTGGTATATCATTTCATCTCTTGGCTCGATTTCACATCACCGATCTAATTGGAGAGTCGTTTGACACCGCAGAGAGTCGCGCCGCGAGACATTTTGGATCGCTACGAACTATTCTGAGCATCGCCAATTCAACTTTGTACGATCTCGATCATTTTGGGATCGGATGTCAAATCTAAGCTTAATTCCTAAGTAGTGATTCTAGAATATTAAAGAGTCAATCCGGATTTTTACACGAGCAGCATAACCCTCCCCCTGAGGGGGGGGACTAGCTCATGGTCATAGAAGGAATAATAAAACTTGATGTATACATTAAGTAAATAAATGCAGGACATGAATTAAACTAGAAAAGAAATGACTGTTATTAAGGGTAAAATAACTTACAGTATTTAAGCTGCTGGAATGGAAATGACAGAATGTAAGTACTAAAGAAATAAATTAACTAGGCGGAAACTAAAGCATGAAGATGCTGAAGGGGAAATAATGAAGGCGACCCCCTCATATATATAGGTTGGATGGCTTGTGAACCATTTAATTGAGTTTTGTTCGTTAGCTAATTGATTTGTTCAAAACTTTGAGAATCAAAGTTTTGTTTTGATCTGTTTAGCTTTTTGTCTTTTTGCTTTTTAAGTTTTTGTTTTGTAGCTCATTTTAATTCAAACCACCTGGTTTGAATTGGTACGTGTCTTCTCTCTTGCCAGGTGGTACCAAATTGAAACCATCCTTTGCCACCTGCCTATGCTGACTCGTCATGCCTTCTGGACCCGCAGAGTGGGTCCACTTAGTGTGTCTAGTGGCGGCGCCGATTTTGGCGTTTTTATGACTTTCTATCCTTGTGCAGAGTTCGTCGCCCGGGTCGCTATGGCAGCTTCACTAGCCAACGTCGGCATCTAGATTTATCCGATTTGAGCTTCAGAAGTTTGCTCTTTCTTTATATGTGGACCCGTTCTGCACTGGTTTTGTTATTTTGGAAACTTCGGCTCTAGTCAGGCTTTGTTGGGCTTCACGGGGGTTGAGTTGGAAACTTCAAATATTCCCGTATTCCCGTACTTCGATGCATGTTTTATCACTATATTTATTTTAATTGCGAAAACCTGCAAAAGTACGAAAATATAATTATTACATGATTATTAAACACATAATCGACCAAAATGCTATGTCTCTCGGGGTTTAATATTACAGTTTTGGGTGCTTATCACCGATGCATCCGAGAGAAGTTGTGGAGTTTGTTGAGTGTATCCAAAGAGCAGGTTTATCGGATATGAGTTTTAATGGGTTTTTCTACACTTGGAATAACAAAGTGGTGGGAAGAGGAAGGATTATGACCAAAATTGATAGATGTTTGGTTAACAGTCTCTGGAATGATATCTACCCTACTTCAAGGGTTGAGTTTCTGCCGCATGGAATTTCAGATCACTCACCAGTGTTGCTTTACTAGTATGATTATGATAGTAAAGCATTGCCTTTCAAATTCAAGAATCATTGGGTGCAGCACAAGGAATTTAAGAAAATGCTGACGGAAACATGGGCAACTCAGTTATATACCAATCCGATGTATATATTGATACAAAAGCTTAAACTCTTGAAGGACAAAATCAAGCCATGGGCTAGAAAGAATTTTTCTGATATCCATACAAGAGTGCAACAGGCAAGGGAATTCCTATACGATTTGCAAGGGCAAGTGCAAAACAAACCTTGGGACTTGTTCTTAGGGCAAAATGAAAAGATAGATCTAGAGAAATACAGTGAGCTAGCAAGAATAGAGGTTGTGGAGATTAAGGATAAATATGATGAAGCTTGGATAAGGGAAGGAGACAAGTGTACGACATTTTTCTTTAAAGCTTTAGAGGAAAAGAAGGCCAAGAGCGGTATTTGGTGTATGTAGAACCATGGTGGGGGTACTGTGATTGGTCAAGCTGAGGTGAGCAAAGCTTTTATGGAATATTATGGTGAGATACTGGGGGATGAATCAGAAGAGATAAGTGGCATAAACTTCTTTAACAACTTAAAAGTCAAAAGCGGT
This sequence comes from Coptis chinensis, assembly GCF_015680905.1. Lineage (NCBI taxonomy): Eukaryota > Viridiplantae > Streptophyta > Magnoliopsida > Ranunculales > Ranunculaceae > Coptis > Coptis chinensis. Next base: position 99,232,506 of record NC_141458.1, read on the forward strand.
TTATCACCGATCATGAAAGCAGAGTTGGAAAGTGATATTTCTCCGGAAGAAGTGAAAGAAGCACTATTTGGCATGAATAAGAAGGCAACTCCGGGACCAGATGGTTTCACCCCGTTCTTTTTCATGAGTTGTTGGGCTGTTGTTGGGAATGATTTTACTCGGGTCATTCTTAATGCTTTTAAATTTTGTAAATTTTCGAGAGGGGTTAATGCCACGTTCATTTGTCTTATCCCTAAGGTTCACAACCCCACAAAGGTTGAGGACTTTAGACCTATTGCTCTATGTAATATGGTGTATAAATGCAAATCTAAAATCATAGCAAATAAGATTAAGAAGGTGATCAATGATATTGTACATTCTAACCAGTCGGCATTCATTCTTGATAGATCTATACAGGACAATATCTTTCTTTCTCATGAATTTCTCAGAGGCTATGACAGGAAGTATGGTACACCCAGATGGTCTATAAAGCTAGATATAAGGAAAGCTTACGACTCGGTGAGTTGGGAGTCTATAATAGCGATTTGCAGAGTTTTCAAATTTCCGGAAACTATGGTTAAATGGGTAGAGATGTGCATTGCGACTCCCTCATATTCTATCCTTATCAATGGATCTCCTAAAGATTTCTTTGCTGGAAAAAAAGGCATTCGTCAAGGTGACCCATTATCACCTTATCTCTTTGTGATGGTGATGGAAATCCTAACTGGTATCCTTATGCAATGTATCAACAACAAGGACATCTTATTTCATTCCAAATCTAGCAAGGTGAGATTGTTGCATCTAGCATTTGCAGATGATGTTCTTATGTTTTGCAAAGGTGATAGTGCATCAGTGAAAGCGATTAAAGAAGGATTAAAAATCTTTGGAGATGCAACTGGGTTAAAGATCAATACTCACAAAACGTCTTTACTAGTTGGAGGCCTTAGTCAACTGGATGCAACAACTTTAGCGGAGATTATGGGAATAGAATTGATTAAACCACCAGTGAGATATCTTAGGCTACCACTCATCTTTGCAAGGTTGGGGATTAGAGAATGTTAGCCATTAATAGAGAAGGTTACTAGCAAGATTTCGAATTGGAAGTCAAAGCTGTTGTCTCATGCAGGAAGATTACAAGTTATAAACTCTCTGCTTATTGCTTTCCATACATATTGGTCTAGAACTTTCATTCTACCTTCTACGGTTCTTGAACAAGTGCAACAGATATGTGCAAAAATTTTGTGGACTGGTTCTACAGAGAAGAAAGGGCATCACCAAGCTAGCCGGAGTACTGTTTGTCTGTCTAAGGAGAAGGGGGTTTGGGAGTCATGAACTTACAAAGGTGGAACATTGGAGCCTACTGTGGTTTGATTTTTAAGGTGGTCACAAGAGAAGAAACTGGACATGGCAGCAGCACATTAAAGAAAAGTTTTTCTGGTCCATGAATATCCCAAAAGACTGCTCATGGACGTGGATAAACATTTTGGAGACTAGGAATGAAGCCAAAACGTTTATCAGATATGAAATTGCTAATGGTGAAGACACTCTCTTATGACATGATATTTGGTGTTCAAGATCTCCTTTGATCGAAGATGCAGAGGCGAGAGCAGCATGAGATTTTCAACTGAATGCTACAGTAAATATCCTTATTTCCGATGGCACATGGAACTCAGAAGTCCAAAATTTGCAGGCAACACGATTGAAGGAGGAAATCAATGAAGTGCAAATCAATTCGCACCTAGACAAAGACTTCATCGTCTGGAACCCTCATCAAAGTGGCAAGTTTACTTCCAAGAGTGCTTACGAAGCTTTGACCAGAGTACGAGAGAAGAAAACTTGGTGCAGTATGGTATGGGGAAAATGGGTTCTGCCACGCCATTCCTTTTCCACATGGCAGCTTTTTTCTAATAGCATACCAACACAGGACAGGTTAGTGCATATTAAACAGTTCGGTGTGTTGCCTATGTAATGAAAGCAGGGAATACTCAGCGCATTTATTTTTTGAGTGTCAATACTTAAGGAATTTCTTTAGAAGGGTGAAACAGTTACTAAGAATTCACACTGATGCCTCCAATGCGAATAGGGAATGGTGTTCGATAATTTGACAGTGTAAAAATGTTGAGGTAGGGGAAATCTATAAGGTGTTCATACCACAATGAGGTGGGGAGACAGAGTGGAGCAGATTCATGAAGCAAAAATGCACAATGAGAGATGGCAATTACCTAACATACCATAAGCATTCATCAGTATGGCAGGGATTGAAATGGGCATTAAAGGAAATTAAACCTTTCCTAGGATGGATTGTGGGACAGGGCAGAAGCATCAATTTGTGGGAACCTTGGGCAGGATCAGCAGTGGCAGAAGTGGTTCATGGTATAAACTGGAGAGAATTCTCGGCAAAGGTCTCAGACCTCATCATCAACAACAAATGGGATATCACAGCACCTATCCAAGAAGTGCTGTTGAAAGCGGCATCGATGTCCATCACCTCAACCTCCAACGGGGAGAAGAGCACGATACCGTAATCTGAAACCCTCTCATGATGGGATGTTCACAAAGAAACAAGGGTTCGAGGTGATTAGAAAAAAAAAACAAGATCACCGGTATAAGTGGGTGTGGGCTCGTCATATCCACCCCAGACAAGCTGGCCTAGCTTGGAAACTGATTCATCGAGTGGTCCCAACTGATGACAGAGTGCAAAGAAAAGGAGTCCATCTTGCTTCGCGATGTAGGCTCTGTGGGAAGGAATCAGAAAGCGTGAAGCATATCCTCTGGGAGTGTGAAGAGGCTACGGCACTGTGGCAATGGGCTTCGTCTTACTTTGGAGTAAAGCCCTCAGGTATCACCTTAAAAGCAATCATGGAGGCAGGAAAAGGACACATCCAGATACGGAAGCAGCTCTGGAATGTTGCGGCTATCCATATCATAGTCCAACTATGGAAAGCTCGTAATAGCATTTTCTGGGATGATGGGAAGCTAAACCAAAGCAAAGGATAAAATGCGAAGTCCTCAAAGGGGTAAGCATTGCTGGCATCCTTCTATCGGGGACGATGAGCAATTCTGCCATCGATCTTCAAATTCTACACCAATTGAACATCAATCGAAGAGTGCGACCAGTGAGTAAAATCAGGGAAGTGTCTTGGATCCCTCCTAATATAGGGGTAGTCAAGGCTAACACAGATGGTTCGGCAATCGGAAATCCAGGAAATGGGGGTGCGGGAGTCATTTTTAGGAGCTATACGGCTGAAGTTCTGGGTACATTGGTACAAGGTCTAGGGGTCACTACAAACTATGAGGCAGAAAGTTTGGCAGTGGTATTGGCAAAAACGAAACCTAACGTGGAAAAAGGATGGCAAAAATCTGGATGAGAGTGACTCTATGGCGCTTGTTTTAGCATTCCAAAAGGAGAAGTCCCATGGTGGTGAGAGAGCACGTGGCATAGAGCATCAAGGATTACCGACCGGAAAATCTCACATACACTCGAGAGAAGCAAACTTTGGGGGCGGATCGCGGCCGCAAAAACATGGATCAACTTTGCAAAAAGGAGAGATCTATTGGAGTCCCAATAGACCCCCTTTCATTAGGTCCCTAGAATGTCCTCACCGGACTTACTACAGATTTGATTTTTAGAGTCTGTTGTAAATCCATTTTGACTGAGTTGTATTCATTTTTAACAATTAATAAAACATCCTACTTGCATGCAAAAAATATAAGGTGTTCATATGTGCTTCAGTGGATTATATATGGAAAGAACGTAATTCAAGACGCTTTTGACACAATGGAAAACCTCCTGAGGTAGTGTTTAACAAGATGGTAAGAGATTTGAGAAACTATTTACAAGTGCTAAGACCTGAACTCAGAGATAGTTAAGTGGAAGAGGGTTGTTTCTCAGAATCGGTATTACCGGTGAGTTCAAGAAACAGATGCACACGAACTGCGCATGGGTTCCTCCGATGGGTACGAGATTGAAAGCAAACACAGATGGTGCCTTAGATATCTATGGGCCGAGACATGGAGGAGTGATAAGAAATAATGAAGGCAGGGTTATGGCTACATTTAGTAGAAGTGGTGGAATGGCGTCAGTTATATTCCAAGAACTAAAAGCTATAGAGGTATGTCTTGATCGATGTCTGGTAGAAGGCTACTTAGAGGTAGAAGTAGAAGCTGATTCACTAAGAGCCGTCAATACGATCAACAAAATTGAGGAACCTCCCTGGTATTGTCGAGATGTAGTGGCGGCTATTGAAAGGAAGAAGGAAGGATTCAGTTTCATATCTTTTTCACATGCTTTTCGAGAAGTGAATATGGTAGCTGATTATTTTGCTAGTTTACATAGACATGTTGAATTTTGTACTATACATTTTGCTCATCCTCTGGATTTTGTTGTACAGAACATTGTAAACGAGGATGAGAGTGGAACTATATATGTAAGGAAAAGTTAAATTAATACAGGTGGGGGTTGGCCGAACCCTAGCTTATTTGAAAAAAAAAATAGATATACAATGTGGACAAATGGACAATGATGCACATGTGTTAAGCAAGTTAACGTTTGAATCTGGACTTGGTAGCACTAAGGAAAGGTACAATACTCTATTGATTTTATTATGTAAATGAGAAATTTGTTTTCATGGAATAATTGGTTGTAGTTTTGAAATACTAGGGATACTCTATATTGGTTCAATGTTGTTTTTTATATCGGTGCAGTTGTCCCTCGAACAGTCTTCACAGACTTATGGGATAGTTGATCTTTCATGAAGTTAAAGAAATTGGTACTATTTATTTTGATACTGCAGCCATGGTTTCCTAGATATGACTCCAATATATATGAGATTTTTGTAGTGAAAACAAATTAAGTCAATTGTCAACTAATTGGGTGTGTTTGATTGTTTGCTTAATCAGATTGGTTAAATGGTCTTAGATTTAGTTATGCTTTTAATTGAGTAGATATTGTTGTTTCATTTTCTTTCCATTCCATACTTTATCATATTTTTCCAATTTGATTTGAAGTATGTTGTTTGACCAGTAAGACTCCTACATAATTGATTAGCAAGTTAGTATATCTTGGGTGGTATATCTTGGGCTATCTTGAATCAATTATAAGTAATGATTAGCAGTTTGGTGTATCTTGGGCTAGCTTGAATCAGTTATAAGTAGTGATTAATAGGTTGGTATATCTTGGGTACAGTGGTATAATCAGTACGTATTATACCCTTGAATCTTTTAGTATGTTGTCTCGATCTAATGCTATCATGTTAGACATTTTTCTTCGCCTTTTACCAATGTGTAATGCGTAGGGGCATGGCCATAATCACCAAGCTTTAATGGAATTGGACTAGTTCCATCAAGATGGAAGGTACCCTAGACTGGAGCTCCTTGCAGCAGGTCTATTTTCTAACCATTTTTGAATTAATTCTCTACCAAAAGTTATAGTAGCAACACTTCATCAAAGAGTTCCGTTGACTAATTCTTCTTTTTCTAGGATGCCAAAGTATAATTTTTGTCAGGTAATAAGAAAAGTTCTTAGATTTTTTGGTTTTATTTTATTGGGCATTTTTTATTTTGATGTTTAAGTTAGTATAACTAAGATTTCATTTTGTTAATGCCAAAGAATTTTTTGGCTTTGTATCTCTTCAATTAATTGATATTGCCTTAGCCCTTCGAGAAATTACATATTTTAGTTCGTAGATTTACTTATCATTATTCTCATCAATTAATTGATGTTGCCTTCTTGGGCCTGGAGAATAATAACTCAACACCTGCCAAGCAAATAGCTACACTGAATATGAAGGTAAGAATTTTTAATCTCTTGCCTTTTAATTTTGCTATTTAATATCTTCAATGGTTAGTCTCAATGAATCGTGTAACTATAGTCATAATGCATTTTCCCTCTCATTTCAATTACAAGAATTATGGCAAGAATCTTTCTGGAGAGTCATTGGTGAAGTTCGAGCTTGATATTGTCACGTTGGAGTCTATGTTAGTCTATGGTGTACATTGGCCTCAATGAAGGTATTATTTATTTATTATTAGTAAGCTTGAAGGTAATAACTTTATCATAAAAGTTGTTGGGTTTTCAAAAAAATATGAGTTGTATCACCTGACTCCATAATTAACTATAAGATCGCTCAGAGAAGCCTTTTTTTTTTCTTCACCTTTAAATCTTTCATCGGAGAGATTCCAATCATGCGTGAAGATGTAGATCACAATAATTACATGACCACAAGACTTATCAATTATGACATTGTTAGATAACATGAAATGGTTAGATAACCCTTATTGTAGGGGATATTTTTATTTTTATTTTCATTCCAATGTCGATAGGGTTAGATAACATGAAATGGTTGAGAATATTGAGTATAACAAGGTATTTTCTCTGTAATTTTGTTCTTTGTAACTTCCTTTTTCCGTTATGTTCATATTTGGTTAGATAGGTTGATGAGAGAAATTAAGGGTTTTTTTTTTTTTTTTGAAATGGATGAAGAATTATAATTTTTTGCATTGAGCGATGATGGCGATTAAAGATGCTGATGGATTCTTCTATTCTCTGTATCCTCAGTAGTATGAGTGTATGACCATGACATGATCATCATGAAGTGAGTTTCTTATCCTAAAGCTCTGAATATTTCTCATTTTGTACATTGTCACGTATGCTTATAATGTTTTATCTGCTCATTTCATCCATTAAGTTTGTGAGCATCGATTTGTTCTTGATAGGTATGATCAATTTATTATTTCTAAAAATTGTTTCATTATTAGATATTTTTTATATCGAGCTGAAGGAGTTTCCTGGATTTATTTGCAACATACTCTTCAACAAGATTATTACCAAGTAAGTCAGTTTATCAATTTTTCATCCATTTCTTTTAAAGCAAACAAAGGAATTGGTTTTACATGTTCTTAACCATATTGTGCACGGCAAAGGACATTCGTATGAGTCGTGATTCGTGATAAATTTTTGATTGGGTAGTTTCTCGAGCTACCAAGTAGAAGAATTGGAATGTAGTGCCAATGTACATTAATTAGTGTGGTTGTTAGAATTTTTATATCAGTATATGGTCCCTAGCTCTGTTTTCAACTAAAAAATAGTTTTGTTTGTGTTATTTTAGGTTTGTAAATATTATATTGATCTCTTATTGCTTTAGCTACATAGGACTATGGGAGCAATGTAGGAAAGAGGTTATAGGATTTTGTTTATAGATATCGTGCTTTTACATCAATTTGTTGTTTACGGAACTTTAGGGTGTTTTATGTATTACCTTTGATATATATCATTCTCTTTCATTCTAAGATTGTACCAACTTCTCCAAATTTTGACTGATTTATAAGATTTCTTGCGTGCATATACTTTTCTTTTTTTGGCATTAACTCTTATGCTAAAGTTTTTTTCTTAAGTTATGATCTACATTTTAGTATTGTAAGTCATGCTTATTTTACTTGCGCCAGAGATACTTGATTTTAGTCTCTACACTTTAAAACAAAATGCTTAGATTGGGTAACCAAGTATTTTACATTATTCAGAGACGACACAACACAATGTTGGAGCCTTGGTGGTGGTGAAACCAGGAGAACAAAGTTCAATTGCTAGAATTATCACTGAGAGACAAAGTTCAATTGCTAGAATTATCACTGAGAGACAAAGTTCAATTGCTAGAATTATCACTGAGAGAGGTAAATGTAGAATACTGAATTATGAATTGACTTTTAGGTTCTCAAAGAATGAAGTCATCCATGAGAAGAGTGTAATGATCCAAACCCTTGTTAGCAATTCGGGATACAGCAAATATTCGGTACGGGAATAATTCGAGAATTATTTGGTGATTCAAAAAAATGGTACAGTAAAAAATTCGCAATACGGCAATTATGCGGTGTTTAATTAATACGCGTTTTAAACGTTTGGTTGCAAAAATTCGGAAGTAAAAAATTCGTGATATTATGTTAGTAAATATTAATAATAGTTGTCATTCTTTACAACATAACAAACATATCTAAACAATTTAGCTACAAAAACATGGAGACCAATTGAATGGTCCACATAGATACCTTTATTTATTTGTTCTTGGATTGAAATTAACGTTTAAATTTCAAAATACACACACTGACACACATCAAGACATGACAATTTAAATATTGTCCAAAAAGTATAAAAGTAAAGTTTTTGGATTAATTTATCACTAAAAATGTAAGAGTGAGGGACTTAAAGTAAGAGTGAAGACGTAAAGTACATAAAAAATAACAAAAACGCAACCGAATTTTCATTCATTTTTTTTTTTGTGCTGAATTCAGCAAAATCCGTATTATTCGTTTTAAGGTAAAAAATCGCGAATTATTGCAAATCTTTCAAACATTCGGAAGTATTATACGTTTTGTCATTCAAAAATTCGATTCACGAATTATTCGCAAATAATTCGGCTAATTGCTAACAAGGATCCAAACATCTGGATTCTAATTGTGCACGTTGGATTCTAAATTGATTGGTTAGGTTAGTGAGTTTGTCTATGATTTCTAGTGGAGAACATTGGCTAATACTATAGTATATTGGATTTCATATTTAATGGGTGAATTTCCCATGGGATCAAGAACAAGCAAATACAAAGAAAATTGATATTTTTAGCTACGTGTGATGGTGGTCACAAAAGGAATGGAGGTGATACTCCAAATGGTGAGACAACCTTACACAAACTCATATCCTAGGTTTATTCAATATTCACTAATATTACTTGATTGACGTGTACCAAGATATATGATAGTTGTTGAACTTATTGAGCAAGCCATGCTTAACCAAGTATTTTTAGTATTGTGATGATTAGATAGTACCACTTGATTGTGCTCAGTCAAAGGTCTAATGGTTTCACATATATATAGCTATATATCATGTGTACTTCATCACCAGGTTATACCATTGTTTTTCTTAGCTTTGTGTGTATATATTGTTTTAATTTCTTTGTTTCACATATTCTTCTTTGTACTTTCAAACTGATGGTTTTGCACTTTAAACTTAGAAAAAAATGCATAGATGGGTAACGGACTATACCCGAAATCAAACATTGGGGTTTAAACTTTTTTTTGAGCAAGTTTGGGTATCCATGTGTACCACGTTTTGCAACGTTAGGTTTTGTTTTGCTTCCGTCCATTTATTTCATACTTGGCATACTTTTTTTCTTTTTATCAAATTATTTTCCTATATGGCTATGTAAAACTTGCCCCGTGGTAAGCTGACATATAGAATCCTGCAAATTCGACATATATTGATAATTTGACAGATATCGCCATAGCAAACTAGTGAATATTTAGGGAAGAAAAAAACATTTCGATCCTTCAAGCTTCTCTAATGGCAGAAAGAGAACAAAACTCACGGACTACTAACAACATCAAAGAATTGAATAGAGCAGTTCTTCGAATAGAGCAGGATGTAGTGAAATTTATCCGAAATCCTTCCCAACAACAACTTGAGTTTCAACAACTACCTACTTCATATTTAAGATTGGCTGCTCACAGTGTAGCTCAACATTATCAATTGGAGTCGTTGGTTGTTCTAGACAATAATGTGCTTGATGGATCTGGTTCTAGAATTGTAGTCCGCAAGAGTTCTGCTTGTCAATTTCCTCCAATTCAATTCGCCTTGCAGATACACGAACAAGGTGATGGAGTGAAAGAAAGAGATGATGAATCAAGATGAGAAGTGTAATTGAAACTACTTCAATTTGGTTTTTGTTGAATTGAAATCATCGATATTGTAAATGTTCTCCCATCTTAATCATAAGATTTGGAAGAAGATGACCTGACCAGCGTTGGATTAATCCAATATCAACGTCCAAGATAATGCCTCGTCCTTTTTTTAAAATTAATGTATGCTTAGTCATAACTGTTTGATCATAATGAATCTTGCATCAGAAGTATTGTATACTACCTCATTTTCCACATAAGAAATAGCCACATAGGAAAATAATTGGAGAAAAAGAAGAAAAGCGTGACACGTATGAAATAAATGGACGGAAGCGAAATAGAACCAAACGTTGCAAAACAAGGTACACATAGATACCCAAACTTTCTTAAAAAAAAAGTTTAAACCATCTATACATTTTTTTGGGTATAGGCCAAAAAAAAAAGTTGCAAAACGGAAGCGTGACAATGTTTGATTTCGGGTATAGTTCGCTACCCATCTATACATTTTTTTTCTTAAACTTACTATGTGGTTAGATGTCTGATCGATAGCCTTTGAAGTTAGTGACTAATGCTAAAGGCCGGCCACAGAAAATATTGCATCAATGAATTATATTTCCCTATGCCATTACCTTATTAAGTAAATGTTAATTATCCCTATTCAAGATTTAATCTATGCTTCTTATGTTAATATTGTGAGTCTACTATGTCAACAAGGGTGGATAAGGAAACATAATGGCCAAAAACTGATGATCTTTACATACTAAATTAAATTGAGTGGTTGGAAGAGACTTGGCAACTTTTGTTTGCATATCCGTTCAAGTATCAATTCTTCAGTGAGGTAGGTCCTATTATGTTTTATTGCTTAGTACGAGTTATATAAGGGCTCGGGTACGTGTCACAGTTAAGATGAAATTCAGACTCCACTAAAGGCCAGTGCAATGTATGATTTTGTTAGTGTAAACCAAAAACTATTTGATCAAAGAAGTTATGGCCATCTGCCATCAAAATATTTTATTGCAATATTGCATTAAAGAGTGTAATGAAGTTGGATATTCTCATTGTATATTTTTATATACAGTGGCATAATGTATTACTAAAGTAAACAGATTATCTTAGATACATCATCTATGACATATCTGTGCAGGTACCCAGATGCAATTTCATTAGCACATAAGTGCTTTCTGTAGTACTCCAAACCTCCTTTATGAAACTTATTTTTGTTAGGTCGTTTAATCACTTGATTTACTTTTATTAGGATTTAAAGGAACAACTAGAGTGGAACAAGCTAGAAAAGTGATTGGTAGAAGGGACAAAAGCTAAATTCAGGTGGCTTGAATTGATAACACATAGTAGGTAGGCTTTCTACCTACTATACCTTTGATTTTTCATAAGTTTGGAAAGTAGGCTTTGTACTGTGTAGTATGTTTGTATGGCCAAAGCGTGGATATATATATATATAGGAATCTTTAGCGTACATCAAATTTAAGAAATAGGAATGATGGTCCAGTGTACTCTCTAACTAATGGTGGATTTGTTTGTACACGTCTTAAATGATTGAAGGTAGTTTTACTACAAGTAACATGCGTAGCTCTTTCAATTCCTATAAGAAAGAAGATCTCGGGTTCCTTTTTTCTCCTTCTTTCCCTTTAACTATAATTTTATCATTTTCTTCTCCTTTATTATGTTTCATTATATACTATTCCTATCATTTTTTTATTTTTGTTTCTAATTCTATCTTGATCTCACTATTTCAGTTTATGGAATTGAACGTTAACTCTTTGGCACAATGACAAAGTTGAATCTTGCATTATATTATCTCAAATCTTAGATTGGACAATTTGGCAATGGAGCTGCAAAGAGATTTTGCACCTTGATGTACTCTGTTGTATAGGGTTGCTTAGTCGCAGCTAATGCGTAGTTCGATATTGAGTTAAATATTTTAGATTGAAATGAGTATGGATCGGTTATAGACAAGCTATTGATCAATTTGTTTTGTTTATACTTACTACTTCTTGAAAGAATCATTATAGTTACTCCTCAAAAGAATTAGTACAAAGGAAAATTAATTTCATATGGCAGGCTCGCTATTAATTTTTGATGCTATTGATGCATAAGTTATATTTCAGTGGAGGAAGGTCAGTCAATACTCTGCCAATGGTAGGTAATGTAGCTATTGGCAGGTAATTAACACTAGGTACCGCTGTATTGCAGTTGTTAATAGTTTGATCAAAGTAAAAACAATTCATCGTGAACTATCAATGTAGTAGGCTTGACTGTAGGCGGGCTAATTGGCCAGTATAAGAAAAAATTGAAAGAACCGAATCCCATAGGAACCGTTAAAAATAGAACCGACCTAAAACCGGTAAGAACCGAACTGGAACCAATCCCAAACACCCCTAGTATAGATAATCTTTATATATATACTAAAGCAGAGACCTCTAATGGAGGATTTTCTCTCTCCTATGTGGCACTCTAATATAAGAGTTAGTTTTTTCTCTCTCCTATGTGACATTTTAATATGAAAGACAGTATTTTCTAATAGCCTACAATCCCACGTACATAGAATCTCTTTGGAGAGTTTGAGTGTATTTCTAATTCTTATATTTGGAGAGTTAAGTATATTTTCAATTCTTATATATTTGATCAAATAAAAAAAATTGCTAAAAAATAGGTGATTTGTAAAAGGTAATTTCCTATTATGAATCAAACACTTTTAGTGTTCCATTTCTTATATATTTAATAAAAAAATGCTAAAAATTAGGTGATTTGTAGAAATTAATTCCCTATTACAAATCATACAATTTTAGTGTATATGATAAAACACCGACTTATTTCGAATATATCCTTAACACGGCATCAAAACATAGTTAAAAACAATTATATAAAAAATAACATCACAAAATATATAATAGAAAATGAAAAAAAAAATAACGGTAAAACAATTATGACAAATATTTTAAACAATATATAATACTGAATGAAACTAACGTCAACAAACAATTAATGAGGAACCAAAAACTGGATGCAAATACATCGAACTAACCTCAAATAATATTTAACGGAAAATCGAAAACTGGATGCAAATGCAAGCATTGAACTAATCTTAAAAAGTAATTAATAGAAAATTAGAATATAGATACAACTACATTAAACTAACTTCAAAGAATAATTAACGGAAAATCTAAACTTGGATGCAAACACATCAAACTAACATAAAAAAATAATTGTCGAAAAATTAGAAACTAGATGTAAATGCATTGAGTTAACCCTCAAAGATTAAATTAATGGGAAATCGGAAACTGATTGCAATTGCATTAGACTAACCTCAAAGAAAAATTAATTATAAATTGAAAACATGATACAAATGCGTGGAACTAATTTTAAAAAATAATTAACATGAAATCGAAAACCGAATGCAACTGCATTGAACTAATCTCAAAAAATAAACTGGATGCAAATGCATTGAACTAACCTCAAGAAATAATTAATGGGAAATCAGAAATATGATGCAAATGCGTGGAACTAATCTTAATAAATAATTAACAGGAAATCGGAAACCAGATGCAACTGCACTGCACTAATCTCAAAAAATAAACTGGATGCAAATTCATTGAACTAACCTCAAACAATAATTAACGGGAAATCAGAAACTAGATGCAAATGCAACTTTATCAAATAATAAATGAGAAATCGAAAACTGGATGCAAATGCATTAAACTAATATCACAGAATAATTACGAGAAATCATAAACTGGATGCAAATGCATTGAACTAACCTTAAAGAACAATTAACAGGAAATTGGAAATTGGATACAAATGTATTGAACTAACTGAAAAGAATAATTAACGAGAAATCAAAAATTGGATGCAACTGCATTGTTTTGACCAAATATGATCAAAACACTAAGTGGTGGCAAAAGATTTGAATAACGTAGAAAAGTAGTGAGAAAAGTGATGGTGATCGAGAGAATGATGGGACTGTACCTTTCGGTTGCCTACGTACCCAAATTATCGATGAGATCAAGTCTCAAGAACGTAGTTCTTTATAAAAAATAGTTTGGTATTTATATGTGTAGAGAGATTTCTTGTAGCTCAAGTAATCGTAATTGAACATGACTCTTAATTGATAATTTTCTCTTTGATATGAAACGAATCTGTACATAAATTAATGTACGTTAGTGGCAAGTCATGTGGCTAAGGTTCAGCCTTATACACATGAGTTAATGGGCCTATACATTGATCCATGGTATTGCAAATTGGGCCTTAGCCTTGTCGATTAAACGAATAAAGTGGAGACCCCTATTAATGGACGTTTGCCACGTAGGTAGGGGGTCGAAACAGACATTGAACTGATCTCAAAAAATAAATAACGGGAATTGAAAATTGGATGCAACTTCATTGAACTAACATCAAAATATAAATAACGGAAAATCATAAACTGGATGCAAATGCATTGAACTAACCTCAAAACATAGTTGGGTTATATGTTATGGGAATGTCTTGATAAGTATAGTTTTGCATTTAAAATGGTGTTTATCTTATCTCTTTCCATATGATTGGGAGCTCCTTGCTATTCAAGTAGCTTCAATTATATGAACTTCACCTTATCAGGCAATCTCACAAAACTTTAATCAAACTTCTATTATTAAACAACAAAATGAAGTTGAAGGGTATCAAAGGTGAGTTTTTTTTTTTTAATGGAGAGTGAAGTTTTCACGTTATAAGAAATTTGGTTGAGTGATTAATATAATATTAATATATAATAGTTCTGTATATTTGCAAATATTTTTCAGAATAATTAATATAACAATACCTGTTCGTAGATAATCTTTGAAGATTCCACATAGTGAGTCATGGGATCGGCATGCGCAGAGTTCACCACCACGCCACATAAAGACTTGTCTTTATCAGGGGGAGTAATAGAACAGGGGGAGTGTTTCACCCCCAAACACTGTTGGAACTACAATTCACTATTTCTCAAACACTATTACAACTCACAGCACTATTTGTTTCACCCCCACACTATTACAACTACTGTTCGCTATATCTCTAACACTACTCTTCCCTACTACACTATTCACTCCCTCTCCTTTTGGGTCGCCTCCCTTCTCTCTTCGGTCTCTTCTCCTTGGAACAATGAATCCCTCCCCTTTTCTCTCTCCCCTTATTTTTCTTTATATATTTCCCTCTCTCAATCCTGGTCCTCCACCTATCCATCCATCTCGCGGCCCCCTTCTTTCCATGTGTAGGGTTTCCGTACCGACGACAGATGCCCCATCTCAATCCTGTGAACCGCGGCTATGTACTTTATGTTAACCTGGGTGCATCCGTCCGATGATTTCCAGGGTCCCTTATCCTACCACCACAGAAGCCCCTCTCGATTCCGCGATCCTTCCATGATCGGGGGGTCGAGATTCTGGCTTGTTCTATCATCTAGTCGCGGCCTTACACCTCCCTTGCACCGCTGGATTCACGCGCCCCCCATGTGCCTGTGGCCCGTGTCCCTTCGATTCTAGTGTATCCATGCGTCATTCCCTGGCTGGTTCTTTTTGATGTCTCCTCGATTTCAGCTCCTCTTAGATTACGCTTTTACCCTTCCCTTTTATAAAAGCCCGCTCGATTCTCTTTCTTTCTCATTTAGTCTCTTACTCTCCTCTAGATTTACTCTCACCAACACTCACCCCTCTCTTCTTTTTGGCTACTCCGATCAAGCATGCGGTTGTACTTTGTGATTTTCTTCTGCCCAATCTCTTGTACCAGCTGCTCTCCCTCCTTCCTCAGGTTGGTCTTCTTCCCCCATTATTTCCCTTTACTTGCTGTTTTGCGCATTCCCCTTTTGAACTGAAGATTTCCCCATCTCCAATCTGTCGTGATGGTGTGTCTTCTTCTTTAACTTCCTCCCCCCATGTCGGATTCGGATCCGACGCCTCTTCCTCCTCCCCTTCCCGCGGTGTTGCCCCTCCCCCTCCCCTCGATCCGACCGAGGCTCCATCCACTTCAGGGCAACCTTTTGCCCTTCCGCTGCCTCCCTCACGCAGCCATAGACCTAACCTATAGGCTGTTAAGGCGGCTTATGGTATACCTACTGATGTCATATTAGAGCATGTGCCTAACCTAACTTACTTTCCTCACCTAGTCCCTTACAAACCGGGGTGTCTCGTGGCCACGGTAGGGCAGATTGTTGCCGGCCTCCGCTTACCCCTCACCCGTCTTGACGTTGAGGTGTGTAACCATTTTAACATTCCCCCTTGCCAAGGCATTGGTAACTTCTTGAGGGTTATGTATGCCGCGAACCATTACAACAGATCTGGCATCCCCAAGATAACGGTTCGCGACATGACCGCCCACTTTTACATCAAAAAGAGCACCAAGGATGTCAGCGTGGGCTACCATTCTTTCTGCGTCCGCCCTAGAAAACAACATTTTGTCATCCGTGTCACCTCATCAGACAAGGTGTGGCACCATTATCCGCTGTACATCTCCGGGAACTTCCTATCTGCAGATCTTCCTTCTGACCTGAACCTTACTCATCTGGCTTTCCTTCCCAGCGGTGAGTACCCCTTTTATTTACCTTTTAATGTGTATGTTCCTTGGTTCATCATCTGATCTTGCAACTCTTTTCTACAGGTTGGCGACCGGACTCGAAGTCGCGACCCTACAACCACATCTCCTCCACCATTTTTCAGAAGCTCCGCGATCTTGGACCCTCTCAAGCCGCGGTACTTGGAATTGATCCTACCACAGCCACTCCACTACTCTCAAACCCCCAATTGAATGTTATTGGAGGGTATAGTTCCCCCTTTTTTCGTCCCCCTCCACCCAAGGAGAGAAAGCCGCGGAGCTCCCCGCCTCCCAGAAAAAGACACCACCCCAAGAAATCTCC
Source organism: Coptis chinensis (assembly GCF_015680905.1). Taxonomy (NCBI): domain Eukaryota; kingdom Viridiplantae; phylum Streptophyta; class Magnoliopsida; order Ranunculales; family Ranunculaceae; genus Coptis; species Coptis chinensis. The sequence goes on from NC_141458.1 coordinate 99,249,031, forward strand.
CCACCACCCAGTACATACCCGCCGTCCCCCACCTCATTCTCCCAACTCCCCTTCTCATTCCGCAGCCCCTCCTTCTTACCAATCCCTGACCACTTGGGAGGATCAATACCTATCTCCTCATTCTCCCTCTGCAGCTTCCCCCCCCTCTGACATGGGTGCTAACAAGCGAAAGCTCTTTGACAGCGACTCGGATGAGGATGCTGTCACCGAAGTTGTCCCCTCCACTGCCGCCCGCTCATCTCTTGTCCTGGCTTCTAAGCGTTCGTGGACTTCTGTGTCTGATGAGAATCACGCCAATCAGTCTGCTTCCTACCTGCCCCTACCCCTATCGTCATGCAACAGCAGGAAGGAAGGAGGTGGCTCCCGATCCGGAAAAGGGTCAGCCGACCGCCCTTCCCTTTTTCCCGCGCTTCAAGGTCTGAAATCGCACCATCAATATCAACGATTCAGCCTTGGATAACCCTGCAGTGGCCTCCTCCCTGTTCTATGGGTCTCATCTCCCCAAAGATCTTGCGTATGCTGAAGGGGGCTCTTTTGATAATCACCGAACTTCATTCTACACTAGGCTGGGAGAAGGTACCCTTTTCCTTGCACTAGGTATCTTTCCTCTTCTTTTCTAAGTAACCTGACTCTTGTTCTCTCTTTCAGATGAGCTTGGATATCTCCTACATGATCCGCGACCTCTTTGGCGCAAGGTCCAGAATTGAACAGTTGGATAAAGAAGTCGCCCGTCTTGAACAGCAGAATGGGGCCGTGGAACTAGATAAGCTCAAGACTACTGAGGCCTCCCACCTTTCTTATATGGATAAGGTTAATGACCGCTTGAGTCATCAGCGCGAAACCCTCTTATCGCAGCACAATGCAGCCATCGCATCTCTCTCCTAGAAGCATCAAGAAGATATAACGACCCTCCTCAAACAGCATGAATCTGACATGGATGAGCTCTAGGACCACTTCCGGGCCCAGGTTGACAATAGGGTGGCCAAGAAGGTCAAGGAGGAGTATGACAGGCTTATCAAAGAAGTCCGCCTCCTTCCTGAAGCACCTGCCGCTGGCCCTGTGTCTGAGGTCGCGGTGGAGCCCCTAGAACCTGCTTTCGAGGTAGCTGCCTTAGTGGCCGGGGTGATTGACGTGGCTGCGGATGCTGTTATAGAGGAGGCCACTGATGCAGTGATTCGTGAAGATGTTTAGATATCCCTTGTGTTGAGAGTAGCTTTGTTATGCCCTTGCTTGGTCCTATTTGTTGCTGTTTTTGTCACACTCATGATGCTACCTTTTGTCATGCTGCATTTTGTTTTATTTCCCCTCCTGATGGTTGAGGAGGACTGATTGTGATGGTTGTTTTATTTTGTTCCAATATGTTTTTGTCTATGCTTTATCTATTTATGGGCTCAATAGCAGTGAAACCCATCCTTACAACTTTTACCTCTCCTGCTGGAAGCAACTCACTTTGCCTTCCCTCTCTTGACTCAGCGATTTGATTGCCCCTGTCTATGCCGAGGCACCTCACCTTCTCCTTACTCACGTCGGACCCCTTGTCCGCGGCATGTGGAAACCTCCTCGCCTCCACTTGCCTAGGACCTCGTATCCGCCATGGGGCAACTCATTTTACCCCGGCTCGTATGGGACTTCATACCCATCATGGGGCAACTCATTTTTCCCTTGTTGAGCTCAGACCTCTCGTCCGTGAAGGGCTCTTCCCCTCCATTTCCTTCCCTCTGAAGGACAAGCGAAGTTCATGCAACAGTATCCATCCCAAAAGTGCTATGGTTTTATATATATACAAATAGCTCATGCAGCTGACAGCTTCTCTCATTACATTCACTCTTGAAACTTTTTCAACAATCTTACATTCCATGGTCTCTCCACCATTTTCCCTTCTAGGGTTTGTAACCTGTAGGTGCCTGTCCCTCCCACATCAACCATAATGTAGGGTCCCTCCCAAGTTGGACCTAATTCCCCTCGCTCACTTTCTTTGTGTTGGGGGTCACCCGTCGAAGCACCCGATCTCCTACTTTGAATCTCATCAATCTCACCCTCTTGTTGTACTGCCTTTGGAGGTGGCGATGATATTCTTCCAGTTTAATGCGTGCGGTGTCTCTTCTCTCTTCCGCCAAATTCATGTCCCTGGACAGGATACCCCAGTTTGACCCATCCTCAACAGCTCGGGTTCTAGTGGTTGCCGCCACCATTTCTGATGGTATCATGGCTTCTACGCCATATGCTACGAAAAGGGAGTCTCCTTGGTTTAATTCGTCGGCCCAGGCCCCTTTCTTGTCTTCCAGTTTCCTCTTGAGATTGTTAAGTATGGTTTTGTTGGAGGACTTAGCCTGTCCATTGCCCTCGGGGTTGTACGGGGCGAACCCCCTGCTTAACATAATAGGCTTGTAGAAACCTCTTCACCTTCAATCCCGTGAACTGGGTTCCATTGTCCGCGATAATAGCATAGGGCAGCCCGAACCGACATATAATGTTCTCCCACAAGAATTTGACCACTTGCACTTCTTTTACCTGCTGCAGCGGCACGGTCTCAATCCACTTTGTAAAGTAGTCGGTTGCGGCCAACATGAATCTCCTCTTACCACTGGCTATGGGCAGCGGTCCCACTATATCGAGAGCCCACATCGCGAATGGCCATGGACTAGACACGTTGTGCAGCAGCTCTGCTGGAGCAAATATCAGTTGAGAAAACCTTTGACATTTCTCACATTTTTTGGCAAACTCCACAGCGTCTCTTTTCATGTTATAACACCCCATTTATTTTCTTTGTTTTCCCTATTTATTAGGGTTTAAAAAAATATAATAATATTAAAAAGAAAAGAAAAGGATAAAGATAAAATAAGATAAGATAAAAACGTGGGAGAGTTAGAGGGGTTTGGTTACAACCGAACTCTCCCTTTTTGTTGGTTTTTTTCTAGTTTTTTGAAAAAAAAAAGAAAAGAAAAACAGAGAGAGACGTACAAGAGAAAAGGAGAAGGAGTGTTTACTGGGGGAGAGTGCTTGAGTGGAGAGAGAGAGAGTTTTACTCAAAGAAGAAATGGAGGTTTCTTGTTGGGGGATTTGTTGGCAACAGGAGTGTATCACGGGTGAGTAGACTGACTTTATATACACAGTTGATTGACAGTAATTGTTTATTCTAGTTATGTGTTTACAGACTTGAAATTTTTATCAAGCAATTCAATTTCTTCTTCGTGGAATCACTATTTTTGGTTATAGTTTAAATGCTCTCTGACATAAATGGACTGTCATAATATAGATTCTACAAAAGTACAAAACAGTTATAAAATCCAAGAAAAAGTATGTCTATATAGATCCAAGGAATTGATTACATATGAGTATAGTTTTACTTCTGGTCTGACATGGATTCTCTCTACACTCTGGTATATATGGATTTTCTTGTATTGTCGTTGGTGGTCTGTAGGGCATTGATTATTTGGGATCCCTTCATATATATATTTGAATCTTTGATTCTTACGAGTATGGAAAAGTTTGGTATAGCTATAGCTGATGTGGAAACATTATTGAAGGTAAGAATAGATTTGCTGAAATTTTAAAAGAAAAAATGGTCGTTTAGTACCATGAACTTTGCTGGTTTTATCAATTTGGGCAAAGAACTTTTTTTTGAGCAGTTTGGGCCATGACCTTTCTTTTTTTTATCAGTTTGGGCCACCGTTACCATTCCATTACTTCACATGCTTATGTGGCGTGCCGGATGTATATGTGTTCGACCAAATGCTCATGTGTCACCGTTGAAGTGCACACCTAATCACCGGTGACGTGGCATCAAAATTTCAAAATGTTTCAAACCCGAAATTTCAAAGTGTTTCCCCAAATTCATAGACAAAAATCCCTAATTCCCTAATTCAGACAGAAATCCCTGGGACTGTTATTGCTTTGAGTTGCAGGGGCTTTTTGTAATCAAATGCAAACAAACAATTAGCAATGTATTCAAATGCAAATAAGAGGTTGAGTTCTTTTCTTCTTCATCAGGGAAACTGCTCAACCTCAAGTACGGCTCTGACAAGAAGACATCTATTAGTAACAGAATTATGTTCAAAATAGTTTTAGTTTGCTTCAAAGTGATGGTGGTTGTCTGTTGCTTTTACTGCAATTTCATGGAGTAATTTGTTATGACTTGGTGATGTTTTTGGCTTCCTTGTTTATTTTGATAAGCAAGTAGCAGTATTAGTCTTATAAGAGAACTACCTGGAATAGAACCATAAGCAGGTAGCACTATTCGTAGCTGTAGTCTGTAGACATGTAGTTCACTAAATTGAAGAATCCAACCATGCAGACCTTTCAGAACTGATCGATGGGTCCTAAAAAAAGTGTTCACTAGCTCACCTTTCTCTTAATTGTTTGCCTGTTTCTCTTAAGTGTTCACTAAATTGTTTGCCTGTTACTAATAATTCTGTTGCAAATCTCTGACTAAGCCTGTTCCCCGAGTACCGCTTGCTAACTACACGGCTAACGGAACTTGGTAACTGATAGAGGTCTCCTGTTTTCAAGTAGCCCTCCGTCTTGTCTTAAGCGAGCTTCCAGGCCATTTATCCTTATACCGATCGATTATGATCCTTGGTATTTGTTTTCGGGTTATGGCGAACATGGGTTTTCAAAACCCATTACTGATGATCTGTGCGTGCTCATATAAAGAAGATGAGATGATGCATGATGACATCATCACTATTTAGTTTGGGCATACGACTTCTTAAACTTAAGTTTCCTTTGGGCTTAAGTTTTAGCTTCTCTTCCTCCCTTCTTTCCTATTTCGGTAAAATCCTGCACTGGTGTACAGTGTTAGTTCGTATAGGATAGGAAGTTTCTTCTTGGCCCTTTGTTCTTGTGACTCGGCTTTTCTGGGGGTTCCTTATGGCTGGTCTTGGGTCTGCTGTTGACGGTCCCTCGGTTATGGGAGGACAGGGCTCCTGGAGAGCTTTGTTTTCAGCTGGAACAAGCTCAAGAAATACTTCTCTGAGAAGATTTGAGACTCATCAGGTGGATGGGATAGCGGAAATTCCAGCTAATATTGTTGAGAAAGGAGTCTCTATGTGGAGTGAATATGTGGTGGGGTTTTTGTAGAAAAAACGGCTACCTTTCCAATGGTTAAAGCCGCCTCGCTCTCGGCAAAGGAAGGTTAAAGGCGCTTTACTCAATATCAACCGATCGTGAGCTTTTCTACTTTAAGTTTAACCGGGATGAAGACAGAAAACAGGTATTGGAAGCAGACCCGATATTTATAGCAGGTAAGCTATTTGTGATTCGTCAATGGTCTCGAGAAGTTGAAGCTCAAAAGACTAAGATAACAAGTATCCCAATTTGGGTAAAACTTATGGATTTGCCAAAGGAATTGTGGATGATCGGGTTGGGATATATAGTTAGCTTGATTGGGGAACCCTTGCGAACTGATGAGGCCACCATTGAAAGAACTAGATTGATGTATGCTAAGATCTGTGTAGTTGTTCCTATAGACTATGAATATAAGAGTTCGATTCAAGTGAAAATGGGGGATGAAAAAATAGTTATTAATCTTGAATACCCCTGGGTACCTCTGTCATGCTCTAGGTGTAATAGGTTTGGTCACAAGCTTTCAAGTTGTCCCTATCGGCCAAAACAAGTTTGGCGTGTTAAGCCTGTAAACTGTATAGGGAACACACATGAGGAAGTGCAAGTTCAAGAGCAAGAGGATACTACAGATGGGGGCTCTAATTATGCAGAATGTGAGGATGAAGGGGCAGGAGAACAGCAAGGAAATGGATTGAGTATGGTAAACTATGTCCCAGATTCAGAGGAAGGAACAGGCTGTCCTATGCTAGTGGCCCAACAATTAGTAATGTCCGACATTCCTCGAAAGGATAGCATGGCTTCAGCCCAGAGGGGTTTAGAACTAGTGATCCATCAAGACACTCCACCGGTTCTCGACCCGGCTTCACCGAGAAAACCCGGATATTAGCCAAAAGGAAACAGTTTACGGAAGGAACAAAATCGCTTTAGTGTTGGCGGCCCGTGACGATGAGATTGAGGGCGATATTTCAAGAAAATCTGTAGAATTCTTCACGATCATGAGCCGGTTAAGGAAAAAGGTGGTGAAAGCTAAAACCGGGCACGTGAAAAAAGCGTAACTCAAATGAGATAAACAATGAGGATGGAAGTACACTTCGGGAAAGCATGCTTTCGTGTATCTGAGAGGAAGAAGAAAGGTAGACCAAAGGGGTCCGGTAGTAATAAACATTAAGCAAAATGATCAAGATTGGAACATGGAATATCAGGGGACTAAACGAAATAAAAAAAAAGCAAAGGAAGTGAATAAATTCATTCTGAAGAATAATCTTTGCTTGTTGGGGCTTCTGGAAACGAAAGTCAAGGAGGAGAAGAGGAAAAAAATTAGTGATATATGTGCTCCGAATTGGCATTTTGAGAGTAATTATAGTAGTAATCCTAGGGGTAGAATATGGATTCTTTGGAACCCAAATTTTGTGGACGTGAGTAAGATTCAAGAGACAGCTCAGTTTGTACACTACAGGGTGACTATTCGTCCTAACTCAGCTAGCCTCATATCAACGCTTATCTATGCGAGTAATAATAGCCAGGAGAGATTAGGGCTGTGGCAGGATCTGCGGCAGCTTCACAATAGTTTTACAGGACCTTGGTGTGTACAGGGAGATTTTAATAATGTGCTCTATTCTCATGAGAGGATAGGGGAGCTGGTCCATCCTCAAGAAACAGCTCCTTTTAGGGACTGCCTAGTCGATACAGGGTTGTTTGATTTAAAAGCATCAGGGTGTTATTTTACGTGGACTAATTATGGAGTAGGAGCAAATAGGAAATGGTCAAAGATCGACAGGGTGCTTATCAACATCCTCTGGTCGTCTTTGTTTGTGCATGCCTCAGCTGAATTTCTTCCACAAGGAATTTTGGACCATTCTCCCATGATAGTCTGCTTGGTTGATGCTGAAAAAGGGAGAGTTCCCTTCAGGTTTTGTAATTCTTGGGCCCTTCATGACAATTTCAAAGAGTTGGTTAAGCAAATTTGGGATACAGAGGTGATGGGCAGTTGTCTATACATACTGGTCCAAAAATTGAAGATTATGAAGTCTAAATTGCGAGGATGGGCTAGGGTGCATATGTCCGATATTCATATAAAAACTGAGGCAGCAAGGGAGGATCTTCACAGGTTATAGAAAGAGCTACAAAGTTCCCCTACAGATCTCCAGTTATGCGAAAAGGAAAGAAAAGCTAGAACTCTCTTGTGTAAATTGATTGAGATGGAGTATATGGATCTTAAGGCCAAAGCTGAAAATGATTGGCTAGATTATGGCGATAAAGGAAATGCATTCTTCCATCAAGCAATAAAAGAAAGAAGGAACCGTAATTTTGTGTGGACTGTTTCAGTTATGAGCGGGGTAAAACATGAAGGAGTAGCACAAGTGTCCAACGCTTTCATCAATTTCTTTCAGGACCTTCTGGGAGTTGAGGCTCAGATGACGAAAATCTTGGGTTCTTTGTTGGAGGACATACCAGCCAGGGGGTGGTGGATACAAAGATACAAGCAGAAAACCGTCGAGGAAAGAGGTTACAAATGGGGAAATTATACGAGCTTTATTTGATATGGAGGACTTTAAATCCCCAGGGCCTGATGGCTATACAACATTCTTCTTCAAAGATTCATGGGACATAGTCGGTGAAGACTTCCTAAGAGCTGTCAAGGAAGTGTTCGGTCATAACAAAATTCATAAAGGTACTAATGCAACATTTCTATGTCTGGTTCCTAAAAAGCCTGTTGTTTCACAGGTTGATGAATTTCGTCCGATTGCATGCTGCAATATTACTTATAAATGTATTGCTAAGATTCTCAGTAATAGGATGAAGCCTTACATGGAACAGTTGATCGCTCTTAATCAGTCAGCATTCGTTCCTGGAAGATGTATACAGGACAATCTTCTACTGGCTCACGAATTGCTCAGAGGATACAACAGAAAGCATGGGCCGCAGAGATGTACTATCAAAGTTGATATCCAAAAAGCTTATGACACTATTAGCTGGGAATCTCTACTGCTGGTGCTCAAGAGATTCATATTCCCCGACAAGTTTATTGGCTGGCTAGTTATGTGCTTCTCATCTCCTTGGTATTCAGTCCTTGTCAATGGTAGTCCATATGGATTCTTTGAAGGGAAACGAGGGTTAAGGTAAGGTGATCCTTTGTCTCCGTATTTGTTCGTACTGGTAATGGAACTGTTAGGTGGTCTGCTGAAGCAAGGGCTCCTGTTGAAAGGCATCAAGCCTCATTCCGTGTAAAGACTTGCAATAACTCATCCGAAGTTTTACTGATGATGTTTTACCGTTTTGTAAAGGGGAAGTCGGCTCTATATATTGGTACGCTAAGTCGGCAATCAATTATTTCTCTTCTCTCACGTGGCTGAAGATAAATACTCAAGACGCCTATACTCACCGGGTAAAGTATGACAAATGATGATGGGCTAGCTCTTGCAGGGTTGTTGGGGGTTCAACTGGTCACCCCTCCCATAAAATATCTGGGGCTGCCGCTCACTTCTGCTAGAATCAGCTCCAAGGATTGCTTGCCACTTATTGAAAAAATCACCATGAGAATGTCCAACTGGAAGAACAGGTCTTTATCTTATGCGGGCAGATTACAGCTTATACAGTCTATCCTATCCTCATTTCATATATATTGGGCGAAGACTTTTATCATTCCAGTTGGTGTATTGGACAAGGTCGCTAAACTCTGTAACAGATTTCTGTGGTCTGGATATTTGGTGCAAGTGAAGATGAATAAAGCAAGTCATGCAACTTTGAGGTTGCATAAAGAGGAAGGAGGACTGAGCATTATTGATCCTAGGGTATGGAACAAAGCAGCATACTGTGGGTTGGTATTTAAGGTTGCTACTAAGGAAGAAACTCGTGGGACGGTGGACTTGGGAGTACCACATTCGACGTAAAACATTTCTCGACTATGAAGATTCCTTCGGATTGCTTTCGTGGGTGTGGAGGAGTATACTGAAACACAGAAAGATTGCTCGGAAATATATTAGATGCTTGATTGCTAATGGAGAAGGAACTAGTTTATGGCACGATCCTTGGATAGCCTCTATGTTGCTAATCCACAATGCACAAGCTAGAAATTTCATCCATGAACCAGATGATGCTAAAGTAAGCGAGCTGATTACGAACGGTACTTGGAACGACAAGGTCCTTAACTTGCCAGACGGGGAGTTGAAATCAATAATCTTACAGACTCCCATCAATGTCAACATGGCTCAAGATTTGGTAGTGTGGACTGCTACAAGTTCAGGTAGGTTCTCCACAAAGTCAGCTTACATGTCCATCAAGAAGATGAGAGAAAAGGTTGGTTGGTACAAATTAGTGTGGGGCAAATATAATCTTCCGAAACATTCGTTCATCACCTGGCAACTGTTTGCGGGATGTCTGGCAACACAAGATCGGCTGATTCGTAGGAAGATTCTCTCTCACTCAGAGTGTTGTTTGTGTAACGACAAACTCCCAGAAAACTCGATGCACCTCTACTTCAATTGTGCGTTCACAAACAAGGTTTGGGCTGTGGTTAAAGATAATCTGGGGTTGGGAGTGGTTCGTGAATCCACTGCTGAGTGGCAGTTTCTGTTGCGCAAGACAAGATCGAACACGATCTCAAGTGAGATAACAAGGGTGATGATTTGTGCAACTGTGTATGGGATTTGGAACGAGAGGAATAGCAGGAGGTTCAGGAACAGAGCTCATTCTGCAGAGTCGATTAGCAGCTACATCATGGAGAAGATGAAAACATACTTGCAGCGAGTTATCAAGTCCACTGAGGACTCTTCTTCAAATACAAGGTATTTGATTATGTAGACCGGGTATTGAGATCACAATAAGGCAAAGCGAGGCAGAGCTAGTTAAATGGACCAAACCACCTGTTGGGTTCGTCAAGATCAATTTGGATGGGTCGGTGACTGAAGATAGTGCTGGATATGGCGGTATATTGAGGAACCATGAGGGATCTCCTATACTCTTATACATGGGAAATGTGAACTTACGATCGGTGATTATCCAAGAGTTAAAAGGAATTGAGGCCGGTCTTCCGGCAGCTCTCGTTTAAATCAGAATATGATTACGGTTGAATCGATTCTCTAAGAGCGATCCAAGTAATTAACGACAGGAGATGAGCCCTTGGTACCGCCTCGATCTGATGGAAGGCATCCGAGGCTAATGAACCAATGTGGGTCGGTTAGTGTGTCCCATGTGTATAGGGAAAAGAATAGAGCGGCAGACCTGATGGCTAAGACTAGTACTACTCGGGATAGAATTATAAATCCTGGAGTTACTTTTGTAAGCATTCCTCCTCTTACGTATGAGCTTAATGTTATAGTAGAGGAAGATGTTATTGGTAAGTTGTACCAGAGAGTTTGATTAATACAGGTTGGGGTCTGCCAAACCCTTCTAAACGTTTCAAAAAAAAAAAAAAAAAAAAAAAGTTTGTTAGAAAAAAATGAACTGTTTCAGTCTTTTTATGTAGCGGATTTGGGCCCATTGGGTCCATGGGTAAGTCCAACACACATAACAGATGTTTGTACACATAGGCAGCACACATAACAAACGTTTGTACACATAGGCGGCCGTTCGTACACATAGGCAAATTTTCTAACGGAAATACACCAGTGGCCCAAACTGATACAAAAAAGAAAGGTCATGGCCCAATTTGCTCAAAAAAAAAGTTCTTGGCCCAAATTGATAAAACCAGTAAAGTTCATGGTACTAAACGACCATTTAGGTTAGCGCTAGTCTGATTTCAAGCTCAATTTTGGTTTAGTTAGAGTTTGAACTAGTTTTTTTAGAAAACACGAAAAAGTAAGGTCTGAAAGTCTGCTTTTCAACCCACTCAACCTCGTCTCATTCCGAGGTTTGTGGATATGGTTACGGTGTTCGGAAGTTAGCACGTCAGAATTTTCTGACTGCAGAAATCCGGATTTGTGCCTATTTTCGAACCACGTTTTCACATAGTTAGGTTCTGATTCAAACTCTTGCCAAAACATGAAAGAGTGAGTTTTCTGAGTCTTCTTTCCAACCCAATTGAACTCGACGCATTCCGAGGTCTGTAGAGACAGCTATGATGTCGGGAAGTTTGGTTGACAGAAAATAGTGCGTCAGAAAACGGTTTCTATGCAATGTGTTCAAGTACAGTTTTAAAATAGTTAGGGTGAGAGTTTGAATTTTTATAAAACATAAAAGAGTAAGATCTGGAAGTCTGCTTTCTATTCCAATTGGCCTCATCGTATTCGAAGGCCTGTGGAATTAATTATGATGTTTGGAAGTTTGACTAGCAGAAAACAGTGCGTCAGAAATCAGTTTCTTTGCAATGTGTTCGAGCCTAGTTTTGGCACATTTAGAATGAGATTGGGTTTTTTTTTAAAACATGAGAAAGTAAGTTCTGTGTGTCAGCTTTGCAACACAAAAAGCCTCGATGCGTTTGGATACCTGTGAAAAGAGTTGTGTCATTCGGAAGATAGTCCGTCAGAAATCTAGTTTGCTAAAAATTATGATTTTTTACCATTTTCAACCTAAATTTTCTTCTAGATGGGCTGAAGTTGGGACTTTGAGTTCTACATGAAAAAATATATCTACATACCTTAGTTTCTAAATAATTAAGTTACATGTCACTTGGATGAATGTAGGAAAAACTATAGCATTGACAAGTTGGCTAGAAAACCTACCGTGTTATCTTTTATGTGCATGAACCTATTTTGGGAAATATGTTTATTAATGAACTAAGAGTCTCTTAAACTCTTCTTGGGTGTATTATATAGTGTTTGTAGTCTACTTTTAGACTATTGTTTTATTTGGAACCGACATGGTTCATAAGATTGTTTTTTTTTAATCAAAAGTAGAAAAATATCCATTTGTGAGTTTTTGGATTTAAAGATTCATAGTGTATCTCTAGGTATGAAACTTTACGTATATGATTGTGGGAGTATTCGAAACTTATTATATGTGATTCTATATAGTATAAATTGTTGTTTTACTTAAAGGTACATACAAGGATTTTGATATTTATGGGTTAAAAACTACGAAGGCTTGATTCCAATCTTGAAAGATTTGGATACGTAGGCAGCTTTGAACAAAAGTGCAACTACTATATCTATAATATATATATTAGTTTGTGTGATAACTATGTGATTGTGTTAGAAATTACTGTTGTTTTGAGACTACATAAATATATATGTGTGAGATAGAAGTTGTATATGAATATAGACTTTAGTATATGTGGATCTGTTTTGGGCATTAGTGTGTGTGGACTTAAATTTGGGCTAATGAACTATTTGTTTATGATATTGTGTATATGAGTGTAGTTATGTAAATTGTATTTATTTGATTATAAGTCTGTTTACATTCAATGATATTTAAGTGCTTGATTTGCCTTGACGCGCGAAAATGACTCTCTGCATGTGTGGTATGTTTTGACCTGAGTAATTCTAGTATAATTATAAGTGATAATAATGTTTTAATGTGTCGCCCACATCTTTAGAACTCTCCATGCCTCAGGATTTGGTAATGAGATATTATAACTTGTGATGTCATGTGATAGATGGGTATTCATTGAATGTGTCATGAATGACCCGGGTATTCATTGAATGTGCCATGAATGCCCCAATAGTTTGGACTGCCCTAGAGAGGAACTAAGGTATTCGCCTTGCGGGTTGGTCGTATTCCTTGAATGTACGGGAATGTAGGTTTGGGTATTTCTTGAATGCGGCGGGAATAACTCAGGGCATTCATTGAATGTGCCATGAATGGCCCGTTAGTGTTATGATGGGTATTCCTTGAATGTGGCGGGAATGACCCAAGGTATTCATTGAATGTGCCATGAATGACCTGATATTTTATTAAGCCCAAAGGAGGCTTTGTGATTATGTGTATGGAAAGCCCAGAGATGGCTGTGACTTACAAGTTATGAGTTTACAAGATGAAAGTATGTTTCCTGGAGGCGATATCCCGCTTGGGACATATGTCTTGTAGTGGTACTCGGTGTGAGTGAGGCACACGGATATGTGTGATTTGTCAAATGTGTGGAGTGCAAATCGTGGAGTAGGAACTAAAGGTTGGGCTGTGTCTTTGAATAAATGAGTCAACAAAATAATTAATAAGCAAAGTAAAATTTTTGATTTTACGTGTGATGGAGTTATTGCATATGATGTATATAAGTTCTTATGAGAAATATATACGTGGTTTGTATGAGTTGATACTCACAAGGGATTAATGTACTCCTTGGGTGTGATATTTCCCCATTCTCATAAGTAGACGAGTGGTTTTTAAGTAAAAGTATATGAATTGTGTGATGTTATGGATGTGAAGTGTGACTATGAATAATATTAGTAAATGATTGTGATTTCTATGTGACTGTGAATTGACTATAACTTGATATGTTATTACGAAACTATTAATGACTTGTGATAGTCTGAGATCTATGGTTATGCACGCAGAAACTTTATGACGTAATGATGTCATATGAATGACTACCTTTGATATAGATATTATGATAAGTGGTATTCCCCGAATATGCGGGATGAACCAGATTATATTAATTAAACTTAAATGTCTTAAATGAGATTTGGTTATGAATGGAAATTTGACTGGCTGAGATAAATCATTTTATTGTGATGTCTAACTCTGTTTTTCAGGAGGGTAGGATCTAATAATCTTTTCTGCAGGGACGTAAATATCCTACCCTAAGGCGACGTGTTGGCTTAAAGGTAAGGCATACCAAACTCATATTTAATTAGGTTATCATATGTGCATTTAATAAATGGAATGTAAGTGGTATTGTATTGTGAGTTATTTTGGAAAGTGGGAATGACGAGTACTGTTATATGATATTCTTGGAATTTGTATGTTGGGGGTGAAATCTTACTTGGGAAGAAACTACACGCCATTTTTGGAAAACGGAACTATATTGTCTTCCAAGTTGAAATTGTTGGTAATGTTATATTTATTTATTTGAAAGATTATTATATATATTTTGTTGTTAGTCTACTCATACAAGCAAATTCAATTTGCTGACCCATGTTTGGTTTGTTTTGCAACGTGGGTGTGTTCTTGGGAACATAGATGGTGGAGTATAGTGGATGAAGACACGTGACTTGGATTTGCTCTTGGAGTCTTCTGGTTTAAGTTTTTCGAAAGTGTACGGTTTTGAATTGAAACAAATGTAATAGAGTTGGTTAGTAAAAAATTTATTTGTAAATAAAGCTACCGTTCTTCGGTTTAATTTGATCTCAGATTTTAATATCGTGGTTGATAATATGTTAGTGGGTTTTGTTTCACCCCGGGTTTCCAGATGATTGAATATCAGTTTTAATTTTTTTGGAAATTTGGTGTGTGACACATGTGAGGCCAGAAGTATCCTTGTGTTAACAATTGGTGTACCGTTGTCCTACCCGCTGAATGGCTCCCACAATCTCCCCCGTGTAGCTCCCCGAGCACCTCTTGCGCCAGCCTCGGTCCCAAACATTTCAGTAAAGGTCCGTTGAAATTCCTTCTATACAATTCCCCTTCTATCAGCGTGTATCTCCGGGATGCTTGTTCCAGTCTTCGTTTCTCTCTGGGGTCAATCACCTCCCCAAGAATTGCTTAAAAGGCTCCATCCAACCTTCGTCCTCTTTAGCGATATTCAGTATCTCCAGAGGCTCCTCGGTACTCGGTCTGTCCAATTTCCTCACCTCGATGGTCCTATCCTCGGATCCCGCCAGCGGCCACATAGGCCAGAGCATCTGCGTGGCGATTCTCCCCACGATTCAAGTGAACGAATCGGATCTTTGTGAATTTCGCCGCCTAACTGCGTAAGACTCCCAAATACCTTGCCATTCTGGGGTATCTTGCCGTGAACCCTCCATTTGCTTGGCATACAACTAAATTTGAGTCGGAGTACACGGTAAGTTCTTTCACACCCAAGCTCTCAGCCATCCTCATGCCCGCAATCACTGCCTTATACTCTGCCTCATTATTTGACGCTGCGAATCCCAACCTCATTGTCTGCTCTAGTCTATTGTTATCCGGTGTAACTAGTACCACGCCTATTCCGCTGCCTGCATCCGTTGCTGATCCATCTGCGAATACCCTCCAACCATTCCTCTCATCCCATGGGTTCAAGTGATCCAATTCCTCTTCTCGCTCAGGCTCCAAAACCATCTCCTCACCCCATGTAGGATCCTCTGCAGGGAACTCTACCAAAATCTTTGCCACTGCTTGAGCTTTCTCCGTCGTTCTAATCTGATATTGGATCTCATATGAACTCAACATCACGGCCCATTTTAGCATTCTTCCTGACTTCTCCACCCTCAGAGCTTGTTTAAGGGGCAAATTCGTAACCACGATCACTGAGTGGGATTCGAAATACGGCTTCAGCTTCAGGGCTGAGAATATCAAGGCAAGAGCATACTTCTCCACTCAGCTGTATCTAGTCTCCGCATCTAACAAAGTCTTGCTCTGGAAGTACACTGGTTTTTTTCATTTTATCCACAATGCGAACGAGGAACGAGCTGATTGCATACTCCGTGACCCCCAGATACAAATATAGCTTCTCTCCTAACTCGGGCAGCGACAACAGAGGTGCTTCCCCCAGATACCTTTTTAGCTCTTGAAATGCTCTTTCACACTCCGCTGTCCATGCGAAATCTATGGTGTTCCTCAGCAGCCTATACAGCGGCCTACATTTGTCGGATGATTTTGAAATGAATCTATTAAGGGCCGCGACTCTACCAGCCAATCGCTACACCTCTTTCACCGTCTGCGGCGATGGCATGTCCACCAATGACCTTATCTGTTTGGGGTTTGCCTCTATTCCCCGCTGTGTCACAATATACCCTAGAAATTTTTCCGTGGTGACTCCGAATGTGCACTTCTCTGGGTTGAGTTTCAAATTGTGGGGTCGCAATATCCTGAATGTTTCCCTCAACCTTTCTAGATCCTCTGCCTCTGACATGCTTTTCTCCACCATATCGTCTATGTATATCTCAATGCCCTTTCGAATTTTACTTTCGAACATTTTCTCCCCCAACCGTTGGAAAGTGGCTCCTGCATTCTTTAACCCGAACGACATTCTTGTATAGTAGTAAGTACCCCCTTCCACCACGAAGGATGTCTTTTCCTGATCCGGTCCATACATCGCAACCTGGTTGTATCCCATGGATGCATCCATAAATGAGAACATTCTGAACACCCGCCGTTCTGTCCACCAACTCATCTACTTGCGGTATAGGATAACTGTCCTTGGGACATTCTAAGTTTACGTCCATGAAGTCAACACACATTCGCACCTTACTGTTTTTCTTCGGGACCGCGACTATATTAGACAACCAGTCCGTGAACTCCACCTCCCTTATGATCCCCGCTCCCTTCAGCCTGGCAACCTCCTCCCGAATTCCTTCCGCGTACTTAGGTCTCACTCCCCTCATCTTCTGTCTCACTGGTTTCGCATCTTCCCTCATATATAGTCGGTGACATGCGAACTCAGGGTCCAACCCGGTGATATCCTCTATCCCCCATGCGAACACGTCTCTATTCTCCGCCAAGCACTGCACCAACTTACTTTTCCACTCCTCCGTCAAATTAGACCCTACCGATGTAAACTTCTCTTCTTCGCCCTCTCCCAAATTTACTACTTCTATTTCATCTAAAGTCTTTGGGGCCACCGCGGCTTCCTCCGCCCCTTCCACTGCCTCGCACTGTAATTGCTATGCTTGCTTTTTCCTGGGGTTCGCTGGTTCGCCTCCAGGTCCACGGACCATCCTTTTAACTGTGTCCTGATGATTGTTCTTCGATGCCACCTGATCTCCGCGGACCTCGTACATTCCTGTTGGGGTGGGGAATTGAATAACTTGATAATAGGTCGAAGGCACCGCTTTCATCTCGTGTATCCATCTCCTCCCCAGGATCGCGTTGTATTGGGAGTTGGAATCGACCACCATAAATCTTGAGAATACCGTCACGGGCCCTGTCGTTATGGGTAACAGAAGCTCTCCCATAGGCTCTGTGACGCTCCCATTAAATCCATACAAGCTGGACCACGGCGGCCTTAGTTGCCCCGGATCAATCCTCATCTCCTCCAACGCCCCTAAACAGCAAGTCCACGGCGCTACCACAATCAATCAGTACCTTTTTGACCATGTAATTACCCATCGCCACTGTAATGACCAACGCATCTTCATGTGGAGTATCAACGGCTCGAAGATCTGCCCTAGAGAATGTAATCTTGTCTTCCCCGCTCGTTGACTCTGCACTGTATCTCTGTCTTCTGGGCGACTCGTTGACCTCGCCAATACTCGCCCCCTCCTTACCTTATCTCGTTGGCATTGTGAATACTTCTCCCACCATTTATGGTTCCCAATATTCTCCCTCGAGCAGGCATTTTTGGAGGTTCTGCTATGAATTCCCTCATCATTCCCTTCTCTATCAACCTCTGGACCAACCATTTCAATGCATAACAATCATTGGTTTCATGATTGCGTACCTGGTGATATTTGCAGTACGGCTTATTTGGCATTTCGGCGGGGACAGTTCGCGGTCCCTCGTACCCTTGCATATTTTTTTATCAACGGCAGTATCTTACTCAACGGTCTTTTTAAAGGTGCATGTTCCAGCTCGCGGTATGGCTTCCTTTCCCTTTGTTCTCTTCGCGCTATTTCTCTCCCCCTCTTCGGACGCAACGACTGTCCGCGATATCGCTTGCTACCTTTGTCCCCCACCTCTGTCTTTCTGCGATCCCCCCCTTTCTCTACCGATGATACTGCCTTGGCTCCCCTCTTTGAATCCTTGTGTATGGTGTCCTCATATCTAATATACTTCTCTACCCGCGGATATAACTCGTGCAAGGTCGCAATCTCATTCTTTGCCACGGATTGATGGACCCCCGTTCCTGGTCGCAGACCTCTTTCGAACGCTATCACTGCCGTCCTTTCATCCAAATTCTCCACCTTTAATGTCTCGGCCTTGAGTTAGCACAGATACTCCCTGACAGACTCTGCGGACCTTTGTCTAACATTGAACAAGGCCGCGATGTCCACAACCCGCCTCTTCTGATGTATGAAGTGATCTACAAATGCCTGTTCCAACTCTTGGAAATTAGTTATACTATTTGAAGGCAACCGATAATACCAGTCGGAAGCTCCCCCCTTCAGGCTGGCTGGGAACATCATACACCGCAACCCATCGTACCTCGCCTCTTGCCAGAGAGGCATCTGTTGGGTCTCCTGTTCTATCGTATCTCTCGAATCTTGGCTGATTGAAACATTTTGGTACCTCCGAAGTCCATATCGCATCTGCCAGCGGGTTGCGATTCAGCCCCGCCACCACCTGACTGGCCGCGCCCATTTGAGTCTTTGTCTGTTGCAGATTTGCCTCCCGGTCGTTGTTTATCATTTCCTAGACTTGCTCCATTGTTAACCTGGTCATTGGGTTCTCTACCATAGTAGGTCCAGTCCCTCCTCGTCCTCCGCTTTCTCACTCTCCGACTCCTCACTTATCTCTTCCCCGATCTCTTCCTCCCCCCTTTCTCTTTCTCTTCTTAACTCCTCATTTTCCTCCCTCAGCCTCTCAATCTCTTCTCACATCAGTCGTGTTTCTTCCGCTGCTTGTCCCTCCTCTCGCTCTTCCCCTTCCTCCACCGCTGCTTCCGGCATCTGTTCTGGAACCCTCACCTTCCTTGGTCTACCCACTGCCTTCTTTGGTGCCATTTCTACACTCTCGTTCCCCACAGACGGCACCAAATGTTTCACCCCCAAACACTGTTGGAACTACAGTTCACTATTTCTCAAACACTATTACAACTCACAGCACTATTTGTTTCACTCCCACACTATTACAACTACTGTTCGCTATATCTCTACCACTACTCTTCCCTACTACACTATTCACTCCATCTCCTTTTGGGTCGCCTCCCTTCTCTCTTCGGTCTCTTCTCCTTGGAACAATGAATCCCTCCCCTTTTCTCTCTCCCCTTCTTTTTCTTTATATCTTTCCCTCTCTCAATCCTGGCCCTCCACCTGTCCATCCATCTCGCGGCCCCCTTCTTTCCATGTGTAGGGTTTCTGTACCGCGACAGATGCCCCATCTCGATCCTGTGAACCGCGGCTATGTACCTTATGCTAACTTGGGTGCATCCGTCCGATGATTTCTAGGGTCCCTTATCCTACCACCACAGGGAGCATCCTGAAGAATGTGTCCCAGGACATATGCACTGTACTCTTTTCCCTTATCTAGGTTTTATCCCACTGGGTTTTCCTAGTAAAGGTTTTAATGAGGCAGTATTAAGCAAGTCACAATGATTCTGAGTAATGTTGTACTCTTTTTCTTTCGCTTTGGTTTTTTCCCACTGGGTTTTCCTTAGCAAGGTTTTAATGAGGCAATTGTCATTGGATAGTTATAGAGCATCCAGAAGAATGCTACAAAAGATGCATCCACCATAATTTCCACAAGAATGGTGGACATCTAAGGGGGAGTGTTATGAAATCCGTGGGCTTATATGGATGCCCACCATTGATATGTGTTATCAATGCCGGCTCATCCATTAGGCGACTTAGGCGGCCGCCTAAGGCCTCAAATTTAGAAGGCCTCGAAATTTCCTTATTTCTCCTTATATGTGTTTGATATTACCATATTTTTTGAAGAAAAAAAATACAAAAAAGGACCACTAGGAGTCAATTTGGTTTCTCCCCACGCACTAAATTTCGATAGTTAATTGGTTTTTAAACTTTTAAGAAACTTTCACTAAATTTCGGGAGTGAATTGGTTTTAACTTTTAAGAAACTTTATTCCAATAGTCCACTACATCATTTGCATCTTGAACTTACACGACAAATCCCATGGTTATAAGTGCGTACTTATCTTAATTTTTGTATGAGAGTCCTCACATAGTTAGATCTCTAAATTGGAAAGAATCAAAGACAATAGAAATCCCACATTATATGCTAGAATCTCCACATTCTATGCGCCTCTCCCACTTCTTCTCCCCTTAATTAAAGACATATTAACCGATTTTCTCAAGGTCTCTCTCTCTTTACTCATTAAGTTCTTTACTATTTATCCATTAATCATCTCTTACTCACAAATTGGTATATATTATTGAGGTCAGATCGTCTCCACCCGGGTGGAAAACTTTAGCTATTACACCTTACAAAATATTTTTGACATGTGTCCCTTATTTAACACCCAAAGTAACGGTGTTACTTAAAACAAAAAAAAACAAAAGAGTTTTTATACATGAACAAACTATTTTGAACAAACTCTAGAGAACAAACTGACGTGGCAAGCAGAGAAACCTTGATTGCAGTACTTCTTGGAGCAATACACACGCACCCCTGCCTGATGAGTGCCACATCAGTTTGTTCAACAGGGTTTGTTCAAAAGAGTTTGTTCATATAGAATTTTTGAAAACAAAATCAATAAAAAATCACTACAAAAAAAAGAAAAATTTGATGGAAAATGGAAAAAAAATCTCCACCATTTTGTTTTCAAAAATGTTCTCTCTTCTTAAACAATATTCTTATTATTATTTCAATGAAATTTCCAAATTTTCCATTGAAATAGAAAATCACATTTGGATTTGAATGAAAGTCGAAAATACAATCATAAATTATCACATAACTTTACAGCATTTGATTAATACTCAAAAAATAATCCAAAAAACTGATTAAAACTCAACTTTAAGTAAAAAAGATTAAATTATTCACAATTATGATTAAAGCTCAAAACCCAATCATCAAATTACTAATTTGTAAATATCAAATTGATCACGTAGAAAGGAATTTAATTAATTTTCAACCTAATATTGAAAATCAATATCAATCAAAAGTTATCGATGTTTATTACAATTAGTGTTTTGATGACTTGATTATAATTAAGTTATGTTTTAATGTTTATTACAATTAATTTTTGTAATGATTTTTTTTTTTTTTTTTTAAATAACACCGTTACTTTAGGTGTTAAATAAGGGGACACGTGTCAATAATATTTTGTAAGGTGTAATGGCTAATGTTTTCCACCCGGGTGGAGAAGATTCGGCCACTATATTATTTATGTATTTCCAAGGAAATCAATCTATTCTTCACTCTTGTATGTGAGATTTTCATTTTTAATATGAATCTTATAATCTATTATTTGTCTTTTTTTTTCATTAATTTTGTAATGAGTTTAGAAGAAGAAAAAGGCCTCACTTGGCTCGCTGCCTAATGCCACATCTAGGCTTGAGCCGACCCGATGTGTTATCCTGATAATCCTTGGTATTTATCCTGATAATCTTCTATCTTGGTGTATATCCTGTTTGAGGCAGCTTCTTTTTTGTTTTTGACCGAGGCATAATTGTCTTAAGCCGGCTCTGAGTCCACTGTCCACATAGGTATTTGAACATTCAGATTAAGAAGAGGAGAGTTGGGATTCACTTCAAATAAGTAATAAGCATCAACTCTTTTTCAGCTAAAACTCCACGCGATGAATGAGGCCAAGCTATGAGCTTGCGTATGGACTTAACTCTCTATAAAATGTATGTGAAACGAAAATGATAAAGTAAGCTTATTTTAGCTTAGCTCTTTATTGGATCACGAATTTGTTCACCTTTTGAACACGATGATTTAGAAGTCATTATTTACTTATTATTATCATCTAAACAGACGATACATACATAAGTCTGCAGGACAAAGATGAAATCATTATCATGCAACTCGATCAGTAATTTTATTGCATTCATGCATATATGAGACCTAACTCCTACATGCGCTGCTACAGTACTAGAAAGTCTCTTAAGAACATTGGGAACGACGCCATCCTTGTCAGGGACAACTGGAGGAAGAGGAAGAACACCAAAGTTGGCCTAGGGAGCCAACAAGGCCGATCTACGTGCTTGGCGATAAGGAGGGTGGCTTGGTCGCTTGGGTTCACCCGCTACGTGCCTAATGCCAGTTTGCTTGGGGACCCGGGGATCCCAAATGAGGTCTACTACTTGCTTGGGTCTAGAAGGGGTTTCGGGTATTATTAGTCGACCCGCAATTAGGTTTACGTTCTTAGGGTCGGGGGATTTGGGCATCCCCATACCAGCTGCTACCGGCTACCGCCATGGGTCCTGCTGCTTCGGCAATAGCAATAACAATCAGAAGAAGTTTATGTTGGAATTTTCATGTGTATTTCAAATACTTGTGTGTTGTTTAGTCCCACATTGGTGAACCACCACTAGGTAGTGAGGTATATGAGGTGAACCTCTAACATAAGGGCGTGCCCTTAGGGTACAAAGGCTTTTGTGTTAAGAGGGAGGACTCACCCAAAGCCACACACACGCGCGCCCGCCCCGCACCGAGTCGTTGTGACACCACGCCGATCAAAGAAACTAATTCTGGAGTCATGGAAGTAACTTCTCTACTAAATGCTCGCAAAGACCCTAATTTCTAATGATTTCGAAATGAAATCAATTTACCCTAATGGGAATAAAGGTATGTGAATCCTTGCTATTTTCACACTTGTCCAAGAGATTTTTTGATATTTATTGTTCAAATAAGAATGCTAATGATATATGGGAGAAACAAGAAATACATGATAGAGGATCTTTGTACTTTCGAAATATGCTATTGGGAATTTTCTAAAGTTCCATATGAGAGGATATAGAGATGTAACGCCTCAAATCCATGATTTTCATGTGTTTGATTAATGATTTGAAAACCGAGGGTATTAATTTACCCTAATCCTTTGTTCTTTGGATGTTTGATTGAGAAACTCCCCGAGTCTTGGAAACACTATAAAAAATAGTGAAGAAGATAAGCGTGAAGATGACTCTTGAGGATGTGATCATTCACATTCACATAGAGGAAAAGAACAAGACTTCGGGATGAGGTGTTGTCTAAGGAATTTCATTCTAAAGCCAATATCGTTGAAGGTAATCCCAAAGAAATCTAACAAAACCTCTAAGAAGCGGAAGTCCAACAAAAATAAGAATTTCAAGGTCAAAAGCACTTCTTTTAAAAGGAGTGGTAATCGCAATGGAAATTGTTATGTTTGTGGTAAACCGACATAGGGCTTTTCGGTCGCATAACAAGAAAGACACCGATGATCCTCCCAATGCTAATCTAGTTGAGGGAGATGATATTGTTGTTCTTTGTCGTCACAAGTGTTCATAGCCACCGGGAAGAGGAACCGGGTACTAGATTCGTGCCACCCGCCACATCCGTGGTGATGTTGAAGCCTTCTCGGACTACATACTAGTGAAAGATGAAAAGGTCTATATGGGTGACTCTAGGTATGTTCTGTTGAAGGAACAGGCAAGGTTCTTCGAAGTTAACTTCGGGAAAACCCTTTCACTTAGTAATGTTCTTCATGTTCCCGAGATTCGCCGAATCCGATTTCTGTCCCCTACCGGGAAAAGTCGGGCCAAGGTGACTTTTGAGAGTGACAAGTTTGTTCCGACAAAGAATGAGGGGTTTTGTTGGTAAAGGTTATTGTAATAATGAAAGGTCTTTTCATGTTGAATGTACTTGACAACATTATTATTAATAAGAATGAATCATACGCTTACTTGCTTGACTCTTTTGATATATGGCATGGTAGACTAGGACATGTGAATGTTCAAGATATGAAAAGGATGAAAGCATGTGGTTTATTGTCTAATATTTCTGATTTCTCTAATGATAAATGTGAGATATGTCTTTGAGACTAAAGCCACGAAGAAACCCCCGTAGAATCGTGTCTAGAGATAAAACCGATTACTAACTCTTATTCATACGGTTTGGGTGAATTCGTATACCATGTCTAGAGGGGAAGTTTTATTATATTACATTCATAGATGACTTCTCTAGGTACACCATGGTATATTTACTTAGACACAAGCATGAGGCGGGGTGAGATGTTTCTCAAGTACAAAGTCGGTTGAAAACCAAATTTTAATCAGAAGATTAAGAGACTTCGGCCCGATAGGGGTGGAGAATATGAAGTCTAACCCTTTCCGTGACTTTTGTAACAAGAGTGGCATTATTCATGAGACTACTCCACCATACTCTCCCGAAGTCTAATGGAGTAGCCGAATGGAAAAACGTAACACTAAAAGAGATGATGAATGCTATGCTTGTAAGTTCCGAGCTTCCTCGAACTTGTGGGGAAGCAATCCTATCTGCTTGCCATATACAGAATAGGATACCCAACAAGAAAACAGGGAATAAGACACCATATGAGTTATGGAAAGGTCATGTACCTAACTGGTTGTCTAGTGGGTAGTGGATTACCAATTGCCTAAACTTGTTTTTCTTTTTTGAACAAGTTTTGGCTGGAGTCGCATCTTGAAGTTGGACTCGCCTCATAGCCGTTTTTGGGAGACCGAATTGAGGAGTCATTCTCATATTTGGATTCCTACAGAAACCTCTATATAAACACAGCAGTGTGTGTCTATAGGGATGAACCGATTACAGAGAGTAAGAGATAGAAGTTGAAGTCGTCTTCTTTGCCTCCACACCAATAAAACGTAACTTCGTGGATACTCCCTTCTCTCCACCCTACACCTAAAACGGATAAGTCTTTTATTGCTTCAATCTTCTTCTCTTCTCTTCTTCCCATCGCCACCGAGAGATAGTTATATTGTCGTTCTAGAGGGTAGTCCGCTCTAGTGCAAAGTCGATCGCTGTTAACCATTGAATCCTCGTGGAGGAAGACGCCATTGTTGCTTTTTCGCACCATTGGAAGGGCGAAATCTTTCCTTAAGGACAGCCTAATCCGCGCCTTGGTTATTACCTGTTATTCTGTCCTTGTCTTCTATTGTTTTCTTTTATCCATATAAAACAGTTTACTCAGTGAAATGAAGGAGAATGATTTACCCGCCATGACTCACTTCTTCGATAACTTTGTTTCCGGAACATTGAATGGAACACAACTTATATAGGAAAAGAAAATTAAACTTTTTGTCAAAAACTGGAGTAATAGGCCGGTGATGGATGATTGAAACTTTTTCCCCAAGTTATCAGCACTAGCTTGGTGGCAACTGGTTAGTATCTGCTCGAGAGTCACATGGGTGATGAGTCTAGGTGTGTACCTTGCCAAACTAGAGGTCCAGCAATTAAGTGAATCATCTAACTTTGTTCGAATTTGGAATAATTCGATTTTTAAGGCAATTTAAAGTGAGAAGGTCATACCTACAAACCTCAGACTAATGTAAAACTACGAGTGCATTAACCATCATGAGATTGTTCGTGCAGTTTATACATGATTTATAATAAGTAGAGTCTGGATTTATTTACTAACCCCGACAGAAATGTGATGGCTGCAGAGTGCATCTTGCGTCTAACCGATGCAAATGGTATAGCTAGTTGTAGCTATGTGGATGAAAAATAACATAATTCAGTCACCTTCATGACACAAGCACGTTGATAACTTGATATACTAGTTACTGTAAAACACTAAAAGTTGTTATATTTTTCTTACTTCAGGAGTACATAATTATACACAACAACTTTCTTGATGCCATACCATACCATTACAACTGATTTATGATCTGCTACAATCTGGAATATGTTAACATATATCTTTTTTTTTTGAAACGAGTTAATAGGGTTTGGCAGACCCTTAACCTGTATTAACATCTTACATAAATCATTCCCTTTAGATCATTCGAAACTAGTTCAAAGAGTTTACTATCTAAGGGAGGACCATTACAAACATATATCTTAAACCACCTGGGAGTGCATTTTTTCTTGTAGGACCTGTACAAAAGATTTCCGTACAAGCAGTTGCGTCCTCATTGAGTGCTCTCCAAATCAATCAGGCATTTCTTTGTGAGATTTACTACTGAATCTGCTATAACTTTTGCACTGGACTTCATATAACCACCTGAAAGATGGGGTAAGACGATATTCTTCAATCACAATCATAACGGTTCAACAAATAAAAGAAACTGGTTTCAACATAGAGCTATAGATAGCTCGGAAATACCGTTCAGACAACCTAAGGCTACTTACGTTATTGGCTCCAAACTAAATGGACAACCCCCTTTTCTTCTCAACTCCAGGTCTCTTATCAACTTGGGACTCCTAGTTTAATTATAGGTAGGAGAGAGTTTAGGAATGACATTGCATGTACTTCCCTTTCAGTTCTAGATCTAGACTCTTGGTCATTAAAAGGGCAGTTTGGAAATTGGCACACAGTTTAAAGAGCACAGATACCTGAGGTAAGCATGACTAGAGGAATCTTCTTATCTTTGGCAAACTTGAAAACCTTCTCATCTCTACTGATTACTCCATTAGGGCTGATCTGAATGTGAATAAGCACCATTAGTACTTGGAAGTTGTTAGATCTTAGCTCAATGTCCAGAGTCTCATGATGTGCAAAGAAAGCACAGCCTCGAGATTACAAAACAATTAGCCAATTTACGAAGTCCATTCTTGATGAAGGAAGATAAATAAAACAATTACCTTCAAACCGCCCAAAGGATCTCCATCCAGTATATCAGTGCCAGCATTGTAGACCACCAATTCTGGCTCAAATATATTACCAGCTACCTGGAGTTCATATTCAAACAGTAAAGATTTCTACCAAGTAAAAATGCTCTGTATACAAACAATATCGTCAATTGCAGATATCTGTTTCTCAGCTATACTAGCAGAAGGCTAATGAAATTATAATCCACTTGAGCAACGTTTCATGTCTAGATCGGAAAACAAAAAAAAAATGAAGTAAAAGCACTGGAGAAATATAGGGATCACAACAAGTATTTCATAGGGGCTAATTAATGTATAGAAGGAGTAGTGTTGTTGTTGAGAAGAAAATTTTCCAGGGTTGTTAAACAGAAATTAAACAAAAGAAGAAGACACCAATTCTGTGATCAAGCACATTAACTGACCAGCATCTCTCAAATCAGTGTTCCTAGACCCAACAGGAACAATAATAACCAAGCAGAAATAGAAAAAAAGTTTACCAAAGAAACAAAAAGGTTTCCAATTTTTTTTTATCGATGATCATTTTAATGGATAATTAGGATTTCCAAGAATGCGGTGACAAATATGTACCTCAAGTGCTTTATCTAACCGTTCCAAATACACATCTGTTGTGGTTCCAGTCTGTGTGGATATAACAAATAAACGTAAAGCCAAATCAGTAAAACAGAATAACAGTAAACATTCCTATTTTACTTCCAACGCTGAGAAAAGGGAGGAAATGCCTTACCGGTACTTCAACCTTCTTATCAATGAACCTCCTTGCTTCAAAATCCTAAGAAATGGGGTATATGGATAGACGTGAGTGAGTAAGTACATGTGACAATGATCATCATCCTCTCTAGAAAATATAGACACTGGAAAGACAAAAATGTGAAGCAAGACCAATATTGGAAAGGGAATGTATGGTTTCACAATGTTTAGCTCAGCCAGAAAGGATCTTACATGAGGATAAATGTCGGGATTGTACATATCCAATATAAAAACTCGTCCTGTTTTAATCAGTTTAGTCAGTAAATCTCATAAAGAGATGGTACAGATGCTTAATAAAAAAATACGGAGAGAGAAGAGTAAAACAAAACAAATCTTACTGTCATTGGAGAAGTCCATCTCATGACCATTTCCTTGATGTGCATCAAGATCGATAATCATCACTCTGCATATATATAGTAACATAAAAGAAGACAATAAGGCAAATTGATACATAATAACTTCTAAATAGCATCAAAATGCACCAAAAAAGGATCTTTTATATCCTCACACCAACTGTCGGTACCTCGAAATGTTTAAGCGGATAAATGCGTAGTGAATGCAAAGAGAAATATCTGCATATGCACAGAATCCACCTCCTTTTTCTGCAGAACAATGATGAAATCCTCCACCAACGTTAATTGCCCATCCTCGCTCTTTTGCAAGCTTGGCTGCCAAAATGGTTCCCCCAACCTGTACCTCGCAGTTTATATCCTTAAGATATATAGTGATTAGATCGCAAGAGCCTAATGATTGAGGGTTTCACCTGCTTGCGGAAAGGGTAAAGGGCTTTCTGCTGCACAACACAGTTGGGAAGTAATGCAACTGGTGGTACCTAAAGAATTTATCGAAAGCAGTGTCAGTTATTCATCAAACATATTACATTAGATTTATCACAACCACACAGTCTTAAATATGATGAACACAACAAATAAGTACATAAGAAAATCAGTCAATGTCAGTTTCATGACTATCAACATTGTATGACATTATTTAATACATGAGATGAGAGAGTCGACTTGGATAAATAAGTATGAATTACTTTTGCAGGGTGTCTTGACAAAGCAATTTACAGAAGAGGTTTTCATTCTTTCTTCGTACTCTTAATTAACACACTATGGAATTAGGCTGTGATCTCAACGAGGCAAAGATCATCATATACAAGAAGCAGCTAACTTTGAAATCTATAACCTTATCACATCCATCTCGCAGTTCTCAGCAACTTTCAATTATATTCAGCCATCAATTTTACATGTCACGAGGTTAGATATTTTCAAACGAGCTCATTTTTTTAAGAAGAACTTCACAGCGTCGAAACTGTCTTCACCAAAAACAAAAGACCTAATCCTTATGATATAAACTCTTGTGAGATTGCTTTTGTGTTCGACAAAGTTAGAAACTATAATCAATCGTGCTTTCTCATATCCATAATTAATTCTAACTTTATTGGTTCTATTGTTGAAGAAACTAAGATCACAAAGACATAATTGGACATTACCTCCATAATGATTGAAACGTTCAAGCTGTTTTTAAGACTGTTCAAGTATGATTCTGAATGCACCTATCCATTATATAAATACAATGTATTAGGAAATTAACGTTACATAGATATATATTCAAACAATTAACGGTGTTTAAAAATTGAGTAGTTACCACAAGAAGATCTTCTTTAGAAGCTTCTAAAGGTTCAACCACTCGATTTCTATCCAAAACACCCTCCGCAATTAAAAACTGACATATCCGTCCCCATTTCGAAGAATCAAATGGATGTCTACACACACACATAATTAATTCAGTTAAAAAACACAACTCATTATTAAACTTGAACAATTTTTTTTTTTTAACTTACAGCTTTTCGATGCCAAAGAACGCGATGTTATATGCGGGAGAGTAAATTAATGGAACCTACAAATAATAACCAATTAATTATAATTAAATTAATAATGAATTGGAGGAATATAGTTTTTTTTATTATTATTATTGTTACTTTGGATTGTGGGACGTTGAAGTAGAGTTTACTAGAAAGGACACGTGTCGTTCTTTTGGTTTCGGTTTGGATTGTAGTAGATGATGAAGTTCCTGCAGTGGCGGTGCTGGATGATGTTGTTGAAGCCATTGATTGGAAATGGAGGGTAGAAGAGAGAGACAGTGAAGCGGTTAAGGTGGAGAACCTGTGAGGGTATTTTTGGGATTTCGGAATATGGTGGAGAACCGAGCCAGTTTTGACAATTTGGAATAGTGGTTCGGTTAGCCACCCATGGGAAATGAAACACGGTTCTAATTTCTAAAGCACAGGTTTAAAATCTTGATTTCGTTAACAGTAATGCTACACTGACACAGGATATCGACACAGTCAACCAACACACTGAGGTGGATGGTGACGTGTCATGTCCACGTAGCAAAAGTTAAACATACTATTTTTCTTTTTGTTTCTGCGATAAAAAAACCCCTATCTTCTCGCCGCTCTCTCTCTCCTCCGCTACTATTGGAAATAAAAAATCGGAATAACCCAAATTCATTCTCCCAAAATTTCCACCCTAAAATCAAACCCAAATAGGTTGATATAGTGTCGACAAAGAACATCCCGTTTGTATCTCGTCATGACTCATCATGTCTGAAGAAGATGGTTTCCTCATTTGATGATATCACTATTTTTTTTATTGCAGAGTAAGGAAGAGTATGAAGCTTCTGTTTGTTTATGTGGAAGTCAAATCTGTCGCGGTAGCTATTTGAATTTGACTGGAGAAGGGGCTTATCAAAAGGTACAATATGAGTGGTTTTCATAAGAATTTCCCATATGGTGTTGTGGATACTGAGTTTGTATAATTTGCCTAACTGAAAAGATAATACTATGTTTTAGCTTATTCATTTTTATTTATTTTTTCTTTAATCATCATTCTCTTGACCAAGGAGCTTTCGAAAAGTATTCTGCTTTCAAAATGGTCAAGTGAATTCTCGAGTGTAATAGTCACTTATTTTTTCCCACCGTGTCCTTATGGAGTGTCATGGAATCTTTGGACCGGCATTGGTCGATGCTAGAATCTTGTGAGTTGAACTATGTATCTGAAGAAGATTATTTTGATTTGGGTATATTTACCCTATATTCACTTAGCTTAACAGAAATTATAATGAGTATATATCTTCTTTAATTAAAACATCAAGTTCAAATTCCACCATCATCTCCCTCAACCTTTGGTAGAAAAGGTTTCTTAGCCATAAACTGGTATCTTTTTTACCTTTTAAATTTTTGGATAGGTTGTGCAAGTTTTCTTTCCAATCATAATCACTAGATAAGGAGGCACAGCTATTAATTGTGAATACTTTTCACGCACCAATATTCTTGTTAAATGGTGTTCTAGAAACCATTAATTGACCATATTGATAGATAATGATGCAACAGAGCGGTAGTTTCATTCTTATTGGATCCATGATCTGATTTGTATTTGTATATTTCAGGTGAGATACGTAATGAGATGTATATACCATGACCCAAAAAAAGCTCCACCCCCACTGAAGAAACTGAATCCTGAAGAGGTATATTTCACTTGTTGAGGAACTTCTTGAGTGCATGGTTTCTCATACAGAGGAATCCTTGTTAAATGACCTTAGGTCCAAAATACATGGTCACGACCCATCAGACTCTAATGATCTTATGGGAGAACTTCAAAATTCTTTATTGTGGTAAGTAGCATAAGCTCCTTTTCTTGTTGCACTCATTGTATAACACTCTTGTTTGTAATTGTGATTATGAACATGCATATTTATGTTTAGAGCGTCAGAAGTATGGTTGTCTTTTGTGTGTGTGCAGACTCGTGGTGCTCACAATACCCTTTTCTGGCAGGAGAAGCAGTCCCAGAGACCGTGGTTGAAAGACAGAATATGGTCTTTTAAGAGTGCCCCTCAAGTTTTTGGTAGTCCGATGCTAGATGACGTTGTGAATAAATCTTCCCTGGACAAGGAAATGGTGCTTTGGTTGAAGAATAGACCTCCAATATTTCAGGCCATGTGGGACAGATGACCCGTCTTGTTTGTGAGAGGCTGCAGGGATGTTGCTAATTGACCCAGCCATTTTGTTTTGAAATGATTATTCTATTTATGTTACAGCTACCCGTTGGATTGTGGGAGTTGGTAATCATTTCAAAACATCGTCCTTTGTGCTCCTCTTCATTCAAATGTATAGTTCTAGTTCTCTCTGTAATTTGTATCCATTATTTAGAAGCAATGGTTATTTAGTTTTCTATTTTTTTGTTCTCATTAGAATATTCGTTTATATAATAAAATTCAAAGGAAATTTTCAATTGCCAATTTCGAGCCAGACTTGTAATGCTAATTGTTTTTTCGGCGAAGTTGGTCTGTTATAGAACAGTAACGTAATATGCTTGTATTTGGTGAAATTGATCAGTTGTTACAGACTGTAGTGCATAGAAAGTTACAGGCTAGAGTTATCATTGCCCCTTTCGGAAGTTTTACAATACAAATTTGAAATCATGGTTATTGACATTACAAATTACAAGCTGCAGTACAATATAGTTTGGACGGTTTCTGACAGTGTGGTTTTAATTTTAATTTTTGACATTGCAATATCCTTGATTAGGAAGCAACAAATGTAAAAACAGAAATGACAGACTAAGAGAATAAACACTAAGGTTACCTAGAATGAAATATGTTAAGAATCAACAACAATCTTTTTCCAAATAACCAAAGGTCTCTAACATGATTCACAATTCACACACGAGTTCAGTGAAACACAAACAGCTACGACACGGCCAGCAAACCTGTGTCTATCTTCTAAAACTGATACTTAAAATTCTCTGCCATGCTAAGAGACAAAACTCAAGTGCAAATAGACAAACTCAAGTGCAAAGAGACAAACTGCTCTCGTTTTTTCCCTATCACACGTACGTCTTCCATACAGTTTACTCGACTAACTCTCATTCTTCATTCATGCCTACTAAATGCTTCCACCAAACTCCATAAGTTCTGCTCCACCAATCGTATCCTACGTACCAAGAATATAAATCCAATTCATTGAAACAACTTTTTAAAAAAAAAACAACAACAATAAACTATGATAAATAGAAACCTTTAATGGAATGCTTTCTTGTGTCTCGCCAGACTCCATAACTTCCGATCCACCAATTGGGTCCTACATATAACGTAAAATTCATACAAATGCTCAAATAGCTAAAAAAAAAGTAAAATCATTAAGGTTGTTTGCTAACCTTCTCCAAATCTAAATCATTAATTGTTTTTTCAATTGCGCTCGTCCCTTTCTTCTTCTTTCCTTGGTTCATTTTAGTGACTTGTTCTCGCTTCCCCTCTTTCTTCTTCTTTTCTTGCAACTTTTTAACAGCTTGTTCTACCTTGCTTGTCTTCCGCTTAAAAGGTGGACGGCCTGCGCCACGAACTGATTGAGGACTACGAATAAGGCCATTATCCTTAGTTGTAGTATGAACATTACCACTAGTTTCACATACAGTAGGTTGATCACTTCCATATGCAATAGGCTGATCACTTCCACATGTAGTAGGTTGACTACTCGCACATGCTCCTTCGCCTTTCTTTAGTTCATTATTCAAGCCCTTAATCCACTTCATAACAATATTTGTCTTATCTTCATTGTCGGTTGCCAAGTCTGCTGTTTCATAGAAGGCATTACACATCCTATCAAAACGTTCATTCTCAAGGTTTTGCATCCAATCAAAGTAACTGATTTTAACCTTTGTATGACACCTCTTTACATCTTTCCTCCATCGATGAAGAATGTACTTTTCAGGTATATTTTGAATATTTTTCTGAATCAATATGACAATAATGTGTTTACATAAGATTCCTCTAAACTCAAACAAACGACAATTGCACTTAATGTCACTGTCATCTGGGTTAAAGCAAACTATAAAAGTAAGTTGTAGATTTACCTCTCCAACCATAACATCTTCGGAAATTTCATACGCCTCAATGCCACATTCCTTTTTAACTGAAGACATGTCACAGTAGAGCTTCCCGGTTAACTCCTTCTGAAACTCCTTGAATTTTGCAGTTGTATAAGCATCCTGAAATTGTTTCTCAATTTTATAGTGAGTAATACATGGGACTCGGGAGTTGAAGGAATTAAAATCTTCTTGGTTTTCTTTCTTTGCCTTGCTCCGTAATGCATTCTCATATTGCTCGACAAATTGCTTCAATGTAGTCTTCGAATTGATGTACCCGTCAAAAAATGCATTCATGCTCTCACTTCTTTGAGTACTTGACATTCCTGCCCAAAAAATATCTTTTACAAACGCAGGAACCCAACGGCGACTCTCCTTATACAAACCATCTAACCATTTATTTTCCTTAAGATCATACTTCTCAATAAACTTATTCCATCTTCCTTCGAATTCAGTGGTTGTTAAGGAATTATAAACAGCTTGTTGTATCTCAAACTTAATTGACTCATACTTCTTATAAGCCCGTAATTTTTTAGGTAACTTTTTCATGATGTGCCATATACACCACCTATGTCGTGCATTCAGAAACACAATTTCTATAGCATTTTGCATAGCTTTGTCCTGGTCTATAATTATTGCATTAGGAGCACGACCACCCATACAACCAAGCCAAGTCTGAAAAACCCAAGAAAAAGTCTTGGTGTCTTCACGAGATATTAAAGCACAACCCAACAAGATTGACTGACCGTGATGATTCACACCCACAAAAGGAGCAAACGGCATGTCATACTTATTAGTTAAGTAAGTTGTGTCGAACGTGATCATGATAAACGTAAAATGAATAGTTTACCTACGAAATGAACGATGAATTCACAACGTAAGTAAACTAAACTGCTATTTGCTAGAGCGTTTATCAAAAGTTTTCTACTCTCGATGCGATTGCACTACGTGGAGTAGGAAGTTCGTTCCACTCCTAGTTCCCTAGCACGGATTGTTTTCTAAGTCTAAGTAATCGAGTCTTAAATCTAATGAGAGATTTACGAGGGGGATTATACTACGATGCAATATGAAATTGATTATTTTAATTTAAGCTACTTAATGCTATGGAAATACGATAGTTTGAATTCAGATAAAGAAATAGAGGGAATTGAATCCACTTCGAATCCAACTTAACAACCTAAGCGTAGAAGGTTGTATCTCAATTCTCAATGTTCTTCGGAGAGAATTTGAAGTTCTAATCCCTAGTGTTCATGGCATTTCTACCGGATACTAACTAGCATGTGAGGTCGTCCACCCATTCTCATGGCGAAACACGACCTTCTAGAGTGGAATAGATTCTACAACCAATTCTATACTAACCACTAAGTTTTCATCAAGGCTTCATCAACCCCTCTAATGGAGGTTTTAGCCTTGAGTCATCAACCTAACATTTCCCATTAAATCTAAACTAAACATAATGTAAGAAATTGAATTTTACTTAATTAAACAATAATGAATCTAATTTAATGACTGGAATAGAATGATAACAAGAATTTAATTTAGATCTAGAATGGAAATGACAAAATTCGAAATTGACAACTAACTATTTTATTAATCTAATCAATCAAGAACAATCATTCAAAGATTTAATCTAAAACAGGAATTGAAATGGAACTAAAACTTAATCTATTAATAAAACTAGATCTAGAATTCTATATATTAATTTAGGTCTAACTAGCTACCATTAACAAAGAGTAAAGCTTTTGTTTTTATACATCAAGATCCAAAAATCGTGCATGGGCTTGGAGCCATGTTTTGGGCCAGAGAATCAGGCCCAAAACATAATACTTTCGGTCCAAAAAGGCCTCTTCAGCTGCAGTTGGCTTCCACAGACTTTTCGTCCACTTCTACTCCTTTGATTGGGTCAAGGCTTGGACCATTGCAAAGCTCTTTCCGAGCCGGTCGTTTTGACATAAGGTAGGCCTCAATCCGAGGTCTGAGTCCAAAGATATGGCATTCGGAAGTTCTGCTGACTTTTGCTCCTTTATCTCGCTAAAGTGGCACATTTCGCACATAATGGACTTTGAAGCCCGAAATGCATAAAAACACGTAATCAATATTAACTCTTACTTATTATTCACATAATTGGTCTAACAAGATGATTATTAAGGGGTTAAAACTACAGTTTTGGGCTCTTATCAAACCACCCCTAAACAACATTTTGCTTGTCCTCAAGCAAAGATGAGAAATTAGAATAAGTGACCAAAAATGGAGTTCTACCTAATCTCGTTTTACTGAGTCGCGATTGCATTGACCATATGTAACAAGGCCTTAAACCACTAGGAATTCCCTAGTGGACGAAGTTATAGCCTCGTGAGAGTTTTCCCAGTGAAGGTACTCACAAACTTCATCTATACTACAACGACTAAGAAAATAAAACTATTGTTTCCTTTATTCATGCTCCAAATTATCTATACGTCTCACTAGCTATGAACAAGAATAACCAAGTCAAAACCTAAGCTAATATATGCATAATAATCAATCATCTAAAATAAACATATAACAATGAGTAATACTATGAAATGTAATAGCGAGTCCGTTTAAAAACTTCGGATTAAGCGTCCTTAAGTAGGTCCTCACATAAATGTCAAGACAAAACCACTCTGATTTTTCCACTCAAGTTTATTTGCTCCAGATTAATGCGATGGGCACACTTTACCTTACAATCTCAATGACAACAAGGAAGCCGGTCGATCAAACACATCTGCCACTTACTATCACACTAACCTATTCCTAATTGAGCTAGAGGTCTTTATTAGGTGTTACGGGGGATTAGGAGATGGTTTAAGAAGGAAGGAAATGGATATTCTAAAGGACAAGTCCGAGATAATAGAGTCTTCATATTATGTAACTAGAGAAAACCTTGTTATTTACTTTTTGCTTCTACACTTTGTTTCCATCCTTAGCCATATTTTTTCTTTTTCTTTTCTTTGGCTTTTTGACTCCTTTTATTCTATTTTTGGAGTTTTTATTTTATTTCTATTTTTTTCTTTTCCTTGGATGGAAACTTATTTTCTTTATTTTTCTGAAGCACTAACTAATTTTTTGTTTACACGGGTTTTTCTTCTTCTTTCTTCATTCATTCTATTCTCGGACTTATTCTAAATTGGGTAGGTTGATTTATTATATATATATATATATTTTTTATTTTGTTTTGTTTTTTGTAACAGGTAAAGGAATTGTGGTTTATGGAAGGCTAAAGGAAGGCTCAGAGGGGCGATTAGCGGAACATAATTCATAGGTTTGAATTTCTGGCTATATCGATCCAAAAAGGGCCTAAATTCTCGCTTAGGATATGGCATAGTGATCAAGCAAGTGGACGTGTGATATCTCTATCCGGATTTTACTTCTCCCTTGTGTCATTTCTCAAATGTTTCGCTCATATAAGGCTTTAGGCTATATTCTCACAGGATTTGTAGAATAAGTACTCTAGCCTAGATTTGAAAACTTCTTCGCTAACAATCATAGATACTCATGTAATAAATTTATAGATAGATGCAAAGATTATTACCTACATATTAACCTAAGTTTCTAACAATTATTCGATGCAAAAAAGCTATGTGAGACTTCTAAATTGTTAAGAGCATAGAGAAAGAAAACAATACCAATATTCCTAAGTGTATAGCATACTTTTTATTTATATTTTTGAATTTTTGAAATTTTAAGTAGAAAACAAGTGCATATTATACATATATATATCCTAACAGATGTCTTAATTACACGTGTTTCTATGCCCCCAAACAAGAAGCATGCTTTGTCCTCAAAGCATTTAAATAAAGAGGGTAGAAAAATACCATTGAAGCGCGTGAAATTCAGGAACATCTGCAAAACAAAGTTAAAACATACCAATATAGTAATAAAACGACGCAACTCTATAAAGAGTTCCACCCATTATGGGGTTAGCGGAATGAAATTGCTTGGGACTTAAGCGGACACTAACTTAACTAAAAAAACTTACACCTGCACCCCATCTACTCGTCATCCTCCTCTTCTATATGAGGTTCTTTTCGCATCCCCGCCATGCCATAACAACTTGCCGCGCCTTCCGTGGGTGTATCATCAACTAGTGCTAACCTCTCTAGTGTTATTTGGTCCGATGGGGTGTAAGGGGCAACCAAATGTGGTTGCACCTGCCATCCCGCCAAGTCATGGCTCGGAATGATCTTACCACCCACGATGGGTGGGTCTCATGATTTCGACCCTTTCCCAATGCGTAATCGCGTGTATGCAGAATATGGGTAGGCAAAAGCGCATAATCGCGGCAAACCAAGACAGGCATAAGAAGGTACTTATGCCTCAAGGTATGGCCTCGCCTGCGGTAGCAACTAAAACTTCGGGGAATGTCATACCGACGGCGTCCCTCGGCTAAAGCAAGGAAAACGTCACCAGCGATATTATTGGCGTAAAACTGCCGTTCCTAGAATGTTCATCATGATGAACAACATGGTTGTGCCTACATTCAGCGATATAGGCTACTTTCGAGCGATGTTATATTGGTCTTTGTCCATGATCTGAAACACCCCTCCCCATAATACTCATGGAAATAAGCATATTCATATAGGTATGAGTTATCATCATATATCCCCGTGTGCATATAGGGTCGGATAATGGCAACCCGAAACCAAAGCTATCAATTGCTTACTGAATTTCATAGTCGTGCCATCAATAGCAAGGGAAAATTTTTGTTCTCCTTCTTGGGTACAATAAAAGTAATATTATTATAGAAGAATTCAGTTAGCTTAGGTGAAAAAGAGTCGTCATCACTCACGAGAAGATGCAGCCATCCTAATCGCGATCCGGCTCGGCCAAACGATGCTCCATAGGTATCGGTTCCCATCAAGTCTTCAAATGACTGTTCAGGGAATCACTATAGGAGGTGTCATCTCAAAACTACTCTGTAGAACAGGTGTGAAAACACTGAAAGAAACCTCCTCGAAAAATTTGAATTTCACGTGGCTTACGGGTGGAGGCGGCTATATGGCTATTCAGATAAATCTTGGTCGCTCTTTAGGTTTTTGAAATTATAGTGTTTGAAGCGAATTATCTCTGAGATTTTTCGATTTACAGTGTTTTAGGGGCGGGTCGAGCTCTAAAACAAAATTCGACAAAAGTGTAAAGCGTGGCTCTGACGAAGGCGGCGGCGTAAAAATCTGGCCGAGTTGACAAGAGAAACAAGAAGAAAAAGCTTGGAGTAAAAAGTGAGAGATGATTGTGGGGTGTAGTGTGGGTTGTGAGTGTAGAAAGATGGAAGTTTAAATAGGTTACGGGTTTCCAAAAGCGAATCGGCAAGTTGCCAAATTATTTTAAAGCAATTTCGAACTTGAAAACTGCCAAACCCAAAACGAAACTATCCATAGTTTTGATTTCCTAACAACCACGGTATCTTTTAAACTTGGTTTAGCATAGTAACTTCTAAACTCTCCTACATATCATGCTACCACTACAAAAAATCATAGCTATGCCGATATCGGCCTAATTTTCAACTCTAACTCCAAGACAACCTTACGAAAGATGATCAAAATAAATTATATTAAAATAATATGAAATCCAAGCAATCTAAAACAAACAACTTAATATTTAAATCTAACTACTGAAATAAAATTCCACTAACAAAACAATAAAAAAACAATGAAATAACGGGGAACTTGGCCGATGGTGAACACCTAGGCGTGTGAAGAAGATGGTCCCCGAGATGGAGATTGGTTACGTGGTGAAGAATGGCTTGAGCCATCGGCTCTTGGCGACGGCTCATGCCTCTCGGACTTCGGTTGAGACGGACTCATCCACGAGTGGCATCGTCGTAGCATCTCTATCTGAACAAAGCGTGTGCTTCCATCTCGATCTTGAAGTCTTGCATCTTGGGCTTGGTGATTACGGTGGATAATCTCCAAGTTAGACAAGATATCTTCGACCCCTTTCGAGCATTTCAACTCTCGTCGAAAAGTTCGTTTGCTTATTCGAATTACAATTTGTCTATGTCGGATATCTTCACCGGATCGATAACGCATCGCAAACCGGTTTGCGGCATTATCATTCGTTCTAAATTAGAAGTATGACTATCGAAATTATCCTCGACCAACCATGTCATATCTTACGCCCTTCATTATTCGACTCAACTTTATTCTCTGCGACACAACGGCCAAGTCTCTTGGATGCATTCCTTATAAATACTTGCATTAGAATGCAATTTGATCTTAATAGGAGCAGTTTAGCGGCGGCTCTAAATGAGAGCATAATCTTAGTGATCAATACGGGGAAGAGGCGCCATGCTCTTCCCCACCTCTAATCACATTCAAAATTAAATCGAGGATGCAGAAATTACACTCATTCGTTTGCAAAATCCAGAAACGTCGGAACGAAAGTCCGATGTCGATGACTTTGTCTTTCAGGGGCGTTCCTACCAATCCAGCGAGCTCTGACCCGGTTGATTGGTTCTCCGGGTCGTCTGGCGAAGCTTGATGAATGAGATATCGTATTGTATTCACCCTCTATGACCATTATCTTTCATCAAAACGAGGAACTGCGGTATCTTTGGGATTCCTGAATGGTGCGTATCTAGGTTGGTTCTGGTAGTGATTCCTAATAGCTCGACCAACAAGCGTCTCGTTACTTCCCTCCTCGTTCTGCTATCCTAATGAAAATCCTATTTCCCTCGATTCGTTTCTTATAAAAACTGTTCTACCAAATCATAGTGATAGAAATCCCGGTCGAATACCACGATCTGTTCCAATCCCTCTTAATCATATTGGCGTCGTAAAATGGTGCGAAATGGTGGGCCTCAAAGCGTGCTCGGACATTCTTCGTCGTAAGCGCCATTGGAGTTTGAACCGATTTGGGGTTTGTAGATGGAAGTGGATGCAAGTTTGATGAAAAACAAGGAGAAACAATGGTGGTGGCGGTGGTGGTTCACGGTGGCGGGTTTGAAAACTTGAATTGGTGGGTGGTTTCTTGGTGGAAACGGTTGGAGATTGTGTTGGTGTTTCACAAAGGCGTGGGATGTCTTTCTATTTTGATGTATTCTATTTTTATTTTTATTCTATTTTTTTTTTTTTTTTGGTTGCTAGGGTTTGAATTTAAATTTGTGACAAGCGGTTGGAGAAGATGAACTTCGCGATTTGGATTTTGGAAAGGGGAGCGAGTATTTGTAGGTGGCCTGAGTTGGGCCCAAGCCCAATTCGATTTTTCGACTTTAAATCGATTTTTAAGCGCAACTTCAAACTAAATTTCCCGCCGTTATCGGTCCGATTTTCTCGAATGAGATATGGAAATGATCGGGAGAGAATTTCCAATCCATTGATCCATAAACTACTCTATTCCGACCGTGGGTGACATATAAGATAGTGGAAAACGCCTCGAAGTGCGTGCATGGCGTAAGTTATCTTAGCGAATGAACACTAAATTAGATGACATCAACCCCAATGAACTATACTAATGGACCTAAGCAACACAAATAGAAAGTTCGAGCAATCCGGATGGAAAAGACTGAGTTCCCACCCCCAAACAAATTTTTAAACACAAAATTTGTTTTAACATGGATGTCGTTTTAAAGTCGATTCCCAAGACTTGTTGGATTGCTAGTTCTATGGGTTTAGATATATATCTATATCTAAAAATGAAAACAATTATTATTATTATTATTATTATTATATATATATATATATATATATATATATATATATATATATATTTTTTTTTTTTTTTTTTTTTTTCCAATAATAAGCAAAAACATTAAGCAAAGAAAGACATAATTCACACCATAGAAAACATGACTAAAAATCCGAGAAAACATGCAAGAGTGGAAAAACGTGAAATATGTGAACCATGGACTTAGGATCCGGTACTTACAGCCACACACTCCATAGGGAGGGCCCGGTTACCTTAATGGTGCACTTACCATTAAATGGAAGTGAAAGGAAGTACACGATGACAAGGGTCATTCCTCATATATAGGGTCTGTAAAAAAGGACTTCCTCTATATCGAGGGGACGAAAGTTAAGTGAAAATGTTTTAACCGTTGACCGTTAACTTGAAAGGTACTTGTTGTCCTTGGGATTTACCAAGGTAATTGCCCGTAAAGGGGTGACTTGATAACGAGAAAAGGACCGGACCAACGCGGGTTTTAGTTTCCACAGGAAAATATGTAGGCGGGGAGTTGTAAAGCAAAACCTTTTGTCCGACCACAAACTCTTTCGCCAAGATATGCTTATCATGAACCGTTTCATGTTAGCTTTATAATCCTTAGCGAGATCGTAAGAATCGCTCACGGTTTCTTCAAGCTCATTTAATTGTAACTGCGTTTGACACCGCCTCATCAATATTGTAGTTAAAGGCTTTTATAGCCCACGAGCCGCGGTGCTCTAATTCAACGGGCAAATGACATGGTTTCCCAAATACAAGTCTAAAGGGGAGACATACCTATAGGAGTTTTGAAAGCAGTTCTATATGCCCATAAGGCATCCGATAGGCAGCTTGACCCGATCTTTCCTATCGGGGTTTCTTGTTGTTTCTAAAATCTTTTTGATTTCCCTATTAGAAACTTCTACTTGGCGCTAGTTTGTGGATGATAAGGAGTTGCTACTTTGTGTGTAACTCCATACTTTTTTTTTTCACTAGGGATGCAACAACTCACTGTTGCAAAATGTGTTCCACCATCACTAATGATGGCTTTAGGAATGCCAAACCGGCCAGAAAAAATATATTCTTTAATAAAAATACCACGGTCTTATGGTTATTGCTCGGCAAGCTAGGGCCTCTATCCATTTAGACCGTAAACCACGCAACTACTAGAATATAAATATAACCGTGGGAAACAGGGGAAAGGGCCCATGAAATCAATACCCCAAACATCAAAAATTTCTACTATCAAGATTGGATTTAATGGCATCATATTACGGCCGTGATTAAGCCCGAGTTGTTGGCAAATCTGAATACCGTCTTGCAATGCACTTGGGCATCCTTAAAAGGGTAGGCCAATAAAATCCACATTGAAGAACTTTAGCGGCTGTTTTCATTCCGCTAAAGTGGCCACCACTCTTTGTCATGGCGAGCGATAGAACTTCATTATATTCCCACCGGGGAATGCAACGGCGAATAATCGATCCGCAATACTTAAAAGGTAGGGCTCATCCCATGGTATAACTTGACTCGGCCAAGAACTTCTTACGTTCATTTCTTGTCCAATTATAAGGCATAACATCAGCCGCTAAATAATTTCTGATGTCCGCATACCATGGTGATGAAAAATAGCATCTGGATGCTCATCGGGAAAAGAGTCCGTATGGACTCGGAATCACTACTATCGTCATTTGTAAGTCTAGATAAGTGGTCGGCAACTACGTTTTTCGACCCTCTTTTGTCCTTTTATTTCTAATGTGAACTCTTGCGGGAGAAGAATCCATCGGATTAATCTCGCTTAGCATCCTTCTTTGCAAGAAGGTACCTAAAAAATTGCATGGTCCGTGTAAAACTA
This sequence comes from Coptis chinensis, assembly GCF_015680905.1. Classification (NCBI taxonomy): domain Eukaryota; kingdom Viridiplantae; phylum Streptophyta; class Magnoliopsida; order Ranunculales; family Ranunculaceae; genus Coptis; species Coptis chinensis. Next base: position 99,291,675 of record NC_141458.1, read on the forward strand.
AAGTTTTAGAACCAACCAAATAAGGATGAAACTTATCTAAAGCATAAATGACAGCTAAAAATTCTTTTCAGTAGTTGAATAATTCCATTGAGCATCGTTTAATGTTTTACTAGCATAATAAATAACAGTGGACTTATTATCTAGTTTTACGTCCCAAAAAAGCACCAAGCTGCATAGTCACTAGCATCACACATGAGTTGAAAGGTTTAGACCAATCTGAGGTTGTATAATAGGTGCGATGGTTAGAAGCGGCTTTTAAGGTTTCAAAAGCCTGTTTACAGTTAAAATTAAAATCAAAGATTGCATCCTTCAAAAGCGAGGTTAGTTAAAGGCCTAGCTATTTTTCAAAAATCTTTAATGAAACGCCTATAAAACCACATGGCCTAGAAAGGCTCTAATCTCCGCGGACGGATCCGTGGTTTTAGGTAGGGTAAGCTATCTTATCTAGTTTGGCTTTATCTACTTGATGCCATCACTAGATACAATATGACCTAATCTTATGCCCTTTTGACCATGAAATGACACTTTTCCCAATTTAAAACGAGGCTCTTTTCTTCACACCGTGTCAAGACCTTAGACAAAAGTTAGACAAGCGATCTGTAAAGGAGTCTCCATAGATAGAAAAATCATCCATGAACACTTCCATAAAGCTCTACCATGTCACTAAAAATATGAAGCATACATCATTTGGAAGGTACGGGGGCATTACAAAGGCCAAAAGGCATTAGTTTATAGGCATATGTTCCGAAGGGACATGTGAAGGTTAATCTTTTCTTGGTCATCAATATCAATAATAATCTGAAAATAGCGAGTAGCCATCCGAAAACAATAAAAGGCATGACCCGACTAGGCGTTCTAGCATCGATCTATAAATGGTAAGGAAAGTGATCCTTTTCGTGTCATAGCATTTAAACGCGTCACGTATCAATACTGATTCTCCATTTCATAGGACCTTGAGTGACAACATAGTCACCCTTCCCGTTCACGCATACCATGGTAACTCCCGATTTCTTAGGAACTACATGAATGGGACTTACCCATTCGCTATCGGAGATTGGGTATATAATACCCGCGATCGAGTAATCGCAAACTTCTTCCCTAACCACCTCTTTCATGGCGGGGTTCAAGCGGCGAGGTTCGCGAAGTCTTGGCGTTATCCTCCAAATGGATCGATGAGTGCAAACATTAGGGTCAATTCCCTTAATGTCGGCTAGGGACCAACCAATCGCGGACCGATGTTCCCTAATCACCCTTATTAAACATGTCTCTTCATCCTTAGTTAGCGAAGAAGATATAATTATCGGGTGACTACCATCCGGATCAAGTTGAATATATTTTAACTCGGGGAAGAGGTTTAAGCACGGTGTGGAATGCCGGAATGTCCGTTGATGTTTCATAAGTGTCCTTATCTTGCGTAATGAAGCAAGTCTTAAGTAATCGATATATGGAGGAGCAACCGGGTCTACAATTGGTGTGGACTCGGGATGGTGTTGACTTCCTCTAAGTAGGAGTCATTTACAAAATCTGAAGTTCTAAAAAGAAAGGAATTTGTACATATTGTTTTCGGAAATGTGTTGTTAAAATAATCTTGAGCTAAACTCGATCATGCTAACCTCCCCATCTACGGGCGAATTTGGTAAGCTGTTTCATCATTTTAAAACATTTACCTCGGCGGAAAAGATGGCCAAAAGATAAGGACATCTTTCCATCGCGACAATTTATAAAGCGCATTGGCGGTTGCCAAGAAGGGCGCCCTAAGATGATGATCGGTCTGAGTCATTAGCGACTTACGTATCGAGGATAACAAAATCAGCGGGATAGTAGAAATCCACGAACCTTAACAAACACGTTTTCCACTACACCTTTAGGATACTTAATTGACACATCCGCTAATTGCAACGTTATTTTTGTAGGTTGCATTTCCTGTAGACCTATTTATTTATACAAGTAATCACGGGGAGTAAGTTAACACTTTCGCCCCGTGTCTAATAAAGGCGATTAAAATCGTGTGGGAATCTCCTAAGGTGCATTTTCTGATGGGGCGACCGGGGTCCTTGTACTTAACAATTCCATTATTTTTGGATAAAGTTGGGAGCTGTTGGGTTAAAAAAGCGTCTTTAGGTATATTGGTCTTACGCCTAGTAGTGCACAACTCTTTAAGAAACTTAAGCGTGGTTAGGGAGCTTTTAATAGCTTGAGAAAAGGAAGGTTTATCGTTAGATTCTTGAAAACGTTCCTAATCTCCTCAAAGTTTGTATCCTTGGTTAGCATGGCTAATTTTTGAGGGAGCGGTGGTTTAAACTCTATATTTAGTGTATGGCTCGACTTGAAGTGTAACCTTGGCTTTCTGTTTCTTAGGTTGTGGTTTAACTGGGACCTCTACAGGTGGTAGGTTCTTCGGTTTCTATTTCGGTATCTAGTTCGATATCCGGTGTAAGGAATCTTGATGGGGTAACTATAGGCATAGTTACTTTGTTATCAACCACTCTTCCAGGCGGAGAGTGGTGATGGCATTTAGGTCACCTACGATTGTAGTTTCCGTACTAAATTACCGTTTACCTCAAAGGTGTGTTTTGTTTTAGGGTTTGGTATTGCTTGTCCCGGAAACACGCCTTTTGGTTGGGCTTTTCGCTTGGGCTAAGCTGTTGTATGCCCCGATTTATGGATTGTAAAATCTGTTGGTTTGATTGAGTCATTATGCGGAAAAGTTGTTGGGTAACTTGTATAAAGAAGTCGATCCGGTTGTGTAGGTGTAGTAGTCCGCGGGTGGTGTGGTTGGAACTATCTCGTTGATTATTTATGGGTGGGTTGTGATAGTTATTATTATTAACCTAACGATACCTCTATTAGTATTATAATTATTATAATTATTCTGACCTTGTGCTTGACCTTGTCGTGGTTAGCTTGGTTGTTATAATTATTATAATTCCCTTGACCTTGTCCTTGTCCTTGTCTAGGTGGAGCTTGGTTATAATTGTTTGCTTGCCTAACGTTTTGATTATTATTACCACGGAGGTGTTACTTGTTGATTATTTCTCAAACCGGTTGGGATGTTGTCTCAAAGGGCGTAGGAATAGGATAGTTATTAATAGAGTAAACATTATCTTGTTACGGTGGTTGTTGTCCATAAGCTAGAGGACAATAATCGTCGAGTGCTCTGGACTCAAAGAAAAATTACATGGGTTGGAGTTTACATTCATGACGGGGGATAGGCTTTTGTTGAAAGCGAAATAGCCTCTACTTTTTAGTTAGAGATTGATTAGATTTTTAAGTTACGGATCGGTTTTCTTCTCAAACATATACGCGGGCTTTTACTTGTTGAAGAAGAACTAGGGGCGGGGGGATATCATCACTACCCCCAATTATAATTCCGTTTAGTTTGGTCTTCTAAAATTTATAAGCCTCAGAGGCTCCTTTACTTAGGAAACTACCCCATTCATTATGTCAAGGACTTCTTTATGGTGGTGTAGAAGACCTTTGAAAAAGGCCGCGAACTAATGTGTCTTTAGCTAAGTTATGATGTGGACACTCTATTAGGAGATCGGTGAAACGATTCCATGCCTTAGAAAATGATTCATGAGGATTCAGTCGGAAAAAATGAATCTTGGAAAGCATCTCATCCGTCTTTAGGGGTGGGTAAAAATGTTCCATAAACAGCTGAACAAGTTTAGCCCACGAGTCCACCGAATTAGGCGCTTGGGCAGTTAACCAAGACGCCGCCTTATCGGCTAAGGTGAAAGGGAATACCCTCAGTTTAATTTGTTCCGCACCTACCGTAGGATGATGGAATGTTGTAAGGACTTGTTCAATCCCACGCGTAATGGCGATAAGGTTTTTCATGGTCTAACCCATGAAAAGCGGGTAACAAATTAAATATGTTTGGGGATTCAAAAATCCCCACTTGGGTCCGCTAGAGCGATGCGATTTGGGGCTATCGCTCAAGGCTTTGTAAAAGTCGGAGAGAGGAGTCTCTCTTTCTTGACCATTATGTCGGGTATGGTGTGTGTGATAGTAGTTAGAGGTGTAATAAATTGGGTGGTGTACTAGATAGACTTGTTTGTTGCCGTGTAATTACGTTTGTTGTTTTGTTCGACCGGACCTTAATCTCATGCAAGACTAAGTTGAGCTTAACTAAACATGCAACACTCCAAACAATTCGATATACTAGTAGAAAACCTCTAACGGAAATCGCGAGGTATGGAAGAAAGGAATATCGATAAGCGTCCTTGCTTCGCTTATGAATAGCGTCTTGTGTATGCAGCGTGTTCGGTGTATATAAAGAGATTAGAACAACGAAAAATATGAAAGATCAAAGTTTGAATCAAGGCTGTGGGAAATCGGGAATTTTAACCTTTGAAGCGGCTCAACCACGCCCGAGTAATTTTCAGATTACGATGTTTTTTAGGGCGTCGGCTTTCGATGGGTTGTTGAGTTCCAGTGTTTGGCCGGTTGGCGCTTAGTATGTAGCGGCGCTGCCTTCGATTAAAACAAAATTCCAGTAACTTAAGCGGGTGGTCTCTCCTTGAAGCGGGGCCTCGTTATATTTTCTCGCGAATTTGTCACGGGAAATGGGCAACCACGGTATGAAACAAACAAGGGTGGGTGGGTTTAATGGGACTTAAAATGACTACTTCTACTATGAAAACAATGCTAAAGTGTAACTAAGATGGCAGGCCCATTTGATAAGCGTAAAATGAATAGTTTACCTACGAAATGAGCGATGAATTCACAAACGTAAGTAAACTAAACCTGCTATTTGCTAGAAGCGTTTATCAAAAGTTTTCTACTCGATCGCGATTGCACTAAGTGGAGTAGGAAGTTAGTTCCACTCCTAGTTCCCTAGCACGGATTGTTTTCTAAGTCTAAGTAATCGATCTTAAATCTAATGAGAGATTTACTGAGGGGATTATACTACGATGCAATATATGAAATTGATTATTTTAATTTAAGCTCACGAATGCTATGGAAATACGATAGTTTGAATTCAGATAAAGAAATAGAGGGAATTGAATCCACCTCGAATCCAACTTAACAACCTAAGCGTAGAAGGTTGTATCTCAATTCTCACGTTCTTCACGGCGAGAATTTGAGTTCTAATCCCTAGTGTTCATGGCATTTCTACGGATACTAACTAGCATGTGGTCGTCCACCCATTCTCATGGCGAACCACGACCTTCTAGAGTGGAATAGATTCTACAACCAATTCTATACTAACCACTAAGTTTTCATCAAGGCTTCATCAACCCTCTAATGGAGGTTTTAGCCTTGAGTCATCAACCTAACATTTCCCATTAAATCTAAACTAAACATAATGTAAGAAATTGAATTTTACTTAATTAAACAATAATGAATCTAATTTAATGACCGGAATGGAATGATAACAAAATTTAATTTAGATCTAGAATGGAAATGACAAAATTCGAAATTGACAACTAACTATTTTATTAATCTAATCAATCAAGAACAATCATTCAAAGATTTAATCTAAAAATGAGAATTGAAATGGAACTAAAACTTAATATATTAATAAAACTAGATCTAGAATTCTATATATTAATTTAGGTCTAACTAGCTACCATTAACAAAGAGTGAAGCTTTTGTTTTATACATCCAGATCCAAAAATCGTGCATGGGCTTGGAGCCATGTTTTGGGCGGAGAATCGCCCAAAACATAATACTTTCGGTCCAAAAGGCCTCTTCAGCTGCAGTTGGCTTCTACAGACTTTTCGTTCACTTCTGCTCCTCTGATTGGGTCAAGGCTTAGACCATTGCAAAGCTCTTTCCGAGCCGGTCGTTTTGACATAAGGTAGGCCTCAATCCGAGGTCCGAGTCCAAAGATATGGCATTCGGAAGTTCTGCGACTTTTGCTCCTTTATCTCGCTAAAGTGGCACATTTCGCACATAATGGACTTTGAAGCCCTCGAAATGCATAAAAACACGTAATCGGTATTAACTCTTACTTATTATTCACATAATTGGTCTAACAATATGATTATTAAGGGGTTAAAACTACAGTTTTGGGCTCTTATCAGATCACATCACCGAACTCCTCATATGCTGCTCTGCTCCTTGCATCGCCCAAAATAAATTTCTTATTCTACCATCGCCATCTAAATCCATTAGGAAGTAGAAATTAGAATTATCTGCTTGCATTTTTGCGGCGTAGTTCTGAACAGTTGCGCAAAGATCCCCATTGCCAAGCCTTAACCGTCTAGATTTCTCGACATAATTGCGACAATCTTTACCTAAATACGGCAGTTTATCAAGTCCACCCGCTTCCACCGCCAAAGGAGAATAGCTTTTGTTTGGCCGAATACACGCTTGATCATTTATCTCAAGTTTTCTTTTAACACATCGGTTCAATTTACGATTTCTTATGAAATATCGTGATTTTCCTGGACTCAAACCATGATTATGATCAAGTACTACAGATGTCACCTTCCACTTTCCATCAGAATCTAAAGCAGCTCTAAGATTTGCATTGCATTGAGTTTTGGTAACTGGATGCAATTTAAAAGCATTTCTTGAAGTGCTCTCTATCTTGCCTGATCGAGAACATGCAAAAAGCACCCATCTAACCGCCCCATCATCTCCCTTCGACGAAGACCTTTTCTTAACTGGAAACCCATTCTCATAACCGTATTTAGTGTAATATTCAAACAATCCTTCGACAGTATCAAACACCATTCCTATTTCCGGATCTCCCACTTTTTCGTCTTGAACAAATTCATTCTCCATACCCACATCAACACCAATTGTTTCTTCCAATTCTCTATCGCTGATGCCCTTCTCATACATTCTCATACTTATATCGTCAAATTCAAAAATTCTTGACTCCATTCCTAAAAACAAGAAGTAAACAATTGCAAATAAAGAGAAAGTGCGTTTTTTGATTGGTGCAAATTAATAGTTAGAGAGAGTGCGTGGGGTCTGAGTTGTGTTTGAGAAATAAAAAGAGAAGAAGATACGAAGGGTTTTTGGATTAAAACAAAGAAAATAAAAAATAAAAATAAAAAATCCAAAATTGTTGAGTTTGACTTTTCTTAGGTGGACATGACACGTCAACAGCCACCTCAGTGTGTTGGTTGACTGCATTGTCACCAGGTACGGTACGGGTTTAAAACGGTATACTTGAAAAAAAAACTTAGTTCGTGTTTTAAACGGAACGCGTCTCGGGGAAAAAAACGGAAAAAAAAAAACGTAAAAAACGTGGGGCATAAAAAAAAAAGGTTTAAAAAGGGTAAAAGCGGGTTTAAAACGTTATAATACGTAAAAAAAAAACGGTAAAACCGATGATAAATAATATAATAGATAAGGAGTTTGATTTTCTATAAAAGTGGAAAAAAAAATAGACACATAAAATAAAAATAATAATAATACAAATGAAAGAAAATTCAAATACATGAAAGTATCAAATTATCATTACTCATCCAAATACTAGAAATTTTAGATTCGATTGCCAAAACACTATTCAAAATAAGATACTACTAATTACCAACCATAATGGCATAATTAAATTACTACAAATAAGTTAATAACTTTAAAAATTTCAATTAATTATTAATAGTCCAAAGCAAAATAGAACGGTCTCAATAAGTCAATCTAACCCACTCTTCAAAAAAAAGGTAAACTCCATAACCCTTTTTTTCTTTTCTAGCGTTTTCTTTTAGAAAAAAAAAAAAAGTTTTAAACGGAGATTTTCAAAATCTCGGTTTTAAACATTTTTTTAAGTTTAAAAACGGGTTTAAAAAGTTTAAAAGCGGGTTTAAAACGCGTTTAAAACGCGTTTTGTTGAAAAACCCGGTTTTAAAGCGGAACCGACGCCTCTCGGCAATATCTCGGGTTTTAAACGCGTTTTAAACCCGTATTTGGTGACAATGGTTGACTGTGTCAAAATAATGTGTCAGCGTAGAATTACTCTTTGGTTAAGGATCAGGCACACGGATGTCGGCTTTATTGCTCTATCGATTGTTGCAGAAAGCTTATTCAAGTGCAATAATGGAGGAGGAAGCAACAGAAAGGCCTAGACCAAAAATTGCTGTTGTACAAGCAACAAGCCAGCAACATTGAAGGTTACAGTCCAAGTATCGCAGTCTCCACTAGTTGCAATGATGAAACCCAACCCCAACCCCCCAAACTTGACAATAAGGAGTCAACCAACAGTGGCCGTCAGTTGCACTAGTTGCAATGATGAAACCCCAACCCTAACCATAGTACAAAATATCTCGATATATCGCGATATTTAGAGATATTTATCCAAATTTGGGGGAAAGATATATAAATATCACGATATGTTCAAAGATATATACGACTGCAAATCTCGGTGATATTTTGATGATATTTGTAATATTTGGGGATATTTTGCGATATTTGAAGATATTTAGTGATATTTTGTGCATATAACAATTTTATTTAATATTTACTATTATATTTCAAATAAATATAAATAATGTGTCATGATATATCAAGAAATATCCACGATTTTGTCGATATTTTGAATATATCCACGATATTTGCATGTGAAACAATGTCAAATATCCCCAAAGAGAGGGATATATCCACGATACATATCCAGAAATTGAGTATTGATAAATACCTATATCCTGATATTTTGTACTATGACCCCAACCCCCACAAACTTGATAATAAGAAAGAGTCAACCAACAGTGGCCGTCAGTTGACTAGTTAAAGATTGTGAATTGTTCTAAATTTTTTTTTCTGTAGAAATTACAAAATTTGCCATAAACTATGATGTGCCACGTATTGGACACTGTTTAAAGCCTACAACTCGAAATTAGACACTGTTCAAAACCCACAACTCAAAATTAGACATACAGTTTACGTCCAATCAAAGCTTGCTCTATTTGTTGGTTTTAAGCGGGAAGAATGGTGTTGTGCTGCTATTGTTATGCAAATTCTAAGATAAAAATGAGAGCTTTGTAAGTAATCTTCACTTTTGGCTGTGATTTTGAGTGTCTAAAGTGTAGATCTAGTGGTGTTGGAAGTTGTTGTGTGGATCCTTCATATCGTGGACATCATCACTATATCTAATATTCGATTTAAAGGTAATCTCCTTCAATCTTTGTCAACCTCACTATTTTTTTACTTTGTTATAAAATGATGAGAGGGATTTATACAGTATTTATCTCGTTCTTTAAAAACAAAAATAGATTAGCTTTTATACAGTATTTGTCTCGCTCCTAATTCTCAAGTAATTTATCCATGTTTGTGCAGGATGGTGTTATTTGACAATAAGGATTTGATTATTTATATTGGGGGAAGCTTTAAACCACCGCCTGATGCAAAAGAAGTGTGTCATTCTCATTACGAATCTGAGTAGGATTCACTGATGATGCGTGAGGTTGATGGTGATGAGTTGAATATGATGGATTTCACAAAAGACATACTTAAATTAGTAGAAGTGGTCGTTGGTTTGCAATTGTCCTACATTACAAATGGTAAATTGGTGTATGTGAATACTGATGGTGAACTGCTACAGATGTGGGGTCTGTTGGCTCCTAGCAAAGATGGTTTTTGTCGTATATATGTTTACTTAGATCTCGGTGGTGTTGATGACTTTTTAGTTATGACTCCTAAAATTTCTACACCGGTACCAAATGCACTTTTTCAACTATCCCAAGCTGAAAAGGGAGATGATATCACACTTTTGGAGATAAAAAGAAGGGTTGCGAAGAAATGTAAAAAAAAACCTACAAAGGTGGCGTCCAAACCAAAACAAGTTAAGAGAAAACATCAGAAGGGTAAGAAGTTGACTTCGAAAGACAAGGGAAAATGCGTTATCATTGATGAAGAGGAGGAAAATTTTTGGGCAGAAATGGCTAGACTTAAGGCGATTGGTTTTGAGGATGAGCTGGATGATGATCTTGAGAGAGAGAGAGTTCCATTGGTTGTACCAGCAAACCCTACTGTTCAAGTGGGAAAGGCAAAAGGCAACACCAAACAGGCAACTATTGATGGTCTTCACCCTGAAGAGGGCTACCACAGTTCACACTCATCTGAAGATGAGAGGGAGTTTGAGATACCACCAGGTGACGAATATTACCACTTTGAAGTTGAAACTTCTAATGTGTACTTTGAACCAGAGATGGAGATGCCAATGATTGAAGTAGTTGAGTTGAAGCTTGGTATAGAGTGGTCAACCATTATTGCTCTACAACATGACATTATGACAATTTGCATACGGAATAGATTTGAAGCATTTTTAATTAAAGATGAGTCTTACAGGATTAGAGTTTTATGTAAATGCATAGGATGTCCATGGTTAGCTTATTAGAGGTGCAAGGATGATGGGTTCACAATAAAGTTGAATACACTATTCAATGTGCACACATATTCAGCTGATATAGATCATAAAAACAGTATGGCAGATGCCAATTAGGTGTCAAGAGTAATGGAAGACCATATGAAGGTGCACTACAAGTCAACAACACTACATAATATAATAGATGAAATATATAAGATAGAAATACCATGTTGCCATCAGCTACTAGACTGCTTGGCATTCAAGGATCAAATGTTTAACACAAATTCATGGTGATTATGGTGAAAGTTACAACCTGGTTTCTATACTATGTGATCAGGTAGGTATATGCTTCAACTTAGTTTATGTTCATGTTTATGTTCAACTTAGTTTATGTGATCATATTAATTCATATAATTTAATGATATGTGATCAGGTAATGCAAAGTAACCCAGGCTCTCTTGCCACTTACACTAGAATGAAGATAGTTTAGAATTTGAGGACTTGTATATTTGCTTCAATGTTTCATTATATGGTTTTCTGAATGCTTGTAGACCAATTATTGGATTAGATGGTTGTTTCTTAAAAGGGAAGTATGGAGGGCAGTGCTTAAGCATGATTGGCTTGGATGGAAATAATGGTTTGTTTCCAATAGCTATTTTCATCACTAGATCGGAGACTAAGGATAGTTGAATAAGGTTTTTGGACAAAATGAAACACTATGGGATAAATGATCATCCACAAGCTGTAACTTTCATGTCTGATAGACAGAAAGGACTAGTTGAGGCTGTGCCAATTGTTTTTCCTAGAAATGAGCATAGATTTTGCTTTCGACATATGTACACAAATTTCCAAAAGGAATTTAAGGCCCAACACGAAGACTGGATTTGAGAAGGCTATGGAGAAATTGGGAACTGAATGTAGTCAAGCTAAAGATTGGTTTTTGAAAAAGAATGTTGAGACCTGGGCAAGGTCACACTTTAGTCATGTTACAAAGTGTGAACATATCTCGAACAATTTCTCCAAATCGTTTAATTCATGGATACTAGAACTGAGGGATAAGCCAATAGTGTCTTTTGTTGATAGTTACCACATTTTGTTGATGTCATTTCTGTATAAGAGGAGAGAGAAAGCCAAGGAATGGGATAGCAATGGCTTAGTACCTTGGGTGGTTAAGAGAATTACAGAATTGATCGAATACATACCATATTATGATTTGGCTGAATCTACCAATGACTTACAATGTGTGAAAGATCTCTATGGAAATAGATGGACTGTGAACCTGGTAGATCATGAATGTAGTTGTGTTAGGTGGCAACTCTCTGTAGTAGTTTGTGTGCATGCTGTAAGAGTGATATATCCTATGAGACTGGATTGGATAGACTATTGCAGTTCCTATTATTGGGTTTCCACATACAAATAAGCATACATGGGTCACATCAAGCCAATGCCTGACCCCAAGGACTGGCCTAAACCAATAAGTTTAATTTGTTATCGGACTGACTATGCATTTGTGTAAATTTCTTATGTATATTTTTCTAATTGGGTTTTGTTGTTCTGTAGGATCCAAACAAATATGTGTTTCCACCTCCATATGTGAGAGGGATTGGCAGACCTAAAAAGAATAAAAGAAAAGATGAAGACGAGGGTTTGAAAATGAACAAGAAGAAGAGAAAATGTCGTAAATGCAAAGTTGAGGGACACAATGCAAAAACTTGCAAAAGCTGCAGAGAAAAATGGCAGGGCAAAAGGTAGAAACAAATAGTTTTGCTTAGTTAAGACCTAAAAAGAGTCTAAGTGTTTAACTAGTTGAAAATTGATACTTTTATATATATTACAGTAACAAAAAAGGACTGCCAAGCAGCACCCTCACAAACATCAATAACTCAGGTGGCAGCACCCTCACAAGCACCAACAACTCAGGTGGTAGCACCCTCACAAGCACAACCAACTCAGGTGGCAGCACCCTCACATATTATTAGAATACTTTTGGTTCAAGTTAGTTGATTTGCTTTACTTGTTCATGGGGCTTTTAATTGTTTATTGATGGTTAAACTCTTTGGATTGAGAAATATTAGAATTTTTGTCTTACTTTTTTGGGGATAATGTTAGCTTAGGAAAAAATTGAATGATGAAGTAGGACCATATCCAATTGATAAATGACTAGTTTGTGTTTTTCACAATATATTATAATTCTTAGATATTTTATCTTCTGATGATTTTTTTCTTCGAGTTGTACGTTAAGTATATGGTTTTTGCACTTTCAGATGGGAATATGTTAGCAACTGCAGCTTCTCGGGCGAATATAATATTTGGTTGTTCAGATAATAAAAAGGTGCGACAAGTATTCTTTGCATACGATTCATTGGTTACACCATCATTTCAAAGAATTTTAGTTCAATATGGTATAGCTAAACATAATGTTAAGTAGCACTCGATCAGGGTGGGGTTCTTTTGCCAATGGATTAGGTCCAAAAGTCTACTAAAACTCAAGTTGTGCAAAGTGCAGTGAAGGTAAGTCTCTCTATGACAACATTTTTTTTTTTGCCCCTTGTGTGGCTGCGCTCGGAGTTAGTTGTTTATTAGTAAGTTCTCGAGTTCATCTAATTAGTTTGTTCAATATGTTTTCTATGGTTATTGACTTTGGTAGTATGAAAATATTCATACATGGCTTTGTTCAGTTTTCCTATGGGTCTTTACTACTTGAATTACTAACCATGGCCATGACACTTTTTGACGACCTATATGATAATTCCGTCACTATAAAAGTGTGACAGTATGAAAGACGCAACTATACGCTTTTTCTGAGTACCTACATTTGTATAGCTCCTTCTCTTCTTTGCAAAACTATAAATTTGGTTAATCCAATGTAAGCGGTGCTCCGGTGATAACTAAGCTGGCCATTAATTGTCGCAGCCATTGCGGCTATTAGAATTGAGAGATAGGCTATTAGAATTGAGAGATAGGTAAATAGATTCTAGAGCATAAACTGAATATAGACTTATCTACCGGGACCATAAATGAATGTAGATAATGCCTAGAAAACCATTTAAAAACTACAATTGCAATTTAAACTAAGAAGAAAGTAATAAATAGACTGAATTGCTTTCGGTCAGATGCCTATTCATATAAATGAAAATAACATGTATTTATTAGTGAGTGTTGGCTAAAATGGTATAGGGCCCACTTTATATCAACACCATAGTTTGAAATTTCTGAATTTTTGGAATTCTGACAAATCTAAAAACCGAAATTCATTAAATTTCGACCCCTACCACATTCGGAATTTCAGATGATTTCAGAATTTCAAATATTTCGACTCTATATTTGAAATTCCGATTTTTTAAAAAACCAAAATTTCGGGCGGAATTCAAGAGTTCCGTTCGGAATCACAAACTATAATCAACACATCATTCATCTGTGTGAGCTTTGTAACCTTGGACTTATTAGACTCGGTTAGTTAAAGATTATATGAATGCGCAAAAATTAAATGTTACTAGCATTCCTGTACGCTCGATGAGCGTTGAATTAAGCATAGCATTAAGAAATTAAACATCTCAACAATTTAATAGAAAAGGCTATTTCTTAAACTAAATAGGTATGACAAAAAATCTTAAGCCCATAGGCCAATCATATTGTCACGTTAGAAGCAACCAAATTACTTAGTGTTAAAAACATTTATGATTGGGTCCCATTTTCTTGTCTTTTCTTGTTTCATTTATAATGGAAGACAAATATGTAATTTTAAACGATTAATAAAGGAAACAAAAATTAATGACGTGATGAATTCACTGTTACTCCCTCCGTTTTCTTTAAAGAAGTTAGATTGCATGAATATTATTTTAGAAAAACGTCAAAGAATTACGAATGGTACTGGTGTGTCCTACTACAACTATCAACTTGCCAAGTCTCACTGACAATAACCATTACTTGGATACAGGATATGCTATTATGTTTGATGCAACCTTTAATGTCAAACTCTCACATACAGGTATTTGGTTGAGTGGGTGACTAAACATGCTCAATACAATTTTTTTTTAGCCGGAATGATTACAACAAACTAGGTAAGGGGTGCAGTCTGCAACAGTAGAACCATAGTACAAAATGCCGCGCATTTAACCTATATCGAGATATTTGCATGATTTTTTCTATTTCCGATATCAAGTCGGGCAGGGAAAACTCCTTTATGACGTATATCTATTTAAGATAGATTATCGAAATTTTGAAATATCATGGGTCATCTTCTTGTTGTCAAAGGTGTAAACAAGAAACACAAAACAAGAGAGATGGGTAATTTTCACTGAAATTCCCGATGTTGTGGGATAATATCAACTTGTAATTGATCGATCACACAATTGTTCTCTTATCGTTTCACCAGCCTTTCCCATTTCCTCTTTTACTATTCATCTCTCATTCTCTTTTGTTTTCTTGCAAAGAAATTTTCTCTCTCCTTCCATTCAAGTTTTTGAATTGGATATTTAGATTTGAGAAGTTGGGTGTAAAGAAGTTAGAAATTGCAATTATGGTCTTCCCCGTTAGAAGTTCATCTTTAATAGATTTTTTTTTTTTAATGAGATCACATTCGCCATGGTCTGCACAAGCATGAATGAGGTTGTAATAATTCTCATCTTTCCACCTCATCTGGTCATTTACAAATAACAAGTAAGGTTTGGTTGATATCTCCTTTAATTTTCCAAATTGTTTATCCCTCTATCAAAACCTCATCTCATCACTAAAAGTCCCTTATATGTCTCGATATATTGAACAACTCATTAAACTAGGCTTGCCAAACCTCCTCTTATCGATCGATATTTTCTTATATATTTCAAAATATCGGTTTTGGAGACTTTCGGTATTTTGAACCGGCACGATATTTTGTACTATGAGTAGAACACAGCCTTGGTAACCTTGCCTAAACCATGATCTTTTTCTATACACTCTTGATGACGTGTCTGTTGCAGCAAATCGACCAAGAAAATGATACTCAATAATGTCACCACCTTGGACTGGGTGTGAAATTGTGAATCATTGTCACCAGCCATGTTCTTCTCAAGCTCTTTAGAAAATCAGACAACGAATTGACATCTTGCACAGAAATTTTCATTGAATTGAGCATATTTTCACTAGGAGGGGCCCAAGAGATCGAGCTTAATTATGCATCTCAGGTTCTCAACAGACGATTAATCCTCGCTAGCCACTCACAACACCACCAACAATTCCGATTTATTTATGGCTAAATCTACCCTGCGCAGGTCGTATGGTGCGCTGTGAATTCACAGCCACTCATACCAGGGGTGCGTGTGTATTGCGTGGCTGAAGTACTGAATCCAAAGGCCCACATTACCTGCGCACGATACAGCTCGCGCACTGAAGACCAGCTCTTTATTTATTATGTGAGACTATGTCAATTGTTTTTCAAATCATCAATGTGGAGATGAAGTTGGCCATATATATGCCGCTTTGTAATAAAGATGTTACTGTTTTATTTTGGTCAACGTTATTACCTGGACAAGTCCAATTTCTTAATCTGTACATACCATACTCAATCATTGTTACTGTTAAGTTACAAATTTTATTATATTATAATTGTAGGTAATTTGTTACAGCCGGATCCCAATTTGTGTTTGGCAAACTCAAAAAAAAAAAACGATTATTATAAGTGTGTTATTGGTTTCAAAAAATCTAAAAAAAAAACATTATTACAAGTATGTCATTGGTTTCCAAAAAATTGAATTCGAAACCCCAAACTTAAACGATCCGGCTAAGTCGTTTAGACTAAGTCCCAAACCACTTTGCCACACCGTTTAAGACTTAGTCCAAACGATCCGGCCAGGTCGTTTGGACTAAGCCCTAAACGATTTAGCCACACCGTTTGGAACGTAGTCCAAACAACCTGTCAAGAGCCTAAAAAATAGAACTTTAATTTTTTTTTCAAAGTTCAAATAACAAACGACATGGCCACACCGTTTGGACTGAGTCCAAAATGATGTGGCCATATCATTTGGAATTTGGACTTAGAAAAAAATGGCCACACCGTTTGGACTAAGTCTCCAACGATATGGCTACACCGTTTGGACTTAGTCCAAAACGATGTGGCGGTTGTGGCCATGTCGTTTGGGATTTGAATTTTGAAAAAATATAAAGTTTTATTTTTTGGGCTCTTGACCGGGTGTAATGGTCGTTTGACTTCACGTCCCAAACAATTATACACAAAGTCGTTTGGGACATAGTCCAAAACGACCGACCCCGGTTTGTTGTTTAAGTTTGGGGTTTCAATTTAATTTTTTGGAGACCGATAAATCTACATACTTGTAATAATATTTTTTTTATGATTTTCAAAACCAATAAAGACATTTTGTAATAATCGTTTTTTTTTTGTAGGAGTCCGCCCAACACAAATTGGGGTCCGGCAGTAATAGGACCATAATTGTATGATTTGGACTGGGAAAACACAATTACACAGCCTTTTTACCAGTCAATTATTTTGGACGATGGACGATAGAATAAAAGTACCAGTATTTTTTGGGAAAAAATGTATATTATAAAGCTGTTTTTTAACATAATAGAAACGTCTATAGAAATGGCTTTCCAAAATTTTAAAGGTACTAAAAGCCAGTCACTCTCAATGCTAGCTTTTCAATCACGTGCGATGTAATATTATGAGCGGTCAATTAACGATGAAATTGAGAAGAATAGTGTCAAATTTAATATCTCTTACAAGAGCGACAAATTTAATATCTATTACACAATAATAATTTTAAAGTATTGAATAGGATTGACAAACAGTAAATTTTCGGCCCAAAAAAATATAGGCATCCAAACATATTACACATGCATGTATTACACTTCATATTTAATACCAGTTATGATATTACACATTTACATAGACACTAAATACGAGCTAACAATAACGTGGTAGCACGTGCCCTCATCTAGTAATAGTAAAAGCGTCACAAAATACCAATTTTTGCAAAACATACATGCGTAATCAAACAACAGGAGGCTAGTACCTCAGATATGACCCAATCATGTATAGAAGGGCATTGCGCAACGAAAACATGTTACCAAGTAACAAGCCCAACATGACGTGGCAAGGCGATTTTGTGTGCGACTAAAGAAAGGAGTGGGTCAACAAAACTACAGGTTCCCTCCTTTTTCTGGTAAGTTTCAAAAGGTGAGAACACAACCTTATCTGTTTCCTTCATCCTTCTTTACCTCTTTTAGCAAGTTTCTCCTTGTTCTTCATCTTGTTCTTTTGGGTTAAGAGTGATTCTAACTACTGGATTACCATAGCGAGTCAAGCTTAATCCTTTATAACTTTGTGAAGAGCACCTACTCCCTACATGCGAAACTCTAAACTTTGACATGATTCTCTTCTTCTAGCGAAATTGAGGTCCACTTTCAAACTTTTAGTTTCAAATCTAGCAAGAGTAGGATTAAACATGGCTTCTCAACCACTAGGATTAGAAGGTGGCTCCTCAGCTCAAGATAAAACTTGGAGTTCGCTGTTCTCAAACACAACCACAAATTTTTCCAGTGGTCAACTAGACTGGATCGAAACAGACATGGATCTAGATGTGATTGATGTACCAGAAGACATCCTTGAAGAGGGTTGTGAAAAGTGGAGAGAGCACTTAGTGGGTTTCTTTGTGGACAAGCGTCTACCTTTTCCAGTGGTTAAAAATGTCCTAGAGAGATCTTGGAAAACCAAAGCACATTATGATATTGCTACGGATCGTGAGTTGTTCTATTTCAAGTTTAATGATGATGAAGATAGGCAAATGGTTCTAGAAAAAGGGCCTCTTTTTTCTTGGGGTAGAGTTTTTATGGTTAGACCATGGACGTAAGACTTAGAAACACGAGAAAAGTATGACTACCCTTCCTATTTGGGTAAAGGCGTGGAATGTTCCAAAACGACTATGGACCAAAGCAGGCATGAGCTTTGTTGGAAGTAGAATAGGGAAACCTCATTCTTTGGGATGAGGCGAGTCAAAAACTTAAGACTTGATTATGCAAAGATATGTGTGGAAGTGCGGGTGGGTACTAAATATCCGTGATACAATAAGACCGAGAATGGGTAGAGGAATAGTTCTTTGAAGTTATTGTTGAGTACATGTGGCTCCCAACTATATGCGCGGGATTTGCAACAAGCTTGGTCACAAAGAACCGAAATGCCCAAACAAGGACATTAATGCACGAGATGCGATGATGTTGCATTGAACAAAATATAACAAAGAGAAGGAAGTGGAGCGTAAAACAATAGAAGCAAAGGCGGAAGGAAGTGGAGCAGACCCGGTAGTAGCGAGAAGCTTCTGAGAGAGAGCCACAAGGAGTGAAACAACATTACCGACAAGGAACCATGCTATGGAACCCGATGTTACTCCAATGAGAGCAACAAGTGATAGTCCGATGGTTCAAACCTTAACCACGAAAGTCGAGGCGTGCAAGGAGTAACTAGGATACAAGCTCAAGGAGTCCACACTCGGTTCCTATCACCTAGGCAAGAAGAAATAATTGAACAACAACAAGGACAACAGAGTGCTGCTCCAAGCAATCCTAGGAATCAGAATAGTAGCAACGCAAATGCAATGGAGGATAGAGTATGGGACAACAATGAAAGGGTAAGTGAGAGCATGACCAGAAAATGCCTTGAGGAGAGGAATCAATTTGCAGCTC
The DNA here is from genome assembly GCF_015680905.1 of Coptis chinensis. Classification (NCBI taxonomy): domain Eukaryota; kingdom Viridiplantae; phylum Streptophyta; class Magnoliopsida; order Ranunculales; family Ranunculaceae; genus Coptis; species Coptis chinensis. The sequence goes on from NC_141458.1 coordinate 99,310,612, forward strand.
TAGGTGATAGTAATGATGAGCTAGAAGATGACATATTAGAAAAGGAAGATGACTTATTTTCTGATCATGAAATAGATGAGATGTTAAGGACAAACACTTTGCAACCGAGGGTTGTAAGTGGAGTAGAAGTTGGAGTTACTAGCTCTGAGAGCTCAGCGCAACAACGATCAACAAAATCCAAGACTAGAGCCCAGAGAAGGGCTACAGATGAAGTGACATCACCAACTACAGAGAAGAGAGGTAAGGACAAGAACAGGTCCAAAGGTAGAAAGAAAAAATCCCCAAATACATGGAGGTAAGTCTGAGTGTCTAGAATGTGAGGGGGATGAATCAAGCTTCTAAAGCTAAGGAAATAAGGAAGTTTAGTGATAAAAGTAAAGTGTGTTTGCAAGGATTGCTGGAGACAAAAGTAAGACAATGTAATAGTGAGGCAATAAGGAGAGTGTGTTGGCCTTCATGGCAATGCATTCAGAACTATTCAAGTGATGTGAGTGGTAGAATATGGCTTCTATGGGATGACACAAAGGTTACCGTATATAAGCTACAAGAAGGAGCACAATATATACACTGTAGGGTTGCTCTTTTGCATAATAGTGTAAATTTTATATTTACTATTGTGTATGCTAGTAATAGCAAAAAGGAGAGATTGAAACTATGGGAAGACCTGCAGCTTATGAGTACCTCCATTAACTCTCCATGGATTCTTATTGGGGATTTTAATAATGTTTTGTATTCACATGAAAGGATTGGTGGTGAACCTGTATACCCTAGGGAAATAGCTCCTTTTGCACGTTTTATTTCTCAAGCTAACCTTGATGACTTGAATCTACTGGAAGTTTTTTCACTTGGACTAATTATGCTGATGTGAGTAGGAAGTGGTCAAAAATAGATAGAACGCTGGTCAATTATCAATGGCTTACAGAGTTTCCAAATTCTGTAGTGGAGTTTCATACTCTAGGTGTCTCAGATCATACTCCAATGGTATTGAGTTTGTATGAAAAGGAAAAAGGTTTCTATCCTTTTAGGTTTAGCAACCATCGGGCATTACACCCGATTTCATGGCAACAAAGGCAACTATGTTGGGACTTGGAGATATATGGGGATAGGCTCTATGTCCTTACACAAAAGCTGAAGATTGTAAAGGCTAAGCTGAGGAGTTGGGCAAGACATCATCTGTCTGACTTACAGAAGAGGGTAGACACTGCAAGAGTGGATTTACAGGAAATCCAAAAACAGTTACAAGGTGTGCCTTTTAATAACCTTCTGTGTAACAAAGAGAGGGATGCACGATCAAGGCTATGTTTACTACTGGAAATGGAACATGAAGACTATAAGCAGAGACTAGAATGTGACGATATGCTGCAAGGAGATAAATGCAATGCCTATTTCCATAATGCCATCAAAGAAAAGAAAAATAGGAATTTCATCTGGGCTCCAGAGGACCTACAGGGTAACAGGTACCAAGGACAAAAGGAGGTAGGCCAAGCACTAGTTGATTACTATCAGACATTACTTGGAGGCACCAGTGAAGTACAAGGAGAACAAACCGAGAGTTAGAGGAACCGGAAGTGAGAAATGTCATAGATAGTGAAGCAAACAGAGAAACCGTAGAGCAAGTCACCGAGAGAGAGATACAAGAAGCCTTGTTCTTAATGCAAGATAGTAAATCACCGTGACCATGGGTTTAATGTATTCTTTTTAAGAAAACTTGGTCTATAGTGGGGAGGAATTCACAAGTGCCGTTAAATCAAAGATTCATCAACAAGGTGATTCATGGAGGAGTTAATTCTACTTTTTGTGCATGATTCCAAAAAGAATAAACCAGCTAGAGTGGATGAGTTTAGACCAATTGCATGCTGCAATGTGGTCTATAAATGTATCTCAAAAGTTTTAAGTAATAGGATGAAGTCAATCATGCCTAAACTTACAGATTTGAACCAGTCAGCCTTTGTTTCTGGAAGATCGATTCAGGATAACTTGTTGCTTGCGCATGAACTTCTAAGAGGGTACAATAGGGTACATGGAGCCGCTAGGTGTACTATTAAGATAGACATTCAGAAAGCGTACGACTCGGTGGATTGGGATGCAATGGAAACTATTCTGCTAAGATTTATATTTCCAAGGGTATTTGTGGACTGGATCAGGATGTGCTACACTACGCCAAGTTTCTCTATATTGGTTAATGGCATACCTCAAGGTTACTTTAGAGGTAGGAAAGGGCTTAGACAGGGAGATCCTCTATCTCCCTATCTTTTTGTACTCATCATGGAGATGTTAGGTGGACTACTGAAACAAGCAGTGGACAGGAAAGCCATTGAGTACCACTCAAGATGTAAGAGGCTACAGCTAGTTCATCTATGTTTTGCAGACGATGTGATGCTTTTTTGCAAAGGCGAAGCTACTTCTATATATGGAGTGAAGGAGACCCTCGAGTCCTTCTCTGCTCCACGGGGACTCAAGCTCAATATAAGTAAAACTACCCTTCTCACTGGTAGTATAAGCCCCTCTTCAAGTACTACTTTGGCAGGAATCTTGGGTGTGAAGCTAGTCACTCCCCCAATCAAGTATCTGGGGTTACCTTTAACAGCATCTAGGTTAGGTGTACAAGATTGTTTGCCATTAGTAGAGATGATTACAACAAGAATTTCAAACTGGAAGAACATTTTCTTGACTCTTGCAGGAAGGCTACAACTGATACACTCAGTACTAACATCATTTCATAACTACTGGGCAAAGACATTCATCTTGCCTATGGGGGTCATGGACAAGGTGTCCAAGATTACTAATAGGTTCCTGTGGGCTGGTCCTTCTATGGAGAAAAAGATACACAAAGCAAGCCATAGTACTATAAGATACAGTAAGAGTGAAGGAGGACTGAATATAGTGGATCCTAAAGTGTGGAATGTGGCAGCATATTGTGGTCTGATTTATAAGATTGCAAGTAAAGATGAAACTCTGTGGGTCAAGTGGATGTGGGAGTACCAGGTGAGAGGCAAAGAGTTCTGGACAATGAAAATTCCTTCAGATTGTTCTTGGGTGTGGAGATCAATTCTCAAGCACAGGAAAGAAGCTGTCAAGTTCATTAAGTATGTGATAGTAAATGGTGAGACTACAAGCCTTTGGCACCAACCTTGGTGTTCAAAGTAGCTATTGTTAATGAATCCAGAAGCTAAGAGGTTGCTACAATTGCTTGATGAAGCAAAAGTGTCCGAACTGATCAGTGATAGGCAATGGAATAGTAGAGTACATGATCTTCCAAATGGAGAGCTCAAGAATGCTATTTTGGGTACAGAGATACAGGACATGCTGGAACAAGACTTCATAGTGTGGACAGAAACTCCTACAGGACAATTCTCTACAAAATCTGCATACATGACACTCAAGAAAATCAGAGAAAAAGTTAAGTGGTATCGACTTGTTTGGGGGAAACTTACAAATCCCAAAGCACTCCTTTATAGCATGGCAACTGTTTTAGTGGCAGCCCTCTCCACTCGATAGGCTTATAAAGAAAAATATTCTTCACCATTCACAATGTTGCCTATGCATGCAGGAAAGGGAGAACTCTCACCACCTATTCTTTGATTGCGCATACACTAAAGTAATATGGGATGAAATCAAAAGAAAGCTTGCCCTCAATCCAATGGTGATGGAATCAAATCAAGAGTGGTACTACATTATGAGAGAGACAAGAACAAACTCAACAGGAGCAGAGATCATTAGAGCTATGACATGTGCAACAATATACAACATTTGGAATGAGAGAAATAGCCACAGATTCAGAGGAAAGAAACACCAAGCTAATCAGGTAGCTGGTGATGTGATGAAAAAAATGAAACTCTACCTACAACAAGTTCTCAAGAGTGTTACTGAAACAAACGAAACAAGAAGAATGTTGGACTGCTTGGGTTTGCAACTTGGATGGACTCAACAAACTGTGACTCAATGTCAATGGCAGAAGCCTTTAACCACAATGCTCAACCTTGATGGTACAATGCAACCACAAAGCACAGGATATGGAGGACTGATCAGAGACAAGGATGGTAACGTTCTGATGACATATAATGGGAGCTCTAACAAGAGGTCCATTCTATTCCGTGAACTACTAGGCATTCGGAAGGACTAAGAGCAAAGAGATGATAGGCATAGACCGAATTGAGATAAATCCGCATTCACCGAGGGTCACATCATCAATGGAGCGAAACTAGTCCTTGGTTCTCAGAGAAATTTGTGTGCGCCATCGAAAAGGATGTCAAAGTTCCGGAAAGGTAGAGACAAGTCATATATTCAGAGAAACGAATCGAGCAGCTGACTTCCTTGCCAAGTCATGTAATATGAGTGATCAAACAATTATCTATAGTATAGGACCTTACCCTAAGCTCCTAAGTGAAATATTAGCTGATGATGCTAATGGAGTTGTATACTACAGATATTGAAATAGTGCAGGTCGAGGCCTGCCTAACCTCTAACTGATTAAAAAAAAAAAAAAGTTTAAATAGTACGTATATATTGATGTACCAAACTAACCCATCCATAACATTTTGTAAATACTTTAACTTGTAAATTTTCTTTAATCAATCTATCTATGTATTCCCTTTTGTCTTGCAAAATGGAGTATAATTGTTATGAAGCTCTAAATAAATCTCGAGTTTATGAATAAATTGTTGTATACATTGATGCCTTCACTTTATTGATTTTTGTTTGTTCACTTACATAATAGGAAATTTTTAGAATTAAGAAAATGTCACACGGTTGGGGGCGGCTTACTCCTTGAGGCTTACGCGTCGCGTCATGAGCTGGTTAAATGCTTCACCCCGTGCTTTGAAACGTTGCTAGGTACTGCTACAAATGGTCTCGGTAAGATTTGGTCCAGCACGGTGACCCTCTGGACCCTGAAAATTTACGTTTACCAGGAAGATCCTCAACTCAAAGTTTTCTAAACAGTATCCAAGCCCTCTTCATATGGAACTTTAATTTACGATTGTAAGTTGTAACACGGACAAGATTTTGGAGGACAAATCCATGATCGTTTCTTTACCTCATAACCGGGCCAAGAGTAGGTAGCAGCATTCAATACATGCTTGACCACAGTTTACTATATAGGGGTTCACACCAATGAGGTTCATGACCACGCTGCTTAGTGGAATTTTACCAGTGTCCAGTACTTTGGGTCATAAAGCAGCTTCGTTTCTAAGTTGTGCATGAATCATGAAGATAATGAAATGAGGAATGTTCGTTTGACAAGAAACCCTCAGTTTAGGTTCAGAAAATGCATCTACTATAACACGAGGAAATGCCTTAACAAAGTGAAGCAGGTGATACATGTTAATGAGAAAAATATCCAGCTGATATTATACAAGAACAGATCTTCCACTACAGCACTTCAACTAGACCACAACAGAACCTTCATTATCATACCCATTTGGCAAGAGAACAGAGTTTGCAAACGAAGCCGTGCCATTGTTTGAAGCACCCTGTATATTCAGAACAGAGGTAACCATATTGTAGATCTGAACATTCTCAAAAGAGGGAACCTTCCGGCCCCTTGCAAACTGAGGTCCATGGCCAATAAAGATAGTCCTCATAGAGAAGTAAGCATTATCATAACCATGAGCTCCCGCGCAAGTTCTCTGGTTCAAATTCCTCTGCTCCACCATAAACCCTTCATCGAGCAGTCCTATGATTGGAGATATGCGGTAATTGGCAGAATAGTGAAGTCTAGCAGGGAAGTCCTCCTTGAGAAACATTTTCAAATTCTTTCCGTTTCGAACAGTGCTTGAGTTTAGTCCTTCTGTCATATTCTTTACAACTTCAGGTGGAGAGACGCCAGCAGGAGGTCGAATTGCGAGCAATGGATAATAAGACTGAACCCACGACTCCGGAATTTGGACCCATGGAACCAAATCTTCAAGATAGAGGGACTTTCCGTCACATGTACCAGCCATGCCATGATCACCAACCATAATGATAGTAACATCATCGAACACTCCTCTCTTTTCGAGCCCTGCTATCAACTTCCCAATAATTCTATCAATATTAGCTACTGCTTCAGTGATATGCGGATCATCAGGTCCAACACGGTGACCCTGACTGTCTGGATCCTCAAAATATACGTTTATAAACGAAGGAATCTCGTTACTAGGAAGATCAAAATATCCTAATACAGTATCGACGCGCTCCTCAAATGGAACAGAAGCATTATAAGGAGGACAAAATTTTGGAGGACAGTTCCATGATCCTTTCTTTACCTCAGAACCGGGCCAGAAGTAGGTAGCTGCACTCAATCCATTCTTGACCACAGTTTGCCACAGTGGTTCGCCTAACCACCAATGTGGTTCATGACTTCGTGTAGTGAAAGTCTCGCCGCTATTTGGGTCGGTAAACCAGTTGGCAATTATGCCATGGTAATCTGGATAAAGACCGGTGACAATGGCATAATGGTTTGGGAATGTTAAAGTAGGGAAAACTGGGATCAAACCGGTCTCAGCTTCAGTTCCATTTCTGATCAATCGGTGGATATTGGGTGTGGGTGTCTTGAATTGGTACCCGAATCGAAACCCATCTGAGGATATCAATATTACAACTGGTCGCTTAAGCTTGACGAGTGGACGAGCAACATTTTCGACAGAATAGGAACCAAAAACAATTGGTGCTGCCGCTAAGGAGATACCTATGAGAACAAATAGAAGTTCACTTAGTGAAGCGAAGGATTTTACAGATGTTCTTGCCATGACTGCTTTGATAGCTTAAGGGCAAATTTTCGACCCTTTAATAGAGAAGAAGAAACATTAAAATAATGTTCCTCTCAATAGTTGGTAGCAGCCGGATCTCCAAGTGGGTATAAGCCTAAGACGCCTAACAAGAACCACGAGAAATGAAGGGGAAAAGAACCGTTTGGGATATATATGAAAAGGATAAAAAAAAGTGAATGGAGACAGTGGGTATAAGCCTAACAAGAACCAACGAACACCAATTTTTTCTTGCTCTTTATTCGTTCTATATGAATGTTTTCATCAATCATTGTCCTTCTATATTACTCATTTTCCACATTTTTCACTTTTCTCTTGTATATTGTATATTTTTGTACTAGAATAGGGCTATTGCTACAAGCCTGTTAACCAATGCCCAAAATATCGATATCAATAAATATATCGGTGTATCCAAAAACCGATATATACTCAAAAACCGATATATATTGGATATATCCATTTTTTTTGTGAATAGTCCAAACTATTTAAAATATCAAAAATATCAAATATATCAAAAATATAATATCGAAAATATATTGAAAATATCAGATTTATATTAAAAAATAGTAAAAAAGTCAATCGATATATATCATAAATATCAGATATATCGATTATATTGGCGATATAAAGTTTTATATTGGAAACTCCGATATATATTGAGAAAAAAAGAATTCTATATTCGGTAGATATATGTCAAAAATATCGATATCGGTATACCAAAATACCAATATATATCGACAATATATTAGATATATCTGCGATATTTTGATCCATGCTGTTAACTGCATTTAGTAGGACTGTGAATCGGATATCGAATATCTTTATTCCGTATGAGTACCTTAGTGGCACCTATGCCCAATAATGAGAAGATTGGTCAGACTAAGGATGGAATGATGGATGCACAACCAAGAGTGCCCACAAGCTGACAAAAGAAAGGAAGAACGATAACTTTAAAAGCATAAACTACTGAAGGAAACTCAATTCCGGAAAAAAAAAATCCAACGCCACCTTTTTTATCATAAAAGGAATGTATTTGGCCGGTGTGAAACAAATGATAGTGGTGATTGTTACAAGATTACAACTATTAAATTGAGGAAGATGTTCAAAGTTCAAACTGAGTACATTGCCAGGAGGGCATCAGCAACTAAGTGCAGGAGATATAGCCCACAATATTGTATCGTCACTATACCAGCTGTGAAGCAAATCGACCACCTCTTTTGACCAAAAAATCAGCTCCTGCAAGTGAACTCCTCTTTTGTCCAGTGTACATTCCATGTCATACGCAAGCCTTAATCGCCATGAATATCTTCTCCAAGTTATGGGCAAGTTTTGTTAATATCCTCATTATGCAACTTCAAATTGATCCAACACACACACCATAACGATTACATTCACAAACCAGTTTCACAGAGCTAGTTGACAGTGTTATGACATGCCTTGAGGTAGATTGTCATAACAAACGCACATCTTGCAAAGAACCTGCTCGACAAATGCACATCTTGCAAAGAGGTAGATTGTTTCTTCCTCCTGTCCACACAATACACATCTGTTTGGTATGCTCCATCCCCTAATCTGCAAGCTATCGCCATATCAATTCTCACCAAGAACATACCTGATAGGGAAAAAAAAATATAGCCTTATTGGTGCGTTCCCTACAGTCTTGTAAGGCAATGTGATGTGTGTAGCATTAACCATTAGGTTACCTCCACTATTCTCGGATAAAAAAGACTTCACATAAGAGAAACCCTTCGTGTTCCACTTCCATTGCCCTCATATTCACTATTCCCTCTTTTTATTGTCAAATGGTACCCGATCGTCAACCAAATTCTTCCACCTCCCAATATTGGCGGTCTCTTGTGTGAAGATTCCCCGCAGCTCCATTTCCCCAAGACAAAGTAAGTCGCTGATGTCTGATCATGCCATTATACCAATTCTCTTCCACCACTAGTTTTCGCGATACATGTAGTCACCGAGCATAATACAATTCAAACGAGATAAGAAACACCTTTAAGAAGTCGGTTCAAGTACTCTTCCCTTAAAAAGGTTCGAAAAATCAGTGTCATAGTCATAGAATCATGTGCGTAGGTATTTAACTAAAGTCGAATGGAAATTCGTGCATCTTTCATTAACTTAAAAAAAATGCATTCTAGAATTACTCACTCTCATCCATCCTCACGCCCAACAACAAATTCTTCAAGTACTTACTTTACTTTGGTACAATTTCAAAAGTTCTGGCACCTCATTTTGATATCTGATGACAAACCTCTCCAAGAATGCATTTTCGACTAGTTTTAATGCTCTACCCACGCTATTCTTTCTTATTAAGCCCTTTGAAAGAAGAATTTGAAGAACAAAGCTTCTAGGAACAATTCTCTTTTCCATGCTTAGTAATAAAACAGTTGCATATTTGGAAATATCATCACGGCTCCAATTCAAATTATTCATAAAGAAATCCAGTGCTGTGCTAATCTTCTTCAACGAAGCACCCATAATGAAGGGTTGCTTGTTGAACACAGCGAGAACCTCATCTTCTGACCAGCCAAAACTCTTATAAACTTCCATTTTCGCATCCCAAATAGGCTTTTTTATCCCAGAAAGCACAATGAATCCACTAATGAACACCGTACTTGTAGGACTAAAACCCATTTTCTCGAGTTCTAACACGACTTCACTAATCTTGTTGGGATCAACACATAGAGTTCGAGGATTATAAATCATCAATTTGGAGATGTTGGATTTGGGCATACCATGAGCTAGTAGCATTGCTATGTTTGGCCCCATTCGTTGTTGTACACCTCTGGGCCACTTTAAACGGTTAAGAATGATGGCGACGTCACTGTCTGTTGTGGCAAAGCTTTTAAGGAAGTTGATGGTAGGGATGATGGACTTCTCTACGCTTGCCATAAATAAATCGTTGTGCTTAGATACGATTTCACTAAGATTGGTTCCCGCAATGCCAATGCTTTTGAAATATTCAAGCTTGGGTCTTAACGTTTTATGAGGAGAGGATAGGAGATATGGAGGGTGGGTTGCAATGATTTTTGAGATGTGGGCATCAGTGAAACCATGGGACTTGAAGAGGGACAGAACTGAGTCAGGTTTAGTCGTTGTTGATTCCTTGAGAACAAATTTTTTGGAAGCTTTAAGAGCTGATTCTGGGGTTAACCCACATGAGTTTATAAGGTAGTTTACTGTGAAATCTGGGTTTGAGATTATGGAACTTTGAGTAGAGATGAATCTAACGAGTAGAGGCTGGTTTTGAATAAGTAAATAATCATGAATTTGGGATGCGGCGCTGATTCTTGAATTTTGAACAGTTTGGAATCTATTGAGTAATGAAATTCTGTAAACAATTTGATGGGGCATTGTCCAAAAAAATAAATAAAACAATTTGTAGGAACTTACAGAGAGATTGAGGTCGCCCGTCAAGGTCGAGTTCACAAAAAAAAACGGCCACTTCTTTTAGGGAAAATAAATGGTGTGAAAAACTGAAAAGAAGGACAAACAGTGGATATTAGGGCAGGGATCGGGTCGGGTTCGGGTTGGCTATATCCGAATCCGAATAGTTTCGAATCCAAACACATTAAATCCGAAATTTAATATCCGAACCTGACCGACCCAATCGGATAACACTAAAAATTAAAAAAGGTACTTGTTACTGCCGAACCCCATATTGTGTTGGGCAGACCCCAAAAACTAAAACACTTATTACAAATGTGCCATTGGTCCCAAAAGTTGTTTTGTGTTGGGCAAACCCTAAACCAAAGTGAATTTGACTTTGTTGAACCTTTTTCACCCTTTTCTATTCTCTTCTTCCACCATAAAACCATAAACCCTTAAACCTTTTAAACCCTAACACTAAACACTAATAGAATAAACCCCATTTTTAAATGATGAAAAAAATGTAATGCATTATGACCCCATTCAAGAATATGCCCAACCCCATTTTTAGAACAAAGTGAAAAAAATGATGGATGATAATACATTTAATAAGAATAAGGTAAATCTAAATTAAACGTCAATTATGAATGTAGTAAATATGCATGTAATAATTTCCATCTAGGAATTATTGATTCAAGAAAAAATTATACATGTAATAATTTGCATGTAGTAATTATGCAATAGAATTTTGCATGGAATTATTGATGTGTAATTATACATGTAATAATTATGCATGTAAATTAAACGAAAGCGTAATTTCATGAATGTAGTAATTATGATCATGTAAAAATTATGCATCTAGATTTAAATTTGGAAAACGATTTGTCCGCTTTTTTGCGATTATACGATTTGGAAAAAAAATGCTTTAATGCACACCGTTGAATTTTGGCATGTCGCTTTCGATTTTAAATTTGGAAAAACGACTTTTCATGTTTTTTTCCTCTTGACTTGGCCCCGAAAAATGGTGTGGCCATGTCATTTGAGATTTGAACTTGGCAAAAAACGATTTCTATTTTTTTTGATTTGAACGGTGGGCCCCAAACGTGCCATTATTTGAACTTGGCAAAAGGTTTCTGTATTTTTTGAGATTTGATTATGCATGTGTGGCCATGTCGTTTTTATTCTCTAAAAAAATTATTAAAAAAACAGCAAAGTCATTTTTGGCATTGATCCCAGAGAAGTTAATGTTCCAAATGGAAGAGGTCATGCGGAGTAACCATTTTACCTCTTTTATCACAAAGTTAGATAGAATAACTTTGTTTCAAACATGATAGTTAAAGGAAATTTGGAAATTGTGTGAAAAGATACACCGAAGATATACCGTTGTCATACCTTCAAATCCGTACATTTTTTATATTTTTTGCAATTTATAAATTCAAAATGCCTCGGGCCTTCGAAAGACTTGAATTTGAGGGGATAATGAATCCCAAAAATGGTCTCAATGATATGTCTTCAAGCCACGACCACCCTTAGATGGATGTGTTTGAACTCTCATTGACTAGTTATCCGCTTACGCAGGTTCTCCGTGCTCTTTCACTGCGAAGAAATTAACTATCTAACGATCGCATACGGGTGGAAAAAATGGTAAACCATATTTGAGAAATGTACAATTTTGCTATAAATCATTTTTAGAACACCTTTTTCTTTATTGCTGTGGGCAACGGGTGATACAACTATTTTTGTAAACTAAATGGCTATTGATTAGATGACTTCTTGCCTAAGTCGATCCGGACGATTTTTTTCTTTTTTTTTTTTTTTTTTTTTTTTTTTTTTTCGAGATATCAATGTCATCATTTCTCCAACTCATCCTAATTGATTCTACATTTTTGTAATGCCTCACCTTATACCTCGCATTGATAGCTTTGTGTTTCTCCGTAAAGTTAGTAACTCTACATGACTACCAGCTTTAGCACAAAATTGAACACCCTTGATGATCCTTCATGCCTCCTTCCACCCACCATTACCTGAATTATGAGCTACTGATCCCATTGCAGTTGATCTTAACCATAGGTAGGTTTCTGTGGATGGTCTTACCCAAGTTCCATAATATTGTTGGTTATGACTGAACTTGGCAAAAAGATTTCTCTGTTTTTTTGGCATTTGAACGGTAATTGAAAAAAAGATCGAGCTTACCAATAGTAATTGAAAGGTAGCTAATTGGTGGGTTTGATCAGCTAATTGGTGGGTTTGATCTTGATTGAGATCGAGCTTGATCGAGATCGTGGGTTTGATTTTGGTGAGAGAAATTTGATTTTGGTGAGAGAAATCGCGAAGAGGGTTTGAAGGATAAAGGTGGTAGCCGGTTTTCCGGTTTCTTGAATATTTGGTTGGGGGGTGTACGAGTCCAAGTTGTGCCTAACAATGGGCGCACCGCCCAACTCGGTCCGCCAACACAAATTGAGTCCGGCAAGAATGGGACCCTTAAGAAAAAACCCAAAAATTATATCCGAACCCGACATACCCGAATGCGACCTGAATACATAAATGGATATAAAAATCGACCCAAACCTAATGTATTCGGTAATCGGGTCAGATCGAATTCGGGTCTACTCGACCTGATTCTCTGCCCTAATAGATATTAACCAGGCTAATTTCCATGGGCCTGAATGGCTGATTCGTAGTCTCTCCGTTATTTAATAGGACAACTAATTGGGCTGAGAGCCCAACTTTTCAATTCTTTTGGCCCTAAGTCTATCTTAATTTTAATTTTGAAGATTAACGAACGTCAGCAATGTTTTCTTATGTAATATAAATATATATTTTCATATGTAAAACACTATGTAAATTTACATTTTCATATGAAAATTAAAATTTTAAATTGACATCTATAAATTGAAATTTTTATAAGTAAATTTAAATTTTAATATATAAAAATACTATGTAAATTTAAATTTTCATATATAAAAATACTATAATTTTATATTGTCATATGTAAATTTACATATGATGACGTCAGTCCGGTTTGTCCTTGAGCTGAAATTATTGTTGAAAATTTGTTCTTAAGTCGAAATTATAAGTAAAGATTGATGACGTCAGTTCGATTTTCCTTCAATTCGAAATTAAAATTTAGGGCCGACTTGGGGAGAAATTATTATTGGGCTTTTTTTTTGGGCTGTAATCACTGTTAGTAGAACCTATATGCTCTGTTTGGTTCACTGCAATGGGATGCATTTGCACCCATTTCCCACTAACTACCCATTTACTGGTGTTTGGCCCACTAATGCAAAGTGGCAGTTATGCAAATAAGTTGCACTCATGTGCACCGTATAAATAGGTCAGGAGACAACTTGTTGCAACCAAAAAAACATTGTAACTATTTGCAATTCCTCTCTCTCTCTCTCTCTCTTAGCTTTTTTTTTGGTAACTTCCTCATCTTTTGTAGCAGCCACCAACAAGGAAAATAAAAGTTTAGTTTTTTAATCTCAATTTCTCCTCTCCATGAAGAATAAACTATCTCAAATTAACTAATTTTGTTGAATCTCAATCTCCTTTCTATGAAGATTTAAACCAACTCAAATCAACTAATTTTGTTTGAATCTCTATCGAAATTAGATAAAAAATTAAAGAAAAAAATTGAGGAAAAAAAAAATTTTAGGTAGATTTTATGGATGAGATCTTAAAATAAATTGTTCTATATTTAAAGACTTGTTTTAATCTTAAAGTGTGTATTTAAAATTTGGAATTATGGAGAGGAGAAAATCATTTGGTTATTTAGTCATATATTTGTGAAGAAGATGAAAAAAATGTAGGGTGCTTTTGCACTACTCTAACCAAAACAGAGAAGTGACTTGTCATTGTAATTCCTTATCGTGTATTACGATGTAATTGCACCCATTTGCTATTTGCACTTGCTTGCATCGAACCAAACAGAACATATAATTTATTTACTTCTAAACTGAAATTGGTAAAGCCTCATTTGTAAATTTGTAATCATTTTTTGTATGATCCATTTCTCCAACTTGTTTGACGACCTGGAGCACACACAAATGGGCATGGTTTTAGCGAGTTTGGTGTAAACTTGTTATATATGGCTTGGATACCACATCAAAGTTGAAATAACTTAGCAATATTTTATATTCATGAGAGATGGCAGAGTCCAAATTTGTTCACCATCGGCTAGTGCTGGTAGATACTAGTATACTACCAGCGCAACTGTTGTACCGCGTTGCACACTATCGATTAGCATCTTAAACCACATTTTTACATAAAAAACCAAAATAAAAAAAATAGTATTGTAATATTGATAAATACAATCAAACAACAACCCATATAAATGTGGTCAAAGAAACGTTCCATAACTCACTTCACCCAATGGAAATATAATCAAACAGCAACCCATATAAATTAAAGTTGAGAAAAATCCATCCTTCCCTAATCCAGTGAAAGTTAAAAGGCCCTATAACCCCATTTCTAGTAGAACCACAACTGAGTTAAACCTAAGGCTGAGTCCAATGGCTCCCTATCCTTTTAAAAGTAGTGCTAAAGTCAATAAAGTAGAGCTAAAATCAACAAAATAGAGCTAAAGTCAACATATTTTACTCTCTATCATTATTTTTTTATATATATATATATTTACTAGGATTTTACTCTCTATATATATATTTTAAAATAGATATAGAGAAGAATCCTTTGTATATATAAAGAGAAAATTAATGATAGAGAGTAAAATCTGTTGACTTTAGCTCTACTTTTAAAGGGATAGGGAGCCATTGGACTCAGTCTAAGTCCTTCATTACCAGCAAACAAAATCACCCAAAAAGTCCAAAACCATTTAAAAACTTACAACAACAAACTAGAAGATAGTCACCATCATTGCATAGGTATCTTTCACTTATTCATTCAACCTAATATAATAGTAAAAACCCATCAACTTCACTATATAAAAACAATTTAGAATCTTTGTTTCTAGGTGTTTTGATCCTTTTTATATTTTATATTTTATATTTTCCCATGATTTTGGATTTTGCATCTTTGAAGAAAATAGTCGGGCTGAAAGAGCAAAGAGGAGCTCTTCTCCTATTTTTGATTGGTGAGTATAACTTTTTATTTATTTATATTAGTAGAAATTAGGAATTATAAATTAAATTAAAACCTTACAAACCAATATGGAAATGCCTACACACAAATGGTAGTCTTGGAGTGGACACCAAGTTAACATACATAGTAAGTCTTGGAGTGGACATCAAGTCGATCATGCCAAGATACAATACACAAACATACATAGAACTAGTAATAATCCTTATTACGGCATAGCTCATTTGGTAAGAAACCTTCAGACTAGGTTCTACATAATGCATTATAGAATAACACAAGGAAATTGCATTACAAAGTGAAGAAGTACATCTTCACGAGATAAAGACCCAGCAGAAGCTTACTACAAAAGAACAGACCAAACCAGCATCACTATAGTACTTCAACTAGACAGCAATAGAAGTTATAGAACCTCCATTCTCATAACTGTTTGGTAAGAGAACAGAGTTCACAAATGGAGCTGTGCCATTATTAGAAGCGCCCTGTATATTTAGAATCGATGTAATCAAATTGTAGATCTCAACATTCTCAAAAGATGGAATCTTGTGACCTCTTGCAAACCGAGGACCATGGCCAATAAAGATGGACCTCATAGAGAAGTAAGCATTATCGTAACCATGAGATCCCGCACATCTTCTCTGGCTCAAATTCCTCCGCTCCACCACAAACCCTTCATCGAGCAGTCCTATTATTGGAGACTAGTATGCCAACCGAGCTTCGCACTGGTTTTTCAAAAGTAGTCGGTGCACACATGGTATTTTAAGAAAATTCTGCTCAAGGATCATTCTAAGTTGATGCTTAATTGCTTCACATATATATGATGTATGTATATGAGCAATTATTATATACACTACCCTGTCCCATGGTATATGTTTGGGCTGGAGGATTGAGATTTGATTCGGACTAAAGTTTCTTTTCCTTGACACAACAATCGATTTTATTGTCAGATTTCTAAATGGATTCATAGATAATTGCCTGAAATAACTTTGGTTCACAATCGTTTTTAGATAAGACAATGCTCTTTAATACCAAAAGGAATGATGTACAATGTAGGAGGCCTCAGCCAGTGAAGCTGATGGACTGATGGTCTTGGCGTGCGTTAGTGGAAGCAGTATGTTGGTCTCTGTCTCTGAGAACCACTTTTGGCATGTAGAGAACATTGTGTCAGAGTATTAATGATTAGGCCAATGAAATTACTCAGTGATCGTCTCAAGCTCATTATAGTTGCAATTTGCATTGAACTTTCACGATTAGTCTGGTACTCTGAATTTGAAATTACCGGTACACCGGTGATAGCTGATACATTGCCATCGATACGGTTGTTATCATGCAATGACGGTTTATATATAGCACGATGTTACCTACATAAGTACAGATAGCACACACACTTAACATACACGATACACACGGACACACCATATATTCCACATAATTACTATAGGTAACATTCCCTTACGATGAAAATTGAAAAATGGTAAACTTAAATAGATATGTGCTGGCGTGTGGCATATAACTGATGAAGTCAAATTTGGTCATGCGGGTTAATTTTCTGAGATAACCATTTTAAGGGAGTGAAAGCATATCTAATAGAAAAGACTTATTAAAATTGACCAGATTCTGTGTGAATGTAGTTTGACTCTGATCACATCCAGCAAAAAATCTTCTAACCAGGCAACCCTACACACAACTATTCTAAGAACCTCCGAAGTCATCAAGTCAAACTATTCTAAGAACCGCTGAAGGATTCACAAGGTGATACTCTCACTGGCCAAGCTGAAGTCATCAAGTCTATCTTGGAGTATTACACTGATTTGCTTGGAGCAGATGCAGGAGAGATATATGAAGAGGAGTTCCTTAACGAATTGCAGGTCAGAGACACAGTATCTGATCAGATGAAACTTAGTCTTGATACAGAGGTCACAGCAGAGGAAATCAGATCAACCCTTTTTGAGTTGAAGGACAACAAAACACCAGGACCTGATGGCTTCACTCCATATTTCTTCAAGAGATGCTGGTCTATTGTTGGTCATGACTTCACTGCGGCTATCTTAAATGCTTTTGCTTATTGTAGATGTCCTAGAGGTGTTAATGCTACTTTTCTATGTCTCATACCAAAAGTCAGCAATCCCTCCAAGGTTGAGGATTTCAGGCCTATAGCATTGTGTAACACTACATACAAATGCCTTTCTAAAATCATTTCAAATAGGCTAAAGCTTGTTATCAATGACCTAGTGCAGACTAATCAATCTGCTTTCATCCCTGACAGATCAATCCAAGATAACATTCTCCTTTCACATGAGCTACTCAGAGGTTATGAAAGGAAGAATGGTACTCCGAGATGTACCATCAAGGTGGATATCAGGAAGACATATGATATGGTAAGTTAGGAGGCTATCAAATCTATGTTGAAGATTTTCAGCTTCCCACCTAACATATGCAAATGGATTGAAATGTGCATCTCAACTCCTTCCTACTCTGTATTGATAAATGGCGCTCCTGAAGGATTTTTCTCTGGAAGAAGAGGAGTTCGTCAAGGAGATCCTCTATCTCCATATATCTTTGTGCTTGTTATGGAGATTCTCAGTTGTATTCTCAAGCAAAAGATTGATGATAAATCCATTCAATATCATTCAAAATGCAAGTAGGTGAAGTTGTCCCATTTGGCATTTGCGGATGATGTGCTCATGTTCTATAAAGGGGAGGCTTCCTCTGTTCAAGCAATCAAGGAATCTCTTGACATGTTTGGAAAAGCTACAGGCTTACAGATCAACAAGTACAAGACAACTCTCTTAGCAGGTGGTCTAAATGAGCAAGATTCTGTATCCTTGGCCTCTATACTGGGGGTGGAGTTGGTTAAACCACCAGTGAGATATCTTGGTTTACCACTCATCTCGGCTCGGTTAGGCATAAGGGAATGTCAGCCTCTTGTGGAGAAGGTAACAAATAAGATTACAAACTGGAAATCGAGACTGCTTTCTTATTCAGGAAGAGTACAACTAATCCAATCAGTGCTGTTATCGTTTCATACCTTTTGGGCTAGAACCTTCATTTTACCTAAGACGGTACTGGAGCAAGTTGAAAGGATCTGTGTCAAGTTCTTATGGTCTGGAAGTTCTAACCAGAAAGGCTATCACCAAGCAAGTTGGAGAATGGTTTGTCAGCTAAAAGAAGAAGGTGGGTTAGGATTTATGAACTTGCATAGATGGAATATTGGTGCGTATTGTGGTTTGATCTTTAAATTGGTAACAAAAGAAGATACAATATGGGTTGATTGGACGTGGAAGCAACACATCAAGTCAAGTCACTTTTAGACTATGAAGGTGCCACAAGATTGCTCGTGGACATGGCGTAGTATTCTGAAGACAAGAGCAGTGGCCAAAAATTTCATAAAATACACCATTGTAAATGGGAATGACGTCTTATTGTGGCATGATATATGGTGTGATCGATCACCATTGATAGAAGACGAAGAAGCTAAAGCAGAGTGGAATTTCCCTGATGATACAAAAGTGAGTGCACTCATTGAAAATGGGAGGTGGAATGGAGAAGTTAATGGTTTACAGTCATTGTCGCTGAAAGAAACTATTAGGAAAGTGGAGATTAATCAGCATCTGCCAGCTGATAAGATCGTATGGACTCCACATCAGAGTGGACTTTTCACATCTCACAGTGCCTACGATGCTCTAACTCAGAGGAGAGAAACGAAAGGATGGCATAAACTGGTGTGGGGAAGATGGGTACTGCCAAGACACTCATTTACTACCTGGCAACTATTCTTAAACAACATTCCTACTCAAGACAGGTTGGTACAAAGAAAAATCATTTCCTCTTCAGCTTGCTGTCTTTGTAGTAACAGCAGAGAGTTCTCTGTGCATTTGTTCTTTGAGTGCTCTTATTTGAGGGAGATTGTTACCAGAGTCAAGCAACTGCTGGGCATAGTTACGGATAATAGATCAGCAAACAGAGAATGGTCTTCGATCCAAAGACTCTGCAAGAATGAGGAGGTGGGGGAAATCTATAAAGTCTTCTTTTGTACAGCTGTGGATAGCATATGGAAGGAAAGAAACTCTCGCAGATTCAGGCAAATTTTAAATCAGCTAGGACGATATTTGACAAACTGGTAAGTGAGGTAAGAAATTATCTGCAAGTTCTGAAACCGGAAATTAAAGAGTCCATCACTGCCAGGAATTTGTTTCATCGGTTAAATATAGATATCCAACTGAAGTTTCCAAGATATACGGACTGTTTCTAGATTCCTCCACTTGGAAATCGGGTGAAGGCAAATGTTGATGGTGCGTTGAGTACCAATGGGACAGGGCATGGTGGTCTAATAAGAAATCAAGTCGGCAGTGTTCTAGCTTGTTTTAGTGGAAGCGGAGGAATGCACTTAGTGCTCATTCAAGAATTAAAAGCCATTGATATATGTCTACAGAGATGTCTGTCAGAGGGATATAAGGAAGTAGAGGTGGAAACTGATTCTTTGAGGGCAGTGAAGGCTATCAATAAGTTGGAGAAGCCACCTTGGTACTGTTGGGATATTCTGGAAGCCATTGAAAAGAAAAAAGAAAAGTTTATCTTTGTTTCCTTCTCCCATGTGTACAGAGAGGTAAACAGAGCGGAAGATTACTTAGCATCTCTAATTCAGGGTAGTTGTAATCTTTTAATTCAATTTGTCCCTCCACTAGATCATGTATTGCAGAATATTATAAATGATGATGTGAGTGGACAAAAGTATGTAAGAAAAGGTTAAATCAATACAGGTGGAGGTCTGCCTAACCTCAGCTTAAATATATTTAACTTTGAAATACCAACATAATGAAGCCAATTAAGAACCCAATCAATAAATAAACAATTAAAACACTCAATCAACTAAAATAAATATGATTAAAGTGTAGAACTTTACAGAATCGAGGGTTGGTCGAATCGGCGAAATGTTGAGTTCAATGTTTAACATTGAAATAGTGAACACAATTACTCGGCTAATCGAGACTAATTGGCCGAGTACTCGGGGAGTTTTTGAGCCTGATTGTGATCGGGGATTAAATTGTTAGTCAGGTCGGCTAAACAGCGAGTATCGAATACTCACCGATTAATCGGGGAGTACTCAACGATTTAATAGCCCAGCTAAGAACCATAATAATTAGATCAAAATCTGACACTAAGGTAGCACCCCCACAACACATACGACATTTTCAACCGACAAAGCACACAGAACCAAGATAAAAGTAACAGTGAATTGCTCTGCAGCTTATGCTGCATGTTGGAACTATGACTTGTGGATTCATTAAGACTTGAATCCGACTAAAAATATCAAGCAATCACAATTAGCATAAAAAGTACAGCTTACTGATCCATCACATGTTGAGTAATCTTTCAAAGGCAATGGCACATTAAGATCAATAGCAGAAGGAAGATGCACCAACTCTACCCGGTTGTCAGAAATGGCATCTGCAACACACTTGGCTTTTGGTTTCTCACCACTGCAACATTTTGTTACATTAGAAGAAGCAATTTCATCACGATAGTAACAAATGTTTGCCTTCACATAAAAATTAATAATAATACAATAGTTGGATATCTATATGTAGAGAAAAACGATGTTTTCTTATTCTGGTGTGAAAGGCGCGACCCGCGCTCCATTTACACCTGGGCAAGGCGTGACCCGCGCTCATGTTTTTGGCGACCTCCAGTGATTTAAGCGCGACCCGCGCTCAACTTTGCCTGGTCGAGGGCGCGACCCTAATAATAATACAATAGTTGGATATCTATATGTAGAGAAAAACGATGTTTTCTCATTCTGGTGTGAAAGGCGCGACCCGCGCTCCATTTACACGCAAGGCGTGACCCGCGCTCAACTTTGCCTGGTCGAGGGCGCGACCAGCGCTCCACCTTATTTCAGCACGAATTTGCCATTTTTCGGAAGTTTTCTGAAATAGTATAAATATAGGTTTTTTCTGTAGAAACCTAATTTTTCCAAAACAAAGAAAGAGAGAGATTATAAGTGAGCAATTCTTTGTGAGTTGAGTGTTCATTCTTTGTGAGTGAATTGAGAGACTTGTAATATGTTACTCCGGACATCTAGTAAAGCTTGGAACTGGTAATGTGGACGTAGGCAAATTGCCGAACCACGATATATCTCGTCTTGTAGTTTGTTCTTCTTTTATATTAATTATTTTACTTTAGATACTTGTTATTTGATATTGAGAAGTGTTGGGATTACTTTGGAGGGTGTTGAAGTCTTGTCTAGTAAGAAGGATCGATCCTTGTGTAGGATTGATCTATTATAGTGGGTAACATTATTTTCACAGTGTTATATTCGTAACAATTGGTATCAGAGCATAGGTTTACGACCTAGAAATTGGTGTAGACAAGGTGTTCGATTAAATTCCTG
Organism: Coptis chinensis; assembly: GCF_015680905.1. NCBI lineage: Eukaryota > Viridiplantae > Streptophyta > Magnoliopsida > Ranunculales > Ranunculaceae > Coptis > Coptis chinensis. The sequence goes on from NC_141458.1 coordinate 99,332,221, forward strand.
AGTTAAAGTTTTTTTTTGTTTGGGTTATTGTGTGTAACTTGAAAAAATGGCTCCCAAGATGTCAAATGCTAAGTTTGAAGTAGAGAAGTTTAATGGGAAGAATAATTTTGGGATTTGGAGAATCCAAGTAAAGGACATCTTCATCCAATAAGGTTTGCATAAGGCTTTAAATGGGATTAAATCTAAGGCGGCGAGTATGAGTGATGATGATTGGGAAGAGTTCGATCTACAGACTTGTTTATCAATCCGGTTGTGTCTTGCTAATGAGGTTATGTATAGTGTGATGGGAGAAGATACCGCTGTCGATATTTGGCTCAAGCTAGAGTCTATGTATATGACCAAGAGCATGACTAACAAGATGTACCTTAAGAAGCGTCTTTATCGGTACATGATGGTGGATGGTTCAACGATGCAAGAGCACGTTAGTGAGTTCCGTCGATGCCTAGCGGATTATTTGAATGTTGGCATGAAGATGGATGATGAGGATCAAGTGGCATGTTTAATATTCTCTTTGCCAGAAAGCTATGAGCATCTAATGACTAACTTTATGAACAGAGAAGATGTAGATCTCGACGAAGTTCAAACTGCGCTTCTTTCTTATGAGTTGATGAAGAAGACACGAGTTGAGAATAGCATTGATGCAGGATAGGGGCTAGTGGCAAGAGGAAATTTGTATGAATAGAATTCTACAAGTAATGAGAATTCTAGGTCCAACTTAAAGAAGCCTTTAAAACATGTAAAGTACTACAATTGCAATGAAAAGGGACATTACGTAAGTAATTGTCCTCACCCGAAGAAAGAGAACAAGAGAGATAGTCAGAAGAAAGGTAAGGCACAAATTGAGGCAAGTTATGCTTCAGGCTTTGAAGGGGATGAGTTCAGTCTCTGTGTGCCCACACAAGACTATATGACCGAAAGGTGGATTCTTGATTCTGGATGTTCTTATCATATGTGCCCGAATAAAAAGTGACTTACTTATTATGAGAGCATTGATGGTGGTTCCATTTTGATGGGTAATAACGTTGCTTGTAAGACGATAGGAATTGGAACTATACAGATCAAGATGTATGATGGTGTAGTGAGGACTTTAACCGATGTGAGACATGTTCCTGAGCTAAAGAAAAGTTTTATTTCTCTTGGTACCTTGGATTCCAAAGGCCACAAGTTTGTGGGCGAAGGTGGAGTCCTAAATATTGTTAATGACTCTTTAGTTGTTATGGAGGGTCAAAAACATGGAACCTTATATACTCTGATAGGTAGTACGGTGATAAGCGATGTAGTAGTGGGTGCATGTAGTAATGATTTTGAGTGTACTAAGATATGACATATGCGTTTAAGGCATATGAGTGAAAAGGGTTTGTCTGAGTTGTGCAAATGAGGGTTCTTGAAGAATTTGAAGAAGCCAAGTATAGGGTTCTGTGAGCATTGCGTCTATGGTAAGTAGTGTAGAGTCAAGTTCAAGTCAAGCAAGCACACGACAACAGGCATCCTTGACTATATGCATACGGATGTTTGAGGACCCTCCAGGGTGGCTTCAAAGGGAGGTAACCGCTATTATGTCTCATTCATTGATGATCATACTTGCTATGTGTGAGTGTATATGATGAAATCAAAAGATAAAGTGTTTGAGACATTTAAGAAGTGGAAGGCAAGGGTTGAGAATCGCACAGATAGGAAGGTAAAGACACTACGGTCTGACAATGGTACTGAGTATACCTATGGACCTTTCCAAGAGTTTTGTCTTGTAATGGGGAATTGCCGCATTAATGGACGATCGAGGGCATGCCACAGCAGAATGGAATGGCAGAGAGGATGAATAGAACCTTGCTTGAAATAGTGAGATGTTTGTTGTCTAATGCCGGTCCCAGGCAAAGATTATCAGCAGATGCGTTATCCATGGCGTGTTACCTGTACAATAGGTCACCAGTACCAGCTATAGATTACAGGACACCTTATGAGGTGTAGTTAAGTAACTTAGCTGATTATAGTATTTTGCGAGTGTTTGGATCGATAGCTTACTACCATGTGAGGGAAAGCAAGCTAGATCCTAGAGCTAAGAAGGCCATATTCTTAGGTTTTGCAAATGGGGTAAAGGGATATAGATTGTGGTGTCTAAAAGACCACAAGTTCCTAGTTAGCAGAGATGTTACCTTTGATGAGACTTTTCTGTTATCTTTCAGTAAGCCGAAAGTAGCTGGGTAGAATGGTGAGTCTATAGAAGTTCAAGCTACTGAGCTTGAGTTGTTTGATGCAGTAGATGACTGGTTAGATCATGATGAGGTACCAAATCATGAAACCACACAGCAACAGGAAGAAGAGCAAGAGCATCCGCAACTTGTACTGGTTGACCCTAGGCCAAAGAGACAAGTTAAAGAAGTGCACAAGTATGGGCACGAGAAGCCGGTAAAACAGTATGGTCAGGTGGATTTAGTGGCATATGCACTGAATATCGAAGATGATGAGCTAGATAGCTTCAAGGAAACTGTTAGAGATGCTCATTATAGAGATTGGTTGGTAGCTATGCAAGCAGAGATGGAATCTCTTGATAAAAATCACACATGGGACCTAGTTTTATTGCCAAAGGGCAAAAAGACTATCGGCAGTAAATGGGTGTTCAAAAAGAAAGAGGTCCTTCCTGAGTCTGATAGTACTGGGTACAAGGCAAGAGTGGTAGCAAAGGGTTTTTCACAGAAGGAAGGAGTCGACTATAATGAGGTATTTTCCCCGGTGGTCAAACATACATTCATTTGTGTGTTATTGAGTTTAGTTGCTCACTTCAACTTGGAGTTAGAGCAACTTGATGTGAAAACTGCTTTCTTGCATGGGGACTTGGAGGAAGAGATCTATATGAGACAACCTGAAGGGTTTGTCGTTGCTGAGAAAGAAGATCATGTATGCAAATTGAATCGGTCACTGTATGGGTTAAAGCAATCACCCAGGCAATGGTACAAGCGCTTTGACACGTTCATAATGCAACATGAGTACACCCAAAGTAAGTATGATTGTTGTGTTTACTTTCATAGGCTTCGTGGTAATGACTTCATCTATCTCCTGCTTTATGTGGATGATATGCTTATTGCTTCCAAAAACATGGTGGAGATAGACAAGTTGAAATCCCAACTTAGCTCTGAGTTTGAGATGAAAGACTTAGGTGGAGCCAAGAAAATACTGGGCATGGAGATTGACAGAGATAGGCAGAATCGACGGATAGTTGTATCTCAGAAGAAATACCTTCAGAAAGTACTTTCGCGTTTTGGTATGGAGAATGCAAAGTCGGTTTCTACACCTTTGGCTGGGCATTTTAGGCTTTCAGCTAAGTTCTCTTTTAGTTCGGTGGAGGAACAAAAGCATATGGCACATGTTCCTTATGCTAATGCAGTGGGCAGTTTGATGTATGCTATGGTGTGCACATGCCCAAACATTTCACAGGCAGTTAGTGTTGTAAGTAGGTATATGGCTAATCCTGGGAAGCAGCATTGGGAGGCAGTGAAAAGGGTATTAAGGTACTTAAAGGGTACCTTGGATGTAGGATTAGTTTATGGTGGAGGCACTTGTTATGTCAGTGGATATGTGATTCAGATTATACAGGTGATCTAGATAGACGACGATCGACTACTGGTTATGTTTTTATGATGCATGGTGCACCGGTTAGTTGGAGGTCTATGTTACAGGCTACAATTACTCTATCTACTACTGAGGCAGAGTATATGGCAGTGGCAGAGGCAGTGAAAGAGGCATTATGGCTTCGAGGTCTTCTGGATGATATGGGTATTGAGTAGAACAGTGTTGCTTTGCATTGTGATAGTCAGAGTGCTATTCATTTAGCGAAAAATCAGGTTCATCATGCTCGGACCAAGCATATTGATGTCCGTTATCACTTTATACGGGATGTCGTTGAGGATGGTGATGTAGCACTTGAGAAAGTGGACACCCATGACAATCCTGCTGATATGATGACTAAGGTTGTCACCGGAGTTAAGTTCCAACACTGTTTGGACTTGCTCCAAATCCTAAATGCTTGATAGAGCCCTTTGTGGGCATGGCCCTTAGGGGCGGATGGATTGCGAGTTTCTGGATGGATGTGTTCTTGCTGGATGTGTTCGGCTCGGTTTTATGTGTTCAAACCTCACCGAGGTGGAGAATTATAGAGAAAAACGATGTTTTCTCATTCTGGTGTGAAGGGCGTGACTAGCGCTCCATTTACACCTGTGCAAGGTGCGACCCGCGCTCATGTCTTTGGCGACCTCCAATGATTTAAGCGTGACCCGACGCTCCACCTTATTTCATCACGAATTTGCCCTTTTTCAGAAGTTTTCTGAAATAGTATAAGTATAGGTTTTTTCTATAGAAACCTAACTTTTCCAAAACAAAGAAAGAGAGAGATTATAAGTGAGCAATTCTTTGTGAGTTGAGTGTTCATTCTTTGTGAGTGAATTGAGAGACTTGTAATCTGTTACTCCGGACATCTAGTAAAGCTTGGAACTCGCAGTGTGGACATAGGCAAATTGCCAAACCACGATATATCTCGTCTTGTGGTTTGTTCTTCTTTTATATTAATTGTTTTACTTTAGATACTTGTTATTTGATATTGAGAAGTGTTGGGATTACTTTGGAGGGTGTTGAAGTCTTGTCTAGTAAGAAGGATCGATCCTTGTGTAGGATTGATCTATTGTAGTGGGTAATGTTGTTTCCGCAGTGTTATATTCACAACACTATACTTAACCCATAAACTGAAGTGGATATTCGTAGAGATATAATGACAAAGAAAAAACATCCTAGGACAAAGGGTAAACCCTAGAAAAGAATATGTCAGAATGACAGTGATACTGAGCCAAGAAGCAAAACACAAACCAGTATCGTAATACAACGTAATAACAGCACATTGACGCATAGAGACAATTACTCTCAATAGACTTGTAATATGTCATAGAAGACAGGTAAACAAAGTATCAGCCTTCATTTAAAAGTTTGTAAAACAGCTCAGCGTTTAGTCCATAATGCAACATTTGCTTACTTAACTCTATAATTAACTAAGGCTAGCATATGCAATTGCCTCAGTGTTATAGTAACCTTCCAGGTTTGCATAATTGAGTAAGTTAGTAAGTGCATATAGCGATAGGTATAACTTGAATTAGCATCAATGTGACTTATGGTATCCACAGTCCAAGTTGTACGAAAGAGGAGGACTTATTGACGTAACTCAGCAATTGGAGTTGGAAACTATCTAGCATGGTATCCATGTGATAAATCAATGATATGTGAAGGTGAAAGCAGTCTGTGATTCGAATGCTTAATTTGCTCCAGTAAGTATCCTCAAGACTTATAACAGTCAGGCAGATGAAATCATTTTTAGTTGGAAGAAGACTTTTGTTTTCGTTGCGATCCATCTAGTTCACTATTTATCCTTCTCCAAATAAGTCGCACGAAATTGACTTAAGTTTCTCCATTTAATTTTATTCAGCAAATTACCTATGAACTATGCTGGTTACCAAATGCCTCCTGAGTATTAAAATCAAGATTTTACAACACAGTCTTAATTTTAAGTTTTATCAAACACCCTTCCAAAATACCATGTCGAAAACTCTCCTATTACAACATGTAGGTTCCCAAGTTTCTTTTCTCTTTCAGTAAAAGTAGATAATATAGTTATATATTAAGGGATAAACTTCAGTAGTTCCTAACTTCACTAAGATGAAATATCCTACAATACAATGGTTATCAAGAAGACTGTAAGCACACTATCCCCATTAAACTAATCAAATAGATATTTCTAAGTCTGACATATAAATTTTGAAAGATGTTTAAATAAGCAAACCTGCAGCAGTACCACTGGACCAATCCACGAATTTTCCCTGTGATTATTTTGGCCATCCTTTAGAAATAGTCGATACTCGCAATCAGCCAACAATTTCCCTATCGTGCGATGCATTTCAACAGGAACCAGCTTAGACTTTTCTTCATCGGTGCATGTCCTAGCCAAGTGTAGTTTAAGTCTTCTAACACCACCGTACGTCACAATTTTTTTTACAGTAGTTACACTGGGATTTCTTGCGATCATCATCAAATGATATTCCATGATCCTAAACAATGTCCGGCTTACAAGGCACACCTATACAAAACATATATATAGATGCACAAACTAAATCTCCTGAAACCTATATACAGACTACAAAGAAAAGTAGTCTTAAGACTTATTTTCCTGAAACCCTCCTGTATAATGAAACAATGTTCTTAACATATTGGTACACAGTAATTAACATCTTGTATAATGAGATCGTAAAGAACTTTCAATTAAGTGGAAGACAATGAGCAAATATTGAGTTTAATGTATGTATAATATCCCTTTAAATAACAAAAATATATAAGTAAAGCAACTTCAACATATAACTTGAGTGTATTTTCGTATGTCGTTCCGCACTCCTTCGTTTACGTCATGATTCTATTGATGAGAAGCCTTATGAATTCAATCAATCCTGTAGTAAGAATAATTTTAAATCTCATTATTAGTTATTATTTCAATATTTTATTTCCAAGTATTAGGGAATAAGTATGTTACCTGAATTTCTACACATTGTTTTTTGGCATTTGGTTATTCATCCTCTTGTTTGATTTTGATGCCCTGTTTTTAAGATAGTAATTGAATAGGTTAGTAGTAGAGCAAAACGTTAGCTATGACTATTACTGGGGTATGAAAGGAAGCTAAAGTTCCACAGCTTGCTTAGGCAATAAACTGCAACAGTAAAATTTTAACAATGCATTATAACCAACAGTAAAATTTGTACTTACCTTTTCAATTTTGTCTAATTTTGAGACAGTTAATGAGCTATCTTTTCCATTTTCACAGTTGTACTTTGTTATTCTGACTTCAAATTCATATTCCTTGCCAATTAGTTCTTCTAATATTTCAGAAACCAAGTCGAAGCCATTTTCATGCATAGAATATTTTAATATCATTGTGCGAGATTTTTTGTAAATAAATATAATTTTAAAGAGTTAAAGCTAATTAATACCTGTTTCTCAATTTTCAACAGTTCATCCAAAGGACGTTGCAACAAATATTCGGCCTCATCATCAAACAATGTTATCAACTTTTTGCATGTTGAATCTTCTATTTCAAATTGGAGTTTGTACCTGCATAGAATGTAATTACTTTAGTCTCTATGATAATATTTGTATTTTTTTTTTAATAATATTTGTTACAATACCTTTTTGTTGGTTCTTTCATTAAAATGGAACAATAATCACACCACCATTCTGGATATTTTAGTTATACTTTTCTTCTGCACTGATCGCTTTCACAACAATTGTAATGCCAGTTGTATTTGTTGTCAATATCTGATATTTTTGCTTTAAATTTGTACCTTTTCCCCTATACATTGATAATTTCAAATTTTGTTAAACAGTAAAACAATAATTGAAAAAAAGAATTACACATGAACTTGGATAAAGGCAGGAAGTTACCACTGATGAAGTACTTAGCAATGTATCAATTTCTTCTAAATTTTTCACTCGAATTGCCTCTGTTGCATAGGTAGATGGCCTTTTTCTTGAAATTGGCAACTCTGCCCGTGGATTGTTTGAACTGCATTTTACATGAGAGATATGTCATAAACTTTAAAGTATGTACATAATTTTTTCTTGTTAAATAAGTAATTGTTATCTATTTTTTAAAGTATGAGCATCATCTGTTTCCAGGTTTATATACACCTTTGTCGCTGGTGTTGGTTGGAGTACATATTTACCTGAAGCCCAATAACTTCATACATTAGCACATATCACTCAAATTTATTGAATGTACATATTTAGATAGATGTACCTGAGAACAATCTGACTATTGTTGAAGTCACAGTTATAATATCTCTTGGGCCTTTTTTTGTTAGGACTTGTGGTATTTGTTTAATCCGATCTCCCCAGAAAGTAATTTCCAAGCATTCCATTCTAACAACAAATAAGGAAACAGAGTTCAAAATATACCATTGGTGATTAGTTGGTTTATTAAATAGTAGAGTATCATTAATAAGAAAAAACATACCTCTCATTATCAATGTAGATTGCTTTTTTATTTGATTGTCCCATTCTTGTGTGAACATTTTTTTGCAATTCACCGATGTTGTTGTAGAATCCAATGACATCTTAATAAGGTAAACTTTATTGGTAAACCTATGAAAATTTTACCAATAAACGAACTAATGTACTTTGAAAAAAAAAATGTTAGAATTCCCAGTAAGAAATTCGTCTTGCTTATCTCGTGGGGCTAATTTCTTAAAATCGACAAAGCTGAATAGTTGTCGTGGAATTGATGTTTCATCTGAAATATTCCTCATGGTTGTATACTTCTCAAATGTTATCTTGTTTTTATTGTTCACGGGACAGTAAGACCTAACGTTTTTAACGGTGAATTTTTCCAAATGTACCACTGAACCATCTTGAACTTTTTCCTTAAACTGTGGATAAGATCTCTATAGGTATAAACGCATTGATTTGGTCACCCTGTATGAATGAAAAAAAAAAATAATTGATATAAATCTTAAAGTGATAAAAGAGATGTTGAATAAGTGTGGTACTTACTTTTTCGTCGATGAGGATCATATCCTTACTTAACAATGTCTCATTTCCAACCAGATAGTGGTCCCAGCTTCTATCAATTCTTACTCTGAGCTTCAAATTCCTAACTAATTTGGTGGCTTGCTTTATCAAACTGTAATGAGTTGTCATGTCTAAATGCTGCAACATTATATAATGTTAGATCGACCGAGAACAGATAAGTAGGAGATTATCTTTTCAAAGTTAATATAATTAACTAAAAAATAAATATAAAATGAAAACAAAGGTATGTCCAATGAAGTAATAAACTGTAATGATTTCAAACACTTGGCATATATAGAAAATGGTTGTGTATATTCCAATAAAGAACAAAAGAGAATAAAAAAAAAGATAGCGAATGTGAATAATGTCTCCATAGTAGCTGCTGGTCCTCTACACTATAATAGAATAAAAAAATTAATTAGTTAATAAGCAATTCTCTCTATATGAAGTTAAAAATTGAAAATTTGAGATTGAACTAATATATTTTTTACCTCATTGTAAATTGTTGAATGCTTCTTTGTAGACAATGTTCTGAGTGTATCCTTCTGGTTCGTCACCATTTTTCTTGATTAGGAATTTCAGTCCTGATCATGTAGTTGTTCGTTATACTGCAACGTATAGTTGTCCATGACTGAAAACTGGCTTAGGCAAGTATACCCCCACTTGCTTCAATGTATGTCCTTGACTTTTATTTATTGTCATTGCGAAACAAATCTTTATTGGAAACTGTATTCTCTTCAAACTGAAAAGCCAGTTCATGCACTTATAAGTTGTCTCTATCCTTGGTATATCAGTTTCCCCGCCAATGTTGCTCCCTGTTATAATTTTTGCTCTAATGACCTTTGGAGCTAATTTGATAATAATAAGTCTCGTTCCATTACAAAGACCAAGGCTCTGGTTTATGTTTCTAATGAGCATGATTGGCGTGCCAAGTTTCAACTCCAGCTTATGGTTTGGAAGACCAGATCCTTTAATTGTGTTAAGAAATTCAACTAGGTATACTGCATACTGTTCTTCAATATTTTTAGATATGGAGCTTAATGAATCGGCGCTGAAGTACTCACGCATTTGTCCCTCGAAAGAAAACAGGATGTGGGAGTTGATATCATCTACAGACTCATTTGTAGGTGGCAGAATGCATCCGTCTCTGAAGTATTTGTCATCCATGTATTTTGATGGTAAATCTTTGTAAATATTTGACACGATATCACTTATGCTGTCATTTCCAGGGGGAATAAGAAGATCATTAGGAATTTGGATCCAATTTTTTTCTTTACCTTCGAATATGGAAATGGCAGGCAAGTTTCCTTCTCCGAGGTCTAATACCCACTTGCTGAAATCTGACACCAATGAAGAATCCACATTCTCTAAGCGCATGTTTCTAGTTAGCTTGAAGACTTTGCAATGTTGCCAAATATGTGATCTGTTTATTGATGAAGCAATTATTAATTCCCTTGTACCTCTTGGAATGACAGGTAAAATCTTCCTGAAATCTCCCCCTAGCAGAATAATTTTACCTCCAAAGATCTTGTTTTCATTTTCTTTGCCCATTAGATCTTTCAGCGTCCTGTCTACTGCTTCAAAATCATGCATGTGGGTCATAGGAGCTTCGTCCCAGACTATAAGATCAGCTCGTTGAATAAGTCTGGCCAGCATGGTGTTTTGACTTATATTGCAGGTTGAGTACTCATCAATTTCTATTGGGATTTTAAATCTTGAATGCGCTGTCTTTCCACTTGGAAAAAGTAGAGCTGCTATTCCCGAAGAAGCAACTGCAATGACTATTTTCCTTTGTGACCACAGTTGGGTCAGTATGGTATTTGTTCCGGCCCCCACAAATGTGGCCCAATAAAAGCCCAATTCAATATAAAGCCCACACTCAAAGTCCATGCTACAAAAAAGACCACGCTCAAAGCCTACATCCCACGATGTTTTGCAAGTCAAACAACTTCCACCAACTTCATCCCACGACAGTTCTCCCGCCAGTTCTCCAACTTCATCCCACGACAGTTCTCCCGCCAGTTCTCTAACTTCATCTCCCACCAGTTCTCCAACTTCATCCCACGATTGGAATATTGGAACGAGGAAGTAACTATCACCGATCCTACCTATAAAATCCAACCTTCGTCATTTTTCCAGAACTACGCAATCGAGACTTGATCCCAAGAAATATCTTTGGGTACATAGGCAACTTCAAAACCGAAGTCCAGTCTCATATTTCCCCAACCACCATCTCCTTCACCATCTCCAAAAAAACATTACTTCCTACCCTCAACTGGTGTGTTTTGGCAAATCTTGCTGAAACATATTTGGCGCCGTCTGTGCTCCTACCCTCAACCACAAACAAAAGTTACGTCAATGGCTTCTAGAAAAATCAACAACGGTGAAAGTTCCCCCTCACAAGTTCAACACTCACCTTCTGCTGGGAATTCACTTTCCAAGTCCGATGGACCTCGACCATCTACGACTGAGAGAGTGGGTATTCATGTATCCGATCCATCAACTCAGGTCGACCGTCGTCTCCGACAATTGGAGAGCAAGAATAAAAATCTGAAGAAACAGCTGTGTCAACTTCTCGAAGATGATTCAGGGTCCATGACAAAAAGTGTTTGGGATCGTTTGAACACTGAAGCATCTCTATTAAAGACTCCAAGCACAAACTCCCGCACCAAGAGAAACCGTGCGAGTCGCTTACGAAAGGCTTCAAACAGAATGTGCAACGCCGAAAGCCCACACTTTCCAGTGTAATCGTAAGCGAATCCCAAAACTCCTTTGCCGACCTTGATGCCGACCACCCTGTGAGGGATCGCCAACTCACAAAAGATCTCATGAAGAAAACAGGTTTAGCCAAATCGGACCATACTAAGGGAGATCGGAAAAATATCCATATAGGTCGGCAAGGTAGACTGCCCAACCAACGAAAAACCAATGAAGTTCCTTACCCCAAGCTCTAAGAAGGGTAGGCAAGCCACTGCAAGTCCTCGTCGCAACAGCAATATGCGCCGATCTGGACAGCAGCACTATTCACCGGGCAGTTCCAGTTCACAACCTAATCACTCAAGTTGTAGTCCTAATCCAAGAGCTCATTGTCGGCCGAAGTATGTTGACAATGGTAGCAATGGAGATGGAGACTCACTTGCAACAGGTCAAGAAAATGGTTGTGACAGTCCAGCACTCCGTCCATATTCTCCCGATGTTCACCATAGGAGACGAAGGAACCGATCTCCACTACTGGCTCGGTCACCTTCACCTGCATGGACGGGTCGACGAGAACTCACTCCCCCTCCTCCGAAGAAATCTTGGCCAAAACGTCCACAGTTCGGTCGGGACCATCGTCGAGAGAATGTTCCATTTTCTGAACGACGTCTCCATGAGATGATACTGAAGGCTGTTAATGATAAGGAGTCACGAGAAAACAAAATTCGAAATCTCGCTATAGAAAGTGGTATCGATTCTCCCTTCTCTTTCCGAATCCAAACAACCGTTCATCACAAGGACTTTAAGCAGCCAGAATTTGAGAAGTATGGTGAGATTGATGGAGATCCTTTAATGCATCTTGTTAATTACAGAAACAAGATGATCTTATGGACTTTCGACGATTCTCTTCTTTGCAAGTTATTCCCATCTACACTCATTGGAATTGAGTCGATGAGATGGTTTAACATGCTTCCATAAAGATCCATCCACAATTTTACTGATTTGGCTTACAAGTTTGCCGAGCATTTTCGTCACAACTGGAAAGAACCGAAACATATTGATTCTCTATTCAGTATTAAACAACAAAAAGAAGAAAAACTCAGTAAGTTTGTTGCGAGATTTCGGAAAGCGGCTGTTGAAATCCCAGATGCATATGATATTCTTGTCATTTATGCCTTCAAGGAAGGCATTAATTATGATAGGGACGGCATTTACAACTCTATTGTAAAAGACGTCCCAACAACTCGTTATGAACTTTTTTCTCGAACTCAATAGTTTATTCGAGTTGAAGATGATGCATCGGCACGAGTTCACAGAGATAGGGATCGAATAAGCAAGCCGCAAGAACAGAGTCAAAGACAGAAGTTTCAACAAACATCCGATCAAAAGTCCAAGAGTGATGGTAGGCCACAACAATGGAACGGCAAAGAACAAAAGAAACTTCCCGAGTTAAAGCTTACCACCCTCAACGAGAAGTATGCTGTTATCTATGAGAAGATTAAGGGAAAGAATATCTTATCTCCACCTTTTCCCCTCTCCGAAGATACCAAGGCTACATGTGACAAATCACTATGGTGCAAATTCCACTATGATTTTGGTCATGAAACTGAACAATGCCGATCTCTAAGGGGTCGAATCCAAGGTTTGATCGAGAAGGGTATGCTCCAGGATTACGTGCTGGGTAAAACAAAACAAGCTTTAGTCGTGACCGCACACAATGTAATCAAAGTCAGTCATGCCAGAGTTGATTCAATGTCTAACACCCAGCGCAAGAATTTCAATCACTCCAAGATCATTGATCTCAGCCACCACTATGTTTATAGTGGATATGATTTTCTCCACGGTATGGGTACTGAGACTTATGAGGAAGGACCTTTATGTTGGACTGATAATGATCTAATAAGAGTGCACCACCCTCATTATGATGCTGTTGTAATCCAAGCTTTTGTTGGAATTCATCGTGTGCAGAAAATCATGATCGATACAGGTAGTTCGGCAAGTGTGATCTACAAGCGTTGTTACAAAGGACTCAATCTCCCTGAGAAAATGATAGTTCCCGATCCAAATCCTATCATTAGCTTCGGATGGACAAAGAAGAAAATCAATTGGTAGATGCTCTCTTCCGGTGACATTAATGAACAAGGAAGTTACAATTGATTTTCTTCTCATGGATTGTAACTCCTCCTACAATGTCATTCTGGGAAGAGATTGGATCCACTCAATGGGAGCTATCGTTTCTACTTTCCATCAGGCTATCAAGTTCTGGTGTGATGGTATGGTAGGCAAAGTTAGAAGTGATCAAATAGCAGCTTTGAAGTGCCATGAGTCTGTACTCGAAGATTATAAAGATTCGGAAGTCAAGGGCAACTCCATCCTAAATGTCGATGGGGGGGAAATAGCAATTACAGAATTCCATTGGTTGGGTAAATGCTATGGAGCAGCGTTTAGGTGCCCCCCCGACCATCGACAGGCTTCTTGAAGTACAGATCGGCAACCAGGAAGAAGAAACCACTTTTATTTCTGCAGAAATTTCCAAGAAGAAACAGGATGAACTCATTGAGCTTTTGAAGAAAAATTGCACAGTGTTTGCATGGATGGTCAAACAAATGCCTGGGATTGATCCTTCACTGGCATATCACAGGCTGGATATCGACAAAACACAAAAGCCCACCGTCAGAAGCCTCGCCGAATGGCTCCCGATCGAAAGCTCAAAGTGAAAGAAGAGATCGACAAACTTCTAAGTGTTAATTTTATAAGGCCTGTACTATATCCGAAATGGATATCCAATGTAGTAGCAGTCCCTAAGAAAAATGGGAAACTTAGAATCTGTGTTGATTTTACTGATGTCAATAAAAAATGTCTTGTTTACCCGTATCCCTTGGATCGTATTTCTGAAATGGTTGATGCCACTTCAGGGTTTAAACATATTTCTTTTATGGATGCCTCAATGGGATTTTATCAAATTGCATTAGCTGAAGATGAACAAGAACTTACAACTTTCATAACAGACCAAGGCTTATTTTGCTATAAGGTAATGCCTTTTGGTCTAAAAAATGCACCGGCAACATATCAGAAATTCATAAATACATCATTTTCAGACTTCTTAGGCAAGTTTATGGAAGCTTATATTGACGATATGGTCATCAAGTCGCATGAAGAGTCTTCTCACCTTCATCACTTGCAAAAATTCTTTGATCGGCTTGTGCATATTCCAATGCGTCTAAATCCAACAAAATGCGCATTTGGGTTAGCATCGGGTAAATTTCTTGGATATCTTATGACCAAATGAGGCATTGAAGCTAATCCTGATCAAATCTGTGCAATTACCAAAATGCCCTCGCCAAAAACAAAGAAGCAGATCTAACAACTTACAGGTAGGATAGCCGCTTTGGGTAGATTTATCTCAAAATATTCAGATCGGCTCCACCCCTTTTTTCAAGCCATAAAGGGATCCCCAAAATGGACAGATGAGTGTGACGTAGCTTTTCAGAAAATGAAAGAATACCTAGTACAGCCGCCAATTCTTGCTAGTCCGACCACCGGACAAACAATTGGCATCTATTTGGCGAAAGATCGAAATAGGCTGAGTGCCGTCTTATTCATTGATGATGAAAATGAACAACCAATTTTCTTCATAAGTAAGACCACTTACGACTCCGAAAGCAAGGTATTCAAAGATTGAGAAAATAGCTCTCTCACTTGTCCATAGTGCACGAAGATTGAAGCCTTATTTCCAAGGGCGTATCATCAATGTCTACACTGAATACCCCTTGAGAAAAGTTTTTCAAAATGCTGATTTGAGCCGATTAGCAGAATAGGAAACATATTTTAGTGCCTACGAAATTATCTACAAAGCCCGATCATCTGAGAAAGGCCACGCAATGGCATCACTTATGGCCGATTTTCCTGTCGATGACATACCGACCATGGAAAAGCAGTTTGAGGAACCTCCTCTTAATCCACAACAAGGATCGGCCGATCCTTCCACAAGTGCTGACTCTTCTTTATGGATTCTACATACGGATGGTTCAAAGAACAAATCAGGTTCAGGCCTAGGTTGTGTTTTGATCCGATCTGATGGCGAAAAAATTGAAAAATCTGTTCGCCTCGGATTTTGCTCATCAAACAATGAAGCTGAATATGAAGCGGTTCTTTATGCAATGCGAACAACACTTGACCTGGGGGCAACAAAGATCAAATTATTCACTGACTCAAAGCTTGTGTCGAATCAATTTGGCGGATCTTTTGTTGCTCGAAATGATAGGATGGCTGCATATGTCCAAAAAATGCATGAGCTATCCATTCATTTCAAATCCATTCACGTTCACCAAATACTCTACGCAATGGTAATCGTCATGCCGATGCCTTAGCCTATCTCTCTGCCGCAGTTGATGTTAACAATGAAAGAAAAATCTATATTGATTTCCAACCTTTTCCAAGCATAACTGTTATAGAAGAACATGTTCAAAACTTATATATTGCTCATCTATGCTATTTCCAGACGACATCTCGGAATTGCGAATTTGAGCAAGTAAATGCCATAACAACAAGGAAAAGAAAGAGAGAAGAGCTAGCTCAATCGGCCGACACAAGTTTAGAATCTCACTCAAGGGAAGCAGCTCAAGAAGATTTAGCCGACCATCAAGATTTGGCCGATCATCGTGTTGATAGTGATTCTCCACTCACACAGGATGCCGACCAAAGCAATGTTGATATGGAAGATGAGTCCCATGAAGCAGATAATTCTCCAGAAATACCACATTTGGATCTCCAATCTATCGACGGTGATTCTTCACCAGATGATTGGAGACCTACTTATTTAGAATTTCTGCAACATGGAACTCTACCTGAGGATTCGTCACTTTCCTATAAAATTAAGAGAGATGCCTGGAAATTTGTCATAATTCCAAATTCTAAAGGTAAGCTCCTACTTTATAGGAAGGCAAACAATTTCAGTCCTCTTCTCAGATGTCTTTCCAAAGATTAAGGTCATCTAGTTCTCGAAGAGATACACTCCGGACTTTGTGGAAACCATTCTAGGGGACGTAGTCTTGCACATAAAGCCATGACTCAAGGATACTGGTGGCCTAGCATGCAAAGACACTCAGCGAAATTTGCCCAAAAATGCATACCATGTCAAAAACATGCAAATATGGGCAAACTTCCAGCAACGGAACTCCACCCAATTCTAAGCCCTTGGCCTTTTGCAAAATGGGGCTTGGATATTGTGGGACCCCTACCAAAGGCTCCTGGAAGTGTACGATTCTTATTGGTTGCGATTGATTATTTCACTAAATGGGTAGAAGCTCAACCACTTGTCAACATCTCAGCAACAGATGTACGACATTTCTTATAGAAAGACATCGTTTGTCGCTTTGGAATTCCATCTAACATCGTCTCTGACAACGGTAAACAATTTGATGCAGAAGAAATACACAAATTTTTGTTCCTCACTAAAAATTCAGCATAATTTTTTTGCTCCATATTATCCACAAGCAAATGGACAAGCAGAAGCAACTAATAAGACGATTCTCTCGACTTTGAAGAAGAAACTTAATGAAGCAAAAGGAAATTGGGTTAAAGAGTTGCCAGCAGTGCTTTGGGCTTATCGCACCACTCCAAAGCATTCTACCAATCTTTCCCCTTTCAACCTAGCTTATGGCATGGATGCTGTCCTCCTGACAGAATTAATTGCACCAACGACAAGGACAGAAGCGGTACAAACTGGAAACAATGATGCTGCTCTAACTTTGGTGGCAGATTCAATCGATAAAACTAGAGAAGAAGCTTTACAATGTCTAATAAAATATCAGGCAGACATGAAACGTAAATATGATAGAAAGCTTTGCCTCAAAAGTTTTGAACCAGAAGATTGGGTACTTAGCCTAAAACAGAAGCTTATTGAATCTGGGAAGCTGTCAGAGAATTGGGAAGGACCGTTCATCATTGATAGGCCAGCATCTAAAGGGTCTTATTTCCTTCGTAGAATAACTGGAGAAAAATTTGCCAAGCCATGGAATGCTTTTCATTTGAAAAAGTTTTATCATTGAATGTTTTGTTTTTCATTTCATTGTAATCATTTCGTAATTCAATAAAATTCGGTCCATCTTTCGTTTTAACTAGGAATCAAATATAAAAAATTTCCTTATGTCATCATTAAACTATGGGGGCGGCGACTCCCCAAATTTCATTATGTTATCATTACATTATGGGGGCGGCGACACTCCAAATTTCATTATGTCATCATTAAACTATGGGGGGGACACCCCAAATTTCATTATATTATCATTACACTATGGGGGCGGCGACACCCCAAATTTCATTATGTTATATCATTACACCCCAAATTTAATGATGTTATCATTACACTATGGGGCGCTGACTCCCAAATTTTATTATATTATCATTACATTATGGGGCTGACACCCCAAATTTCATTATATTATCATTACACTATGGGGCGACACCCCAAATTTTATTATGTTATCATTACACTATGGGGCGTGACTCCCAAATTTCATTATATTATCATTACACTATGGGGCTGACACCCCAAATTTCATTATGTTATCATTACACTATGGGGGCGACTCCTAAATTTCATTATGTTATTATTAAACTATGGGGGCGGCGACACCCCAAATTTCATTATATTATCATTACACTATGGGGGCGGCGACACCCCAAATTTCATTATGTTATTATTAAACTATGGGGGCGGCGACACCCCAAATTTCATTATGTTATCATTATACTTTGGAGGCGGCGACACCCCAAATTTCATTACGTTATCATTATATTATGGGGGCGGCGACTCCCCAATTGCGTTATCCTTAATACTTATATCTATTTTGCCGACCTACCTAAAGGCCAGATTACCCAACTCTTATATATTTTGACCGACATATTCTGATTACCAATCTAATAAAAAATAGATAAAATCCAATAATCATGAATACAGTAAAAAATAAAATAAAAACATAATCGAGAAAGAAAAAATTGTAACCTAACCTCACATCATCCTAACAATAAAAAACAAAAATTTCACTCAAGAAGTTGCGGCAGAATGCTATCGTCCACTGGAACTGGAACACCTGTTAGATCTGATAGTGATACATCTTCCAACTTCCTATAACACATAGTATAATAATCTGACAGCTGCTGCAATTTTTCCCGTTTCTCAGAATCTCTCGATTTCTAAAGTACAACACTTGCCGATGCTTCACGCAACAACGCCCCAAATTTCTTAGTTTCAACTGTATGCTTCTCAATCATATCATCCTTCTCTTCACAACCAACCCTAAAATTTTCCACCCTCTCATGATATTCATCTAACTCCTTCTTCAAAAATGCATTCTCTTGCAATAGTACCTTGTGGTCTCCTCTAATCCCCTCAGTCTCGCAAACTCGTTTTGCCAATTCCAATTTCTCACATTTTAAAATCTCAACTTCATCACTCAAAACCTTCTGCTCCTTGAGAACAACAATTTCTTGATTCTGTTTCGACAATTCAGCTTTCATGATATTCATTTTCATCTCATAATCGTGCAAAACTACTTCATTTCTCATAAGTACTCCTCTCATACGTTCATTCTCCTGAAAGATGAGGTCTCTCTCCTTCCAAATATTTCTCAATCTCAAATATTCACTGGTTTTAATCTTATAATTTTCTTTTGCTTCTAAGATTTCTTTAGCACAATCCCCAATCTTCGACGTCTAAGAGAACAAAAATAGTGTGTTGATAAAAAATAAAAATAAAATAAAAAAACACAAAACACAAAACCACACACAAAATTACCTCTGCAAGCTTTGAATTCAACATATTAACGGTTTTTACAAAATCTACGCTACGTTGATAATCCAAACACAATAACTCTGGATCTGAAATATTAGACAAAATGATTTAAAATAATAATATATAATAATACGTAAATACTATAAAAATAACTATTCAACATCTAACCTTCAATTGCCAAGGCTTGCACGTCTGGAGTGATGAGCATAGGCATTGTAGAACTACCGCTCATCCCTGGTTGCGACGAAGAAGGTACAGTTGAGCCAACAATGATGTCGGTACTAACAACAGTAGACACTTCTGTTGACACGCGTGCATCGGTGTCAGCAGAAGTCAGCAATCCAGCATTTGTACCAACAATCGTTGACACTTCTGTTAACATACTTGCATCGGTGTTAACAACAGAAGTCGGCAATCCAGCACTAGTGCAAACAACAGTTGATACTAAACTCGACACACCAGCAATGGTGCCATCAGCAGAAGTTGCTACACCAGCATTAGTGCCAACAACAGGTGTTGGAACTCCAAAACTACTTCCACCAAAAGGAGTTGGCACTCCAAAATTGATCTTGACAACAGAAGTTGAACCCATTGTATCTCCACCATCGTCAACTTTTTCCATCTACATTACCAAAAGAACCATTAAACAATCAATAACGAATATTATTCTAAATCACAGAAACAAGATCAACACTAACATCAAGTCCAGATATACTGTTAGTCATCGCTTCCCCACCGATATCATCATCATCATCATCAATATTAAGCACATCAGTAGTTTTTTGTACAGGAAGACAAAAAACCTGTCATAATGAAACATCATTCCAAAACATATTATAGGTATTACATATTTGATATTTTAAAAGAAATATTATATACGTACCAATTCTCGACTCTCAATCCCTTCCTCAATTTTACTTGAGTTATCCCCAATTTTCTTTTCCTTCTTTTTTGGACGTACGCTTCTTTTCTTCTTTCTAATATTTTCTTGTCCACTATCATCAGAGTCATCTCCTCCTACTTCTTCGTCATCTTCACTGCTATCATCTACAATAACATTCTTTTTTTTCTTTGAGCCACAGTAAGGTGCTAATTCTCTAGGCTCATTAAGCAGTCCAGTTTCTATATCATGATAATAATCTACTATATCGTCTGGAAACGAAAGATCATAGACATCTACATTATGGCTAAACAAACGAACAAATTTCTTTTTTATCATCTCGCTGCTAAACACTGATTTATTTGGAAACTTCAGAAAATCCCCTAAAAAAACAAGATAATCAAAATCAAAATGTGATGCTAACTATTTAAAATTATAATTATAAGAATATTGAGTTAACATCTTACCTGATATATTGTTAGGATAATCAATATTTTCGAACCTCCAACTGCCTTTGATCTTAAAACCATACAATTTTACATTCTTGTAGTTGGAAGGCATCCCATAAAACCGATAATTCTGGTTGTGATGGTTATGATATCCCAACGCATAACTTTTAGAAGAAGCCTTGTTTTGCCGCAGAGGCTTCAATAACTCAAACAAAAGGTCTGACGACATACTCTTTTGATAAACCTTACAAATTCTTACTACACGGGAAAATATAACCCAATAGCCAGGAGATAATTGTAAAGGATGTACTCTCCATCGAGCTAATAACTCGGACACTGATTTTCAAAATGGAATACTATAACCAAGCCAAAAATGTGAAAACAATAAAATTATCTCGTCATTTTCACATTTTTGGTCGATATCGCTACCAACATACTCAATAGAAACATCATCTCCAATATCATACTGTGCTCTCAAACTATCTGCATCAATACCCTTCGCCACCCTATTCATATTAAAATCCCCCTTATCACCCCATCTTCTCTTCAAGTTATAATTCATCTCCATTAAACAAATATTTTTAATACTGTCAAAAACTAAACAAAATAAAAATCTGACCTTTTCCTAAATCTCGATTCAATTGATCAAACCCTCAAGCCACGAAACCACCTTGATAAGCACTAGAGTATCCAACGTGCAAACTTTACTGAGCAAGACGAACGAAAAAGTATTATAAAATCAGAACTTTGTTTTATTTTTCTTCTCTCTCAGTTTTATGACTGATGAAGAGCCGACTTGCGTTCTTTTTATATCCAAGGACTAAAGTAACGTAAACCAATAGGTTTCCATGTGTTTCACAACCAATAAAATTCATTGGTTTCTTGTGTTGGGTCTTTCACAAACAATAGGTTTCTATTGCCGCATCTCTGGCGAAAAGAAATACACTCGCATGGCAAAAGAAGACCAACAAATCCACGACAATTGTTCCTTGAAATTGTTGTCGCTGCATATTTATTGGTTCCTTGAATCTTTTATTGCCGCTGAATGCCGCTGCTATTTTGCCGCTGGGTGTGTAATATTGAATGTCCCTGAATGTCGCTGCTATTTTGCCGCTGGATGTGTAATATTGAATGCCGCTTCTAGGATTCTTCCAATTTAATCCTTTGCCGCTGAATGTTGTTGCTAAGACTCTTCCAATTTAATCCTTTGCCGCTGAATGTCGCTGCTATTTTTTCGAATTGCCGCTGGATGTGTAATTGAACTGCCGCTGATGTGTTGATCCATTTGAATTGCCGCTGGGATCGAATCGCCGCTGTCACTACTACAAAAAAACACATTAGCCACGGTTGGCAAACTTGTATATACCACTGTTTACCCAATAACAGTGGCTAATAGTTACTTACCACGGTAAAGATATCTTTTCTAATTTTGGTACAAACAAATCCCACTATTCTTCTAAAACAGTGGTATACAATGCCCCATATACCACGGTACAAGCCAATATGCCTATTTTGTTTTCTCATATTTATATACCCCACTGTTTCTACAGAAAATAGTGGCTAATGTTTTCCAAAAAAATTAATACCGTGGGTAAAGCAGTATACCAAAACCCCCCTCCCTTAATTAAAAAAGAAAAAAAAAAGAAGGGAACTCATCTGCTTTTTTTCAACAGAACACTTTTCAACTAGTTACCAAAAAAACAAAGAATTCTCAACTTCTATTGGTCTCTTTTTTCAACTAGCTAGGGTTTCAAGTATTGATTTTGTTCATTTCTCAATTTCGGATTATAGGTATTTGGTTTTGTCTCCCTCTCTCTCGATTTCTGCTGTAAATTTAGTGGTTTTGCTTTAAATCGTTGGTAGATGTTAATAGGGTTTTCTAAAAATGTAATTTTCTTCTCCAATTTAAGTAAAGCCCAATGTTGTAGTGATCTTTGTATGTGATCATTTTGATGACTCATATTCTACTAGAAATGGGGATGGTGTAATGACTATTCAATTTGATATACTTAATACTAGTAGTAGTACTAGTGTTTTTGTTAATTACTAAGAAGCTTGTTCCTGTCATGACTTATGCTTCTAGTACTGGGCTTGATTTGTCTTTGTCGAGTACAGTGGATCTTTCATTTGCTAGTAATGTGGTGTTGGACCAGGTTTGAGTACAACAACAGTTGGAAATAAAGCTAGTGGTGAAGAAGAGTAGGAGGGGCGAGGCCAAGGAGTTCTCGATGATCGTGGGGTTACATTTTAATTGGAGAACTGGAAGATGGGAATCTCATATTTGGTTAGTCTATTGTTTATATTAATTGATTGGGTCTATTTTAGTTTTGTGATTAATTAGTTGCACAATTTTAATTTTGGCGTGTTTTTTTTGTTTAGGTAAGGAAATTGTGTAAGTTGATTGGTGATGAATTGATCTTATGAATGGTGTTTTTTAATGATGAATTTGGGATTTTGGATTTTGTTTTTTCTGTTTTAGGTGGATTTGATATTGCTCATGCTGGTGCAAGGTGAAATTTGCATACTAGCCTTCTATAGTTCTATTCAATTTTGAGTTGTTCTTGGTTGAATTTTGTTTTGACTTAATTAGGTTGGGTTATGAATTGTCTAGTGTATGATCGAGCTGCTATTAAGTTTCGAGGAGTTGAGTCTGATATTAATTTCAATCTTACTGATTATGAAGATGATATGAAACAGGTATGATGGGGTTCTTTGATATTATGACTTACCATAAGTTTGTAATTAGCACATTAGAATTATTTTAACTCGATTTGATCATCAACAGATGAGGAACTTGACGGAGGAAGAATTTGTCCACATTCAACGTCGCCATAACACTGGATTCGCAAGGGGGAGCTCTAAATACAAAGGTGTCACGCTTCACAAATGTGGTAATTGGGAAGCTCATCATATGGGACAGTTCCTCGGCAAGAAGTAAGAAATCTCCGACTCGACTCCATACATTTATAGAATGTCTGTATGTAGCTATTAGGCCTAAGTTCGAGACTGCTTGCTCTTCAAATTGAGTCTCTATATTCTAGTCGTGGGGTTGTTCGGTTCTTGGACACAGTATATATGCATGGAAACCCTGTTATCATCGTTGAGAATACGACGCTTGCTTGCATGCATATATATGTATTTTGGGTTGTTCGATACTGAAGTAGAAGCTGCAAGGTCCTACTAAAAATGAATTTCACTCTCCTTGATACTGAATTTTTTAGCAACTCAACCTCTCAATATATTATTACTTGCAACAATCATTTTATGATCTTATACGTATATATGATTACTTGTAATGTTTTGGTTGAACAGAAATGGGTGCAAACACTTGGTTTTAGGCCAAGGCAGGCTATGATGTTGTGGAAATGGATTTATGAACATGGCATTTGGGCACATTCTAGTGATGAATTGAAAGGTATTCTTATGATTAGATTCTGAGATAGTGGCTACCCTTTTGGTTTATATGCAACTATAGCATACATTTGCTAGTTGTGATACTACTTGTGATATCTGAACAGGTTGATTTGGAGAGCTCAAATGGACACTATTCAGTCACAAAAGTCTCTTTGTGTAATGCATCCACATTATAGTTTTGTTGACAACATATTTTCTTATCCTTCATCCTTTATTTCCTTATTGAGCCAGCTTCCGGTTCGTCAGACAAGTTGAATTGAAAGGTGTTAATTGCAAGTTGTTTAGTTAACAATCACTCTCAATTCATGTATTTTCAAATCAGTGGGAACTTCAACATCTGCATTTGCAATTGTGGTTCGAGGGAAATGTGCGGCCTAGTTTCTAGTATCTGGAGGAGGCATGTGTCACAACTATAAGCTTTGCTAGACAACATAGAAATTTCGTATCCATTTTGACATTCTACCTATAAAGTATAAGCTTAAGGTATTTTCTACTGGTTGCTCATATTATTTGTCTTTGTGACTGTTTGGTCTTTAGAAGTAACTAGTAAGTAGGGTTGGTCATTAGTTATTGATATTCAATTTGTTAGTTTTTTTTTTTTGAGAACCATATAATTATCTAATCATTAGTTAGAATAGATAGTCATATTTATCAGTGGTTATATATGTAATGAGCTATATAAGAAGCTTAGGCAACCTCAAGCTTTAATGGAGTGTGGAATTTGGTTTAGATCAGCATGTGTTCTCGATTTACCATTTTCATAAGAATACTTTGGTTTAGACCAACATGTGTTCTTAAGGTGCCAAGTGTCCTTAGCATCATAAACAAATTCTTATGCATACATATTGTGTGTTTGGAAAAATATATATATGCTTATGAATATTTTCCATGTTTGTACTTAGGGCCCGTATCAACCTGGTAGTAAAGAGTGTGAGTATTACGTAATGAAGTTTATGAGAGAAATAATGGAAGCTTCTTCAGATAATTCTTTTGAAAATAAGGTATAAGTTGTCATACACTAGCATTCTCTATTTTGTGTTACTCTTCATTATTTAGTTATTATATTACTCTATGATATTTGATCGTGCAGATAACAAATCTATCCCTCAAAGATACATACACACAAGAGGAACTTGATGTTGTTCGACTTGAAATTCTTAGATTCATCTAGCATAATGAAGTGTTCGAGCCAAGTGTTGTGTTTTAGTTAGGTTTTGACCCATTCCAGTTAAGGTTTGGTATTTGGTCTCACCATTTTTTTGATATTTTAGATGGAACAAATAGATTGCTCTTTTGATTGATGGAACAAGTTAGGTCATTATTATTTTGATAGAACAAGTAAATTTGGATGTTTATTTCATTATTGATGACTCGAAAAAGTTCAAAACTCTTTTAGCAATTCAATGTCTTCGTGTTGGATGTTTAAATTTATTTCTTTTGTTCATGTTGTACTATGAATTGTTTATTTGAGTAATGTGTTTTTAAATCCAGTGTGGATATATATGGTGAAAAGGGCAGGTTGTAGGTTGAATGAATATGATTAGAATCAAATAATTAGGGGCTTTTATTTTTTTTTAAAAATGACTATAAACCACGGTTTGGTAAGAACCGAGGTATAAGTAGTTTATATACCCCACGGTTTTTATCCAACCGTCGTATTAGCATCACTATTCCCCACGGTTCACATCGAATAGAGCATATTGTTAAGACTATTAACCACGGTTTGGAAATCCTAATATCACGGTTTTAGTCAAAACCGTGGTATATAAGAGGTACTATTACCCATGGTTTTGCTAGAAGTATTTGTCACGGTGGTTGTTACCACGGTATGAAAACAGTGACTAAAGGCTTTTTACCACTGTAAATAACAGTGATATATGAGCTTTTCTGTAGTAGTGTGTGTTTTCTAACATATGAAGTATTGGCCGCTGTCCATAGAACTGCGCAGGGAAATCAATTGGACTGG
This sequence comes from Coptis chinensis, assembly GCF_015680905.1. Classification (NCBI taxonomy): domain Eukaryota; kingdom Viridiplantae; phylum Streptophyta; class Magnoliopsida; order Ranunculales; family Ranunculaceae; genus Coptis; species Coptis chinensis. Next base: position 99,358,008 of record NC_141458.1, read on the forward strand.
AATCAACTGATGGATAGTGTATTGGCCCTTTTTCACCACCCTCAGGAACCGGTGGAGCTGATGGAATAGCATCCATTCTAGTGTGCATAAATGCCGCTCGCAAGCCCATAAATGCCGCTTGCAATCCCTTTGAATCATTGTGACAACGGAAGTTTTGTTATTCCAAGATAAAGAAGAACAACAGAACCTCTCTAATAAAGATTTGAATGCCAAAGATGAAACTAATAGAAAGCTGAAGGAGTTACTTAGTCTTGAAGATACCTAGTGGAGATTGAGAGCTAAAGCTTTGTGGGTGACAAAGGGCAAAAGATGTACAGGATATGTTCACAGAGTTGTCAATGCTAGAGTAGAAGTAATACTATATCTAGGTTATAGGTGGATGGGCAGTTAGTTAATACATGATCAATAAGTGATTAAAAATCAGATAGTTGATTGGTACAACAATTTATTTGAGGAAGAATTCCTCGTTAAACCTATTCTTGATGGCATTGAAATTAACTCTGTGGGAGCCGAAGCTGCAGCTTGGTTGGAAAGGGACTTTGAGGAAGACGAGGTCAAAGTGGCCCTTAAATCTTTGGTGGCAGAAAAATCCTTTAGGCCAGATTGGGTAGAATGGGGTTTGGTCAGAAATGGTGTAGTTGGATTAAAACATGTTTGTCGACTATGCATTCTAAAAGATCTTAAGGGTTGAGGCAGGATGCCTCCCTCTCCTATGCTATTTATCATTGTGGCTGAGGCTTTTTATTAAATTGGTGATCAAGGATGAAGAGCATGTGGAGAAAAAGTGAAGAATTTGAAGTCGATCTTCATATGGTTTGAGGTTGTGTTAGTGATGCAAACTTCTGCAAGAGTGATGTCTATGCAGTGAATCTTACCTCGACGATAGTATAGTGTATCGCTTCATTGATGTATCAGTTATGAAATCATCGTTGGAAGAAAGCCGGGACGAGATACATTGACAACCCGCCGGTGGAGTCACACCGGACACCAACCCATTTGGTGCAAATGATGCGTTGGATTGCTTCCATGCTTGTAACAGTTTAGAAGATCTTTGCCTTAAATCCAAGCAGTGCTGTTCTATCACTACGATGACAAGCTTCTGTTGTAAGGGAGGAATAAAGGGAGAATGCTGAAGTTAGCTGTTTAGGATCTGATGCTGCATAACCAACTTATTGTGATTAACTGAACAAGGACTCAGCGTCCAGTTTTCCTTCTTCAATTCTGAAATTATTTTTATACAGGACTACAAGTACAATGTGATCAATTAGATTGACCCACCTCAATTTCCACTATCCATTTACTATTTTACCAATCAATATAACAGTTTACAAACCAACAAACCTATAAAAAAAAAAAAAATCTTTGCCACACAGGCTTTGCCCATGTAACAAAGAGAGGGCGATGTTCCGGCCCCCACAAATGTGGCCCAATAAAAGCCCAATTCAATATAAAGCCCATGCTCAAAGTCCATGCTACAAAAAAGACCACGCTCAAAGCCTACATCCCATGACGTTTTGCGAGTCAAACAACTTCCACCAACTTCATCCCACGACAGTTCTCCCACCAGTTCTCCAACTTCATCCCACGACAGTTCTCCCGCCAGTTCTCCAACTTCATCTCCCGCTAGTTCTCCAACTTCATCCCACGATTTGACAGTTCTCCAACTTCATCCCACGATTGGAATATTGGAGAACGAGGAAGTAACTATCACCGATCCTACCTATAAAATCCAACCTTCGTCATTTTTCTAGAACTACGCAATCGAGACTTGATCCCAAGCAATATCTTTGGGTACGTAGGCAACTTCAAAACCGAAGTCCAGTCTCATATTTCCCCAACCACCATCTCCTTCACCATCTCCAAAAAAACATTACTTCCTACCCTCAACTGGTGTGTTTTGGCAAATCTTGCTGAAACAGTATTGTAGAGGAATGTCTTGCCAGTCCATCCTCCTCCATAGAAAAAATAAACCCCACCTGAGTTTGTATTGACTGCATTTATAATTTCATCATATATAGTCCTCTGGTCATGATTCAGGCAGTTTTGCATTTCATGAAATTGTTGGTGCATTTCATTGTGACTATATTCTTGTTCTTCCGTGATGAGTCTATCTGGGTCTCTAGGTTCTAACCTCATATCTTTGAACAGTATCTTAAAATCCTTCAGTTGACAGTTTACTTGTTTCAGTAATCTGTCAATCTCAGTCAGCGCATGGTTTCTAAGCTTTTTAGGTGTTAAAATCAGATCACCGTCATTTGCTCGGAGTTCTTTCTTTGTCCAGTATGTCGTCTATAAACAACTCCCAATGTCTGTTCCATAGAACCAAAGGTTCACTCACCTCACAGAAAACTAATAGTGTCGCAAATAACTACCTCAAGGAAGCACTACAAGCCCATTGACTTGCTTCAACGATTGCATTGTTCCATTAAATCGTCATTTTGCAACAGTCCAAGTGCAAGACATGTTGATTTGAAATCCTCATACACCTTGCCGTTGACAGTTCTGAGATCTTTATATGACGTTGCACCTTTTTGAACATTTAATACCATTCGCAAATAAAACCGTTCGCCTGACGTCGGATGTGCATAAAAGATCCTTCCGATTTTTACTCTTTTCTATCTTAATTTCCAATATTTCAGAGAATCAATCCAAACAAATTTTAATGGGAAATCAACATACCTCAGGTGTCTACCATCTTCATGTAATTGGTTATAGCGCATCCACTCTGTAAATTTGGTTTTCTTTGCACTTTCACAGGTGATGACTTCATCGGTGTTGTCATCGTCATGATAGAACATCGTATGTTTGTCTTTAAGATGGAATGGTAGTCTCTCAATAGGTGGGTATTGATATTGGATATCGTAACCAAATAATCTCCAGCAAGCTTCATGTGCAGATACATACCGACAGTCTAAGAATCTTTGAATTTCATCAACTTGTATTATTGTTTCTTTGGTTTCTGTGTTTTCTACAGTGGTATCAGTCTCAACAATAGCAGTGGATCTATCTTGACCTTTGCTCAAGTATTTGAAGAGATACTTGACCATTTGACTTCTATTATAGAACTCCACGTTGATGTGTGCTCCATATTTCTTTGAAAGAGTTGGATTATAAGGAACAACCCATCTGTTATCAACGGTGAAAGTCTTCTTCTTCCATTTTTTTGTAGTTGTTTTACCTGGTCTTCTCATGTACATTGCAAATCCCTTGTCATCGGATGTAGTTTCTTCGCAAAATTCTTTTGGATAAAGTCTAGTACATTTTCTTTCGTTCATGCAAGGCGACTTCTTGTCTAGCTCTCCACATGGACCGTGAATCATGTTGTCTACGACAATTTCATATAACAATGGGTCATCATTTTTTATCAATGTCAGGATTGTCAGCTGGTGTAGAAGGCTTGTCATCAGGGTGCAACCAAAGTAGTATGTGAGCGTGTGGTAGACCTCGTTTTTGGAATTCAATAACATAGATTGCTGCAAAATTCAAATCTAAAAGTAAATAAATATGAATGCTTGATACCACTATATCACATGAAAATTTACAAACAAATTTGTAAATATTTAAAAACAAGTTATGTGACTCAAGTTATGGTAGTTAATATATTTATTGAAAACTTGAGTCACTCTTGGCATTCATAGTTTAGGCATTCATATTTATTTACATCTTATGTTACTCTTGGCTTGCTACATCTTATTCCTTTGTAAATATTAACTCAAGTTATGGTAGTTAATATATAATGTTCTGCATAACCCCGAGCAACCACTACACCAGAATGGTCAATTCCTAACAGACCACTTTTTTAATTTCTAACGGATATATCCGTTACCAACCTTCTTACGAATATATCCGTTACTTATCAAGTTTTTCGTTAGGATATATCCCAAATAAGATATTTTAATTATTTTTTAATATATGTTTAAGCGAGAAAAAGAAAATAAAACAAAAGAACAAAAAAAGTAGAGCATCTAAATGGTAAAGTTTCTGCCCGCAACCAAAAAAGAAAGAAAGTAAAGTTTAACGAGGAAGACAATGTTTTCCTTCTGATCTATCACTCGAAGAGGAAAGGCTCGTCATCTGTTAAGAAGAACAGAGGTACTCTACCCTCTGATTTCCTTATTGTTCTTAGATTTAATCCCATGCGGTTTTCCTAAAATAGTGTTCATAGATTTTAGGGATTTTTTAGGTAAAAGCGTTTCTTTTATATAGCTTTAATGGTGGAGACAAGGTAAGCTCTCATTTCGATCTGTTTTCTCTCATTTGTCTAAATCTATTTTTTTTTTTTTTTTTTATTTCACTTCTATTAAGTTCCAAATTTATTCAACTTACATGCCATAAACTTGGAGCACCAATCTATTCAATGGGGTTTCCTAAAAATTCTCAATTTGAATTCCTTTTCAATCTCCAAGAGTATTACGGCAAAGAATTAAGTATTACGGCGTTGTGTTCATTGACACTACTTTAAGGGCATAATGGGGAGGTCTTCGGTCTTGCTCTTTCAATTGGTAGGATATCGACTCTAATAATTGTATATAATTTGCCTCTAGTTTCTTTTTGATTACCAGGCTTTGAAAACAAATTAGGGTAATGAAGATGTAGATGGGTTTTTTTTTTTTTTTTTTTTTTCAGTACTGTAATTTGTTGCTTTAGTTTTATAAAGTAATAAAGTCTTTTAAATTTTTATCCTATTTCTGAAAATGATGAATAGTTAGGGATGTGATTACTGTGCTTGCTTGAATATATATAACCTGACTTTGAGTTTTCCTTTTGCTCATCAAAGTTACCGTAGATTTTGTGAACAAAGGATGCGGTGGTGTTGGTCGCTTAACTTTTTTTTTTCAGACTGTGAGAGGCACCATGAGATTGATCTGGGTGATTATAAGGATAACAATTTGTAGACAAAATGAATATTGTGTTGAAGGTGTTGATTTTTTTTTCCTTTTCACTTTTCAGGGTGCTGAGTTTGAAGTTATTGAAGCCCCATTAGAGGGAGAAATGCTAGTACGACAATCTCCCTTGTTTCTTAGAACTTCAAGTATTCGACACTACAATATGCCACTGGATCATTTAACATTGCCAACAAGATTGGTCAGGGAGGATTCGGGACAGTATACAAGGTAAGTTGCAAAACTATGCAGATATAAACATTGTTATTGCAACTTGCAATGGCCAAAAAACATTCATAAAATTTGAAATAACGGAGACTTTCGACATATCATGAAAACCACTTTTACTGTTGGTGATCAACCTCCTTTTTGCTGACGGGAGTTTTAGCTGATGGAAGAGAGGTTGCTGTTAAGAGGCTTTTTGTTAACAACAGACACAGCTGGAGATTTCTATAACGAAGTCAACCTAATCAGCAGTTTAGGGCACAAAACCCCGGGTTGTTGGGTTGCGGTTGTTCAGACCACGAAAGTCTTCGTCTATGAGTTCCTCCCAAACAGGGAGCTTAGATCGCCCTATTTGGTACTTTTCTTAAACTTCACCTGCCTACTTTTAATTATATGCATGTGAACAAAGATGTCAAAATTCAATAGTTTAACTATGGTATATTCAATAGATTGGCCTTTGACCGCAAAATTGTTAAAGTCCGAGATAACCGTGCATAGGACCATCTGTAAGCGTGATTCAATGCTTTTTACACTTACCAACAAACTAGATTACCAATGAAACTACTCTTGTTGCCTCACTTTTGATAAATATTCTTAAAATGAAACTAAGTTTCAATTTTGAATCACATAAACAACGAGATACATCGATCCGGAGGAAAAACATTGAACCGGAAGAAGAGATCCAAGATTATTAAAGGCACGGCAAATGAAGGGATGATTTACCTGCATGAGAACTCAAGATTATAATCATTCACAGAGATATAAAGGCTAGCAATCTCCTTTTGGATTCTAAGCACCGAAATTGAAATTGCTGATTTTGGGTTGGCAAGATCTTTCCAAGATGACAAAGGCCATATCAAGATCTTTGCCATTCTGCACATTGTAAGTGGCATTCACTTTTTTCAATTCAAAATAATTTAAAGATATATATATATGTCAGCCTACAAAATGAGTTAGTTTCCATAGAATCGTGTGTTGTACCACCTCTTACTTACACTCTCCATATAAAGATCATACATAATTCCATATATGTATGCGCATGAAGAAGCGGATTAGCACATCTCCTTTCATATATGTTTACTACGAGAATTTATGAACAAATTTATGTTTATAATGAGAACATATTAACTTTTTTTATATCCGCAGAGGATATATGGCTCCCGAGTATCTATCACATAGTCAATTAACAGAGAAGGTCGATGTTTATAGCTATGGGGTGCTTCTGATAGAGATTGTTACTAGAAGACAGAATAACATGAGCAAAACCTCTGATTACTCGGACATCTTGGTCACCGAGGTAAGCTTACTGAAGTCATCATACTAATAAAAACCATCATTATTGAAAACTTACAATGCTTTTCCCAACTGTTTCATTCAAGCGAAAGAAAACTAAGTTCAACTATTCAATTTGTTTATCAATTCATTGTCTAATCTGTCAGGGATATATTTTTGTCCCAACTTGATCTATAGCATTTAAGCATAATCTTTTATGTTTTGAAGTATTCCGTCTGCACCATTAGTGTGTGCGTGTGGTGTTGTGTGCTGGGTGGAGCCTGCTGCTGGGTGTTACTGCTGCCGCTGGCGCCTGCTGTTGCCATGGACCTGCTGGTGCTTGCTACTGCTGCTGGGTGGAGTGTGTCTGGGTGTTGTTGTTGGGTACCTGCCTGTTCGCTTGCTGCCGCTGCTGCCATGGACCTTCTTGGTGCTTGCTGGTGGTGGTGGTGGTGTCTTTGGTGCCCTTGGTGTTTAGTTCTTCTTCAGGAAGGGCTAAGTATCAAAAAGCCTTTGGTACTTAAGTATTTTGTGTTTGTTTTTGCTAGTGACTAGAGAACTTTAAAAAGGATAGAATGAGTGTTATATTCTTGAATGAGAATGATGGTGTACTTGTGCATTTTATGGAACTTCGTTATGTTCTTATTTGGTCTTATGAATTATATTTTGTTATTTTGGCTTACTTCATTTTTGTTTACTTGCTTTCAATTTTTGCTTGATTAGAACAAGTCTTGTTTCCAACTTTCTTTTCTTGTGTTGAAAAGAAACCTTTTTGTTATTCATTTGTTGATTAAGTTTGTGGAATGTGTTCTTTATATCATATTTGATATCCGTTAAAAATTACAAATTTATTTGTAAATATTTAAAATTGGCTATGTGACTCAAGTTATGGTAGTTAATATATTTATTGAAAACTTGAAGTATTATCTTGGCATTCATAGTTTATATTCATATTTAAATTTGGCCTTATGTTACTCTTTGGCTTGCTACATCTATAACCTTTGTAAAAATATAACTCAAGTTATGGTAGTTAATATATAAAGTTCTCTTTTAACCCCGAGTGAACCATTGGCTTTCAGTTGGAATATCATTCCTTTTTTGGCTTATTTATTAGTTATTACACTTGGCTTGAAGGTTCTAAGTGAGACATTACACATTATATTGTAAATCGACTAATTATTCCTATATAAAAAGTGTAAGAGAAGGCCGAAACTAATTGACCCGTACTACTAACTTGAGGTGTTTGTGAAATCTTGGTAGTGTCGCTTCCCCATACTTACTTTGACAAAATGACAACCATAGACATTTTCTTGATCGGTGTTTGTCAACCATAGACATAATAACATCTTACATATTGACTTAATGTACCAGCTTGATTAAATTTTAGAATGAAAAAAAGTGAAACCAGCAAAAAATAAAATAAAATAAAAATGAATAATTTACGGGGGAAAAAAGAAGGAATAAGATGTTTTCAAGCCAAGAGTCACATAGTTTAGGCATCACACAAATAAAATTAAGATGTAAAATATTTAAAATTAACTACCATAACTTTGCCAAAGTGTTCTTCTTCTTTGAGGTCCTTCATAATTTGATCCACTTTTATTTTAAACGCTCTAACAACAACTTTGGGACAATATTCGGATTTTAGACCTTCAACTCTTTTCATTGGAAGTTTAATTTCATTCCACTTTGGATTGCAAGTGAATGTGATGAATAGATCTGGAGGTCCCGCCCATCTGCATATAGCAATGGCATATTGGTAATTTTGCACCATGTACCGTGGCCCACCAGTAAATGAAGAAGACAAAACTAAATGCTTTTCGACTAATCTTGCATCTGTGTCTCCAGCGTGCACTGAGTCAACTATAATCTTATATAGTTCTGCTCTAATTTTGGATTGGTTGTTTCGGAACCAATCAAGTCTTTCTTCTTCTACACATGTGTATATATCGACCAGAAATTGCAATTTTACTTTACCACCTCTGACTAAAGTCTGGCCCTCATTTTCACTATGTTGAAGTTTGAAGGCATAATATTCTCGCATGCTAACTGTGTGGCGGTGATTTTCTGATATTTCTTCTTCTCCTCGATACAAAATATCGAATGTGTAGCCGTTCTCACCGTATGGAAATAAAAGAGGATATTGCATTGCCATAAAGCTAGGATAATGTTCAGTAATTCGTTTGAGGCCTTCTTCTTGGTGTTCAACAACTATATCTCGATGATGAAATTCAACTCCATTTCCAAACATCAGTGCTGCAACTTCAGTAGATGTAGGCAGGTTGTACTGTCTTGCATCTTTTGAGCGTGTGTCAATGAGTCTAATGCATACAGGTATGTAGTCCTCTTCATTGAACTTATCTCGTGCCATTCGGAAGGCCTTTGCAATTTCATTTTCCACATTCAGCATTGTTATCAATCCTTCAACTATACTACCATCTAATGCTTGTTCGAGTGCTTGATTGGCAGAGCACTTAACCTATTGGACACCTCGCTTCTCGTGGTCATATATATAAAGCTGCGCAAACTTTGGTTTATCTCCTATTGGAAGTAACGATCCAATTTTATGGTAATTTTGTCCATGAATTCTGAAGACATATGGACCACCACCATTGTTAATTGCATAGTCTATTTTTCCACCCATTGATGTGAAAGCAAAGATCGAATTATATGATCTTATGTTTTCAATAAAATGAGTGCTTTTTGGTCCCCTTGATTCAAGCAGATCCTTTAAGAATTGTGGAGGATTCTTCAATAGTGGAAGTTGTATCTTTCCCACTTGACAACAAATGGAGAATGTAGGCAGCTGTCCCTTTTGTTTCTTGTTGTTCCTTTCTTCATTCCAGAGTATAGCTCCACAGAAAGAACAAATTTTGTTGGGTTCACCAAAGTCCCATAGTTCTATATAAAGAAAAAAAAGATAAGAAAAAGGATATAAGTTATTAATCGAAATATTCAACGTGTTTAATTTAATACTTACCAATATCGCGAGTACTTTTGCGAAGTGGAATGCTGTCAATGAAATCAAAATCTGACAAATCAAAATTTGTTGAATTGTTGTTGATGTTCTAAAAATCAACGTCAGTAGTAATGTTTCTTTCCCTATTCACGGTTTCTTCTCTATGCATAGACTGAACTCTTCGAATATTTGAAATTCTGGTAGCACGCGAATCATTTATAACCAACACTCTTTGTGGGAGAAGATTGCATCCTAGCCTTGATTTACGAACATGTTTATTCTTCTCCTTGGCCATAGAGATTTCTTATAATAAAGATAAAAAAAATGCAGAATTATAATTGTAAGGGACACTTAAAATAGAGTAGTTAGATTGAACACAGATAAAAGAAGTACTTAGATATATAGAGTAGTTAGATTGAATACACACAAAAAAAATGTAATCATGCACTCACAAAAAAATCTAATATAAAGAAAAGAAGTACTCAGATATATAATTATATGCACATACAAAAAATTATGAATTGAATCATGTAATTTAAAATTTTAACATTACCTGTAAAGAAACGACGACGGAAGTGAATCCAGTAGGCAAACTCTAATATAAGGTTTTGTTAACAATAGCAAACAAAGTTTTGTTAGCAAATAAAGTTTTATTCAGAGTTTCGTACTTAAGTACACTGAACACAGAATATCCCCCTGGTCATGCAATTTAAAAGATTGATTCAGATAGCTTAGAAGCCAGAAGGTTAAAGTAAATTCAGGACCCAACTACAAACTTTAGGAAAACCAAATCAACAAATTGACATTACGACTATGATTGACATTTGATACCTGCTGTTGGGCCATGCATGGCAACCAGCAGTCTCACTATCTTGTACTCTAACTTAGACACCAGTGCCTAAGACAATATACCTTCATGTATTAATTGATATATTATATTCAACTATATAATATGAGTCCCCGAGTCTAATGAAAACCGAGACCCGCCTAATCCCTAGCTTGAAGAGCATGCATCGCAAGCCTTACCTTTGTAGCCTCTGAAGGGAAGTGGAGCTCAGCCAGTTCTCTCTCCATTTTATAAACCTTTTCATCCTATCAAACATTGGCTTCTGCTGTGTTCGGCAATTGATCTCAGTTATTGTAAAATATGCCAAGTAGAATACCTCGTGGAATTGACTATCTCTAGGCATACTTGAGCTTTATGAATTAAGCAAAGTCATCATCATTATTCAATAATTTATAAGCACGTTTCATAAGCAATTAAGGCTTGATCTCTCTTAACTTTCTAATGCCGACTTCATGTTCAGCCTAAGCTTGCACACTTTTCTCAACTTGGAGGTGTCCCTAGTTCATATAAAGTTTATCGTATACAAGTTTTGGTCCATTTATATTGCCCATGTGGGCATGTAGATGGGAATGCTGAGAAGATTTGGTAAGAGTCTTTATTTCTGCCATGAAAAGACAACATAATTACGTACTTTTCAACTGGTAACAGCTGCATGATCCTTTCCAATCAAGACATGCTACTTGATGATGTAGGGAGGCATTACTACATATTTGGAGAGGAAGCTTCCCTTTATGAAGTTAGTTATCCATCCAGATTGGAAGCCATGACCAACTCAATATCTTACTGCAGCTGTAGAGCACAACACAAAACTAATGTTGTTTCTGTTTGCGTTAATTCCTACAGAAATGCCATGTGCATTCCCTTGCAAAAGGACCAAGTGCTATCACAGCACAACGTAGGGTATCGGAAGCACAGGACACGGGCTTTACCTTCTTGGGTTGTAGGATCACTGGCGTAGGGATTGCCATCTTAGGAAGGTCCTTATTCTAGGGTGGTGTTTATTATGAGTTTCATGTCTAGTGCTGTACTTCCTCAAGGATGGGATGGCTGGGGTGAGTCGAGCAATCATAGGTACGCCCAAACTAATCCCAGATTTCTACTTTGTGTAGGTAAAAGTTCCTACAGCGTTTAATGATTCATCCTCAGTGGTCGAAGGGTATTGTCGAGAGAATAGTATGGATAAGGCCTTCTAGCTTCTTGATGAGATGAAGAGGAAGAAAGTAAGGTGCACAATGGTGACTTACAGTATAATAATTGATGGACTATGTTGTTATGGGAATTTCTCACGAGCTAATGAAATTCTGAAGGAAATGGTTGCAGGTGGTCTGAAGCCAAATGCTCAAATATACACAACTCTTATCGCAGGTCACTCTCGTGATGGTAAAGTGGAAGAGGCTAGAAAGGTTTTAGAGGGAATGACTATCCTACTTGAGATGGTAGACAAAAGATATGATCATGTTACAACTAAGAAAAAAAATCCCAATATATATGAACTCACAGACCACCCAGCAAAAACAGTCAGGATCAAAGAGAAAGTTGAAAGCAAAATATAGAATCCTTATTCAGGAACATGACACAATCATAGTTTCACATGATTTCACATATAAACAAAGTGCAACATATTTAGTTACTCATAGTTTCATGTTCAATCACCCAAAAAAACATCTCCTTATATTCAAATATCTGTGTTTGTGTTCGTTATATATTGATATTCATCATTTTCAACCAAAACTAAACTTATTTGTCCGCTAATACAGTTATAATACCTATTGCACAACCTAGAGAAAGCATGAAGAACCCGATATGCATCTATAAGTAATACACATCAAACTTTTATAATAATAATTAAAAAAAAAAAAAAAGGCAAAATTCTAACCTTATACTTATTCGCAGCAACCCACTCTTGATACTGCTTCAAAAAAATCTTATACCTCTCAACTGTATGACTCTTCCGCAGCAACCCACACTTGATACTGCTTAAAAAAAACCTTATACCTCTCAACAAGCTCTCAACAAATCCCTTCATATATATATAGAGAGAAATTGGTGTGGAGTTGGTGTGTTTGTGTAATATAGTGAAATTGGTGTTTGATTTCGATTGCAAGAGAAATTAGTGTTTGATTTCGATTGGAATTGGTAATTAGTGTTTGATTTCAATTGGAGTTGGTGGGTGTTTGATTTAGGGATATTTAGTAAATATTTCAAACTCAAAGGAGGAATGGCTAAATAATAACAAAAGAGAGATTTAAATTTGCCTACTCGAGATTTGAGGAGGCTTCCGATAGACCTGGTTATCATATAGTGTAGAGAAGATATGCGCTCACTTGCAGCATAATGAAATCTATCAGGTAAGTCCTCCTTTAGAAACACTTTCAAATATTTTCCATTTGAAACGGTGCTTGAACTTAGTCCTTTAGTCATGTTCTTTACAACTTCGGACAGAGAAACACTAGCAGGGGGCGAATTTCCAGCAATGGACCATAAAACTGAAGCCGGTCCATCGGAATTTGGACCAAGGGAGCGAAATCTTCAAGATAGAGGGACTTTCCATCACATGTACCAACCATGCCATGATCACCAACCATAATGATATTAACATCATCAAACACTCCTCTCTTTTCGAGCCCTGTTATCAACTTTTTGATGATTCTATCAATATTAGCTACTGCTTCAGTGATATTCGGATGATCGGGTCCAACATGGTGACCCTAACTATCTGGATCCTGAAAATATACGTTTATAAACGAAGGAATCTCATCGCTAGGAAGATCAAAGTATCCTAAGATGGCATCCACACGCTTCTCAAATGAAACCTTCTTGTTATAAGTGTCAAAGATGTTTTACTGAATATTTCTGATAATTTTATTGATATAAAATAGTAGGTATATACAAGAATACAGAAGATCTCCTAGATCGACATATCTAGGAGAAGATAATACTCTTACTAAGATTACAAGATACTTGCTAATCCTAACTATGGTAACAAATATTCCAACACCCTCCCTCAAGTTGGTGTGTGGATATCACACATGTCCAACTTGACAAGAGAGTCAATAAACGCCTTGCTAGCCACTGCTTTAGTAAGGACATTTGCTAGTTGGTCTTCAGACTTTACAAATGGAAAAGTAATAATTCCAGCTTCAAGTTTCTCTTTGATAAAATGTTTATCAATCTCCACATGCTTCGTCTGATCATGTTGAACAGGATTATGAGCTATCTTTATAGCTGACGTATTGTCACAATACAGATTCATTTCCACTTTTGGTTTAACACCCAAGTCCGTCAACAAGTTTCTCAACCACAGCAACTCACATACCCCATATGCCATACCTCTATATTCAGCTTCAGCACTTGATCTTGATACTACTGGCTATTTTTTACTCCTCCAAGTCACAAGGTTTCCACCTACAAAAGTGAAGTATCATGAGGTAGACCTTATGTTGTCGGCTGAACCTGCCCAATCTGCATCAATGTAGCCTTCTACTTTTAGGTGATAATATTTCGAGAATAATAAGCCTTTACCTGGAGCAGATTTCAAATATCTCAATATGCGATCTACAACATCCATATGAGGTTTACGTGGGTCATGCATGAATTGACTCACGACACTAATTGCATACGCAATATCTGGCTTGGTATGCGATAAATATATCAGTTTCCCTACAAGCTTCTGATATCTCCCTTTATCGGTTGGAGTTGCATTTAAACACAGAAACAGCTTGTGGTTATGCTCAATGGGAGTATCAACTAGCTTACATCCGAGCATTCCCATCCCAGATAATAAATCAAGAATGTATTTCTGCTAGGATAAGAAAATACCATTCTTTGATCAGGCTACCTCAATCCCAAGGAAATATTTAAGGTCTCTGAGCTGTTTCATTTCAAATTCAGAAGCCAGATACTTTTGTAAGCTAGAAATCTCCTCATCTTCATCACCTATCACCACCATATCATCAACATAGATAATCAAAGTGGTGATTTTACCTCTTCTGTGTTTTAAAAAAAAAGTGTGATCCAAGTTGCTTTGTTTGTAGCCGAACTTCTTCATAGACTTGGTGAACCTACCAAACTAAGCTCTTGGGGACTGTTTTAACCCATACAATGCCTTCTTTAGTTTACAGACCATTGTTGTATCTAAGTATTCTAGTATACCTGGGGGAGGATCCATATATACTTCTTCAGTAAGATCTTCATGCAAGAAAGCATTTTTAACATCAAACTGAAGAAGAGACCAATCTTTATTAGCTGCTAATAACAAAAGTACTCTCACAGTATTGAGTTTAGCAACAGGTGCAAAAGTTTCTTGATAATTTTAGACACCCCATTTTTGCACTCCAGGCATAATTCATTCACGATTTTGCCTTGAATTAAATTTGATCATATAAGGTGATTTTCTTTCTAGAGTCTTCATTTCTATATCAAACTTCTTTCTTTTCATCTTCTTTTAGCGTCTTTAGACTCTCCTCATCATGTTCTAGCTATGGCTGAAGTTTCGTTGCTTTTCGAAGTTTTGAGTTTGAAAATGACCAAAATGCCCCTGTAACCCTTTGGAGCCCAAATCTCGTTTTTTCCACTCTTTCTTTAGATGAGATTATTTCATATTTGAATTACCCTTGAAAAATCCTTTGAAATGAATACAAGATTGCCTAGGTTTCTTTTGGATTTCGGAAACCCTAATCTTGCCTATCCCGCTTCAAATTGTTGACGCCTTTGTTGAGTGCAACGTTTGTTTGGAGTAAGATTTCGACCCAAGGGTATTTTTTAAGAGTCCATGGGCCTTCCTAATGGATTAATGAATAATTTTTGTGGAAAAGAGTTTTCCTAATTTTGACCGGTCAAAGGGAATTTCTGAAGATTGAAAATATGGTCAAAATGGGCCTTTTTGTGGATTTTGGATTTGTGCTCGTGGGCTGTGGATCCAGCTCGAGTTGGACCTTTTAATTAGGGTTTATAGCCCATTTTAAAGCCTCCAAAAACCTAGAGAACCTTCCTTTTTGTTTGATTTGATTTGATCCCTAAAATCAAGAATATTCTGTAGAATATGTCATTTTTTGAGCCAAGTTTGGAAACCCTGGATTATGGGCTCATTAAGGACGTGTAGGGCTTGTTTGTTTGCCCTAATCCATCTAAAATATCCAAAAACCAAGGGCCAAGATCGCACCCCTTATCCCACCTCTTGAATCAAGGGCCAGATTTAGGAGGTGCAACCAAAAAGATATCAAGCCATTGGATTTTTTTCTTCATCAATACTCAGCCATTGGATCAAACTCATTACCATATTTGAATCCATCCCAAAAAGCTATAAATATGGGTCTCATTCACCCACAAAAAACAATCTAGAGCAAACTAGAGCTAGGAATTCAGAGTTAATAATCTGGACCTAGTTATTTAGAGCTAATAGCCTTCTTTTCTTTAGTGTTCTTCATTTTTTCTTCTAGTTCTTCATTTTAGCCTTCTTTTCTTCTCGTCGATCTTGAGTAGAAACTTCTTTTCACCCAAAAGTTGTTTTTTTCTCAAATCACCTGTTTCAATCCAAAAATCACAGTTATCAGTTCAAGATCAAGTTTATCATCAATCAATCAACCAATCTACAATCAAGTATGAGGCAACATTCCAAACAAGGTGACATCTTTCTTTTTTATTTTATTTCCTTTATCATTGCATATTAGGTTATTTTTTTAGTTTTATTATAACATATAGTCATTAGTTTTTTAATAATTTAGTGAGGATCATCCAACTTGATAGATTAATTTTTCAAGCTTTCTTCGTTTGCTTATCTTAACACGTTACACCTTAATAGAAGTAAGGCTGGTTTTTACCAGGCGATTGTGGGTGCCTAACACCTTCCAACATCGTACCTTGACTCCCGAACCCAATAATCATCTAGTTTCAAGGGCTAGTCCTTCACATAGGTTTTACTCAACTTTTCCTTAATAAAGTTAGTGGCGACTCTAAAATCAATTGCATAGACCTAGGTACACATTTTTGCTCGTACAGGTTTTTGGCGACTCTACTGGGGACTTCCCTAGAGAGTCAGACTTACGTTTTCTTTTGAGGTGTTTCAGTTAAGATAGGAAAGAAGAAGGCTTATCCGGAAGCCAGTTGGAATAGAAGGCCAGGGTTAAGGTTATCTCGTGCAACCGTTAACTTGCTTATGGAAATGGAGAATCTACCAGTTAATTCTCCTCAAAGGTCTCTTCTACTAGCGTCTCAGCCAATGGTTAGTTCCCTGCTTATCTCTCAAGGTGAACAATCACTGTCTAGCAATGGACAACTACCCCAAGGAGGTGGTCAGAGTCCAACATCACCCCCTCCTGGATTGGAAGACTTATTAAAGCAAACTGTGGAAAGGATGGTCCAAGAAGTACTATCCAAACTTATGAACCAGGGGCAAGGACAACAATCTCAAGGGCAATCCGTTCCATCACCACCACCACCAAGGTTTGATCTTAACCTACCTACTCCACAAGCTCAGTTGCCTACTAGGAATTTCACACACCAATCCACCCAGCTACAACTTCCTATATCATCTCAGACTCCAAACCAACCAATCTCTCATATCGACTCAACCTACATGGCTCAACCCACCATTCACCATTCATACTATAACCCAAACCAATATACATCCACACCCATGTTCACCCCAAATATATCCCAACCCATGAGCTCTACACTATTCATGTTCCCTCCTTCATACGTCACACAAACACCACAACCTACCACCTACATGAACACCCAAAATCAAAATCCTATAAACCAAGATCAATACCAAGGCCCAGTGGTAGACAGATTGAAAAAGATTGAGGAAGCACTGACAAAGATCAAAGCGGACGAGTTTGACTTGGATAGTCTCTGTCCATATCCACAAATCAGGGTTCCACATGGTTTCGAATTCCCTAAGATGAGAGATATGACGGAACTGGGTGTCCTAAAGCCCATGTGAAAATGTACGCTAGCTACTTGCAGCTATGGGGATCGGGCCGAACTATTGGTCCAATTATTCCAAATGAGTTTAAAGGGTCGCGGCACCGACTTGGTGGATGAACACAGGACGCTTCGAGAAGATGAGAACGGGCTGAACTTGCAATAGCTTTTGTGACCCATTTTTCATACAATACAGACATCCAGATGGGTCGAAGACATTTGGAGGCACTCAAGCAAGGTCCAACTGAGACATTCACTGAATATGTAACCGGTGGAGGACCAAGGCAGCTCGATTCTAGACAGCCATCGAGACGCGAATGATTCGAATGGTGGTAAAAAGTTTGAACTCAAAATATGCAAATCGATTGAGTCTCAGCTATCATCCATCTTTTCAGGCTTTGGTTTCGGCGGGGACTCAAATTGAAGATGCTTTAGCTTGTGGAACTATGACCTCAATTGTATCGTCAGGTTTAAACGATGCTCAGAAGAAGAAGCCACCTTCAGTTACTGTCAATAAGCCGAAGGACACACATGCCGTCACCACACAAGTACATCCTCAACCACACACACAGATCCAGGCAGAGGTGACAACTCATCCTTTTGCCAATCAAGTCATTTTCCCTCCAAGACAGCAAGACAGGGGTTTTCCCAGGCAACAGAGGTAGTTCACAGAATTGGGCTTCCCATTACAAGTTGTATTGAGGGCTTTAGTCCAACAGGGCTTGATTACGTTAATGCAGTCGAGGCCTCCTCCAAATCCAGTGCCATCCTGGTACGACGCTTCAAAACATTGTGACTTCCATCAGGCTCTAGGTCACACGATGGAGAGGTGCATGCTCCTTAAACATCTTATCCAAAACTTAATTGATGAGGGTAAGATAGATGCGATCAATCTTGGCATTCTCAATATATCGAAAAATCCATTACCAATGCATAATGGAAGAGTTAATACTTTGGAAGCTGTCAAGAAGGATCCGGCATCATTCATCACTCCGATCAGACAGATTCCAATGTTAGCACCACAAGGCCAGTTAATCTTCAAGATGCCGTCAGAAGATGCATGGAGCAAACAAAGCCTAAAGGTATCCAATTAAATGGGGTGGTAGCACCATTTCTACATACTCCACAGATTCAAAAGTCGTTCAAGTTGACTAGAGAGCATCTGGAAGCCTTTATGATGCAGAGGCCCATTACAAAATGGGTAGATCCTTTGAATACATCTCAATCCGCGGCGTCACAAGTTGGGTCAGAACCTCAAGGACCCGTGATTTGCCAGAATCCAACTCAGCAGCAAGTGATCCCAACTCTTATCACAATCCCCAAAGTCCAGTTTGTGCCAGCCAAGAATCACGATACCGAGGAGGTTCTAGGGAAGAAGTTAATTGAGCCCGAGAAAAGTAAAGATGACTCAGCAATCTCACTACATCAGTTGAAGCAATTAGAACCTAGTTTGGTAGAGGAATGTGTTGAGACTCACGGTTTGACAAGAGGAGGAAGGATATACAAGCCACCACACTTGCAGAAGGATCAGGTTGTGGCCCAGCCCGACCGACCTACCGCCATCTTGAGCGAGAGCGGGGAGGGTAATGAAGTAATCCAACAATTGCAGAAAACCAAGTCCAACATTTCCATATGGGGTTTACTCATGGCATCACCCCAACATAGGGAGCGCTTCTTCAAGTCTTGAACCAAGCTCATGTTCCAAATTCTATCCAAATTTCACCACTTGGCATCGCATCGCTTCCCTTAGGAAGACAAACTCCATAATATTTTCTGATGATGATCTGACCGCAGACGGAATAACTCACACGAAAGCATTGACTATTACGGTGCATTGCAACAACTATAAGGTGCCATTTGTATTGATTGACAACGGATCTTGTTTAAATATTTGTCCGATCAATTCTGCGAAAGCCATTGGAATCATGCCGGAAGACTTCACTTTCACTAAGGATACAACTAGAGCAGTTCATGGGTTTGATAATCGAGAAGAGAAGTCCTTGGCGAGTTTACAACTGACGTCCAAATAGGTCTAGTCACGTTCAAAGTCACATTCTTGGCTATGGACATCGAGGCTAATTACAATTTCCTTTTGGGCAGACCATGGCTACACCAGGCCGGCGCAATTCCCTCTACACTTCATAGAAAGCTTAAGTTCTTATGGCAAGGGAAGATTATCTGCATCACTGGTGATTCGGATGATCTGGATTCTTCAGAAGAGCATAAGGTAATACCAATGATTGAAGGAAAGTGTAACTACATTGAGGAACCATTAGGGATTGTGGAGTTTAGAGCACCCGACAAGGAGAAGCTCCCTACCCCATTTTGCAATGGAAATCCCAAGACGACTCAGTTGTTCCGTGAGCAGAACTATTTTCCAGGACTTGGATTGGGAAAAAACCAAAACGGCATTTTAGAACCACTACAGATTCCTAGTCAAGATGATCGAAAAGGGCTAGGCTATACTGAGGAGGTTGTGGAAGGACTGTCAGAATTGTTTATCAATTCTAGTGCCACGGTGAATTATCTCGAATTGGCTCTACCTGATCTAGGGGCAGAGATTGAGGCTATTATTGATTCCAACATATTTTGGGGCGAAGACGATGACCCATATCCAAACTCAGAAGTTATTGTTTCAGAGGCATATGTTAATTCCTATTCAGGATATCGCCAACTTAGGTTGGATCATGAGGCTAGACAGTTTAATTGGATAAATGAGGTTGGATCGACATCTTCCTCGTCAGGTATGGACTATACTCCATCTTTTACTTTGGCCAGTTTCCCCGGGTTAGATGCTGACCCAGGAGACAAGATTGTCACACCTTATCATGTCCAATTGGACCCTCAGACCATACTTGATTTGGATGATCTGTTGAATATGGAATCTATTGTTGACCTAGTTCCAATGTATGTTGAGAACATGCCACTTTCTGACTCCCAAACGCAATATGAGATTTGGGAAAGGTTTTTAGAGACCTTAGATTCTGATGAGGATCCAGTCATTGATGGAGACTATGATGATTGGGGAACGCAAGTCATTATTGATCCAATCCCCAACCATCATATTGCTCCGGTTGAGCCACCGGATGAGTCCGATAGGGCTCAAAGGCCTTGAAACTTTTTGTTCTAACTCCTTTTGTATATAGTTATATTTCAAAAAATCCAAAAAAATCAAATATTTCAAAAACCTAAAAAAATCCAGATATTTCAAAAAACAAAAAAAATTAAAATTTTTCAAAAATACAAAAAAATCAAAAAAGTTTTCAAAATCCCACAGAATATAATTTACCTACTTGCCTTAGTGCAAGATGATTGAATGACTTGTGTAGATTATTATGATCCCCTCCCCCCGACGATGAAGAAGGAATGGACAATGAAGCTGCTGAGTCCATTCTTTCTCATGAGCAGTCTGAGGATTGACAGACGATAGTCATTGTGAAGACAAAGACCATCAACCTTGGCACCACAGATGAACCACATTAGGTGCAGATTGGTATAACCTTGATCCCCTCTGAGCGTTGAAGCATGATCAAATTACTGAAGGAATCCATAGAAGTGTTGATCATACCTATGACAATATATTGTCTTAAGGTGGTACATGATTTTCATTGTTCGAAGATGAGAGAATCACTCACCGAGAAGAAGAAATTGAGGAGGAAGAAAGTTCAGCGGTTATGTTTGAGAAGATTTTTCAAATGTCTAAGATCACCAACATCAACATTCAACATTATGCATTTACCCTTGTGGAGAGGGCAAAGCTCCACAACGTCATTTGATCAACTACCCTACTGAAGAAGGGGAATATTCTGCATTCCATTAATCAACGGCTACTTAGCCAATCAACCAACCAGCTACCCTACCGTGGAGAGGGCAAACTCCATATTGCATCATTAGCATCCATTTGCATCCATTGAAGACATGAGAACTATCTATCAAAGAAGTCAGCTGACTCAAATCTGACTACATCAACGAGCGGAATGCTAAGAGGAGTTCATCTACGATCAATATTTTTGAGAGCCGAGATATATGAAGGAGGGCATTGATGTTCTAGTGGGACTTAGATACCAATGGAGACAGATTGTTGAAGTAAAGCTGAGCAAGCGAATCCATACTAGAGTGGAATCAATGAACCAGAAAGTTTGAACCTAACAATGAATGTCCATTCACTATAAAGATTCTACATGGAAAATCCTACCAATGCCGACCAATTAAAGAGGTACTACTTTTTACCCAACTTTGTTTATTTTAAGACGAAGAGTATAGTGGAAATCTTAGAGAGACGATAGAACAGGCCATCTTTGATCGTTTTGTTTTTAGCCTCATAAGCCCACCTAATGTCATATGCTACCATTAGAAGCCCATTTGAGCCTTAGCCTATTCTTTTATTTCCCACAATACAAGCCCATATCCTTTAGGAAGCCTAATAAATCTTTAGCCTACCCATAGATTACCCATACCTATTTTTATAGAACTTGTCATATTCTAGGGGCATCATTCCATCCATCTTTGATCACGAAACAATTATCCCCATGTTATTTATCCCAAGGAGGTGTTGAAAAAAAACCCTAATGCAAGGGGTTAAAAAAAAAAAAAAAAAGAAAAAAACACCGTCATAGCTCAAAATGCTTAGAGTTGCACAAAATGATCGACACTGGTCCAAAATGGAAAACCTAAACAAGAGGCAGTTTCATTTGAGATTTGGGATTCGTATCATTATCTCACTACCATCATTCCAATTACTCATCCCTTTATATGACAAGTTCTACTCCAAAAATAATTTTTTGATCCTATCCCTTCTTTCTGAGCCCATCACCTAAGCTTACATTATAGTCCTATGAAAGTCCACTCTTGATCTCTAAGTCCACTATATCTCCTAGTTGAGAAGTACTCAAGGGATTAAAAAAAAAAAAAAAAAAAAAAAAAAAAAAAAAAAAAAAAGAAAAAAAAAAAAATGGAAGGCATTGGAGGATTCACTACTAGTGATTGCAATGTATGAGGAAGTCGTCTCCAGAAGATTGGTCTTATGCTTCATGCTCTATCTGTTTTGGAAGAAAGTTTTTGGGTGTCGTTCAGTACGTTGTGAAGGTCAAGCAATCAAAGGGACAAGAATATCATCTACTTCATAGGTGCCAAATTTGATCGTACTTCTATCATATGGTCGTCTTCATGCTCATCTTCTTGTCGGTAAATCATTTTCCCACCTTCACTTGTTATTCAATCATTTGTGGTATTTCTTATTCTGTGAAAGAAAATTGTTTTGTTTTCCATGGTTTTCAAAATTGTTTTCAAAATAAATTTAAAAAAATAAAAAATAAAAAATGATTTGTTTTCAAAAACTTGGTTTGCTTTAGATGGCTTATGATGAAAAATCTAGGATGACACTACAAGCATGTAGAAAATTCTGAAGCCAATATATCCTAACTGAACCATGCACTTTTTGTACTAACATAACATTCAAATAATTTGGTCTATACATTCATCATAATCTGACCACTCATGCATATTTTAATAATATAGTTGCATTATAGTTTTATGTATATATATCATGTATATTATACTAACCTGTCCTGGAGAGAAATAATACCCCGTGCCTTTTTCTTTGCCAAGAAATTGCTTTTCTAGTCTCACAGGTTATCCAACAAAATTCCAAGATGCGAGATTGAGGGTAAAACTGCGGAGTATGGATAAAATAAGTGAGATTGCATTCTATATTGAGCAAAGATTCACTGTTAGTTCGGAAACAAAAAAAAATGCATTGGCTTACATGGCATGGCGTCACCTTCTCCTTCTCACTCACTGGAGAGAATAAGGAAATAATAAATAACGTAAGTGGTTTATACCTTTGCTTACAAAGAATAACCGCCATGATTTATTTGTTTCTTCCTGGACGACGTAAGGTGGGGTTTATTCCCTTTCTGGACGTAGGCAAGGTATAATTATTCTTTTTCTTCCTCTGGTCAAAAATATATAGGTGTGGTTGGACGGGCACATTAAAAAGTGCATGTGATCTTGTTTGTTTAGAAGTCGGTGGATTTTGTTTCGAAAAGGGTACTGTTCGATTTTGTTTACAAAAAAAAAGTAATGATTGTTTTTGGAAACAAAACAGTTTGACTTTTCAAAGATTCTTTTTACCTTTTTGGAAAATTGAAGATCTGTTTTAATGTTGAGTCCGTGCAAATGCAAAATGGAATTTCGGTGCATCTTACCTTAGTTCACCCGGTTGGCCTGGTTCAATCAGTTTGGTCCAGTCTAACCCAGTTTTCACCTGTTTGACCCGGGTTGGACAAGTCTGACCCGGTTTTCACCAGTTTGACTCGATTTTGACTGTTGACCAAGTTTAAAAATATATATATAAAAAAAAAAAAAAAAAAAATTAAAAAAAAAAAAAAAAAAGGCTTTCAAAAAATAAAATAAATGAATATTAGTACCATGGAGTTCTTACTCTCTATGAGAAAATATTCATCAAATTTTGTTCCACCGCACTATTGGTAACCACTTGATCATTAATATCATTTCGGTAACTCCATTTGTGCAACATTAAAATTGTTTGCGAGAACAATGTCAGTTTTTACTGACAGCCTCACGGATGGATTAGCCTGAACTCATAGTGACAGTCTTTTCCAACCTAAGTATACTTGAACGTAATTGATTGATTGATTGATTGAACTTGAATATCATCATCCCCAGCATCCATCTTTCATCTCCAAAGACATCTCTTCTTATCTTCCGTGTTAAATGCAGTTTCGTCTGTGTCTTTGTCCATCTTCTTTAGAATCTCCTATCCCCAGTGGATCTTCTTGCTCTCCCCGGTGAGTCTTTCCTTTTGTCAGTGTTTGGTTATCACCATTATATGAGAATCTTTAATTTAAGTCAAAATCATGAATGAATTGATCTATCCATTTGATTTCACCATTTTTCCAAAATGAATTTGAAAATATCAGATTTCAAAAAAAAAAAAAAAAAAAAAAAAAAAAAAATTGTCCCTTGATTTCAAAAAAGTTGTTCATCACTTTCAGAAAATATTTTTTCAATCAACCAATATCATGTTACGCGGTGTAAGTCCGTCCGATGCTTCCGCTAGCATTGATATTTTGTCTTGTGGTATAAGTCCGTCCGATGCTTCCACAGATAATCCAGTTGCCATGTTGCGTGGTATAAGTCCGTTCGATGCATCCACCAACATTCAATCAGTTTTAAGCCCTCACAAACAACTTGAAAAAAAATCAAGGATTTCAAATATCTAGGGAAAAGCCCTATTTCAAAAAATATTTTTCAAATGAATTTTCAAAGATTGCATGAGATCTTTTGGCTAGAGCTTGGCAAAAATGGTTTGTCTCCATGGCTTTGCCGTTCCGTTGCAAGCAACCTCCACCAAAGAGGGGCAACTGTAGACACCCCATTTTTGCACTCCAGGCATAATTCATTCACGATTTTGTCTTGAATTAAATTTGATCATATAAGGTGATTTGCTTTCTAGAGTCTTCATTTCTATATCAAACTTCTTTCTTTTCATCTTCTTTTAGCGTCTTTAGACTCTCCTCATCATGTTCTAGCTATGGCTGAAGTTTCGTTGCTTTCTGAGTTTTGAGCTGAAAATGACCAAAATGCCCCTGTAACCCTTTGGAGCCCAAATCTCGTTTTTTCCACTCTTTCTTTAGATGAGATTATTTCATATTTGAATTACCCTTGAAAAATCCTTTGAAATGAATACAAGATTGCCTAGGTTTCTTTTGGATTTCGGAAACCCTAATCTTGCCCTATCCCGTTTCAGCCTGTTGTGCGCACTGTTGAGTGCAACGTTTGTTTGGAGTAAGATTTTGACCCAAGGGTATTTTTTAAGAGTTCATGGGCCTTCCTAATGGATTAATGAATAATTTTTGTGGAGAAGAGTTTTCCTAATTTTGACCCGGTCAAAGGGAATTTGCAGCATTGAAAATATGGTCAAAATGGGCCTTTTTGTGGATTTTGGATTTGTGCTCGTGGGCTGTGGATCCAGCTCGAGTTGGACCTTTTCATTAGGGTTTATAGCCCATTTTCAAGCCTCCAAAAACCTAGAGAACCTTCCTTTTTTGTTTGATTTGATTTGATCCCTAAAATCAAGAATATTCTAGAGAATATGCCATTTTGGAGCCAAGTTTGGAAACCCTGGATTATGGGCTCATTAAGGACGTGTAGGGATTGTTTGTTTGCCCTAATCCATCTAAAATATCCAAAAACCAAGGGCCAAGATCGCACCCCTTATCCCACCTCTTGAATCAAGGGCCATATTTAGGAGGTGCAACCAAAAAGATATCAAGCCATTGGATTTTTTTCTTCATCAATACTCAGCCATTAGATCAAACTCATTACCATATTTGAATCCATCCCAAAAAGCTATAAATATGGGTCTCATTCACCCACAAAAAACAATCTAGAGCTAGGAATTCGGAGTTAATAATCTGGACCTAGTTATTCAGAGCTAATAGCCTTCTTTTCTTTAGTGTTCTTCATTTTAGCCTTCTTTTCTTCTCGTCGATCTTGAGTAGAAACTTCTTTTCACCCAAGAGTTGTTTTTTTCTCAAATCACCTGTTTCAATCCAAAAATCACAGTTATCAGTTCAAGATCAAGTTTATCATCAATCAATCAATCAATTTACAATCAAGTATGAGGCAACATTCCAAACAAGGTGACATCTTTCTTTTTTATTTTATTTCCTTTAGCATTGCATATTAGGTTATTTTTTTTAGTTTTATTATAGCATATAGTCATTAGTTTTTTAATAATTTAGTGAGGATCATCCAACTTGATAGATTAATTTTTCAAGCTTTCTTCGTTTGCTTATCTTAACACGTTACACCTCAATAGAAATAAGGTTGGTTTTTACCAAGCGATTGTGGGTGCCTAACACCTTCCCACATCGTACCTTGACTCCCGAACCCAATAATCGTCTAGTTTCGAGGGCTAGTCCTTCACATAGGTTTTACTCAACTTTTCCTTAATAAAGTTAGTGGCGACTCTAAAATCAATTGCATAGACCTAGGTACACATTTTTGTGCGTACAATAATCAACACCATAAGATTGTGTATACCCTTTCGCAACCAGCCGAGCTTTGTATCTCTTAATAGCCCCAACTGCTTTGAACTTGACTGTAAATACCCATCTGCACTCCATTGTCTTCTTTCCCTTTGGTAAGATTACAAGTTCCCAAGCGACATTCTTTTTCAATGCTGCCATTTCTTTTGCCATAGCTTTGGTCCATCTAGAATATGCTAAAGCTTCCTGCATTTTAATAGGAATAGAGACAGATGATAACTGGAATACATAAGATGGATATGACTTGGACAACTTGTAAGATGACACATGGTTGCTTATGGGATATTTCACTTTAGCTTTAGGATCAGGTTCATATTGAATTGGTGGTTGGCCATGGTTAGATCGAGGTGGAAGATGATATTGAACTAGTTCAGAATTAAGACTAGGTAGATTAGCATCATGAATATTAGAATCACCAACATTATGAGTATTGGAATCAACAATAATAGAGTCGGGCGATACCTCTAATGAGTCTTCTAGAGAAGATTGTTCTGGAGAAGATTGGATTAGTAGATCCGTTGTAGGAGGTAATGTACTATCATGGACTTGATCTTCACATCCTTCACTTGAGCACTCAGTGGAGGTTCCATCGATTTCTTCTATTGAGTTTTTATCACTAGGTGATTGTGATCTCGATAAATCAAAGACCATTATATCATCATGATTCTGTATTTCATTTCTATTCTTCCCCTGAAGTGAAGAATCAGTGATCTTCATATAAAAAAGGTCGTGTTCATGGAAAATGGCATCCATTGAGACAAATTTTTTTTATAGAAGATGGATGATAACACTTATAACCCTTCTGAGTTGAGCCATACCCAACAAAAACACACTTCAACGTACGTGGATCAAGTTTGGTGCGTTGTTGTGTATGTAAGTGAACATACACAACACACCTGAAGATATAGGGTGCTAAATAAACAATGGGCGGAAGTGTACAATGATCAGAAAGCACATCTAAGGGTCTCTGAAATTGGACAACACTAGAAGGTGTACAATTCATCAAGTAAATAGCAGAGGTCAAAGCTTCGCCCCATAAGTGAGATGGGACATGACCACCAATTAATAAAGACCGAGTGACCTCTAAAAGATGTCTATTTTTTCGTTCTGCAACCCCATTTTGTTGAGGGGAATAAGAGCAAGAGGTTTGATGTAGAATACCAGCCGAATGCATAAAGCTAGTAAATTCCTTTTTGAAATACTCACCCCCATTATCAGAACGAACAACCTTTACAGAGATTCCAAACTGTGTGAGCACCATCTGATGGAAAAGGGGAAAAACTGTACAGACATCACTTTTATGTTTCAAAAAATATACCCAGGTCATTCGAGTGCAGTCATCGACAAAAGTAATAAACCATTATATCCCGTTATGTGTTTGACATGGGGCAGGACCCCAAACATCTGAATGAACTAAAGAAAAAGGAGCATCAACTCTATTATCACTCAAAGAGAAAACAGTACGATGTCTTTTCGCCATTACACAGGTTTCACAAGCAAAATCAGAAAGACTACAACCATTAAATAAAGATGGAAATAATCTCCTAATATAACCAAATGAGGGATGTCCTAGTCGTCTATGCCAAAGCAAAATCTCGCATTTATTTTTATTAACCTTATCGTCACTCATAACATGGGCTTGGACTTCTTGATTGGACCGTTGAAACTGATAATCATAAAAACAGTTAAACACTAATACGTAATATTACCATTTTTTTTGTTATCAATTCTATTTCCTTACTCTATCAAATAATAATGAAACAATATAGATAAGAGTATGGATTCGTTTCACTCTTAAACTACCAAGACTCAATAGGATTCAACTAATTAAATCAAGAGGAAAGTGGTGAGAGTAATAATGATATTGATAATAAACTAATTATGATTATGTTATTAATTAAAACGTAAACTAAATAAACTAAACTAATATAAATAAGGTTTTGATGGAAAAGAATAATATAGAGGAAGTAATAAATCCACATATGCAAGTTTATTCATAATTCATTTAGTTCATGTATTAATAAGTCATCATCTTTATCAAATTCCGTAATGCAATGAAATAAAGATTCATACTTTGTAAGATCCTTAATAAACTATTACTTTCTCTAGTTAATAATTAATTAGCATAAGAGAATAATACTTCTATCAATCTCTTGTCTAGAATTACTAAACTCTAGTTCAAAACTAACAATTTCTATCTCTAAAAATATGAAAGTTTCAAACTTTAAACACATAAACACAAATAACCAACAAAAACATAAACAATCCTCACACAGGCTTCATTAAAACTCCCTCTAATGGGAGTTTTAGCCTTGATTCATTGGACTAAAATTACTTAAACAATAAAGGGAAAGCATAATAAAAGAACTTGATGTAAGAGGAGAATTGGATATGATAACTAAAGTTTTTTTATTGAATGGTTTAATGGAGGCTACAAACTAAATCTAAACTAAACTAAAAAGGGAGAGAGAGAGAACCCTAATTTAAAACTAAACTAAAGAGGGGAGTAGCTGATAAGAGCCCAAAATTGTAGTTTTAACCCCTTAACAATAATACTTTTAGACCAATTATGCGAGTAATAAATAAGAGTTCATGCTGATTACGTGCTTTTATATATTTCAGGTATAGGAGTCAATTATGTGCAGAAATGTGTCACTTTTGCCAGATAAAGGAGCAAGGGTTGGTTGCTAAGAAGTTATGTGATTAAAGGCCAAGATTCAAGGAGAAAAAGCCTTTTTAAAGCCCGATCAAAACTGAAAAGTCAAAGTCAATGCGGGCAGAAATAGCGCACAAAAGTCAGCAGAACTTTTGAAGACCGTATCGTTGGACTCAGACCTCAAAATTAGGCCTACCTTATGTCAAAACGACCAGCTTGGAAAGAGCATTCCAATGGTCAAAGCCTTGACCCAATCAGAGGAGTAAAAGTGGATAAAAAGTCTATTGAAATCAAATCCAGTTGAAAAGGCCTCTTTGGACTGAATAAAATTAGGTTTTGGGCTCGATTTTCTGGCCCAAAACATGGCTCCTCAGCCCATGTACAAAAAATTGGATCTTGTCTCCTCCATTTGAAAACACAAGACTTAGCTCTTAAGCATCTAGGTTTTACTTAGAAAAATTATCCAAGAACTTGTTTTTTAGATCTAGTTTTTTACATTCAATAGAATTGGTAGCTTAGAAAATAAATTAGTTAGACTTCATTAATTAGTTTTATTTACTTGTTTTTAATTCAGTTGTTGAATCAATACTCTTTTATTTCATTAGATCAATAAAGTTAGTTTGTTACTCATAATCTAGTTTTAATTATTAAATCACTTAGATCTAATTTCAATCATTTAGTTATTAATCATTTCTTAGTTGTTAATTTAGTTTTGAATTCTTGATTAGATCAATAGAGTAAAGTTATAATCTTTATATCATGTCTTGCTTAAATTCATATAAAAATGATAGTTTAATGACTCAAGGCTAAAACCTCCATTAGAGGGGTTTGAGAAAGCCTTGATGAAAACTTGATTTTGTTAGCTTAGAAATCGTCGTGATAATCTATTCAATTCTAGAAAGTAATTAGTTCACCATGAGAATGGGCTTGATTGCTTCACATGCTAGTTATTATTTGGTAGAGATTGCAATGAATAATTAGGGATTAGAAATACCAGTTTGTTATTCGAAAGCATTGAAATTTGGATTACGACATTTCTTTGTTAGTTGATTAAGTCTAATCAAGGTGGAATCGAATTCCCCTAATTCATTCTCTATTGTCAAGTTAGTATTTGAATTCCGTCATTTCGTTATTCCCATATTGATTAGTAGTTTCCCATCGTAGTATAATTCCATCGTTACTCTCATTAACTTTGATAGATTGATAATTGTAGTTAACTTAGAATTCTAAAGAACTAGGAGTGGAACGAATCTTCAATTCCAACTATATTGCAATAGCATCGAGAGTAGAGAACTTTTATAACATTAAGCCTGAAAATAGACTTAGTTTTACTTGTGTACGAGTTTCGTAGCTTATTCGTAGGTAAAACTATCGTTTTATCTTTTATCAAATGGCGCCACTGCCATCTTAGTTCTGTTTAGAATTGTTTTCATTAGTATTGTTAGTCTTCCCAAAGTCTCATTAAACCCACCTACCCTTGTTTGATTCTAACAGTGATTGTTTGGTTCCGAAAAATATTTTTTTTTCAAAGAACAAGCCTGAGAGCGCCCCGCGCCCTCACAAGGCTAATTCTGAGCGCGCTTGGCGCTGAAACACCTGGAGCTCGTGTTGGACCTGAACGCGACCCGCGCCCTCTTCTGGAAAAGCCTGTTTTTACTGGTTAGTTCAAACTTCCATTACTTCAAGTTATTCAGTGTTTCTAACTTGTTACACACATTGAGCTCGCGTATACAAGACACTATTCATAAGCGAAGCAAGGAGGCATTCAGGTACTTCTTTCTTCCACTCCTCGCATCTCCTGTTAGAGGTTTATATTAACATATCAGGATTATTTTGAGTGTTGTCGTGTTTACTTAAGATTGGTCTTAGCCTTGCATGAGATTAAGGCCAGGTAGAAGAAAAACCCCTAACGTAATCAACCGGCAACGTCAACAAACACGCATTTCTAGTATACCACTCACTACACCTCTAACTAGTATACCACACACTACACCTGATATAATGGCTGAAGAAAGAGAGTCATCTCTCTCTGACTTTTACAAAGCCTTGAACGACAGCCCAAAATCTTGCATCGTTCTTGCAGACCCAGTGGGGGATTTCCGAATCCCCCCAAATATATTTAATTTGTTACCCGTTTTTCATGGGTTAGACCATGAAAAACCTTATCAGCACATGCGTAGGATTGAATAAGTCCTTACCACATTCCACCATCCTACGGTTGGTGTTGAACAAATTAAACTTAGGGTGTTTCTTTTCACCTTAGCCGATAAGGCGACGTTTTGGTTAACTACCCAAGCACCTAATTCTATGGACTCATGGGCTAAACTTGTTCATCTATTTATGGAACATTTTTACCCACCACTGAAGATAGATGAAATGCTTTCCAAGATTTATTTTTTTCGACAGAATCCTCATGAATCCTTTTCGGAGGCTTGGAATCATTTCACCGATCTTCTTATAGAGTGTCCACACCATAACCTCGCGAAAGACACGTTAGTTCGTGCCTTTTTCAAAAGACTTTTACACCACCATAAAGAAGTCCTTGATATAATGAATGGGGGTAGTTTCCTCAGTAAAGGAGCCTCATAGGCTTATAAATTTTTAGAAGATCAAACAAAGTGTAATAATAACTAGGGGGTAGTGACGATATCTCCCGCTCCGCTAGTTCTTCTACAACAGTTAAGGCTGCCGGTATGTTTGAGATTAAACCCGATCTTGAGCTTAAAACTTTAATTGAATCTCTCACTAAAAAGGTAGAAGCTATTTATGTTCAACAAAAGCCTATCCCCGTCATGAATGTCAACTCTAATCCATGTAATTTCTGTTTGAGTCCTGAGCATCCCGACTCCTATTGTCCTCTCGCTTATGACCAACAAACATCACAACCAGATAATGTTTGCTCAATTAATAGCTATCCTATTCCTAACGCCCCTTGGAGATAACATCCCAACTTCAGTTGGAGAAATAATCAACAAGTTACACCTCTAGGGTGTAATAATCAAAATGTTAGGCCATCGAACAATTACAACCAAGCTCCATCACGACAAGGACAAGGTCAGGGGAATTATAATAATTATAATGCTAATAGAGGTATCGTTTCGGTTAATAATAACTATTACAACCTACTTGTTAATAATCAACGTGACATAGTTCCAGTCACACAACCTGTAACAAATACTACTCCCCAACCGGATTATTTTGACGCCTTTATGCAATCCCAACAATAAATTTTACAAGCCATCCAACTTTCCTTATAGCAGTTAGCCCAAGAGAAAGTACAACCCAAAGGTGTGTTTCCAGGTCAAGCGATACCTAATCCTAAAATAACAAACACAGCCTTTGAGGTAAACGGTAATACTAGTAAGGACAATGCAAACGTAGGTGAGCTAAATGCCATCACCACTCTCCATTCTGGCAGAGTGGTTGATAACGCCGTAACTATGCCTATAGTTACTCCACCAGTAGTCCCTACACTGGATATTGAACTAGATACCGAAATAGAAACTGAAGATCCTACCCTATAGAGGTACCAGTTAAACCACAACCTAAGAAACAAAAAGTCAAGGTTAGACATCCAGTTGATACATACGCTAAATATAGAGAGAAACCACCGTTTCCCCAGAGAGTAGCAATGTTAAACAAGGATACAAACTTTGACGAGATTAGGGAAGTTTTCAAAAATCTAACGATAAGCCTACCCTTTCTTGAAGCAATTAAAAAGTTACCTCACCACGCTAAGTTTCTTAAAAGTTGTGTACAACTAGGCGTAAGACAAATATTTCTAAAGACGCCTTTCTAACTAAACAGTTTCCAACTTTATTAGAACATAATGGAATCGTTAAGTACAAGGACTCTGGTTGTCCTACTGTACAATGGACCTTAGGAGATTCCCACACGACCACCGCTTTATTA
The DNA here is from genome assembly GCF_015680905.1 of Coptis chinensis. Taxonomy (NCBI): domain Eukaryota; kingdom Viridiplantae; phylum Streptophyta; class Magnoliopsida; order Ranunculales; family Ranunculaceae; genus Coptis; species Coptis chinensis. Next base: position 99,390,760 of record NC_141458.1, read on the forward strand.
GACCTAGGGGCAAGTGTTAACTTACTCCTATATTATCTATACAAACAAATAGGTCTACAGGAGATGCAACCTACTAAAATGATGTTGTAATTAGCGGATTAGTCTATTAAGTATCCTAAGGGTGTGGTTGAAAATATGCTTGTTAAGGTTCAGGATTTCTACTATCCTACTGATTTTTTATCCTCGATACGGAAGTCGTTAACGACTCTATTCTGATCATCTTAGGGCGTCCCTTCTTGGCGACTGCCAATGCGTTTATAAATTGCCGCGATGGTTCGATGTCCTTATCTTTTGGCCATCTTTCTGTTGAGGTAAATACTTTTAAAATGATGAAACAGTTACCAGATTCGTCTGTAGATGGGGAGGTTAGCATGATCGAGAGCTTAGCTCAAGACTATTTTAATAACACATTTCCCGAAAACTAGCTGCATAAATTCCTTTCTTTTAGAAGTTCAGATTTCACCGATGACTCCTACTTAGAGGAAGTCAACACCATCTTCGAGTCTACACCTATCGTAGACCCTTCTGTTGCTCCATCTACTGAGTTTGAAGACTTGCTGCCTAAGCAAGTTTTCACTACTCAAGATGAGGACCTTCCAGAAGCATTTATTGACATTCCTTCCACCCTGGTGCTTAAACCTCTTCCTTCAGAGTTAAAGTATATTCAACTTGATTCGGATGGTAGTCATCCGGTAATTATATCTTCTCTGTTATCTAAGGATGAAGAGGCACGTTTGATTAGGGTGATTAGGGAACATCGTTCTGCGATTGGTTGGTCCCTAGCTGACATTAAGGGAATTGACCCTAATGTTTGCACTCATCGTATCCATTTGGAGGATAACGCAAAGACTTCTCACGAACCTCAGCGTCGCTTGAACCCTGCCATGAAAAAGGTGGTAAGGGAAGAAGTCTTATGGTTACTCGATGTGGGTATCATATACCCAATCTCTGATAGCGAATGGGTAAGTCCCATTCATGTAGTCCCTAAGAAAGGGATTACCATGGTACGTAATGCCAAGGGTGAATATGTTTTCACACATGGTCCTATGAAATGGAGGATCTGTATTGATTATAGACGTTTAAATGCCATGACACAAAATGATCGTTTTCCTTTACCCTTTATATATCAGATGCTCGAACGTCTAGCTGGTCATACTTTTTATTGTTTTTTGGATGGCTACTCTGGCTATTTTCAAATTATTATTGATATTGATGACCAAGAAAAGACTACCTTCACATGTCCTTTTGGAACATATGCCTATAAACAAATGCCTTTTGGCCTTTGTAATGCTCCTGGTACCTTCCAGCGGTGTATGCTTCATATATTTAGTGACATGGTAGAGTGCTTCATGGAAGTATTCATGGATGATTTTTCTATCTATGGAGACTCTTTCACTGACTGCCTATCTAACCTATCTAAGGTTTTGACACGGTGTGAAGAGAAGAGTCTGGTTTTGAATTGGGAAAAATGTCATTTCATGGTGAAAAGGGAAATAGTGCTAGGTCACATTGTATCTAGTGATGGCATCGAAGTAGATAAGGCCAAACTAGATAAGATAGCATCTTTACCTATACCACGGATTGTCCGTGATATTAGAGCCTTTCTAGGCCATGCAGGTTTTTATAGGCATTTTATTAAAGATTTTTCAAAAATAGCTAGGCCTTTAACTAATCTGCTTTTAAAGGATGCCCCCTTTGATTTTAATTTTACTTGTAAACAGGCTTTTGAAACTTTAAAAGCCGCCTTAACCTCTGCACCCATTATATAGCCTCCTGATTGGTCTAAACCTTTCGAACTCATGTGTGATGCTAGTGATTATACTGTTGGTGCTGTCTTGGGACAGAAACTAGATAATAAATCCACTGTTATTTATTATGCTAGTAAAACTTTAAACAATGCTCAAAAGAATTATACAACTATTGAAAAAGAATTCTTAGCTGTCGTTTATGCTTTAGATAAGTTTCGTCCTTATTTGGTTGGTTCTAAGACTCTAATTTACACGGACCATGCATCCCTTAGGTACTTTCTCAAAGAAGGATGCTAAGCAGAGATTAATCCGATGCATTCTTCTCCTGCAAGAGTTCACATTAGAAATAAAGGACAAAAGAGGGGTCGAAAACGTAGTTGCCAACCACTTATCTAGACTTACAAATGATGATGATAGTGATTCTGAGTCCATACCTGACTCTTTTCTTGATGAGCATCTGTATGCTATTTTTTCTGCACCATGGTATGCTGACATTGTGAATTATTTACCGTCTGATATTATTCCTGATGATTGGTCAAGAAATGAACGAAAGAAATTCTTGGCCAGAGTTAAGCTATAATATTGGGATGAGCCCTACCTTTTTAAGTATTGTGCAAATCAGATTATTCATCGTTGTATTCCCTAGTGGGAATATAATTAGGTTCTATCATTCTGCCATGACAAAAAGTGTGGTGGCCATTTTAGTGGTATGAAAATAGCTGCTAAAATTCTTCAATGTGGGTTTTATTGGCCTACCCTTTTTAAAGATGCCTAAGTGCATTGCAAGACGTGTGTTCATTGCCAACAACTTGGGTGAATCACGAAGCGTAATATGATGCCATTAAATCCAATCATGGTGGTAGAAATTTTTGACGTATGGGGCATTGATTTCATGGGTACTTTTCCTACTTCCCATGGTTTCATTTATATTCTAATTGTCGTGGACTACGTGTCTAAATGGATATAGGCCATGGCTTGCCGTAGCAATGACCATAAGACAGTTGTGCTTTTTGTTAAGGAGTACATTTTCTGTCGATTTGGCATTCCTAAAGCCATCATTAGTGATGGTGGAACACATTTTTGTAACAGAGTTGTTGCATCTTTAGTGAAAATGTATGGAGTTACACATAAGGTAACAACTCCGTATCATCTACAAACTAGCGGACAAGTAGAAGTTTCTAATAGGGAAATAAAAAAAATCTTAGTTACAACCGTAAATCCTGATAGGAAAGATTGGTCTAAGTGTCTAACTGATGCCTTATGGGCGTATAGGACGACTTTTAAAAATCCTATAGGTATGTCTCCCTTTAGACTTGTATTTGGGAAACCTTGTCATTTGCCCGTTGAATTGGAGCACCGTGCTATGTGGGCTATAAAAAGCCTTAATTTCAATTTTGATGAGGCGGGTGTCAAGCGCAAGTTGCAATTGAATGAGCTTGAAGAAATCCGTAGCGATTCTTATGATCTCGCGAAGGATTATAAAGCTAACATGAAACGTGTTCATGATAAGCAAATCTTGTGCAAAGAGTTTGTGGTAGGTCAAAAGGTCTTGCTTTACAACTTTTGTCTACATATATTTTCAGGGAAATGAAAAACCCGTTGGTCTGGTCCTTTTCTGGTTATTGAAGTCACCCCTTACGGGGCAATCACCTTGGTAAATCCCAAGGACAACAGTACCTTTCAAGTCAATGGCCAACGGTTAAAACATTTTCACGAGTTAATGTCCCTTGATGTGAAGGAAGTCCTTTTACGGACCTTGTCTATGAGGACTGACCTTTGTTGCTTAGTGTACTTCCTTTCACTTTCATATATTGATAAGTGCACCATTCAGGTAATCGGGCCCTCCCTATAGAGTGTGTGGGTGTAAGTACCAGATTCTAAGTCCACGTTTAACATAATTCGCGTATTCCACACTTGCATGTTTTCTCGATTTTTGAGTCATGTTCCTCTATGGTGTGAATTATGCATTTATTGCATTATTGTTTTTCTTATATTAAATCTTATTCATAAAAAAATATATAATAAAAAAATCAAATATATTAAAACCATAAAAATAGTAATCTAGGAAGTCTCAGGAATCTGACTTTAAAAAACCCACGTTTAAAACAAATTTTCTAAACTTTGTTGTCTAAAATTTGTTTGGGGGTGGGGTGTCGGTCTTTCCATCCGTGATTGCTAAACTTTCTATTTGTGTTGCTTATGTCGTTTAATCGTATTTTGATTCGGGTTGACATTATCTATGAATTTAGATTTCATTCGATCGCATAACTTATGTCACGCACGCACTTTGAGGTGTTTTCCATCTTTTTATATGTCATCCACGGTTAGAGTAGCGTGTTTTATGGATCATTGGATTGGAAATTCTCTCCTGATCGTTTCCATATCTCATTCATAAAAATCAGACCAGTAACGAATCAATAATTTTAGTTTGAAGTTGCGCGAAAATTTCGGAAATCGAATTGGGCTTGGGCCCAAATACCGCACGCACGTGCGTTTCCTTCCTCAAAACAAAACAGTTCGCAATTTCTCTCTTCTCACTTCCGCCATTAACGATTTTAAACCCTAAAAAAAAAGGAAAAAGAAAAAAGAAAACCTAAATACCACCACGCCAAAAGTTTTAACCCACTCCAAAACTTCTCCACAACATCTCCACCACCATTTCCAACATTTTGCACCACCAAAACATAAAAAAATTCAAAAAATTCGAACCACCACCGTGCCACCTCCCAAAATTTTTAGTGAGTTTGCTTCAAACTCGTTCCCTACATTGTCTTCATCCAACAAATCGTTTCAAAACTTCAATGGCGCAAAGATGGAGAATTTTGCTGGAACAAGCTTTTACTGTCGACCGCTTTGCGCCGTTTTTTAGTGACGAGATGATTAGGAGGGATTGGAATAGGTTGTGGTATTCGACAGATGACTTCTACCACTCTGATTTGGTGGAACAATTCTATAAGAAGAGGGAGTTGGAGGGTCAGAAATTTTTTGTGAAGGTGGCTATGATGAGGAGAGAAGTATCTAGAGAGTTGTTGGCTGAGATTTTAGGCATTACGCCTGAACGCCATCTCGAAGCCACATTGAAGGAATCCCAGTATGCTGGAGTTCCTGCATTAATGAAATACACTGTCATGGAGGGACGGTATAATCCGAATTCTCATTGTGTTCAACGATCATCCTCGCTGCCCAACCACAATTGGTTCAGAGCTCGATGGATTGGTAAGAACGTCATCGGGAAAGAGAAGGTCAGCGACATCGGTCTGACCTATCTGCACGTTCTCTGGATATTGCAAGAGAAGAGGTATAACTTCTGTATCCTCGAGTTTATTTTAAATATGATTAGAGGAGTTGGAAGGAGTGTTGCTCCCTTTCCGGTATTGATCACTAAGATCATGCTGTCTTTTAGAGCTGTTATAAAATCTGATTGTATTATGTTAAAATTGCATTCGAATGCAATTATTTATACGGAGTGTATCCAAAAGACTTGGAAGTTGTCGGAGGATAGGGTGGTTGATTCAGATGAGGAGATGGAGGATATGACATGTTTAAATGAAACTGCCTTGGAGAGTTGTACTTCTGACTTAGAACACATGTCAGTGCTACATAGTGGCTTGCGTTGCATTTATAGTATTTGTGAAGATTTATGGACTAGGCAGATTAAAATTCGAACTAAACAAAAGAACCTTCAGACGAATTTTGAAGTACTCGACAAGGGTTAAGCGGATCTCTAGTACAACATGGAGACTCTCGTCCAGCATTAGGATGCGCATTATGCAGAGATAAAGGTAGAGATGGAAGCACATCGCCAGTTCCGAGTAGAGATTCTACGATGCATGCCACCCTTGGGGGGTTCTACGCTTCAGATGAGTCCGAGAGGCATGAGCGTCGTCGCCGAAGGACGGATGGCTCAGGCCCATCTTCATCTCAGGCCCCATCTTCATCCCAGGCCCAATCTTCATCTCAGGCCCAATCTTCATCTCAGGGTCCATCTTCATCGCATGGCTAGTTGTTTAGAAAAAATTGTTGCTTTGATGTTGTTTTTATTGTTTTTATTAGTTTGGATGTTCAGTTGTTAAATTTAGTAGTTAAATTTGAATTCGGTAGTTAATTGTTATTTGAATTTCGATTTGAATTTAATTTGGTTCTTTTCAAATTATGCGATGATTTTAGTGTTAATCCCACCTTCCCGAATTATTTGGGGGTGGTATTATTTCTTTTAGCATGGTTTTTATATGATCCACAATTTTAGAAGTAATTTTGCGATGATTGTTGGGAATGTTGCCGATATTGGCATGGCTATGATTAGAATGATGAAATTTTAATGAGTTAGGAAGTTGTTATTCTAAATTCAACCTAAAAGATATTAGGTTTGTTTTGGAATAAGGAATATAGGTTGTTTCCGTTTTAGGTTTTGGAAATATTTTGTTTCCGACAACTGCCTTAAAGATTTTTGGCAACTTGATGATTCGTTTTAGAAACTAAAACCCTATATAAACTTCCTTCATTCTCCACACAAAACCCACACATTCACTTTCATCTCTCACCTTAAACCTCACATTTTTCCCCTTTTATTTTTCAATGCACCTTGCTCAGAACACACAGAGCATGACCCGCACCCTACCCAGACCAAATCTGAGCGCACCCCGCGCTCAAAACACTGTAACTTCATTTACACCTGAGCACGACCCGTGCCCATACAAGGCATAGTTTGAGCGCGCGCTCTGACCTCCGCAGGCACGATTTTTTTTTTTTTTGTGGGTTGTTCCAGGATTGTTTGCAGCTTTTCTAGAGAGTGGTTTTGTGATGACATCTCATTACAGTTATACCTGAGCAGTCTTTCGAAGACTTGTTGGGAAGTGAGACCTATGGAGGTTGGTTCCGTAACAAGATCTTGCAATTAGGATGGCAGCATCTACTAGTAAGTGATGACGACTGGTATTCACCTCAGCTTACTGCATATTTCTACAATAATATTAATTTCTATTGTAACCATGATGGAGAACAAAAATTTTCCCTTGCAATTAATGACACGACAATAGAATTCAGTAAGTCTTTGGTAGCGTTAGTTTTAGGATTGCCCTTGCCTGATCCTATACACACGTGGGGATATATGACCGATAATGCATACCTGATAACCGGTAAAAATGAAATAGTTTTACCTACGAAATAAAGCGATGAAACTCAAAATGCAAGTAAAACTAAACTTATTACGATGCTAGATTGCTTATCAAAGATTTCTACTCTCTAATCTATCGAAATAGAGTGGAGTAAAAGATTCGTTCCACTCCTAGTTCTTTAGCATTCAATGTTTTCTAAAATTGGTGGTCTATCCAAAGTCAATGAGAGATTTACGAAAGGGAATTTATACTACGATGCAAATTTAACTAACAAAATATAAATAACGAAATGACAGAATGCTAAGGTTTGAATCTAGATAAAGAATTAGGGGAATTGAATCCGCCTTGAATCCAACTTAATCAATTAGCATAGATTTGTTGTAAACCAATTCTTATGTTCTTACGGTAAGAATTGGTCGTTCTAATCCCTAATTATACATGACATCTCTACCAATTCATAACTAGCATGTGAGGTCGTCCACCCATTCTCATGGTGAATCAACGACCTTCTAGAGTGGAATAGACTCTTACAACGATTCTATACTACACAATCAAGTTTTCATCAAGGCTTCATCAAACCCCTCTAATGGAGGCTTAGCCTTGATTCATGAAACTATCATTTCCAATTGAATTAAAACTAGACATCATATAAAGATTATAACTTTATTAAATTTAACTAAACAATAATTCAAATCTAAATTAATAACTAAGAATTGAATAACAAACAAGAATTGAAATTGGATCTAAGCAATTTTAAATAACAAAATCGAAATTATCAAGAACTACTATTTTATTTATCTAATAAAATGAAGAACAATGATTCAAATAACTAATCTAAAACAAGGAATGAAACTAATTAATGGAATGAAAACTGATTTATTCACTAATTCAAAAACTCAAATCTAGATCTAGAAGCTATTCTAATGGCTACTTTCTATCCTAAGCTATCTAACTATATCTTCATTAAGAGCTAAGTCTTGTCTTTTGTAAAGGAGGAGACCAGATCCACAATTTTGGGCATGGGCTGAGGAGCCATGTTTTGGGCCGGAAAATTGAGCCCAAAGCTCAATTTCTTCAGTCTAGAGAGCCCATTTCAGCTGGCTTTGACTTCAGTAGACTTTTTTCCACTTTTGCTCTTCTGATTGGGTCAAGTCTTAGACCATTTGAAAGCTCTTTCCGAGCCGGTCGTTTTGACATAAGGTAGGCCCAATTCCGAGCCCTGAGTCCAAAGATACGGTGGTTTCGAAGTTCTGGCTTTTGTGTGCATTTGTTTTTTTCGCGTTGACTTTTCAACTTTTGACCGGGCTTTACAAAGGCTTTGTCTCCTTGAATCTTGGCCTTTAATCACAGAACTTCTTAGCAACCAACCCTTGCTCCTTTATCTCGCCAAAGTGCCACATTTCTGCACATAATTGACTCCAATACCTAAAATACATAAAAACACATAATCAGCATTAACTCTTATTTATTAGTCGCATAATTGGTCTAAAAGTATGATTGTTAAGGGGTTAAAACTACAATTTTGTGCTATTATCAAACCACCCCCAAACAGCATTTTGCTTGTCCTCAAGCAAATATGAGATTGCATTGACCATATGCAACAAGGCCTTAAACCACTAGGAATTCTCTAGTAGATGAGTTATAGCCTCGTGAGAGTTTTCCAGTGAAGGTACTACTCACAAACTTCGTCTATACTACAACGATTAAGAAATAAAACTATTGTTTCCTTATTCATGCACCAAATTATCCATACATCTCACTAGCACTGAATACATAATAATCAAGTTGAAACCTAAGCTAATATATGCATAATAATCAATCGTCTACAATAAACATATATACAATGAGTAATACTATGAAATGCACTAGCAGGTTCGTTTCTAAAAACTCGGAATAGCGTCCTTAAGTAGGTCCTCACATAAATGTCAAGACAAAAACCACACTGATTTTTCCGCTCAAGTTTTGCTACTCCAGTGTGCAGTGGGCACACTTTACCTTACAATCTCAATGACACACAAGGAAGCCAGAGTCTATCAAACACATCTGCCACTTATTATCACACTAACCTATTCCTAATTGAGCTAGAGGTCTTTATTAGGTGTTGCGGGGATTATGAGATGGTTTAAGAAGGAAGAAAATGGATATTCAAAAAGGACAAGTCTGAGATAATAGAGTCTTCATATTATGTAACTAGAGAAGACCTTGTTTCTTACTTTTGCTTCTACACTTTGTTTCCATCCTTAGCCATATTTTTCTTTTTCTTTTTCTTTGGCTTTTGACTCCTTTGATTATATTTTTGGAGGTCTAACTCTTTATTTTATTTTATTTTATTTTTATTTTTTTTATTTGGATGGAAACTTTCTTTTCTTATTTGAAGCGACTGACAAATTCTTGATTCCAAAGGTCTTTCTCTTTTCTATTCTTCATCTCTATTGTCAGACTTATTCAAAGAATGGGTAGGCTGATTTTTTTTTTTTTTTTATTTGTTTGGTAACAGGTTAAAGAAATTGCGGGTTATGAAAGGCTAAAGAAAGGCTCAGAGGGGAGACTAGCGGAAAATAATTTCATAAGGGTTGAAATTCTGGCTATATCGATCCAAAGAGGGCCTAAATTCTCGCTTAGGATATGGTATAGTGATCAAGCAAGTGGATGTGTGATTTCTCTATCTGGATTTTACTTCTCCCTTGTGTCATTTCTCTAATGTTTCACTCATATAAGGCTTTAGGCTATATTCTCATAGGATTTGTAGAATAAGTACTCTAGCCTAGGTTTCAGAAACTTACTGCCAAACAATCATAGATACTCATGTAATATATTTATAGCTAGATACAAAGATTATTACCTACATATTAACCTAAGTTTCTACAATTTATTATAATGCAAAAGCTACGTGAAACTTCTAGATTATTCAAAGCATAGAGAAAGAAAACAATACCAATATTCCTAAGTGTATAGTATAAACTTTTAATTTTTATTTTTTTCTGAATTTTTGAAATTTTTGAATCTTTAACTAGAAAATAAGTGCATATTATACATATCTATATCCTAACAGATGCCTTAATTACACGTGTTTCTATGCCCCCCCCCCCCCAAAAAAGAAGTATGCTTTGTCCTCAAAGTATTTTAAATAAAGAGGGTAGGAAGATACCATTGAAACGCGTGAAATTCCAGAATATCTGCAAAACAAGGTTATAACATACTAATATAGAAAATAAAAACTGACGCAACTCCATAGGAGTTCCACCCGTTATGAGGTAGTAAAAAAATTAAATTGCTTGGGACATAAGCAGACACTAACTGAACTAAAACTTACCTACACTCCTGCTTACTCTACCTCTTCCTCATTATCCGCTGTAAAGAGATGAGATTTCTTCGCGTCCTGCCATGCCATGATAATTTGCCAGGCTTCACACCATTTATCATCTATGATTGCTAACCTATTAAGCGCCACTTGGTCGGATGGGGTGTAGGGGGCAACCAAATGAGGTTGCACCTGCCATCCCGGCCAAGTCATTGCACGGAAAGATCGAATAATAGAATTAGTGGGTCTCACAGTGTCGACCCAACCCGATCCGTGTAACGGGCACAAAAATAGGGATGAAACATAGCATAATACGACAAACTAACACATGCATAAGAAGATACTTATGCCTCATGTTCTGGGCTTGTGCTAAACTAGACATTAATGTCTTGGGAAGGTCATATAGCAGACGTCCCTCAGCTAGAGCAAGGAAAATGTCGCAAGTGGCGTCATTCGCAGAAGAAAAATGCCACTCCCCTAATATGTTTAGCATTATAAAGAACATCACCGTGCCCACGTTCATGGATAGGCTACGAAGGGCGACGTTATATTCCCCTTGGTCCTCTATCCTAAATATTCCTGTGCCGTAATGCTCATGCAAATCCTCATAGTTATAGAGGTACATATTATCTACCAAATAGGTCCATGAGTTTTGTATTTCAGCGGGCATAGCAAGTCCGAGAGCAAAGGCTAACAAGAACCTGGTAATTTCCATCGTTTCATCCTCAATGGTGATGGAGAACATTGGTTCTCCATCCGGTCTATCAAAGAACTTACAATTATCATAAAAATAAGATGTAAGTGTAGGAGAATAAAGTTTATCAGGACTTACCATTAGTGGTTCCCAGCCTGCTTGTATGATCACCTCGTGAAACCAAGCACCATAGGTGTTGCTCGAAAACAAATCTTCGAAAGATTGCTCGGGGATGACTTTAGGAGTTTTCATCTCAAAACTACCTTCTGTAACAGCTGCAACTATCCTGGAACAACCCACAAAAAATTGGATTTTTTTTTTTTTTTTTTTTTTTTGTCTATTGTATCGGTCGCCTCAAGGTGCGCTTGTGATGGATGAAAACTAGAATTCTGAAAACTAGGCACTAGTGTTTTGCTTAATGCTCAAGTTTGGGTTGGAGAGGGCGCAGGTCGCGCTCGGGGTAGAATTTTCCTATGGCGATTGTAAAGGCGACGTGGCCTCCCTCACGAGCGCCAGTCTGTCGCTCGAGTGATTCGCCCGAAGTGTGAAGGAAAAATAAGGTAAATTGGGAGTGAAACGTGAGAGATGAATGTGAGATGTAGTTGGGGTTGTGAATGTAGAATGAATGAAGTTTTTATAGGTTTTAAATTGCTAAAACGAATCGGGAAGTTGCCAAAAAGCTTTAAGGCAATTGCTGGAAATAATAAAATTTCCAAAACCGAAAACCGAAACAACTCATATTCTTGATTCTAAAACAACCTAATATCTTTTAGGTTGAATTTAAGATAGAAACTGCCTAACTCATCGAGATTTCATCCTACCACAATATCTATTCATAGCGATGCCCATATCGGCAATATTCTCAACCCTCACTCCAAAACAAATTATGAAAATAGATGATCATATAACGAATTATGCTATGCTAAATAATACCACCCCCAAACAATTCGAGAAGGTGAGATTAATGATAAAAACAACACACAATTTGAAAATAACCAATTTATATTAAAATTGAATTCAAACAACATAAAACAACCAAATTCAAAATTAATTACTGAACTAATATCCGAACTAATAAAACAATAAAAACGACTAAATAACAGCGAAACACAAAATTATTCGAAACGCCTAGCCATGTGGTGAAGATGGACCCTGATATGGAGATTGGTCCTGGAATGAAGAAGGGCCCGAGCCATTCGTTCTTTGGCGACGATGCTCATGCCTCTCAGACTGCTCCTCAGAAGAAGAACCTCCTTGGGGTGGGTTGTGTCCAAGCATATCTTCTCTGAACTTCCGCTGTGCTATCATCTCAGCTTTTATTTCTGTATACTGAGCATGGTGATGCTGGTGGATAGTCTCCATGTTATACAAGATATCTTCCTGACCCTTTTCGAGCATTTCAACACTCATCTGAAGGTTCTTTTGTTTATTTCGAATTATAATTTGTCTATCTCGTATATCTTCACAAATAGCATAAATGCAACGCACGCTAGTATGCAATATTGACATGCGGTCTGAATCAGACGTACACCTCTCCAAGGCATCTTCATCCAAACATGTCATGTCCTCCATTTCCTCGTCCGAATCAACCACCCTATCCTCCGGCAAAATCTAAGTCTTTTGGATACACTCCTGTACGCGCAAAAATGTGTACCTAGGTCTATGCAATTGATTTTAGAGTCGCCACTAACTTTATTAAGGAAAAGTTGAGTAAAACCTATGTGAAGGACTAGCCCTCGAAACTAGATGATTATTGGGTTCGAGAGTCAAGGTATGATGTGGGAAGGTGTTAGGCACCCACAATCGCCTGGTAAAAACCAGCCTTACTTCTATTGAGGTGTAACGTGTTAAGATAAGCAAACGAAGAAAGCTTGAAAAATTAATCTATCAAGTTGGATGATCCTCACTAAATTATTAAAAAACTAATGACTATATACTATAATAAAACTAAAAAAAATAACCTAATATGAGGATCAAAGGAAATAAAAGAAAAAAGAAAGATGTCACCTTGTTTGGAATGTTGCCTCATACTTGATTGTAGATTGATTGATTGTTGATGATAAACTTGATCTTGAATTGATAACTGTGATTTTTGGATTGAAACAGGTGATTTGAGAAAAAAACAACTTTTGGTGAAAAAAGTTTCTACTCAAGATCGACGAGAAGAAAAGAAGGCTAAAATGAAGAACTAGAAGAAAAAATGAAGAACACTAAAGAAAAGAAGGCTATTAGCTCTGAATAACTAGGTCCAGATTATTAACTCCGAATTCCTAGCTCTAGCTTGCTCTAGATTGTTTTTTGTGGGTGAATGAGACCCATATTTATAGCTTTTTGAGATGGATTTCAAATATGGTAATGAGTTTGATCCAATGGCTGAGTATTGATGAAGAAAAAATCCAATGGCTTGATATCTTTTTGGTTGCACCTCCTAAATTTGGCCCTTGATTCAAGAGGTGAGATAAGGGGTGCAATCTTGGCCCTTGGTTTTTTGATATTTTAGATGGATTAGGGAAAACAAACAAGCCCTACACGTCCTTAATGAGCCCATAATCCAAGGTTTCCAAACTTGGCTCCAAAATGGTATATTCTCTAGAATATTCTTGATTTTAGGGATCAAATCAAATCAAACAAATAAGGAAGGTTCTCTAGGTTTTTGGAGGCTTGAAAATGGGCTAGAAACCCTAATGAAAAGGTCCAACTCGAGCTGGATCCACATCCCATAAGCATATGTCCAAATCCAACCAAAAAGGCCCATTTTGACCATTTTTTCAATGATGCAAATTCCCTTTGACCGGTCAAAATTAGGCAAACTCTTCTTCACAAAAATTATTAATTAATCCATTAGTAAGGTCCATGAACTCTTAAAAATACCCTTGGGTCGAAATCTTACTCCAAAAAAACATTGCACTCAACAGTGCGCACAACGAGCTGAAACGGGATAGGGCAAGATTAGGGTTTCTGAAATCCAAAAGGAACCTAGGCAAGCTTGTACTCATTTTGAAGGATTTTTCAAGGGGAATTCAAATATGAAATAATCTCATCCAAAGAAAGAGTGGAAAAAATGAGATTTGAGCTCCAAAGGGTTACAGGGGCATTTTGGTAATTTTCAGCTCAAAACTCAGAAAGCAACGAAACTTCAGCCATAGCTAGAACATGATGAGGAGAGTCTAAAGACACTAAAATAAGATGAAAAGAAAGAAGTTTGATATAGAAATAAAGACTCTATAAAGCAAATCACCTTATATGATCAAATTTAATTCAAGGCAAAATCGTGAATGAATTATGTCTTGGGTGCAAAAATGGGGTGTCTACAACTCCTTATAACTAATTTCATTTTCTTGGGGAAGAGTATCCTCGAGAACTGAGCGGAGGATGTTGAAATCCCTCACGCTCCCCCAAGACAATATTATCTTCGTAATTAAAACAGGAAATGGTGCGATACTCTTCCCAACTCCTCTAATCATATTTAGCAAAAACTCGAGGATACAGAATTCATATCTCTTCTCTTGCAATATCTAGAGAATGTGCAAACATGTGAACCCGATGTCGCTCACTTTCTCCTTCCCAATTACATTCTTACCAATCCACTGAGCTACAGCCAGTTGGTTGGTTCGCAGGGATGACTGCCGAGTACAATGAGAATTCGTATTATATTGTCCCTCCATGATGGTGTCGTTCATTAATACAGGAACTCCAGTATACTGGGATTCCTGCACGGTGGCTTCTAGGTGGCGTCCAGGCGTAATGCCTAAAATTTCAGCCAACTTCTCTCTCGATAATTCTTTCCTAGTCCCAGCCATTTTCATGAAAATTTTCTGACTGTCCAACTCTCTCTTCTTATAGAACTGTTCAACCAAATCAAAGTGGTAGAAATCATCTGTCGAGTACCACAGCCGATTCCAACCCCTCCTAATCATCTCGTCACCGTAAAACGGCGTGAAGCGGTCGGCCGTAAACGCTTGTTCCGACAACAACCTTCGTCTTTGAGCCATTGATATTTAGAACGATTTGGGGGTTTAAATGGAATGTGGGAATGGAGTTTGAGACTCCATCACTAACAAAACAGTATTGGTGGCACGGGGGTGGCGTGGCAGTTCGAGTTTTCTTCAAAAATTTTACTGTTTTGACAGTTGCAATTGTTAGAGGTGGCGGTGGGGAGGTCGTGAGGATTGTCTGGCGTGGGTGTATTTAGGTTTTTTATTTTATTTATTTTTATTTTTGGTTAGTTTTTTGAATTTAGTAATGGCAAAATTGGAAAGAAATTGCGATTCTGTTTGATTTGGAGGAAGGAGACGCACGTGCGTGCGTTGGGCCTAAGCCCAAATTGATTTTTCGATTTTCGTCGATTTTCCGCGCAACTTCAACCTAAAATTCCCGCTTCGTTACCAGTCTGATTTATGCGAATGAGATATGAAAATGACCAGGAGAGAATTTCCAATCCAATCATCCATAGAACACTTTATTCTAACTGTGGGTGACATATTAGAAGATGGAAAATGCCTCAAAGCACGTGCATGACATAAGTTATGCGAACGAATGAACTCTAATTTATAAGATAATGTCAACCTGAATCTAAATATGATTAAACGGTCTAAACAACATAAATGGAAAGTTTGACCATCAAGGAAAGACACCCGAACACCCCACCCCCAAACAAATTTTAGACAACAGAGTTTAGAAAATTTGTTTTAACAACGGGTCTTTTAAAGTCAGATTCTCAAGACTTTAACAACTAATTGGATATATTAATATATATACCATGCAGTTTTCCATATATTAACAACCTAAAAAGTTGTGGGTCTTTCCATAAATAAATAACATGGAATGCACCCCCAAACAGAATCAAACACCAAGATTTCTTACGACGCAACTTAGTGAAATGGAAACAAAGTCTAATAGATCTAGAACGTAAGCGCGCATGCATCTTCTTTTTCATCTTTGAACGAGAGGGTGTCCAAGTGAATGATTGTGAGAAAATGGATGTTTGTGGAAGATATGGTGGATATGGATGATTTTTAGACGTAAGGGATGGAAGAAGTGAGGATGTGGGTTTAGCACAAAACTCATTCATGGTGTAGGTTGAAACTGTCTCAATTCTGAAAATGAAGGTGTCAGGTGCCTTTCCCTTAAGAATTATTTCTGTATTAAGAGAATTTAGAAATTCATTAAGCACGGAAGAAACAAGAGGGACAAACGCAAACTCCAGGTTCCGTTGAAAAGGTGGAAAGTGGGAAAAATTGGTGAAGGAAGATGAATGAGTGTCCGCTAGAACTCTCAAGTCTGGATCATCAGAGGCCCTGAGATATACAAGACATTCCTTAATAGGTGGGTCAAAAGAATCACTGGGATAGAGGGTAAAAAATTCATCTTCCGTCATAGTGTCAAGGGATGAATAGATATCAATAGGAGGGGACTCTTAAGGTGGTGAAGAAGAGTTGCAAAAGATGCTAATGAAATCTTCCTCGATTTTGGCTACGTCCAAGGAGTCCTTGATGAAGTTGGAACTTCCAAGGGCAAGGAATTTGTGCATCTGATTATCTGGAAACGTGGTTTTGAAATAATAATGAGCTAAACTCTTGATCATGCTAACCTCTCTATCGATATTGGTATCAGGAACCTGTGTGATTGTTTTAAAATCATTGACCTTAGCAGAAAAATGGCCAAAAGATAGAGACATCGAACTATCGCGACAATTTATAAGCGCGTTGGCAGTTGCCAAGAAAGGGCGCCCTAAAATGATCGGGACCGAGTCGTTAGCGACTTCTGTATCGAGGATAACAAAATCTGCAGGATAGTAGAAATCCTGAACCTTAACTAGTGCGTTTTCCACTACACCCTTAGGATATTTGATAGACCTATCAGGTAATTGCAACGTCATTGTTGTAGGTTGCATTTCCTGTAGACCTATTTGTTTATAGAAGTAATAAGGGAGTAAGTTAACACTTGCCCCAGGTCTAATAAAGCAGTGGTCGTGTGAGTATCTCCTAAGGTGCATTGTACAATAGGATGACCAGGGTCTTTGTACTTAACTATTCCATTATGTTCTAATAAAGTTGGAACCTGTTCAGTTAGAAAGGCGTCTTTAGGAATATTTGTCCTACGCCTAGTAGTGCACAACTCCTTAAGAAACTTAGTATGGTGAGGTAATTTTTTAATTGCGTCGAGAAAGGGTAGGTTAATCGTTAGATTTTTGAAAACTTCCCTAATCTCGTCAAAGTTTGTATCTCTCTTTAACATAGCTAATTTCTGTGAAAACGGTGGTTTCTCTCTATATTTAGCGTATGGTTCAACTGGATATCTAACCTTTGCTTTTTGTTTTCTAGGTTGTGGTTTAACTGGTACCTCTATAGAGGTAGGATCTTCAGTTTCTGTTTCGGTATCTAGTGTAATATCTAGTGTAGGAACTCCTGGTGGGGTCACTATAGACGTAGTTACTTTGTTATCCACCACTCTGCCTGAATGGAGAGTGGTGATGGAATTTATCTCACCGACGTTTGCATTTTCGTTACTAGTATTACCGTTTACCTCAAAGGCTGTGTTTGGTATTTTAGGATTAGGTATCGCTTGTCCTTGAAACACACCTATGGGTTGTACTTTCTCTTGAGCTAACTGCTGTAAAGAAAGTTAGATGGCTTGTAAAATCTGTTGTTGAGATTGCATAAAGGTATCAAAACGATCCGGTTGTGGAACTATGTCACGTTGATTATTTATGGGTGGGTTGTGATAGTTATTATTATTAACCGGAACGATACCTCGATGTTCATTATAATTATTATTGTTATAATTATTATAATTACTCTGACCTTGTCCTTGTCGTGGTTGAGCTTGGTTGTTATAAGTATAATTACCCTGACCTTGTCCTTGCCTTGGTGGACCTTGGTTGTAATTGTTTGTTGGCCTATCATTTGGGTTAAACAACCTTGGAGGTTGTTGATTATTTCGCCAACCGAAATTGGGGTTTTGTCACCAAGCTACGTTAGGTTCGCTATTAATGGAACAAACATTATCTTGTTGTGATTGTTGTTGTTCATAGGCGACAGGACAATAGGAGTCGGGGTGCTCTAGACTCAAACAAAAATTACATGGATTGGAGTTGACATTCATGACGGGGATAGGCGTTTGTTGAACAGAAATAGCCTCTACCTTTTTAGTTAGAGATTCAATTAAATTTTTAAGTTCTGGATTGGGTTTCATCTCAAACTTACCGGCGACTTTAATAATTGTAGAAGAACTAGCGGAACGGGAGATATCATCACTACCCCCCCCCCCAGTTATTATTACGCTTAGTTTGATCTTCTAAAAATTTATACGCCTCGGAGGCTCCTTTACTTAGGAAACTACCCCATTCATTATGTCAAGCACCTCTTTGTGGTGGTGTAACAGTCCCTTGAAAAAGGCACGAACTAGCGTGTCTTTAGCGAGGTTATGGTGTGGACACTCTATAAGTAGATCGGTGAAACGATTCCAAGCCTCTGAAAATAATTCATGAGGATTTTGTCAAAAGAAATGAATCTTGGAAAGCATTTCATCGGTCTTCAGTGGTGGGTAAAAGTGTTCCATAAACAGTTGAACAAGTTTATCCCACGAGTCCACAGAATTAGGCGCGTGGGCAGTTAACCAAGACTCCGCCTTGTCGGCTAAAGTGAAGGGAAATACCCTCAGTTTAATTTGTTTAGCACCAACCGTAGGATGGTGGAATGTAGTAAGGACTTGGTCAATCCTACGCATGTGCTGATAAAGTTTTTCATGGTCTAACCCATGAAAAACGGGTAACAAATTAAATATATTTGGGGGGATTCGGAAATCCCCCACTGGGTCTGATAGAACGGTGCAAGATTTAGGGCTATCATTTAAGGCTTTGTAAAAGTCAGAGAGAGGAGACTCTCTTTCTTCAGCCATTATTTCAGGTGGTGTGTGTGTTATTCTAGCTAGAGGTGTAGTGAGGTATACTAGAAAGGCGTGTTTGTTGACGTTGTCGGTTAATTACGTTAGGCGTTTTTCTTCGGCCTGACCTTAATCCCATGCAATGCTAAGACCAATCTTAACGAAACACAACAACACTCCAAACAATCCTGATTTGCTAGTATGAACCTCTAACAGAAGATGCGAGGTGTGGAAGAAAAGAGTACCTGAAAGCCTCCTTGCTTCGCTTATGAATAACGTCTTGTTTACGCGTGCTCAGTGTATATAACAAGGTAGAACACTGAAAATCTTGAAGAAATGGAAGTTTGAACAAACCTGTGGAAATCGGGCGGTTTTGAGGCGCTCGAATAGGCCTACTTCAGGAGTTCCGCAGTCACGGAGTTCGGGCATGTGGGCTTCGATCGTTCGATGTTAGCCTTGGTAGGGCGCAGGTTGCGCTCAGCCAAAAGGTGGAATTCCAGGCGTGTGGGCATGGGTGCACTCGTGTTTTTCCTTGGCAGGGCGCAGGTCGCGCTTAGCCAAAAGGTGGAGTTCCAGCGTTTGAAGTCGCTCAATTTGGTTTTGCCCCAGTGGGAGTCATTTCAGAGTAATTTTTTTGAGGAAATTTCAGTGCTGAAATGGACAACCACAGTGAGAATCAAACAAGGGTGGGTGGGTTATGGGACTTTGGAAAACTATCAATTCTAAAGAAAACAATACTAAAGGGAACTAAGATGGCAGCGGCGTCATTTGATAAACGGTAAAAATTGAATAGTTTTACCTACGAAATAAAGCGATGAAACTCAAAAAGCAAATAAAACTAAACTTATTACGATGCTAGATTGCTTATCAAATATTTCTACTCTCTAATCTATCTAAATAGAGTGGAGTAAAAGATTCGTTCCACTCTTAGTTCTTTAGCATTCAATGTTTTCTAAAATTGGTGGTCTATCCAAAGTCAATGAGAGATTTACGAAGGGAATTTATACTACGATGCAAATTTAACTAACAAAATATAAATAACGAAATGACAGAATGCTAAGGTTTGAATCTAGATAAAGAATTAGGGGGGAATTGAATCCGCCTTGAATCCAACTTAATCAACTAACATAGATTTGTTGTAAACCAATTCTTACATTCTTACGGTAAGAATTGGTCATTCTAATCCCTAATTATACATGACATCTCTACCAATTCATAACTAGCATGTGAGGTCGTCCACCCATTCTCATGGTGAATCAACGACCTTCTAGAGTGGAATAGACTTTTACAACGATTCTATACTACACAATCAAGTTTTCATCAAGGCTTCATCAAACCCCTCTAATGGAGGCTTAGCCTTGATTCATGAAACTATCATTTCCAATTGAATTAAAACTAGACATCATATAAAGATTATAACTTTATTAAATTTAACTAAACAATAATTCAAATCTAAATTAATAACTAAGAATTGAATAACAACCAAGAATTGAAATTAGATCTAAGTAACTTTAAATAACAAAATCGAAATTATCCAGAACCACTATTTTATTTATCTAATAAAATGAAGAACAATTATTCAAATAACTAATCTAAAACAAGGAATGAAACTAATTAATGGAATGAAAACTGATTTATTCACTAATTCAAAAACTCAAATCTATATCTAGAAGTTATTCTAATGGCTACTTTCTATCCTAAGCTATCTAACTATATCTTTCTTAAGAGCTAAGTCTTGTCTTTTGTAAAGGAGGAGACCAGATCCATAATTTCGTGCATGGGCTGAGGAGCCATGTTTTGGGCCGGAAAATCGAGCCCAAAGCCCAATTTCTTCAGTCCACAAAGCCCATTTCAGCTGGCTTTGACTTCAGCAGACGTTTTGTCCACTTTTGCTACTCTGATTAGGTCAAGTCTTGGACCATTGGAAAGCTCTTTCCGAGCCGGTCGTTTTGACATAAGGTAGGCCCAATTTCGAGGCCTGAGTCCAAAGATATGGTCTTCGAAAGTTCTGCTGATTTGTGCACTATTTCTGCACGCGTTGACTTTTCAGCTTTTGACCGGGCTTTACAAAGGCTTTGTCTCCTTGAATCTTGACCTATAATCACAGAACTTCTTAGCAACCAACCCTTGCTCCTTTATCTCGCCAAAGTGGCACATTTCTGCACATAATTGACTCCAATACCTGAAATACATAAAAACACGTAATCAGCATTAACTCTTATTTATTACTCGCATAATTGGTCCAAAAGTATGATTGTTAAGGGTTTAAAACTACAATTTTGGGCTCTTATCAATACCTCTATGACTATACATATTTCCATGAGTATTATGGGGGAGGAGTGTTTCGTGTAATGGACCAAGGGTGATATAGCATAGCCCTTGGTAGCCTATCCCTGAATGTAAGCACCACCATGTTATTCATCCTGATGAATATTTTAGGGGAGTGGCAGTTTACTTTTGCAAATAGTACCGCTGGTGACGTTTTCCTTGCTTTAGCTGAGGGACGTCGCCGATATGACATTCCTAGAGTTTTAGTGGCTAGTCTTAAGAGAGCCCATAGCATGCGGCATAAGTATCTTCTTTTGCCTGTTTTGGTTTGCCGCATCATACGCGGTTGTTTACCTGAATTATGTACCTAGTTCACGGATTGGAAAAGGGTTGAAGTCATAAGACCCACCAATTGCGTGGTTCGTTCATTTCAAGTTATGACTTGGCCGGGATGGCAGGTGCAACCTCATTTGGTTGCTCCTTACACCCCATCAGACCGAGTAACACTCGGCGAGTTAACCGCAATGTGGATGACACACACGAAGGAAGGCTTGGCAAGTTATTATAGCATGGCAGGACACAACAGAGCCTTGGTCCTATGAAGAGGATGAGGATGAGGATGAGGATGAGGATAACGCTTAAACGGGGGAGATAAGGTAAGTTTTTAGTTTCAGTTAGTGTCTGCTTATGTCTCAAGCAATTTAATTCTTGTTAACCCCATAACGGGTGGAACTCCTATAGAGTTGCGTCTGTTTTTCTTTTTCTATATTGGTATGTTTAACCTTGTTTTGCAGATGTTCCAGAATTTCACGCGATTCCATGATATTTTTCTACCCTTTTTATTTCAATACTTTGAGGACAAAACATGCTTCTTGTTTAGGGGTGGCATAGAAACACGTGTAATTAAGGCATCTGTTAGGATATAGATAGGTACAATATGCACTTGTTTTCTAGTTAAAATTTTGATTTTTTTTAAAAAAAATAATAATAAAAAATAAAATATGTTATGCTATACACTTAGGAATATTAGTATTGTTTTCTTTCTCTATGCTCTTAATAATCTAGAAGTCTCACGTTAGCTTTTGTATTAGAATAATTTTTAGAAACTTAGGTTAATATATAGGTAATAATCTTTGCATCTATCCATAAATATATTACATGAGTATCTATGATTGTTCGGCAGTAAGTTTCTAAAATCTAAGCTAGAGTACTTATTCTACAAATCTTGTGAGAATATAGACTAAAGCCTTATATGAGTTAAACATTTGAGAAATGACACAAGGGAGAAGAAAAATCCGGATAGAGAAATCACACGTCCACTTGCTTGATCACTATACCATATCCTAAGCGAGAATTTAGGCCCTCTTTGGATCGATATAGCCAGAAATTCAAACCTTATGAAATTATTTTCCACTAATCGCCCCTCTTTAGCCTTTCTTTAGCCTTTCATAAACCACAATTCTTTTACCCTTTTATAAAAACAAAACAAAATAAAAAAAAATAAAAAAAAATAAAATCAACCTACCCAATTTAGAATGAGTCTGAGAATAGGATGAGTGAAGAAAAGAGAAGAGAAAAACCTGTGTAAACAAAAATTAGTTAGTTGCTTCATAAAAGAAAAAGGAAAGAAGTTTCCATCAAAAGAAAAGAAAAGAAAAATAAAAATAAAAATAGAAACAAAATAAAAACTCCAAAAGAATAAAATGAATCAAAAAGCCAAAATAAAAAGGCTAAGGATGGAAATAAAGTGTAGAAGGAAAAGAACAAGGGTTTCTCTAGTTACATAATATGAAGACCCTATTATCTCAGACTTGTCCTTTTTGAATATCCATTCCTTCCTTCTTAAACCATCTCCTAATCCCCGCAACACTCAATAAAGACTTCTAGCTCAATTAGGAATAGGTTAGTGTGATAGTAAGTGGCAGATGTGTTTGATCGACTTCAGCTTCCTTGTGTGTCATTGAGATTGTAAGGTAAAGTGTGGCCACTGCACACTGGAGTAGCGAAACTTGAGCGAAAAATTAGAGTGGTTTTTGTCTTGACATTTATGTGAGGACCTACTTAAGGATGTTATTCCGAGTTTTCATAAACGGACCTGTTAGTGCATTTCATAGTATTACTCATAGTATATATGTTTATTCGTAGATGATTGATTATTATGCATATATTAGCTTAGGTTTCGACTTGATTATTATGTAGTCATTGCTAGTGAGATATATAGATAATTGGGAGCATAAATAAGGAAACAATAGTTTTATTTCTTAGTCGTTCTAGTATAGATGAATTTTGTGAGTACCTTCACTGGAAAACTCTCATGAGGCTATAACTCGGTCACTAGGGAATTCCTAGTGGTTTAATGCCTTATTGCATATGGTCAATGCAATCGCACTCGGCGAAACGAGATTAGTTAGAACTCTATTTTTGGTCACTTATTCTAATTTCTCATATTTGCTTGAGGACAAGCAAAATGCTATTTGGGGGGTGGTTTGATAAGAGCCCAAAACTGTAGTTTTAACCCCTTAACAATAATACTTTTAGACCAATCATGCGAGTAATAAATAAGAGTTAATGTTGATTACGTGCTTTTATATATTTCAGGCATAGGAGTCAATTATGTGCAGAAATGTGTCACTTTTGTGAGATAAAGGAGCAAGGGTTGGTTGCTAAGAAGTTCTGTGATTAAAGGCCAAGATTCAAGAAGAAAAAGCCTTTTTAAAGCCCGGTCAAAACTGAAAAGTCAAAGTCAACGCGGGCAGAAACAGCGCACAAAAGTCAGCAGAACTTCCATAGACCGTATCGTTGGACTCAGACCTCGGAATTAGGCCTACCTTATGTCAAAACGACCGGCTAAAAAAGAGCTTTCTAATGGTCTAAGCCTTGACCTAATCAGAGGAGCAAAAGTGGACGAAACGTCTATTGAAGTCAAATCCAGTTGAAAAGGCCTCTGTAGACTGAAGAAATTGGGTTTTGGGCTCGATTTTCCGGCCCAAAACATGGCTCCTCAACCCATGCACGAAAAAGCGGATCTTATCTCCTCCATTTGAAGACACAAGACTTAGCTCTTAATCATCTAGTTTTTACTTAGAAAAATTATCCAAGAACTTGTTTTTTAGATCTAGTTTTTTACATTCAATAGAATTGGTAGCTTAGAAAATAAATTAGTTAGACTTCATTAATTAGTTTTATTTACTTGTTTTTAATTCAATTGTTGAATCAATACTCTTTTATTTCATTAGATCAATAAAGTTAGTTTGTTACTCATAATCTAGTTTTAATTATTAAATCACTTAGATCTAATTTCAATCATTTAGTTATTAATCGTTTCTTAGTTGTTAATTTAGTTTTGAATTCTTGATTAGATCAATAGAGTAAAGTTGTAATCTTTATATCATGTCTTGCTTAAATTCATATATAAATGATAGTTTAATGACTCAAGGCTAAAACTTCCATTAGAGGGGTTTGAGGAAGCCTTGATGAAAACTTGATTTTGTTAGCTTAGAAATCGTTGTGATAATCTATTCAATTCTAGAAAGTAATTAGGTCACCATGAGAATGGGTTTGATTGCTTCACATGCTAGTTATTATTTGGTAGAGATTGCCATGAATAATTAGGAATTAGAAATACCAGTTTGTTATGCGAAAGCATTGAAATTTGGATTACGACATTTCTTTGTTAGTTGATTAAGTCAAATCAAGATGGAATCAAATTCTCCTAATTCATTCTCTATTATCTAGTTAGTATTTGAATTCCGTCATTTCGTTATTTGCATATTGATTAGTAGTTTCCTATCGTAGTATAATTCCATTGTTACTCTCATTAACTTTGATTGACTGATAATCGTAGTTAACTTAGAATTCTAAAGAACTAGGAGTGGAACGAATCTTCAATTCCAACTATATTGCAATAACATCGAGAGTAGAGAACTTTGATAACATTAAGCCTGAAAATAGACTTAGTTTTACTTGCGTACGAGTTTCATAGCTTATTCGTAGGTAAAACTATCGTTTTATCTTTTATTAGTAGCCAATTTTTGTTTTAGTCTTAACTCTCTTTATATAGGAGTGGGTTAGGTTACAATTTTGTGCATGGGCTTTTAGGCTAGGTTATAGACCCATAAATCAAGTCCATAACCCAATTGGGTAAATCCAAGACTTCCAATTCTGGTTGTGTTACTGTAGCATGCAATTTCACTAACTTATACTACTCTGATCGAATCAAGGCCTAGACCATTAGAAAGATATTTCTGAGTCGGTCATTTTGATATAAAATGGGCCTAATTCTGAGGCCTGAGTCCAATGCTATGGCTTTTTGAAGTTTTGTTGACTTTTCTTCAGCTTTCTAATCCGGTTTGACTTTCACTTAACAGTGTTGACTTGGGATTTTTAAGGGCTTTTTCTCCATTAAACTTGGGCTTCTTCATGGAACTTCTATAGCAATCACTTTAGCTCCTTTTAGCGCCTAATTAGTAACAAATTGACATTTATTCAACTCTGAAGCCTGAAATACTCAAAAGCACGCAATTAGTGATAAACCTATATTATTAATAACATAATTAGCTAAATAGAAATACTATTAAAAGGTTTAAACTACAGTTTTAAGCTCTTATCAAACCACTTTCAAACAGCATTTTGCTTGTCCTCAAGCAAATATGTGAAATTAAAATAAGTGGCCAAAAATGTATTTTTAATTAGTCTCGTTTCGCTGAGTGCGACTGCATTGACCATATGCAATAAGGCCTTAAACCACTAGGAATTTTCTAGTGGACGAGTTATAGCCTCATGAGAGTTTTCTAGAGAAGGTACTCATAAACTTCATTTATGCTACAACGACTAAGAAATAAAAGTAATTGTTCCCTAATTTTATCTCGGAATCTATACATCTCACTAGTATTTAAACAAGAATGATCATTCTAAAACTTAAACTAATACATGCATAATAATCAAATCATCTTAAAATAAACAACTATACAATGAACTATAATATGAAATGTAATGGCAGGTCCGTTTCTGAAACTTTTGGGTAGCGTGCATAATAGGTTCTCATAAGGAATGTGTCAAAACACATTGCACTCTGATTTTTCCACTGAAGTTTGCTAACTCCAGTGTGCAGTGGGCATACATTTCCTCACAATCTCAATGACAATCCAAGGAAGCCGAGGTCGATCAAACACATCTACCACTTACTATCACACCAACCTATTCCTAATTGAGCTAGAGGTATTTATTAGGTGATACGGAGTGTAAATGTTGGTTAAAGAAGGAAGGAAATGGATATTCAAAAGGACAAGTCTAAGAAAATAGGGTCTTCATATTATGTAACTAGAGAAAACCTTGTTTCTTTGCTTCTATACTTTGTTTCCATCCTTAGCCTTTTTATTTTGGTTTTTTTACTTTTTTTATTATATTTTTGGAGTTTTTATTTTATTTTTATTTTTATTTTATTTTATTTTATTTTTCTTTGGATGAAAACTTCTTTTCTGAAGCAACTAACTAATTTTTGTTTACACAGGTTTTTCTCTTCTCTTTTCTTCACTCATCCTATTTCTCCGACTTATCTAGATAGGTAGGCTGATTTTATTTTTTTTTTTTTTTTTTGTTTTATTGGGCAAAGAATTTTTGGTTTGTGAAAAGGCTAATGAAAGGCTCAGTGGGATAACTAGCGGATAATAAATTTCATATAGGTGTGAATTTCTGGCTATATCGATCCAAAGAGGGCCTAAATTCTCACTTAGGATATGGTATGGTGATCAATCAAGTGGATGTGTGATTTTTCTACTCAAAATTTACTTCTCCCTTGTGTCATCACTCAGATATTTTACTCTTATGAGGCTTTTAAGCTAGATGCTCACATGATATGTATTAAGTACTCTAACCTAGGTCTCAGAAACTTACTACCAATACAACCATAGATGCTCATGCAATATATTTGTAGAAAGATGCAATGATTATTATCTACATATTAACCTAAGTTTCTAAAATTAAATCCTAATTCAAGTACTACGTGAGATTTCTAGACTAATATTATTATGGAGAAAGGAACAATATCATTATCACTAAGTGCCTAGTATAAACAATATTTATGATTTTTAATATTTTATAAAGAAAAGTGCATAATTTACATCCTAAAAGTGCCTAATTTTTGTAAATATTTCTAACCCACCCCCAAACAATCGAACGCTTTGTCCTCAAAGTGTAAAGAGATAAGGAAAGAATTTACCATAGAAACGTGGCAAAAATTGGCAGTACCTATAACATATATATTATAAAAGATGATATGATAACATGATGCACAATTAAACTATTACGTATTAACTAAATTGGAGTAAACATGACAGACAATGGGTGGAAAAATATTTTGAAATGAAATACCAAAATACGCCACCCCTAAACAAAATTGGAAAACTTTTTTTAAGTTTGAAAATTTTTGTTTGGCCTATACTCTAGAAAAGTGGTATTGTACAAAAACTTGGGTCTTTTAAAGTCATATTCCCTAGACTTAAAGTGATATATATGTATTAATATGCAGTTTACCATATATCAATAATCTAAATAATTGTGGATCTTTCCATAAATAGTTAACATGGAAAGCACCATCAAACAAAATTAAGCACCAAGATTTCCTATGACGTGGTTTAGTAGAATGGGAGTGAATTATGATGGATCTAGAACCTAATCAAGCATACAGTTTCTTCTTTGTCCTCCTCCTATGAAAGGGATGCCAAGTGAATGAACATGAGAAAATGGATGGTTGTGGAAGATACGTGGGATGTGGATAATTTTGAGAAGGAATGAATGGAAAAAATGAAAAAGTGTCAGGTGGCTTGTCCTTGGGTGTTACTTCTTCACCAGATGGGTTTAGAAAGTTATGAAGCATAGGACAAACAAGAAGGTCAAGTACAAACTCAATGGTTTTTTGAAAAGGTAGAGGGCGAGGAACATTCGTGATGGAAGGTGAATGAGTAAGATGAGGATGTGAGGTGGGTGAATGGTGCTCAACTAGTGTTCTTAGTTCTATATCATCAGAGGCCTTGAGATATGCAAGACATTCCTCAATAGGTGGGTAAGAAGAATCACTGGGATAGAGGGTGAAAAATTATTCTTCCGTCATGGCGTCAAGAGATGGGTGGATGTCAATAGGAGGGGACTCGCGAGGTGGCAATGAAGGGTTGCAAAAGAGTTGAAGGAAATCTTCCTCGATGTTATCTATGTCTAGGGAGTAGAAATTGTGATCCTTGTCTTCTTCCATAAGAGGGGTATCTACTAGTGTAGGGACTAAAGCGTCAGCCGCACTAATGTGAGGTACAAAACTCTCAATGGACTTCACTTTTCCTTCTACAGGCAAACCTAGTTGTCTTTGCTTTTGTCTAAACATGTTAACTTCCACAGAAAGATTCCCAAAAGAAAGAGTCATTGAGCCATCCCGACAATTGATTTGGGTATTGGCGGTTGCCAAGAAAGGACGCCCTAAGATGATGGGAATGGAATCATGAGCAACTTCTGTGTTGAGAATAACAAAGTCGGCTGGATAGTAAAAATCCTGAACTTTAACGAGAATGTTTTCAACTACACCCTTGGGATGCTTAATAGAACGATCGGCTAACTGCAAAGTCATTTTGGTTGGTTGAAGTTTTGTTAGACCTAGTTGTTTATATAAATAAAAAGGGAGTACGTTAACACTCGCTCCCAAGTCTAATAAAGTAGTTGTTATGAAGGTATCACCTAAGGTGCATTGTACAGTAGGAGGACTAGGGTCCTTGTACTTAACAATTCCGTTATGTTCAGATAAAGAGGGATATTGTTCAGTTAAAAAGGCTTCATTGGGTATGTTGGTTTTCCTCTTCTTGGTGCACAACTCTTTTAGAAACTTAGCGTGTCCAGGTAGACTTTTTATAGTATCTAGAAAAAGTAGGTTTATAGTCATATTTTTAAACACTTCCCTAATCTCATCAAAATTCTAGTCCTTTTTAGACAAAACTAGTCTCTGGGGATATGGTGGTTTATCTCTATATTTAGCATAAGGTTCAAAAGTATTATTAGTCTTTGCATTATTTTTAGCCGTTTTCCATCTAGGTGTCCATATTAGAACCTCTACAGGATCATCAATTTCTATGGTGGTATTTAGTAAGGTTGTACCTCTTGGTTGTGGTTGGACTGGAACTTCTACAGTTGTAGGGTCTTCAATTTCTATGATAGTATTCGGTATGGTTTCATTTTCAGTTTTCATTTGCGGGCCATCTGTAAGCATAGTCACTTTGTTATCAACTACTCTCCCTGAACGAAGGGTAGTGATTGCTTGTAGGTCCTCTTGGTTTATATTACCATTACAGTGAATACTGTTTATTTCACAGGCGGTGTTTGTTGACTTAGGATTAGGCACTGCTTGACCTGGAAACACGCCTGTTTGGTTATTATTTTGGTTAGGAGACATGTCAATAACCTTTTAGCACAAAGACTGCATCATTTGCATCATTTGTTTTATCATATTAGAGTTTTGATCATGCTGATCTTTCATCAAGTTTGAGTTTTGTTGCATAATTTGATTTTGTTTTTCCAACAAGGTCGTGGTTGTGCATAAACAAGAGGACAATAGAAGTCCGAATGCTCAAGACTAAAACAGACATTACAACGAGTAGATTTAATGTTCATAACAGGAGTAGGTTGTTGTTTAACAGAGATGGCATCTACCTTTTTAGTGAGGACATCGATAAGAGTTTTAAGCTCGGGATCAGGTTTAACCGCAGAAGAAGGAGTGGAGCAGGAAGAGTCGTTACCTCCCCAACTGTTGTTCCTCTTAGATTGATCTTCTAAGAGTTTATAAGCCTCCAAGGCTCATTTACTAAGAAAACTACCCCCAGTCATGATATCTAGAACCTCTTTATGATAATGTGAAAGCCCCTTGAAGAAAGCACGAACAAGCGTGTCTTTTGCAAGGTTATGATGCGGACATTCTATGAGAAGATCAGTGAAATAGTTGCAGGCCTCTAAAAAGGATTCATGAGGGTTCTGGTGGAAGAAATGAATCTTTTGAAGCATTTCATCGGTCTTCAGTGGTGGGTAAAATTGTTCAATAAACAATTGAACAAGATTAGCCCATGAGTCCACAGAGTTTGGCGTTTGGGCAGTTAACCAAGATGCCGCCTTGTCGGCTAGGGTGAATGGAAACACCCAAAGTTTAACTTGATCCGGACTTACGCTAGGATGATGGAATGTAGTGAGAACTTGTTCTATCCTACGCATGTATTGATAAGGCTTCTCGTGGGCTAAACCATGGAAACCTGGTAACAAGTTAAATATATTCGGGGGAATTCAAAAATCCCCCACTAGGTCTGCAAGAACGATGCACGACTTAGGGCCATCGTTTAGTGCTTTATAAAAATCAGAGAGAGGTGTCTCTGGTTCTTTAGCCATTGATGCAGGTGTAGTGTGTGAAATTCTAGATAGGCGTGTGATATCGCGTCTACAAAAAACAAGCTTGATTATGCTAGAATTGAAACTGCTCTGATAGAAGAGGTGATGAGTGTAAGAAGGAGTACTTGAACGCCTCCTTGCTACGCTTATGAATAGTATCTTGTATATGCGAGCTCAATGTATTTAACAAGTTAGAAACACTGAATAACTTGAAAAAATGGAAGTTTGTACTAACCTGTGAAAATCGAGCTGTTCAAAAGAGGGCGAGGGGCGCGCTCAGAATTTGCTTGACACGGGCGCATGTCGCTCTTGCCTTTGGCAATGTCCAGTAAGGTTAACTTCCTCCAAAAAATTTGAAATTTTTACAGTAGTTTTCTAAGACGTCTGTCAAGTAGCCTGTAAAATTTCAGATCAATCGGAGCTATGAAAGTCCTTCTACTGCCCTTCAAAGTTTGTGAAACAGTTTTCGAACACAATACAAACAACCGAATGGTTAACCAATCAAAACAGAGCCAAAAATTGCCAAAAGTTTACTGAAGACTCCTGACAGATCCTACGTATTCTTGTAAAATATTTAGAGCAATTGGAGTTCTACAAACCCTCCTTATTGGCTGATGTTCCAGAAATTAAGTGTTTACAAAACTGCAGAAACACACTGAAAACAATCCACTAGTTAGGTGGTCAAAAAAAATAAAAAAACTCCTCAAATTTTTACTGAAAACTCTTGACTTATGATAGATACTCCTGTAAAAATTTTAAAAGTTTTGGAACTGCCTAAGTAACCCTACTCGTCTGGTTTTCAAGAACTTACGGTTTGAAAACTGAAATGCAGCACTGTAAAAATCGTATTAGTTCACTAGGTAAAACAACTAGGAAATATCTGAAAAAATTACAGTAAATCAATAGAACCTTAAGGATTACGCCTGTAAAGTTTCAAAATTTTTCGAAATTTACAAATACCTTTACTGCAGTATTTTCCTCTTTGAATTCGCAGCCTCTATGCCTAAAATAGTTAACAGTACCAAAAATACAAGAAATAAGAATGAAAAATTAAAAGGGTGGGTGGGTTGAGAATGGGGGATTACCCCTTGGATTCAAGCAATTGAATTCTTGTCCTGAAAGAATTTAAGATGGCAGCGGCATTTTGATAATCATAAAAACAGTTAAACACTAATATTAATGTTAACAACACTAATACATAATATTACCATTTTTTTTGTTATCAATTCTATTTCCTTACTCTCTCAAATAATAATGAAACAATATAGATAAGAGTATGGATTCGTTCCACTCTTAAACTACTAAGACTCAATAGGATTCAACTAATTAAATCAAGAGGAAAGTGGTGAGAGTAATAATGAATTAATGATATTGATAATAAACTAATTACGATTATGTTATTAATTAAAACGTAAACTAAATAAACTAAACTAATATAAATAAGGTTTTGATGGAAAAGAATAATATAGAGGAAGTAATAAATCCACATATGCAAGTTTATTCATAATTCATTTAGTTCATGTATTAATAAGTCATCATCTCTATCAAATTCCGTAATGCAATGAAATAAAGATTCCTACTTTGTAAGATCCCTAATCAATTATTACTTTCTATAGTTAATAATTAATTAGCATGAGAGAATAGTACTTCTATCAATCTCTTGTATAGAATTACTAAACTATAGTTCAAAACTAACAATTTCTATCTCTCAAAATATGAAAGCTTCAAACTTTAAACGCATAAACACAAATAACTAACAAAATTATAAACAATCCTCACACAGGCTTCATTAAAACTCCCTATAATGGGAGTTTTAGTCTTGATTCATTGGACTGAAATTACTTAAACAATAAAGGGAAAGCATAATAAAAGAACTTGAAGTAAGAGGAGAATTGAATATGATAACTAAAGTTTTTTTTTTATTGAAAGGTTTAATGGAGGCTACAAACTAAACTAAAAAGGGAGAGAGAGAGAACCCTAATTTAAAACTAAACTAAATAGGGGAGTAGCCAATCTTTGTTTTAGCCTTAACCCTCTTTATATAGGAGAGGGTTAGGTTACAATTTCGTGCATGGGCTTTTAGGCTAGGTTAT
This sequence comes from Coptis chinensis, assembly GCF_015680905.1. NCBI lineage: Eukaryota > Viridiplantae > Streptophyta > Magnoliopsida > Ranunculales > Ranunculaceae > Coptis > Coptis chinensis. The sequence continues at coordinate 99,423,270 of NC_141458.1, forward strand.
GAACCCATAAATTAAGTTCATAACCCAATTGGGTAAATCCAAGACTTCCAATTTTGGTTGTATTACTGTAGCTCGCGATTACACCAATTTATACTGCTCTGATTGAATCAAGGCTTTGACCATTGGAAAGAGCTTTCTGAGCCAGTCATTTTGATATAAAATGGGACTAATTATGAGGCCTGAGTCCAATGCTATGGCCTTTTGAAGTTCTGCTAACTTTTCTTAAGCTTTCTAATCCGGTTTGACTTTCACTTAACAGTGTTGACTTGGGCTTTTTAAGGGCTTTTTCTCCATTAAACTTGGGCTTTCTTCATGGAACTTCTATAGCAATCACTTTAGCTCCTTTTAGCGCCTAATTAGTAACGAATTGACATTTATTCAACTCAAGCCTGAAATACTCAAAAGCACGTAATTAGTGATAAACCTATATTATTAATAACATAATTGGCTAAATAGAAATACTATTAAAGGGTTTAAACTAAAGTTTTGGGCTCTTATCAAAAACCTTCCTCCAGATAGTACAGTCCTCCACTTTGTTTACCACTACCAATCCTTTCCTTGGTAAGGGTGTTCTGAAAAATACAATGAGTAGGAAAGAACAAGGCAACACAATTATGAGATTTGGTTAATTGGCTAACAGAGAGAAGGTTACAGTTTATTGATGGAACAAATAAAACATCATGGATAGATAAAGAAGGGGACAAAGGTATAGTGCCAACACCAACAAATGGAGATGACACACCATTAGCATTAGTAATGACTGATTTGGAACAACTAGAGGAGAAATAGTTAAATTTATAGTGATCGCAAGTTATATGATCAGTAGCACTCGTGTCAATTATCCAATCACTATTTCCAGTAAAAGCAATAAGAGTAGAGTTAGATATACCTGACTGGGCAACAAATTTGGCTGTAGTGACTAAGTGACTCTTCGAGTTAGAAGATATGACAGTGGAATCATTATTGGAATGCACAACAACAGAATCATTATTGGTAGGTAAGTCTGTCATTATGATATAGAGCATAAACAATGAACTAGATCAATAGACAAGAACGATAAGGAAGAAGAGGGTAATAAATACAATATGATATAGTGTAACAAATTGTATTATATGACCAGAAAAAAAAAAATCAAAACACCAAGAAAAAAACTCCGATTCCTATAGTAATGGGGTAATGAAAAGGAAATCGGAGTTGGCTATTGATATCATGCCAAAGATGTTTTACTAAATATTTCTGATAATTTTATTGATATAAACAGTAGGTATATATACAAGAATACAAAAGATCTACTAGATCCACATATCTAGGAGAAGATAATACTCTTACTAAGATTACAAGATACTTGCTAATCCTAACAAAGGTAACAAATATTCCAACAATAAGTCGGACAATATTTTAGAGGACAGTCCCATGATCCACCGGGCCAGAAGTACGTAGGTAGCAGCAATCAATCCATGCTTGACCACAGTTGGCCATAGTGGTTCGCCAAGCCACCAATATGGTTCTTGACTACATTTTGTGAAAGTCTCACCACTATTTGGGTCAGTAAACCAGTTGGCAATTATGCCATGGTAAGCTGGATAAAAACCAGAGAATGGAGTAATGGTTTGGGAATGTTAAAGTAGGGAAGACTGGGATTAAACTAGTCTTAGCTTCAGTTCTGTTTTTGATCAATCGGTGGATGTTGGGAGTGGTTGTCTTGAATTGGTATCCGAACCGAAACCCGTCTGAGGATATCAATATTACAACTGGTCGCTTAAGCTTGACAAGGGGACGAGCAACATTTTTGACAGGATATGAATCTTTAAGGGTGTTAGCACTGGCAAAAACAATAGGTGCTGCCACTATGGAGATTCCTATCAGAATAAGTAGAAGTTCACTTATTGAAGTGAAGGAAATTACGGACTTTCTTGCCATGACTTCTTTGATAGCTTAAGGGTATATTAAACCAAACTTTTATAGAAGCCTCTCCAAGTAGAGGTAGATGCCAAACAATCGAACCTCATGGCCTGTGTAAGTGTCACATGCCAAAAGTTAAAAGCTCTATATAAGGGAAAAAACGTTCCCGACAAATATTTTTTTACGAAACCGAACCTTATTGGTTGGGGTTACTGACGTAGCGATAAAATGAGAATGAGTTATTGAGCGAAAAACAAACTTCTCGTCCCTCTCTCCTCTTTCACCATTCGTCCCTTTCTTGTCTCTCCTCTCATGTTCGGATGTTCCAAGTGCAACAGATAGTATTCATCTAATCTACCATTCCTTTTTTTTTTTTGAAAAGGCATAATAATTTAATTTACCATAACAAGATTCACACTTTCCATTAATTGGTTTTATGTTTTTCATTCTTTTGAGTATCCTCAATTTTAAAATCTGACTTCATGGAAACCAAAATCTCGTCTCGACTCTCGTCTCTTAGTTTTATTGATTCTTTTTTGACTCAATAACTCAATCTCCTTCATTGCCACGTCAGTAACTCCAACCAATAAGGTTTTGTGATAGATCATGTGTGACTATCACACCCAAAAAAAAAAAGTTTGGGCACGAAAAAGAAAAGAAAACGAGAATGGCAAACAGTGGTGGAGCCAAAAGCCAACAACACCAACCGCTCTTCTTTGGTTATGTGACCTCTGGCTGAAGGACCCCCTGTCTGAATGTGTTTTTCATTTATTTTTGTTCTTCCAACTTTATATTACTCGTTTATTTCTCTCATTTTTCACTTTTCTCTTGGTATATCGTTCATTTGTATTGCATCACTACAATCTATTAGTTTTCGGAGTTAATTGGTCAAGAAACATAGTAATAATAAAAAGTAGCTACTTTAAGTTATATATATATATACAATAATTCTCTAAAAAATAGCTACTTAAGTTAACTTAAAATAAGTACGTACGTAAAACTTCATCTACAAAATAAATTCAAACTTAATTTTTTGTGGTTATAAAGCACTCACCATAATGATTATCTTCCCAAAATTTCAACTCATTTGGAAACCTCTAACATAGATAAAAATTGTTGTCATCTTTAAAAAGAAATCTAACGGCCCAGAAATGTTGAATTTTTGTAATCGTTTTTTGCCATTATTAAAAATTTCCAAATGAGCTGAAATTTTGTAGAGATTATCTTAATATTGAGTATATCATATCCACAAAAAAATATGTTTAAATTCATTTTGTAGGTGAAGTTTTACTTACGTACTTATTTTAAAGTTAACTTAAGTAGCTACTTTTTAGAGAATGACACACACACATATATATATATATATATATATATATATATATATATATATATATATATATATATATATATATATATATACGGTTTGTCTAGAGTGCCACTCTAAATCTGCCACTCTTATCTCACACTTCTTCTTAGCCGTCCGATCTCACCTCAAGATCTGATGATCTAATTCACTCAAAAATCACGAAATTTCAAATTTTCAAAGTATTTCAAAAACAAAAAAACGAAAAAATACGAAATTGTTTATCATCTCTCATGGTTTTCTTCTTCTCCACTCCATAAACAAATATTCCGACAAATTGAACCCTTACAAACCCTCGTAAATCCAAAGCACAACTATGGCTGAACAGGTCCGTTTCAACTAATTGTTTATACTATTTTTTTTTTAAAGATTAAATATTAATTTGTTGTTTATTTTGTTGAGTTTAGACGGAGAAGGCATATTTGAAGCAGCCGAAGGTGTTTCTTTCTTCAAAGAAATCAGGGAAAGGAAAGAGGCCAGGGAAAGGTGGAAATAGATTCTATAAAAGCATTGGTTTGAATTTGAAAACTCCCAGAGAAGCTATTGAGGGTAAAATCTTAATTTCACTATTCATTATTTTTTTATGAAATGCATTTGCTAGTATTTGAATGGGTTTATGATAAAATTACTATAATGAGCTAGATAATTGATAAGTAAGATAGTAGTGCAAGATTCTAAGACTATCAGATGGTTTAAATAAATCATACGAAGTTCTAGAGGATATGAAGAAAATCTATGTTTAGGAGAGGGAGAGAATAAGAGGAGGAAGGAAAATATAGGACAAACTTCGGATGGATGAATTGCTATTGGCATCCCGGCCTTAAATACACACGTTCACTCATTCATTTAACCATCCATTTATTTCTTCTTCTACTTAAACATCCGTAGTAAGTCACACATTATTGGCAAATGCAAATAAACTTTTGTATTTGGGTAGTGGCGAAGAACGTTTTGGTTGGTGATTTTGCATTGATTTTGGATAAAGAATATATGGCAAGGGAGTATGTAACAACATCCAAATCACTTTTTTAACTTCTTTTTTCTACTAGAAAGATTTCTTCATACCACCACAGCCTTTATAATAAATGGACTTGTTTGCTCTTTAAATGTAAAAGGTATCTGATCTTTCTTTATCTTCTTATTAGTCGACCGATTTGCAATTATGTAAACTAACTTTTGGTAGATTTTTCTTTAGTTTATTCATTTGTTTGCTACTTTAGAGTATATGGTGCAAAGTGAGTTGATTTGGTTTCATTTGTTGATATTGCAGATTCTCCTTCAGTTCTTCAAGATTCTTAGGATTACTCCCAGCAGTTGTGGCTCTAACTGCTTCGAAGAGATAAAATACTGTAGTGATAAAATGTACACACGGTTTCATTGTTTTTTATTTCAGACAAAGAAAGATGAAAAGTTGGGGTACAAGATGGATTGAATCCCTTTTCTTGAGGAGAAGGTGAGGAAGATAAGGGAAGCTGGAAAGCTATTGACGAAGGACATAGAGAGGCTATTGTTATTGATTTTGTAAATGAGGTAGTAGTTGAGGCTAAAGAGTATATGGATAACAACCGGGACGAATATGGAAGCAAGAAAGCAATCCAGCATGTTCTTAGTAACCATGTAAATGATGCGGGGTTCAGTCGTCCAGAGGCCTACATGGATCCCGATCCATACAAGCCTGGCCCTAGTTATCTACGAGAGGAACATATATAATCATACTGATTAGATTCATCAACTACTGATCACTCTTCACCAATTCTATATGTTCCTTGGATGTAATATTGAAAATAATTGGGTCATTTCACACTTGTATGATTTTCAACTTGCAATGTTGTATCCTAATACAAGTGCTTCTATCGTTCAATGTTGTTTGTCAATTCCTTATTTACATTATTCTCATACTATATAGTTTCTAGTGTCTACCAAGTGACGACAATTATGTTAAAAGGATCGGGGGACCTAGACTAATGCACGCAAAAGACATCGCTGATAGATGAAAACTGCTTTCATTGCACTTTCTGCGAGAGTCCATGTTTTGTAGGTTCACGATGCCCAAGTTGTTCATGGACTTATAGCACCACTACATCTTTGGAAAACATGGGAATATGTTTTAAACATGATTTTCTCTGTTGTTACACAAAAGCCCACTTGCAATTTTGTTCCGTAAGTTGATATGATGCATTGATGCATATACTATACCACCAAGATAATGTCAACGTTTGTCAACAACAAATTTACCTCAACTCATATGATCATCAATCAACATCAACAAAATTTAGCTCAACTGATAAATTGCCAAAACACGAAACTTCGGTTTTTTGGCCCCTTGACGGTGTCAAGAGGCAAAAAACATATCATCATTTTTTATCCAAGTTTAAAAACCAATATGGCGAAGTTTGGGACAAAGTCCAAACAGACACGCCATTTTTTTTGCAAGTTCAAATCCAAACGATATGGCCACACCGTTTGGACTTAGGCCATGCCGTTTGGGACTAAGTCCAAACGGTGTGGCCATATCGTTTGGATTTAAACTTGGATAAAAAAAATGGTGTGTCTGTTTGGACTTTGTCCCAAACGGCATGGCCACACCGTTTGGCCTTAGTACCAAATAGTGTGGCCATGCCGTTTGGGACTAAGTCCAAACGGTGTGGCCATGTCGTTTGGGACAAAGTCCAAATAGACACGCCATTTTTTTTGCAAGTTCAAATCCAAACGATATGGCCACATCGTTTGTACTTAGTCCCAACGGCATAGCCACACCGTTTGGGACTAAGTCTAAACGGTGTGGCCATATCGTTTGGATTTAAACTTGATAAAAAATGGTGTGTCTGTTGACTTTGTCCCCAACGGCATATACACCGCTTGGACTTAGTACCAAACGGTGTGGCCATGCCGTTTAGGACTAAGTCCAAACGGTGTGGCCACACCGTTTGGGACTAAGTCCAAATAGACACGCCATTTTTTTATCCAAGTTCAAATCCAAACGATATGGCCGCACCGTTTGGACTTAGTCCCAAACGGTGTGGCCAACTTGGATGAAAATGAATTTGTCTGTTTTTTTGCCTCTTGACTGGTGTGGCCACACCGTTTGGGACCTAGTCCAAACGGTGTGGCAATGTCGTTTGGGACTAATTTTGTCGAGAGGCACAAATACTGTGGATAGAGTGAAGAAATAAGGTTTTGGATTCTTGTATAATGCTTCATATGGTGAATGGTGGACATCTCTCAAGTTCATTGATTTTGTAACTTACGAATCCTACAGACATTAACCAAATGTAGCCAGAGAAATTATATCATTAAAAGTGGTTCCACATGAAGTGTTCAAAGGTGTTCGTTCCCCTTCAACATATATACTCAGATCTTGATCTTTCTTTTTGTTTTTCAATATGATCACCTGATCCAAAATTTTGTAATGGAATGATTGTTAGGTGTTTCTTTATTTATGTACAAATAATATCAATGTATATCGTCTAATTTGTCGACATTATGAGAAGGTTTATGATCCTGAAAATACTTAATACAAAAAGCATTTATATTTTTTTCTCAATAGTATGAATAAGGTACAATATAGTAGCATGCCAGCATCTGTTCTCTGACATATACATAAAGTTGCACTGTAACTGAAATTGTGAAATGCTTGTGAAGTGCTTTCCCACATTATTGAAACAACTGCTTGCTGGAAATGCAGCTTATATAAACAATTTGATCTTTGTGCAACAATAGCACTCAATTGTGCATGCAAAGTTTTAGTAAATAGATACATAAGCACTAAAATACAGAGAAGGTTCAGCAGTTGGTGAATAAGTGATGTCTTCGGCCAGATGTTGTTGACATACTTTTTGGCAGCATTCTGCCTTAAAATGATATCTAGAACACTATACGCTTCCTGAGAGTTCTCTGATTCCTGACCACGGAGAGCACTCGCAATGGACTTCATTGGAATTTTCACAGCATAACTTATCTGAACTTTGAAGCTTTTCGACTGATACGGTCGTCTAAATCTTTTCCGGTCACTCCCATTCGGACTCCTGCTACCCCCTGGACTTCCATTCCCAGCAGTCCTACATATAAAATCGTCAAAAGAGTTAACAATAGAGCCAAAGTAATAATAAATTACCAATCACGAAACTAAAGACACCCAATGTATGCATACTTAGAAGAACCGGAATCTTCTAACATAACAGTGAACTCGAGTTTGTTCTGTGGGAGGGAACCAGAGTAAACAAACTCTTTTCCCCATCATACGCAAAGTGTTTTCCTCCCAACTCAGTATCATATGTCTCATGAAGCTTGTCAATGACTTTTCTTCCAATGCCCTTTCCATCTACAGGACGGTCATCTTCATAAAAAAGAGCGATTTGCTTCCACAGAAGAAAGAAAGTAAATATAAGAAAAAGATTTATCATCATGCACCTAGAGAAATACAAATGAATAACCTTGAAAGTTAATTACTTACACTGTAGTGATAGAAATCACCATCTACACCACCGATATTTACTTTGAAATGGTTGGTTAGTAACTGTATTAGGCTGTCCTTTAGTGCAAAACCGGGCCTAGCTACTTGAACACGCTGGACTTCTTAACCTTAACAATTTTTGTGTCCATTTCGTCAACACGTAAAGGAACATCACCTGCCGTAAGAGGTGGAGGGGGTGGCAAAAGATCAGCCCCATCTGCTCCAGGAGAATCCATCTGCCAAAAATGAGACACATTATACTGACAATGTCAAAAAACAACCTACAACAGTTTCAAATTAGTGCCGGTGGGGTTGAGAGCATAGTACAAAGACCAAAGGCTACATCCATCCAACAGAAAAAATAGGTACCAAAACACAACAAGATACCACCCAAAAATATCTTATATAGAATCATTACTACAGTTAACCCCATGACTAAACTTGGTGTGTTTGATCTGTTGGAATATTTCCTCACCCAAAGTCTCCTCCACTTGTAATAACTTTCCCACACAACTAAAACTGTTTAGTGGTGAAAAGTTCCACAGAATCAAGAGTTTAATTCCTTTTTGCCTATTAAGTTAAAAAGGACGTTTTACACATGGAGAAATTCTCTACAAATCAAACACATGACAACTGCTATAATTTCAAAATAAGTAAAACACACACATAAAAATAAAAACTTTAGATCTTACCATATTGTGAGGAGGGAGTGAGCGAGTGAGTGAGGAGAAGAAGATGGGGGAGAGAGAGATCCAAATTTTGCTGGAGAAGAAAGGTTGGGCTGGAGAAGAAGTCGACCAAAATTTTGGATTTGAGATTTTTGTACGAAATGACCGATATACCCCCATTTGTTTTTGTATTGGGCCAAAGATTTTTAGCTTTTAGATCTTTTGAGATCGGATGTAATCCGACGGTTCAAGAGGAGTGTGAGATAAGAGTGTCACTATAAGAGTGGCACTCTAGACAAACTATATATATATATATATATATATATATATATTTTTATATATATATATATATATATATATATATATATATATATATTTTTTTTTTTTTTTTTTTTTTGTAAGGAAATATAACTTAAAAATGTATATATGGACAATCCAACTCGTCAAGTCAACTCCTGAGTTTTCGGTCTATTGACAAAATGAAATTTCGAATTATACTGAATTTCGAGTTTTTGAACAATGAAGAAATATATTCAATGGTTTTGGTTTTCTAATTGAAAGAGAACTAAGGATAAGATGTGGTACAATTAACAATTTAATCAACAGAGGTACGCACGAATAGAAATATAACACATGTACACAATGTTAGGACATGTCATGTGAAATCAAAGTTGTTTACTTCACACCCAACGGAGGCCCCCACGCGTCTTGAGTTCGAGTCTTGTGCCCCAGGGAACATGCGGGTTTTGTTCCCGACGGGCATGGGTGGTGGCCTCCAGGTTTGGTTCCAACCACTCACGAATACACTTCCTTGGCGGTCGGCGAAGCTACCACGGTGAAAAAATTGCCAACGGGAAAAAAAAATGGTGTTTAATTACATCAAATGTACCTATCAAAATGATGATATCTTGAACATTTTCAAAAAATGTGTTACTCCTAGAGAAAATGAGCTATTGGTAGCCATTCCCATGTACTCATGACAAAGTGTGGAATGTGCTTAAGAAGATGGAAGGTCTCAAAGCTCCCAGACCAGATGGGTTTCAACAAGTCTTTAATCACATAATTGTTGGGAAGTGGCGGGGTCTGATGTGGTAGATTGCATGTGTACATGAATTCTTTTCAAAAGGGATTCTCAACCCCCAAGTTTAGACCGTACCCATCATTCTTTGTAACTTCTCTTACAAAAAATTATTTCAAAGATCCTTGCAAATAGGTTGAAATGCCATATTCATAAGATGGGTTATTTAGGTTTTAGACCTACTATTTATGGGGTATTTAGGCTTTTGTCATAAAATTATCGATTATTAGGCTTTAGTCCTACTTCATTCCATCTGTTGATCGTTAGTCGTCTCAGATCAGTTGACAGTGCTGTTTAATCCTCTTTGATTTTCTCAAATGACCAGAATACCCTTGGAGCATGCTTGTCACGTGACTTGAAATTAGATAAAAGTATGACCAAAACCTAGTTTACCCAATTATAGGAAGGGTAAACCCTAAAAATGAGATTCAGACATGCACTAAATTCTAACATTTTCTTAACTTGTTTTTTTCACAGATTTGTCAACTTTAACTTCACTACTGAAGCAAATGGAGTTATGTTCTTAAAGTTAGGGTATTTAATGGAGAAGATGAAGTTTGGTTAAGGTTTGAGTGATGAAGTTTGGTTAGGAAAGAAGATGAAATGTTGAGTGTGTCTGAACGAAATGGGGGAAGTGAAAAGAATTTTCCCTCATTATCTCACCTAATTCATCAAGATAAAAACTATTAATGATTGAATAGTAGATGTAATTTATGTAGGAAACTTATTCTAAAATTATACTTATTGTTAAGTAAACAAGAAAATCAAATTGATACAACAAATATGTCATGAACAAACCTTTAGTTCAACAAATTAACTTAATTTACCAATGATTAAATTCGAGCCTCTAGTGATAATCACTATGTCCTTATTAAGACAAATTCGCTCCCTCTTAGTGCTCAAGGTTGATGATCGAACAATTGTCTCCCAAGATAGAATGAATTTCAATCCTATGAATGTAGCACTCCAATTCAAATGACTCAACGAACACAATATTGTGTTGCGTAGTCGAACAATTTAAAATGAAGATTTATAGAGAAAGAGTGCACAAAAAAAAAACACAATGCAATGACTTTTCCCAAAATACATTTTTTTTTAATACAAGTTAAGAAAATGTTAGAAATTAGTGTATGTCCGAATCTCATTTTTAGGATTTACCCCTCCTATAATTGGGTAAATTAGGTTTTGGTCCTACTTTTATCTAATTTCAAGTCGCGTGATAAGCATGCTCCAAGGGTATTCTAGTCATTTGAGAAAATAGAAAAGGATTAAACAGTTTGACCACGGTCAACTGAGACGACTAACGGTCAACAGATGGAAGTAGGACTAAAAGCTAATAATCGATAATTTTAGGACAAAAGCCTAAATAACCCATAAAAAGTAGGATTAAAACCTAAATAACCCTCATAAGATTGTCTCTCCTTATTTCTAAGGAACTTTTATTTAAAGAGAGAAATATTGGAGATAATATTGGGCTAGCAAGTGAGCTATTCCACAATATGAATAACATGCATGTACAAGAAGAATGATAGTTGAGTGGCTTTGAAATTAAATAAGGCTAAAGCTTATGATAAAGTGGAGTGGTCTTTGGGGTTTGGTGCCAAATGGAGGAATCTTATATATCATTGCTTATCATCTATCTCTTTCCAGGGTGTTATTGAATGGCTCTCCCTCCTTTAAACCACATTTTTCCTCAAAGAGGGCTGACAAGAAGACCCTCTCTCTTTATCTCTTTATTCTTGTATCAAAGGTCTTATCTAGGATATGATGATTATTAATAAAGTCGAACATGCACAAGTGAGGTTAGGGGTGTCAAAATGACCCTCAAGCCCTCAGTCTGCCCGCCCCGACCTGGCCCATGGGCCGAAAAAACCCTCTAAATGAGGCCCTCACACATTCGTGGCTGTCGGGCTGACCCGGTCCTCAAACCTTTGAGGGGAGAATCAATGTGAGACTTCCATGAGCTTTAATGGAGAATCAATGAAGAGCATGGCTGCTGTTACGGAACTGCTAGAATGGCTGTCTATGCATTTAATTTATAGTCGTTACATAATCACATCAAGTTTCCAGTTTGGGAGTAATATACTTGTTCGATCTGCTTGGAAGTGTTCTTGTAGGTCGTCGAGCCGTCCTACGGGAGGTCTTTTATTCAATGGAGTGAACTGTAAACATGTTAATATATAGGAGAGATATTCTATAATGTAATGAGTCTGACACGTGTATAATGTACATTGATTGTGTATATTAGTCCCTCACAACACTACTGGAGAAATACACCTTATATCATTCTCATAATCTTCCCATCCGTTATGAGTGAACAGGAGAAAGGCTTTGGATGTGGAAGACACAACATCCATTGCGAATAGGATTTGCTTAGTCACCGCAAACAATGGCTTCTAGTATGTCCTAAACACCTAATTTAATTCGTTTTCTTCATTGATTGACATCCGATCTTGGGTTATGGATTTCTAAAAAATTCCTAACAGAATTTTATCAGTACGTACTTGGGTAAAAAAGAAGTGTCATTTGTAAGTTGTGTATGGATGATGAACGTTGCAATATAATTAATAAAATGAGAAATTTTCGTTAGACAAGAATTTCAGATTAGGTTCAACTAACGCATCTACGATAACATGAGGAAAGGCCGTAACAAAGTGAAGCAGATGATACATCTTAACGAGAAAATTTCCAGCAGATATTAACGTAAGATGATAAGAACAGACCATTTCAGAAATTCCACTACAGCACTTCAACTAGACCACAACAGAACCTTCATTATCTACCTATTTGGCAAGAGAACAAAGTTTGCAAACGAATCCGTGCCATTGTTTGAAGCACCCTGTATGTTCAGAATAGAGGTAACCATATTATAGATCTGAACATTCTCAAAAGAGGGAACCTTCCGGCCCTTTGCAAACTTAGGACCGTGACCAATAAAGATAGTCCTCATAGAGAAGTAAGCATTATCATAACCATGAGCTCCCGCGCAAGTTCTCTGGCTCAAATTCCTCTGCTCCACCATAAACCCTTCATCGAGCAGTCCTATGATTGGAGATATGCGGTAATTTGCAGAATAGTGAAGTCTAGCAGGGAAGTCCTCCTTGAGAAACATTTTCAAATTCTTTCCATTTCGAACTGTGCTTGAATTTAGTCCTTCTGTCATATTCTTTACAACTAAAGCTGGAGAGACGGCAGCAGGAGGTCGAATAGCAAGCAATGGATAATAAGACTGAACCCACGACTCTGGAATTTCAATCCACGGAGCCAAATCTTCAAGATAGAGGGACTTTCCATCACATGTACCAACCATGCCATGATCACCAACCATAATGATATTAACATCATCAAACACTCCTCTCTTTTCGAGTCCTGTTATCAACTTTCCGATGATTCTATCAATATTAGCTACTGCTTCAGTGATCTCCGGATGATCGGGTCCAACACGGTGACCCTGACTATCTGGATCCTGAAAATATACAGTCATAAACGAAGGAATCTCATCACTAGGAAGATCAAAGTATCCTAACACAGTATCCACACGCTCCTCAAATGGAACCTTCTTGTTAAAAGGCTGACAATACTTTGGAGGACAGTTCCATGATCCTTTCTTTACCTCAGAACCTGGCCAGAAGTAGGTAGCAGCAATCAATCCATCCTTGACCACAGTTTGCCATAGTGGTTCGCCAAGCCACCAATGTGGTTCTTGACTACGCTTTGTGAAAGTCTCGCCACTATTCGGGTCAGTAAACCAGTTGGCAATTATGCCATGGTAAGCTGGATAAAGACCAGTGACAATGGAGTAATGGTTTGGGAATGTTAAAGTAGGGAAGACTGGGATTAAACCAGTCTCAGCTTCAGTTCCGTTTCTGATCAATCGGTGGATGTTGGGAGTGGGTGTCTTGAATTGGTACCCGAACCGAAACCCGTCTGAGGATATCAATATTACAACTGGTCGCTTAAGCTTGACAAGGGGACGAGCGACATTTTGGACAGAATAGGAACCTTTAAGGGTGTTAGCATTGGCAAAAACAATGGGTGCTGCCGCTATGGAGATACCTATCAGAATAAGTAGAAGTTTGTTGGTAACAATTGCTGCAACAATAACAAATTGTAAATAAGAAGGTTTGCTGAGGCACGGATCAAACGCTTTCTTTAAGGTTGTTTCGCGTCTGTTCCTCTTTATGCAAACAAAGCGCGTCAACCTCCAGGATACAACAGCCACATAGACTCTCCTTTGTTTACTATAGATAAACCAAAGAAGAAAAGAAGAACCACGATTCTGATCTTATGAAAGCCCTCAACTTAGTATAGAAAATAGTTTTCGCACATTTTATTAGATGTTGCTTTAGGAGTATTTATAGAAGAAAAACGTGGAGCACTTAGTAGATCTAGATAGGATACTGATCCAGTTTCCCGATAAGAATTGGATTCTACAAGTCTATCACATTTGTTTCCCAATCCATATCCAATTCTGTTTCCAAACTTATCCGGAACAGTTTAAGGAAAATGGTTTACCAAAAAGAAGATAAGGGATCATAGTGCCCAAGCCCAAGCCCAAGTTCACCTCTTGTTTTATTCAAAATAACACAACAATCCCTCACTTATTTTTGATAAAAACAAAATAGAAAATATACTTAAAGGCAATCAATATCAGTATCAACATGTTATGCATAGATGAAGGTGTCCACGACTTAAACCTTTACGTAGTGAAAATTACTCAAAGTATAAGAGCCATAAGTGACTAAGTCTTAAACTTAGGTCTTGAGTATACAATAAGTCGTAATCATGCACAACATATCTAGTGTTCTCCTTTCATGTTCTGCACATTAAAAGGCCCCATTATCTCTCTGGATTAAGTGAATGATCTAGAGAATCAGCCCTTATTCTCATAGAAAGCGGCCTCTACTGTCACATTCACTAGGTGAGTCTATCAAGAGTGCTCCTGAGCTATGCACTCCACCCATAAGGACCATAGAACTTCATTAAAAGTTTTCCCAGAAAACCTCAACCTCTATTTATTGCTGCAGGATTTCATACATTTTACTATCCAACTACGGGACAGATAAGTAACAATGCATGTCTCACAACCAACATTCTATGAGTTGTTCTTCTCTTTGAACCTAGTTCTTGGGATCTCCAGTCCCTAGGTTGGGTTACCATCATAGATGTTCATCTTTCAATTGGCTTCAGTCCCATGCTAGTAAAGCAATCCACATTGTATCTCTGGCCAGAGCTTTAGTTTGTGAATCTGCAAGGTTATCTTCAAATCTCACAAAATCAAAATAATATGGCCTCTCCCAGTAATAGCTGTAATGCTATCAACAAAGTATCATTGTAACTAATACTGTCTATCTCAGACTAGTATATGAGTAAGAAGACCTTGTATTCAACTAGCTTCTTCACTCGTACTAGCCAAAAGCAATAATCTCAGACTCCATAGCAAACTGTGCTATTATGGTTTATTTCTTGGACTTCCAAGATACAACACCTCCACCAATGCTAAACACATAGCCACTGGTGACCTCGGAGTTTTCTGAAAGGATGTTCCAATCCGAATCTATTGCCTGCTAGTATACATGCAAAATAACACCTACTACATAGGCAATGTCAGGTCTTAAACAATCTATAGTATATCTCAAACTACCAATGATACTTGCATATTCCGGCCCTTTTGATTCACAAGTTCCCCATTATTTGCAAATAATTTAACACAGGGATCAAAAGGAGTACTCACAGTCACGCAATTGAAGTAGTTATACTTCGTCAACATTTTCTCAATGTAGTGTGACTGATCCAGCCATATGCCATCAGACGATCTTGTAATTTTGATTCCTAACATTACATCAGCCTCACCTAAGTCCTTCATATCAAAGTTAGAAGACAATAGGTTCTTGGTTTCTTTCACAACATGTAAACTGGAACCAAAGATTAGTAGATCATCAACATATAAGCATATAATAACAGCATATAATAACACATATCCCATCAGAATACCTATGATAAATGCACTTGTCACTTTCATTTATCTTGAACCCACTGGTAATTATAAAGTTATCAAACTTCTCATGCCACTGTTTAGGTGCCTGTTTCAACCCATAAAGTGACTTAAGTAATCTGCATACCTTTTTACTATTACTTGGTTCTACGTAACCTGTTGGCTTATCCATATAAATCTCCTCTTCTAAATCCCCATTTAGAAAGGTTGTCTTAACATCCATCTGATGAATAACAAGATTATGAACATCATCAACAGAAAATAATACTATAATGGATGTTATCCGTGTAACAGGTGAATATGTGTCAAAGAAACCAAGTTCTCTCTCTGTCTAAAGCCCTTGATAACAAGTCTTGCTTTAAACTTATCCACTGAACCATCGATTTTTAAACTTCCTTCTTAAAATCCATTTGATTCCTATAGTTTTACAACCAATAGGCAAATCAACAAGTTTCCAAGTTTTGTTTTCCATGAGAGAATCAATCTCACTCGAATGACTTCTCTCCAAAACTCGAAATCAAAATATATGAGAACTTCTTCAATGGAGGAGGGATCTCATTCCAAAGTACAGTGACAAAGTCGGGTCACAAAACCTTAGTGACCCTAAGCTCTTTTATATCTTCTAGGTTCATCTTCTGTGTCCATGATTCTATCATGCAATCTAGATATGTTAGTGTCATAAACATCAATATTAGGGGCCTTGGAGGATACTACCCCCACTGGCACCCCCACTATTTCTAGATAAATATGAAAATCTATCTTCAAGAAACTTAATATAAGATGATCAACAAAAACATTACTCTTCATATCTAGAAAAACATAGACATTGCTCTCCATAGCATTGCCTAAAACGACACACTCATAAGCTTTGCTCTCAAGCTTTGAGATCTTGGGATCATGCTTCCTTACAAAAGCCAAACATCCCCATATTCTGAAGTAACTCAAATTAGGCTTCTTGTTCTTCAATAGCTCATAAAGTGTAATCTTTGTATTAGAATTAGCAATTCTATCCAACACATATATAGCTAATAATCAAAATAGTTTCCTCCACAAATTTGAGGGTGCTCTAGAACTAAACAACATAACAACAATTAATCCCTTTAAGTGTTCTGTTCTTACGTTTATCTACTCCATTCATTTTAGGTGAATAAGAAGTTATCATCTCATGAATAATACCATGTGATTGCAAGAAAAAGATTAAAGTTAACATAACCATATTCAGTACCTCAATTACTTTGAATTACTTTAATATTCCTATCATGCTGATTTTGAACCTCAAGTACATAAGCTTTAAAAGCATAAAAAACACCACTTTTTATCTTCAGCAATTAAACATATGTAAATTTTGAGCAACCATCAATGAACGTAATAAAATATCTTTTACCACATCTAGTTATAACACCTTCAAGCTCACAAATATCAGTGTATACCAAGTCTAGTAGATTTGTATTTCTTTCAACTGATTTGTGACGCTTCTTTGTGATTTTGGCTTTTGTGCAAGATTCACCGTGTACAAAATCATCATCATTCAAATTAGGAATTAAATCAAGTATGCTCATGTTCTTAACATATTTCCTATTAATATGACATAATCTGCAATACCAACATTAACAGAACAAGAAATCATGTAAGTAGAGGTATAATATTATTAATATCAACAACATCCAATTCAGTCCATACACCTAACAATCTCCACCTTGGACCGAAACTGGTCTAACCGAACCATCGGCTTTGTCTCACCAGTTAGGCATGACCAGGGCCAAGGCTAGGGACCATCCATGGTACCCTCACAGATGTCTCACCCAAGACTATTATTGTCCCCAACTTTAGCCATCACTTGGCCCAAACCTCAGTTGGACCTCATCTAAGGTGTGGGGTTCTATATCAATAGAAGTGTAGCTCCATTACTATTAGATGTGGGATTAACAAACTTCAATATCTCCTTACATGCATATCCCTTACCAACAAAGACACCAACCTTGGTGATCATATATGTACAAAAGAGAAATTAATCTCAAACAATTATATCTAGTCAATGACAAAACTTTCAAAGCATGTTAACCAACACCCAGTACCACAACATATTGACTAGATAAATAACTAAAACATATAGACTTAGGTTTTAAATTTCCTTAAATTAAAAACCCTAGCATGTAATTCTATGTTTTAATTCTTCTCACAATATAAAACAAAGAATTGCATAGATTTGGTAAGGAATACGATACCTATCCGATTGAAAAATCGGATTATCACGTTTTGCTATTCGACGAGAAATTAGCCCATAAATAACTGTAAAACTGAATCACCTCAGGACGAATTAGGCTTCACGCCATACATCGTTGGAAACATCTCTGAGTCAGCTTTCTAATGCAAAAAGCGGTTTGCAAATTCGACGTTTGAGCAAAACGTTATGGCTGTTTTCGTTGAGCGTGTCATAGCAGTCCGAATTTCAAAGTCGGACTCGTGAATCACAAAGGAGAGATCCATTAGAGTAATCATTCAACAGAACATATATTGACCATATGATTACAGCCCAAATATCATGAACCAAAAAATATCATGAACTTGTTCCTTTTAATAAACAGAAGATTCATCATGGTGTTTACACACTTGACAAACTAAGATGGCCAACCAACGTATATGTGTCAAAAAGATTTGCTCCAACCTCCAATAACGAGATTCACACTTAACCCGAGAGCTAGTACAATCCAATAATTGTTAACCACAAAGTGTTTCCAGCCCGTGGCCTAGTGGTGAACAACAATAAAATCCTTTAACCGAGAATCAACGCTTCTAATTCATAAGTAAAGATAACGATTGTTTTCATACCAATCTCCATGATAAGCATTAGCCGTAAACACAAAAATTATTGTCACGTTCAGCTCCATCATACCAAGTACCAACTCTTAGTATATATTAGAGCAATCTAGACAATAATACACTACGATAATGATAATACCGTAAGAATAATATAATAACGTACCTCGTAATCGTTTAACCCATAAACGAAAACCGGTAAAAAATATTAACCTTTTTTTCGTATTCATTGTTAAGCAATTTTAAAACTGTTGGTAACAATTGCCGCAACAAGAACAAACTGTAAATAAGAAGGCTGGTTGAGGCACGGATCAAACGCTTTCTTTAAGGTTGTTTCGCGTCTGTTCATCTTTATGCAGACAAAGCGCGTCAATCTCCAAGATACAACAGCCAGATAGACTCTCCTTTGTTTACTGCGATAAACCAAAGAAGAAAAGAAAAACCACAATTCTGATCTTATGAAAGCCCTCAATTTCGTATAGAAAATAGTTTTCGCACATCTTATTAGCTGCTGCTCTAGGAGTATTTATAGAGGAAAAACGTGGAGCACTTAGTAGATCCAGATAGGGTACTGATCTAGTTTCCCGATAAGAATTGGATTCTACAAGTCTATGACATTTGTTTCCCAATCCATATCCAATTCTGTTTCCAAACTTATCCGGAACAGTTTAAGAAAAATGGTTTACTAAAAAGAAGATAATGAATCATAGAGCCCAAGCCCAAGTCCAAGTTCACCTCTTGTTTTATTCAAAATAACACAACAAAGTTCAATTAGTGAAGTGAAGGAAACTACAGACTTTCTTGCCATGGGTTCTTTGATAGTTTAATTCAGGGTAAATTTAACCAACCTTTTATAGACTGCTAGCAGCTGCCTCTCCAATTGGGGGTAGATGCCAAACAATAGAACCTCATGGCCTTCGTAACACAAGTTAAAAGCTCTCCTGCAGCAATGAGAAATGAGTTAAAAAAAAGGTGTGGACATGAAAAAAAAGTAAACGTGAATGCAGACAGCGGTGGAGCACTGTAACCAACAACACCATCTTTTTCTTTCCCTTACTTTAGTTCTGTGACTTCTGTCAGCATATTTTCTTCATTTATTCTCGTTCTTCCAACTTTATATTATTCGTTTTCACATTTTTCACTTTTCTCTTTGCATATTGTATATTTGTATTGCATCATTAGAATAGGGCCATTGCTGGAAGCTTGTTAACTGCATTTATTAGGACTGTGAATCGCGAATATCCAATGACGTGGGGCAATTAACGATGTAACCAACAGAAGTACGCTGAAATAGAAATATAACACATGTACACAATATTGGGACACGTGAAATTTAATCAAGAAAATTCGACTAAGTGTTAACCATCCGATTGACTTACAGTCTAAAGTACAATGCAAATCATATAATTCCAAGAGACAAATACTAATAGACTTCTTGGATATTAGCTCTAAGACAAACAATGTGTACATAGAGAAGGCAATCTCGTGGCTGGCGCTTTTGCAATACTAACCTTTGATCAAGCTGAACAACAGTTGCTGCTTCTATTCTTTCTTTTGTATTCTCCAAATTAGGGTCATAATTTTCTGAATATACACTCGTTATGCAACTACCAAATGAGCCAACACACGGCATAAGGAATAAGTTCTCACACCAGTTTCCCATAGCTAGTTGTGGCGGTGTTAGGCCATGGCTTGAGAATCTCCTGCATATAGTAGTAATGATTGCACTGTTTGAATTGGTGAGGAAGGAGCTATGCAAGCGGTTATAATTTCCCACACCTGCGCCACAAATGCACATCTTGCAAAAAGGTAGATTGTTCTACCTCCTGTCCACAGTCCACACAACACGAATCTGTTCGGGATGCTCCATCCCCTAATCTGCCAGCTATGGACGTATCAATTCTCACCAAGAACGTACCCAATAGGGAAAAAAAATATAGCCTTATTGGTGCCTTCCCTACAGTCTTGTATGGTAATGTGATGCGTGTAGCATTAACCATTAGAATATCCTCCACTATTATTTGATAAAAAGACATCACAGAAGAGAAACCCTTCCTATTCCACTTCCATTACCGTCGTCTTCACTATTCCCTCTTTGTCATATGGTACCTGCTCTCCGACCAAATTCTTCCACCTCCCAATATTGGCAGTCACAAGTGAAGATTCCCCGCAGCTCCATTTCCCCAAGACAAAGTAAGTAACTGACCATGCCATTACACCAATTCTCTTCCAACACTAGTTTACACAATATGTGCAATCACCTACCTTAATTCAGTTGAAACCAGATGATAAACACCATTAAGAACTTGGTTCAAGTATTGTTTCCCTTAAAAAGGTTTGAAAAATCAGAGTGTCATAGTCATATGGAAAAGAATCAAGTGCTTAGATAATCAACTAAAGTTTAATGGAAATTCGTGGATCTTTCATTGACTTTAAATAATGCTTTCAAGAATATATCAGACTCACAGCCATCCTTAATCCTTATGCCCAACAACAAAATCTTCAGGTGTTACTTTACTTTGGTACAACTTCAAAAGTTCCGGCACCTCATTTTTGATATATATAGTAAGACCAAGCCTAGTGTCTCACCTTCAAATCATGGCACGCTGGCTGCTGAGATTCTCTCTCCATAATCTTGTAGTTATCCTGGTATGATAGGATGTATTTCATATCTGATATCTCTATGGTGTAGGGAACTGTTGAGTTTATGATAAAGATGGATCTCATAGTCCTATTGTGGAGGAAACTGTTGTAATCCTTATTATAAATAGAGGACATGACCACCTTGGTCTAGTGTGTTTTCCAATCCATTAAACTATCTCAATAAACAATCTTTCATGGTATCGGAGCCTTAGTCCAGCGACAAGAATTTTTTTTTTCTCTTTAACATCAATCACAATTACAATGGACGCAGGAAACACCTCTTCAACTGGTGTCGTCGTACCCAACCATTCTGGGTTCATGTCAATCAAATTGGACAGGACCACCTATTCTCTTTGGCTTGCTCAGATTGTTCCCGTTTTGAAGAGCAAGACTCTAATGGGTTTTGTAGATGGTACAAAACCATCTCCATCTGAATTCAAATGGGATGCTACGGGCGCAGTGACAACTGAAGTCGATCTCGAGTATGCTGCTTGGACTCAACGGGATCAAATGATCATGAGTTAGATCAACAGCTCTCTCACTCCATCAGTGTTATCAACGGTGGCTTGCTGTACATCCTCACGTGACACGTGGTTGTCACTAGAAAAGAGGTATGCTTCTCACTCACAAAATCGCATTCTCCAACTGAGGAATGATTTGTTTACAACAAAAAGGAAGGCCTTTCAATTTTTGATTTTGTGGACAAAATTAATCGCCTTTGCTTCGATAATCTTGCCTTAGCTGGCAAACCTATTGAAGATGATGATCTTGTTACTATTATTATAAACAATGTTGGTTCCACGTATGAAGCTACAGTAAGTTTTGCTCAAGCCCGTGACACTCCTATATCCTATGATGATCTTGTGGCATTGCTTCTTAATGCCGAAATGAGACTTAAGGCACATAACACACCTTCACTTGAAACCAATCCGACTGCAATGTATGCTCCTAAATCTCATCAAAACAATACTCGTGGTCGTGGTTCGCCAAATATCTGAGGATCTCACATGAGAGGCACAGGTCGTGGTCGTGGATTTTATTCAAGATCATAAACTATGTACCTCAGGCTAACAATTCTGATCATCTTGTTTGTCAAATATGCAATCGACCAAGACACTCTGCTATAGATTGCTATGAGCACATGAACAAAGCCTATGAAGGTCGGGTTCCCACTCAGAAGCTCACTGCTATGGCAGCTACTGCATCATTCAACAACAATCCAACCACTTGGACTATTGATACTGGTGCATCAAATCATATCACTTCCGATCTGGCTAATCTTGCAATTCATGATGACTATCATGGCAAGGATCAAGTTGCTGTGGGTAACGGTGCAGGTTTGGCTATAAACTAATATATCACATGCTATGTCATCCTATAAAATGAACAATATTTTACATTGCCCTTCTGTTGCTGCTAACCTCCTTTTAGTACATCAATTTACTCGTGACAATAATTGTTTCTTTGTTTTCTTCCCTGATTGTTTCTATGTGAAGGACCTAAAGACGGGGAGGACACTTTTCCGCGGATAGAATGAAAATGGTCTCTACCCTTTTCACATTCATAATCAGATTTTGAGCAAGTCAGGTCATCCTTTTGCGTTTGTTGGTGTCCGTGTTGGTGCTCAAGTTTGGCATTCTCATCTAGGCCATCCTGCATCAAACACCTTATCTAGACTTATGTCAAATAAATGTCTTCCTTTGAAAGGATCAACTTCAATATCTTTTTGTCATTCATGTCCATTAGGCAAAAGTACTAAATTGTCGTTTAGTTTGTCGAATTCAAAAACAAAACTTCCTTTAGAGTTGGTGCATTCAGATGTTTGGTGTTCTCCTACTATGTCTTTTAAATGGTCGAAGTATTAATTTTTATTTGTCGATGATTTTTCTAGATACTCATGGATTTTTCCTATGCAATTTAAACATGAAGTCTTTGATATTTTTGTCCGATTTAAATTGCATGTTGAAAATTTATTCTCGACCAAAATCAAAGCTTTTCAATCAGACGGGGGAGGTGAATACACTAAACGTGTTTTTCAAAACTTCTTATCAAATCATGGAATTAGTTTTCGTTCCTCTTGTTCTGACCATCCTGAACAAAATGGATTGGCTGAAAGGAAACATCGACATATTGTTGAAACAGGTCTCACTCTCTTGGCACATGCTCATATGCCAAGCACATATTGGGTTGATGCTTTCAATACTGCATTATACTTAATTAACCGGCTTCCTACTCGAGTGTTGAATAATATCACTCCCTACGAAAAACTCTTTCAGAAAACTGCTGTGTATGCCTGTCTTCGAGTCTTTGGATGTGCCTGTTTTCCTTATTTGAGGCCATACAACTCTAATAAGTTACAATTTCGCTCCAAACAATGTGTTTTTGTGGGTTATTCCCTTAACCATCAAGGGTATCATTGTCTCGATCCAACTACAAATCGTGTGTATTTATCATATCATGTTGTGTTTGACGAAATTTGTTTTCCTTTTAAAGAGATCATTAACATGAAATCTGTGGCGGAAATCTCCCCAGACTCGTTTGTACCAATGATACAAATGGTTTCATTGCCTACCAATCATATGCTGACTTCCAACTCCCGTATAGAACCTAATGTCACTTCAATATCTACTCCACAAAATTCTACCTCATCTTCTTTCACTAGCATTGCCGCCCACATGCTAAAATGAAATAACTCCACCCTCCAGTAGCACCTCTGACCAATTGCCCATGGAGTCTGTCCCTTCACCCTCCACTACTATTTCACCTTCTACTACTAATCAAACCATTATATCCCAAGACCATGTCCCACAATATAACCCAGAATCTTTACCTCATTCAATGGTTACTAGGAGACAGAATGGAATTTCCAAACCAAATCCCAGATATGACAATGGAATTTCCAAACCCAAATTCAAGCCAAATCGCAAATATGCCATGCATGTGATGTATGATTCTAATGTTCAACCAACTTGTTCTAGCCAGGTAGTTAAACATGCAGAGTGGAGACATGCTATGGGAGCTGAATTCAATGCATTGCAACAAAATGGAACTTGGTCCCTAGTACTTGCTAGTTCGGATATGAACATTTTGCCAAATATGTGGTTGTTTAAGATAAAAAGGAGGTCAAATGGTGATATTGAACGCTACAAGGCTCGGCTAGTAGCAAATGGTTTTCATCAATAGGAAGGCTTTGATTATACAGAGACCTTTAGTCCATTTGTAAAACACTCGACAATTCACATTGTCATTGCTCTATCCGTTCATTTCAAATGGCCCATCCGGCAATTGGATGTTCAGAATGCATTTCTTCATGGAGAATTATCTGAGGATGTTTACATGCGTCAACCGCCTGGTTTTACTAATCCAAATTATCCTCATTATGTGTGCAAGCTTCATAAGTCGCTCTATGGCTTGAAACAAGCCCCTCGCGCTTGGTTTAAGAAATTTTCAGACTATTTAGAAGAACTTGGTTTTCAAGATTCTAAAGCGGATTATTCCTTGTTCACTTTTCATAAACGTGATTTGATCATATTTCTTCTCATCTATGTTGATGATATTTTGATCACTGGAAATAGTCAGACTAATATTTCCCGGCTTATTACAAGCTTAGGTCGACTATTTTCTATGAAGGACTTGGGTTCTCTTAATTTCTTTCTTGGAATTGAGGATGTACAAGATGTTAATGGTTTATATTTGACTCAATCCATGTATATTATGGACTTGCTTTGCCGTACAAAGTTCCAGGATGTGAAGCCAATTTCTTCTCCTTGTCAAACTGGCAAGAAATTAAGTCTGTATGATGGTGAATTTCTATCTGATCCGAGTGAGTATCGCAGTGTGGTAGGAGCTCTTCAATATCTGACAATCACTCGTCCGGACATTTCTTTTGCAGCCAACCAAGTATGTCAATTGATGCACCAACGCACCACCACTCATTGGACTGCAGTCAAACGCATTTTGAAGTATCTGAAACATACTCCTGATCAAGGTCTGTTTTATCGATCCGGCTTACTTAGCCTAGAACCATATTCAGATGCTGATTATGCAAGGAATCCAGATGATCGTCATTCTACAGGAGGTTATTGCATTTACCTTGGGTATAATCCCATATCATAGAGTGCTAAGAAGCAACGTACCGTTTCTCGCTCCAGCACTGAAGCTGAATATCGTCAATTAGCATACACTGCGGCTGAAATTTAATGGCTTCGGTCCATATTCAAGGATTTGGGTGTTTGTCTTTCAACGCCCATTATTTGGTGACAATATCAGCTCGATTGAACCTGGTGTTTCACGCTCGTACCAAACATTTGGAAGTGGACTATCACTATGTTCGTGAGAAAGTGGTTCGCAAAGAGCTTGACGTTCGTTATCTTTGCACTGAAGATCAGGTCGCAGATGTGTTTACCAAAGGCTTATCCTCTGCTCGTTTCAAGAAACTGGCAAACAAGCTTATGGTGCAATCTTGCCCTATTAGCTTGCAGGGGTGTGATAGTAAAGACCAAGCCTAGTGTCTCACCTTCAAATCATGGCACGCTGGCTGCTGAGATTCTCCCTCCATAATCTTGTAGTTGTCCTAGTATGATAGGATGTATTTCATATCTGATATGTCTATGGTGTAGGGAATCGTTGAGTTTATGATAAAGATGGATCTCATAGTCCTATTGTGGAGGAAACTGTTGTAATCCTTATTATAAATAGAGGACACGACCACCTTGGTCTAGTGTGTTTTCCAGTCCATTAAACTATCTCAATAAACAATCTTTCAATTTTGATATCTGATGACAAACCTCGCCAAGAACGCATTTTCGACTAGTTTTAATGCTCCTCCCATGCAATTCTTGCTTATCAAGCCCTTTGAAAGAAGAGTTTGAAGAACAAAGCTTCTAGGAACAATTCTCTTTTCCATGCTTAGTAATAAAACAACTGCATTTTTGGAAATGTTGTCGCGGCTCCAATTAAGGCTATTCTTGAAAAAATCCAGTGTTTAAGTGATATTCTTAACTGAAATGGCCATAACAAAGGGCTGCTTCTTGAACAAAAGAGAGAACCTCGTCTCTTGACTAGCCAAAACTCCTATAAACCTTCAATTTCAAGTCCCATATAGGCTTCTTTATCCCAACAAGCACATGTAATCCACTAACGAACACCTTACTTGAAGGACTAAAACCCATATTCCTGAGTTGTAATACACTTGCATTAAGCTTGTCTGATTGAAGATATAGAACTCAAGGGTTCTTGATAATCAATTTTGAGATCAAAGATTTCGGCATACCATGATCTTGCAGGAGGGCTATGTTTGGTGCCATTCTCCGTATATCGATGGACCACTTTAAACGTTTAAGAATGACAGTGAAGTTATCATCTGTGGGGACAAGGCTTCTAAGGAAATTGATGGAAGGGATGATAGAATTCTCTAAGCTTCCCATAAAGAGACGTTTATCATTCGAGATGAGTTTAGCAAGATTGGGTCCTGAAATGCCTATGTTATTGAAATATTCAAGCTTTGGCTTCAAGATTTTCTCTGGAGAGGCTCGGAGAAGTCGAGGGATGCTAGAGATGAGTTTTGAAATGTGGGCATCAGTGAAACCATAGGATCTAAAGAGGGAGACAATTGAGTCGGGTCTAGTTGTTGTTGTTGTGGATTTATCGAGCACAATGTATTTGGAAGCTTTGAGAGCTGATTTTTGGGTTAACCCACATAAGTTTACGAGGTATTCTTCTGTGAAACTTTTTGAGATGAAACTAGAGATGCATCTTGAAATTGGAGCAGTCCTATTTCTAATCAAATTTCTACAAACAAAATGATAAAACATTGTACAGAAAAGAAACTATGAATTGGATAGTTGTTGCAACTCACAGAGTGGTGGGTTTAAATGGATTTCTTCTTTGGGAGTTAATTAGGCTTGAACCAACCTTCTTGCCACGTTAGGAGATGATTGAGAAACCCCTCCCACAAAATCAAGAGTATTTTAGGTTTTGGTCCTCCTAAATAATTGGCATCTGGGATTTGGTCCATATTAATTTGCTTATTAGGCTTTAGTCCTTCTGACTAACAGTTACGTGCCTCACACAGGAGAGGATAGGAGATATGGAGGGTGGGTTGGGACTTGAAGAGGGACAGAACTAAGATAGGTTTAGTCGTTGTTGATTCCTTGAGAACAATTTTTTTGGAAGTTTTGAGAGCTGATTCTGGGGTTAACCCACATGAGTTTATAAGGTAGTGTATTGTGAAATCTGGGTTTGAGATTATGGAACTTTGAGTAGAGACGAATCGGAGTAGTGATTGGTTTTGAAGAAGTAAATAATCATGCAATTGGCCTGATTTTTAAATTTTGAACACTTTGGAATCTACTGCGTGAGGAAATTCTACTAACTATCTATATAATAAAACAGCTTGGTCTTTAAGCGGGTTGTCTGAAGCCTACATCGGATGGCTAACAGTTAATACAATCAATACATCTAATGGTAGAGTGGCACGATTAAAGAGTAAGTTGATTCCAATTGGGAAACTATTCAAAGAAAGCCCTTCGAAACTAAAACGTACTGATTGATATTAATCCTCATAGATATATATATTAAATTATATCTGATATCTTCATTCGGATATATATCCACGGGATCCAAGGCTATATAAATCTATCAATATAACATAATATGACTGGTTTTGGGAAAAGCTATGTGGTGGTTGAGATTTAATCTCATGCCCCTCGAGATTAGTATTCTCAAAAAAGAAATTCTATATTGAATCAAACACTTAGTGTCGGGGTCAATAAAGAATACTTAAGAAGTTTCGAATTTTCAACATCTACAGAGTTGTAGTATGATTAGAGAACTATATTGGCTAACACTCTAATCAATTGAAGGTTCACACGTAATTACACATCGAACCTAGATGGAATCATGTCCACGGTTATTGATTTGACTAATGAATCTTGGCTATTGTACATGATTGGTACGTAGACATATACTCGGTAGGATTAGTTGTCATGAGATCGGAAGATAAGGTGCCCAATCAAATATAATCTTATTCTTATAAAAAAAAATCAAATATAATCCTATAATTAAGTAAAGTAATAACTATTACTTATCAAAAAAGAAATTCTATATATATTGAATCAAACACGATTTGTAATTTAGTTTGTTGTTCACAATATTCAATTGCTATGTTGAAAACAGCGTCAATGGAGTGGCCTCCTGATGGCCTATTGTAGTTGTTGAATGGTTTGTCACGTCTTATTGGTGGCCTCTATATGACCTTTAATTGTTTGCAGGTGGCCTGATATAGAAAAAAATAAGTTGGAAATTAACTCTTTGCCTAATTCTATTGGCCGTAGTTAGTTGAGCATCAATGTTTGGGTAAAGTAAAATAAAGATGTATACTTATCCAAAAAAAAATGTTCTTCATCTATAATCTCATATACTGTAACAACTAGCCATTTGGCCCGGCCTATGGCCGGACTTGCTACATAGATAGCTAATGATTCAAAAGCTTAAAGTCTACTTGAATAAATAATATATGTATATTGATAATTAATAATTCACTACATACTTTGTTTGAAGGCTTTATATTTTTCTATTTTTTTTTAAGAGATTGCAATCAAAATACTATACACACAATACTTGTATAGGACGTACCATTAATATTTGATTTTTTTCATCTATACAATACTTGTATAGATGAAAAAAATCCGATTAAAGAATAAAATATCTCGTCCTCACTTAGCATGTATTTACATACATGAGTAAGTAAACCTATATTAATGGTACGTCGTTGGCATATATTCAATGTTTAACTAAGAATAGGGAGGCATGTTGTCTTGGATTGCGGGAGCAAGAGCATGTCATCACTTTCCAGTAGAACTCTTTCAAAGTTTTAAAATCAAATAACACATCAACAACCATAGGCAATACCACCATCTTGGCAATCACTTTCTTTATGACCAATTTCCTTAAGACCAACGTTGCATGCCTACATATGGTTTACATTGCCAAAAACTTCAAGCTACTTGACTACTTCGACTAAATCATGGAACCATAAAATGTAATTAAAATGATCTACTATGAAGTTGATTAACACTTTGACTAAATCATGGAATCATGAAATGTAATTAAAATGATCTACTATGGAGTTAATTGATGTTAATTTAATTTGTAATCAAATTTACATGTGCAACGATTTGGAATATAGATTAGCCAAGAGTGATGAAATCAATGCGAACTTGATTACAATCTGACGCAACTGAATGCAACCTATTGCAACCTTGGGCAGACCCATAAATGATACTCTGTGAAATGTCATATATTCTTCCTCTTAATTACAGTCTTACATCAGTTTACTCTGTAGGCAATAAACTACAACCAAGATATGGGCCATATACTACGAATCCATCATAGAAACCAAGATATAAACCCTAATTCAGGTATAAGTTCTTCATCTATTTACCTCCATCAAAATGACCCATCCAAAAATAATTAAAACATCGACTGGAATAGTTGTAATTGTACAAAAACCCCTTCAATGATGTCAGTGTGATAGGGTTCCTGAAAAGACGTGTTCCCCAATTAGGAGCTGTTCACTTTTTCACTATCTTGAAGAATCCCTGACATCATATGTAACAAAAAAAAAGGTTATTACCCACTTGACCTAAAACAGCAGAACAAATATGATGACCTCCTTTATGAGTAACATGTGAACAGTAATACACTAAATGAACTATAAACATGTGCTCACCATGTGAGATGAACACGAAAAAAGAAAACCACACATTGAGCAAATAACGCAATCCAAATAAATCATCACCATACTGTACTGACCTACTGACACTATACATAGAAACTTAAAAGACCAAACAAAAAATACAGAATGAACAGTATTAAGACGCAATTTGATGTATGCGTGGTGGTGGGGTGTAAAATTAACTTCAAGTCTAATTGGTTTTGCAATGGGCATGTTATTCCCCCCACTCAAACACCACCACCTTCCTTCCTATCGTGATTCATGAACTAAAAAAATGGCCATATACACAACAATTCCAACGTTTCTAAAAGGATTGTAAACTTCTGAGTTACCTATAGCCACAGACAACATGGTGTTAACTTTATGATCCTAAACTATACACAAACAACATGGTGTTAACTTGGGTGTAATAATATTTTATATTCTAAAGCACCATGAAGACTTCAATCACCACAAGCAACATGGTGTTAACTTTATGATCCTAAACTTGTCTACTTAGTTAACTATATCCCCAAACACAACAAATTTCAATAACCCTCTTTTTAGCCTATTTCAAAACACCAACTAACACAAATTTACACATACAAAGCTCAATAATTTAATAACTATTACCACTAAAACTAAATGAACTTATTTTTTCAGCTTACTAAACAGTAAAGATTATATTTTTAAGCACACACATAATAAAAAAAACAAATAAATAAAAAACAATATATAAAAAACAAACAAAAAATAGATACTGCAAGAGTGCAAGAGAACAAAACTTACTGCCTACAGTGTAGAAGAAGAAGAAGAAGACTACTTGATGAGTTTTTCCACAGAGAGAGATGATTAAATTTAAAGAGAGAAAGAAATGGAAGTGAAGTTAAGTAATGAGGGGGTTCCTTCTTTAATTACCTCAATCATGTAATTAAAGCTCTTACCAATTGGAGTCCCAGTGTTTCCAGAGAATTGGGCTTCTGCAAGTGCTATGTTTCGAGGATTGAAATCCCAAGGCAGTGTCTTTAAGTAGAGCTCCAATATGTTGAAACAATAATAACTGGGACTTTATTATTTACCTTACTGCCTTGCTAAGGAACATGACACATAGTGGGCTAAGAGGTATGAGCCTAGCTGGGATGTCTTAGTTATCAATATAGATTCCTTAAGACCCTTTTGTTGATTGTTGCTTATCTATTATTACCAATCAACAAATTGATCTGGTTCTAGGTAGAGACATCTTAGCATTTTGGCCCCTAGAGACCAAATCCCATCGTCTTGATCACATGTATTTGGTAATTTATGACATTTCTCTTCAAGTCATACTTTTTTAAGAATTGGAAGGAACATATTTGGCTTACCAATTCCGCCAATTTTTACAAATCCTTCTCGAATAGTTTTTTTCACTATCCTTTAGTTTATATTGAACATTGGCCAAGTAGCACTGAAATCCCTTATCGTCATCTATACCAACCTTTCTAAATAACCAAGAAATCTGCAATTTTGAAGATAAATTTAAACCCTCTAACCATTTATATCATATTTCAATCAATTTAAATTTAAACCCTCGATCAAGTCCACAACCAAACATGTATATAGTTCTCTACTATTAAGTACAATATAATTTCAACTAAATCTCCACATTTTAGATCTAAAAAGATTACTTAAAATGATAAGATACATAGCCCGCTGATATTATATGACTCAAATTAAGATGGCAGTGAGAGGTCTAAGAGATCAACATAATAAGTCACAACTGAAAAGAGCAAGGAGATGCATAAGGAATGGGCTACAGGAAGTACTTGCCTTAGTAACAGGGAATTCCAAAGTTTGTTTGGCTGCTAACTTTATAGCAACCTCAGAACTGCATCAACCATGCTAAATTCTTTATTTCGAGAAGGTCCAATCATCCTATTGTAAGCAAGGTACCACCATGGAACATCACCCAAAAAGCAAACACAATTAGGTAAGTTAACATTTTCTTGAAAATTGGAGGTTCTTTAAATATGTATGATGAACATGAACAATTGCTAAAATGAACCAAAATTATACATAACCACTCTTAGGTTGTTTGAAATGACCATGAATTGACCCTTCCTCAACGATAAGCACTACTGTCTTTTTATCGTGGTCCAGCATTTTACATCCTCTCCCTCTGTGGTTTCCGTCTTAATCAAGCAATTAATCATGGATGGTAAAACTATAAAATATATGACTATCATTTTAATAAAAGTGTGATCAGACTCTGTACATTTTAGTAGCTAAAAAAGTACCTCTGTCCTTGATAGAGGAGACTTCAAATGATGAGGAATAGCAACTGAAGTCCTTACATATAACCAAATCCCAATAAGATTATAATAAAAATTAGGTTTCAAAATAGAAATGTCCAAATTACATTAACAGGTACCTACTAACCAAATTGCATCTCTGTGATTACATTAATAAGTTCTCACTTAACCAAATAAATATTGTTAGTGATAGAAATAACTTAAGCTTAAATGATTTCATAAAACACCAATCACCATATAAGATGAAACATCTAAAATGGTCTGCCCTATTAGGTGGTAAATGCTAGGATGCATTTATCTTCTAATCGCTTATTCAAGCACATCATTTTTACCCCCCACACCAAAAAAAAAAAAAAAAAAAAAAAAAGTAGTCCTTTTTAATGGTTGTGCAATTACTCACAGGGCTTATAGTAAGAGTGGCAAAGCGGCAAAAAGCAGATCCACTGGCATTAGTACCAGCGTACTCATCATATTGGGCCTCCAGTAAACGACGTTCTGCTGCCCATTGCCACAAACCGAGGATCATGCAAACCAACAGAGTTCCAGATATCAGCCACCCTCCATTGAAATAAGCAAAAAGGGGAATGTGAACGGTCTTTGCTTGGATCTTCATTCAACATGTTAAATACTAAATAAGTGTCTTTCAATCTTCAAAGAATAAAATTAAATATAATAAAAAAATTAGAGATAAAACTTGCCCGATATCAACGGTGGTATCATCGTATGGGTTGAGATGGAACAGTATGCATATATCCATCTTTGGTAAGTCCGAACTTAAGAAAAAATCTGAAGTCAAGAATCGGTCCAAACTCCATCATATTGCAGCAGAAAACAAATATGGGCAAGTTTGGTTGATTGATATACATATCAAGTTCGAAGCTCATTGAACATAAAAAGCAATGAGAGGGGAGCATATGGATGTAGATAGGGTTGTAGGGAAAAAAAAAAAAGAAACACACACACACAGAGAAAAGAAAAGAAGAAGGCCTGAAGAATAATAGCCCTGAGCAAAATGAATCATATTCCTAAAAATCTTTTTATCAGAAACAGAACAATAGCCACCAACCCAACAGGCAAAAGAGCTAATGACCTTTAATTATAGACAGTTGCATCTGGTAATCTTTGGGAATCATGTAGTCATGAGTTACGACCCAAAAGTTTTGGGAATGACCATCATCATGCTAAGGTCCTCAAAAAGATAGAATGGTAATCTTTCCTCCATCTTGAATTAGGAAAAATGCGAATAGTCTTTGACAAAGGGCTATTGAGGTCTAGCCAGATTTCCTAATTATGTGTAGCTATTTCATTTCATAGTGAATTACTTGGGTAATTGGCAGCAAAGATATATCACATTGAACCAACATAGGACTCCACCATAATTGTAACTGTATTGTGAAGGAATGTCTTAACTTTCAATACCATAGAAGCATCTTGACTTGGTTACATGTATAGGGAGACAGAGAGAGTACATTTTCCTAATTATGTGTAGCT
Organism: Coptis chinensis; assembly: GCF_015680905.1. Lineage (NCBI taxonomy): Eukaryota > Viridiplantae > Streptophyta > Magnoliopsida > Ranunculales > Ranunculaceae > Coptis > Coptis chinensis. The sequence goes on from NC_141458.1 coordinate 99,456,684, forward strand.
ATTTCATTTCATAGTGAATTACTGGGTAATTGGCAGCAGCATATATCACATTGAACCAACATAGGACTCCACCATAATTGTAACTGTATTGTGAAGGAATGTCTTAATTTTCAATACCATAGAAGCATCTTGACTTGGTTACATATATAGGGAGACAGAGAGAGTACAATGTAGCGAAAAAACAGCAATCAGTTTGCTTATGTGGGTTTACATTGGTGCAATGCACTGGGGTACACATGAAGTATTTTTTCCTCGAACTTCTAGGTTCAATAATAAGATGTTAAAACTATAGCAGCACTCCTGATAACGTTTCATATACATTTCAATATCAGTTTAACTTATTCCAATATTCCATTGGGGCCACGATTCATGAAAACTGAATGAGATTTGAAGGTTTATGGACATACCTGGTGGCAGATTTCACAAGTGATGCCCTTCTTTTCGTCACATCATCGTTGTACACAGCTCTTGTGAGCATATTGAATAAAACAATATTAGAATCCACATAATTCAACTGCATGAAGATACTTACATGACCCTTTTCTGGATTAACATTATTATTTGTAAGCTGCCCGCAATCTTTTTCATCTTGTTGTTGTTCAAAGCATGGTTCACCTTTTTCTGAATTCAGTGCTCACCATAGAATTTAATCACGATAAATATGGTACATAATACAGAAGAAGCAAGTCAAGTTCAGTTTTCATATTTTGTTTCTCTCCATGACTATATTATCTTTAGTTATAAGGCCATTTCTTTCCGGTCACATTAAATATATCATGCAATGAAGACGAATGAGTTAACAATACCTGAAAGATCTCAAATGAATCCAAGAAGATGATGACGCCACCTAATAAGAAGAAGATAAATTTGAAGTCTGAGTTCTAATATCAGAAAACAAAAATGAAATTCGGTACAAAGGGATTTGAGAAGATTTCTTAATTCCACAACAACCCATGTTGCATTTGCTTGTGTGATTCTGTAGTTCTGTACCAAGCATAGTTCGTGATTCCGGATGAAACTTCGGAATTCCGCCTGAAATTTTAGTTTTTCAAAAAACCGGAATTCCGAATATAGAGTCAAAAATTTGAAATTCCGAATGTAATAGAAGTCGAAATTTAATGAATTTCGGTTTTTAGATTTGTCGGAATTCAGAGAATTCCGAACTATGGTACGAAGACAATATATATGTTCAGTCCTCAAAACAGTCGGCCTGAGTTGAGCAAAATTGCAGATGGATCTTTCCTATCACTTTCATTCCCGCTTTTGGTCCTCATTCCCGCTTTTGGTCCCTGTTTTTCTTCTGGATTTTTGTTATCCTCTTTGTCCAGTAGCTTTTGTGCGATATCCCATCAGATCGTGGATCGACTAAAATAAGTTCAAGAAGTTATCTGTTTCCCAACAAACGGGACAATAAAACAAAATTGCATTTTTGAAAAGAAAATATTACAATTGTCGCTTTTGGCTCATATTCATTTTACATCAAATATGAATATGATTATTCTAGAAGCAGTTTTTGCATTTACATTTGAAGGGGGCAAAAAGAAGTTGCATCTGAGAGCATCATCGCCACTACTGTACCATTATTTGTATAATTTATTCCGGTTGTAAGCCTATGTCATCTTTGTATATCATCAGATTCCTAGGAAAAGGCTACTCATCCTTGAACATTGGGGAGATGCTGCACCAGGGATATCAAAAGGCTAGCCCGTACTTTGTTTGAAACTTGAACTACATAATTTCAACCACAGCCCGGCCAACAATACTTCCACTGGAAAGATCTTGGAACACTTTATCCACCTCTTCCAATGTGCATTTTCTTGATATGGCAGAATTGAAATCGAAGATGCCAGTCTCTGCAAGTTTTACCAACTTGGCTTCTGCAATCCACTTATTTAAGAATGTCTGCCAACATAATAAAATACACCTCAATTACCACTGTTTTCTTTGATTGAGTCAATTGTGTGTATATATAATGTGTGTATATATATGCAAAAACAGCTGTCACATATGCAGGGACCTATGCATTCAATACTTAATTTCTTTGACCAGTAAAAATCATATTTAGTTGATGTCATATCATATAGTGTTTGTTTAACAGACACAACGTTAAAAATATATTGTGCCATATATGTTCTTAATAAGAGTGAGAGCTGAGAATGACAAAAGCATGAAAGAAAGGAAAATAACTTACCCAGGGACCATAGGGTACCGAGACATGCCCCATTCGTTCTTAATGCTGTGAAGATCGGAATGACAGATCCCACAGAACAACACTTTGAAGGCTACATCATTTTCTCCAGTATTCCTATATAACAAACAATTCGACCATCAAATGAACAGTGGCTATAATTTTACTTCATTTTGATTATAAAAAAGATAGTCACTTTATCACATAACATGACTGTTGGATCCAGCCCTATAGCGTAAAAGCCATTGCCGAGATTGTGCCTAAATGAGCAACATGGTCAATTACTGTCGCTCTAAACCACAATTTAATGATAGCGGAAATGTTAAAACACAATCAAGGGCTATGATATATCGACTCTGAAGAAAAAAAATAAAAAAACTCCTAATTGACGACTATTAATTCGTACTGAGATACACAATCACTTGTATCTCTACGCAAGTCAATGTTTTGTATCTAGTGAGTCCAAATAGGGAGTAGATTTCAGGGTGCTCGAGTAAAAACAATTTACATAATTTATAATCACATCGCCCATATTCAGATTCAAGTAGGTTTCAACATTATGTATCGATTCATTAGTATCCCAAGCTTTTACAAAGCACGTATTCGGTCATTCGGTGCTAGTTGTTAGAATCATAGTACAAAATATCGTCATCTATCCGCAAATATCACGAACGAACAAATTACCAAAAAAAAAAATCTTCAAAAGTTTCCTTCACTAAAATTTTGTTTTCCTTTGTAATTTTTTTTCTAGTGAAGATGAAGTTATCAATAACAAACAAAAAAGAGAACATAAATTCAAAAAGCAAAGAGATAAATAAATAAAAATATACCTTCTGGAGGAGTGGAAGGGAGAGAGAACACCAGTGTTATCTCTTGCTGCCCATCCAAAAGCAGCTAATCGATCTCCACAATTTCGCCATAAGATTTTGAGGTTTAATGCTTCCAAATAGCAAGTAAATAAATTTGATTTTGTATTTACTTCTTATTCCCAGTCTTTCAAATTGGGAGAAACTTTAAAGCTCCTCCTAAATAATCCAAGTGCAAGTGTTAATATTAACAACTGTTAACTAATAGGAATGAATCTCACAGCCAATCTCAGCCAGCAAGTTATAAGACCATATTGTTTTGTTAAAGACGGTTCAAAATTAAGATATACAACATCAACCTCGGTAAAATTCCTAGCGTAACATTTCTTTTTGTCAGTAACAGCGTATAAAGAACTAACAAAGACAAAACATACGTCATTCAATTAATATTTAATTAAACAATGATTATAAAAAATTAGACAACATAAGAAGCAAATCTGAAATATATATATTTGACAAAAAATACGAAATACAAATAAAGGCCTTACAGTAAGAATTTTGCAATGTGGATTCTTGATGCAATCGTTGTGCTTCCACGCCAAAGCTCCTTGGCCGTCGAATGTGCCCCCTCCATCAATTGTCATTCTTTCGATATATTGAAACTTAATCCAACCATCACCAGTAATAAGATTAGTTGGTGCCTTAACTATCCCTTCAACCTGAAACTTGACTACTTGATACTTACATTTTTGTCCCCCGATGAAAATTGTTACACCTGCATAGTAAGTCTCTCTTGGTATGTAAACAATTACATCTCCCTCCCATGCACATGCCTCTTCCGAAGCTTTTACAAAGGCCTAATATATAACACAAAACACACAAAATGCAATTTTGTAGGTATAAAACTCATCATTTACAACAACAACAACAACAAAAAAAAAAAAAAAAAAAAAAAAAAATTGGACGGTTTGTGTATATATAAAACTCATCCTTGAAGGTCATTGGTTATAGTATTTCCCCTGACTTGTAGGGCAAAAATCTTGGGCCTTACCCAAACAGGGGTGAGTGCCTACCTGGGTTCTAGGCTTCCAGCACTCAATGAAACGAAAAAGTAAAAGAAATAGAGTAAAAAACTACTAACCTTGCTGCAGTCTATTTTACCATTGCCCACAGCACTATACTTCCTCACATCAGAAACTTTGGTATAGGGTCTAGCTCTTACAGCCAATGCAAAGTGAAAGGCCAAAGAAACCCATAGGAGAAGAGTTAAGCTTGAACTCATTATCTCTTCCTCTTCTCTAATCAAGACAAATCAAAAGTCATAAGTTATGTTATATTGGTTGGTAAGTGGAAGATCAAACGAACAAAACCGAAATCCTTTTTGTTTTTGCGTTTTGGTTATGTTTTGTGGCAATGCTAGATGCACTCTTTGCTTTTATAAGGGAGTTCATCAGCATTAATAAGGCTCGAACACATAATTTTCGAGTATTTATTATTCTCTGATTCTAATATGTGATTGTTTGCCATAATTATGATGAGAAAATCTTTACTGTGGTCCGGGGTGGAACATTTTTGGATATATTTCTAACTTACCATCTATATTTTGGCCTTAAATCTATTTTGCATAATCCTCTTTATCATATTTGTTTCTAAAATGAGCCAAAACTTTACATATTTTAGTAGCTTTCTACTTTCAACCGATTTTTTTCTAGTTTCAACTTTCAACTGTAACAAATATTGCTTACCTTGACCGAATTTAAATGTTGAAGATATTTTAGGCCCAGTTTTGCTGAAAAAGCATTTGTGATTTGCTAACAGGTGCTGCAGCAGAAAGGCCATCATAATCCAGCAATTCAGTCTTGAAGAGTCGCAAGTTTTCCGAAGCGTTTTCCAACGTTAGCAGGTGAGCATTCTTTTCATCATCTGCACGCAATATGGTTGGAAAGATTTCAAAATAGTTACTTTGCATATACGCTCTTTAAAACCAAAGATAATACAACTACCACCTTCCCTTTCTTTGGAATAAGTAGCACAACGTTTTCTTTTTGAATTTTAGACTGAATCTCAATAATCAGAACATAGACAATTCAATCTCCAGCACTTACGTATTTCGTTCAGATGCAACAATATCATTTACAATTTTACCTTCAAAATAGAAAGTGACTTTTTAATCTTCGAGGAAGAGAAATTGCATGTATAGGGAAAGAGAGTATGTACTTGGGTCTCTGACGGTGGCATGAACCATGTAACCTTTAGATAGGAGCAACTTGATGAGCCACGATGCTTGATACCCTCCACCTCCTGTCACGCATACTCTTTCCTTCTCCATCATTATCTATTTCTCTGTTTTTCCCAGCTTTGCTGAAAAAGCATTTGTGATTTGCTAACAGGTGCTGCAGCTTTATAGCCGGAAGACCCCGCTTTGACCAGGAAATCTTCGAGAGTTATCTCACGGAGAGTAGGTTGCTTCTCCTGATCTTTATCCTCTTGATTACTGCTAGTATTGTTGTTGCCTTGACCTTGCTGAATATATCTCTAGACCTCATCGACGGTTTTTTGGCTGAGGCTGGGTTGATGGTTATCTCTGTCAATCGAAACAAAATCATACCTTTCTTCTTCTTTTTGAGAGAGAGATTTTGAGGAAGTTTTTGGAGCAAAAGTTGGGACTTTTGTTTTGTTTTCTGTTTTTGTTTTTTGATTGGTTTTAACAGGTTATCGATAAATTGAAATTGGAAAAAAAGGGCGTATATTTGGGTTTTTTTCAGTCGAATCACGGGAAAATCTGATGTGTCCATCTAAGAGAAACAAAGGGGCTGACGTGTTTCAATGGGAGCATTCTCAACTAATCAGTATTAATGGTCTTTGATTAAGTGCAAAGATTAGATGTACAAAGAAAAAACAATTAGGAGAATATGCAATTATTTTTAAAAGCTTCGTGCCAAAGTCACGGGCAATTTCTAGTAAAGTAAACAAATAAAAAGATCAAATGGTTTTGTAGGAACTTACAGATAGATTACATATAGATTGTGGGCTAAAGGAGGTCGAGCCTCGAGCTTAAGAAAACGGCCACTCTTGTTACGGAAAAGAGTTTCAAAGCAGGGGATATTTTATTTGGGTTAGTTTGGGCCATTGGGCCTGATTCGTAATCTCTCCATAGTTTAGTAGAACCCATAATTTGTAAACTGATATACTGGTAGAGGCTCATTTGATACCATTTTTTTAAGATCCATTTCTCCAACTTGTTCGGCGACCTGGCGCACACAAAAATGGACATGGTCCGGCGAGTTTGGTGTAACCACTAACCAACATTCTTGCCAAGTAAAATATGAATACCTTGTCACCTATGCCAGAGTCACCACAGCTGAGCGTACTCCAGGGTTTTAGATTTGGAGGTTGATAAGTAACAAGTTTTCGTTGCACAAAGCTCTTTTACAGGGTTCCCATTCAAGGACACAACAGACGTGGCATAGTTACTCTGATTGGAAATGTAATTGGAAAAGCACTTGACTGGCATTTTAAATCAGAATACAATAAAGCAAAAGTAAAAATGAGTTTCTTAAGTATATGTTATTATGGAGCTGCCCAAACGTAAAATCTCTTCGAAATTTTGGGATAGGCTGGTGAATCTGATAGTATAGCCTTCTTGTGAAAACCTACATAGTGACCACGGCACTGACCAAACCAACCCCCGCTGCCTTAACCCATATAATTGGCATAAGGTATGTCAGCATGTGGAGCCGGACTAAAACGAAGAAGACTACCTCGTCATCCTAAATGTACAATTTTTTTGTTTTGAAAAGAACAATTAAGCATTCATCTATTTCGTTCACAATTACTCACATGGAATCCGTCAATTCTGTGAAGTACAACACATGTACAAATGTATTAAACCGTCCAAGTGATATTACTTGTAACACACTTCTTGGTTGCCTCTAAGACATAACAATGTGCAATTTTTAGCAAGTTGTTTCTTTAAACTGTCCAAGTCTTCAATTGCATTCCAAGTCACTGCCTCACTGTTGTCCTTCCAACATGTGCAAGCAAATTTACCAACATCTATATATAAGTTGTGGTACTTCTCCCTCATATCTACCCAAACGAAACTCAGTGGCTCTTACTCATATACTGCTTAAAAGAATTGATAATGGAGAGAAAGCGCAAGTTCTTCCATGGAACACTTGAGGCCACCATTTTCCATGCCACCCCGTATGCACCATCTTTCCCCTTCAATGTAAGTATTCAAGTGTATAAGCCATTCTATGTAGAAGCTTTTAATGAATAAGTCCTAGGATCTTTTCGGAAAGTAGTACATTAGATTACCTAGTCGTAGCGAAATTCATTTGGTTGTTGTGCTTCACAATGTAGGATAGTACGCCATAGGTTGTGGGTACTGTTATGTCTAAGAACACCTTTCTCAAATGTTATAAGATCACACAATCTTACTAATGAATCAGAATAAATGAAAAGAATGAACAGAAAGAATGAATGAAGAAGATGAATTGAATCAAAGTTTTATTGATTGGCGATTAAATGTTTACAATCTCTCTTTCTCTCTTTTCTCTCTGTTTTTTACAATTTTTAGTAACTAGATTGAATGAATGACATGAATGAATCTCTGATGCTCTTCCAGTCTTTATATAGTGTCCTGATTTGGCTTGGACCCAGTCAATCTTTGACACGTGTCCCTTGTCTTTATTTCCCATTTCCCGCTTTCTACCTGTAACACAATTTAAACACCCACGAGATTTACCGAGATATTGACCTTTATGCCAATATCTCGAGTTTTAAAATACTGAAATGAACATGTTTATAGGTACGATATTTGTCCACTATATCACCCCCTCTTGAAATTTTGAAATTTCAACTTTTCGAGAAGCAATTATACCAAATAACAGATAAGAAAACTATCGGGCCCAAACAACCACCCGGTCCAATATTTCAAAAATATAAATTTAAACCTCTTTAGCTTTTTCAGTACGCTTCCCAAACACACAATCTCTTTAGCTTCTTCAGTACGCTTCCAAACACCCAAAAAACTATGGTTTTCTTCTTCTTCAACTTTCCAGAACTCATCACTCTTGCAATCCATAAGGTATGTTCTTTCACCCTGCACTTTGTTAACCTTTCTAACACATGCATTGATATACTTGCTCTAGTAATAATAGATACGATATTTTATCTTAGCTTTAGTTGTTTACATCTGAATCCCTTAATTTTGCATGTACGTGTGTGCTAATGCCTATGTAATGACATACATTACTACCTTGAACTTCAAAACATATAAAAATTTGAATCTTTTTATTCATAACATTGTTTTTATCTTTTTGTTTGTTCTGCTTTACTATCGGCATATATCACAATATTTTCGATATTTTTTTATTTCGATATAACTCTATACATCGATATCTCCGATGATTCAACTTTTATATCGACATTGCCGATACTCTAATATCATACAACTAATAACACTTTATAAATATTGAATTGCCGATATTAAAAATACCTCTGTCATTCCTTCTTTGTGTATAGTCATTTTAATGGCCAGTGAAGATACCATTTCTGATGCTAGTTTTCCTTCTGAGGATACCATATCGGATGACATCCTTTCTGACGATATAGTTCCTAATGATAGACCTTTCAGCCAAAACTTTGCTTCGACTTCTACCAATAAATCTCGGCCCCAGATTTCATGGGACCTATCTTATGTTGTAGAAGGCATTCCCTGCCATCCTTTTGCAACCACTGACTCTCAATCTGAGCGTGATACTATAGAAGACACCAGCTGATGGAGCAACGATCTTTGCGGTTTTTTCATTAAACGACCCAACCTAGCTTTAGTTCAAACCGCCTATCAAATTCCCTCCACACTTTATCTACAACATTATGCTGGTACTCAGGCTTTTACTCAATGTCAGAGTGGTACCAAGAATGGAATCATTGTTACTGTCGGCCAACTCGCCGCTGGACTGAGATTTCCTTTTTCTAACCTCGATCGTGAAGTATTGAACCATCTGAACATTTTCCCTGGTCAGGGTACGCGTAACTTCTGGAGACTACTGTTTGTCTATAATTACTACAATAGTCACCTCTCCCCCGATAGATATGAAGCTGATCGGATTAGGCTATCCGATATTCTTATGCACTATAGATTTTGCGAAAAGATTATCGAATATTTTTATCCCAAAAAACATACCCATAAAAACATTAAGGGTATTCTTCGGAAAAACCGTAATAGCGACAAACAGTGGACCCAATACCCAATTGTTGTTATAGGCCCATGGGAAAGTGCCAATAACCTAGCAAATCCTCCTTTGAAACATCAAGTCTTCAACTCCACAGGTATGTCCTCCCTTTGATTTGTTTTCACTCTTTAAATCTCAAAAATCCCATATCTGATGTCACTCTCCTTTGCGTCTTTTCAGTACTCCTCCCTCATTTTGCCAAGGCTCGTGGGAATTCAGACAAAGTACTGAAGCTTTTAGAAGGGACTGAAGCCGATGTCAATCTTAAAACGGGTGCCGATAAAGAAGGGAATCCCAAAGTTACTGTTCCTCTTCCTGACATCTCAAACTATCGCGCACCTCTTTATGTACTCAAACACCGAGCTCTTCAAAAAATGGGTCAGTTGCCAACTCCTCCTCAGCCTCCTTTAAACAATTCCTTAGACGATCTTCCCTTTCTTTTATCCTCCTTTGCCTTGCATGGCTTGCCTCCTAACCTTCACAAAAGTTTCTACGACTATCTAGATGACAATTGTACCATGACTCCCAATCTTTTCCCTGAGATTAAAGAAAAGGTTCCTGACTTTTATGAATATCCGATATTGCAAAGTATATTTAATGAGCATCTTTTATTATATACAGATATGGCTCCTCGAATGCCGATGAATACCAACGATGGTCGCTACTTATCTGAGAAAGGGAAAAAGAAAGCCTCTAAGCCCTCCTCAACACCAACTGCTGCCGATACACCACCTGCTCCTTCTTCCATTCCTACTAAGCATACTCCTACTGCTACTACGGACCAACCTCCTACTTCTTCTCATCAAAACACCTCCATCCCTCCCTCGACTACTACTGGTCATTCTAAGAAAAGAAAAACCACCCATGCATAGGGAGAGAGTGGACTTACAAATGGTCAAAATCTTGATTCAGCCGATGCCAGCCAACCCTTCAGTCCTGTGTTTCTCTTCACTGATGGCAGCAATATGCCTTTAACAGCTTCGCTCTTTGAAGACACTAATAAGGATGAGTTGGGTGTCGGATTATCCAGCAATTGTATCCTTCCCAAAGACAAAGTAGCCGCTATGAAAGTGGATCCCACCGAACGCCTTACTCAGGATTGTGATCATATGGAAAAGGTATTCATGTCTTGTGCTTATCTGCCTTTAATCACTTTCGCCTTTTTACTTTGTGTTTATCTGCCTTTGATACTTTTATAGGCGAAAGTGCTTGCCATGGCTCAATTCAATCTGCTTTATAAGCAAGAATGCGAGATCGGGCATATTAGAAAAACTCTGACCACCCAGCAATCAAAATTCGACAAATTATCCCGAGAAAATAGCGGCTTCAAAAAGGAAATCCATTAGTTGAAAACTGATATGAAGCTGCAATCTGAAAAAGTCGAGAAGACTTTATCGGATAAGCTGGCTGAGCATGCAGAACTCGTGAAGAAGATGCTTGAAGATTTTGTTCTTTGAAGAGACGAAAAAGTCGCGAGAAGCCTCTGGAAATGCCGATCTTTGAATTCAATCTTCGCCATGGCGGTTTGTAAATTCTCTAGGTGATAAGTTAGATATCTGCAAACCTTTTGTTCCACGCAACATTCTTATGGAAAACGATATGATTTCTGATGATGAAGAAGGAGATACAACTACTGTGGCTGCTGCTCAAAATACTGAGGCTGCCCTGTTTGATGTTGATGCCCTTCTCAACAATCCTCCTCTTTAAACTATCCTCTTTTTACTCCAAAGTTGTAATTTCCGAACAAGTTATACTTTTTTATTGCTATAATTTCTAACTTTCATTGGTTTTTTGCCATGACTATTTGTCATCATTTATATTTTTCCCTTATTTACATTTACCATCATCGAAAATCAAATTTTTGGATACCCTTAACAAGGGGAGAGTATCGGCGATACTTAGACTTTTATCAAAAAGAAAATATAATTTTCGATATCCTCAACCAAAAAGAGAGTATTGGCGATACTTAGACTTGTATTAAAAAGAAAATATAATTTTCGATATCCTCAACCAAAAAGAGAGTATCGGCGATACTTAGATTTGTATCAAAAAGAAAATATAATTTTCGATATCCTCAACCAAAAAGAGAGTATCAGTGATACTTAGACTTGTATCAAAAAGAAAATATAATTTCGATATCCTCAACCAAAAAGAGAGTATCGGCGATACTTAGACTTTTATCAAAAAGAAAATATAATTTTCGATATCCTCAACCAAAAAGAGAGTATCGGCGATACTTAGATTTGTATTAAAAAAATATATAATTTTCGATATCCTCAACCAAAAAGAGAGTATCGGCGATACTTAGACTTGTATCAAAAAGAAAATATAATTTTTCGATATCCTCAACCAAAAAGAGAATATCGGCGATACTTAGACTTGTATCAAAATGAAAATATAATTTTCGATATCCTCAACCAAAACGAGAGTATCAGCGATACTTATACTCGTAAAAAAGAAAATATAATAAATCATTACCACTTACCTTTATTATCGAATGATCTCTAATGCATCATCCTTTGCTGATATCTTGTCCGATATTATCATTTCTGTACTTCTCAGAACCGTTCATGCCTGATATCTGCCCCTGTTTTTGATATCAGAACTTTTTGACAATCTGCCTGAGATCAACATTTCTATCAATCTTAGAACTTTTTTATGTCTGATATCTGCCACTATTTTTGATATTAGGTCTTTTTGACAATATGCCAGAGACCAACATTTCTGTCAATCTAAGGACTTTTTATGCCTGATATCTGCCACTGTTTTTGATATCAGGACTTTTTGACAATATGCCTGACATCAACACGTCTGTCGATAGCAGGACTTCTTACGCCTAATATCAATATTTCTATCAATACTAGGACTTTTGACAATATACTTGATACCAACATTTCTATTGACACCAGGACTTCTTATGCCTGATTTCTGCCACTGTTTCTAATATAAGGACTTTTTGACAATATGCCTAATACCAACATTTCTATCGATACCAGGACTTCTTATACCTGATATCTGCCACTGTTTCTGATATCAGGACTTTTTGACAATATGCCTGATATCAATATTCCTATTGATACTAGGACTTTTTATCATATGATAACATGAAATATATTTTTATACGAAAATTGAAATTTGAAACTTGAATCCATTTGTATTGAATTGAAAATTCATGCTACACATGTTAATTTCCCATAAAATTTCAAAACATACACTATTGATAGAATACCTTCAGATTATTGATATTCTGAGGTTTTGTTAGCAATTCACCATTAGCTTTCTTTAGATAATACACTCCATTTATCCCCACCTTGTGGACAATGTATGAACCTTCCCAATTTGCTGATAACTTCCCAGCTGCCTTTTCTTTTGGTGCCTGTGTAACCTCTTTTAGCACTAGGTCACCTTCTTGGAAATTTCTTTCTTTAACTTTCTTATTGAATGTTTTTCTGAGCTGCCTGTGATAAGAATCAAGCCTCATTCTTGCTTGCTCCCTTTTCTCTTCCAAATTCAAGACTTCTGCCTGCATCCCCTGGTCATTCAACCCTTTTTCTACAAACATTGTCCTTGATGTCGATACTACCATCTCAGCTGGAGTCACTGCTTCCATGCCATAGGCTAGAGTAAATGGTGATTCTCCCGTTGCTATTCTCGGAGTTGTTCTATACATGGCCCAAAATATCGCCGAGATATCCGATATCTCGCCGATATATCTCGGTAAATTGGTACACCGATATCGATATTTCCGACATATATCCACCGAATATTGAACCCCTTTTTTCCGAGATATATCGGAATTTCCGATATGAAAGTTTATATCGCCGATATAATCGATATTTCCGAGATAATCGATATATATCAGTTGACTTTTTGACCAATTGTTAATAACTTAATATTGAAATTTCTATCCGAATATTGAAATATCCGAATATATCCGAGATATCTGATATATCGGTGAGATATCCGATATTTTAGAAACTTTGGACTGGTCACCAAAAAAACCGATATATCCGATATATCTCGGTTTTTGGGTACACCGATATATTAACCGATATCGAAATTTTGGGCCTTGGTTCTATATGCCCACAACACGCTATTTAACTCATCAACCCATAAGCTTTTCTTATCCTCCAGCTTCTTTTTGATGTTATCCATAATGGTCTTATTTGTTGCTTCTGCTTGCCCATTTCCTTGAGCGTAGTAAGGTGCCAATGTAAAGTGCTTAATCCTATATGATTCTAAAAAATCTTTCAATTTACCTCCAATGAATTGAGGACCATTATCCGATATAATAGCATATGGCAGTCCATATCGGCAAACCACTCTTTCGAACAGAAAACCGATGATGTCCTGCTCTTTGACATGTTGCAAGGCTATCACTTCTACCCACTTAGTGAAGTAGTTAGTTACTGCTAACATGAATCTTTTCTTCCCTTTTCCAGGTACTAGAGGACCTACAATGTCCATCCCCCATAAAGTGAACGGCCATAGGTTCGAGACACAGTGTAACTCCTCTACTGGCACATGAATGGCATGTTCATGTTTCTGACACTGAATACACTTTTTTGCATATCACAAATAGTCCCTCCGCATTTGTGGCTAGAAGTATCCCTGCCTTGCAATCTTACTAGCTAACGATCTTCCTGCCGAATGATTGCCACATTCCCCTTCATGCATTTCTGCAATAATTTTCTGAGATTCTTCTGCCGATACACATTTTAAATGTGGTCCTCCTGGATTTTTTCGATATAATTGATCATCTATTAATAGATATCTTTCAGCTCCTCCTTTTATCCTTCTAGCCTCATTCTTATTTGCTGGCAACATTCCTTGCGATAAGAACAACATATAATCGCTCAACCATGACGCCCCTAGCGTATCTATTTCCATTATCTCTGTATGCTTTATACTAATACTCAGAATTTGTTGAACACCGATATGCAACAACCACCCTTCCTCATTCTCGAGCATTGCAGCTACATATGCCAATGCATCAGCATGTCGGTTTTCTCTCCTATCGAGATGCTGAAAGACAATCTTCCTGAAATCCTTGAGCTTCATCCTCACCAAATTTAGATAATCTATCATGTTATCGCATTTTGCAACATATCCTCCATTGATCTGGCTTATCACCAACTGCGAATCACTGGAATACCGATAAGTCTTTGACATTTAATGATTTAGCCATCTCCAAGCCTGTTATTAGAGCCTCATATTCGGCTTCATTATTAGAAGCATGAAAACCTAAAGTAACTGCTGTCTCGAGCCTTTGGTTTTCTGGAGTTATCAACACAGCGCTGATACCACATCCCTTTTGCCCTGATGATCCATCTACAAAAAGCCTCCATCCATTTGTACCAACCCAAAGATCATCCTCATCCATTACATTATCAGTCTCTTGTACTAATAGAAGATTATCTTCTTCAGCTTTCCAATCTTCATCTTCAGCAGGAAAATCTGCTAAGAAATCAACTAGAACTTGGCTTTTCTCCGATACTCTATTCTTATACTCAATCCCAAACTCATCAATAAGAACTGACCACTTCGCCATTCTCCCCGATTTAGCTGTCTTAGCTAAAGTTTGCTTCAAAGGAAGATTTGTCATTATTACTACTGAATGGGATTGAAAATAAGGTTTTAACCGTTGAGTAGAATATAGGAAAGCTAATGCATATTTTTCTAACATTGAGTATCGAGTTTCAGCTTCGAGCATTGTTTTAGATTGAAAATACACAGGTCGCTCAGCTCCATCTTCCACTTTGACGAGTACTGAACTGATGGAGAAATTCGAGACAGCGAGGTATAAAAACAACATATCGCCTTCTTCTGGTTTTATCAGAGTTAGTACTTCTTGCAGATACTTTTTTAACTCCATGAACGCGAGTTCACATTCCTCACCCCATACAAACTTTGTATTCTTCTTCAACAGCTTGAATTAAGGTTTACATCTATCGAAAGTTTGAGATATAAACCTATTCAATGCTGCAATTCTGCCTATAAGTCTTTGAATTTGCTTCCTTGTACTAGGTGACGGCATCTGTTGGATAGCTCGAATCTGATCTGGGTTAACATCAATTCCTCGCTTTGTGACGATATATCCGAGGAATTTCCCTAAACATACCCCGAACGTACATTTCTCAGGGTTAAGCTTCATATTAAACTGTCGGAATATTCGAAACACCGTATCCAAATCTTGAACATGATTACACGCCTTCTTTGATTTCATGACCATATTATCTATATACACCTCCACAATATGCTTAATTAGATGCTTGAACATCTTTTCCACCAATCCTTGATAGGTTGCCCCTGCATTCTTCAAACCGAATGGCATTCTAATGAAACAATAAAAACCCCCTTTAACAACAAATGTTGTTTTCAATTGATCTAATATTGACATAACAATCTGAAAATACCCGGAATGACTATCGCAGAAACTCAACAATTCGAATCCAGTTGTTCTACCCACCAGTTCATCAATTCTAGGCATCGGATAGTAGTCCTTCGGGCATTGCTTGTTAACATCTGTGAAATCAACACATATCCAAACCTTGCCATTCTTTTTTGGGACAACCACAATGTTTGCAACCCATTCTGAATTATCAACCTCTTTGATGATTCCACATTCTAGCATTTTCTGAATTTCATTCTGTACTGCTTGTGCGTATATCGGCCTAACCCTTCTATGACGCTGATGGACTGGGGTTGCTCCTTCTCGCATATTCAACTTATGAGAACATACCTGAGGGTCGATACCAGGAAGATTAGCCATCGACCAAGCAAATGCATCTTTATTCTTCATTAGAAACTCGATTAAATCACTCTTGATTTCTGAATTCATCTATGTTCCAATGAAAATGAAGCAACTTTCATTGTCTTGTCCGATATTGATCTTTTGCACTTCTTCCATTGTCTTACTTAGGATTATCTCGGGCTCTATCTTCATTTTCGAAGTGAATCTAAAATCCTCCTGATGGTTTTTGTTATCGGATTTTGGTGATGAACTTTTCATTAACTGCTATCTGGCGACTTCCGAGACGCCCCCAGTGTCCACTTTCTCCCCCTTTCATCATACCTTTTACCGTAACAAAATTGTATTTCTCAGATTCTGATTGGTCACCTCTTATCTCGTGTGGCCCATATACTGTCGGAAATCTGATCACTTGATAAAAAGTACTCGGAACTACTCTCATAGCATGTATCCATTTTCTTCCCAAAATAGCATTATGATCTGAATGATGCTTTATGACTATGAATTTAGTCATAATAGTTTGTGGGCCTGCCCTTACTGGCAACTTAATTTCTCCCGCTGGTCTTGTTGAAGTTCCATTGAAACCAAACAGATTAAACTGTGGTACTTTTAAATGGGATTCATCAAATCCGATGCCACTATATGCTTTCCAAAACAGAATATTGACAGAACTACCACAATCTACCAAAATCTTTTGCACATCATATCCTGATATTCTTAATGTAATCAACAAAGCATTATCGTGAGGTAACATTACCTTTGACAAATCGTCAGGTACAAACATAATAGCTCTAGGTATACTTGCCGATATGAGAGTAGGATCTACTGGTATCGGCTCCACATTCACTTCCAACACTTCTTTAACTGTTGATATCTTTCGAATTTTATCTCTTATGATTTTCTTCTGTGGTATAACCCCCTTATATATCATATTGATCACCCCTAAAGGCTTATCATTCATTTCCGCCGTTACCTCTGGTCTGGCATTAGCTCTAAACTCCCTGAGCTTTCCATCTCTTATTAATCGATCTACTTCCCTGAGCAATTGAAGACATTTGTTTGTCTTATGATTCTTTACCTTGTGAAAATTACAAAAAGGTTTATCTTCTATCTCTCGAGGCTTATGAGTCGGATATTGGAAATAAGGCTCTTTCCCCACCCTTCTCAGAATGTCTTCCAATGTAGTATTAATAACAATATAATTGGACGGATCCAACTCCTCTCTCAATGATCTATCGAACTTCTTCTTCTATGAAGGTTGACCATATGTTTTCGAATAAGAATCATTCGCCTTTCGCTTATCGAATTTATGATGGGTCTCTTCTTTGGATGAATTGCTTACCTCAGATACTTGTAACACAGGTTGAACTAAAGCTGATAGAACACCCTCTTCAACTTGCACGTCTTTCTCGGCCTTATCATAAAGCTCTCTTAAAGTTTTAATATCCTTTCGAAGCATATACTTGTGCATATCAGATGCAGGAATGATCCCTGTTTGAAATGCCATTACTGCTGTCATCTCATATTCATCCAAATGTTCTACTAACTGCGCTTCTGTCTCGAATCATGATAAGAAACCCTTCAGAGATTCTTTCTTTCCTTGCTTCAGTTGGAACAAAGCCGACACCTGCTTTAGTTTCACTCGTTGATGCCCATAATTTGTCAGAAATTTTTCCTCAATCTCTGTATAACCTGATATTGATCCCTCTTGTAAAGAACAGAACCACTTTAATGCCTTCCCCTTTAAACTTGAAGAAAAAGATTTGCATAACAATGAATCCAGATATGCAGTTCACTCGATGATCCATCATATTGAGTGAACTTAGGCAATTTAAACTTCGGTGAAACAGGCATCATCTCGATACTTTGATGTATTGGATTTCTACTCACATCATTTGCTAATTTTCTTATTGATGCTGAAGTCTTCTCGAGCACTTGATTTCCCAGTTGCTTTATAATCATTTCTTGTATCATCTCCTTGGTGATAGGTTGTGGTATTGGAATTTCCGATATTGGTGATACTTCTGCAACTCTTTCCTTTCTTGCTAATGCCTTTCCAGTATAATGACTACCCGACTTTGAACTACAATCCTCCTCCTCTTCCTCATGAAGATCTCTCTTACTGCATTACTTGGAACTCCCTTCTTCATCTCTTGGTTCTCCTTAAGTAAAACAGCATTCTGTCTTTCCACCTCCTTCAATCTTTTCAATACTTCCTGAAGTAAAACTTCAACCTCAATATTTTCTTCCTGAAATCTCCGACTTACAAAAGCTCTTGTATTCTTTATATGTGATTGATTATTGTTATCTATTCGCTTGCTATTTGTTTTCTTCTTGGGAGCCATTATAATCCACTTCTCACTCCTCTTTCACACTTTTTCACTCAAACTCAGAGAAACACTTCGGATTCTTGATCGCAGAAGAAGAAAACATCAAATTTTCTTGTTCGCGAACCACAGACGACGCCAATATGATGTCTAAGAACACCTTTCTCAAATGTTCTAAGATCACACAATCTTACTAATAAATCAGAATGAATGAAAAGAATGAATAGAAAGAATGAATGAAGAAGATGAATTGAATCAAAGTTTTATTGATTGGTGATTAAAAGTTTACAATCTCTCTCTCTCTATTTCTCTCTCCTGTTTTTACAATTTTTAGTAATCTAGATTGAATAAATGACATGAATGAATCTCTGATGCTCTTCTAGTCTTTATATAGTGTCCTGATTTGGTTTGGACCCAGTCAATCTTTGACACGTGTCCCTTGTCTTTCTTTCCCGTTTCCTGCTTTCTACCTACAACATAATTTAAACACCCATGAGATTTACCGAGATATTGGCCTTTATGCCAATATCTCGAGTTTTAAAATACTGAAATGAACGTGTTTATAGGTATAATATTTGCCCACTACAGGTACAAATACACAATCTTCCGCCCACAAGAGACATTTCAGAACCAACTAGCAACTCAATACCCACCATGACTAATTTGTAAACAAACGAGTCCATGAGACCTGAATTAAACTTAGCTTAACAGTGTTGGGCATCAATTCTTTTACTTAGCTCAATGAACTGAAGTTATTTTGATAGTGTATATTGATAGGAGAGAAGGCTACCTATGTGACCATCAAGTCGCAAAGACAACTCAAGCATACGATCGAGTATGGAACCAAACCTTTGAAATTATCTGCGCCCATCCGTCCAGCTCAACTATCACCATAACAATGAAGAAAGTGTTCTGTCTTGGGGAAAGTCCATATTCCAGCTTCTCGTATTCTTAATGAAGAAACTCTAATTGATGGTTTCTTTCCTCTCGAAACGGAGAAAGCACTCAGATGTATCTTATGGTTTAAGCATGCAGATGCCGAGCTGGGTTGGGAGAGAGCACTCAAAATGGTGAATACGTGGGACTTAAAAGTTCTACATTTCCACAAAGATCAAACTGTCATGTGACACTATATCAAGATGCTCACCATCACTCTACATTTAGTCCACAGGTTTATCTTCCTGGACGCCCTAGAAAGCTATGGGAGGATGTATACAGAGCTCTCGACGATGCCAAGTATTTGATATACATTGCAGGATGGTCTTTCAATCCTAAGATGGTACTGGTAAGCAAAAGTCTATTACCGTTGCTTGCTCGTGATTGTCGGTTTGGTTAATTCAGAACTCTTTTGAGCAGGTCCGCAATCTTCAAACTGGAATTCCATATGCAAGAGGGATAAAGATTGGTGAACTACTAAAAAGGAAAGCACAGGAAGGCGTGGCAGTGAGAGTCATGCTCTGGGACGACGAGACTTCATTACCCATCATTAAGAATAAAGGAGTAATGAGAACCCATGATGAAGATGCCTTCGAATACTTCAAGCACACTAAGGTAGTCTGTAAGTTATGCCCAAGGTTATAGTACAAATGCCCCACTCTCTTTGCTCACCATCAAAAGACCATCACTGTGGACACCCAGGCACACTTACTCTTATCCAGTGAATACTCTACTAGTTGTAACAGAGAGATAATGAGTTTTATTGGTGGATTGGATCTCTGCGATGGACGTTATTGTAGAGAAAAAACAAGTTTTTCTCTGTTTTTCACATTCAAAGCGCGCCTGCGCTCAGAGTGGGCGCGACCCGCACTCATGGTCCAGTGTTTTGGCGTGACCAGCTTTCGAAAGGAGCCAGCGCCACCACACCAGCGAAGGAGTCATTTTTTTTCAGTCATTTTTTGTGGGCCATTTCTGAGAATCGCAATTTTGGTTTTTTGGTATAAAAACAAAATCAGTTTTTTGGAAAACCTAACTTTTTCCAAAACCAAGAAAGAGATTATAAAGAGAGCAATTCTTTTGTGAGTTGAGTGTTCATTCTTTGTGAGTGAATTGAGAGACTTGTAATCTGTTACTCGGGACATCCAATAAAAGCTTGGAACTCGCGGTGTGGAAGTAGGCAAATTGCCGAACCACGATATATCTCGTCTTGTGGTTTGTTCTTCCTTTACATTAATTGTTTTACTTTATATGCTTGTTATTTGATATTGAGAAGTGTTGAGATATTGCTTGGAGGGTGTTGAAGTCTTGTCTAGTGTGAAGGATCGATCTTTGTGTAAGATTTATCCGTTTGTTGTGGGTAACATTGTTTCCGCACTTATATATTCACAACAATTAGTATCAGAGCTTAGGTATACGACCTAGGATTTTGAGTTTAGTGCTCAAAATTTGTGTAGACAAGGTGTTCGATTAAATTCCGAGGTGAAACTGTTTCTTTTGGGTTATTGTGTGTAACTTGAAAGATGGCTCCCAAGATGTCAAACGCAAGGTTTGAAGTAGAGAAGTTTAATGGGAATAATAACTTTGGGATTTGGCAAGTCCAAGTAAAGGACATCCTCATCCAACAAGGTTTGCCTGAGGCTTTAAAGGGGATTAAATATAAAGGCGGCGATGTATGAGTAATGATGATTGGGAAGTGTTCGATCTTCAAGCTTGTTCATCAATCCGGTTATGTCTTGCTAATGAGGTTATGTATATTGTGATGGGAGAAAATACCGCCCGGTATTTGGCTCAAACTAGAGTCTATGTATATAACCAAGAGCATGACGAACAAGATGTAACTTAAGAAGCGTCTTTATCGGTACATGATGGTCGATGGTTCAACGATGCAAAAAGCACGCTAGTGAGTTCGTCGACGCCTAGCGGATTATTTGAATGTTGGTATGAAGATGGATGATGAGGATCAAGCGGCATGTTTAATATTCTCCTTGCCAGAAAGCTATGAGCATCTAATGACTACATTCATGAACAGAGAAGTCGTCGATCTTGACGAAGTTCAAAGTGCACTTCTTTCTTATGAGTTGATGAAGAAGACACGTGTAGAGAATAGCATTGATGCAGGTCAGGGGCTAGTGGCAAGAGGAAACTCGTATGAATAGAATTATTCAAGTAATGAGAATTCTAGGTCCAAGTCAAATAAGCCTTTAAAATATGTACAGTGCTACAATTGCAATGAAAAGGGACATTATGCAAGTAATTGTCCTCACCAAGAAAGAGAAACAAGAGAGATGGTCGAGGAAGAAAGGAAAGGCAAAAATTGAGGCAAATTATGTTTCGGCTCAAAGAGGATGAGTTCGATCTCGTGTGTCCACACAAGACTATATGACCGAAAAAATGGATTCTTGATTCGGATGTTCCTATCATATGTGCCGAATAGAAAGTGGTTTACTTCTTATGAGAGCATTGATGGTGGTTCCGTTTTAATGGGTAATGACGTTGCTTGTAAGGCGGTAGGAATTGGAACTATCTGGTCAAGATGTATGATGGTGTAGTGAGGACTTTAACCGATGTGAGACATGTTCCTGAGCTAAAGAAAAGTCTTATTTCTCTTGGTACCTTGGATTCCAAAGGCCACAAGTTTGTAGGCGAAGGTGGAGTCCTAAATATTGTTAATGGCTCTTTAGTTGTTATGAAGGGTAAAAATATGGAACCTTGTATACTCTGATAGGTAGTACGGTGATAAGCGATGTAGTAGTGGGTGCATGTAGAAATGATTCTGAGTGCACTAAGATATGGCATATGCGTTTAGGGCATATGAGTGAAAAGGGTTTGTCTGAGTTGTGCAAGCGAGGGTTCTTGAAGAACTTGAAGAAGCCAAGTATGGGGTTCTATGAGCATTGCACTACTAAAAATATGGTTTTTTGCCACGGTTAGTTGTGGTGGCAAAAAGCCCAAAATTCGTGGCAACATGTGTTTTGCCACGAAAAAACTTTTAGCCTCGCTCGAGGCAAAAAAGGGTGTGGAAAGAAGTTTGTTGCCACGACTTTTGCCACCGCTACAAGAGAGTGAACATTTAGCCGCGACCATGTCGTGGCAAAACATTGTTTTTTATTTGAATTAATTTAATTGTCAAAATAAATTAATTTCTTTTTGTCACACCGACACGACCCATTTGCAAAAAAAATTTATTGCCACAAGTCGTGGCAATAAATGTTTCTCCCGCCATTATTTTTGTTCTTTTTGCAGCAAATGGCGTGGCAAGACATTTTTTGGTTTTTTTTGCAACAAATGGCCGCGGCAAGACATTATTTTTGTTTTTTTTTTTGCAACAAATGGCCGCGGCAAGACATTATTTTTGGTTTTTTTTTGCAGCAAATGGCCGCGGCAAAACATTACTTTTGGGTTTTTTTTTATAGCAAATGGCCGTGGCAAAAAGTGTTGTATATATAATAATAATAATAATAATAATAATAATAATAATTTGTGTACTAAAACCACATAGAACTATGAATGAGAATCTAAAGTGAAATTTCATTTCACATGGAAGCTACATAAACCAATTCCAATCACTACCAAAAATAAGAGAAATAACAATCCATCTTTCGAAAGTATTTCGTATCACACAAACAAAAAGTATCAAACTATCTACACAAAAATTCTTATGATGAAAGTCCAAAATCCAACAATGCGCGATACTGCAATAGTACCATATTCCGCCTATTAGCCAAAATCGCAAAAACTATGAAGTTTCGAATCAATCATGCATGTACAATAAGCTATCGTTGTGCATTTATTTTTCTCAAAACAAACAACAAGAAAAGTTTAGAAATAACAAGAAAGACATAAACCGAAGACAATAATTAAAGGTTTATCACTCCAACAGTGCTTAGTCATCTACCAAGCTTAGCATATGCTTCATTAGTGTCGACTCTATAAACCAAAATGTTCACTATAAGTTTTGTAGCTATTTCATACCTAAGACCCGAAAGACCAAGGATGATAGCCACTCCCTGCCCTTTTTTTCTCACCTGCCCAAAAGAAAAGGAACAAGTCAAGACCGATCACTACTTGTAACATATCTAGAATTCTAGATTCTAGACAAAACAGAGTAGATGTAGATGCAATTTCATTATTATAAACTGAATAATACAGATAGATAATATTATAATGTAGCAAACACATGGATTATGACGTAGTTGACAATACCCAATAATCGGCCTTAAACCCCATCAGTTAACAGGCGATTTTACTATGATGGCAGATAAAAATCTTTTCTACTTTAAATTTGTCAATGATGAGGATAAACAGCACAAAGAGCACTTGCATCAGCAACGTTCTATGCCCGTCAACAAGTAGCAGATGGAGAATTATATGCAAAGCAGAAAGAGGCGGAAGGACTAATTGCACTAGCTCAAGCACAAGGCACATATTTGCGTACACTCTTAGAAGCACTGGGAGGTAACTACACGGCATTAAGAGATTATATGATGATCAACGGTGGTGTGTTCCAAGAACTTGCAAAGATTAATGCAGGCGCCGTACAAGGACTGCAGCCAAAGATAAGTATTTGGACTAATGGGAGTGGTGGTGAAACGGTGGATGGAGTAGGAACTAGTAGTTCTGCCTTGAACCAGGTTGGTGGAGTGTATAAAATGTTGCCCCCATTGTTTCAGACAGTACATGAGCAGACTGGAATGCTTCCACCCGCATGGATGGGTACTTCAACTGACTCAACAAATAACTGAAATCAATATACCCCTAGTGTGTGGACGTTGTATGTAAGCTTGGTTTCAGTGTAGATTGTGTGGACTGAAGGGGTGATGTGTTGCATGTGGCTTTACTTCAATTAAATTCTGTAAGCTTGGTTTCAGTGTAGATTGTGTGGACTGAAGGGGGTGATGTGTTGCATGTATCTTTACTTCAACTAAATTCCGCAAAGTTCAAAACAACAGTGTACAACTACAAATCAGAGAAAGTTCAAAGAACCCGAGTCCTACAGTTGTATCCGCGAGAGATACCTCATTAGAAAACGACCATGCAGCATCTGAAGAAAAACAAATTAATAATTGAGGATGGGAACCGAAAACGTCTAAGAGTCTAAGACAACCTTTCAACTAATATTTTACATTTGACACATCTATAAGCAAATAAAATCGAAAGGAAAACCTCACTGTATTATTTTTTTTTAAATTACTTTCTGACATCCCTGACGTTGTATCCAACCTGACTACATATGACCTGAAAAGGAGACATTTCTTGTGTCCAAAGAAAGTGTCCATGTGGTTCTTCATTCAGATAATAAGTCTTCACTGAGGAGATCATTTAGAATTAATCTAAACTCATTAGCCTTTGCAATTACATTTTACCAAATTAAAGCCAAAAATTAAGATTGCACTCTACCCCAGCCCAGAATCGGTGATATACCGATATCCACAAAAATGTAATATACTAATTACACGGACCAAAAAGACTGGTCATATCCACCAACAAATCTTAGTTTAATATTTCAGTTAAACCTAATCTCTTACTTCATATATATGATGCCCTGTTCCCGGTACTAGTGGTAGTATAGAATTCTTATATGCCCCATCAAACTTACAATAACTAAAGGCAAGGCAATTTGTTCCACCAAATAAAAAGCCACACACCGCACCTTCAAGTCCTTCGACTCCATGAAGGCGTGCCCCACCTTCTCTAGCCTATTGTTTAGTTATTCCGTCCAACCATGTTCTAAATCAGGTACCTATTCCCCAACTAGTGGGGAAAAAAAAGATAATCATTCCTATATAGGGCCAAGCATTGATACTTATTTCCTCAACTTGGGGAACATATGTTTAGTATAGCGGGGACAACTATGGAGCATAAAAAATAGGAAAAGAGGTAAGAACTAACCACAAAGTCGGGGTACTTAAAATTTGGTTCCCAAGATACACCTTGGTTCCGAATTGTCAAATCAAGCAGCAAAAAATCCGGTTCAAAAGACCATCTGATCTACGACCACCCTCAGCACCGCTTATTAACAATAAATAACAATAAAACAAACAAGGGCAGCCTGGGCGGCAGCTTGAGCCCTAAGTGCACCAAGCATTGCCATTGAGCGGTTGTTGGGGAGTATCCCGAGGAACTACTCTAATAAAGAAAGTCATTTCTCTCTTTGGCTGGGATACCCAATTAGGGGAGAGCGAGCTTCTGAACCCCCCAACTTCCATTGATTCAACTTAAATGGATGATTCAACCGCTACTTCAACAACATCAATCGATGAAGGCGTCTGAGAACTTCAATCTCGCACATTGAAGGGGAGGCACCAGCCTGATATCGCCCATTTATCGATGTTTATCACGAGCTTGAAGCCCATTCAAGCGATTGAAGCGGTACTAAATCGGGTCTACGAGATTAGTCCCGAACTCCGAAGCCGAGGCGAGTTTTCAAATTCCTCCAGCTGTACATCCTTAAGAGATGGGAGTTGACCAAGTGCTGGGAGATTTTGACAATTTCTACATTGTTTGAGACTAATCAAGACTAAATCTGGGAGCAATGGATCCGTCATCCACCGTGGGAACCTGTTATCTCTGTAACCTTTTATGCCCAACGCTTTAAGATTTTGATGTGGCTCGAGGTTTCCCAGCACATCAAAATCAATTTTCACTCTGTTAACGCCTTCGTCATTCCATACTAAATGTAACCTTGCAAGGTTGGGCTTACCCTTTAGATTCGCTTCCACACAATCTCTAGCACTGCTCACATTTTCAAGATTGAAAATCTTCAACAGGCCTTTGATATGTATTAGTCCATTCAACTCATTCAATTTGCATCCAATCCCCTTCCCCACAAAAAAAGTTTCTAATCTCCGAATAGAAGTTAAATGACTAAGGCCAGATGGCATGTATGTTAACACAGTGTCCTTATGGGTATAAATGTGCTCGAGTTTTTGCAATTTCCAGATTTCTCCAGGCAACAGTGTAATTTTACTACATAAAAGCCCCAAGCTTTCTAAACTTTGCAGCTTAGTAATAGAGTTGGGGACAGTCGTAACAGAGTCAGATATAATCTCAAGGTATCTTAGGCGCTTCAACTTACCAATGGAACTTGTAACTTCCCCAGTTTCTACCAACAAACCCAAAGCACGTAAGCATTTAAAGCTTGAGAGAATATCCTCGATTGAGAGATAATTTCGAGTTAAAAAGAAGTGTCCGTAAGTTTGTATGTTTACGCAAGGATTCTTCGAACTCAACCGGCAAATCTTCTCCCACGCTAGCGCTTGATGTCGTACTCCATTAGGGATGTCTCCTTTAGTTTCCTTTCCCACAATGAAGTACTCTGTTCTGCAAATGATTGTGCAAGGTCATGAACAAGGTCATGCATTTTCAAAGTCCTAATCTCCCCAAGTAATCTAGTTCTGCTTCTTGAAAGAACGATCTCCACATCAAATCTTTGACATACGCATTACCTATATCTTCTAAGATTTGATTTTCTCCGAACGTGTGAACAGACCCTTGTGCCACCCATAATTGGATCAGTTCTGGCTTCGAAAGTACCCAACCTTTAGGAAATATAGCACAATAGGAAAAGCATTAACAGGAATGGAATGGCAAATGATTATAGCTTATTCTCAATGCAGGCAAAATCCCAACTTCTTCTAGAGGCAATCTCCAAAGATCACTATCTTTGATACTCGTCCACTCATGTTCCTCAGTCTTAAACCGCATTAAGCTTCCAAGGGCTTTAGTCGCTAGAGGCACTCCCCACACTTTCTCACAATTCCTTTCCAATTTCCACAAGGTTCGGCTTTCCTTGCTTTTGATCCGAACCAAATGCCCTTTTGCTTGAACAAATCCCAAAAATCATCTTTCGACAACCTTAACAGTTTATATTGTGAAACGGATCCCATTATAATCGCAACCTTTTAAACTTCTAGTGGTTACAATTATTTTGCTTCCCATTGCACCTCCTAATAACAAATCTATCAAGTTATTCCATTTCTCACGTTTTCATTCCACACATCGTCTAGAACTAGTAAAAATCTCTTCCCTTTAAGTTGTTCCCCAAGACGAGATTATGCGATTTTAAAATCCTCCCCGCACACACCCACAATTTTAAATTAAAAGTACGATTTTAAATGTAAGAAGTTGGCCAAACACAAGAGAGAACTTACAGAAGTGGTGATCAAGCCCTTGAACCTACTACAGTTAGATGTTCACAAGTCGTAGTTCATTCCGAGGTACAAGCTTCAAACAGATTTGCATACTCATGCCAGAGGATGAAGGTGTGCGAGGAATCTGAAACTGAGATTGAAAAGCAAAATAACATGGAAATAGTTCCATATGTGGCAGCCATTTCCAGAAATGAACAAGAACTGTTACAGGAGGACAAATTTGAGGAGGTCAGAACTGAATTTGAGCCATCAGAAGTGGGTTCTCTGAATACAGAAGGAGAAGAAGGAAATTCTTAAGATTCTAAAGAAAAGAAAGTTTACTCAATCAAGAGAGGAGAAATTCGGCAGGAGGATAGCTACTCGGTAAGTGAAGAGGAATTCGAGAAAGAATATTTTTCAGACCACCTTGATGCTGAAGAAGATTCAGAGGTAGCTGGAATGTTAGAATCTCCACCAATAAATGGTATTAGTGTCAAAACTAAACCGCTAATAGAAACCACTGGCCTCTCTAGTCAGACAGGATGGCATAAGGCCAAGAGGAAGTCTAGAAACAAGGCCAAAAGGGCAGATAAAAGTCGAGAAAAAGATAATAATGAAGAAAAGGAAGAGAATGCAATAGGAGAGATCATCAACGCATTGCAAGTACACAACACATGCATAAGAGCAACAAAGAGCTGGTGCGAGAAAAAGGGACCAAGAGTGGGTCGAATACAACCCCGAAAAGGGGACCATATCGGGGCGAGTTCATGGGCATAAGCTGATGTAAGTATCATATCACCAAAGAATACTAGTAGATACAATCGAGTAATTATATCTTTGTTGGTAAACCGCGCAACAAAAACGATATTTGGGTGTCCCGTGACTTGTTCTTGTCCTGGTTGATAAGACGGATCTGAGCCCCCAGTAATCCGTCTTTCCAGCTCTCCTTCTCCTAACTTGACTTGATAACGCTTAAAGTAAGCCCTCGACTTTGTGGGTTTGATGAACACCATGGTTGGGTTTTCGATATGCTCTTTCTTCCAGCGCGAGAAGAGAATGAGAGTGAGAGAAAACCAATACAAGTTGAGTGAAGAAAACACCAAATGGTCCCCAATTTCTTATAGCCGATCGTAATAAAACGAACCATGGCAACAACGATGATATGTGTGGCACAGGGAATATCTAGAAGTCAAAGACTCTCTGACGAGAGTTTTACAAGACCAGTTTTGTTCCCGATATGCCCGGTTAATCCCCTGCCATTTCTCGATGTTATTGAAATTGGGTCATCATTTTCTTCATGAAGAAAGCCGACAAGTTGCTTAAAACGAGATCAAGGATAGCGATTCAAGCACAACCCCGCTCTAGCACCTCTTCCCAATTGGAGTAGGAGTCTCAAACTTCAATCCAGAAAAATGGGTTTATTGAGGCTCGTGACATCTCACTAGCCATCCAAGATTAAACTCAAGTTTGGATCGATCATCCTACTACTAAAACGCGTGACAACCTCGTTTTCACATTTCTAAACAAAGACACCGAGTAGACAATATCTCAAAAGTCAAAACATAGACAAAGACTCAAAAGGCACCAAGAGTCAAAACAAGAAGCACCGCAGTTGAATACAATCAACCCTTGTAACGATCAAATAGGAACTCTAGCTTGCTCTAGACTTGGACACCCGGTGTATATCGGGTTCCTGACTTGAACTCTAAGCAACTACAGACTCTAAGAGACCAGCTCAGATTATAAAGAAAAAGAACATTCATAGACAAGAAACTAAGCATGTTTACGTACCTACGTGATACCATTTGGGCAAAATTAGCCACCTTTTGCATAAGTCGTGTTTCCATGTCCGCATCTCGTGCATCCAACTGCCTCTTCATCTCATCTATTTCATGTAGCCTTTGCTCATCTTTCTCTTGTGCTTGCCTCTTAATCTCTTCAATCTCAAGTCGTCTTTCCTCCTCCTTCTCTTGTGCTACTCTTTGCATTTCAGCCAACTGGCTTTCCAGGTCATTCACACGATTGTCTGAAGATAGTCGGGAGCCAAAGTAGCTGGTTGGGGTTACACCTCGTCCCTTCAACCTCACACGTCCATGCCGCTCTGGAGGCATCACTTCCTATAGATCTCATCCGAGAGAGGTAGTTGTGTCCCATGTTCATCTATACCTGCTAGGTCTTTCATTTTGTGCTTCAGATTCCTAAAAAAAAAATTACACAAGATTACCGCGGGATATTAAATACACCAAGTATGATATTTAAACCTGAAGCTATTACTAAGATGAAATTGTTACATACAATGTATTCTCTTGATTGATCATCAAGAGCGTCATGCGTTTGTGAACTTGTGTGAGTCCTCACAAAAAGATCTCCTAGGGAAGGGGGTGCTCCAGCCTCCTGACTCTAACCAAATATAAAGAAATTTATTAATTGTTAATCACTAGTCAAATTCAATGCCGCAGTAGGAAAATAAAAATAATAAGCATATGTACCATTATCTCTTCAAACTGGGGAAAACTTATTCTTCCAAAGAAGATGCTTAAGCTATTTGCTTAGCACGGTTAGCCCTATTACGTTTAGAAATTGCCTATACAAAAAGATCTCCTAGTTAGTATTGTACCCTATAAAAATACTTAAGCTAAACATTACACTTTTTCTTACTTGATGCTCCGGAGTATCCCAAAACTCCATAAGTTGAACCCACTCCTGTTGCGATAGTTGCTCTGGCCTATGGCTTATACGTTCTTCATATGTGGCATAGCGGGTATAAAAGTTCCTTTTCCATTTACTCTTTTTGTTTCTGAATTCGTCCCCGGAAATCACAGCCAAAGTGGGCTCCTTCCGGGTCTCATCAAGTTCCCATTTATCCTAAAACGAGAGACAAAAAGATCTACTAAGAAATGAAATAGACAGTTTTTTTAAATTAGTGCAAGTGTGTGCAGATCCAAATGTCCATACCTTAATGTTATCCCATAACCACTCTTTGTCGCCTACATCTTGGAGCTCCCAATTTTTTGTCCAATCAAATCGACGTGGCGTTGCCATTAATACTCCAAGAGATTGAGAGAACAAACTTGGATGTTTCCGAGGTCCCACCGGTTGTCTGCCTTTCCATACCAATTCCAACTTTGAGCCATTTGGTTGGTCAAATAC
Source organism: Coptis chinensis (assembly GCF_015680905.1). Taxonomy (NCBI): domain Eukaryota; kingdom Viridiplantae; phylum Streptophyta; class Magnoliopsida; order Ranunculales; family Ranunculaceae; genus Coptis; species Coptis chinensis. The sequence continues at coordinate 99,487,213 of NC_141458.1, forward strand.
CTTAGGAAGGGTAGAAGTGCCCTTACCCACTTTCCAGCTGTACACAAGCCCAAAGCTTCATTAATTAAACATAAGACAATAATGAACTAGAATGTTAGTTTAGTTAAACTTACCTCTCGTCACCATTAGGATCCTCGAAATCGTTTGACCATTGCACTGTCTAAATCGTCACATAAAGCAATTCATCAAGTAAATCCATCAAGGAAGACACTAGATAATAACCACTCCCAAAACATAAAAAAAAAAAAAAAAAACAAAAAACGAGTTTGTTCCCACAAAAAAAAAAACAAAAAATGAGTTTGTTCCCACAAAAAAATAGCACAAAAACTACATATAATCATCGTCCACCGTCATTGTCTTCATCACAATCATTATCAAGGTCTTCATCACAATCACTATCATTGATGAAGTCTTCATCACATTCGACATCGTCAATGATATCTTCATCAATAGTATCCGCAACAACTTCTACTCCATCAATCTCACCTAGTCCAACCGTTAATGTCGTGTGTCTTGTCAACCAACTATGTTATCCACATCTTGCTGCATGCAAGGCGTGTTATCTTCAATCGACTCAACTACTGAACCCATATCATACAAGTCCCTTGGGCGTCTTTAACACAACTTCGCCAATTATCATCCAAATTATCTTGGAGATAAAAACTTGTTCAGCTTGAGATGCTAAAATAAACGGTTCACTCGTAGCTAAGGTTAGGTGTAAAGTTCACGCGATGGTGAACCCATATTCATCTATTTTCATTCTGCGCGAGTCATAACATCCCACCAATCACACTTGAACGAAACACTCTATTCTCCTTGCAATAACGCAACTCAACTATGTCATTCAACACACCATAATAACCCACACTACCGGTCACCGGGTTCATGTCTTTTCAGCTTTCATAAAGCTTGGACGTTCTGCCGATACAAAAACTCCACTATTCTGAGTTTTCCTTCGTGACTCCGCGAGCTTTTGTGTGAAATCTGTATCCATTTGCAATACAGCCCTTGAAACAAGAAGCAAATCGACTAGGACCATATGCTAAACTCACGAAAGTTGCTCGTGACCAACTCCCCATCCTTTTTCATTTGCTGGACCTATTCAGATAAGGAGAAAAAAATAATGTTGAACTTCAGTAAACATAAGCAATCAGTAGCAAGTAGCTCCAATCAAAAAGAAAGAAGACAAAAAAATGGCTTCTTTTGCAACAAACAACATGGCAGAATATTGGACTTTTATTACAAGGTTTGAGGCTCAGACCTCAGAACACTCTATCTGAAGCAGAATATAAATTGTTGTACATGAGTAATTATTATAAGGTTTGAAATTTTGAATAGCCCTAATAACTTTACCACTATTGATAACACAACTAGATCAAGTAAAGTCATTATAGTAGATCGACATTAGATCAAGATATACTCTGAAGCAAAGAAAAAGAGCTATTACAACTAATTACTCGGTAATGCAGAGAGACATTCTTTGTCTTCCACTCTCCAGGACCCAAAAGAAAAGGAAACAACTAATGCAGGAGGGAGGGGGAGAGAGATTTACTAACATCTTCCTATTTTTTCCTTGTTCTTTGTGTTGGACAGACTAATTACCAATGCTCTAGGAACCTGCAGCTAAATTCCAAGTAGAACAAACATCCCTAAATAAGAAACTAAATCTAAACTGTACTAAACATCCTCTAAATATCCCTAAATCAGCTAAACATAAATATAAATAAAACAAGTAGAATCCTTCTTGAGGCATGTTACTAAACAGTGAAATCATATTGCTATCTACAAAACTACTTTGGAAAAAAGTAAATCGAGTACATAAACTGATATACATAATCTAACTGCATACAATTAACACTTACTTGGTTTTCAAACCATTTACCAAACTGTTCATTATGAATACGGTCCACATTCCTAGCACTTCCCCGCCGCCCGAGCTCATCCCTAATCACTTGTTTGTGTTTCCTATACAAAACATTATTGCATTTACGACATAGGTTTATAAATAATATTTCTTTTAACTAAAGCACAATTTCAATAAAGTGGACTTACTCAATAAATGGTACCACTTCCTCACAATTGATTAGCACATACAAACGAGCTTGTTCCAACTCATCGTCTGTTAAAGTCCTAAACGTTCCTTTCCCTAAAGCACGACTGTATCCTGAAAAAATAGAAAACTGTCCATCCAATCCAACAACTCGGAACTCTTCATTCCTCCCTGTCCGGTTGAACTTAGTCTCCATCCTATCATCTAAGTATCTTGAGCAGAAAAGTCAAGCATTCATCGACAAAGATACCCCCGGCAATGGATCCCTCTCGGTCTACTCTTATTACGAACATACTTCTTCAAAGTGTACAAGTACCTGAATAAATATAAAAGATGACAAAATTTAAGTTCAAATTTTAACAAAATACAAACAAAAGTAACCATTACTATTATCTTTACTTACTGACCTTTTCGATTGGGTACATCCATCGATAGTACACTGTCCAAATGAGCTTAGCTTGACCAGCTAAATGAATAGGCAAGTGCACCATAACAACAAAAATGATGGAGGAAATATCATTTCCATTTTGCATAGTGTGACAAACAATCTGGTACTCAAGGCGTTCCAACTCTGCAACCCATAATACTTTTGAACACAATTGCTTGTAGAAATTAGAGAGTTCAACAAGAACTAATGTAACTTCCTTAGGTAAGATTCCACGTATTGCAACCGAAGCGATTCTTTTACTAGAACATGCCAATCATGGCTTTTTAGGCCGGGTATTTTGCATTCTTTCACTGAACATGACGCGATATATTTGATGAAAAATTATCCGAACTTTAATACCTTTCAAGAATTGACAAAGCTTCCTCTTCTCGATCAAGGACAAGGTAAAGGGAGCAGGGGGGATATAGTATTTGTTACCCTCTTTAGCTATCGGATGAAGTGACTTTCGCATACCCATTAACACCAAATCTTGTCTTGACTTCAGGTTATCCTTTGATTTCTTCTCTAAATTCAGCAGTGTCCCAAGCCAACTTTCACCGTTGTTCTTTTCAATGTGCATGACATCTAGATTATGGAGTAAACAAAGGTATTTCCAATATGGGAGCTCAAAAAATACACTAATCTTCTTCCAATTGTGTGGCAAAGAATTATCCTCTCGACTTCTCTTTTGTCCAATAACCTTATCACTATTCACCTTACCAAATGTGATTTGGTCGAATCCATCTAATTGAGCAAGTACATCACTTCCAGTAAAGGGGCTTGGGGCAACTCCCATTTCTGTCTTGTTATCAAAAGAACTCTTATTCTTTCGATATTTATGATCAAGTGGCAGGAATTTACGACTTCCCATATAACAGAACTTTTTCCCATTTTGCAACCATTTTGAGCAAGTCTTCTCATGGCAAGAGGGACAGGCAAGTTGTCCTTTAGTGCTCCATCCGGACAAATTAGCAAATGCTGGGAAGTCATTAATAGTCCACAAAACAGCTGCATGCATTTTAAAATTTTGTTTTGAAGAGGCATCATACGTCTCAACTCCCTTCTCCCACAACTCCTTTAACTCATCAATCAATGGCTGCAAGTACACGCGTCAATGTTATTTCCAGGATGCTAGGGCGGGGAATTAGCAATGACATGATGAGAAAAGGTTGTTTCATACACATCAAAGGCGGCAGATTATACGGAACTAGAATAATGGGCCAAGTGCTATGAATAGAACTAAGACTACCAAAAGGATTGAAGCCATCACTAGCCATTCCGAAGTCGACATTGCGAGATTCTAAACCAAATGAAGGATATCTTTGGTCTAAGCTTTTCCATTCCTTGGAGTCACCGGATGCCTCAAAGCACCATCTTTCGTGCGATCATCGAGATGCCATCTCATATCTTTAGAAGTTTTTGAGCACATAAATAATCTTTGGAGTCTTGGCTTTATAGGAAAGTATCGCAAAACCTTAGCGACCTTTTTCTTAGGTTTTGCGGATGAACTAACTCTATTTTCTCAGTACACTCCAAGTCGCGTGATCCATCTTGACTCACCACATACATCACGCTTATCCTTGTCCATGGTGGTTTATTATCCTTCCAATACAACATACAATCATTAGGACATGCGTCTATCTTAATGCACTCCATCCCAAGATCCCGGTTGTTTTATTGATTCATAATGATTCTTGGGCATATTGATGTCATTTGGAAGTGAATCATTTAATACCTCAAGCAACATGTCAAACGAATGATTACTCCAGCCGTTAAGACACTTTACATGAAGCAATCGTACTAGAAAAGACAATTTTGAACTCTTAGTACAGCCCGGGTACAAGGGTGTGTCTGCTTCCTTCAACAACTTGTAAAACTTATGTGCTTCTTCATTTGGCTCATCCGTTCGAGTGTCACTGGAACTAGACTCATTTGTATTCGAACTAGGTGGTATGTCATTGTCTATACCAACCATGTTTTGAAATCCTAATGCATCTTGCAACATTATATGCATATCATCACCCTGATTAGACTCGGTATTTACCTCCACACTCTCCCCATGCTTTGTCCAACGGACATAACTCCGTAGTATACCACGATTCTTTATATGATGTTCCACTATATGTTTAGGCAATAACATTAGATTAAGGCATCCTACACATGGGCAGTAAATCTCACCACCAAGTTCCTTAATTCGATTATTCCAAGCAAACTCGATAAATTTCTCACAACCAAGTATATACTTACGACTGCATCTTCCTAGAGTCGGATCCATCCAACTTTTATCCATTTAAAAACTGAACTACAACTACATAAAAAAAAAAAAAAAAACAAATCTTGTTCAAAGAAGAATATCATATCCTACATCAAGTTCAAAAATTAATATATTCACTAACATATCCTAACATAACATAGGAGAACCAATAAAAAAAAGACTGTGACAAGGCCATATTAACTGTCCAAATGTGGGATTTACCACCAAATATTGGTCTCACATAATTGAAGAAAGCAATAGCCATGAAAACATAACTAGAACTCAATACGAGGAAAGCTAAAGCTTTAAATTTGAAAAGTCGATCTTTTTATCCAAAAATAACATAAATTGGATTAAAACCTCATATATATATACAATATTCTAACAATAGAAAAGTCGAATCAATTGATCAAATATTCTTACGATATTTAGATTTAAATAAAATAATGAAGTGCTTGACTTAGTCACCAGATCGTTGAGCGGGAGCGGGAGCGAGATCGCCTAACTTGAGAAGCTCCCACTTTGAGAGCGCCCACAGAGCGCTTATATATACTAGTAATTTTACTAATTAATGAAGTACTGAGTAACAAATGCTAGTTATCATACTTGATTTTGTCTTGTGTGTTCTCAAAGTAATTAATAAAGGATTAATAAATCAAATGTTTGATAACAAAGTTACAAATGATTCTAACCAAAAAACAAAATTACGAAGGATTGAAAAAGAAGTAGAATTAGGAGAAAGGACAAAAACATAATTAGCTATTGAGTTGGCTGTAAAACTGAGAAAAATAAGTTATACAACACTAGTGCTACTATGAGATGGGGAGTATAGTATAGTGGTACAGGTCTTCTTCCTTAAACCTTCTTCACACTTCAGAGACCCAAAAATTTCATGAACGACAACATCTCGACAAAAACCCATTTCATCAATTATGAGAAACAAAACTCGCTAGTTCGATAAAATCGTCATATTCTCATCTCTTCCAAAAAAAATTTTGTTTTTGGATTTTGATTAATTCATTTACAATATTTTGATTTAAAGTTGAGAATCTATTAAAGTTCTTCAAATTAGTGAATGGTTTGTATAGATAATTAGATTCGTGTTTTACTCTAGCAGAAAACTCATCTAAATGGATGATTAGAAATAAATTAACTGATTCTTTAGTGCAAAGAGCAGTTCTTTAAATCCAAAACGCGGAGAAGGAGGATTACCTGAAGGTAAAATAAGCAATGGAGAAGGAGGCGTAGCGAAAGAAGAACAAAGAAGGCAACCGTGAAGAAGAAGCAAAGAATCGGGTGAAGAAGAAGGTGGCGGTGAAGAATAAGGCACTGGTGCGGCAGCCGGTAAAAAGTATTTGGGTTTTTTCGGTTTCTTCTTTCTTCGATCTTTTTGTTATTTGATTCAACTATCAAAAAATAAACGAGCGAAAGAACCGCGGGAATGCTAATTATTTCTATTTTCTATTTTCTATTTTTTCTATTTTCTATTTTCTGCGGTTTTTCTATTTTCTGATTTTTTTTTATGAAAATAATTATTTAATGTTTTAAATAGCCTTTTGCAGCCATCGGCCAAAAACACTTAATTAAAGCCAAAGCGCAAAATTTGTTAAGCTCTGAAAGGTCCGACTTAAAGCCACGACCACATTGAAACGGTTGCAAAAAATGCACCTTTTGCAACAAAAGGATAATCACGAGGCAAAAAGGTACTTCTTGCCACATATTTAGTTTGTCGTGGCAACAAGTAAGATATAGCCACCAAACCCCTAGCCGCGGCAATATGTCCGAGGCTAAAAGTCACTTTTTTGGTAGTGTTGCGTCTATGGGAAGCAGTGCAGAAATGATCACAAACGCACATTTACACACAAAAGAAGGAAACGAAGTAACAAATTTAGTAATTAAAATGCTCCATTCAATCATAATTAGATGGCTCAAAATGGAAAGGTAAAGATTCTTTTTTATCTTTTTTCTTTCTTTTCTTGTTTTTTCTCTCTTTTTTATTGGATTGGTAAAGAATATATAACACGTTAAAAATATGGAAGACATTCAATCTGATAAGTGAGATACTTTTTATCAAAAAGTATTTCAAGTCCATGTGAACACATGCATTATTTGTCAGATTTCTGTTGAAGAATTTGAAGCAACAATTCTTCTTCTTTTTCAATAATCAGTAGAACTTGTCCAAATCTTAGCCCATTAAACTCCCTCTCCCAGATTATGCTTTATAATCAGACTCTCTGATACCTTGTGACAAAAGAAACAACTCATTTTGACAAATACCAGTGGCAGGCATACACAACATGCTTCCTTATTCTTTATGCTATAAATATGGAACTGACTGGATGTTACTGCTTGCATGTCGGAAAATATTATCATTAGAGCCCTGTAGGTTAAGAGCTAACAAAATACCTGATAATCAAGAATGTTGCCCGAAATGGAGACAACAATAACATGAGATAATGTGGGCTCAGACACTTGACAGCCTGTATGAGTGAGTTCGACCTCATATCCTTTTCTCCACTTCTGATTTACAAGATGATAATAATGACCCAAGGGACCTGGAAGAATCAACTCAATCCCACCCAATAATTCACAATAAGATAATGTATAAGATCTTAAAACCACAGTAAAGTTGATGCAAACATGAGAGAGATTACTGGTGCGGGCTTGAAAGAGTGAGGACAGTTTCAACCACTCCCTTCCTTAAATGTGGGTGGACAATTGCAGCTCTGGCTACAAAACCACCCATAGAATGACCAACCAAGACTACGCTTCTCGGTAAGCTTCCAAAAGGTTCGGCACCTTCCTTTGACCGCATATCACGTGACTCTTTGTATAGATCCAAAATCTGTGAGTATGATAATAATATAAGTTTTTTTTTTTCTTTTTCTGAAACCCAAGATAATAATATAAGTAATATCATGTATAAGGACAGAACAGAAAGTTTCTAAAATTAAATAGAGAACATATTCAATGGGATAACAATTTATGTATGGGTCAAACATCAAATTTTGATCACACACAATAGGTAAACCATGAGCAAACGTCTCTAATCCTTCATAAACTAATCTTTCCAACCAATTCAAAATTAAAAAACACCACAAATTTATAACACAAGTTGTATGCAAAACTTCTCGTACTACAGTAAAATAGCACTCGAATCCCAAAAGTAGATTTTTGAAATCAGAATTCAACCCTGGCAAAACTGATTACAGTAAAAATATCCCACCATTTAAAAATATAGATGAATCTTTTTGCAGGAATTTGTGCATATTACACCTGAAACCAACTTTAGTCAAAATTGTATAACTGCAGGAACGAACAATACACAGTTAAAACTTGTGCATCCAGAAATTTATTTCCTCAAATCCTTCACCCAATTTTGGCCAAATGGTCTGACGCCTAGTGTTTTCAGGATTCTGTCCTCTTGCCTTAGAGTGCGACCCTCTCTTTCCCTCTATCTTTATTTATGTCGTAAATGACAGATGTTTTAGGATTTTAAATTGGAGAGGGTTACAATTCAGCAACATCCATTTGCAGGTTGAAGATTTGTGCCCGTTCTCCTAAGTAGTGACGTTTGGAATGTCACACTTCTCATAAGTCTTCTTTCCTATTCCAAGACGAGTAAAGCTTCTTCGGAATTGACCTACTTAAGCCCATCTACGTCTGTCACATGCAAACTTTCATGAGAATGCCCCCTTTTTTAACTAGTTTGACTATCTTTTCTGTTTTTTTTTTATCGGTAGAGTATAGATTATATATATATATTGAAAGGAAATAGGATGAAACATCCTATAGTACAAGCTACAAATGTAACTGAAAAAAAAAACATAGTTTGGCTATCTCAACAGTACTCACAATATTTACAACTTTAAGAGAAGGTAAAACTTTTTTGTTGACTGCAGAATTCTTGTATAGCAAATAACTGAAGCCTATTACTCACTATATCAAAAAACTTTGGATTTTGTCATTTAACCTTTTATAAATCTGGCTAAACACGGGTTCCTAGAGCTACACAAGCTGTGGAATCCAGACCATCCCCCATTATTCTCTTTCTAAAGGAATAATCTTTAGAAGGCAATACCACAACTAAGGATTGAAACAAAAAAAAAAGATAATAATGAAATAATCTTTAGAAGGCGACCCCGATACCACAACTAAGGATTGAAACAGGAAAAAGATAATAATGAAATAATAAAAAGTCAACGGGTCCTGGAGGTTTACAGAAAACTAGTCACTAACATAAATGTTTCTCATTCAGTGACCTCAGTATCTTTAAATGAAAAAAGCATCATGCCTGAGGGACGAGGTTAGGTCTAGCGAGATCTTTTTATTCTATATGATTATCTCACAATCTCACATTCCTCCTTATTTGCATTTTTTTTTTTATCACTAAGTGATCCATTAACCAGAACGAAAAGTAAAAAACCTAAAATCAATACAAAAGTCTGAAGGAATCTAAACATTCTTAAGGGTAATTAGATTCTATTCACAGTTAATATAGCATGATTAATATTTTATACTCTAAAAAAGTGTGGGAGGGGGATGTGATATTATCTCTTCTAAACAAGAAGTAACATAATTACGCAGATTTCCCTAGAGACTAGTGGAAAGCACTTCACGAACAACAATGAGCTAAAGCAACATTTCCCAATACGAATAAGCAATGCAAAGTAATACCCGATGGATAGCATATACAACATATTCAGTATGTTCTTCAACTATCTGACTGTCCATGGCAGAATGTTCCTCTTCAAAGTCAACAGCAAACCAATCCTGTCTGTGTGAGTACTGATTGGGTATAACCCCCGCTCCGTAATAAGCTCCAGAGGACCACCTTGATATGCCCTATCAGATTATGCTGCTATGGAACGTACCTAGAGAAATATATGAAACAAATGTACAAACACAATACGATATAAATTTGAAAAAAAATAAAAAAAAATGTAAATTGATATGAAAAGGAGGCTTGCCTGTTTGTAGCTACCACCACCATTACCCGAGAGTGACCCTGTACAAGATATACTACACTGGACTAGACAGACAATGGCAATGATGTATAGATTAATTGGAGAGGCTATCCAAGAGAGCAACGAATCGGTGCACCCCAGAGATTACTTAAATTTTTTCTGCCTCGCAAACCGGGAGCAGGAAATGAAAGGGGAGTTTGTTCCTCCTTATTCGCCCCAGCATGCAACCCAGTATTGGAATGCCCAAAAGCATAGGAGATTCATGATTTACGTCCACTCCAAACTCATTATAGGTAAGTGCAATAAACTCTTAATGGTAAAGTTTAATTCTCTGCAGCTTTGATGCGATCCACCAATTTAATCATGCATTTGTTGATACTAATTTCTGCAGTGGACGACACTTATGTACTAATAGGAAGTGCCAATGTGAACCAAAGATCGATGGATGGAAGACGAGACACTGAAATTTCCATTGGATGCTACCAACCAAAATATATGGGGAACAAATCCGGCCATGGGGATGTTCACGCATATCGGATGTCGCTCTGGTATGAGCATACTGGGCGGTCTGAAGAATCATTTCTAGATCCCCACAGCTTGGATTTTGTTAGGTTGATGCACATGATTGGAGAGGAAGCCTGGAGAATATACACTGAGGAAGAGGTAATGGACATGGAAGGTGTCCATCTGGTTAATTACCCGGTAACTGAATCAAATTATGGTAATGTTGAGGATCTTGCAGAAGGTGGGGGTACCTTCCCCGACACCAGAACCCCTGTAATAAAAGGAAAGAGATCAATAGTTCTACCACCAATTTTTACAACATAAAGAACTCACAGACGCAAAGGCACACACTATTCATCACCATCTTATACCAAAGTCCACTCATTATTGATATCAACAGCCAAGATATAAATTGTTCTGTTTCCATACGACTTTTGCTTCTAGATAAGATAACATTCTAATAGTAATAGAGCAGTGTTATTTCAGATAAATACAACACATAGAGAAATTAAAATTTCCATTGAAGATTATGAATAAGGGTAGATACCAAATAGTTCTCTTTCATCCCATCTAATACAGACTTCACAGCACTTAATTATTGCAGATGATCAGGTATTTCCCCAAAAGTAATCCCTCCCCCTTTTTTTCATATGCAAGTATATGTAGCAGTCTTTGCTACTCATCCTATTTACCATTTGAAAGGTCAGTGTCGCCCAATGTTCCACAACCTCATTGTACGTGTTAGCTTCAAGCTTCAATTCATAAGTGACGTAATCACTGATCGCAACCAAATGTATTGAATACAGATGAATTCCAAAAATGCTAGCAGATATTGTACAAGAAGCACAAACAGAAGACACAAAAATAAGAAGTATAATATGGAACACAACAATAAGCAGATCTTTGCTTGTCATTAGCAAAGATCAGTTGACAAAAAAATATAGAATAGGTTTCTATAGTGCATCTACAATTAAAATGAAAAAAGGCCATGAAAAAGTAGAGCACTTTTTAACTAGCTCAACTTACATGTATAGTCACTTTAAGTAGACCACAACAGAACTACCACTTCATAACACTCATAGTAATTGCAAATATCATCTTCAATTCATGGTGGCAAATCAACATTAGTGGAAACTACTCGTCAAGATACAAATGATAGCATCTTATGTACTTAAAGCGCTTCATTTCGAAATGAAGCCAACCATTTACTAGAATGAGTATCCGTGTGTAAAGATCCATATCCACTGTTCTCAGTTGTCCTTTTGAGTGAAATCGATGCCTTGTAAAACTTGAATCTCACAAGCTTGGCAAAAGTAAGGACTTCGCAAATGTAGCTGTTCCATTATTGGAAGCGCGTTGTATCTCCAAAACTGAAGTAACCATGTTGTAGATTTGAACATTCTCAAAAGATGGAACCTTACGACCCCTTGCAAATTGAGGTCCATGGCCAATAAAAATAGTCCTCATAGAGAAGAAAGCGTTATCATAGCCATGTGCTCCTCCACATTCCTTCTGCTTTGAACCCTTCTGCTCCACCTTAAACCCTTCTTGAACCAGTCCTATTATAGGAGGTATCCTCTCACTCGCACTGTAATGAAGCCTAGCAGGTAAGTCCTCCTTTAGATACACTATCAAATTCTTCCCATTCTGAACCTTTCCAGAACTTAATCCTTCCATCATCTTGGAAACTACATCTGATGGCAAAACACCAACAGGAGGTCTAATCGCAAGTAATGGACTATAAGACTGAATCCAATCCTTTGGAATATCAATCCACTGAACCAAATCTTCAAGAAAGATAAGCTTCTTATCACAAGTACCAACCATCCCATGATCACCAACCATAATAATGGTAACATCCTCAAACACCCCTCTTTTCTCTAACCCTTGTATCAACTTCCCAATCATTCTATCAATATTAGCTACTGCATCCGTTATCTCTGGATCATCAGGCCCAACTTTATGACCCTGATGATCTGGATCCTCAAAGTACAAAGTCATAAAAGCAGGAATCTCATCACTAGGTAGATCAAAATATCCTAACACAGTATCAACGCGTTCTTCAAATGGAACAGAACCATTATAATGCTGACAAAAATTAGAAGGACAAGTCCATGGACCTTTCTTTACCTCAGAACCAGGCCAGAAATAAGTAGCAGCTTTCAATCCATTATTCACCACAGTTTCCCACAACGGTTCGCCTAACCACCAATGTGGTTCATGACTCTGCATATTAAAACCTTCACCAGTAACTGGATCAAGAAAATAGTTATTAATTATACCATGGTAAGCTGGATAAAGACCAGTGACAATGGAGTAATGGTTTGGGAATGTTAAAGTAGGGAAGACTGGGATTAAACCAGTCTCAGCTTCAGTTCCGTTTCTGATCAGTCGGTGGATGTTGGGAGTGGGTGTCTTGAATTGGTACCCGAACCGAAACCCGTCTGAGGATATCAATATTACAACTGGTCGCTTAAGATTGACAAGGGGACGAGCAACATTTTTGACAGGATAGGAACCTTTAAGGGCCCCACTGGCAAAAACAATGGGTGCTGCCGCTATGGAGATACCTATCAGAATAAGTAGAAGTTCACTTATTGAAGTGAAGGAAATTACGGACTTTCTTGCCATGACTTCTTTGATGGCTTAAGTTAAGGGTATATTAAACCAACCTTTTATAGAAGCCTCTCCAAGTAGAGGTAGATGCCAAACATTCGAACCTCATGGCCTGTGTAAGTGTAACATGCAAAAGTTAAAAGCTCTGTGTGAGGGAAAAAACGTGCGCCACAAATATTTTTTACGAAATCGATCTTATTGGTTACTGACGTGGCGATAAAATGAGAATGAGTTATTGAGCGAAAAACAAACTTCTCGTCCCAGACTCTTTCTCCATTCTTCCCTTTCTTGTCTCTTCTCTCATGTTCGGATGTTCCAAGTGCAACAGACAGTATTCATCTAATCCATCCCCATCTCCCGTTCCTTTTTTTTTTTTTTTTTTTTTTTTTAAAAGGCATAATAATTTAATTCACACTTTCCATTAATTGGTTCTATGTCTTTCATTCGTTTGAGTATCCACTATTTTTAAATCTGACTTCATGGAAACCAAAATCTCGTCTCGACTCTCGTCTCTTAGTTTTACTGATTGTTTTTTGACTCAATAACTCATTCTCCTTCATTGCCATGTCAGTAACTCCAACCAATAAGGTTTTGTGGTAGATCATGTGTGACTGTCGCGCCTGAAAAAAATAAGTTTGGGCATGAAAAAGAAAAGAAAACGAGAATGGCAAACAGTGGTGGAGCCAAAAGCCAACAACACCAAACGCTCTTATTTGGTTATGTAACCTCTGTCTGAAGGGACCCCTGTTTGAACGTGTTTTTCATTTATACCAAAATCTAGGGTACGCCTGGTGCACCGGTACCCTGGCTCCTTGTCCAAGTTTTTTTTTTTGTCATATTTTTGGTAACGGACTAGGTAAGTTTAATGATAATTAATTAAAAGGGTGAAAATGTAATTTACATCTTAGATTTTAAATTAGATTAGATTTTGGTTTGGATATTACACGAACCATTTCAACTAACAAAAATATCAGTCTTTCTCCTCCCCTAACTTCATTTAATACAACCATCGTCGATTGTATTTCGGTCAAAAGTCCATCTTACATTCTGACACACTATCAACCTTTACAGTAACAATAAGGTTAGTAAACTGGTTCCTCAACTGAAAGAAAGATTTTTGAAGCGTGTTTGCAATTCAATTTGCAATTTGTGTTATAATATGTTGAGTTCTTAGGGTTTATTTCTTAATTTTGGAGATTCATTCTCATCCCATGAATGACATTCTATGTATATGCTTTATGAGAACGAATGGTACATATAATATATCATTCTAGTGGATAGTTCAGAAACATTCTCCCAAAAATAGATGAACGATAGATGACAAGTATCAACCTTGTTAGACAACATTCTCCCAAAAAAGGAGGGGTGCATTCTATCTATTTGCCTTCTATGAAGAAATTGTACATATAATATATCATTGTAATGAATAGTCCAGACTTCAGAAACATTCTAGAGGCAATAATGAATGATAGATAACATTTGTCATCCTTGTTGGACAACAAAAAAGGAAATATGCCTGGACGGGGCTGTAAACCCATATTAAGAAAGGAAATTGGTAGAGTAACCATTATGACACTGCCTTTTTACTAAGTGGGTGCCAACCCGTTTTGTTGGGGGTAAATGGCCGCGCCCCCTCTCTAATGTCTTACAAGTATTGCCATTTAGGGGTGTAGAACTGTGTAAATTTGTGTTAAAAGTCTCCATTGGTTTTATGTAGTGCGATCCTAACATGAATCATATCTCCAAGGACGACGAAGAATGGCTTAGAAATACATGTTCTGACAGTTTTAGGTCTGAGGAAGAGGATGAATCAAATGTTTCCATGGTTGATAGTGAAAATGATGAAGTTACAGACACCAGGGATACATTTGTGAGTAGGCTAGAGACTGATAGGCTTTATGAAGAAGACAAAACAACTTTTTATTCTTTGCAGTTCAAAACTTTGGAGGAGGCGTACAAACTTTATAATGATTATGCCAAAGTAGTAGGCTTTAGTGTTCGTAAGGATACTTTGAGAGTTCGTAAAAATGGTGATCGTGTTAAGCGGAGATTTTTGTGCTCAGCTGTAGGTGAACGAGATCCAAAGCGTCTCATACCGAGGAAACGCAAAAGAGCACCCAAAGCAATCACTCGATTTAAATGTGAAGCTCGATTTGAGGTTGGTTATGATTTCCAAGCAAAGTTGTGGATTGTGAAAGATTTTGTTGGGGATCACACACATTCACTTATGTCGTATGCAAGCTCAATGTTCGGTCGATCACATAGAAAAGTGCCTCAACATGATTTGGAATATGCTAGGACTCTGAATGATGTGGGCATTCGTCATTGAAAAATAATGGATATCTTTGTACATAGAGCTAGAGATTTCTCAAATGTTGGCTTTATGAAGAAACAGTTGTATAATAAATTGGGGTATGATAGGAGAATTTGTTGTATTGATGGCAATGCCAACACTCTGCTGGGTTACATGGATAGCAAGACAAAGGCAGATCCTTTCTTTCACCATAATTACCAATTAAATGAGAGCGGGTAGCTAGTTCGGCTATTTTGGGAAGATTCCACCTCACATATAGATTATAGTTGCTTTGGTGATTTGTTGTTGTTTGATTTATCATACAGGAGCAGTCAATACAAGATTCCGATTGTAGTGTTTGCTGGGATCAACAACCATTGACAGACAGTAATTTTTGGTTTTGCATTGATGACAAGTGAGACGGCGGAGTCTTATAAATGGGTATTACAATAATTTATTGATGCAATATACGGAGAGCACCTAAAATCTGTGATTACAGATGGTGATCTAGCGATTAGTGAGGCTTTGATATTGACTCTCCCAAATTCGAAGCACTGTTTGTGTTGTTGGCACATCATGAATAATTGCCTCAAGAATGTCCCCAAGCAAGGATTTTTAAAAGCCTTCAACTCGATGATGCATATGAAGTGCTCCCCGATAATGAATTTGATAAACGATGGGAAAAGTTCGTGGAAAATTATAAGGTTGATAAGCACAATTGGGTGGGAATGATATGCAAAAAGGGAAAAGTGTCAGAAGCTTATCTCCATGGTTATTTCTTTGCTGGTTGTAAAAGCAACCAGCGGCGTGAGAGTATAAATTATGTTATACGGCATCATGTGAGGTCCGCATGCGGTTGTTTGATGTTTTTGGGAAATTGGAAATTGCAGTTTGGAATATCTGCTAGAGAGAGCATGAGGAAGAGGTGAAGACTATAACGAGCATGCCTGTTATTGATACCCACTTAAATGAATATGCAAAACAGGCTGAATCTATCTACACTCGAGCTTGTTTTGATGTTTTCATGATGGAGTTAAAGCAAGAAGCTATGTACACTGTAGAGGGTAGAGAAGATGCGAGTGAGAATGTTCGCATGCATACATACCGTGAAGTCGTCATTTAAACAGACATAAAAAGTCAATTGTGAAATACAACGTCCTAGAAAGGGAAGCTAATTGCTCATGTGGACTATTTGAGTCATCCGGATTTCCTTGTAGACATATAATTTCAGTTTACAAATGTGAAGACGTTCGACAAATTCCGCAGAGTTGCTTTTCTAGGAGATAGACCTAGGTTGCTAAATCAGTTGTTAGAGTACCCAATCCAAATGATTCTAATCGGTCTACCACAGCCGTTCGTTATGGTGAACTTACAAGCAACTGCAAAGATATATGTTTGTGGGCTTCCAAAACTCAGGGAGACAGTGAAGCCTTTAAAGTCGTATTAGTTTTTTTCCAAATAAATGACGAGACTCAATCTACTTCGGATGGCAGGCCCCAGGTTCACTCTGACATACCTTCTACTCATGATCGAACTTATAGAATGGATGAGACTCCATCAACTTTTGAACGCAGCCCACCAATTCCCTTCGAGTTTCCTTTTACTCCTCCTAAAACCACACATCATCAATCAGTTAATGATCCACCACTACACCATAATAGGCTATTTGCAACGGCAAAAAACCATTGAGAATAATTTTCGCAACACTTTTTAAGCGTTGCAAATAGGGCGTCGGTAAAGTGTTGAAAATATTTGCAACGGTTAAAAAGCGTTGAAAACGAAATTTTCCAACGGTTATTAACCGTTGCAGAGTGACAATTACTAACGGTTAAAAAGCGTTGCAAAAGAAATTTTCCAACGGTTATTAACCGTTGCAGAGTGACTATTACTAACGGTTAAAAGCGTTATGTAGTTTGATTTGTAACGATTATTGATGATGCTTTAATATTTATTTTTTCTTGCAACGGTTTACAACCGTTACTAATGTGTTGATATTGTAAAAAAAATTATTTTTATTTTTTTCTTGCCCTAAACCTGCACCTCCTGATTTCATATAGAAGCAAAGAAAAATACCAATGCTTTTTCATACTATTTGACAAGTAAAATAAACACAAGCAAATGCCTGAAAAAACATATATTCATTGAATCATATATATAACTTCAAAAGAGTTTTGAGGGTTACAAATTCAGATTTACTAAGAGTTACAAATTTCTATACGATTTTCCAAGCAATTCCAAATCTTCAAAATGCAATAACAAGCATTAGTGACAATGGCTTCACTCAATATAAATCCTAGTGCCGCTCCACAAAGCCCATCTAATTCCAAAAAAATCACAAAACAAATAATGAACTCAGAAAAACAATCATACTAATTAAATTCATGCAATTAATTAAATACTTGATATTAATTACTTGACCAACCCCCCTAAAAATAGACCATTTGTTGTCTACTCCCATATCTCGGCGACATAAACAATGATTACATAAAATCGGTGCATAAAAAGAAAACCTTGTAGTAACTTGATGAGTTGAAAATTGAGAAAATAGAGAGTGGGGTTTAAGTTTTTTCCTTAACGAGGAGCTTGAAGTGAGCCTGACTCATCAGATTGGGAAGCAATTCTTTTGGCCTTCTTGTTTTTCTTTCATAAAATCGATACCTACACAATACACCGAACGACAACAAAATGATCTATCAAGCTAAGAAAGAACTTGCACGAGTGATATGTCTTACATGTAAAGGGTCCTGTACCCATGACTCAAAAATAGATTTCCGAAAGTCCACATAAATATATTATGAATTAGCTCACTTATGCAAATCTCATCAGATATACAAATGAACCTGATTCAATAGCAATTCACATACAGGACCTTTATCGATCGAAAAAGAAAAACTAACGAGTAAATAGGAGATTACCAATCAAAGGATCATTTCCCTTAGAAAAGTCTTTCATGCCCTCCTAATATAAGAATTCCCATACAACTTCTCCACAGACGTTCTTGAGGATGTCAAAAGTTTCCCATACCTACCTATATATGATTCCTATCTCTTGAGAATTGCACTAAAATGTGGGATTCAGTGGTGCAAATTCCCTCATGCAATCAAACACACCCTAGTTCTCAAGCCACTTTATAAACAAATCAAGAGAGAAGGACACAAAAGCAAATAGATTCCTATATCAACGACTCATTGTATATTTAGAACATACCACTTTTTACCTTCAAACATAACTTCTCATAAGTCATATCTAGCCAAAAGAAAGACTTAACCATTGAATATCACCAAATAACCAACGGTGATTAGTATTTGAAGGAATAATTAGTGTTGATGCAAATGATGAATATCTTTGTATTATCTGTGAGGGCTTGCCAGAAATACAGCGCATGGTATCCTGGTAATTAGATCAGACCAATATAAACAGCTAGTGCAATACAGAGAAGTCGACACACTTTCAGATAATAGAAATGAAAATAAAATATGAAGTTTTCAATAAAAATGTCCAGAACCTTGACTTGATTGTAAACTTAAATATTCCTAGTACATATGAAATACTTCAGCCACTATTGAGTTTATATTTTAGGAAATAACTAACAGAAAAGGCAGTATAAAGAAAATAAAACAGTGAGAAAAAACCAAGCAATACCTTGGAAGCAAAAAGAACGAGATCAAGTTATGAGAAAGTGAGTAACTCCATGCTTATATTGTTTTGTAGTCAGAAAGAACAGTTCTCCATCACATCTTGCCCCGGGCTTTATCAATATATCCAGTCTAAAGTGGAACGTTGAGACCTCCAACTGGTAAGGTCTAAAAGAACTGGGAAAACAATGAATAGAGATTAGTACAAGAAAATAGTAAAACACTTCCAATCTACAAATAAGATGTTCCATAGTATATATTCAGTGCCTCGACATACATCTATGAGCAAAAGAATAAACTGAGGTTGGGTAATCTAGCA
This sequence comes from Coptis chinensis, assembly GCF_015680905.1. NCBI lineage: Eukaryota > Viridiplantae > Streptophyta > Magnoliopsida > Ranunculales > Ranunculaceae > Coptis > Coptis chinensis. The sequence continues at coordinate 99,506,278 of NC_141458.1, forward strand.
ACCTCTCATAACCTAAATTTGAGTATTTGACATGATAACCTATATTTTGAGTATTTGAAATAGCACAACTTCAACATTCTTAAGCTACTACAACTAAAGAAACAACCAGGAATCTCATCGAGTTTTAGCGACATCATATCCCTGACCCCAAAAATCTCACCATAGAGTGATACAAAGAAAAGATATCCATTATACCAATATATAAGAATAAATTATAATTTCATTATGAGAATCTTGAGGAACTTCATGATAACCAAATTTACGTGCTATAATTTAGCCTTTCTTCATTACACATGCACATCCATTGCAAAAACACATTCTAGTCATAATTAAGTATAAACACATCTTACACAAGAGGAGGTCTAATATAAATATATAATAAATACTTAAATAGTAATCAATAAAAAAATGGCATAGTTACGTGTCCTCATCATATCATACTATATTGTATCATACAACGATAAAATAATGTGACCATATTGGGTACAGATGCTGCTATATATTTCGGTGGAAGAAAGTAATCAGGGGCACACAGAGACGAGAAAAAAGTACCAACAATATTAAACTTAAACGTCTTAGCAGAATACCATAATGTGCATAAGTTGCAAACAAAGTGCAAGTCTCGACATATAGTGTTTAAAAATAATATTTTTTTTCCATTGCAACTTTTCCTTTTCTACTCCAACTGGAATAGTGGCAGATTATTTGAAAAGATGTGTGGCCGTGTTAAAGGGACAATGAGGCCACGAGATTACCGTGGTTGCATGAATCCCAAAAAAATGTAGATGGTTTAGTTTGATAACGTGTAAATGAATTAGTCTTAAATTTCTTCATCAAATCAAATCGCCGTGTTTCACAGCCATATCATAAACTAAAAGGCATGACAAACTAAACATCCAATGCAGATAACTTTATTGCCCTTACAGACTAACTAGCATTTATGATATGTCATCCAGAATTACCAACACAAGTCATTTGACAAAGATATAAGAAATAACATGAAGAAGAACTCACAATTTTTATCAGTCCTCACTCGACAATTCATTATACTTCATCGGCCAACTCCTCTGAATCAGAATCACTTGCAACATACCCTATAACCAAAATAAAACTTAAATTAGTGAAAACATTTTTTTTCAACAAAACACCAAGTAGCCCAAGTAAAAAGAATCTAACTCACCAAGACGCTTATCGCCCACTTTCAAAGCCGCTGATCGAACTTTAGAAGCTTTATTTATCCAAATTTTCCCCTGTTTATATTCCAAACATAAACAATACTCAAATCTTCCAAACAAAACAAATAATGAAACAATTCAAAATATATATATAAAAAAGTATATATATTTACCATTTTGGGATCTTTGGGGATACCATAACCACTGAAATACATCTGAGCAAGTAAAACCTGCATAGCAGTATCACCAGCTTTATAGAATTTATAGAATGGGAACACATTCATAAGTAATGAAATTTCTAGAAAAAAATTATATCACGATTGGCACGGAAGTACAATCGATGTCATGGCATCCTTCTCGAGTGCCGACCACCGGGGACTTCAAAAGCCGGGGCAACATCGTTACTCTGCCATTAAAAGGAAGACAAACTTTAAGAAGGAAGCAAATAAACCGAATGTGATCAATTACGGTAAGTAGCATGAGAGACGTTCATAAGAAAATTAATATAAATACGTCTGGGTGAATCGGGGCGGATAACGAAAATCACCTCCAACATATTCGTAAGCCGGCTCCTGTGGCCTAGGAACCGCGGCATGTCGGACGAGAAGAGGCTTTTTGAGAGCCAAAACTCCTCATGGTCAACCCCCGAAGCCGCAAGTACAATGCGTGGAGCGATATAGTTTTCCTATAATTTTCAAAGACGGTCGGTCACGAGTTTACATAGCAACTAAGGTATGACTTGTGCAAAAGTGAGCATAAAGCTTATTTGTCTCAATCGCAACAACCTCCTCCGGGATATAACCATTTAGTACGCCCAAAGCATATTAAGGGGCCAAAAGTGGATTAGCCAATGCTCGGAATAACCAAAGCCAGAGTGAAGCCTCCATAAGTAAGCCCCGAGGGTTGTTCTTAATTTCTGCAATCTCCGCTTTCACCTTCTCGAGTGCATGCATCGAATATGTAAATTACCAAGTCATAACAAAAAAATAGGTATTTCAAGTATTAAGAAGAAAGAGAATTCCCAAATGTAAGCTTTAAATTACCTGTTCATTAACTTACCAATCTAAGAAAACAGGGTTTCTAACACTATCAATAAAAATCCAGTCCAAACCATTGTCCCTAACTCTGTAACTCCCAAGTAAGAACAATGTAAAACCACAGTGATCTCCTACTATGTAAGATTTAATGCACTTAACCGTTCGACGATGGAACGAGTAAATGAGAGCGAGAATAATCCGCAGACATATGCTTGTACGAATCAATGCTACCAATAGCTCCATCACTAAGTAAAATGATTAACTTACCAATAATTTCTAACACTATCAATAAAAATCCAGGTCCCTAACTCAGAACTCCCAAGTAAGAACAATGTAAAACCACGTCTCCTACTATGTAAGATTTAATGCACTTAACCGCTCAATGGAAAATCGAGTAAATCCATCACTAAGCTCCATCACTACCCCTAACAATATAAATAAACATGATAAGAGCTAACAGATTAGCTAGGATGAAAGAAATTAATCAAAACAGGAGCATTTGTATCACGGTCTAACTTTTGAACCAAGCTGGGATTCTGCAATTCAAACAAAAAAAGAAGTGGTTATTTATGAGTCATGCCACAGTAGAAGGGAAGTGGATTCTCCAAAATAAGACATACCTATTCTTACCATGACAGCAACACTCATTCCAAGGTTCCATCATTCTCCCTCCTCCTTTATCCGGGCTTGGGACCGGCAGCGCAAAGACTTTCACTACTTTGCACTGGCGGAGTTAAAAACGGGGTTATCTCTTCAACCTGCAAAAAACATAAAAACTTTCATAATATAACATTCAGACAATAAACATTCTTATAAACCATCATACCATCATAACAAGCTATAGTGCACAAGTTCGTTATGTCATTCTTACATCTTGCAAAAGGCTCTTACCATTACTTACATAAAACATACTCAAAAAACCAAAATAGATGAAGTTTGCATATCCCACACAATAGATTACTCATACTGCAACCTTGATTCAAGCCAAATCAAAGGCCCCCCTTCAACAAAATCACTAAGGTCCGAGCAGCCAAATTGAGGTCCATCATAAATAGGAGCATTGGGAACCAAGACTTCCTCGATGTAGATCTTTTTCTCCCCTCTAAGGACGGTTCTGCCATGGCAAATATTAGGGGTGGTTGTCATAACATATCCCCTAGCAACCGAACACCATCTCTACCTAATAGGGTAACCTTAAGAGGTGGACTCAACATTTCCACAGAGGGGGTTCGCAGGAGGGTTCCGATTCAAACATATTCATTAAATTCTGTTGAGGCGGACGGCGGAACTGAGTTGGAGCCAACATCGGTTCCGGGTGTTGTATCCCCACGTGGCGGTTGACTATTCTACATTCCATTGTTGGTTACAAGCTTAAGCATATCCTGACAAAATGAATGACAAAACTAAGAATTATATATATGATGAAAGCAATAAGTTTTTTATTTAAGGCAAACTCACCATCAACACACCCTCAACTCTAGCTATGGAGGACTTCATCTCACTCATTTCACCCTGAAATTCAGAATTTGATGAAGACCTTGCTTGTGCTAACATCACCTTTGCAATACTTGTACGTTTTAATTGCTTCTTAGAGAGGTTAGAGCTGATTCCATGAGTCCTACTCCTTTTATCCGCTCCTAAGACTTCGGTCAATTCGTCATTATCAAAATCAAGATGAGTTGCACTGCCCTCTCCACTTGAAGTTGCACTTTTTCTTTTCTTTTGAGCAGCCTCCACCAATTCCTATAGTGTTTTCTATGGAAATTAGTCCAAAACTAACAAGTTAGTACAAACTTAAGGTAAATCAGTCGAGAAAAAATTGTCTATAATAACAAAGTAACGAACTAACAGCCTGCACACTAGTTCGTGCATCATTTACAAAGGGAAATACTATGTCAAAGACTTAACAAAATTATAGTTGGAACTCAAGTGAAATGCAAACTCACATAATGGGCTCGAGCGCTCTCCAAAACAGTTCCATTACAACGTTCATGTCCTCTTTCCAGCTGTCTACCCGTCCGTGTATCTTGTCATGATTTTGTTTATTCTACATGTACATTGGTAAACAATTGTTAGCATATTGTGATCAAAATTTAAAAGATTATGGAAACACACCTACCATTTTATGCAACATGTTGGCATACGTATCCCGCCCAAGTGTATGTCGAGAATCATTCAATTTTATATTCTCACCATTCTTCGCATTTCTTGCCATCACTTCAGAAGTGTTCTCATATATTACAAACTGTTCCCAATGATTTGGATCAATGCCAGCTGGGCATGCGGCAATTTGTTCTTCCAAGGTCTCCAACTTATTCAATATATCTTTTCTCAAGACCCATTTTCCATATCTAAACTTAGTAGAAAAGTTTTTTTCTCAAGATGTGAACGAGCTAGTGCTTGGTCGACATTTGTAACTTCAAATTCACGCTGTAAAACACAAGTTATATAGTAATGTGAATGAAGCTAGAACTCAAAATGTCTAGAATGCATTAAAAAAAAATTAGAGGTAAACCTTACCATTAAGGCATTCCAAACCTTATCATTGAATTCAGGATGTACAAGCCTCCAATCAGTGTAACTAACTAGGATACGAGCTCGAATGAGACTACCAGCACGAGTATTCCATCTGGAGGCATTATCACCAACGACAACACCATCAATATCAATCAATACAGGTAACTTCCTAACATTTTCTGATTCTTGCACGTCGCCTGAAGGCTGAGATGCATGTGAAACTGAAGTAGAAGGCTGTGATGCATGTGAGGCAGAACCAGAAGGTTGAGATGCACTAGGCTGTGGTTGAGATGCACTACAGTTTCCCCAAGAATGTTCATACAGAGGCTGGTGCGGCCATCTAGTGGGGACGTGGCAGCCAGATACACGCCAAGTGTTAATGTGTGCTACTACCAGAGGCGGTTTGTGGACTATCTGGAATGGCCCACTAAGATAAGAACCCTTGGCACAAGGTTCTCCTTGTCATAACTAGTTCGCTAAAGGCTGCTAAAGACAAATTCGCCAAGAGAATTGTTTTACGAAAGATTGTGTTCTAGCAAACTAAGACAAGTCAGCTCTTTGCCACTAACCTTTGTCTCAGGATGGCCCCACTTGTGGGGATCTGGCTGTTTCCAACTAAATAAAGAAACATATGCCTTGTATTAGCAAACAAGCTGCCAGATGACTGCAGAGTTGGCAAGATGGATCACTAGCCATCTACCTTGAGCTGTGTCAGATGGCTGCTGAATTGGTGAGATGAATTATAGACCATCTACACCCTTCTATTAGGGTGTGTTTGATAACCATTTTTTCAGTAGTGAATGGCTACAGTGGCTTAACTCACCCATTACAATCATAAATGCACTGCTTGTTTCACTTTTACCCGCAGGGAACTTTGCCACAATTCACTATAAGTCTTCCTTACGACCTTACAATATAGTGGGTGGAAATTTCTTACATTCCCAATAGGCAAATTTTTCCAGGAAAAAACACAAAGGGATTTGCCATACTTGGAACAAATTTGCTATCAAAATAAAAATTCACCAACAATGCAATCAAACCCCAGGAAATGCAATTCATCCACTATAGTTTGTCTCTGCCCACTATTATTTGCCATGGAAGTTTTCTACTGGCATATGGGGGAAAAAATTCATTAGCCTTAGCTTCTGTATACCTATCTAATCTTCAATGAAGATGGCAGAACTGCAACTTAGTTAGCTTCTGTAGTCACTACTGCGACCATGTAGAATGGAAATATCTGTATATTCGTGCCAATCTCCAGAGTTCATGTAAAGTGGAAATTCTTTTACTGGAAAAGAGCCCATGTATCATTTTGTGCCACCTAAATTTTTTAATTCAATGAAAAGGGAAGCTACCATTGGGACAAAGCTTAAAGCAAGTTGGTGAAAGAAATGAAAACCCCACCAATGTGCTCAACTACATACCCTTGCAACAAAACAAACTCCAAGTAAAACAAAATGCTCAAGGTAAATACTCAACTCCTTCCAAAACCTCAGATTCGATATTTGCTCCTTAAATAAAAAACGAAATAATTCAACCTTAGAAATACAATCTTATCGTATCAACAATCAAGTGAAGTCTCATTAATCAATTAATTATAGGCATTTGAAATGATTGAACACTCTAGCGGGAATTCAAATACAAGCTCAATTACTCCGTGTAGTCAAAGCCTACAACTAATGCATGTGGGGCAAAAAGATAGCAATGATACTTACCACGATAAGTATAAGAGGTTCCAATAATAATGACAACTTATATGACTTTTCCTTTATGTATCATTCAATAATATTTCACAACAAATTGGATTACACAATGTCCTAAGTTAACATTAAACATAACGTAATATTATAGTACCTTCGATTGGTGTCCCACCTAAACGCCTCCAACGAAGATTACCAATAGAATGCTAATATTACCCCTTTAACAGTTTTTTCTTCACTTCACTCATCGATGATGTCTAGCAAAAACTTCAAAAGCCCCTTCTCCCCTGGACAATAAAAGAAATATTTTTTTTTCATGGTTCAAGAATAGTAGATAACTAGAACAGAAACAAGAACTAAAAATTGAGGTAATCTACAAGTAGAAAGAGTAAAAAACAGTTATGGATCATCACTAACAAATAATACACACAAAACAAAGAGAGAAGGAAATATATAGAAGAACGAAACAAGATAAATGCTTACGGGGAACAGATCAAAAGGGAATTAAATTATCCCAAAGACAGAAGCTTGTTAAAATAAATAAAAGCTAATCAAAATGAAAAAAGATTTATTTATTATTTAAAAATGAATCCGCTCAAGTGTTTTTTCAATGCAAAAAAAAAAGACGAAAGAAAATGTAGAAGAACAAAACATGCTTATTGCTTCCAGGGGAACAAGTAAAGCAAGCTTGTTAAAGAAATAAATAAATAAAAAGTAACCAAAACTAAAAAGATTTACTTTTTCATTTCAATAAATGTGTTTGCAGAAGAATAAAATGTGTTATTCAGTGCGAAAAAACAGTAAAGAATAAAATGTGCAGAAGAATAAAACATGATCATTGCTTCCAGGGAACGAGTCAAAGGGTATTGAAATATCCGGAAGAACCCGAGGGTAAAGGAAGTTTTGTTAATTAATAATAACCAACACAAAACAAACATTTTTATGTGCAATTCTGCAATTCAGTGAAATGAAATAGAAAAATAAAAAATAAAAAAACTAGATTATACCTAGGCATGATACCATCGGGTTGGATTCCATGTTCGAGACAATAGAGTTCCCAACATGAGTTACCAACTTGAATCCTGGCCTGATTCAGATCTACGTTCTTTTTTGCAAAGAAAGAAACTAGATCTGGAAAAATAAGTAGAAAATAAAACCCTAAAAAATCGATTTTCTAGTTATAAACAAATTTGAAGGCAAAGGATTTGTACGGATTCAAGGATTTGGAGAGAGAGAATTAAAAATTTGAGGAGTGCGAGATCGGATCTTGAAATGCGGCGGTGAGAGAGAGAGAGGAGAGAAAGAAACTTATGTTTTATACTTAGACCGAAATTAGAACGAAATAATAGAGCGGCAATTTTTTTTTTGTTTCCCTATTTCGCGAAATTTTAATTTGTAACACTTATCTAACGATTTTTAAGCGTTAGCAATTAATTTCTGAAATTCACCCAAATAAACCAACGCTTTGCAGCATTGCCAACGCTTATTTAACGTTAGTAAATTGCTAACGGTAAATAACCGTTGCAAAGCAAAAAAGGTGCGTGTTGCAAATATCCTATTATGGTGTAGTGCACCATATGTAAAATACAAGGGTTGGCCCAAAAATCTTAGTAGACTAAAAGGTCAGAATGAGATGAAAAGAAATAAGTGTGGCAATTGTGGTATCGTAGGGCACACGAAGCCCAAATGCCCATGCTTGTGTCCAAAAGGTAGGGGTAAGTTTATATAAGTTGGTGACAACCTTGTTTAATATTGTAATGATCCATTTTCTCAGTTGTTTGTTAACATTTTGTTTGATTATTTTTGATGGGGCAGTTGCTTGTGATTTTTATTTGGCCGCATTTTTGTTGTGGTGCGCTCTGTTGTAGGTGTAAATAGGGAGAATGTTGAGCGCAATGCTCGAGCTACAGATGACGAGTTGAACGGAGATGTTGGATGTAAGTTCCTATACGAGTATATTTTCTAAATAAATTTACTTATGTAAGTAAATGCGCTTAATCTCTCTTGATAAGTTGTCCGAGTATACATTTTAAGAAAAATAACACGTATGTATGTAGATCTCACTTTTGGATTATGAAATTTCCTTTGTGAAGAGATGAAGTTTTATTTTGGGTTGCTTGTTATGTAGTTGTAGTGGAAGCTGCTGAGCAAAATGGGAGAGCTGGAAAGAACAAGTGTAGCAACTGTCAATCTACAGAGCATACAAAGCGTAGGTGTCCACATGTGCCCAAACCTAATTTGCAAGGTATGCGAATGTTTCCATATTTGCTCATTTTCAGTGTTACCTGCTAATGATTATGACTTTAGAAGGTAAATTTGCAATATATATATTGAACTTACAGGCATACCGGTTGATAATGTCCCAGATGATGATGTTGTCCTAGATGACGATGTTGGGTGCAAGCCTCAAGACAGATATAGACTCCAAAAGTTTTGTAGAGATGATGGACATGTCTTTTTCTGAATGATAAATATTTGATGTAAGGGAAAGAGAATAGAGAGCTTCTAGAGTGCGCAGCCTTATGTGTGCGGCGTTGGCATCTAGAGCTTTGAATAAAGACTTTGCCATGGAGATGGACCCGCACCCCTTGTGTGATGGAGGGCCCAGATTTGATAGCGCGGGTACACCCTGCATATGCTAGAAACTGCAAAAAGAATATTTGGCTTCGAACAATATAGAAGTTTGCAAGTAATTTTAAGCACTCGTTGCGAATCTTCTGACATGATTTTAGTAATAGATTCTGACATGATTTTTCTAATAGATTTTGGAATTTAATTCACTGTGGCATTCTTAGTTGCTCAACAGGATGTTATATAGTATGTATCAACCCAAAAAATGGATGCTACATAGTATGTACCAACCATACTTTGGCAGATAAAAACTTCCAGCAATAATGGTGCTCAACAGGACGCTATATAGTCTGTATCATCTCCAAAACTGGATGCTACATAGTATGTACCAGCCCCACATATCGTTCACAAAAGAAACTGGCCTTAACGACCTCTTCAGATAGCTTTTCTATGAGCCAAACGATCTGACAGGGTCGTTCAGATCATCTTCAAGCCCCAAAACGGGATGCTACCATAGCTAGTAAATTCGCGTTTAATACTCGTTTTATACATTTTTAAGTATAATATGAATAATAAGGCGAACGTTTCAAACTTAGGGATTAATACACGAATTCTATGATCCAGGCTTATAATTACCCCAAAATATGGTCCGTATTTTTTAAATGGAAAAAAATGTGCTATAAAAGGTATGATGCAACTTCAAAATGGAAGGTTTTGAAAATCCACTTAAGTTAGAGCCTTCCATACCTAAAGAATATTGAAGAACTAAAGTGTTAGCAAGTAAATATAAATGAAAATTTGAGTTATGCATGTGTAGTTAATGAGTAATTCTGACAATTTCTTGCATTCTAAACTTGTAATGCAACAAAATATATTAGATTTTTTCCGTATTATACTCATATAAAACACGAATTGTATGTTTGGCATTTTTTGTTGAATTTTTAAACGTATTATTATGATTACATTTCGAATTTTTGGCGAATAATTTCCTTATTGATTTTTAGCCATTCGTGAATTTACTAGCTATCGATGATACATAGTATGTACCATAAATACTTTGGCAGATCCAAAATTTTGTGCTCAACAGGATGCTATATACTATGTATCATCCCAAAATATGGATGTTACATATTATATACCATCCAAAATAGACGAAATAGCCCTTAACGACCTCCTTAGATCACGTTTCTATGAGACAAACGATGTGACGATGTCGTTCAGATCATTTTCAAGGCCCAAAAGGGGATGCTACATAGTATGTACCATCCATACTTTGGCAGATCAAAACTTAGTGCTCAACAGCATGCTATATAGTATGTATCAGCCCAACAAATGGATGCTACATAATATGTACCTTCCCAAATAGACTAAACGGTCCTTAACGACCTCCCCAGATCGCTTTTCTATGAGCCAAACGATCTGACACGGTCATTCAGATCATCTTCAAGCCACAAAACGGGATGCTACCATACCTAGTAAATTCACGTTTAATACCCGTTTTATACATTTTTACGTATAATATAAATAATAAGTCGAACGTTTCAAACCTAGGGATTAATACACAAATTCTATGATCAAAGCTTATAATTACCAAAAAATACGGTCCGTATTTTTTTAATGGAAAAAAACGTACTATAAAAGGTATGATGCAACTTCAAAATGGAAGATTTTGAAAATCCACTTAAGTTAGAGCCTTCCATACCTAAAGAATATCGAAGAACTAAAGTGTTAGCAAGTAAATATAAATGAAAATTTGAGTTATGCATGTGTAGTTAATGAGCAATTCTGACAATTTCTTGCATTCTAAACTTGTAATGCGACAAAATATATCCGATTTTTTCCATATTATACCCGTATAAAACACGAATTGTATGTTTGGCGTTTTTGTCGAATTTTTAAACGTATTATTATGATTACATTTCGAATTTTTGGCGAATAATTTCTTTATCGATTTTTAGCCATCCGCGAATTTACTAGCTATGGATGATAGATAATATGTACCATAAATACTTTGGCAGATCAAAACTTTGTGCTCAACAGGATGCTATATAGTATGTATCATCCCAAAAAATAGATGTTACATATTATATACCATCAAAAACAGACGGAACGGGCCTTAACGACCACCTCAGATCGCTTTTCTATGAGCCAAACGATCTGACGGGGTCGTTTAGATCATCTTCAAGCCCCAAAACGGGATGCTACCATAGCTAGTAAATTCGCATTTAATACCCAATTTATACATTTTTAAGTATAATATGAATAATAAGGCGAACGATTCGAACCTAGGAATTAATACACGAATTCTATGATCCAGGCTTATAATTACCAAAAAATATGGCTGTATTTTTTAAATGAAAAAAACGTACTATAAAAGGTATGAAGCAACTTCAAAATGGAAGGTTTTGAAAATCCACTTAAGTTAGAACCTTCCATACATAGCTAGTAATACTCCGTTTTATACCCGTTTTATACGTTTTCTCATATAATACGAATAATAAGGCGAACATTTCAAACCTAAGGATTAATACTCGAATTCTATCATCCAGGCTTATAATTGCCGAATAATAAAGTTTGTATTTTTTAAATGAAAAACACACACTACAATTTAGGCAAAATATTACCTTCTAAACTTATAATGCAACAAAATATGACCGATTTTTTTTTTCGTATTATACACTTATAAAACAAGAATTATATGTTTGACATTTTTTTTGCTTTTTTGGGCTGAATTTTTAAAAGAATTAGAATCCAAATTTTCAGATTTTTTGACGAATAATTTCCGTACCGAATTTTTGCCGTCCATGATATTACTAGCCATGCTTCCATAACCTAAATAATATCAAAGAAATAAAGTGTTAGCAAGTAAATATAAAGAAATTTTTTAGTTATGCATGTATAGTTAATGAGCAATTTTGACAATTTCTTGCATTCTAAACTTGTAATGCGACAAAATATATCCGATTTTTTCCATATTATACCCGTATAAAACACGAATTGTTTGTTTGGCGTTTTTGTCGAATTTTTAAACGTATTAATATGATTACATTTCGAATTTTTGGCGAATAAATTCCTTATCGATTTTTAGCCGTCCGCGAATTTACTAGCTATGGATGATACATAGCATGTACCATCAATACTTTGGCAGATCAAAAAATTTGTGCTCAACAGGATGTTATATACTATGTATCATCCCAAAATATGGATGTTACATATTATATACCATCAAAAACAGACGAAACGGGCCTTAACGACCTCCTCAGATCGCATTTCTATGAGCCAAACGATGTGACGATGTCGTTCAGATCATCTTCAAGGCCCAAAAGGGGATGCTAGATATTATGTACCATCCATATTTTGGCAGATCAAAACTTGGTGCTCAACAACATGCTATATAGTAAGTATCAGCCTAACAAATGGATGCTACATATCATATACCATCAAAAACAGATGAAACGGGCCTTAACGACCTCCTCAGATCGCGTTTCTATGAGCCAAACAATCTGACATAGTCGTTCAGATCATCTTCAAGCCCCAAAAGGGGATGCTATCATAGCTAGTAAATTCGCGTTTAATACCCGTTTTATACATTTTTAAGTATAATATGAATAATAAGGCGAACATTTCAAACATAGGGATTAATACACGAATTCTATGATCCAAGCTTTTAATTACCCCAAAATATGGTCCGTATTTTTTAAATGGAGAAAAACATACTATAAAAGGTATGATGCAACTTCAAAATGGAAGGTTTTGAAAATCCACTTAAGTTAGAACCTTCTATACCTAAAGAATATCGAAGAACTAAAGTGTTAGCAAGTAAATATAAATGAAAATTTGAGTTATGCATGAGTAGTTAATGAGCAATTTTGACAAGTTCTTGCATTCTAAACTTGTAATGCGACAAAATATATTCAATTTTTTCCGTATTATACCCGTATCAAAGACGAATTGTATGTTTGGCATTTTTGTCGAATTTTTAAACGTATTATTATGATTACATTTTGAATTTTTGGCGAATAATTTCCTTATCGATTTTTAGCCTCAGCGAATTTCCTAGCTATGGATGATACATAGTATGTACCATCAATACTTTGGCAGATTAAAACTTTGTGCTCAATAGGATGCTATATATTATGTATCATCCCAAACAATGGATGCTACATATGATATACCATCCTACATAGACGTAATGGGCCTTAACGACCTCCACCGACCGCTTTTCTATGATCCAAACGATTTGACGATGTCGTTCAGATCATCTTCAAGCGCCACTGATGCTACATAGTATGTACCATCCATACTTTGGCAGATCAAAACTTTGTGCTCAACAACATGCTATATAGTATGTATCATCCCAAAAAATGGATGCTACATAATATGTACCATCCTCACAGACGAAACGGCCCTTAACGACCTCCTCAGATCGCTTTCCAAGGAGGCAAACGATCTGACGGGGTAGTTCAGATAATCTTCGATCCCCAAAACTCTTGTAGGTACCATAGCTAGTAATTTCGCGTTTAATACCCGTTTTATACATTTTTTTCGTATAATATGAATAATAAGGCGAACGTTTCAAACGTAGGAATTAATACATGAATTCTATTATCCAGGCTTATAATTACCAAAAAATATGGTCCGTATTTTTTAAATGGAAAAAACGTACTATAAAAGGTATGATGCAACTTCAAAATGGAAGGTTTTGAAAATCCACTTAAGTTAGAACCTTCCATACCTAAAGAATATCGAAGAACTAAAGTGTTAGCAAGTAAATATAAATGAAAATTTGAGTTATGCATGAGTAGTTAATGAGCAATTCTGGCAATTTATTGCATTCTAAACTTGTAATGTGACAAAATATATCCGATTTTTTCCGTATTATACCCGTATCAAAGACGAATTGTATGTTTGGCGTTTTTCTCGTATTTTTTGTCGAATTTTTAAACGTATTATTATGATTAAATTTTGAATTTTTGGCGAATAATTTCCTTATCGATTTTTAGCCGTCCGCGAATTTACTAGCTATGGATGATACATAGTATGTACCATCAATACTTTGGTAGATCAAAACTTTGTGCTCAACAGGATGCTATATAGTATGTATCATCCCAAAAAATGGATGCTACATATGATATACCATCCTAAACAGATGAAACGGGCCTTAACGATCTCCGCAGATCGCTTTTCTATGAGCCAAACGATCTGACAATGTCGTTCGGATCATCTTCAAGCCCCAAAATGGGATGCTACATAGTATGTACCATCCATACTTTGGCAGATCAAAACTTGGTGCTCAACAAAATGCTATCTAGTATGTATCATCCAAAAAATGGACATCAGGACTAGTGTAGTAAAGGTGTTAAGGCGCACCTAAGGCGCAACACCCTCTTGTGCCTTAGGCGCAAGGCACGAGGCGGGGCGCGTGCCTGATTGAAGTGAGGCGCGTAGTAATAAAAAAAAATAGATATATCAAATAAAAAATAAAATAAATATTAAATATGACATGAATTATCACTGATTTGTCTAGCCAAACTTTAAAATTAATTTTATGTGATTGTAAACATAAAACCATTGTAGTCATTTAAAAGAAAAATCTTAAGCAATAAGTAAAGAGCAAAATAAAACTCGTATCTCTCAATACAATCTAGCTCAATTTCAATAAACTAAAATAATGAATCGATCGAATTGAGCCAAATGAGTTCTTCATAAAATAGAACACGTGATTCAAATTTTAGAATCCCGTAAAATTTTATTTAAAATTTAATCTATTTTTGTGTCTTTTCTCAATCCATACAACTTAACAAAAACTAGTCAAAATTAAGTTTAAAGTGTACTCCACAATGAAACTTACTAAATTTGTATAATTTCTTATATCATACAACAATTGGATCAAGTGTAAATGTGTCATGTATAGCAAAAATTATAAAAAAAAAATGAAAAAATTGTAAAAGTTGATAAGGCGCGCGCCTTGTGCGCCTCGCACCTCGACAAAAGGCGCAAAAAATGCACACCTTAAGTTACCTCTTGCGCCTAGGTCAAGGCGAGGCACTAAAGTCTTTTTATGATATGCTTTAGGCTCTAAGTAGCCCTATTTTATTTGACTACCTTGATCAGGACATCCCTAGATGAAAGTGTCAATTTCCTGTTGATTTGTTAAGTTAAATTTCGATTTGATATTTCATTTCAAATTCTAGTGAGATTCCAAGTTGTTAACTGGCGAAATATTTTGAGAGTGCGGGAAACAATCGTAAGCTAATGAAAAAGAAGAAGTTCATCGGTCCAAAGCCCTAGCCCTCCATCACCTGATCGATCTATCTCCTCATCACACCCAATCATTTCATAAGTCTATTAACCATTAGAACGCGGGAAAACAACCGTGTTGAGTATGGCTTGTCGACAGGTATGGATTTTATTGTATTATTTGCATGTTTCTGTCTACTTAATTGAATCAATATAATAATGTGGAGACCAAACCCCATAATTTTTAATAAGGATTGTTGAGACCAAACCTTAATTACATGTCAAAATTTAGGGCTTTAGTCTAATTATGGTTTACTTTTACTGATAAAAAACATTATGGTTTACTTTTCAATTGTCCACAGTAATTAACCGTACTTACTAGTATAAATTGGGGATTGTTTTTTCCAATTATGATTTATTATTTCAATTGAACACAAGTTAAGTGTAACTGCTTGTAAGAAATTGGGGGTTTGGTTGAATTAGTGTTTTTTATTGCAGCTGAACACGAAATTAGCTCTAATTACATGTAAGAAATTGACTGTTTTGTCGAATTAGAGATTATTATTTTATTTGATTACCAATTAACCTTATTTACTTGTAACAAATTATCACCGTAATTAAGTGGATTGGCTCTGTGTGAGCATAATTGATCCTTTCGGTGTACATTGACTCATAGTAGCATTGGACTAATTATGAGAGTGTTAAATTTGGAGATTTTACTTAAGGAAAACCCTTAAAGTAAAGTTGTCACGGTTTCTATCTTGAAGATTATTGAAGTAGTTAAGTATATACATTTTCATACACTTTGAGAACCTATGCATTGGGTAAGTCTTATAACATGGATGCTCCTTAACATGATAGTTAATACGGGTATGCTTTGATGTGTTATATCTATTTTATTTGGGTACATGTATGTATGGTATTAATTGCATTTTTGTTGTTTCTCTTGCTACATTCTCTCTTCGCTAACTTGATGAATTATTGGGTAGCTATACTTGCTATCTTGGCGTTTGGCCTTTATTTATTAGTTTTTTTTTCCGTGATTGAAAAGCTTAGTGGTGATGTTATGGCCAATTTTATCAAATTTCTATTATTTTCACTATATGTGTAGAACTTCTAGGAGCCTCTCTTTTGTTTGCTGCCATGTAGCTCTTGGTACTTTACAAACCCAACTTCTTAGTTTTGTGATTCCCCTTTTATAATCTCTCCATTTGTCCCTCAAGAGAATAATGAAGCGATTAGATCGATCTGTTAAGGACCTAAAACACACAATCCCTGAAGACATCATTTTCAACGAAATACTCTCAAAAGTAGAAGCCATACACTTAATAAAATTCTACTGTGTTTGCAAACAATGGCTTAACTTACTCAAATTCGATTTGAGGTTTATCAATTTACATCTCAACCGTTCAATCCAAGTCCACAGTTCTAGCGTCATCTTTGTCACTAGACTCAACCACATAAAATCCCAATTCTACCACTTAGAGGTTACTGTATGATCAGAATTTACACCCTCCCAAATCCCAATCCTTTTCCCTTTTCTTCTCTTTTTTCTCCTTCTCTCTTATAGCTTCTAACCGCTAACCGCTTTTCGGTTCCACGACCTCCATCTCTCTCTCCCCACGATCGCTAACTGCTTTCCAACCATCTCAGGTATCGCGGCCGGGATATCCTACTCATGTAGTATGTTCTGCTAACTTGCATCCCATCAAGCTCATGAACCCTCCTTTTCTGCATGTCTCTCCGGAATCCACGTCCTTCAAATGTTTCGCGGACTCGATCCAGTGTCCTCCCTCTCTCCTGCCTTATATTACCTCGGTCCATGAGACGTGTCATCCTGTTGGTCCTGAATTTGGTTGATACAGATGCCCCCTCTCGGTCCCCAGAACCATATGAAGAATTCTGTTCCGGGGTCCGAGATATCCTCGGCTCGCTTGATCTGTGGTCCCTTATTCCCTCAGCTTCTTTGTGTTGGTGTGTGTTCCTCCCAATTGACACGTGTTTTCTCTATCCCCTCCCTTGCGTGCTCAGCACGCCCCCACGCATCATGATTACCTGCAGAATCTTACTCCTCGTTCCTTGAAATCCACGTGGCGCCCATCCTCCGGTCCACATCTCCTGGCTTTTGGGTTTTATAACCTAGAAAATTACCCTCCTGCCCTTGATGCTTCAAATCCCGCTCAAACCCCTCATCTCCTCTTCCATTTTTCCATTCTCTTTCATTCTCTCTAGCTCAGCACCCATCTCCCCTCTTTTGCCCTTCTCTCATCTGCCCCGTCCTCCCCTTTAACTCCCTTTCCCCGGTGATATTTTTACTTGCCCTTGTTCTAGCCCTCTACGCCTTATCTTCTTTAACTTGCAGCTGCATTGAAAGTCAGGTTTGTTCCTTTCTTTTACTTTCTTTTCCATTTTCAATTTTCTAGTTTCCGATCAAAGTTTAGTTCTTCCCCTTGCCCCTTAGGCTTTCTTGTATTCCCTCGGTATCTCTCAACCTTGTTGCTTTCTTGGGAAACAGTACCCTTTCTTGCCTTACTCGCTTGATCTGTGTGCATCATGTTTGCTTCGGAGTCCTCGACCTCCTCCACCATCAGATCTACTAGATCGGAGACCACACCCTCTAAATCTAATAACTCTATCGCGGATGAGTCAGTGTCCCCGGCCTCCGGGTCGACGAGCCCTGCCGCTGCCCCTTTTACCTCGGGGAGGTCGTTTAAGCTCCCTCCACCTCCCTCATACTACCTCCGACCCAACCTAGATGCGGTCAAGGCCGCTTATGGCATCCCTGACGATGTGATATTAGAACATGTGTCTGGAGTAACTCATTTCCCTCATCTAGTAGAACCGCGGCCAAGGTGCCTGGTCGTTACGGTCGGGCAAATAGTGGCCGGCTTAAGATTTCCCTTGTCATTGCTGGATGTGGAAGTATGCAATCATTTCAACATGCCGCCATGTCAGGGTATTGGCAATTTGTGGCGTGTCATGTACGCTGCCAACTTTTATAACAAAACTAATTCTCCCCAAATCCAACTCCGCGATATCATTGCCCATTACGTCCTAAAAAAGAGTACCAAGTTTGGCAGTATAGGCTATCAATCCTTTTGTAGTCGTCCACAGAAGAAGTCTTTCGTTCTCAACATTACCACCTCTGATAAAGTCTGGCACCACTACCCTTTGTATGTGTTCGGGAACTTTCTGTCGGCGGACATACCTCCTGAAGTTTCCCTAAGGCATTTACACTTTCTCAAGAGCGGTAAGTGTAGTTAATCAGCTTAAGTGACCTTTTACTGTTCTCATCGATGCTGCGCTTAACTTTCCTTGTCACAGGTTGGATTCCTGACTCGCACTCTCAAATCTACGCCGGTGTCTATTCCAAAATCTTCCAGAAGCTCCGCAGTTTAGGAACTGATCAGTGTGTCATTCTCGGCATCGACCCTGATAAAGCCACTCCTCTTCCCCTTGATCCAACTCTCAAAGATTTTGGCAAGTATCAAGGTCCCTTCTACCGTATGCCTCCCCTAAAGAGAGATTACCCAAACCTTCTCCCCCCAAGACTAAGAAGAGGGCCTATACCAAGAAGATCTCTCATTCTCAAGCTGCGGCCCTTAATCATCTAGACACATGCCTTATCTAAATCCTTCCAAGGTGATATCCAAGAAATACCACAAGTAATTGTCTAATATTGCTAAGCATGTCTTTGTTTTCGTCACATCCCTAAAGTATGTAAGCAATGAGACTATAAAACGGCATGCAGATATGCATGTGAAGATGTAGGAAACTTGACTGATGGTTAACAAAGATGTAAACCTTGCCATAAGAAGTTGTACGTATAGATGTTTTTAAGAGAGTGTCATAACTAAACGTGTTAATCTCCAATTGTAATAATCTACACACTCCATGGACTCACTAAGATATAGTTGTGGAGTTTTTCTACTTGACATTGCATAACATATATACTAATTAAGCATGCGTGAAAATAATACACAAGAAAACGAAGGGAAGAAATAAAGATACATTTGGAAGATAAGCTGACAAACGAGTATGGGCTTCAGAACCGAGAATCAAAGACAAATTATATATAAAAATCAAAGTAAAAGTAAAGCATCGACGTGATATTTGACTGCAAAATATATAAACACCTAGTAGAATGAATAAAACAAATATGTAATTTTTTCCAAAGCATAGGTGGTGTAGAAGATGGAAGCGAGAAATCAATTTGAATCTTAATATGAATACCAATGTTTAAGATCCATATTCAGCTGCAAGCGCACAAATTGAAATGGAATATATAGTTCGAGCAAACATGGCAGAGGGGACATGTTTGAAGGAAAAAATAGGTGCTAATATGAGAGTAGAGCCCAAACAAGTTATAGCTGGTAAGCACCTGTCATACTGCTACATATGCCACCTGCAACTAACAATTATATGCCCCTACATTGTTGTTTTAGACATCTGATGTGTTGCCTACAAAGACACTTAAGCTTAAGCTTCAGCATACAAGGACAACTAGACTAACAAATTTGTCATGAGACACCTTAAACTTCTAAGGCAGGCTCATTTTGTAGTTTTCCTAGATATACCATGCTCAAGGAAATAAAAAACATAAAACTTAACATGCTCAAGGGGTCTACTATTTCAGTTTCCTAGTTATTCTTCCATCCAACCATTGATAAATGCATCAATGCATTAGACAATGCTCTACTATGATAGACCGATGTTAGAACACCCCCAAGATCACAATAACCACCCACATACAGATCAAATATCGATCCTTATCTAACCCCATATTTCAACTTCTACCAAGTCTGAGGATTTCCACATAAGGCAATTACACTTCCCCATCTTAGTTTCATATGATTAGATATATACTACATTAGTGCGGGTTGTGCAACGTACCTTCATTAATTATAGATTTGGTTTTCTCCTTTGCCTTTTCTTCTCTATCTATGGTCTCCTTTTCGCTTTCTTGTATAGAACAAAAAGTATTTATCATTTTTCTCTTTTCTTTCTTGATTCCTCTCCTCCCCCTTCACTCTTTTCACCATTGTAGACGGGCTAATTATGACTTTTCACTTCTGCATTTCCTCCCGAATAAGAGGTTCTTCTATCGTAATCGGGTAACCTTCTGCTTCTTGAAGATGTTGTCGCCCCTCCTCTTGAAGTTGTGGTTCTTCTATCACTGAGGCACCTCCTTGTCGCAGATAATCCACAATTTTGGTGGGTACTTCCACTGGAATCGAGTCTGTACTGAGACATTTAGCATGAGATTCATCTGCAGGAGTATCGAAGTTGGGGCTGTCATGATCCATCAAACCTCCATCTCCCACATCCGCACCTACTTCACCCAAATAATCTTCTTTCCTCTCCTCTTCAATTTCTGGTTCTTCCATCATTGGGTCACTGATAAGCACCCAAAACTATATTATAAAAACCCGTAGAGACATAACATTTCGGTCAATTTTGTGTTTAATAATCATGAAATAATCGCATCTTCGTGTTTTTTGTAGGTTGGAGCAACTAATATAAAAATTATGATAAAGCCAGCATTTAAGCACAGAATAGGGAGTATACACATGCTTTTCGATCAAGCCCATGTGAAGCCCAACAAATCCGGACTAAAGCCCAAAGACTTAAACAGTACAGAATCCAGTCAGAAACGGGATTACGTGCACAGAAGCGTCAAACTTTCGAAGCTCATATCTCTTGAACCAGGACTCTGAATGTGATGAGTGAGCTGCTCCGACGATCAATGCGACAAACTCTACGCATAGGCGGGAAGTTGTAAAAATGCCAAAAGACCGGACTGCCACTGGACACTGCACGTGGACCCACTAGGCGGGCCCATAATATTTGATGAGTCATCATGCAAGTCAAGACAAAGGTACAAATAATTGGTGCAAATTTGACACCTTGCATGAAGTTAATGAGTTGGTTGGATTTAGGTGATGATTATCTAAAAAAATGAAAGGTGTCAAATGGGGGTTAGTTATGGATAAGAGAAAAATAAATGAGAGGAAAGTGTTTCACGTGGGAGAAGAGAAAAATACTCTCTTATGTAAAGGGGGGCTGATTTTGGGAGTTGGCTAGCTTTTACTTCCTTGACTTTTACTTTTCATTTACTTCCATGTCTTTACTTTTGGTTTTTAGTTTTAGTTTTAAGAAAAAAAAGCTTGTAACTTGTTAATGGAGGAATACACCTTCTAGTTCTTGAATAAAAACTTCTATTTTCCTTAGGTAATTAGTTGGTTTTGTATTCAATTCTTCTTTCTATCTCTTTTTACTTATCTTACTTGTAGTTTTAATTAAATCCTAGGATCATGAGCTAAAACTCTCCCAAGGGGAGGGTTAATGATGCTCATGTGAGGATCAGGCTACAAATTTAGGATTCCAAAATCACTACTTAAAGACTTAGGTTCTATTTTTCATCCTGTCCCAAAATGACAGAGATTGACAAATATCTGATCAACTGTTGTAAAATAAAACTAGGAGTTGGAATGATATTTCAGAGATGAAATATCATTTCAATTCCACATGCTAGCATGATATGTTTAGAGATAGGTATATTGTGTTAGGGATTTGAGATGGTAGTGACCTGTTTCTAAAAGACTTGTAGCTAGGCTTTGCATGAGTAGGATTAATCCTTCCTTATATTTCTCTCTCTTTCATTTAACTATAAAACAAACTTACAAATTTTAGATAACTTGTGTAAAAAAAAATCTATCTATCAAATCCTTCTCACTTAGTCCTCCAAGGTGTATATTTCAGTTGTTTACGTTTAGATTCTTGTCTTAGAAGTTGGAACGAAATCCCTACTCGAACTAGGTCAGCATAAAAAAAACAGTGAGTAAGGAAATATTGAGTTTTAGCACGTAGTAAGTAAATTTCTAAAAAAAACTTCTGAAAAGTGCTAAGATCAAATGGCGCCGCTGCCATTCTAAAGACCCAAGGACCTGTGCTTGGAAACTGGAATTGCTCCAAGGGGAAACCCCCCACTCTCATCCTTTCATTTATTTCTTTTTCTTGTGTTTTCTTCGTTTTTTTTTTTTTTTTTGAAATTTCCTGCGTTTTTGCTACTGATCCGCATACTACTTTTGGTTGCACTTATAGGTTCCAAATGCTAGGACCTAGAAACTAGGCTACAATAGCCACTAAGCTTACTGTGAAACTTTTGGTCTGCTGTGCACGTTTCTTTTCTTTGGTGGACTTGTGGGAAGCTTGCAGGTTCCAAATTTTCAATATTTTTGCATGCTTCACATGTATGTAGTTATTATGTCGTAGTTAATGGACTATATTTTGCGTATTAGGCTAGTAATATGCATGAATCATGTGAATACGCCTGTGAATATATATATATATATATATATGCGGTTAAGTGGTCATGAATTACACATTAATGTATATATACATACAAATGGTACTGTTTTGCATGGTTATATATATATATATATATATATATATATATATATATATATATATATATATATATATATATATATATAAGTAACATGTTTAGCATATATATTACCGTATGAGTGGTTATTTGCATGTTGGCATATATAACTTAGGAGTTATACATAGTAATTAGGGCGTGTTTTGGTATTTTGGCCATAACTTTGGCTACGATTCTCTGAATCTCACGTGTGGGCTCAATTCAGAAAGATCTCAACGGCGCGCACGCTGTCACCACCGAGATTTAGAAAATTGCTCGGTGGAGGTCATTTTCGAGGTCAAAATCAACTGTTTTCCCCTCTAAAATCATCATTTTAGAAAATTGTGTTGTTTAATAAGTCGATTTTATCATGAAAGAGGAGAACATTCCAACAAGGGTTAAAATCTGAGTTGGGTAAGTTGTTTCTAAACCCTATGGGGTGAAGCTGCTCTCTATATGACACTTGCAATCTCAATGAGTATTGACGAAATCGAATTATTATGGAATACAAGAGTCGTATTTTAGTCTAGGTAAAATACATCGCCTGTTTAGTTTACATTTTTGCATATTAGTATATATACGCGTACGTATAATATTTTCACATGCTACCATATCTAAATACATATAAGTAATTCAAATTTGCCTTTAACTGTAGATATACGACTACGTAATATTTATTTACAAATTAACGTATATATAAGTATTACTGATGTATATTTGCCTGTACGTATCGAAGTATTTATTGATGATACAACTTTGCCTATTTGTATTACTATACGTATGAGTAGAATATCTTCACATGCTACTGTATCTAGTAATGTATGAGTAGGTCGTATTTGCTTGATTGTACTTTCTCCCTTGCATAAATTTTAATTAAAAAAAAATTAAGCCCTTGCATAAATTTTAATTCCATAAATCTTAATCATAATCATATTCCAACGGTGTCTAGGAAACTTGAAAGATTGAGGTTACTTAATTAGAACCGTGCTTGCACGGAAAGCCTCCCTCATATCTCTCTTGTGACCTGGCTATTAGTTTATGCACACGTATTCCTAGCTTCACTGCTATGTTAGCAGCAGCTTAGGCCTACGTTGTTCAACTCTAATGCTTGAAGATAATCATAAAATTCAAGTAATAATAAGTTCCTTCTGTCAATTAGATCTAATTTTATGCTTACATGAGATTAAGGTCTAGTTCTACTAAAGAATTTGAACATACTTATCGTCGGAGAAAATACGATAAGTATTTGCGTAAGTTCTCACCTCCACAAAGTTCTTCATCTATTAATCCAAATCAACAAGATTCCTTGTCACCATTTCCGTCATTCATTATGGCTGACGAAAATCCACCAGCTAAGAAGCCCCTTTCGGACTTCTATACAGCCTTACAGGAAGGACCTTCTTCCTGCATCAAACTTGAGGACATTGTCGGTGATTTTCAAATTCTGCCAAACATTTTTAGTTTGTTACCTGTGTATCATGGTTTGGATCATGAAAAACCATACAATCATCTCCGTAGGCTTCAACAAGTGGCCAAAACATTTCACCATCCAACCGTCTCTAAGGAACAACTCTTGCTTCAGCTGTTTCCATTCACTTTAGCGGAGAAAGCGTCAATTTGGCTAGCAGGACAACAACCACAATCCATAGACACATGGAATAAACTTGTTCAAGCTTTCATGCTTCAATTTTACACTCGGAAGAAAACAACTGAAATGCTTCAGAAAATTCAATTCTTTCGTCAAAATCTTCATGAATCCTTTACGGAAGCATGGAGTCGCTTTACTGATCTTCTTTTAGAATGTCCTCATCACCAACTAGACAAAGCTATCCTTGTTCGTTCATTCTTTAATGGACTTTCTAATCATCAAAAAGAAACTCTTGATATAATGAACGGCGGTTGCTTCATGGACAAAGGAGCTACTGAAGCATATACTTTTCTTGAAAAACAAGCAAAAAAAGGTACACATTGGGGTAACACTAATTCTTCTAGGTCATCTAAGGATAATGTTACAAAAGCTACGTCTATTTTTTAGGTAAAACCCGATCCCGAGTTGAAAAAACTAATAGAATCCCTCACTAAAAAAGTAGATGCTCTTGCAGTTGAAGTAAACGATCAACTTCCACAATAAGCCATGAACGTTAACACTTCCCCATGTGTTCTATGTCTTAGTCCAGACCATCCCGATGCTTATTGTCCCTTGTTACATGCTACCCCTACCCAAACACCAGAGGAGGCATGTGCATTCAACATTCCTAATGTACCATGGAGACAACATCCAAATTTTGCTTGGCGTCCGAATAACCAACAAATGGCTCATCTAGGTTTCGTCAATCCACCTGTTCGACCAATCAACAATTTTATTCCATACCACCAAGGAAATAATCAGAAATACCAACAAAGTCAAAATCAATTTCAAAGTAATTCAAATGGTAACTATCAAAACAACCGCAGCCTTGTTCCAGCCAATCCAAATTCTGGTTATAATCAACAACTTCTCAGCAATAATCGTGAACTAGTACCTGTTGCATAACCTATGCCTCTTGCTACTGATAGGACAAGCGAGACGTTCTTCGCTTACATGAACCAACAATCACAAATCCAAACGTCTATCTAACAATCACTTCAACAATTAGCGCAGGACAAAAGCCAGAAAGGTGTGTTTCCTGGCCAAGCAGTTCCGAACCCTAAACTAGCAAACACTGCCTTTGAACTCACCAATACACCTGGTACAAGTGCTCCAAACCAAGATGAGGTGAATGCAATCACTACTCTTCGATCTGGAAAAACCGTTGACAATCAAATCCGTATGCCAGATGATCAAACGAAAGATACCGGAGGTTCCAAGGAATCTATTTCAGAGAATGAACCTACGATGGAAATACCAAGTTCAACAACGGTACCATCTAAAAAATTGGGAAACAAGAAAGTGGACCCTTATACCAAATTCCGCCCTAAGGCACCATTTCCTACTCGATTGGCAAAGAATAAACCTGATGAAAACTTTGATGAAATTAGAGAAACCTTTAAGAATTTGACAATAAACTTACCCTTTCTCGATGCCCTAAAGCAATTACCAAAACATGCAAAATTTTTGAAAGACATGTGCACCACAAAAAGAAGAACAAATGTGCCTCAACGGGCTTTCCTTACTGAACAATTTCCATCCATCACTGAATACAATGGTATAGTAAAATACAAGGACCCCGGTAGACCAACAGTTTCATGCACATTAGGTGATAAGTATACGGCTACGGCATTACTAGACCTAGGAGCTAGTGTGAACTTACTTTCTTATTACTTATTCAAACAACTAGGTCTACATGAGCTTAAACCTACCATGATGACTCTACAATTAGCCGATCGATCTATTAAGTATCCGAAAGGCATTGTGGAAAACGTCCTTGTAAAAGTCCAAGATTTCTTTTATCCTATAGATTTTGTCATTTTGGATACAGAAGTTGCGTGTGACTCCATTCCTATCATATTAGGGCATACATTCCTCACAACTGCTAATGCGCTCATAAACTATAAGGATGGGTCCATGACCATGTCCTTCGGAAATCTTTCGGTCGAGGTTAATGTGTTCAAGTTGATGAAACAAATTCCAGAGAATGATATTGATAGTGAGATTAACATGATTGACACCCTCGTACAAGAATATTTCACAAACTCTTTTCCTGAAGATGAAGTACACCAATTCCATTCTTTTGGCGGTTTTGAATTTGATGTTGATGATTATTCAAAGGAGGTACATGAGTTTTTAGAATCAATACCACCAATTGACTCTACTACCGTCCTATCAAGCGGCTTGGACGAACATAAATTTGTTTTCTCTGTGGAAGATGACTTTCCTCAAGAATCTTTAATACCCACTCCTCCCACCCCGGACTTAAAGCATATTCCTTCGGACTTAAAATACGTACAATTAGATCCAGATGGTAGTCACCCAATTATCATATCATCACAATTGACTTCCGATCAGGAATCATGTTTAATTAAGGTCATTCAAGAACACCGTTCTGCTATTGGATGGTCTCTCAATGACATTAAAGGCATTGACCCTAATGTGTGCACCCATCGCATACATCTTGAAGAAAATGCCAAGACATCACGTGAACCGCAACGTCGTCTAAATCCAACCATGAAAGATGTGGTACGAGAAAAAATTTTAAGGTTACTTGATGCAGGTATTATTTACCCCATCTCAGATAGTGTTTGGGTAAGTCATGTCCATATTGTTCCCAAGAAGTCTGGCATTACAGTTGTGCAAAATGATAAAAATGAATGCATATCTGCTCGCATTTCAGTGAAGTGGCGAATATGCATTGACTATCGAAAACTTAATGCAGTCACTCGTAAGGATCATTTTCCACTTGCCTTCATTGACCAGATGCTTGAACGGTTAGCGGGTCATGTATTTTACTGTTTTCTTGATGGCTATTCAGGATATTTTTAAATTGTCATAGATCTTGCTGACCAAGAAAAAATAACATTCACCTGCCCTTTTGGTACTTTTGCATATAAACGAATGCCATTTGGCCTTTGCAATGCACCCGGAACATTCCAACGCTGTATGCTTCATATCTTCAGTGATATGGTTGAACGTGTTATGGAAGTCTTCATAAATGATTTCTCATTATATGGTAATTCTTTTGATAACTGTTTATCAAATCTTGAAAAGGTTTTAGTACGTTGTGAAGAGAAAAATCTCGTTCTTAATTGGGAAAAATGCCATTTTATGGTTACAAAAGGAATAGTACTAGGTCATATTGTTTCGAAGGACGGAATCGAAGTCGATAAAGCAAAGATTGAAAAAATTGCTTCCTTGCCTATACCAACTTCAGTTCGCGACATACGTGCATTTTTAGGACACGCAGGGTTCTATAGGAGATTTATTCAAGATTTCTCAAAGGTTGCCCGACCTTTAACAAATCTCTTACTTAAAGATGCCGTATTTGACTTCACTTTCGATTGCAAACAAGATTTTGAGACCTTAAAGTCCTCCCTGACTACAGCTCTGATAATTCAACCACCTGATTGGTCTAAACCTTTTGAATTAATATGTGACGTGAGTGACTACGCTATTGGAGCTGTCCTAGGGCAACGCCGAGAGAACAAGCCAATTGTCATTTACTATGCTAGTAAAACCCTTAATGACGCTCAACATAACTATACCACCATTGAAAAAGAATTTCTAGCAGTTGTATATGCCCTGGATAAGTTTCGTACTTACCTAGTTGGTTCTTCCACAATATTCTACACTGACCATGCGGCGCTGCGTTATCTATTAGCAAAGAAAGATGTCAAACAGAGGTTGATCCGATGGATCCTCCTTTTGCAAGAGTTTATTCTAGAAATTAGAGATAAAAAAGGTTGCGAGGACGTGGTAGCAGACCATTTATCACGACTCGTCAATGATGTCGATAATGAGGCCGAACCAATCTGCGAATCATTTCCAGATAACACATTTGTACTCTGTTTTTTCATTTCCTTGGTATGCTGATATAGTAAACTACCTAGTCACCGAGGAGGTCCCTTCATCTTGGACTCGAACGGACCGGAAGAAGTTCTTATCCACTATGAAATTTTATTTTTGGGATGATCCCTACCTCTTCAAGTATTGTTCTGACCAACTGATACGCCGTTGCATTCCCAACTAGGAACATAATGACGTGTTATCCTTTTGCCATGAACAATCTTGTGGTGGTCATTTTAGTGGTAAGAAAACTGCAGCCAAGGTCCTACAATGTGGATTTTATTGGCCAACGCTGTTTAAAGATGCACACGAGCATTGCAAAGCATGCAACCGCTGCCAGCAACTAGGACGCATTACTCAACGCAATATGATGCCCTTAAATCCAATTTTAATTGTAGAAATTTTTGATGTATGGGGCATTGACTTTATGGGTCCCTTTCCAAATAGTCATGGCTTCCTATACATACCAGTAGCTGTTGACTACGTGTCAAAATGGATTGAGGCGTTGGCATGTCATGTGAATGATCATAAAATGGTCGTTTTGTTCATAAAGGAAAATATTTTCTCTCGATTTGCCGTTCCCAAAGCTATAATTAGTGATGGGGGAAAACATTTCTATAATAAATTTTTTGAATCATTAATAAAGAAATATGGAGTTACTCACACAGTGGCAACTCTGTATCATCCTCAGACCAGTGGCCAAGTAGAAGTCTCTAATAGAGAGATTAAATCAATTTTAGAAAAGACAGTTAATCCATCTAGAAAAGACTGGTCTCTTCGATTATCTGATGCCTTGTGGGCATATAGACCAGCTTTTAAGACACCTATAGGCATGTCCCCTTATCGTCTCGTTTTTGGTAAACCTTGTCATCTTCCAGTTGAACTCTAGCATCGTGCTCTATGGGCCATCAAAAGCCTAAATTATAATACCGATGCGGCAGGCGAGAAGCAAAAATTGCAGTTAAATGAGCTTGAGGAGATTCGGAGTGATGCTTATGATCTCTCAAAATCCTATAAAGCCAACATGAAAAGAGTGCAAGACAAACACATATTAAGAAAAGAATTCAAAATTGGTCAAAAAGTTTTGTTGTACAACTCGAGATTACACATTTTTCTAGGAAAACTAAAAACTCGATGGTCTAGTCCTTTCACTGTCTTTGCTGTCACCCCTTATGGGGCTATCTCTTTGAAAAATGTAAACGATGACAGCGAATTTCAAGTAAATGGCCAACGCCTTAAACATTATTATGAGTTGCATTCTCCAGATGTCGAAAAGACTCTTCTCAAAGATCTAGTCTACAAAGACTAAAGATTCGCTGGTGTATTTCTTTCCAGGTGTTTAAAACAGGGAAAGTACACCATTACGGTAGTCGGGCCCTCTTCTATTTCCTTCTCTCAAATCTCCTATAGTGTGTGGTTGCAAGCGCCAGAACCTTAGTCCACAAAAACTCTATTTCAGAACTGAATATCTTCTGTTAATCGAGCAAATGTGCCTTCTGGTAAACAATGGGTACCAAAAATTTCCCAGCCTTCCTTCTCTTCCTTTTTCTATTCTCTCCCTCGGGAACTCCTGCTCATCATTTGGTGTAAATCTCACCCATCTCGAATAGGTAATGGTCGTAGTACTTTTGCTCGAAAGCGACGTGCACGAAAGATGGGGTGGTGTATGAATTGTCAAACACCTTTCTGTCCAGGTCTTGATTTACTATCTGATATGAGCCAGTATAAGGTATATTATTGTCTGACACCAGCTCAGCAGGATAAACTTCGTCATTGTCCCTTTGCTCCCAAAGGTTGGGATTCGTCTTGAGGATCTAACGTTAAAAGACTCACATTCGTCTTGAGGATCTGATGTTAAAAGACTCCATATGTATATACTCGTGTCTTTTATTTTCACCTTTGCATTGTGCACAAAGAGAGTCATGATGAACAACATCGGATAGTCCCACGTTCACACAGGCAATGGATTTCACCAGTCCAACCCCGAATAGTTTTCTATTTGATGACAGTTCGGGGCGGTTTAAGGTTATACCATATGTACTAAGGGTAATATTATTATTAGACCATTGCATATTGGTCAAGGATGGTACCGTCCTGAACCCTAGGCCCCCAAAACATAAAGGTTAAGCCACAGTCTAGCTGGATTGGGTTCGCCCCAGAGCCAACATGACAGTTGCCTGATTTTACTGTAATGATTTTCTTCTTGTAGTCCTGTGTTGTTATCACGTTCTTTTGTATATTGACACATACATCTTCCCTTGTACATTGCCACGTTCATCTCCACTTGTACATTTGTATATATTCTATGTCCCTTGTACATTGCCACGTTCATCTTCCCTTGTACATTGCCACGTTCATCTCCAGTTTTTTATTTTATTTATTTCTACTATTTATTCTATGTGTTATCTAATAGCATTTTTTTTTTTTTCATTATGGCTTTGCCATTATTATTTTTTTATTTACTTTCTATTATATATTTTATAACGATAATTAAAAATACAGTTTATTTAATTTTTTTTGGTAAAATTTAAAAAAATACTTATAGGTCGGGCCTGCTACATTGATAGTTAACGATCCAAAGGCCCCAAAGTCCACTTGAAAAATTAATATATGTACATTGATTGTTAATGGTTCAATAGGCCAAAGTCCAATTGAATTAATAATCTATGTATTGATTTTTGAAGTATAATCCATTGCTTGGGTTTTTGGTTTTAAAATTTTTATTGTTTTTTAAACCAGTACAATTAATGTAGTCGGGCATATTTTTTTTTTCAAATCTATTATTTTTGGGCCTGTCAATTTTCAGGCTTTTAATTTTGTTTGATGTGCTTAATGTATAAGCCCATTTGTTTGTATAATGAACACGTGGTAAGATTTGATTTATTCCATAGAAAGATAACACGTGTAAACTCACACTTTATTCTTAAAAAAAATTTCACTGATAATACCTTCATCTGCATCTGCCCATCGTTGATTGTACTGCAAATTTCCTTGTTTGCTTTTTATAGAGTTATTTTATTTTGTTTTTGTTTTTTGTTTTTATTTATTTATTTATTTATTTTATGAATAATTGATTTGAGTGCGCAGGAAGGATTTGCTTCTGTCAATATTTTTTTTTGCAATGTTTGAAAAAATTGATGGTTAAACACATGACACTTTTGCTAAATGTATCTTCTTTAGTTGATTTTGAAATTGTACTTTTACTGTAGATAATTATCGCACTGAGCTGTATGGCAAACTTAAATTAATTTATTCGAAAACTTTCACGTTGGTTCCTAATTGATGAGGGTTTTAACTTTACTCACCGTAGTGTCTTTTATGTAATAGGTGGATTTTTTCTATCTCAATGGTTGATTGCCTGGGTTAGTAATGAATTTTATTTGTCACCTAAACTTTTGGGAACTTAAATAATTATCCTAAATCATCGCGTCCAATTGTCCAAGGCTAGTGGTATCTCCGCATGTTTATCTTAAGGAATATTTACCCATTAAGAAGACTCAGTCTGTTGTGTAGCTTTGCAATACTATTTTCTTCTTTTCCCAAAGATTCGCATGTCGTAACTCATAAGCTATCACACAACACCCACTGAACTCTTAAGAGTAGATTATTAAGGATGAATTTGAATACTGAAAAACTTGATTTAGATATGGAACACTGGAAGTAGCTCAAGGTTTCAAGAAGATTTATTCAGATATGTTTGCTATGTTCATAGATTATATTTCCCATGATTGGCTCAAGGGATGCAATGGATGCGTTTAAACACTTGCTTCTTATATTAGTAAAGGTCTTTTGATTAGATATCATTTCTTCACCCAATCCTAAATGAGTGGTGTGTACATATATATCCATAACATGTAACCCTAAACACCCTAAACACCTCTGACTTTCACCTCATGCACACCCATTTTTATTATTATTATATATTATGGCCACTTGGGCAGCTTTAATTAAGTTCTGCCTCTTCCACATCTCTAGCTCGATATCTTTTGTGAGCGGCTTCTTGTCTTGATGATTTGTCAATGGCATCATCAATTAAAACATGCATAAGCTCTTGCATTGTGTATATCTTAAGTTGCATGCCTGTATGTCATACAATCACTGCATTCAAAACTTTATTTCTTGGATATACCATTCCTGACAAAAAAAAAATCAAATTTTATTAACTTATATGAAGCTTGCATAACTTATATAAATGCAAAAATATATATAAAACAAAATCAATTAACCAAAACCAATTTCATCCCTAAATTGCATGAAGTAGGACGGACAAAATTCATACAATGAGTAGAGATGCTTTTCCAGATCTAAAGAGCATTAACCTTAGTATTGATAGTGCTAAATTTTGGTTTTAGGTATGTTTAATTAATCAATCTGCAAACAACCAAGCAACACTTTACAATGTGTATATAAGGCTATAAGCAAGGGAAGTATCAAAAGTGTTCAAAGTTCAAACTTCAACTACAAACCATTTAGCAAAGCAATCCAATAGAGAAAACCTAAGTAAAAACAATATAAGATTCAAAAGCAAGATATAAAATAAATGAGAAGTACAATTAAGCAATATAAGGTCCCTTTTCTTTTTATTCCTTTCGGTGCAGGTTCAAATTGTTCTCTTCCTAGTCCCTAACTATTTCTTCTTTGCAACTTATTCTCAAAAAGCTTATATATACAACTTCACTTCATCAATTTTAATAATGGATGACCAATTCAAGGAATAGAAAACAGTTCCTAAGATTCTTATAATCGTTGCTTACTTGAAGATCCAATTGATAAGCCATAAAAAGGAGCGAATGATTCCCCCTAATCCAATCAAATTTGAAGTGATCGATCAAGCGACCTAAGATCTTGTGCAATCAATTTTTTCATAGAGGCACAAAAGCAACATAGGCATTAGGCAGTCTTTACAATTCAGATTCGGGGTCCAGATCACAGTCTCGTGTGCTTCAATTTCATTGTTTTCTGAGCAAAGTTCATACATGGTGGCTCAAAGATTGACGCCTCTTGCCTGTAGTCTAGTCTACGAGACAACTTCATACCTTACCCCTATTCCAAAATTTTAAACCCCACACACGTATTCAATCCAGAAAACTATTACAAAAATAAAATAAAATAAATAAATAAATAAATATATATATATATATATATATATATATATATATATATATATATATATATATATATATGGGAGGGATAGAGGCACATTCTTATGCGCACATTATAGCCACATTTTTCACATACAAATGAATTAAGGCCTGGTTTTTTGTGGAGATGATCTCCCCACCATAAAGATCATTCTCACAAAAAATTATAATATTGGGATATGTCTAACCATGTAAAAATTAGTGTTCATTTTTTAGCTTTTTATCTATCGGTCCAAAAGTTTTGTGAGCATGTTCTAAGGTTAGATTTCTTTGAATGAGCTAAATTTTTGTGAGCATGTTCTCCATGGTGGAGAGATTATATCTACAAAAATTCAACCTTTAATTCAACTTTTAAGTCCACAATTTTGCTTGGATTAATTTACAAAGTGGCTAGAATGTGGCTACAGTAAATGTGCCTCTATCTCTCCCCATATATATATATATATATGGGGTCCAGATCACAGTCTCGTGTGCTTCAATTTCATTGTTTTTTTAGCAAAGTTCATACATGGTGGCTCAGCATTGACACTACTACCCAGGTAGTCTACTGAGACAACTTCATACTTTATCCCTATTCTAGCCTTAAACCCGAAAACTATTACAAAAATAAAATAAAATAAAATAATATATATATACAGCCCGGCTCCTAAAAGGACCTTAAATAAGTACCAAATCTAAAGCACCCACAACTTCACCTACAAAATATTTTAAAACCTAATCTTTTATGCATATGATCTACTAACCATAAAGAACATCTCTACAAAAATTCAACTCGTTTGATATCCTCTAACTTAGATAAAATTATTTTCCACTTTTGAAAATATATATAAAGGTCTAGAAATGTCTAGTTTTTGCAATCATCTTTTGCCAATGTTAAAAATTGTCAAACGAGTTGAATTTTTGTAGAGATGTTCTTTATGGCATGGTTAGTAGATCATATGCACAAAATATTAGGTTATAAATCATTTTGTAGGTGAAGTTGTGGGTGTTTTAGATTTGGTACTTATTTAAGGCCCTTTTAGGAGCCGGACTGTATATATATATATACAGTAATTCTCTAAAAAGTAGCTACTTAAGTTAATGTAAAATAAGTACGTACGTAAAACTTCACCTAAAAAATGAATTCAAACCTAATGTTTTGTAGTTATGAAGCACTCATCATAATAATTATCTTCCCAAATTTTCAGCTCATTTGGAAACCTCTAACATAGATAAAAACTGTTGTCATCTTTGAAAAGAAATCTAACGGTCCAGAAATGTTGAGTTTTTGTAATTATTTTTTGCCAATGTTAGAGATTTCCAAATGAGTTGATATTTTGTAGAGATGATCTTAAGATTGAGTATATCATATCAACAAAAAAATAGTTTTAAATTCATTTTGTAGGTGAAGTTTTATTTACGTACTTATTTTAAAGTTAACTTAAGTAGCTACTTTTTAGAGAAGGACTGTATATGTGAAAAACCATTATGTGAGAATAAAGTAAAAACAATGTATTAATTCATAAATACCCTGAGATAATAGTATAACAAACAATAAAACTTGCAGAAAAATAATAACAATAAAAGCTAATTCATACGATTGTTTGTAATTTTCCTAGTTACCTTTAACTTAACTTAACTCGGTGAGCTATGAGCTTATACTCGCAGTCTCATACAGAGTCACTCCCTCTCTTTGTTTGAAAGAACAAAGGGCACTTTCCCATGTTCCTCTTCTTCCATTAATGGAAGTAACTCAATGGAATAGTTAGTAGATCATATCCACAAAATATTAGCTTTTAACTCATCTTGTAAAGGGGCGTGGTATAAACCATGGTATAAAAAACCATAATAAACGGATCCCTCCTTATTAGTGCTCTCATCTGGACTCCTTTAACAAAATAAAGTCAGGACCTATTAAAATTCACGTGAGCACTCCCACTTTTCTCTCGGTTTCCAATTCTCTCTCTTTTTATTTTCTCTCTCTTCTAATCATTAACTACTCCTACATTCTCTCTCTTTAGTATATTCTCTTTTCAGTAATTATTTCCTAAAACATAATAAAGACTCCTACTTGTTTCTCTCTCTTAGCATGTGGTTACCTTTTTCTTCCGGGAATACTGATTCACTCATATTCTCTCCCTCTCTCTCTTTGCTAGTGTTGACTAAATTAAATAACTACATAGGCTAAACCAAAAGCAATGTACAAATGCATTGGAATCAGTTCTTTACTACTAAAAGTAATAACATTCACAAGAAATTCATAGTATGTAGAAAAATAACATAGCATGCAATCTCTCACTTTACACCAACCCAAATTCTCACTGTACTTCTCCCTACAGTCCTACACTCCAACCAACTTTATTTCTCTAACTTCACTACTATTACTAGCTCCATTTCTCACAACTTCAGTTTTAACACTTCATAACACATGCATAGTCTGACACGCATGCTCCTTTAAAAAACAACTTCATCTCCAATTCCATTCTCATTTGTCATTTGCCGAGTTACCACCATCCGTTGAACCTATAATTTCCACCAGTATATATCAGTATAACAAACAAAAAAAAGGAAAAACACATGAATTAAATAATTGAACATTACCTGTTAACATAGGACAATTTCTTTTGTCATGTGATTGTCCACTAAGTCCACATCCATTACAACGCCTAGCAGAAGCTATTGCTTTCTCTTTCCCCCTTTGTCATCTATGTTTCCCACGTCCCTTGGCCCTAACCATATTTGGTTCATTCAAAGTCCACTACCGAGATATTTTTTCCTTCGGAGCTACTCCAACCCCTCTATTAGCGATCACTTCCTTAATCTTTTCGTGAACCAATTTCATATGTTGCTCGTAAATTTCACTTGTCTCTTCATAAGCTACAACATCATCGATTACCCTTGAAGTAAGATGATATAATTTTCTATGCCGCAATAGCACAAAATTGTCGCTATTTTGTTTCACAATTTTCTCGCCATCTTCTATAATTATTTCCATCTTTACATCTTTTCTCCATCTGCTTAGTATATATAAGTCTGGCAAATAAACAATTTGACTGGTTCTCAAATAAGCCAAAATGTGTCTGCAAGGAATTCTTTCAAATTCAAATTTCTTACAACTACAACTTGCAAAATTTAAGGCCTTCTCATAAACAACCTTACGAGCTCTAGAGTTTATTGCATTTGCCCTTTTCACCATGTAAACAATTTGCTCTTCATTATCTATTGAAGTTTCAATCAAGTACTCCAAACTTTGCCATAACTCAATCTGAAATCGAAGAAAAATAGACAGGGTATATATTTCAGACATCTGCTTCTCCATGGAGATTAGTGTCTTCATCACCGGACGTTCATTGTTATCAACGTGGTCAGCTTCCAGTTCTTTGTGACGTTGGTATTCAAGTACCCGATTAAACCGAGTCACAAATTCATTTAACGAATTGTCTTTGGAGATATATCTCTTGAAAAATGCATGCCCACTTTCTGCTCTTTGACTACTTGACATACCAGCTGAGAAAATATGTTTCACAAATGAAGGAACTCATTTCATATGAATATCATATATTCAACGCAGCTAACCAAGTATTATCTTTTAACTTACTTTTTTGTAATATCTCTTTTAACCTACCTCAAACTCTTTCACGGTTTCTGAATCCCAGATACATCTTTGAAACTCAATAAAGTGATCTCTATAAATGACTGCATCCAACTTTTCATAAAACTTGCTAAGAATGTGCCAAATGCAGTATCTATGATATGTATTCGGCAGAACGTGAGCAATAGCCTTTGACATTGCAGGGTCTTGATCGGTGATAATAATTTTGGTGGACCAACTGACATTATTTCCATCCAGCTTTCAAATAGCCAAGCAAATGAACTTGCTGTCTCGTCACTCAAGAATGCACAGCCAAACATTACAGTCTGACCATGGTTATTTACCCCTGTGAATGGTGCAAAGATCATTTCATATTTATTGGTCTAGTAGGTAGTATCAAACACAGCCACATCACTAAAAAGCTTGTACGCCTTTATCGACATTGCATCAGCCCAAAAACAGCGAGTCAATCTATTTTCATCGTCTGTTTCTATTCTGAAAGCAAATAATGGATTTTTTTCTTTCTCAGATATAAAATATTCCATTAATAACTCTACATCATGCCCATCTACCGATTTCTTCAAATCTCTAACAAGGTTTCTAATGTATTTTTCTGTACAACCAATATTTTGTATTCCACCCGCTTCCATTGAAAGAATGCTAATTTGCTAGTTTATAGGTATATTGGCTGATAAAAGAAGTTGAGATAATGATTTTTTTGCATTAGATACGCCACGATGAGATCTCAATAAATATACCTTATGGGGGGTTGAAAGAGAATGAATGTGACCTCGATAAATTGGCTGACTCTGTAATTTGATCCTAATTTGCTTTTTACAACTGACAACTTTGCTTTGCAACCTTCACGTACTATCCCACGACCCCTTTTCTTTTCTCCCACATCTTTTTGGTTGGGTTTACCTTCTTTGAAGAAACAATACTCTTTCCGGGTGGTTTTGCTTTCTTTGTTCTTCTTAGTAGAATTACTCCATATACTGAAGCCAACCTCCTTTGCATAATTATTATAAAATTCATAAACTTCATCTAGACATTGAAACTCTTGGTCAATTTTCGGTTTACAATCATCTTTTACTTGAGGCATGAAAAACAAATCCTCAGATTGTTCTTACAAATTCAATTGTTCAGAATCCACATCCATTCTCATAAATAATACTCAATATAAT
Organism: Coptis chinensis; assembly: GCF_015680905.1. NCBI lineage: Eukaryota > Viridiplantae > Streptophyta > Magnoliopsida > Ranunculales > Ranunculaceae > Coptis > Coptis chinensis. The sequence goes on from NC_141458.1 coordinate 99,544,319, forward strand.
TCTCAGCAAAAACAAGATTATTGATTAGGTGGAGAACTGAATAGGGTAAATAAAGAGAAATTATTAGAGATTATTAAGTTTTAAAAAAAATGAAGAGGGTGAGATTGTGTGAGATTATTTGTAAAGTGTGAGAAAAGGATTCGACTTTCCAGTAACCGATTACTGGGATCAAATCCCAGCAACCGTTACAAGTCACCGTTGATTTAGATCCGAAATCCGTGTGTGTGCACCGAGATCTGTGTGGGTGTGCCGAGATCCGTAACCGAGACAATCCAATGGCAACTTGTAATGGTTCTTTGGGATTTGATCCCAAGAATTCTTATTAATAGCCGGACTCGTGAGAAAATAGCTAAAAGTGGTATATTGGTATATGTGAAGAAAAAGGTAACCACACGCTAAGAGAGAGAAACAAGTCGGAGTCTTTATTATGTTTTAGGAAGTAATTGCTGGAGAGAGAATGTACTAAAGAGAGATAATGTAGGAGTAGTTAATGATTAGAGGAGAGAGAATAAAAAGAGAGAGAATCGGAAACCGAGAGAAAAATAGGAGTGCTAACGTGAATTTTAATAGGTCTTGATTTTAGTTTGTTAAGGGAGTCCGGATGAGAACATTACTATATATATATCTACTATCTATATACTAAAGCAGAGACCGCTAATAGAGGATTTTCTCTCTTCTATGTGGCACTCTAATATGAGAGTTAAAATTTTCTCTCTCCTATGTGTTACTATAATATGAAAAATAGTCTTTTCTAATAGTCTACAATTCCACGTACATGGAATCTCTTTGGAGTCTACAATCCCACGTACATGGAACCTCTTTGGAGAGTTTGAGTGTATTTCCAATTCTTATATATTTGATCAAATAAAAAAAATTGCTAAAAAATAGGTGATTTGTAAAAGGTAATTTCCTATTACGAATCAAACACTTTTAATGTTCCAATTCTTATATATTTGATCAAATAAAAAAAAATGCTAAAAAATAGGTGATTTGTAGAAACTAATTCTCTATTACGAATCATACAATTTTAGTGTCTATGATAAAGCACTGACTTATTTCGAATATATCCTTAACACGGCCTCAAAATGTTGTTAAAAACAATTCTACAAAAAATAACAACACAAAATATATAATAGAAAATAATAATAAAAAAATAACAACAAAGCAATAATGACAAATATTTTAAAAAAATATATAATACTGAATGAATCTAACGTCAAAAAACAATTAATGGGGAACTGAAAACTGGATGCAAATGCATCGAACTAACCTCAAATAATATTTAATGGGAAATCGGAAACTGGATGCAAATGCAAGCATTAAACTAATCTTAAAAAGTAATTAATATAAAATTGGAATAAAGATACAGCTGCATTAAACTAACCTCAAAGAATAATTAACGGAAAATCGAAACTTGGATGCAAATACATCAAACTAACATAAAAAAAATAATTGCAGGAAAACTGGAAACTGGATGCAAATGCATTGAGCTAACCCTCAAAGATTAAATTAACGGGAAATCAGAAAATGGATGCAACTGCATTGAACTAATCTCAAAGAAAAATTAATTATAAATTGGAAACATGATGCAAATGCGTGGTACTAATCTTAAAAAATAATTAACGGGAAATCGAAAATCGGACGCAACTGCACTAAACTAATCTAAAAAAATAAACTGGATACAAATGCATTGAACTAACCTCAACAAATAATTAACAGGAAATCGAAAACTGGATGCAAATTCATTAAACTAACCTCAAACAATAATTAACGGAAAATCAGAAACTAGATGCAAATGTAACTTTATCACATAATAAACGAGAAATCGAAAACTGGATACAAATGCATTAAACTAATCTCACCGAATAATTAACGAAAAAAAAAAAATTGAATGCAAAAGCATTGAACTGACCTCAAAGAACAATTAACAGGAAATTGGAAATTGGATGCAAATGTATTGAACTAATCGAAAAGAATAATTAACGAGAAATCAAAACTAGATGCAACCACATTGAACTGATCTCAAAAAATAAATAACGGGAATTGAAAATTGGATGCAACTGCATTGAACTAACTTCAAAATATAAATAATATAAAATCAGAAACTGGATGCAAATGCATTAAACTAACCTCAAAACATAGTTGGGTTATATGTTGTGGGGATGTCTCGATAAGTATAGTTTTGCATTTAAAATGGTGTTTATTTTATCTCTTTCCGTATAATTAGGAACTCCTTGCTATTCAAGTAGCTTCAATATATATGAACTTCACCTTATTAGACAATCTCATAAAACTTAAATCAAACTTCTATTATTAAACAACAAAATGAAGTTGAAGGGTTTTATCAAAGGCGAGTTTTTTTTTTAATGGAGAGTGAGATTTTCACGTTATAAGAAATTTGGTTGAGTGATCAATATAATATTAATATATAATAGCTATGCATATTTGTAAATATTTTTTAGAATAATTAATATAACAACACCCGTTCGTAGATAATCTTTGAAGATTCCACATAGTGAGTCATGTATAATTTAAAGAATAATTAATGAGAAATCAGGAACTGAATAATCTTCGATGATCCCACATAGTAAATCAAGCATAATTTACTTTGTATGTCATGTTTGCAAGGACACTACAAATGGATTAGTAGAAGTTGGTATTACACACTACATTGGATAATTAAAAGGAAATTGGAAACTGGATTCAAATACATAACTGAGCTCAAAGAGTAATTAACGGAAAATTGAAAACTTTATGCAAATACAATAAACTAAACTAAAAAAGTTAACTAGAAATCGGAAACTGGGTGCAATTGTATTAAACTAATGTTAGATAATAACTAACAAAAAATTAGAAATTGGATGCAAATCCTTGAAAAATATTTAACGGGAAATCGGAAATGGTATGCAAATCAAACAAACCTTAGATAATAATTAATGGGAAATCAAAAACTGGATGCAAATGCATTGAACTAAACTCAAAAAATAATTAACATAAAATCAAAAACTGAATGCAACTGTATTGAACTAACCTCATGGAATAGTTGGTGGGAAATCGAAAACTAAATGCAAATGCATTGAAATTATCTCAAAGAATAATTAATGGAAAATCGGAAACCGAATATAATTGTATCGAACTAACCTTAAAGAGTTATTAATGGGAAATCGAAAACTGGATCCAAATAAAATGAACTAATCTCAAAGCTAATTAACGAAACATTGAAAAATGGATGAAACTGCACTGAACTAACCTAAATGAATAATTAACGGGAAATTATAAATTTGATATAACTGCATTGAACTAACCTCAAAAAATAATTAACGGAAAATTGAAAACTTGATGCAAATGCATTGAACTAACCTTAAATAACAATTAACATAAAATCGAAATTGGATGCAACTACATTGAACTAACCTCAAAGAATAATTAACGGAAAACCAAAAACTGGATGCAACTGCATTAAACTAAAATCAAAGATTAACTAATGGGAAATCAGAAATTGGATGCAAATGCATTGAAATAATCTAAAAAAATAGTTAACTGGAAATCGGAAGTCGGATGTAACTGCATCGCACTAACCTCAAAGCTAATTTGCTTGTTTACTTTTAAAATTTCAAGGACAACTGGAACTAGAATAATTGAATAAGTGGTGATTATTTAGGACTTCCAGATGGGATGATTAGAACTTTGCTGCCATTTTATTTTATCCTGATTTGCATCTTTATTGGTACGCGAAACAACTACAAAGGCCGTGAAGCACACCCTATTTATCAAATTATAAAGCAGGAAAAGTATACAATTTTACAATATGAACAAGCAAGATCTATATTAAATAAGAATGCATCTCCTGACATTAAGTTTAGCACATTTAGTGGTGCATACGAACACTAAAGACTTGCAAACTAAGTGAACAATCAGAAATGCTACTCGAGTTTGGTGGGTTTGGTGTTCGTTTCGGTTTCAATCAGAAACGCTTCTGATGAGACATGTTGTTCACATGGTGGGCTGGACCATTGTGAGACATCTAGTGATAGAATCAAACTTCAATCCTGCTTCTACTTCTTGCACATAATCAATAACAGTTTGTATCTTCCTTAATGGCCGGTTCACTTTTTTTATCTTGTGAGACGGCCATCTTGATATCCCATGCTGTCTGCATATCCTTTTCAGAGTAGTGGGACAAACTACAAATTCAACATATATAGTGTCAATTGCCTTTCAAGTCTCATCTTCTAGACCTACCATGAAATTCCTATTAATTGGAAAAATACAGCTAGCTTTATACTGTTATTGAAGTTCACTAGTAAGAAAGGAAACTGTATATCCATCTCACTTCATCATCCTAAAGATCACACAACTAAACAATATTGTTATTCTCTAAGAACTACATAGAAGCTAATGGAACGGTTTGAACTTTGAAGTATTAGAACTTCATACAAACATCTTTGCAGCAATAATAAGGTGATTCAACTAGGAATTTAAGCAAACAAGAGTAAGTGTTTTCAATCAGCTGAATAACAAAATAATTCGAAGACGCTACTGATTGAAGAATCATCATCATCATCATCATAGCCAGATCTACGTGAGATTTATACTAGAACGAGCTTAAAAAACAATTTACACCATAAACAAATGCAATGTGGAGATGACGAATACAAAATCAAAACAAGCCAGATCTACATCGATTATAAACTAAACCATCCGAATATAATGTAGATCTACATCAAATGCATATAACAAATATAGTTGAAAAAAAACAAATAACAAGAAGCAGAAATAGTGTATCACAAGATTGAACTAAAAACGATAAATTCTTACCAGATAAATTAAGAATAAGCGAGATGATTTTGGAGAGAGGAAGAGCGAGTCAGAGGAACCCAAACCCTTCGTAAAAGCAGAATTTTGTGAGGTGAAATATCGTATTTTGTGAAGCAAATTTTGAAATATCATTTTTTTTCATCTTGATCTGATTAATTTTGATCTAACAGCCGATATTCTGCTGTTTGGATGTTGTCCGAAATTCTGCTGTCTACCTATCCGGCCCGTGTGTGTGTGTGTATATATATATATATATATATAGTCCCTCCCTTAAACGTAGGTACTTAAGATAATAACTAACGGAGTAAACCTCACAAGATATCCTACGAGATTTAGTCAATCCAAAAACTAAAAAACCCCACTCGTATCTCTCTTTCTCTTTTATTTTCTCTCCCCATTTTTCTCTCCCATTTTTTACTCCCGTAACTCTCTCTCTCTCTCAACCAAAGGAACAAAAAAAAATGAAAAAGAAAATAAACTCTCGTTTCTCTCTCTCTCACTTCCTCTGTTCACTCGTGTTTTTCTCTCTTTCCATCTTTTGTTAATAACTTCCATGGAAAGCTCAATCTATTCTAATATGGCAGCCTATTTTGTTCTTTTTGAAGATTTTTTTGTTTGAAGTTATTTGAAGCAGCAGTGAAACTTGAAAGTAGAGGTAAGGGTATGGATATGTTGACTTCGATTTCATATTTACAAACTTATTTCTCATTATCAAATTTTGTTGTTAGTAATTTTATTTTGTAGTTAAATTTTTTTTGGGGCATATGGCGTCTTGAATTTCAATATCAGGAGTGATGGGTATGTCAATGGGCATGATCTAGTGAAGCTGAAGTTGAATTTGGTTTTACGTTTTGTTGTTGGCTTTCTAATGGTAATTGGCGTGAGGGAGTAAACCGGGTTTGTCAAGCACCAATGCATCTAGGATCGAGTACTTAATTTCTATTGGAAAAGAACGCGTCATTTGATTGTCTTGATCTTGTACTATGGCTAATTAGTATTAACTGCACTGCCTAGTCTGGTTTTGCAGACAAACATAAGCATAATATCTCTTGTGTTTCTCTGTTTTCTGCTATTGGAATACAGAACAGGACAAAAAAAAAATACAAGTTCAAGTGACAAGATCGGCTTAAGTTTTCAAAGTAGAAAAGACAAGTGACTTACCGATTTGGTTATGAGCCGAAGAAGAGAAGTCGCAAAAGCTTAGCAGTAATCAAATAATACATTTTGAGAAATGAGATGTGGAGTATTATTTGGAGAATTGATGAGATGTTGAGCAGCCTACATTGTTTACTGGTTTTTATAAAGTGTCGATAAACACATTCACAAGGATTGGATCTTTAGCTCAAATGGTAGAGCACTTTGGAGTTATCCAAAGATATGGTGGTTCGAATCCACCAAGATCCTATATTGTTGTTGAGACTTCCTCATTTCGGTTCAAGATTGTACAAGCACATGCACTTTAGTGTCATTTTCTAGCAAGCACAATCAATCATTTATGGATATGAGGGTGTATAAATAGCCTAAATTTAGGTCCTTCATCACTGCTGCTGTTGCCCTTTGTATTCCTTGTCAGAATTTCCCTGCATACTTCTGTTCCTGGGTACATGCCATCACTGATCACTTCATTCCTCCCTTCACTCTCATCACTTCTGTTTCTAGCTTTGTAGCCGTTTTTCCTTTTCGGAGATTGCCACCCATTGTCATCACAAACCAGTTGCTAAGTGATAATTTTGTCAGAGATGCACAGTGATTAAGGCTATAAGGACCTTTGTAAGTAATGACTGTGTGAGGTTTCCCCTTGAAGAACCATCCCTATTAGCTTTTGTGATTCCTAGTGGTGGTCTGCTCCAGTAGCATTCTAGTATCTTTGGCGCTCTTCTGAGTTTGCATTGGACACTAAAAGCATTGAGAACAGCGAGGTCTTGAACTGAGTTGTCCGTGAGCCCACTGGAAAGCTTATTATGAGCTCTCTTAACTGCACTTAAGAGCTGCAAGCAAATGAAGCCAAAATTGGATTTACTCCCATCATAGTTAATCTTATTACTATTCTTCCAAATTTTCACTAACAATGTGATGGCAGCAGCACGTACTCCACATATCTTTAACAAGTCTGCTTCTAGTTTTACAAGTAAGCATCATGTCAGAAAAGTTTATTTAATAAAGGTTTTCTCTAAAGTTTATCTAATAAGTCATGTGGGTTTATTAATAAGTTTATTTATTAACCAACAAATGTCAGAAAAGTTTATTTAATAAGTCTGCTTCTAGTTTATCTTTAACAAGTCTGCTTCTAGTTTCTAGGACTAGACTGTTAGATGCATTATTTAGGTGGGTTTCGATAGAAAAGTTTATGAGCTCAAGTGGCTCAGCATAATACTGTCCAATTCTGGGGACATATCAGAGTAAATTTGCCTCAAGACAGCAATCAGCATGAAGAAAAAAAAGTAAAGGAAAATAACAATGCAGTTCAAGTGTGCAATAACCATCGCAAAAGAGTAATTGAGCTCCCTGCCATTCACTTAGTTACTACACACTTGTGCCCTTAGAGTACAAATGCTTCACTATCCAAAAAAAAAGTTACTACACACTGAGAACATTTCTGCCGGTCAAGTGATTTGAGGATTCAATGTAACTCAATCATGGTACCACCAACAACAACTAAACCACAAATGTCAATTTAATGCAGAATAAAGTAAAGGCTAAAAATGTTGACAAAATATTGATCGTCTGAAAAGAAAAAGATCATTCTCTATCTTTGACATACACAAGTCTCTATAATGAGCTCAAACACGACAATATCGATTACCATGTCTCCCATTCATTCATAAAGTTATTCTACATTGATCCAAAGAATTGAGTTCACGTAGCAAATATGCGATCCGATCTTGCATCATAGAAGTGCATTGTGCCTCAGGTTGATCATCAAGATCATGCAATTCTTCCAAAGCTTTACTCTGTTCGGCACAGAATAACCAATCATTTTTCTCTTCGCATCTAATATGATTGTGTATGACACAAGCAGCTAAGACCAAATCCCTTTGCCATGTACTTTATGCATATCAATGCAAAGCTCCATCACCTAATATCAAGCAAAAATTCAATACAACAAAGAGTAAAAGCAATACAATACTATCTAAAAGGTAAAAAATAATACAAAAACCAAAGGTACCCGGGCGTATAAGAATCATCATCACTATTAGAATTTGTATTAGTTTCATCCTCCTCATCACATGAAAAAATTTGTGAAGCTTGTTCGCTACAAGGAAATTAACATAACAAAGAATATGTGAAATGCACTTTTAGGATTAAAAATGAAGAAATAATAAATTTGCATTTCTTACCTATTGTTAAGCATTGGACAATTCCTTTTGTCATGAGATACTCCAATCTTATTACATTCATTGCACCGCCTGCCTTTACTTTGCTTCCCCTTTCTGAGTGCCTTCTCTTTTCCCCTCTTAAGCCTTTTTCCGCAACCTCTTGACCTTGCTTGACTCGGTTCAGTATAATTATTTTCCAAATTAGAACTCTTATTTATAGGAAAAATATTTTTATCGCGTGTTGCTGCTACACTTGTGCCACAATCAACTAACTTCTTAATCTCTTCAAGTGCACTACATAAAGCATCTGTATACACTTTAATTGCTTCTTTACTTCTAAGAGCTTCATCAACTACAACTGTAGACATTTGAATAAGTTCATTCCTCGTCAAAAGGTATAATTGATTATCTTTTATCTCCATTCCACCATCATCAATGACTGTATCTGATTTTGCACTTTTACACCATCTCTTTAAAATGTATTGGTCCGGCAATTTATCAAAATCATGCATCTTGTTCAAATATGCCAAAATATGTCTACAAATGACCCCCGCACTTTCAAACACTTTGCAACTACATGAAGCCAAATCCAAATCTTTTTTATAACAAACTTCCCGCACTCTATACGTTTCCACCACTTTCTTCCCCAAGATTTTCCTTTCAACTTTATAAACACAACAACTGTCATCATCACTAAGAAGCTCAAATCTATAGTTCAAGCTCTCCCACAACTCATCTTGAAATTTAAAAAACAACTCAAGTGTATAAACATCAGCCATATGTACCAAAAAATTATGGGGCATTTTCAATTTAGGTTTCTCAATCATATCTTTGTTATCAGCCATTAATTCTTCATGGCGTTGGTGCATAATTCCCCTACCAAATTGAATCATAAAATCTACTAAAGAATTTTCCTTTGAAACATACCTCTTGTAGAATGAATGAGCACTTTCATTTCTCGCTGCTACTTGACATACCAGCAGAGAAAATATGATTCACATATGCAGGCACCCACTGTGAACGGATATCGTACATTGACTGTAGCCATTTGTTTTCATGTAAACCACTCCTTTGAACAAGATCATTCCATTTGGAGTCAAACTCGTCCTTCATCTCACATCTCCATATGCAACTTGAAAACTCACCATAGTACTCAGTATACTTAACTATATCTAATCTCTCGGAAAATTTCGTTAATATGTGCCAACTACAGTACCTGTGACAGAGTACCCAAATCTTTAGTATGTCAAAAGAAATAAAAAGAAAATAAAAGAAAAGAAAAAATTACAATACCTGTGATAAGTAGTTGAAAGAACTTGAGAAATGGCTTTTGTCATTGCTGGATCCTGATCTGTTATAATCATCTTCGGCGCGTCGCTTGACATAGCTTCTAAAAATTGGTCGAATAACCAACAAAACGACACTGTGGTCTCATCACATAAAAAGCACAAGCAAATAAAATAGTCTAGCCATGATTATTAACCCCAAATAATGGTGCGAAAATCAATCCATATCGATTGGTCTTATAGGTAGTATAAAAAATAACCACATCTCCAAAAAACTTGTATGCTCGCCTAGAGGTTGCATCTGTCCAAAAACAACGAGTAATTCTTTGTTCAGCATCTGCCACAATTTTAAAAGTGAAAGAAGGATTCTTTCCTTGTTCCAATTTTAAATACTCATGAAACATATCTCCATCGTGGCCCTTCATCTCATTACGCTTGTTCCTTTTCTGGTTATATAAATCCTTCTGTATAAAACCAATGTTTTCTATCCCACCTGACTGCACACCAAGCAAGCTGAATTGTTGATGTTGTGGTATATTAACCATGCTAAGTTGTTGCGTTAAACATTTTTGGGCATTAGAAAAGCCACGGTGAGATCTCAGAAAGTGTACTCTACTCGGAGTTGACAACGAGTGAGTATGCCCCTCAACGAACATACTAACTACAAATGCACCGGATTTTGTCTTCGTCAATGCTACTTTTGCTTTACAATCTTCTTTTATATTACCCCGACGCCTTTTTTGCCCAACATCGGCTACTAGTAAACTTTTTCCTTGTTTATAACAAACATATTCCTTTCTTACTGTTACACCATCCTTCTTCTGTTGAGTCCAACTACGTATACTAAATCCAGCTATTTTTACATATGCGTTGTAAAAGTTGTAAACGTCATCCAATGATTCAAATTCTTGACCTACTTTTGGCTTCACGTCATTTGATTCTTGAGGAGTATAGATCTCACAATTTTCAGCACCTAAGCTCCCACTCTCTGCATCGAGTTCCGAATTCTCCATCACTATAACCTAACACATAAGAAAAAATTAAACTTATTACCAAAAAACACCATATAGTAATAATTAATTATTTGTTTTAGTATAGCAACATCTCATCAATTCACCAAATAATACTCCACATCTCATTTCTCAAAATGTATTATTTGATTACTGCTAAGCTTTTGCGACTTCTTTTATTCGGCTCATAACCAAATCGGTAAGTCACTTGTCTTTTCTACTTTGAAAACTTAAGCCGATCTTGTCACTTGAACTTTTATGTTTTTGTCCTCCTCTCGTATTTCAATAGCGTAAAAACGAGAGAAACACAAGAGATATTATGCTTATGTTTGTCGCAAACCCGGACTAGGCAGTGTAGTTAATACTAATTAGCCATAGTACAAGATCAAGACAATCAAATGACGTTCTTTTCCAATAGAAATTAAGTACTCCGATCCTAGATGCATTGGTGCTTGACAAACCAGTTTACTCCCTCACGCCAATTACCATTAGAAAGCCAACAACAAAACGTAAAACCAAATTCAACTTCAGCTTCACTAGATCATGCCCATTGACATACCCATCACTCATGATATTGAAATTCAAGACGCCATATGCCCCAAAAGAAATTTAACTACAAAATAAAATTACTAACAACAAAATTTGATACGAGAAATAAGTTTCAGAAATATGAAATCGAAGTCAACATATCCATACCCTTACCTCTACTTTCAAGTTTCACCACTGCTTCAAATAACTTCAAACAAAAAAATCTTCAAAAAAAAAAAAAAATAGGCTGCTATATTAGAATAGATTGAGCTTTCCATGGAAGCTATTAACAAAAGATGGAAAGAGAGAAAAACACGAGTGAACAGAGGAAGTGAGAGAGAGAGCAACGAGAGTTTATTTTCTTTTTCATTTTTTTTTTTTTTTTTGTTCCTTTGGTTGAGAGGGAGAGTTACGGGAGTAAAAAATGGGAGAGAAAAATGGGGAGAGAAAATAAAAGAGAAAGAGATATACGAGTGGGTTTTTTTAGTTTTTGGATTGACTAAATCTCGTGGGATATCTTGTGAGGTTTACTCCGTTAGTTATTATCTTAAGTACCTACGTTTAAGAGAGGGACTGTATATATATATATATATATATATATATACAATTTTGCTCTCATGCGGACTGTTAAGTTACATACTTGGAGCGGACTCAAACTCAAAAGGAAACTCATACTTTTAATTTAGTATTTCTTATTCTTTCATTAAATATAACTAAATTGGGTCCCACAAATATATTCACGTGTCTCTCTTTCTTAATTCTCTCTCTATTTTATCTCCCCACACAACACACACGTTCTCTCTCCTCACTCTCTCTCTCTCTCCAAAAGTAAACACACGCTCTCTCTCCTCACTCTTTCTCCAAAAGTAATTTCTCTCTCATCTGACTTCAATTAATATATTTTTTCTCACCTCTCTCCTACCTATCTCTCTCTCCACTTTTTGCTGATGTCACGTACTCTTCTCTATTTCCAACCCTCTTCTCTATTTCCGACCCCACACACATAGTCTCTCACCTCAATCTCACTATCACACATTTTTCTTTTCTTTTCTTTTTGGATTGTTCCAACGTGGAGCAAAATAATATAGCTGAAGTCGTTTTTCAGCGTCCCCGTGCCGGTATGTTCAATTTTTTTTTAGTTTTTTTTGCTCATTTTTTTATTAAATGGTTATTACGTATACTCCCTATTCAGGGTCTCTTAGTGTTATATTCAATTTATTTACAATTTAATTTTTCAATAATTCTTATTAAATATTAATTAATTACAATTTTATTTATGTGTAGTATCTATCGAATGAATATGGAGTTTGAACAATTAAACTCAGATGAAAAAGAACAATCTGATATGGTTTATATGCCTGAAGTAAAAGAAGTAGTTCCACTAAGAAGGATAAAGAAGATAATGAAATAACTAGGAAGGAGTCTGCTGTTTCAAAGAGGGGAAACCTAAACAAAAAATGAAAAAAAAAAAAAAAAAGCCGGGGATTGTTAAAGTGAGGGTTGCAAGGCAAAATTGTCAGTTTTGAAGAGATCGGGTTACATTGTTAGCCAGTTTATCGAGGGTCACAACCATTCTCTTTCAACCCCTCATAAAGTACATCTGTTGAGATCCCACCGAGGTGTATCTGAAACAAAAAAGTCATTGTCTAAAGTTCTTTCTTCGGCCAATATACCTATAAACCAGCAGATAAGTATTCTTTCAATGGAAGTGGGTGGAATAGAAAATATTGGCTATACAGAAAAAGACCTTAGGAATTTTGTTAGGGATGCAAAGAACTTGGTAGATGGGCATGATGCAGAGATATTGATGGAATACTTTTGTCGAGCAAGAAAAAATTCTTCATTTTTCTTCGAATTAAGACAGCATAACGAAAATAGGTTGACTCATTGTTTTACGGGCTGATCTTGAAGGCAATAAGAGCGTACAAACTTTATGGTGATGTAGTAGTGTTTGATACAACCTACAACACCAATAAATATGGTATGATATTTGCACCATTTGCTGGGGTAAATAAACATCGTCAGACTGTAATATTTGGCTATGCATTCCTGTGTGACGAGACGACAGAATCATTCATTTGGCTACTCCGACAATGGATGGAAGTAATGTCAGTTGGCCCTCCCAAAATGATTATCACCGATCAAGACCCCGCTATGTCAAAAGCTATTGCTCAAGCTCTTCCAAATACATATCACCGATACTGCATTTGGCATATTCTAAACAAGTTTTTTGAAAAATTGGATGCTATCATTTATAGAGATCATTATAATGTTTTTCAAAAATGCATTTGGAATACCGAGTCTAGTGAAGAGTTTGAGGCAATGTGGCAAGATACAATAGGGAAAAGCGAACTAAAAGATAACATTTGGTTAGCTGCATTGTATGGTATGCGTTCTAGGTGGGTTCCGTCATTTGTGAAACACATTTTCGTTGTCGGCATGTCAAGTAGTCAAAGAGCGGAAAGTTCACATGCATTTTTCAAGAGGTATGTCGCTAGAGAAAATTCTTTAAATGAATTTGTTACGCGATTTAATAGTGCACTTGAATACCAACGTCATAAAGAATTGCAAGCTGATCATGTTGATAGCAATGAGCGTCCTGTGATGAAAACCCCAATTTCTATGGAGAAGCAGATGGCAGATATATATACCTTGTCTATTTTTTTTAAATTTCAGAATGAGTTGTGGGAGAGTTTGGAGTACTTGATTGAAAGTTCAGTAGATGATGAAAAACAGGTTGCCTACATGGTGAAAAGGCCAAGTGCAAGAGATTCTAGACCGCGGAAAGTTGTATATGATAAGGCTCTAAATTTTGCTACTTGTAGCTGCAAAAAATTTGAATTTGAAGGAATTCCTTGTAGACACATTTTGGCTTACTTGAAAGTTAGTCAAATTGTTTACTTGTAAGATGCTTATATATTGAGTAGATGGAGGAAAGATACAAAAGTGGAAGAAATAATATCAGATGGTGGGAAAGAGGTGAAAGAAAGTAGTAACGACTTTATGTTGTTGAGGCACACAAAATTATCTCATCTTACTTCAAGGGTACTTGATGACGACGCTGTAGCTTGTGAAGAGGCAAGTGAAATCTATGAGCAACATTTGAAAGTGGTACATGAAATGATTAAGGAAGTGCTGGCTATTAAAGGAGTTGGAATTTCTCAGAAGGAAAAAATGCCTCGACATGTGACTTTGAATGAGCCAATCTAGCTAGCAAGCAAAGGGGGTGGGAAACATAGATTGCAAGGGGAAAAAGAGAGAAGGCACGAGTTCAAGTACAAGTTCAAGCAAGGCTAGTAATGGATGTGGACTTACCGGGCAATCACACGACAAAAAAGAAACCGGTCCGGTTGATTGGTAATGTTCGATTGTTTATTATTTTTATTTAATACGTACTCTTTTATTTTTATTTTGTATTGAGGTTAATATTAGCTTTTGCAGGTTCAACTAGCACTCAGAGTTCAGCAGATGGTGGTGGTAACTCGTCAATCTCTACACAGGTTGAACGTTTGCCTTGAGTGGATCATGATTGTGAGAGAATCAAGTGTGAAAATAATGAACTGGTGGCATTTTTATTCGGTAAATTAAATAGTCTGTAGTTAGAATTAACGTTATTTTTTTTATGTGAATTGAGGTGTTCCTATGTTATTTTTAAGCATATCATTTTAAGTACCTTTAGCTAGTTCATGGTACATGTTTGCTAAATGATTTGATTCCAAGTTTCCAACTCAGTGAAGTTCACGTATTGTTTATCTTGTTCCACTATACAGTTTTGACATCAGTTTTTGACAGTACAAAATGGTGGGACAAAAAACCAAAAGTATAGTTGTAGTCCCACATGCTTATATTATATATATACATATTCATTTTCATCTAACCAACACGAGAAATCATCCGCACTATAGGCCAAGCATGTGAATGTCTGAGGACTATTTACTGTTTTTCTTTTTATTCTTTCAATAGCACTTCCCCGCCTTGTTCTCTGCGGTCATTCTCGATGTCCTTGCTGGGACAACCATTAAAGGGTTGTAAAGGGGAGCAAAGCCCGTTTTGTCGACTGAACGTCTCAGCCAACGGAAAATAGCACCATAACCACCTGATTCCTAGACATAGTACAACATCAGCCATTCTACAGTGCTTCTCTGCTTGATTCATCTCCTTTGGAGGTAAGGCATCCTCCCAATCAAGAACCGTGTCTTTCAATTTGGCACCACACTTTTCATTAGAACAACGCCTTGATGTTTCCTTCAATCCGTACATGAATGCTTTGTAGTTTTGACTGATTAGAGCACTAACTTTATCCCCTATCGTTTTCTAATTATGGCTGATGGTCCACGCCCATGGGTTCTTGTTTGACAAGATGAGAAGCTTGATCATTGTATTTACGGAATCTTAACTGTACCCTCCTCTTTGGTGAGTGGGTTCCAAATTTAAACCATAAAGCTTAACTGGACCCTCCTATTTCTGAAGTTGTTTGGCATAGAGAGATCACTTGACTCCTCTTTCGAGACTGGATGATGATGATGATGATCAAAACAATTTGAGAAGTCTAAAAATCAGCAGGAGAGAGTAACTCAGTAACATTGAAATATATTATCTTACACATTCACTCAAATGATTTGCAGCTATCAGGAATCCAATACATGCCACTCAGTTTAGGTAATAGGTACTACATAGTGATGCATAAGTAAGCGCACTCTTTGCAACTCTGTCAGAGAGTTGAATCAAAGATTGGTACTTCACAAGTTCACAAAGAACCGTTGGAACATCCTAGCTAGCTTCAAACAAGCATTTTTCGTATCAGCCCCTATTAAATCTATGCAGAAAAAGTGAAAAGATTTGAATGTAAAATTGTTGCCGTAAAGATTTTTTATGAAGTAGAATACTAATTAGCTGGCCTAATGACTTGATTTCTAAAGATTTGAATGACCTGAATTCTAAAGATTTGATAACAACCAGTGACATCAGCAAAAAGTGGAGAGAGAGATAGGTAGGAGAGAGGTGAGAAAAAATATATTAATTGAAGTCAGATGAGAGAGAAATTACTTTTGGAGAAAGAGTAAGGAGAGAGAGCGTGTGTTTACTTTTGGAGAGAGAGAGTAAGGAGAGAGAACGTGTGTGTTGTGTGGGGAGATAAAATAGAGAGAGAATTAAGAAAGAGAGACACGTGAATATATTTGTGGGACCCAATTTAGTTATATTTAATGAAAGAATAAGAAATACTAAATTAAAAGTATGAGTTTCCTTTTGAGTTTGAGTCCGCTCCAAGTATGTATGTAACTTAACAAAATATCCATATATATATATAAATATATATATATATATATATATATATATATATATATATATATATATATATAGGAAGGGATCCGTTTACCATAGTTTTTTATACCATGGTTTATACCACGCCCCTTTACAAGATGAGTTAAAAACTAATATTTTGTGGATATGATATACTAACTACGGATAGATACTCCACAAAAATTTGGCTCATTTGGAAACCTCTAACCTATTTAAATTTTTTTGACAACTTTGATTTTTTTTTAATGGCCTAGATTTTTCGATTTTGCAATCATCTTTTGATATTGTTAAACACTATCAAATGAGTTGAAATTTTGTGGAGGTGATCTTCATGGTTTGTTAGACATATCCACAAAAAATTAGGTTATAGTTCGTGGGTAAAGTTGTGGGGCATGGTATAAACTATGGTATATTGATCCCTCCCCTATATATATATATATATATATATATAGGCTCAAAAGTTTCAATGGTATCCGCACGATCTGTACATTTCCACCCAATTGTGTCTAACATATACACTCTCTTCTTTAAAAAAAAAACCGCTTGTCCAAATCTATATAATAAAGCAGCTTGGTTTTTAATGTGTTTATATCAAGCGGTCAGGGAGAAAATAGTTTTGGGAGATCCTACGGCTATGAACCACTTTCTTTTAAGAGTCCCACTTATTAAAAATTCCCAAAAGAAAAATTGTAAATAAAAAAGAAAAAGTTCGCATGTTTATATCAAGCGGTTAGGGAGAAAATAGTTTTGGGAGATCCTACGACCATGAACCACTTTCTTTTAAGAGTCCCACTTATTAAAAATTCCCAAAAAGAAAAATCAGAAATAAAAAGAAAAAGTTCGCCAAAAGGAAAAGTGGAAAACCCTTTCTTTCTTTCACTTTTTCCTCTTCCTCACGAGTTCGCCAACCCTTTCTTCTTCCTAACCAGTAAGCTAACACCTTGGTGGCACATTCCTTCTTCTCGTCCTCGCACGTTCGAGCACAAGGATCTCCAGACGCAATCATTAGTTTAAGGTTAAAAAAAAAAAAAAAAAAACACCCTATATTTCCTTTTCTTCACGCAAAAAAAAAAAAGCACTCCTAAAAAAGCACTCCAAATTCAACTCTTTCAATACTTCTTCAATAACCTTCTTCAAATGGTGGAGATAACGGGTACTCTCTTTGTGGTTCTTTGATCTTCAAATACTTTTTTTTTCAGTTCTCTTTGTTTAGTCCTGTGTAATTGAAAGAATTGTAGTTTACTGTTTTGGGAATTGTCTCGGTTGCATACTAGATTCTAACATTATTATTATTATTTTTAAAAGCGGGTAAGGATGGAGAGAGGAAAGGAACTCAGACACACTGAGACTGAGCAGAGCACATAGTTGAATAGCAATTTTAGCTAGAGTGTTGTGACACTATGTTCAATTTTCTAAATTTGTTTGTATTAGTGTTCTAGAGTGAACATGCATTGAAATTTCTACTACCCATTTTATCATGTAGCTTTATAGCCGGTTTAGTTCCAGTAGAACTCTATGTCTCTATACATTTAATTTTACAAAAGTTGAAAAAACGAATTGGAGGTACATATGACATAATTTTATCAGTATTTTACTTTTCTAATGAATATGTTGACTACTAAATTGGTTGGATTGGTTTTCTAGAAGTCCCATATATATACTCCATTGAAAAATCAGCTAGGTGAATGTGGCATATTCCTCCAAGTATTAGCCTCCGTAACACGAACATTTAACTCGAACACAAACTACAATAACAAAGGCCAGCTTTCAAATTCGGCAAGTACCATGTCATCATGAGTATTACCACTATCTTTTCTCTACTTAATATGTATCCTTTCTAGAGATTTTTTTTAGAGAATTATTGTTAGGCACTTATATGTTCTTCTTCCTACTTATTTTGGTATTTCACGTAAATTTTTCTTCTTCGTTCCTACTGATTTTGGTACTTGCATAGATCGATCTACTCAAATTTAAATTATTGTAGGCAAGAAATATGCACAACTATAAAATTCAGTATGTTCCCTTTTGTTTTGGTATATCTTTGATGATCTATGATTTTGAACTTCCGATTTTAATGATTTTGACATAAGATATTATTTTAGATTTTTATTACTCATCATTGTCTTTGCTTTAGGACCTTTGAATGTATAGTGTTAGGGATGTTAGTACTTGAAGCCAGCACATGCATATGACTATGTACATTGATATACCATAGTGCTCAAGCAATCACTTGATATTTGCTTTCCCAAGAGTCTTGACTTTGACTGTTTGAAATTATTTGATAATGGTTACATACTATAGTTACGATCATAGTACAAAATATCAGGATATGGGTATTTACCGATATTCAATTTTTGGATATGTATCGTGGATATATCCCCGGATATTTGACATTTTTCACATGCAAATATCGTGGATATTTCTAAAATATCGACAAATATCGTGGATATTGTGGATATTTCTTGATATATCATGATACATTATTTATATTTATTTGAAATATAATGATAAATATTAAATAAAATTGTCATATACACCAAATATCACAAATATCATTGAAATATTACTGATATTTGCAGTCGTATATATCTCTGAACATATCGTGATATTTATATATCTTTATTTGAAATCTGGATAGATATCCCCAAATATCGCGATATATCGGGATATTTTGTACTATGGTTGCAATTATCTGAGATTTTTTTTGTTAGTTGTAAATCCCTTTAGTTGTAAATTAGTTTGTTGTAAACATTATCTGTTTAGTTGTAAATCCCTTCCGGCACATTTTTTGTCAATATCACTTGGATTCCATGTTCCTAAAAAACGCGTGTTTATTTCTCTGGGCCTCAAGTATAACACCATCTCATACCATTTTTTGTCTCTAAACATTGGGCATCCACCCTTAATTCTTATTTTGGATTGTCACCTTATGTTGTTAAGCTATCTTTCCTTTAACATTAACTGTCGTGTGCAGGTGATCGAATCATTGCACTGCGGCCACAATGCAAGACCACAATGTTAATGTCCTGAGTAATATGTGTTGTTTGATATTTCTAATATATATTTCAAATGCTTATATTGCAGTAACAATAATTTTCATTTAGATATGAAGTCTTTATACTAACTTTAATTTTGTGGATTTTTTTTTGTTTGTTTATCGCTCATTCCGATCAGGCTCCCTTCAATCCAATCATTCAAGTTCATTAAGGTATTTCATGTTCAAGCTCTTTGATGTACTGTTACGATTAAAACTAATGTGTTTGGTGATGAATGAAATGTGTGAGAACTGCTTTGCTTTTTTCAAGTAAATTCAAGAGAATCTTGTTTTGCGTACATTTTTTTTATAGATTATATAGATTCTTTTACACATGGAATCTATCTGTTATGTATCTATCTATATCCTTACAAATCTCTAGATATCTTACGAGCTATATATAAAGTCTGCCATTGTGCACCACCATGTGTGATCAGTGATGAGTACATATAACATAGCTAGCAAGTCCATCTGCTGCTCCATTACATCCTTTGAAATTATGTATCGTTTAGTTTTTGGTTTGTTATAGTTAAAATTATAGCTAGAATATTTTATTGAATCATAGCTATAACTTTCTTAATACATATATTTTTGGTCTAATTCGATGAGAGATTTCTGAAGGCGTAAGTAGAATCCAAGTTAGAAGATGAGAACTGAGTGTTTTTCAACTTGACAATTTCTATTTTTTTGCTAGATTTCTGCTGGAAAGAGGTTTGGTTTATACAAAAAACCATCAATAAACCAATTGTAAAAGTAATTAAGAAAAATGTTCATTTTCAATATAGTTTGGAGGTTTTGAGTGTTGTATCATTGATTTCTAATATATAGTTCGTTTTTGTTACAGGCACTTGAGTGACAGAAAACCAAATGCACACATCATGCCAATTCTGCCAACGATGACAACCTGATTTTTTGGTCATATATTGAGACAATAACTATATTTTGTTATAATAGATATTATGAAACCTAGAAGATGCTCTTGTTGAATGTATTTTTTCTTTTATTTTCTTTCTCACATATTTAGTTCTTACATTTTCTAAAAGTGTTGTATGTGTCAGAATATGTGCTCATGTTTTAATCAAAATGTCAACTCTATTTTTCAAAGTTTTTTCTATTGAATTAGGTGGATATGTTTTAGTTACTTATGGGATTTATGGGATCCATGAGACTAATTGTTACAAGTGAAAATCCACATTATCAATATTGAAATTGAAGGTTTGTACATGCTCTGCGGCCGTTAAACTTAAAAAAATGATTGCATGACCTCAAAGATATAGCTTACTAACTGTTGAGTCATTGGTTTTATAATCATACATCATGTTTATTCTTGGATCGTGTGAGGCATGTTGTTTATTCTGGGAACACATTAGTGTGTTGCGCAATAACATGGGATTTGAAGCACTTGTGGGTGCATCACTGATGGGCATATTGACGTGTGAAATTGAGTATGTATAACACACAATAGTTCAATTTAATTAAATGTAAAAAAGTAGTGGAAAAACTTGATTTTTTTCCTAATAAAATTGGGGTTAAAATAATAAATTGACACGATTTTATTTTACTAGATTCACCCATAATGACTCGAGTTGCATAGCCACGGGTTAAATTCTAATATGATTTACATGGCCGATATGTATAAGAAAAAAGTGCACTGGAGTGAACCTCGAGTGAGCTGCAACTGAACCTCGGCAGAAACAGTATCGTCCACTGGAGCAACTTTCACACACGAGAAATCAAGTATATCCTTCTCTTACATACCCTCGTTTGTACCGTCTACCCAACAAAGTAACATAAATGGTTTCCAATGTCAAGCTAAATGCCGGTGGAGTTGATCGGACGGGTACATATGATGTGGGCTTGAACGGACTCCTTGGTGGGGGGCAAGTTTAACGTTGTGAAGCAAAACAAAATCTTCCGGAATGTAGTCCTACCTCGTATGGGAACATGTTACAAAACTGATACGACTGAATTCTAGAGATTCTAATGCACAAGGCTATGCAAGCTTTGAAAATACATTATCCTTTCAACCAAGAACCTAATAAAGGACATATCACCAAAGGAAGAACAAAGTGAAAATGTAATAGGAACAGCAAGCATCAACTAAACAAGATACATCATCATAAAAAAGTCTTCATACACAAATCTAAACCTGTGCAGTGCCTCAGAAAGACAGGTGCACAACAGCAAAGGGTAAACAAGATAAAGTGATAAAAGAGTTCACCATTCAGTCTTAAGGTCTGTACCTCAACGAGACAGGTACAAATACACAGCAAAGTCAATTGCAATTTAAATGGAGAAGCAGCATTTGAGCATGAAACCAGGAAATATGTAAGCTGAACGCCTTTCAACAATTGCGTGCAAATTATTACCAACTAGAGCAACACAGAAGACCACACAGTGAAGGAGCATGAAATCATCATTATTATCGTTAGACTTATCAGAAACCATCAAGTCTACCCAAACAGCGCACAAGGAATTTTTTCCAATGGCAGCAACACGTCCCAGAACCTGGTCATCATGAGGAGAAGAAATCCCTATGTCTTGGACGGGCTTTTCAAACCACTTATCGACAACCAAATCATAAGCAAGCACTTTGCCATAATCGAACACAAACATCACACCATCTAGAGAAGTACCTGTAGGCACTAGGCACCCAGCGAGGACGTTTTGTCATAATAGGGGACTTCTCAATTTTACACCAAAAAGACTTTTGGTGTCAAAAGAGAATAGGTAACCCACCGTGCACACTAACAAGTATCATTGAATAACTATCGACCACAGCAAAAGTAATCCAACAGGTTTGCTGACTAGACGAGGTGGGTCAGGAAGAGCGGACCATAGGTTCTGTTCGGGATCAAAAACCTCACCCCAAGTATTTGGAATTTCAGAGCCGAAATAAGTTCCAAATACATAGACCTTCCCTCCTGCAGCGACTACTTGGGGCTTAAACCTCTTGGCAAGCATACGTTCTTCTTTTTGCCACGTTAAAGGATGTGACCCCTCCAACAATATAGAATTTTGGTCCCACGGCGAAAAAGGCAAAATTAAGAAGGAAATCAGAAAACCTAGTCGTGATAACTGGAGAGAGACTCTGAACGGATTTGGTGCTCTTGCCAGTGTCCACCTTGTATATAGAAAATTCATCCCTACCATAATCTTTGTTTAACACGAAACAATATTTATCCTTCTCGGGCTCGTCGTTTATCGTCTTCTCTATGGAAATACATTCTTCTTTACTGTCGTCACTAACGGGTATTTCACCTTTTCGGGTTCGATCCTCCTCTTCTTTACTGTCTTCACCGTGTACGAACTTTCGTCTAGCATTGGGTCTTCCATCTTCTTCTCCAACCCTGGTGACCAGCGATTTTGAAGAAAGTGACGAATCGGATCTGAGAGATTCTAGGTATACGGATTCTGCTGCGGCTAGAGGGTTTCAACTTGCTAAAACATGTTCTCGCCTTCTTATACCACCAAATCCAAATGTCACGTTTTGGATTGCCCAACCCGCCAAATTAACGGGTAACCCGACCCGCGACCTGTTAAGCTTGCGGGTCAAACTCAGATCGAGACTTTGGGGCTGTTATCGGTCCGATTTTTATGGGTTCCTATATAAACCGAACATATATATATATACTTGGTTTTCTAAATGTCTAAACCGAGACCGAACTTGAACAAAAATCAAGATGAAACCGAACTGACTGAACCGAATGTTCAGTTCGGTTGTCCGTTTGGGCTTTGTATCAAGCTCCAAATCGAAGCATAGTATTGATCACCATCCAAATGAATTTTAATAAATATATTGAATAGAATTGATGCCAAATTTAAGCATGTTGACAAATTATAACGCCAACCACAAGAAGCAAGTATTTATGTTTATACCCTTAATGTGATACACATTCGCACATGCTTTTTGTGTAAATTCATGTCAAAAACGAAATCCGCGCCCAAATTGAATTGTACATCAAATAGCCTAACAATTAATACCGACTTAATTACCACTTAATTTCCATTAATACCGATTGACTAAGGGTTTCTCTCTATCGTAAATAAAACAAAAAACAGTTTCTCTCCATCGTCTCTCACCTTTCTTTCTCAATCTCCCAAACCTACCAATTCTTAAATATGTAAAAATATAAAAAATCATGTTTTTTCCTGATTTTTGAATGGCGCCATTAGTTTTCTTGTCCTCACAAGACACAAGCTTAATACTTGAAATTGCTATCAATCGCGTAAGTATTAACATAAGATGATTGAGATATTCTTTTAATTTTGTTAAGCATCATATGTACTGGAATGAAGAAAAGTAGGTGCATCTGTCTTTATGTTTACTGATTGTTCAAAACATTAAACTAATATGGATTTTTGGTGTATTTAGTACATAATCTTCTGCTGGGGCATTGGGATTGATCGCACAACCGATTACTTTTTTATGGATCGGAGAAAGTGGATGTGATAGTCTTGCGTTTATCTGTGTGGCTTCTTAGAATAACAAGGTAAGTTGTTTGTTTTGTACATGGAAACACCAATTATTCTCACATCCATTGTGACTTTTAGTTTCCTTAAATCAAACATGATAAGTTTATGCTTCCTTTTGTTTGATATTGTGCTTCCAGGCTGCATTACTTTTTTTTCCAGAAAGTCACGTCAAAGGCCCCAATACGATCCAAAGAAAACTGATGAAATAAAAACCGAAGGAGAGGAGACAGATCTATATGTGGATTGAATTCGACTTGAAAATATGGAACTCAGGTATTCATTTGGGCCTCAGTGGCTGATTTCTAAGTTGTCTGCGAGGTGTTGATAACTTGATATAGATTTTCTGTGATTTCTAAGACTACTAAATTTGCATTAGGGAATGTATATGTCACCCCAAAAGTACTTGTAATTATAAACTTTCCTTGGGTGGTGATAAGCTGACAATAAATAAGAGTACTAACAAAAAAAAAAAAAAAAATTATAGGAGAAGTGTAGTTATTTACAGCATTTTGTTGCGACTTAGAGCATTGAACTAAGGCTCAAGGAACCGGTTGAATTCTTTTGTTGTACGAAAAGAGCTCTGCTTTGAACTCTTGATTGGCTGGAATGGAGCTCCATATATAGGGGAGGGATAGAGGCACATTCATTATGCGCACATTATAACCACATTTTCGACATACAAATGAATTAAGGCCTAGTTTTTTGTGGAGATGATCTCCCCACCATGAAGATCATTCTCACAAAAAATAATAATATTTGGATATGTCTAACCATATTAAAATTAGTGTTCATTTGTGTTCATTTTTGAATTTTTCATCTTTAGGTCTAAAAGTTTTATGAGCATGTTATAATGTTAGACTTCTTTGAATGAGCTGAATTTTTGTGAGCATGTTCTCCATGGTAGGGAGATCATATCTACAGACCTTAAGAAAGGAGTAGAGAAGATGTCTTTGAGTGATCGTGGTTTATATATAATCGTGGTTTCTTTTATTATTTTCATGAATTTTTTTTTGAATGTGATATTGGTCGATGTATGAAGCTATGAGTGCATAAGAAGATCATTAGACACATCTCAAGTGAGGTACAAGAATAGGCATCTATTGAAATCCTTATACCATTTACTAGAAGTTAATTTAGAAATCTTGCATCAATGTTTCAATTTGAGAAAACAAGGGTTTTGATGTTGTTTTTTTGTTAGGGTGATCATTACTATAGTAGTTATTGCGATACTAGAATCAGTAGATTATGTAAAGGATAACTAATATTAGTATAGTTAATATGAGCTTAATCACGATAATAGCAGGACTAAAGTTTTGTGACCATTAACATGGAAGCATCTTTGCTTCAACATAAATTTGTTGCCTACAACATGCTTCTTGAAGAGACAACAGAGCCATGTGAATCTTTGCAATAATTTGTTTGGGAATTGACAGAAGCAATCAATACAATGACCCCAACTTATCGCCATGCTAGATTCGTTTGACGACACTTTATAGGAAGTGTATATTTCTATGTTTTAATTATCCTTAGATATGTATTAGTAGGTAATTTAACACTGAAGTCATTGCCTATAAAATGGTGTATATTTTTATATTTTAATTATCCTTACTCTTTAGCTTTGTATTAGTAGTTGACGTGTTCACCTATCACACTATCAAACTATCTTATACTTCTCGTGAATCTTTCAACCAAATAAGACCCACTTAGGAACAACAGATGGTTAATGTATAGCACTTTGTCAACTCAAAAGAACCATTGCATTTTTATATATTTTTCCCTCATACTTCAGGTCATAGTTTACGTTATGCTCAATCTCATTCATTTCTTTGATCCGAAATGTGTTATATCACTTCGTTTTCTAGGCGGGTCCAAGGGATCGGACTTTTGAGTGCACATTTGCACACTTATGAATGGTGAGTTGGTGACTATTTCTTGCTAGATTACTCTTGGTTAATCGTTATCATAGGGTTATATATATGAAATGATTTTTTTTCCCGATAATCAGTTATATGAAATGCTTGATAGCCCATATATAATGGTTCTAACATTACCCTACCTGTATTTGTTACATCTAATTTTTCGTTAGTGAGAGGACTATGCACATTGTTGTTGCAATTTTCATACCTTAATATATAGAATATTGATACATCAATTCACGAAACAGGTTTGGAGTATTTTAATGGAGGGATAACAACAGTCTTCAACACTTAAAATGACGACGATGGTGCTGATTAGAATGTTTTGGAGTGGCTAATAGTCACGCGAAGGCAAGTAGAAATTATAGGTGCTTCAAATAGAAAGCAGGTCATTCACATTTTTGAACCCTTTTCTCTTGAGATATAAAAGTAGTAGGCTTAGAGATGAGAATACATACTTTGGTATAGTTTATAACAATATTGGTGGAAACTTAATAGAAAATTGGGATCCATGTTACAGGCTATAAAGAGGACCTCTTATGCCCTCTTCTTCCTCGATCTCCCTTGGAATCATCAATTTCGGGAAGTCCAATTCATGAATTTGATTTTCAGGTTATGTTGATCCAGGTGAGTTTGAGGATGATTAATGTTTTGTTGATTCCTATTTGGCCTTTTCATATAAATAGGAGTATGTTTTGTCTTTTGAAGAAGAACGTTCTTATTACTAAGCTTATGCGAGGGTGTAAATTAGCACTATTACTACATTGGTTCTGAAACAATACTAGCATCATCACTTTATTGAATTGGTAATATATGTTGAGTTAGTACTGTGATAAAAATATTTCTAAAGGTTGTCCATCATATCTCTTTGTGATTACTGCTCTGCTAATTGTTTTGTTGAATCACTACACAATGCTTTGCTTATTGTTTCTTCCTTTTTTCAGTTGGTATAGAACTCAGTTCTTTAGTTTTATTTTATTTTGCAGATAATGTATGGTCCTATTTATCCTATAAGATTGGGGCCTGCACTTAATTTCTCGGTGTTATATTTTGAAATTCTGAACTCTCCTGATCGTGCTTGCAGTTTGTCAAAGCGGGCATTGTAAATTGATTTGTTTGACAACCATGCTTACACTCGGTGATGTTGTTTGCTTCTTTGTACGTATTTAATGGTTGTGGAAACTCAATGATTTTTAAAAGTTTGTAATCAAAATCATGAAGGTTAATATCGTGCTTCGAACACAAGTGTACGTACTCCCTCAAAATATTGAAGTGGTTGCTTTTCTTATTTTTATGTCGTGTTTCGTACTTTCATATATTGTACCACTTTGCATATACCAGTATTTGTAGTACTTAAACATGTTTTCTTTGTAGTTCTATTGGTGGTGTTTCACCTCTATTTCTTAGGACATCAAGGTGACTAGAATGCCCTTACTAGGATGAGTATTTGCTTAAGGCACCAAACTGGAGTTCATCTTGATGACCGTGTTAATTGCAAACACTTAGGACAAGGCCAACTTAATTTTAGAGCAATAAATTCAGCCATGATAGTGGAAGAAAGATCTACAAGTTTCTTTCATGTTTTTTTTACAGGTAATGTATATGTCACAATTCGGCGGATTGAAAATTGCAGGGGTTGAAGTGTCTGATGTGCTCAATGAACTTGCTGCAAAAACTCTTGTGAATTGAAGTTCCTGTCTTTGTCTATCCCTCGTTAATTCATTTGTCCAATCACACTGGATATAATGAATTCACCCTGCTATGCGTCTAGACAGGTAAACCTTTGGCCATTATGTTTTATCCTTTGTA
The DNA here is from genome assembly GCF_015680905.1 of Coptis chinensis. Taxonomy (NCBI): domain Eukaryota; kingdom Viridiplantae; phylum Streptophyta; class Magnoliopsida; order Ranunculales; family Ranunculaceae; genus Coptis; species Coptis chinensis. Next base: position 99,571,814 of record NC_141458.1, read on the forward strand.
ACAAGGGCATCCCATCGCTTAAAAGAATTTCTATGTTACTTTTTAAGTTCATTATTTGTCTCTGTTCAGTACATATAGGATACATGCTAATGGGGAGGGTCTTTATTTCTACATATATTTTTTTTTTGCTCTTGAACAATATGTTAACCTTAATTACCAATGGATTTAAAAAAACAGTATAGGTCCAAAAGTTAGAAATACCTATTTTGTTGGCATCTCCATCTCTCAAATCAAAACATGTTAAACCAGAATAGTTAATTGGTGGGTTAATGGTGAGAATAAGAAGTGGTAAAAGAAACAGACGGTTATTATCTCTAACTACCCCCGTAATTGGAAGACTAAAGAGAGGTACTAATTAGACACTTGAGTGAACTAGCCATGCAACCCGACCTGTGGTCACCTGGTCGGGCATACTATTCTTAAACCCATTATGTGTAAACCTGTTAATTTTTAGGCTTTTAATTTTGGTTGATGTGCTTAAGCCCATTTGTATAATAACATTTTCTATTTTATTTAGTATATAGTTTTTGTTTTTGGTCCTTAATAGCTTATGCATCTTTTGATGTTTCAGTTCTTAGCGACAACATTATGAAGTTACAAATATAATGAATTGAAGATTATAACTTCGATTCCTTTTAAATTAATCCCAAACTTGTTAACATAACATAGAAGAGTAGTGAATGTTATTGACGAACAATTTTAAGAGTAAGAAAGTTCTCACATGTTATTTAACAATGTTAGCAAACCATTGTATTCAAAGTTTCTCAGTGAACGGAAATTATATGAGTTATAACTTTTATGACGTGGGCATCAATAAGAACTTAACATGGTCTTATATCAATGGCCTTTTATTTTCCTTCATAGCCAGCCAAAGAACCTCACCTAGTGATTGTGTGATGCAATCCCAGCCATGAAGCAAAAGATGAGGTAAGGGCTGTGATGCTTGCAGCTTGGTGAAAAAGGAGATATTTGTTGCTGAAGAGTGGTTGCAAACTTCTAACTTAGCTTGAAAAGAACACAAAGTTAAAAGAAGACTATAAAGCTTGAAGATGAAGTAAAGAGAAAATGATCATTAGAAACACAAAAATGGACTGCCATTGCCATTGAACATATCAGTAGACACAAAAATACGAAAAAATTCCGCACGTTTAACTTTATATTTCTCTTTCACATTTCACATAGAGAGCAATACATTTACATAACTAAATTATCTCATTAGTAGTCCTAAACTCTCACATATTCCAAAAACTCGTTCAAGTGTACATTTTTTTTTTCTTTTTCTTTTTTTGCTAGGTAACAATAGAAGGATTGCGCTAGATAGGGGTCGAACAAAAAACCCATTTGCATAGTCTAATCACTCTGTATGGTATACCACACAATTGTTTTCTGCGGTGATCCTTTATTGTTTGGTACTTGTACGACGATAAATAGTTGCAATTCATTGTGCACCATGAACATATCTGTTGTGCACCTTGAAAGTGGTCATGTGATCAGCCTCAGATCTTTGCATCCCTAGAGTCTGTTCTACCACTCGTTCTGTAATGCCGAAAGAAGGTCAATATACCACACAAATTCAAAAGTCTATACCAAAAATCTAAGATATATGCTTATATATATAACAAACATGCATATTGTGTACATCTCGGTTTTGTAATTGTGCCAAATTATGTTGTTGAGAGTACTCGTCCTATAATGTTAAAAAAAGCTCAATATGCCACACCAATTCAAAAGTTTATATAAAAATCTAAGCTATATATGCGTATATATATAACAAACATATTGCATACTTCGAGTTTAACTATATTTCTTGGAATTTCAAAAGCTAAATTTGGTACTCTCGTGGGTGAATGACACGTGGGAATGTTTCAATAACAATAGCACATTCATAAGTTCTTGTACTACTATGTGATTACATCAGTACATACAATTTTAGAGAATTTTAACATACCACACCAATCCCATGCTAAACCCCATTTCATATGATGCAGGATTTCGTAGTCTACAGTTTGGAGCATCTTTTCAAATAAATTCATCGCTTAATGACAGATTAAGTACTTACAATTCATGTGTACTTGGTCCCCATCTATATATTCCCGGCCATCTTTACTTGCATTCTCATTTATCACTTTATTACACAAAAACTATACGTACAATTGTGTATATCTCGAAAATAATAACGGCTCTATCTAAGGTTTTCTCGCTACCATCTATTTATGGAGCCATGACGACGTGTGTTAGTAACCATAGTATGTCTTCTATAAGATAACTTTCTGATTCTTAATAAGATTATTATTGACAACGCATGATTGGTTCAAGAATCTACACGTACAACATAACACCACATATAAAGTACTTAGACTTCAAGCAAAAATTTAAACTTTGAAATCTATGAGCAACGCAAACTTTCTAAAGAGTTCTAGACAATTTCAGTCCTATGGTAAACAATGTCTGTAACACAAAACTTACGTGTCAACATAAAATTTGCAAAGTTGTGTTTGTCACTTTAGAATATAGATGCTTCAATAATGAAAAATAGGAGAAAAACTACTAAAGCCACTCAAAATTTATATAACAGAAGTGAAAAATACTATTGCATTTTAAACACAGTGTATACATACACCTTGACATAAAACCTTGTTGAGCTTAAAAAATGGGAGCATAGATGCTCTAACCAATAGTAAGGCACTCTTCAAGAGCTTTGAATCTATGAAAATCTAAGTGTTCCATTGCAAAATAAAATAAAATAAAAAATAAATAAATTCATGTAGTTAGTATTATAGTTACCTGTTAAATCATGAGATAGATCACAAGTGGTAGGATGCAAATTATGTTTCTCACATGCTCAACTCACCAAGTACAACCAATAGAACATATGACAATCCTAATTAGACGACTTTAGACTCTTTGATTGGACATCGAATTTCACCAGTCATAATGCAAGTTCTTGAAAAAGCTATAAAAGAATGAAACTTACCGTCCCTAACAAAATTTTAACAATTGTGCTACAACCTTAACACCAACAGCTTAAGTGGCATGCTTCAACTCAAAAACCATGTACATGAAAAACCACAATAGCAACATTTCATAATGTCACGGCTTTCACGCTAGCGAAAAAAATATAAGTTCTCAAGTTTGGAAAAATCTAAGAACTCGGAACATATGTTTGCTTCATAGGCACATTAGGGCCTAGGGGGTCTCTTTCATAGGATAAACTTGTCCATTTCTTTTGTCGAGAAGCAGGGATCTAGTTAGCCTAATTGAAGCCAATTTACTCCAAATATACACTTGCATTAAATCCAGTTAACTTACACAAAGAAAAAGGAAAAAAAAAAAGATCTTAGCATTGAAACACATAATATATGGTGAAAATAAGCTTGCTTTACATAAACAATTTGATTTTTTTTAAGAAGGTTTAAATATGGAGAAGTGTTACTTAATCTTTAAAGACCTTTTAAAAATATAAATTAATAGTTACATACTGAACTAGCAAAAGCCTAGGAAAAGTATATATCAGTAAACATTCATCCACTCGCAACAACCTAATGACATTAAAGCTTCATTCATATATATTATTTTCAATTCTCATGGAACAAAGTTTGATAATTAATCAGGTGATCTATGTATCAAAGGAGCGTCAACGTGTATGTCTAGCTTGCTGAAAGTACATAAACAACTAACTATAGGGGTTGGTTATCATAGTAAAATTCAACCAAGCTCCACTACAATAGTGATGGTATGTGGCTCATAATTGGAGGGCTATATCGAATAAAGAATATATAAAAAACTAAAATACATATTTTGAAGAACAATGTATACTTGTTTTAAAACACAAACTAAAAGTTAAACAATCAATGCAAAAAAAACCTATTAAAAGAAAAAAGAAATGCTTAGCTTGTGTTATATCCTGTTATTTTCTCTCAAACCATTTCGTTCGCCAGACCCTTTGTCATCTTCACATTGAGCAGTAGAAAACTTCAGAGCCGCTTTAGATGCATTAGCCACAGCCTTTACAGCATGAAGCTCATTGTCTTACAATAGTTTGAGGTAAAGGACTGATTATTTGTAGAGGCAAGCTGAATGCCAGAACAAACACAAATGCAATCAACACAAAAAGGTCCTACTCCTATAAACATAAAATTCGGCACATAACAAATGAAAATAAAAATCTTTCTCTACTTTTCTTGCTCTAATTCTTTTTTCTTCTATATTCCACTTCAAATTTGATCCGTCTCAACCTACACAAAAGGTTACACAACAACAATAACAACAACAACAAAAATAACAACAACAACAACAACAAAAATGTAACAACAGCTATTATAATAATTGTCTTGACCGAACCTTATTCCAAAATTCTACTTCCTTGGCACCCGAAAACTGCTACAGAACTCCAATTGCATTCTTTTGCCCACCTAAATTCAAAATCAATGGTTCAATAATATGTGGTAAAATGAATGGTAAAATAAATAACTTCACGTCAAACTTGACCACATCCAGTGAGCTCATTCAAGCACACTCATTTTCAATGACATGGATTCGTCTAGAAAACAATGGCTATGATGGACAAAATTGTTAAGCATGGCTTCATTAAAGCCAGGAAACCACCTACATTCATTTTGTAGTGCCCAATCTTTTTCCACACATGCTTCAGACTTCAATTCTTGCAAAGCTTCAAGAAATTCCATAATTTCCATGGGGATGGGCTCGAGAATATCAAATCAACCACACAACACCATACATGAATCTATAACATTATAATCAGATAAGACTATCCCCTGGCATGTTTTTACTACGTAAGTAGCACTTAAACCAATATATTGTCACATAAATACATAACAAAAAAAATATATGGAGCATCTGGAAATAAATAGGTCAATTTCAAAAACCTATTTCAAGATCGATTAAAAGTTATAAAGAAATAAATAAACCTACAATGAATTAGACTTAAGTGAGAGACCAATCGAACACTTTACCAATTGAACGCTTTCAACAACAAATTTGAACCCATAATGAAGAAACCTATCCATAGAAAAATAAGAAGCATCTAGAGACTATTCTTGATGAATTCTTTGACAGTCGAAATTGGTCTTTGAATCACTTCACCTGCTGCGATTCTATTCACAACTGATTGTTCGAGACGGTACTGTGTTGGGTTTTTAGGAATCTAGAATTGGTATGGGGTTTGGGTTTCAATTTTGAATTTCATTAAAACCTTTTACAACTCCTGTAAGAATCAAACATAACCAAATTTTGAAAAAGAAACTTCAAATACCTCAAATGCACCTAAGGAGTTCTACCTAAAACATATTTGCTGGAAAACCTTTGGCATGAATCAAATTTTTTGGTAAGATAGCTACTACGTACTGAAGAGAGAAGCTTCAACCTTGAAAAGACTTGGACTTAGGGCGAGTTTGACGAAGAGTCATTTTTGTGAGAGTTTGGAGTGTTTCACGAAGGGAGTTCGGGTTTTATTTCTATTTTCCATAGTTAATTACTCAATTACCCTCAATGTATAATTCAAATAAGGGCGTGCACTTGGTTTTCTTATTTCAAAAGTATGTAAAAAGATCAAAACATTTTTTTTTTAAATTTCAAAATACACCAATAATAAGGTTAAATAGGTAATCTATGTATTAATTATGTTTTAAGTAGGGACTTTTTAAAAATTGAGTTGATATGTATACAAAGTTTAGATCATATACACGCTCAAGCACGAATCAATCAAGTACCTAACTTACATGCACGTTGGAATACACTTCGATTAAAGGTATCGTTCCACACCTAAAGACTAGAACTTTAAAGTTGCTTCACTAGAATTACTACCTAGGGAGCTCGTGAGAAGGATTTTAAAAGTGGTTATTTGAACTACTCAACTATGTTGCTTGAAGTTCAATTACTAAAACTTACAAAAACTGATTTTCTTAACACAAAAGAGATAGAGAGAAAGAAGGGTGGAGAGTTGATTCAACTCATGTTAAACCATTCTATAATTAAGAAGCCTTAATCATATTGTCTTTAACTTGTTTTAGGTTCATAGACAAACCCAAAACAAGTTAAGACGTCGATCTCTAACAACACGAACCTATTTCTAAGCCGATCTTGTTAGCATGAGATATTGAATTGATATTTCATCTCTGAAATACCTTTTCAACCCCTGGTTCTATTCAACACCAGCTGCACAATTTTTCAGAACCCGGATTGAATTGTTTTAGTGTCACTAGGGTTGCGCATGCGAGCTTGTCCAGAGGTCCAGGCTCCAATCTTGGACGATCACTGTCATTTTGTGACATGATGTCAAATACAACCTAAGTCCTAAGCATTGATCCAGGTCTCCATAACTACAATTTGATCTTCACATGAGCGTCATTAACCCTCCACCAAGGAGGATTTTAGCTCATGATCCTTAGATTCTATAAATTAAAGAGAATTCAATTGATAGGAAGAAAAGAGAACAACGTTAAGGAAATCCTAATTTGACAAGATAGTATTTTTATTAAAAGGCTTTGTGAAAACTTATACAAAGTTTAATTACAAACTTAGAACTAGAAAATGTAACTTTGCTAACTTTTGAGCAAAATGAAAACTAAACTAACTTAAGAATGCCAAACTTGTGTCTTGCCAATGAAGACTACCTTTTAAAGCAAGAGATTGCTTCCTTTCTCTTTTGCTCCACGTGAACTCAACTATCCCATTAATGCTCCTTTTGATTTTTTCTTCAATCAAGACTTTTGGCACATTTAATTTCAACTCCCATCATCCAACTAATCAAGACTTTGTGATTCCTAATTTTGTGCCACCTATCAAGACTTCTGTGCCAAAGTGCTTGACTTGTGTGGAAGTTTGACGTGTGAGCTTGAACACCAAATTCTGTGGGTTCGTATAGTGGGCCCATGTGCTCTGTCTAGTGGTGGGTCCAAAAATCGATATCTACAAAATCTAGCCTGAGATAGAGCTTGTCGAACTGATCGTTCTGATGGTTCACTTGCTGGATTTGTAGTCTAGGTTAAGAAGATATGAGCTTTAGAAGTTTGATGCTTTCTAGCACGTTGATCCTGTTATGCCTTAGAACTATCTTGTTTGAGTCCCCGGCTTTAGTCAGGCTTCATTTGAGCTTTGCATGGGCTAAATCAAAATGCTTCACGTGGACACACTATTTCATGCTTAAATACTGGCTTTATCCTCATTTTTATGTTCATTGCGAAAACCTGTAGAAGCACAAAAATATAATTAATTCATGATTATTAAACATATAATTAACAAAATGTTATGTCTCTACGGAGTTTTATATTATAGTTTTGGGTGGTTATCACACCACCCCCAAACAGCACTTTGCTTGTCCTCAAATAAAGAAGAGACATTAAAACAGATAAGTGGCAAAAAATGTGTAGTCCTAAACTAAGTCTCGTTTCGCAGAGTGCGGTTGCATTGACCATATACAACAAGGCTTTAAACCACTAGGAATTCCCTAGTGGACGAGTTATAGCCTCGTAAGAGTTTTTCAGAGAAGATACTCACAAACTTTATTTATACCACAACGACTTAGTAACAAAGGCTTGTTCCTTTAATTACTTTCAGATATCTATACATCTCACTAGCGGGGAACAAGGATTAATTATTTTGAAACTCAAGTTAATATGCATGAAATAATTAAAACATATACATATGAACATGCATACAGTGAACTTTACAATGATATGTATAAGCAGGGACGTTTTTGGATCCTTTGGAGAATGTCCCTAAATAGGTTCTCATAGGTATATGCCGAAACACAAATTCACTTATAATTTTTCCACTCAGGTTTTGCTAATTCCAATGTGTAGTGGCACATCATGTTTTCTCACATCTTAATGACAATCAGAGGAGCCGAGGTCGATCAATCATGTCTACTACTTACTATCACACCATCCTACTCCTAATTAAGCTAGAGGTCTTTATTAGGTATTATGGGGTTTAGGTGTTGGTGTAGAAGAAAATGAGAATGAAAAATAAAAAATGATAAGTATGAGAGAATAAGGTCTTTGAGATATTTACACCAGAGAAATCCTTGTTTTCTTTTCTTGCTTCTAACACGAGTTTCCATGCTTAACACTTTTAAGCTTTTGGACTCCTTTTGATTTGATTTTGGGGAGTTCTAACTTTGATTGTTAACTAGACTCATCCATTTTTCTTTTGAATTTTGGAAACATATTTCTATTTTTCTTTTCTTTTCTTTCTGAAGCAAGTAACTAATTTTAATTTGTGACAAGTCTTTCTCTTTATTTTTCCACTTTTCATCCAATTTCTCATACTTATCCTTTAGGCGGGTTTATTTTATTCGGGGGTTAATAGATGGGTAGGGAATTGTTGGTGAAAGTGAAAGGTTTGATGGAAGGTTCAGTGGGGTGACTAGCAGTAAAATTTATAGCAGGTATGAATTTTTGGCTATGTCGATCCAAAGAAGGCCTAAATTCTCGCCTAGGATTCGGATGGTGATCAGGTAAGTAGATGCATAATTTCTCTATTTAGAAAAACTACCCTTTTGTGTCAATACTCATATATCACACATATCGAGACTTTTTGGGGTTTTGAAGTTGTTAATCTTAGATCTAATGTGAGAAGAATGGTGATGGAGAAAACCCCAACTTTTCTTTGATTTCTTTATTGTTTTTGGTATGGTTTTTGATGTATGATGATGTTGAGAACTAGTTATTACTGTTTTGATGATTAAAACATGTAATTAAGAGTTGTTTTAGCTTGAGAAACATGAAGATTAGATAAGAGAAAGGTGACTTGGTTAGCAAGTTACACTCATTTGATTGAACATCTTCTCAATCATTTATTTACCCAACCAAAGTTGGTTACACTCATTTGATTGATTCAAATGAGTATAACCAACTTTGGTTGGGTAAATAAATGATTAAGAAGATGTTTTGAAGAACTCCTTGTTATGAAAAACAAAATTAAACACTTTGAATGGAAGAAAACCAACTAGATTCAACAAAGCTTCAAGCTTTAAAGTAATGAAAATGGAAAACAATGAATTAAAAGTAAGGTTAGTTAGACTTACCCCCTATTAATAGTTGCAATTAGTGTTACCCCCCCATTTTCAAAAATATTAGTGATACCCCACCCCATTTTTGTAAGATCCAATGGTTAGATTTCTTCATCCTAAAAAAAAAATCATCTCAGTAGCCGTTGGATCTTGCAATTGGGGGTAACACTAATTGCAACTATTATGGGGCGGGGGGGTGTAAGTCTAAATAACCCCATAAAAGTAAAAAAAAACAAGAAGAGGGCAGATTTAGCAGCTAACGCTTGGAAACTTTATAGTGGAAGAGCAAATGACACATTTAGCAAAACTAAGAAAAAGGGCATCCAAATAAGCGTCAAAATGTAAGCTATGTGGACTGCAAGAAGAGGACTGAACCATCTCTTGTGGCAATGTGATTTTGCCGATAAGACTTGGAATTGGTGGCGGGAAGGTTCAAATTCAGAGCGGCTTTAGAAAAAGCCGAGAGATGCAATGAGTCGGTCCGCGACAAGTGAGTCCCTTTCAAAAACAGTTGTGGGCCGGTGGCGGTTAGTGGTGGCATGGTTGCTATTTGGAAAGTCAGAAAATGTAAGCACATTTTGAAGGAAGAACTCCCACACTTCAAGTATTGTTTCAATCTGATTCAAAAGAGATTCATAATGCGGCTACTCTCTCGATAGCTCACACCCATAACTCTTTACAAGAACCGAGATTACTTTCGAATTTGGGGATTGAGCATGAGACCCACAAAGAGCCCCGAGGGTTCAAAGAGGGCATTTGGCTGCCGCCCCGGGTCGTCAAAATTAATACCGATGGTGCTGCTAAAGGTAATCCAGGTCAGGCGGGGTATGGGTCATCCTTTAGGGATCATGATGGGAATTTTATGCTAATTCGTGGAAAAGGGCTGGGCGAAGCTACAAGTTATTGGGCAGAGAGCATGGGTATCTTGGAAAGTGTGGAAATCGCTATTGAGCAAGGATGGCTGAATGTGTGGGTGGAATCGGAATCGCGGCCAGCGGTTTCTGCTTACACTTCCAATTCAATGCCGTGGCAGATGAAGTACAGATGGCAGAATTGCATGAAGAGACTACATTTCTTTTACCTCTCTCACATATGGAGGGAAGGGAATACCGTGGAGGATGCCATAGCCAAAAAAGCCTCAAACCTAGAGAAAGATCAGTTAATTGTTTGTAATGAGAAATCCCCATGGATTCATAAATGGGAGGTGCCTTACAAAACCTTTACGCGATTTGCTTGAACCAAGTAGATTAGGGGGAGTGATGTCATGTTAATGTACTTGTATAATGCTTTCCTTTAATAGAATTCTTAACTTTCTTAGCAAAAAAAAAAAAAAAAAAAAAAAAAACAATTAACTAAATTCTTATTTCCTACTCTTATTAGAGTCTAACTATTAGTTAACTAACTCCCTTATTTTGTAGGCATCTCTACACTTATATATGTGTAGAGATGTACAAGTTTGACCTCATCTAATCTTATCCAACAAGTAACCTAATCTAGAAGCTTCTTGTGCCTTCTTTGAGTGGATAGGGTCAAGCCTTTTGGGCCCAAGCCCATGTCTTTGGGAATTTGATCCTTTGGTCTTTTGAGACTTTTGTGTTTAGTCCTTGTCTTGTAAAGGGTTGAGTCCTTGGTCCTTGAAGCCTTGGAGTGTTTCCTGAGCTTTTGGGTTTTTGGACCCTTGAGTTGACTTTGATCGTTGACTTTGACTTTGACTTTGACCGTTAACTTTTTGGCACTTTTTCTCAGTTGTCCTATAAGGTTCCTTTTAGGCTCCTTTTGGCTCTAGATCAAGTATTTTGAGTTATTTGGTCAAGAATAGGGTTGTATCCTGAAAAAGGGACAAGAATACGAGTTTTCTACATTATTGATCATATAATTTGACTAAATTGAAGCATTATTAGAGGATAAAAACGCATATTTGGGGACTGATCAACTACCCCCAAACAGCATTTTGTTTTTCCTCAAGCGAAGATGAGAAACAAAACAGAAGAAGTCAAATATGTGTTTAATATACTAATCTCGTTTTGCAGAGTGCAACTACATTGACTGTATGCAACAAAGCATTAAACCATTAGGAATTCCCTAGTAGATGAACTTTAAGCCTCGTGAGAGTTTTCGAGAGAAGGTACTCACAAACTTCCTCTATCTAGCACAAAGAGTCTTGTCTCCTTATTTATTCTCAGAAGTCCATATATCTCATTAGCGGGGAATAAGGATAAGCTCCTTTGAACTTAGGATAACATATGTACAATAATTTAATCATCTACATATAAATGCGCAAACATGAGCAATGAAATGCAAAAGCGGAGGCGCTTCCGAAACTTTTGGAGAGCGTCCTTAAGGTGGGTTCTCACAGGAATGTGCTAAAACACAAACTCTATGATAGATTCACTCAAGTTTTGTTCTCTCAAATGCAAAGGGCACTTATATTCCTCACATACACGAATGATGTCCAAAGAAAACCGGGGTCGATTGCTCATAATTGCCATTTACTCTCACACCATCCTATTCTTAGTTAAACTAGATGTCTTTTATTAGGAGTTACGAGGGTAAGGTGGTGGTTTAGAACTAAAAAGGAACGGAAAAACAAACTCTGATAAGTTGAGAAATCGGGTTTTCAGGATATTTATAACAAGAGAAGAGCCTCGTTTTGTTCTTTGTTTCCAAATTTGTGATTTATTCTTTAGCCCTTTGACTTTGTGACTCCATATGATTTTGATTTTTGGGAGTTCTAACTTTGCTTTTGTTTCTTTTGAAATCAACTCCATTTGATTTTGAACTTTTGGGAGTTTCGATTTTTGATATGAATCTTTCTTTTCTTTTCTTTTCGAAGCAACTAACTGTTTAGTTTTTGTACAAGGTCTTCTCTTTTCTTTTCACCGCTCATCCAATTCTTAATTCCCCAGCTGGGTAAGCTTTTTTTGTGTGTAGCAATGGGTTAATGATTTGATGGTGAAAAATAAAAAAGCTTTTAAAAGTTTTTGAAGGCTAAAAAAAGGGTAACTAAATGAAAATTTTCTTTTTGGGTTTTTAACGTTTATTTAGCTATATCAATCCAAAAAGGGCCTAAATTCTCTCATAGGAAATGGCGTGGTGATCAAGCAAGTGGATGTGTGGTCTTTCTATCCAGACATCCTTTGTGTCATCACTTAATAAACATACAGATGAGGCTTTTGGCTAGATTCTTACATGATATGGAACTTAATTGTTCTAACCTTGGTCTCGGAAACTTACTGCTATATGCAATCAAATGCTTATTGATAAGCACCCAAAACTATAATATAAACCCCGTAGAGACATTGCATATTGGTTAATTATGTGTGTAATAAATGCAAAATAATTGTCTTTCTATGCTTTTGCAGGTTTCGACAAGTAAACGATGAAATTTCAACAAAACCGCATTTTGGCATGGAAACAAGGTGAATATGCTAATTGGAAACAAAGCCTTTTTATCAAGTCTAAAAGAAGCCCATTGGAAGCTGATAAGCACCAAAAACTATAATATTAAACCCCGAGAGACATAACATTTTGGTCGATTATGTGTTTAATAATCATGTAATAATTATATTTTCGTACTTTTGCAGGATTCCACAATTAAAATAAATATAGTGATAAAACATGCATCGAAGTACAGGAATACGGGAATAATTGAAGTTTCTCACTCGACCCCCGTGAAGCCCAACAAAGCCCGACTAAAGCCGAAGTTTCCAAAACAAAACAAAACCGGTCTTCGGCGGGTCCACATATAAAGAAGCAAAGAAACTTCCGGCTCAAATCGGATAAATCTAGATGCCGACGTTGGCTAGTGAAGTTGCTAAATCTGAAATACGGGAATATTTGGAGTTCCCACTCAATTCCCGTGAAGCCCAACAAAGCCTGACTAGAGCCGAAGTTTCCAAAAGAACAAAACCAGTGCAGAACGGGCCCACATATAAAGAAGCAGGAAACTTCCGAAGCTCAAATCGGATAAATCTAGATGCCGACGTTGGCTGGTGAAGCTGCCATAGCGACCAAGCGACGAACTCTGCGCAAGGACAAAAAGTCGTAAAAATGCCAAAATCGGCACCGCCACTGGACACACTAAGTGGACACACTCTGCGGGCCCAGAAGGCATGACGAGTCAGCATAGGCATGTGGCAAAGAATGGTTTCAATTTGGTACCACCTGGAAAGAGAGAAGACACGTACCAATTCAAACCAGGTGGTTTGAATTGAAATGAGCTAACAAACAAAACCTTAAAAGCAAAAAGACAAAAATTAAAACACTTAAAACAAAATTTTGTTTCGAACCATTCAATTAGCATAAAGCCAAAATCTAAAACATTCATGGATAGCCTTCCTGTATCAGCCTATATATATGAAGGGGTCACCTTCATTATTACCCCTTCAGCATATTAATGCTTTAGCTTCCGCTTAGTTAGATTTTTCCTTCAGTACTTACATTCTGCCATTTCCATTCCAGTAGCTTAAATACTGTAAGTTATTTTTACCCTTAATAACAGTCATTTCTTTTCTAGTTTAATTTCTCTCCTGCATTTATTTACTTAAAGCATACAGCAAGTTTTATTATTCCTTCTATGACCATGAGCTAATCCCCTTGGGGGAGGGTTATCTTTGCTTCGTGTGAAAATCCGATTGACTTCGTTAATATTCTAGAATCACTAGTTAGGAATTAGGCTTAGAATTGACATCCGGTCCCAAAATGATCGAGATCAGACAAAGTTGGATCATGCTGATGCTCTAGAGATAGCCTCACGCTACGACCCAAAATGTCTCGCGCGACTCTCCTCGTGTCGAATGACTCTCCAATTCGCCCGGTGATGTGAAATCGAGCCGGGAGCTGAAATAATATACCGTAGATGAGGTATTATTGAAACTCCTTATGCTAGTGAAATGCGACCTAGAGATGTGGGCATGCGCTAGGGATCAATACTCGACGCGTCGCCTCCGAAACGGAGGCGAAGTAGAGATGTAGTGATTTGGTAATATAAACCGTTAAAAATGATTCTTGCATGAGCATGATTAACTCTCTCCGCTTTCTCCACCCTTGTTCACCTACATAAAATCACCGTATTAATTTACATTATTTGCATTACCGTAAAATTTATTAAACCAACTAAAAAACCTAAAAATCCTACTTACTAAAAAGTTGTAATTCCAGTTGTGAACCTATCCGAGCCCTAAGGTTTGGACGATCCCTTACTCGACCTATCCCTCCAAACCCACGTAAGTAAGGTAACTTGACTAAAATGTATTTACTATCACGGACGTTGGAATTTGGACTTTGGACTTGGGTCTTTGGACTTCGGACTTTGACCGTGTGGACCTCGGACTTAAGAAAATAAATAATCGAAAACCAAAACGTGTATAAAGAGCGTTTTTGTCAAATGGCGCCTTTGCGCCCGAGGACTCTGGACTTAACGTAATAACCGGAATACATCCATAAAACCCCCTCCCTACCTCCTCATCTTTTTAATTTTCATTTATGTTACAATACTAACGAAGTTACTGGGCAGTTTACCTTAACTTTTTCTACTAACAAATATCCGTGGAACCAAGTTTTGTTTATTTTCATTAGCACGATCTAAGTACTCGTAGGAATTTGAAGTAATCTTGAATGCACAAAAAGAGTCTCGACGAGACTGAATTAGTAGCACGCGAGACTAACCTGGAGTATCAACACTCCAGTTTTCAGGTACATGCCACTTTCCTTTTCAGTACTCTTTTGGGCTCTTTGGTCCTGTTTTGCTAGTAAGCATAAACTCGGGAGTAGTCGATCGCTATACGAGGAATCGCGGGACGCCATGTTTCAACTCTTAAACTCCTCAAACTTTGTCGAGGATATTATTTGCTATAACTTGTTTTACCTCGTATATTTGTTGGCATGAGAACTCCTTGCATGTAAAGGTGGTTCGTCATTACATATTCACGTTAACACAATATGATTCAAATATATTTTGATATATGCGTAGCGTCAAACCATCTGCTTAGAATATTTTTGTATGTATATGTTACATCAATTCACATACACGGTATTCAATTGCATGAGTTCGTTCTTGACATTCCCCTACCTCACGTATAACTTACATATAGTTGCACGTATAGGTAATATAGATTTGCATGGGTAGACTTTCTGCGTAAACTAGTATATGTTAGTTAGTTTCTATTTTGGCATCTATCGTTTTAATTGCATTTTTCGTAATTACGTCTCCATAATACATTAATTACGTAAACAAAAAAAATAAAAAATAAAAAATAAAAAAAAAAAAAAAAATAAAATAAAATATAAAAAATATAAAAAATAATAAAAAATAAAAAAAGTAAAAAATCATAGTAATTAAAAATTTCATCTAAATCATCTTAATAACACCCCGCATAATACACCATCATAAATCATCATCCTATTTCATCAGTGCCTAAGAAACTTGAAAAAAAAATTGAGGTTTCCTAATTAAGGAACGTGCTAGCACGAACAACCTCCCTCAATTCTCTCGGGTGACCTGGCTGTTGGAATATTCACACGTTATCCTAGCTTCCTGCGCCGAAGTTAGCAAATTTCGGAAGACGTGTTTCAACTCCCTCCTTCCTAAAATCTAAAACCTCCAGTCATTGTTCGTTCCTTATGAGCCTTAAATTAAAATTATATTTGTATGAGACTACGGTCCGGTAAACATAAGGAATTATATTAGAACTTACATATCATCGTCGAAAATACAAGAAACAACTGTTTATGTTATCTCCTAGACATAGTCCCTCCTCCGTAAATCAACCTCGTCAAACATCTCCGTTGCCATTATCTCCTTTAATTATGGTGAGGAAAATCTCACAAATGAAAACCCTTTCGGATTTCTATATCGCCTTACAGAAGGACCTCCGCTTCTCGCATTAAACTCGATGCTATTGTAGGTGATTTTCAGATTCCGCCAAACATTTTCGGTTTGTTACCTGCTTACCATGGGTTAGACCATGAAAAAACCGATAATCATCTTCGCCGATGCAACAAGTAGTCACCACTTTTCGCCATCCGACCGTTACCAACGAACAAGTCTTGCTTAGGTTGTTTCCCTTCACCTTAGCCGATAAAGCTTCAAAAATTTGGCTCGCCGGACAAGCGCCGCAATCCATTGACACATGGGCCAAACTTGTTCAAGCATTCATGATAAAGTTTTATACTCGGAAAACTACGAAATGCTTCAAAAGATTCAATTCTTTTCGCCAAAGACCCTGTGAATCCTTTTCGGGCGTGGAGCAGATTTATTGATCTACTTCTAATGTCCCCATCATCAACTCGACACAAAACCCGTATTAGTCCGTTCATTCTTTAATGGTCTCTCCGACCATCAAAAGGAAACATTAGATATCATGAACGGCGGTTGTTTTATGGACAAGGGCGCATCTTGAAGCATACACTTTTCTTGAGAAACAGGCCTCACGGCACCCATCGGGGAAACACCGATTCTTCTAGATCTTCTAAAGACACTCCTACCAAAGTTACGCCTATGTTCGAGGTCAAACCCGATCCGAATTAAAACTCTAATCGAAGTCCCTAAACAAAAATGTCGATGCTCTTTCTCGTACAAGTAAATGAACAAAACCCAAACAAAGTCATGGCTACAAACAACGCTTCCCCATGCCCTCTTTGCTTAAGCCCCGAAAAGTCCTAGGTAAAAGCAAACCCGATTCTTATTGTCCTTTGGTATACGAAAGTGTCCTCCCCTTACCTTCAAGAGGCTTGTGCTTTCAACATCCCTAATGCACCTTGGCGACAACATCCGAATTTAGCTTCGGCACCCCCGCCCAACAACAAGCACCTTCAGTGGCAACAACGCTTCAGTATGACCACCAAACTACAAATTCCTATTGTCAAGGAAATCCTCCACAATTCCAAAGAAGGGCAAGGTAATTTTCCCAACAACACAAATATAGGATACCAAAACAACCGCAACCTTGTTCCCGCTTAATCAAGGATATGGCTACCAAAATCAACCCGTGAATAATAACCGAACTAGAACTAGTTCCTGCTATCTCCTTTGGTAAATCCATACCCGATAAAACGGGCTGAAACTTTCCCCGACATACATGAATCAACAGAATCAAATCCTAGCTTCTATCCAACAGGTCTTCAAATTGTTAGCTCGGGATAAAAGTCAAAAAGAAACGTGTTCCCTTATCGCCAAGCAGCTTCCAAACCCTAATCCTACAAACACCATTTCCTTTGAACTCAATAATGCACCAAAATGACCTAGTAATCCAAGCTAGGGTGAGGTAAATGCCATTACCACTCTTCGCTCGGGCCAACCATCGACAATAATATACGTGATGCCGACGGAGTCGACGAAAGTCACGACCGACGCCCTTCCAACTCCTACCTACCTCAACCTATAACGGACGGTTGTACCTTCAAAATCTACACCTACGCCCCTAGGGAAAGAGACGCCGCCATCGATCCTTATATCGCGATTCCCCAAAAGCTCCGCTCCCCGCCCGCTTGGTAAAGAACAAACATGATGAACATTTTGATGAGATCCGTGAAACCTTCAAAAATTTGACCATAAACTTACCTTTCCTAGATGCGCTTTAAATGGCAAAGCATTTGCCCAAGCATGCCAAGTTTTTGAAGGAAATGTGCACCACCAAACGACGCATCAATGTACCTCAACAAGCCGCCTCATCGAAAAGGCGCGGTTTCGATTACCACTACCAATGGTGTGGTAAAGTATAGTGGACCTAGGTCGAAACCAAACCGTATCCATGCACGCCACAAGTATACCGCTACATCGCACTTTTTAGACTTAGGTGCCGGTGTTAACCTACTTCCCTACTACTTATTTAAGCAGTTAGGTCTTCATGAATTAAAACCTACCAATATGACTCGCAACTCGCGGATCGCTCCATCAAGTACACAAAAGGCATAGTAGAGAACGTTATAGTAAAGGTCCAAGATTTTTACTACCCAGTGGATTTTGTCATTTTAGATAATTTTTTTTGGCCTCGTGACTCCATTCCTATCATCTTGGGACGCCCTTTTCTTTTATCAATCGCTAACGCCTCATAAATTGTCGGACGGTTCAATGACATTGTCTTTCGAACCTTTCGCACCCCAGACCGAACTTAACGTGGTTCAAATTAATGAAACAGTTTCCGATCCTATAATGGAGGGCGAGATTAGCCCGGTTGATAGTCCGAACATGATTATTTCACAAACTCTTTTCCCCATTTTTGAGGTACACCAATTTCTTTCTTTGATAATCCGAGTTTGACGATGACTCGTGACGTAAGGGATGTCCATGCATTATTGGAGTCGCATCACTATTTGACCCTAATGCTTCGTGCAAACCGATTCGTAGAACCAGATTCGCTCTTTTCCATTGAAGAGATGATCCCTCACGAATCCTTGATCCCTAATCCTCCAACTCCGGATTTAAAACCTCTACCCTCTGATTTGAAGTAAGTGCATCTCGATCTCGATGGTAGTCACCCTATAATAATTTTTGCTCACTTGACTACATACGAAGAGGCACGTTTGATTCATGTCATTCGTGAACACCGCTCCGCTATCAGATGGTCCTTAGATGATATCAAGGGAATAGACCCTAGCATGTGCACGCATCGTATACATCTTGATGACGCACAAAAGACATCACGAGAACCACAACGCCTTTAATCCCGCCATGAAGGAAGTAGTGAGAGAGGAAGTTTTACGTTTACTTGATGCGGGTATCATATACCCTATCTCAGATAGTGACTGGGTTAGTCCTGTCCACGTTGTTCCCAAAAAGTCCGGCATTCAAGTTGTACAAAATGAAAATGGTGAGTGCATCTCCACTCGCATTCCTTTGAAATGGAGAATTTGCATTAACTATCGCAAACTTAATGCCAGAACCCGTAAAGATCACTTCCCTCTCCCATTCATTGACCAGATGCTAGAACGTTTAGCCGGTCATGCTTACTACTCTTTTCTTGATGGCTATTCTGGATACTTCCAAATCGTCATCGATCCCGCCGATCAAGAAAAGACAACTTTCACGTGTCCCTTTAGAACCTTTGCATACAGACGAATGCCTTTTGGTCTTTGTAATGCCCCAGACACTTTCCAACGCTGCATGCTTCACATTTTTAGTGATATGGTGGAACGTTATATGGAAGTCTTCATGGACGACTTTTCCATTTACGGAAATTCCTTTAACGACTGTTTATCCAACCTTTCTAAAGTATTAACGCGTTGAAGAGAAAAAATCTGGTACTAAATTGGGAGAAGTGTCATTTCATGGTTACCAAAGGACTTGTTCTAGGTCATATTGTTTCAAAAGACGGATAGAGGTTGATAAAGCTAAAATTGTTAAAATTTCTTCGCTACCTTTCCCATGTATGCGTTCGGATATCCGTGCCTTTTTAGGCCACTGGGTTTTACAGAGATTCATTCAGGATTTTTCTAAAGTTGCTCGACCCTTAACCAATCTCCCCTTAAGGATGTAGTATTTGACTTCAATTTCAATTGCAAACAAGCTTTTGATACTCTAAAACCGCCTCGACTACCGCCTCCTATCATTCAACCCCTCGATTGGTCTCAACCATTCGAATCGATGTGTGACGCTTAGCGACTTTTACTACTGGTGCCGTATAGGCCAACGACGTGACGACAAACCCATTGTCATTTACTACGCTAGTAAAACTCTTAACGACGCTCAACGTAATTATACCACAACTAAGAAAGAGTTCCTAGCTGTTGTCTATGCTTTGGATAAGTTTCGCCACTACCTAGTTGGAACATCGACCATCGTATATACTGACCATGCAGCAATTCAGTACTTACTCGCGAAAAAGGACGCAAAACAACGATTGTTCCGTTGGATCCTTCTCTTACAAGAATTCACCTTGGAAATCAAAGACAAGAAAGGAACAGAAAATGTCATAGCCGACCATTTATCAAGGCTGGTTAGTGACATCGATAGTGATTCTGAAGCTATCGGTGATTCCTTCCCAGACGAATACTTGTACTCTATTTTCTCATCCCCATGGTACGCGGATATCGTTAACTACCTAGTTACTGAGGAAGTCCCCTCCTTTTGGTCACGTCCTGATCATAAAAAGTTCTTATCCACTGTAAAATATTATTTCTGGGATGAACCCTACCTCTTTAAGTATTATTCCGACCAACTCATTCGTCACTGCATTCCCGACTGGGAACACACCGACGTATTATCCTTTTGCCATGAACAATCTTGCGGAGGTCATTTCAGTGGGAAGAAAACTGCGGCCAAGGTGTTACAATATGGTTTTTACTAGCCTACCCTTTTTCGCGATGCACACGAACATTGCATAGCTTGCATTCATTGTCAGCACCTAGGTCGAATTACCAAACGAAATATGATGCCCCTAAATCCTATCTTGATTGTGAAATTTTTTGATGTTTGGGGCATTGATTTTATGGGACCCTTCCCTATTTTCCAAGGTTTTCTATACATTTTAGTCAGTAGACTATGTGTCCAAATGGATTGAGGCACTCGTGATGTCGCTCAAATGACCACAAGACTGCCGTGGAGATTTGTAAAAGAAAACATTTTCTCTCGCTTTGGTGTTCCCAAAGCTATCATCGATGGGGTACACATTTTGTAACAAAATTTTGGGTTTTTAATGAAGAAATATGGAGTTACTCACAAGGTTGCTATTCCATACCACCCACAAACGAGTGGCCAAGTGGAAGTCTCCAACAGAGATAAAGTCTATTCGAGAAAACTGTCAACCCCATCAAGAAAGGATCGGTCTTCCGCTTATCGGATGCCTTGTGGGCATACCAACATCATTTAAGACACTTATAGGGATGTCTCCTTACCGCATTGTTTTTGGAAAACCTTGTCATCTGCCAGTTGAACTTGAGCATCATGCCCTTTGGGCCATCAAAAGCCTTAATTACAATATCATCGAGGCAGGTGAGAAGCGAAAACTGCAATTAAATGAGCTGGAGGAGATTCGGAGTGATGCTTATGATCTCTCGAAATCCTACAAAGCTAATATGAAAAGAGTGCACGACAAGCACATTTTTTGCGTAAGGATTTCAAAATTGGCCAAAAAGTTTTACTTGCATAACCCGTGATTACACATCTTTCCCCGTAAATTGAAAACACGATGGTCCGGTCCTTTCATTGTGTCACCTGTAAAACATTATGGGGCAATCTCTTTGCTTAATCCAAAAGATAACAGTGAATTTCGAGTCAATGGACAATGCCTAAAACATTACCACGATTACGCCACCGATGTTGAACATACTCTTCTTCGAATCCAAAGATACACCGACTAGATGTTTCGCTTGGCGCATCTCAATCTTGTTTCTATAGAGGGTATGCCATTTTGGTAGCCGAGCCATCTTCTATCTTAAGATCTCCAAAGTTCTTTGAAGTGTCTGGTTGCAAGCGCCGGAACCTTAGTCCACGAAAACTCTTTTTCAGAACTGAGTATAAATGTCTTCTCAGAACACGAAAGCAAACGTATTCTCGTAAACGATGGGTACCTAAAATTTCACCTCCTTCCTTCTCTTCCCTTTTCTACTCTCTACCTCGCGAACTTCAACTAATCATTTGGTGTAAGTCTCACTCATCACGAATAGGGAATGGTCATAGTTCTTTTGCTCGTAAACGACGTGCGCGAAGGATGGGCTGGTGTATGCATTGCCAAACACCCTTCTGTCTAGGCTTTGACTTCCTATCTGATACTAGCCAGTTTAAGGTATACTTTTGTCTAACACCAGTTGCGCAGGATAATATTCGTCGCCGCGACGTTTCTCCCACAGGTTGGGATTCATCTTGAGAATCTGACGTTAAAGGACTCAACTCGTCTTGAGTATCTGACGTTAAAAGACTCACCTTATAAATATGTTTATATTGTTGCCTTTTCCCTTTGCATTAAGTTTTGCACATGGGATTCGTGTCAAACCTCATATGTTGCATACTTGGAACACAAACGGGCAATGGATTCCACCAGACCAACCCTAGAATTGGTTACTTTGAGTCCCTTGGGGCGGTTTGAGGATAACCGTATGTAATAAGGGCAATTTTATTAGACCATAGCGCGCACGGTCCAGGATGGTACCGTCCTGCCCCTAACCCCATAATACATAGAGGTGAAGCCACAGTCTGGCTGGATTGGGTTCGCTCCAGAGCCGACATGACAGTTGTCTATGATTTAAGATGGTGACTCCCCTGGACATCCAGTGTTTTTCACGTATATCTCCCTTGTATGTAAATAAAACCTTTGTTTATAAATAAAACACTCTCTGTTTTTTTTTTTAAAAAAAAAAAAAAAAAAAATTGTGACTTTCAAGAATGACTCATACAATTGGATAGCATTTTTCGTGCCAATCGTTTTGGTATCTCATTCGTCCAATTCGGAGTCCAAACGAGTCGTGGGTAAACATTTAGATTTTTTATGTTTAAATCGGGCTTTAGGCTTGATTTGGGCTTCGAGAAATTTTTTGGCCCAACCAAAATATCGATTTCTCGGTCCATTTAAACCCAAAAAAACCAATAACACGCGTCACATTTCCATCACTCTTCTTCCTCAAAAACCGGATCTTGCCCCCTCTCGATTAAGTCTCGCACGAGACAGGCCCACACTAAAACTAGGTCTCGCGCGAGACCCTCACATCTCCCCACCAAGTTTTCCTTCCATCGAACATCCCATTTCTTCCCCTCATCAAGAATCAATAGCCATCCTCGCTCTAAGACCAAAGAATGGCCGGAAACAGACGGATTTGTGTGGAAAGAAATTTTGGAAATTTGTTTGAAAACGGGATGTTTGCTCCATTCTTTGATCACGAAATTCACTCTAGAGGATGGGAGAGTTTGTTATATGCCAATGGAGGGCTTTATTCCAAGGATTTGGTGATGAAATTCTACGACAATGGGAGCTTTAATGGCGACCATTTTTGGGTCACCGTCGAGGGTGTGCGCCACGAAGTCACACCTGTGTTGCTCTCCGGGATCACGGGCATTCCTCTGGTTGACCACGTACTAACTCAGCAGCAGTCCATGTACCCACGGACTTACGACCTAATGCTCGACACGCTAATCGAGGGAGAGTACAACATCGACGGGAAATGCGCGTATCAGCGCTCGATGCGACGGAACCAGCTAGCAGTGACTTAATGGCTGGGACTGAACGTCATTGGCACCTCAAACCTTCCGACATCAACAAGACCTTCCTCCACCTTCTCTGGATCCTCCAGATTTAAAGGGTAACTTCGCATCGCTACCTTTCTTTTGATATTATCACACATGCCACTCTTAGGTCAGCCCCCCTTGCCGCTCTAGTAACGCAAGTCATGATTAACTGGGTTTCTCATCCGCCACCCCACTACTCCCTATACCACAATATGAGAATATGCTTGTCTTCAAGAAATGCATACAGACCCTTTGGGAACCCACAAAGACCTAGGGCTGCCGAAAGCACGCTTAGCGTAGGATCCTCTCACCCACCATACTTTGATGAGACTGCCATGAGTAAGATCACCCAACCCATGAGGCCCTACATGTTGTGAACAAAGGGTCCGAGAGACATGTACACTCGCCGTATCGATGAGACGCACCTTTGGGCGAAGTTAAGGACAGATATGACCACTCGCCACGAAGTCGATGACGCATGAAGATGGGCTAATTCCAGAGGGAAATGAGAGCCTCCATGACTGATTTCAGACAATATGCTTACTCCCCGTAACCGGTTTCAGCAAATGTTCATGGCGAGCCAAAGATCGGGCCGTGCTCGTGATGGATACTCTTGGTGATATCCAGAGCAGTTAGCCTCCATGGGAGCTCGATCGCACGACGCCGCAGACTCCCGGTTCTTCTTCGCAGCGCCCCGATGATTCTCGCTACAAAGACTGAGGATCATCAGTAGCTAGATTTATTTTTTTCCGGTCTTGTATAATATTTATATCAGATATTTTATTTACGTGTTTGCATTTTCCAGCTTAATAGTAGATAGTTCCTAAATATTTCTATCTTGATATATTAGCTATATCTAATATTATAGTATATAGGTAGGAACATATATTGGTAATAATAAATTATATACATATATAAATATATATTTTACATGTCATACTTAAACAACAAATTTTAACGTAACTAACGTTTTATAAAACGTTCAGAAACCGATAATGAAAACGCATAAAAAAAAACGGTAAGAAAACGGTCATGAACCACATCTAAAAAACGGTCAGAAAACGGTCATGACCACATCCAGAAAACGGTCAGAAAACGGCAATTTTCTCTCTATAAATAAGTTCAACTCTTCCTCCATATTCACTCATTTCATATTCTTCCCTCTACACTTCTTATTCTAAAAACCATTTTTGGATCACTCCAAGCTCAAGATTCATGGATGCACTAGAAAAGTTTGAGCAAAGAAGAGATTGAATATGCTACTCAAGTCTTCATGCTCGGTTGTTTTATTATAGTCATGTTGTTCATGTGGCATATAGTTCTATCTAACATTTAGGTTTGTATTTAAGTCATTGTATCATTATGTTGTGTTTCCATACCGTTGTACGTTCTTACATCTTATTGTAATCGTATATCTACAGTTTCCTTGTCATTCTACTTACGTTTAAAAAAAAAAAAAAAAAAAAAAAAAGAAAAAAAGGGCACTCCTTGTCACATGCCCCATTCTTCTCATCCACACTACATCCACTTTTGCGCATATCTTAGAAGATACACGTGGTCTAACTACCCTGTGACACCTCAAAACGTATCTTTTACAGTTTCGGATGGGTGCTTATTTATACCAAGGATAGACACCTCAAAAATTTAACTTCCCTTTTTCCAAAATAATTTTTTCTTTTCCACCACTCCATCTTTAATGGCCCTCACTCGAAGTTTCGTGCCCGAGCAAAATTTTATGGAAAATTTCCAAAATGGTCTTTTTCATCCTTTTTTTGACACTGAAATATTACGTCGAGGATGGTACCCTCTTTTACACCATAAGCAAGCATTTTATTCCAGAGAGTTGGTCTTGTTATTTTATAAAAGCGGTTATTTCCAAAACGGACAATTCTTTGTCCGTGCTAACGGATGCGAACATGAATTAACTATGGAAATCATCTCTGAGGTACTTCAAATTCCTATTACAAACCAAGGAGTACACCTTCAGGATTCACCTTTCGATAATATCCGGCATCTGATGTTTGCAACTATCCTTCACGGCGAATACAACCAGAAAAACCGTATTGTTTATCAGAGATCCTTACAAAAGAACCAATTATCTGTGATCCAATGGGTAGCTCATAATGTCCTAGGCACGTCTAAGACTTCTGAAATAACCAAACCCCTCCTCCATTTACTTTGGGTCTTGCAGAGTAACTGCAATGATTTTTGCATTATTAAATTTCTTTGGAATGCGATCGCACGTGCCAGGAAAAAGGCAGCTCCTTTACCAACCATTGTGACACTTATCATGATACATTGGGGTTTTTCTAGTACTTCTCCTCATACACCTCTTCGAATAGCTAACATTCTTACCATTCACTCAGTATGTAGGAACGGATTTTGGAACCCCGACGTTGCAAAGAACCATGTCAGTGCAGGAACCAACGAAGATTGTTCCACCAACAACATCTTTACTGAAAATGCATTATGCAACGTATTTAATCCCATGGAAGGGCTTCTCTTAATTCAACAAGGACTGATGACATTATTCAAACGTCAGAACATAATTATCACCAGCCTTCTTGAATTTCAGGACCTGCGGACAATAAACGAAGAGGAACAAGCACAATTCTTGCACAGCCACAACCAATTCTTGGCAAATCACACTCTCATAATGGAGAACCACGAGATTTACCGCATTTAAAACAAAATGTTGCAAACAGTCGCCGCACGGATTGGATTGACATATAGAAAATCTTATAAACGGATCCCTCCCACAAAAGGATCCTCGCCGTTACTTGGGCCAATGAAACCATTTAAATTTTGCAATTTTATATTATTTATCATTTTCTTTTTAGTTTTTAATTTTCATATGGTAATTTGTTTTTACTTAATTATTCTCATCATACTCTAATATTTGTTTATCCTTGTCTAAACAGGTCACATTTTTTTTCACACATCTTCTACAATGGAAGCTCCAAAGATGATTCCAGAACAATCTTTCCACTCGTTGTTGAATTCTCCGGCATATGGACATCTTTTTAGAGACTACATCACTCGAGTTGGTTGGAACTCTCTTATTCTACACCCGGAGAAGACGTACTCCCCAGGTTTGGCAACTTATTTTTATGATCACATGGAAGATCTACCAGCTGTCCAGGGTTTCCTTTTGAATGGTTTTACACTACGTATTGGTAACACATGACACGCTTTTTATAAGCCAACAGTGGCTATGGCTCTAGACCTTCCTCCTCTTCAGCCAGATCTCCCCATTCAATACATGATAGAGAATGACCTTAATGACTATTCTAGGGAAGACTTTGCTGCCCAGTATGGCGATGGCCTTGCCCACGTCAAAGAACGTGTCGAAGCTGGCCGATGGTCGAATTCACTATTCCACTAGTCAGTATGACCATGAATGTTGGAACTGCCATGCTATTTATTCTTCTCAACATCATGGGGGATTGACATTTTTCCACTACATCAAAATCAGCATGTAAGACATTCCATGTATTGGCCCAGCAACATACCACCTTCGACATTACATAACTAGTAATTGAGAATCTTAAGAAGGCTCGGTCTTTTCAGCAACACTATATCACCTTGCCAGTTATAGCATGCAGGATAGTGAGGACGTACTTCCCTGAGTTTGCGGCCACCTTTCAGGACTGGGTAAAGGTCGAATTTATGTGTCCAACAAACAAGATAATTCGTTCTTTTGCAATTTCGACATGGACACGCCCTGCAAGGTATCTTAAGAAAGTTCGTTCTTTCCCTGATGATGATAAAATGATAGCTCATCTAGACAATGCAAAGAAGAGGAAGTGGAGTGAAGTTTGGAAAGCTATGATAGATTGGCGGGATGCAAAGGAATGGCATTTCTACGTGGACGAGGCAAGGAGGGACTATCCCCCGCCTCAAGGATGGGGCAATGTGAGTTGATGCATGTACATATTTGTTTTACGCTTTGATGTGAAATAAATAAATAACCTAACAATGTGCTACTCTAACAAGCAGTGCTTCTACTTTTATGATGTATAATATATAGTGTGTTACAATAAATTTCTGTGGAAGATGTTAGCTTTATTTTTGCTCAAAGCCTCTCGTATACTCTTTCTTCCTCTTAACACTTTGAGGACACAAAGTCCGAATTGCTTTGGGTGGTGAGAACTTTTGCAAAAATTAGGCATGCATAGTTGTATATAGTTTACTTAATGTCTAAATAAACGTGTTTAGTGACAAATTCTCGTTTCCTTTCTATGATGAAAAATATTTAGAAATCTCCCCTAGCATCGAAATCGGGACTTGTTCTTAGAAACTTAATTTAATAATTATGCAATAGTTTTTACATCTTTTCATAAGCATTCATGCACTGACTATCATTAAATGTACACAACAGTAAGTTTCTGGGACCTACGGTTAGACAACTTAGTTTCCATATCCTGTAAGAATCTAACCAAAAGCCTCAAAATGTATGATATATGAGTAATGACACGAGGAGGAGTTCTTCTTCCGAATAGAGAAGTTCACACGTCTACTTACTTGATCACTACCCAAATCCTAGGCGAGAATTTAGGCCTTTTTTGGATCGATATAGCCAAAAATTCACACCTGAAAAAAAAAAAAAAAAAATTACCGCTAGTTGCCCACTGAACCTTTCATTAATACTTTCCACTCACAAAAAAAAAAAAAATCATTACCCATATAGTAACCACAAATAAATAAGCCTACCTAGATGATGAGTATGAGAAATAGGATGAAGTGCAGAAAAATGAAGAGAAAAACCTTGTCACAAATCAAAATCAGTTACCTGTTTCAGAAGAAAAGAAAAAGAACAAAATAGAAATATGTTTCCAAAAATCAAAAGAAATGTCAAGGTTAGAATCCCCCCCCCCCCCAAAAAAAATCAAATCAAAAGGGAATACAAAAGCTTGAAAAATCCAAGTATGGAAACCCATGTTAGAAGCAGGAAAGAAAATAAGGATTCTCTAGTATAAATATCTCGAAGACCTTATTCTCTCATACTTATCATTTTTGAACTTTCCATTCCATTTTCTTCTACACTACCACCTAAGCCCCATAACACCTAATAAAGACCTCTAGCTCAATTAGGAATAGGATAATGTGATAATAAGTAGTAGTTGTGACTTCTCGACCTCTGGCCCTCTAACCGTCATTGAGTATGTGAGGAAACGTGTGCCCACTGCACACTGGAGATAGCAAAGCTTGAGTGGAAAAATAAGAGAGAAATTGTGTTTCGACACATACCTGTGAGAACCTAATTAAGGACGCTATCCAAAGGATCCAGAAATGGCCCTGCTCATACATTTCATTATTAGATTACTGCATGCATGCTCATACGTAGATGTTTCAATTATTGTATGTATATTAACTTGAATTTCGAAAGAATAAAATCCTTGTTTCCCCTGCTAATGAGATGTCTAGATACCGGAGATTAATTAAAGAAACAAGTCTTTGTTACTGAGTCGTTGTAGTATAAATGAAGTTTGTGAGTATCTTCTCTAGAAATCTCTCACGAGGCTATAACTCGTCCACTAGGGAATTCCTAGTGGTTCAAGGCCTTGTTGCATACGGTCAATGCAACCGCGACTCGCTAAAATGAGATTTAGCTTAGACAACACATTTTTGACCACTTATCGTTTTAATGTCTCTTCTTTGCTTGAGGACAAGCAAAGTGCTGTTTGGGGGTGGTGTGATAAGCACCCAAAACTGTAATATTAAACCCCGAGAGACATAGCATTTTGGTCGATTATGTGTTTAATAATCATGTAATAATTATATTTTCATACTTTTGCAGGATTCCGCAATTAAAATAAATATAGTGATAAAACATGCATTGAAGTACAAGAATACGGGAATAATTGAAGTTTCCCACTCGACCCCCGTGAAGCCCAACAAAGCCTGACTAAAGCCGAAGTTTCCAAAAGAACAAAACCAGTGCAGAACGGGTCCACATATAAAGAAGCAGCAAACTTCCGAAGCTCAAATCAGATAAATCTAGATGCCGACGTTGGCTAGTGAAGCTGCCAAGTATAGGAATATTTGGAGTTCCCACTCAATCCCCGTGAAGCCCAACAAAGCCTGACTAGAGCCGAAGTTTCCAAAAGAACAAAACCAGTGCAGAATGGGCCCACATATAAAGAAGCAGGAAACTTCCGAAGCTCAAATCGGATAAATCTAGATGCCGACGTTGGTGGTGAAGCTGCCATAGCGACCGGCAACTTAACTTTGGCGCAAGGACAAAAGTCGTAAAAACACCAAAATCGGGCGCCGCGGACACACCGAGTGGACACACTTTGGGGCCCGTAAGGCATGACGAAGTCGGCATATAGGCAGGTGGCAAAGAATGGTTTCAATTTGGTACCACCTCGGCAAGAGAGAAGATTACGCACCAATTCAAACCGGTGGTTTGAATTGAAATGAGCTAACAAACCAAACCTTAAAAGCAAAAAGACAAAATTAAAACGCAGTTAAAACAAAATTTTGTTTTGAACCATTCAATTAGCATAAAGCCAAAATCTAAAACATTCACGGATAGCCTTCCTCGTATCAGCCTATATATATATGAAGGGGTCGCCTTCATTATTACCCTTCAAAGATATTAATGCTTTAGCTTCCGCTTTAGTTAGATTTTTCCTTCAAGATTTACACATTCTCGCCATTTCCATTCCAAAGAGCTTAAATATCGTAAGTTATTTTACCCTTTAATAACAGATCATTTCTTTTCTAGTTTAATTTCTCATCCCGTGCATTTATTTACTTAATGTATACAACAAGTTTTATTATTCCTTCTATGACCATGAGCTAATCCCCCCCCTCAGGGGGAGGGTTATGCTGCTCGTGTGAAAATCCGGATTGACTCGTTAATATTCTAGAATCACTACTTAGGAATTAGGCTTAGAATTGACATCCGGTCCCAAAATGACTAGACTGTACAAAGTTGGACTGCTGATGCTCCAAGACAGTCTCACGCCACGACCCCAAAATGTCTGTAGCGACTCTCTGGTGTCAGACAGCTCTCCAATTCGCCCAGCTGATGTGAAATCGAGCCAGGAGATGAAATAATATACCAGAGATGAGGTATTATTGAAACTCCTTATGCTAGTGAAATGCGACCTAGAGATGTGGGCATGCTAGGGGGATCAATACTCGACGTCGTCTCCGAAAACGAGACGAAGTAGAGATGTAGTGATTTGGTAATATAAACTGTTAAAAAATGATTCTTGCATGAGCATGATTAACTCTCTCCCTGTTTCTCCACCCTTGTTCACCTACATAAAAATCACCGTATTAATTTACATTATTTGCATTACCGTAAAATTTATTAAACCAACTAAAAAAACCTAAAAATCCTACTCACTAAAAGTTGTAATTCCAGTTGTGAACCTATCCGAGCCCTAAGGTTTGGACGATCCCTTACTCGACCTATCCTACCAAACCCACGTGAGTAAGGTAACTTGACTAAAACGTACGACTATACGGATGTTGGAATTTGGACTTTGGACTTGGGTCTTTGGACTTTGGACTTTGGACTGTGGACCTCGGACTTAAGAAAATAAGTAACTGAAAACCAAAACGTGTATAAAGAGCGTTTTATCAGAAGCTTAAATCAAGCCCATGAAGTAAGCCTGGTCAAAATGGTCAATTCCGGGTCAAATATTGTAGAAAAATCAGCGAAACTTCGGAAAATCATATCTTTTGACTCTGAACTCTGTTTTGGGCGTGTGACCTATCAAAACGATCAGCGTAACAAGCTCTACACAATGGTGTATAACTTCCATCAATTTACTAGACTAGGATTTGAAGCAGGTCTTAACAAAGACAAAGTAAAAGTTCGATTACTATTCATCATGATGTCATTAAGTGGAAGCTTATGTAATCACCCACTTTCTCCACTTAATAAGTGCACAAACCACTCATAATTATTTATCTTATAATGGGAATTACTATTTCACCCACTTTTCTCCACTTAGATTAAATAAATTCCATTGTAAAAGTAGATTAATTTGTAACCTTTGGATTGAAAATGTAAGATGTAATCTTGGCCACCCATCTCACTCTTTTTGAAACTATAAATAAGAGGGGTGGTGCTCTAAATAAACTTGCCAATTCACTTATGATTTGTGGCCTTGTAGCCCTTCACTCTCTTCTTCTTCTCAATCTCTAGTTCTTTTGTAAGTGGTTCATAGGTCCTAGAATCATGAGCTAAACCCTCCTTTGTGGAGGGTTAATGATGCTCATGTGAGGAGAAGCTCCATTAATGGAGTCTTTCATTACTTTAAATTTTCACAAGCTTGTTATCAACATCAACTCCAAAATAGTTTATGTTGATAACAAGCTAGGACTTGTTAGGGTATTCTAGAGATAGAGTACCATAATAACTCCACATGCTAGTAGGTTGTCTTAGAGATAAGAAAAATCTACTAGGGATCAAACTTGATATTATTCTTGGGTTTGTCTATGAACCCAATAATAATTATAGTTCTTGTAATGAATTGATTAAAAATGGTAGTTATCCTTGCATGAGTAAAGTTAATCCTCCACATATAACTCTCTACATCTTTTTCTCTCTCTAAATTCTCTTTGTGTAATTAAGTAGGTACAAATCAAGTTTACGTAAATTGTAAGTTAAGGTAAAATAATCCAAGAGTAGTGTAAAAACTTCCACCTAAAGCCTTCTCTCATTAAAGGTTTCTTGTGATTAGTCTAGCTAAGTTGTAAACCAAACGTGCTTTAATGTTAGGCATGGGACGATACCTTTACTCGAGCTATCTTTTAACATAATTTGTGAGTAAGGTAATTGATATAAGTGTGAGTTGGAGTGACGTCCAATTTAACACTTATCAAACAGCGCCGCTACCGGGGAAAAGCTATTTCAATTTAATTCTTATCAAATGGCACCATTCTCGTCCTAACATCTATCGGAGCGCGACAACGAAGCACGTCTACGTCACGGGGAATCCCCCCACTTCTCTCCCTTCTATTTTTTTCTCTTTATTCTTTTTTGTCTACTGTTATATTTTAACTTTTGTTTTGTTTTTGGTCACAGGTTCTCATTTCTGGCACTAGATTCACGTTGCGGGACGCGACTGAAAAGGTGGTGTGCGCGAGTCCCCTTACTGAAGGGGACATTAATGTTTCATATCTTGCGAGGAAGTTCCGAAATCATTTTTATATCTATAAGGTGGAGTTGCGGGATGCTTTTCAGGTTCCATTTTCTACCAGTACTCCTTGACTCACTTGCTAGAGGAGTAACTTCTTGCATGATATAACCTATTTAGACCTTGTATACGTATAGTAGTATGTATTATAATATTTGTTTGCATGATTAGGATTATTTAGTATATATGTATGTATGTATGTATGTATGGTTTGGATGTTTGTATAAGTATTCGATTTTGTCAAGAAAGAGGAAAATATTCCAACAAGGGTTAAAATCTAAGTTGGGTAAGTTGTTTTTAAGCCCTTCGGGGTAAAGCTGCTCTCTATATGACATTCACAATCTCAATGAGTATTGACGGAATTGAATCTTTATACAAAACACGCGTTAACTAGTGTCGTATATATTGTGTAAACAGATGCATGTTTCGTGAGTTATCGTATATAGCATACTTATAATTTGAGTTGTCTAAGCATATTAGTAATATGAGATTTGTTTTTACGTTGCATGTTAAAATTTGTTGATTATAAGTTGTTTGCATGCTAGATATTTTTGTACCTTGTATAAATTGTGTTTTAGTTTGTGTTGTATTGCCATATTTGTTTGTATAATTCTTAACTACGTAAAAAAAAAAAAAAAAAAAAAAAAAAAAAAAAAAAAAAAAAAAACGCATAAATCTTAATCATATTCTAATGGTGTCTAGGAAACTTGAAAGTTGAGGTTACTTAATTAGGACCGTGCTTGCACGGAACCCTCCCTCGTATCTTTCCTGTGACTTGCCTGTTAGTTTATGCCATCGAAAAAAAAAAATATACAAACAGTGTCTAGGACACTTGCTTGATTGAGGTTCTCTAATTAAGGAACGAGCAAGCACAAAAAACCTCCTTCAACTCTAACAAGTGCCCTGCCTGTTGGTATATGCGCATGCGATTCTAGCTAGCGCTTAACTGCAACAATTCGCACAAGCCTAACTGTTGCCAGTAACTACCATAGTTATGGCCAATCATTATCGCAACATCCCTCCTGGAATAACTATGCACATCCAAAACCTTGTTCTTGTTATGGTAGTCATTACCATTGGGCTTCTCAATGTCCATCATATCAAGAGTTTGAGAATACTATGGGACAATCGTACAATTTTGAGCCTCAACATTCCAACTTGTATAGTACTCAGGAGTTTTATAGTCATCCTAATAATTCATGGAGTTCAACCACAACGAGTCAACGACCATTCATGTTTACACCTAGGCAGTCCGATTACAGGTTCACAAAAAGTCAATCCCATGAATTCTCTAGACTAATGGCCCAACAATCACAAATATTGAGCAACTTCCCAAGTAACATTACATCTACTCAGTGGGAAGTACCGAACTCCCAACTAAATTCGCAACCCCTACCCAATTCCTATTCCATGCCCATTCCATCCTTCCATACACAATCACCCACTAAACTCATGTTTAATTAGCTTACCAGTTGCCCTGACTATTCATTTCAATACCCAACAGAAGCACTGGCCAACACTGACAATACTACTCAGTGGGAAGAACCATACAATCCACCTTCCGCTCCGCCACCTTTCACAGACCTGATTTAGCAAGCAATGACCAATCATGCAAAAACACTTCAAGAAATAACACAGTCCTTGTGTTTGTTACAATCCACTTCGACATATGCCCCACCTGAGACTAATATTCTTCCAACCAGTCTAGACCACAACAAACAAGTGGACCAAAGTGTTACCATAAATAAAACATTTGCTGAACAACCACAACCCCATGACCCTCCATTTGACAATTGTGTGAACTCTATAGCCTCTAATGATGACTATACGCCTCAAAATTTAGCGTCTCTCATTCACCCTAGTGCACCATCACCCTTACAATTCATCATTGACATGTTAACCACAAACTATGAAACATCAGATTTCGGTCAATGTGAACCTTCTCACTTGGAAAAACGCACTGCTCTCATGAATGAGGAAATTCCTGCAGAGGACTCTTTAGGCCTTGGGTTGGAAAATGAATCGACACATATGGACGAACCCATTGAGGAAAATTTTTGAAGTTATAGGAAGAAAGGACAATGACATAGCCAAACTAGAACATTTTGATAATGTTATAATGGAACTTGTTACAGTTCCAGAGGAAAAAGGTAAGGAAATCGAGACCACTGATTCTAAACTGATGCAAGTCGAAATTGAGGTGTCTGACGTAGGAAATGTAAATTCTATCAAGCCTTCCATCTCTTGACCTTTTCGAATGAACCTCCAATTTGCACTTAAGCCTTTTGCCTCAGAGGTCCTATATAACTTTTTCAATCCTCACGGTGACAAATCTTTTCCTAGCCCACATACCCATGAGTCCATTGTACCTATAGTTGAGAGACAAGTTTTGCCTGAGTATTTTGCGGAACCTATTTTGTCTACTCTTTCATTAACTAAGTTTCATGAAGGACAACTACAACCTCACTTCCATTCTCTCTCATCTCAAATATCACAAGTTCATCTTTTGGGACATTCTCACTCTTTTGATCAACTACAACATGATGTGTTGCATGACGGGATCTTGCATAAGTTCTATGATGGGTGGAATAAGTTTATCTTTGTTACTATTCACCATAAAATTCAAAGACACCATTTCTTCTTGTTTGGGGGTGCATGCTATATTATATTTTTATGGCTAGACCAACAACTCTTTCGACTATTAGCGTATAGTTGACAAAATATCATCCATCCAGTTCCACCTCAAGGTGTGCACAGTCTTAGGGAATCTGACTTAAAAAGACCCCCATATAGTCTCGAGTATCTGACTATAAACAACTCATCTTGTCTTTCGGTGCACTCCATTCCATTCTTATTTAGAGGGAGTGCACCATATTGGTACCCGGGCCCTCCTTTATTTTCTTTCTTGGAGTATGTGGTTGCAAGCGCCGGAGCCTTCGTCCACAACAACACTATTTCAAAATTGAGTATAAATGTCGTCTGATATTGGGTTGTATATATATATATGTATTTGGTGTGTTTTTCCTTTTTGTTGTGTGATATTTGTTTGTTGTTTGTTTTCTTTGCTTAGTGTGATATTTTCAGTTTTCTTTTGGTATATTGTATATTGTGCTTGAATACCATTTTGTTGCAGTTTGTTCGCTAAATCTTTGCTTAAGCTTCTCAGGTATTTTCTCTCTTTCTCTTACACTTTGAGGACAAAGTGTCCTTCTGTTTGGGGGTGGTAAAAACCTTTTTTTTTTGCAAAAATTTAGCATATTATTAGCTTGTTTATAGTTTTTTCTTTCTTTCTTTTCTTTTCAACGTATTTAGTGACAAAGTTTTGTTTTCTTTTCTGTGATGAAAATTGTCTAGAAATCTCACCTTAGCACTAGGATGAGAATTTGTTCCTTGAAACTTAGGTTAATACGTAGGTAATAGTTTTTACATCTTTTCATGAACATTCATGCAATAAGTATCGTTGACTGTACTTAGCAGTAAGTTTCTGGGACCCACGGTTAGACTACTTAATTTCAAATCCAGTGAGAATCTAGCCTAAAAGCCTCGACAGGAGTGATTTATGAGTAATGACACAGAAGAGTAGTTATTTCGAGTAGAGAAATCACACGTCTACTTACTTGATCACCATCCGAATCCTAGAAGAGAATTTAGGCCTTCTTTGGATCGATATAGCCAT
This sequence comes from Coptis chinensis, assembly GCF_015680905.1. Taxonomy (NCBI): domain Eukaryota; kingdom Viridiplantae; phylum Streptophyta; class Magnoliopsida; order Ranunculales; family Ranunculaceae; genus Coptis; species Coptis chinensis. The sequence continues at coordinate 99,607,840 of NC_141458.1, forward strand.
AAATATATACCTGTACAAATTTTATCGCTAGTCGCCCCATTGAACCTTTCATTTAGCCATTTTCATTTTCACCAACATTTCCTTACCCATCTATTAACCCCAAAATAAAATAAACCCATCTATTGGATGAGTATGATAAATAGGATGAATGCAGAAAAGTGAAGAGAAAGACTTGTCCAAACAAAAATCAGTTACTTGCTTCAGAAAAGAAAAGAAAAATAGAAATAAGTTTCCAAAAAGAAAAGAAAAAGAAAGTTAGAACTCTCTAAGTCAAATCAAAATGAGTCACAAGCCAAAAAAGCATGAGAATGGAAACATAAGTTAGAAGCAGCAAATAAAGGATTTCTCTAGTGTTAAATTTTTTGAAGACCCTGTTCTCTCATACTTATCATATTTTTGATTTTTCCATTTTTTCTACACTATCCCCTAATCCCCATAATTCCTATTAAAGACCTCTAGCTCAATTAGGAGTAGGGTAGTGTGATAATAAGTAGTAGTTGTGATCGATTGACCTCGACTCTTCTGAATGTCATTGAGAATGTGAGGAAACGTGTGCCCACTGCACACTGGAGTAAGCAAAACCTGAGTGGTAAAAATTATGAGAGAATTTGTATTTCGACACATACCTGTGAGAACCTACTTAAGGACGCTCTCCAAAAGATCCAGAAACGGCCCTGCTTGTACAGTTTATTGTAAATATTCACTGCATGCATGATCATATGTAGATGTTTTAATTATTGTAAATTTATTAACTCAAGTTTCAATGGAATTAGTTCTTGTTCCCCGTTAATGAGATGTATAGATATATGAGATTAATTAAGGAAATAAGTCTTTGTTATTGAGTCATTGTAGTATAAATGAAGTTTGTGAGTATCTTCTCTGGAAAACTCTCACGAGGCTATAACTCGTCCACTAGGGAACTTCTAGTGGTTTAAGGCCTTGTTGTATACGGTCAATGCAATCACACTCTGCGAAACGAGAATTAGCGTAGACTACACATTTTTGCCCAACTTATCTGTTTAGTGTCTTTTCTTTGCTTGAGGACAAGCAAAGTGCTGTTTGGGGGTGGTTGATAAGTACCCAAAACTATAATATAAACCCCGTAGAGACATTACATATTGGTTAATTATGTGTGTAATAAATGTAAAATAATTATATTTCCATGCTTTTGCAGGTTTTGACACGTAAACGATGAAATTTCAACAAAACCGGCATTTTGGCATGGAAACAAGGTGAATATGCTAATTGGAAATAAAACCTTTTTATCAAGTCCAAAAGAAGTCCATTGGAAGCTTAAATCAAGCCCATGAAGTAAGCCTAGTCAAAATGGTCAATTCCGGGTCAAATCTTGTAGAAAAATTAGCGAAACTTCGGAAAATCATATCTTTTGACTCCAAACTCCGTTTTGGGCGTGTGACCTGTCAAAACGATCATCATAACAAGCTCTACACAATGGTATTTAGCTTCCATCAATTTACTAGACTAGAATTTGAAACAGGTCCGAACCAAGTCCGAATTCAATGACAAAGTTAAAAATCCCAAATTACTATTCATCATGATTAAATAAATTCCATTGTAAAAGTTTAATTTGTAACCTTTGGAAAATATAAGATGTAATATGGAGGGGTGGTGCTCTAAATCACCCCTACTTTCCACAACGTAAGTCCTTTTACGTGTCTAATTTATCAAAGAATTCTTAATAATATAGTGGAGTAGATAAGTTCGCTCAAAACCATTATCTAAATTATTTATCTTGTAATGGGAATTACTATTTCAATCCCAATTTTCTTTCCCAATTCATTAGATTAAATAAATTCCATTGAACTAATCATTTCTAGAAAGTGGAATAGAAAATACGGCATTTTTCTACGATAATCGAATCAAGCTTTCATCAGGTTTTAGCCTTGAATCATTCCATTTCATTTCCATTTAGATTAAAACATTCCAACTAAACATAATATAAAGCATTGAAATTTACTTTAAACAATAATGAAATCTAATTTAATGATTGAAAATAAATAAAAATTTGAAATGGATAAAATCTTTTATTGATCCTAATGAAGAACAAGATTCCCATCTTAAATAAAACTAGATCTCCTTTCTAAGCTATCTACTATTATTTAAAACTATAAATTCAGATCCAAAAATCGTGCATGGGCTTGAGGGCCTGTTGGTGCTTTTCGTCCACTAAATAAACTTTTTGGCATAAGGTAGGCCCAATTCACTTGTGATTTGTGGCACATTTACGCACATAATGGACTTTGAAGCCTTAAAACACGTAGCCTTACTTCACATAATTGGTCTCTTTATTAAGGGTTAAAACTTTTTGGGCTTCTTCTTCTTCTTCTTCTTTTTCTTCTTCTTCTCAATCTCTAGTTCTTTTGTAAGTAGTTCATAGGTCCTAGGATCATGAGCTAAACCCTCCTTTGTGGAGGGTTAATGATGCTCATGTGAGGAGAAGCTTCATTAATGGAGTCTTTCATTACTTTAAATTTTCACAAGCTTGTTATCAACATCAACTCCAAAATAGTTTATGTTGATAACAAGCTAGGACTTGTTAGGGTATTCTAGGGTAACGAATTGATTAAAAATGGTAGTTATCCTTGCATGAGTAAAGTTAATCCTCCACATATAACTTTCCACATCTTTTTCTCTTTCTCTAAATTCTCTTTGTGTAAGTAGGTACAAATCAAGTTTATGTAAATTGTAAGTTAAAGTAAGATAATCCAAGAGTAGTGTAAAAACTTCCACCTAAAGCCTTCTCTCATTAAAGGTTTCTTGTGATTAGTCTAGCTAAGTTGTAAACCAAACGTGCTTCAATGTTAGGCATGGGACGATACCTTTACTCGAGTTATCTTTTAACAAAATTTGAGAGTAAGGTAATTGATATAAGTGTGAGTTAGAGTGACGTCCAATTTAATTATTATCACTTATGCATGCCTTTCATGAAAAGATGCAAAAACTATTGTACGAATATTAGTCTAAGTTCAAAGAACGAATCCTTACTCTATTGCTATAATGAGACTTCTAGACCATGTATTCATCATAGAAAAAGGAAACAAGATTTTTAGTACTAAACAGAAAAACTATTTTTGATCTTTTTGAAAATATTTTAAGAAAGAAATAAATATACTAATATACCTAATATAAGAAATGCCTTGTTTTTGCAGAATGTTACTATACCACCTCCAAACAGAAATATGCTTTGTCCTCAAAATATGAAGAGATAAGAAAAAATATTACCATAGGAAATGAACAAAAACGGCAGTATGCCTGTATTATGGTCTTCGTGATGAAAATATACCACCCCCAAACAAGTTTGGAGCGTGGGTTGATGGATATAGAACAAGAAATACATGGTTTATCTAGATAGTAAGTTACATAATTATTCTACCATGAAATTTTTGAGTTTTTGTATTTATTTTAAAAAAAGCATATATAATGCAGAAATTAGAAAATTTTGGTATGATGTACTTGTTTTACCTTCTACTCATATACCAAATTTTCCATAAGAAAATTCTAAATATACATTCATACTACTAACAGTTATTACAAATAATAAATGCAAATAGTAAACATAAAACTATCTATACGGACGCTTGGGATGTGCCTAGTCAGAATCCGTGCGTGACTCGTCGTTATGCCGAGAAGATCCTTCTCCTGGTTGACGACGGTTTATGTGTTCTCTACCGGTGACAGCATTCTGTATCCTATGCAATGTCTTTGCGACATTGTGTTGAGAGAATCTCTGCTTATGCTGGAAGGCTTGTTGATTACCTAGTCTGGCTTCTTGAGTTTGCCTGAGTTTGAGAACTTGCTCGTGGAGGAGTCTCTAACCCTCATGGAGGAAATAAATTATGTCTATTGGCTGAGTGAACTGGCAAGTAGCGCCTAGAGCAAAGTTGTCTTCAGGTTCTGGACTAGCACGAATGTGCTCAGCTGCTTTGGATGTAGGAGAATGCTAGTATTGCTAGACACAGTGGGCATAGATGGGACCAGTCATAGCGTACTAGAATTCCACTTTGTCATTAGGAAGCTCAAAATCCGTTTATTGCATGATGAGAGTTGCAATCACAGGGAGGGAAGCATAAGTCCTACGGACTTTACGAAGCTGCTCCCAAATGAAATGAACTATGTAGAAACTGTTTTTCTGCTCTTGTAGAATCCAAAGAATGTGCAAAAATACTCTTACCGATATCGGAGGGCTTGGCTGAGCCTATAAGACTGTAGGCTATCCATTGTGAAACTGCCAACTGATTCCTCCTCAGCGAGTTTTGATAAGTGCAGTGAGATGTGGTGTTCTTCCTACCCTCCAGAAGCATCTCGGCGATCAGAACATGTACAGACTTATTTTCTGGAGACTGTTCTGTCTGAGTGTAAGCATTCAACGGAATCCCGATGGTTTCACTCACAACCTCAGTGTAAGCTCAAACGTACCCTCAACAAATGTACAAAAAACCATACCATCCGCCGCTCGGTGCATACTTTTATAAAATGAAAGAGTGAGCGAGGGAGAGTAAGTTGTATGCACCAACTCAACCAAAGACTCCCAATGTCTTCTCTCTATCTCTGCCTTGAAATGTATACCAAAAAGAATGGAATTGAATAGGTGCTCAAAATTTTGTTCTGGAACGATTTTTGTGACCTAGTTCATTTCGGCTTTGAATTAGTGAAATAGGAGTGGAGATTTTTTGTTGGGGTAAAAAATGGAGTGAACTGTGAAATTTTTGGTGGGTGGTGTTGGTGGGTAGAGGGGCGGACGTGACCTAATTAGGGATCGGTGTGGGTTGAGTTGCGGTGGCTAGGGTTTTGTTTTGGCTAGGGAAGATGGAGAGCGATGGGGGTGAACACGGGGGTAGAAATGAAGTAGGAACGTGCACCACACATGCCCTTTTTTTTAGGTTTTTAATTTTTTTGGCCCGAGCCCATATGAAATGCAATAATTATGATCTTGTAGTTTGTACCTCGAAAAGTGTAAAATGCAGATTCCCGTTTTGTTACCTGTTCGATTTGGACCAATGAGCTACCAAAACGATCGGCTAAAAAAAACCAATGCAACGGTATATCACATGCTATCATCCAAGTGTGAATGACACAAAGGATGATGGAGAAACGCCTTGAAATGCGTAGATGTCATAAGTTTTAAACATAAATGAGCTCTAACAGAAATAGAGAGTGTCAAACTTGAAAGCAAGGTGTACGAATGGTGGAATGAATAAAAAAGAAAGCTACGAGACCAAAGGAAAATGGAACATTATTTTGGATTTACAAACTTTGAAATTAAAGATTAATTAATTTTTTTGGACTAAATTTTTGAAAAGCTGTAAAAAGGTAGGTCGTTTATAGTCAGATCCCCAAGACTGAACATAACACGAATCATTCCCAACCAGATGGTGGGATGACATGTAGAAGTTGTTGATGACTTGCTGGTGTTAAACAAGTATAAACTATGAAAACTGAACCTTCGCTAAGAGGTTGAAGGCCAGGGCAATCTAGTGTTTGACAGCGCATACACCAATTTTCCCTAACTGCACGTCTTTTGTGTGTGAAAGAACTTTTTCCTTGACCTGGTTTTGTATTGTGAACTCTTTTCCAAATATCAAGTTTTATATCAATTGGAAGAGCTATAAAAACTTTAGAAGGGGTTGGTACACGTCTCTATTGAGTACTGCTCCGTGGAGAAAAACTGTTTTTAGACATTTTTGAAAAGTTTTCAAGATTTTTAGAAAGGGAGGGGGAAAAGAATTTTTGAAATTTTTGTACAAAATGAGTCTTTTAATGTCAGATTCTCGAGACAATAATAGAGAGGTGCATATAAGATAGAATTGAATAGATAATGGTTTCACTTTGGGTTACACCATTTGTTTAATTTTAGATTTTGACGCCTCGTTGAGTCCCCCCCCCCCTCAAAAGGTATCTCTAGCCATATAGAGGGTTTTACATAAGAAGATAAAATTAAAATTATACATTTATCCAGTATCATTTTGGTTACTCTGGGATGTAATAATTTAAAATTTTATATCCTCAAGTTTTTGAAAAACTATATAGAGATATATAAAGATAACTCGTACAAAAGACGTGATTTCTAAGGCTAAGTTTTTAAAACAAACCATAACAAGTGATCTTAGGCAACTTTTGTGTCGGCTCTGAGGCAAACCCAATCCAGACTGACTGAGATTCAGTTACACGAGTTGAGGGATTTACTGCGTAAGACATAAACGTCCAGACCAGTGTGATTAGTGTGGTGATATAGGCAACCTTTAATAAGTAAAACCGATCTCAAACCGCCCCTAGATTGTATTGTTCTAGGGGTTGGTCTATGTAGAATCCATTGCCCATGTTTTAGAAAATCACATGACTAGTGTTGTATCGAGAATCCTCTATTATAAGCACATGAAACACAAGAGCTTTTATAAAACACAACAAAGAAAATCTATTCTGAAAAAGAATGTAAAATAAAGAAAAAGAAAAATGTATACTTGCTCTATAGGAATAGACTACTTGATAAGAGCCCAATACTATAGTTTTAACCACTTAACAATCATACTTTTAGACCAATTATGCGAGTAATAAACAAGAGTTAATGCTGATTACGTGTTTTTATGTATTTCAGGCAGTAAAGTCGATTATGTGCAGAAATGTGCCATTTTGGCGAGATAAAGGAGCAAGGGTTGGTTGCTAAGAAGTTCTGTGCTAAAGGCCAAGATTCAAGGAGACAAAGCCTTTGTATAGCTCGATCAAAAGCTGAAAAGTCAACACGGGCAAAAATAGTGCACAAGTCAGCAGAACTTCCGAATACCATATCTTTGGACTCAGGCCTCGGAATTGGGCCTACCTTATGTCAAAATGACCGGCTCGGAAAGAGCTTTCCAATGGACAAAGCCTTGACCAAAACAAAGGAGCAAAAGTGGACGAAAAGTCTGCTAAAGTAAAAGCCAGTTGAAACAGGCTCTGTGAACTGAAGAAATTGGGCTTTGGGCTCGATTTTTCGGCCCAAAACATGGTTCCTCAGCCCATGCACGAAATTGTGGATCTGATCTCCTCCTTTACATAAAAACAAGACTTAGCTCTTAAGAAAATATAAAAAAATAGTTTAGAATAGAAAGTAGCCATTAGAATAGCTTGTAGATCTAGATTTTGAATTTCAATTAGTTAATTAATTAGTTTCATATATTGTTTTTAGATTAGTTATTTGAATGATTGTTCTTCATTGATTACATAAATAAAATAGTAGTTCTTGATCATTTCGATTTTGTCATTTAAATTTGTAGATCTAATTTCAATTCTTGTTGTTATTTAATTCTTAGTTATTAATTAAATTTGAAGCATTGTTTAGTTAAAATTAGTAAAGTTCAAATCTTTATATTATGTCTAGTGTTAATTCAATGAGAAATGATAGCTTGATGAATCAAGGCTAAACCTCCATTAGAGGGGTTGAAGAAGCCTTGATGAAGCTTGATCCTTGTTAACTTAGAATCGTCGTGAGAGTTTATTCCACTCTAGAAGGTCGTTGATTTGCCATGAGAATGGGTGGACGACCTCACATGTTAGTTATTAATTGGTAGAGATGCCATGTATAATTAGGGATTAGAATTACCATTTTGATATGCGAAGCATTGCAATTTGGATCATGACGAATCTTTGTTAGTTGATTAAGTCGAGTTAAGGTGGTTTCAATTCCCTTTAATTCTTATTCTAGATTCGAACCTTAGCATTCTGTCATTTCGTTATTCATATCGTGTTATTGAATTCACATCGTAGTATAAAATCCCACCATTACTCTCATTAGACTTTGAACAGACTTGTCAATTGTAGAAAACTTGAATGCTAAAGGATTAGGAGTGGAACGAATCTTTTACTTCACTCTATTTCGATAGATTCGAGAGAATAGATATTTTTGATAAGCAATCGAGCAAGCATAAAAAATAGTTTAGTTTTACTTGCGTTTTGAAGTTTCATCGTTTTATGTCGTAGGAAAAACTAATCATTTTTATCGTTTATCAAATGGCGCCGCTGCCCTCTTAGTACTCTTTAGTATTGTTTTCTTTAAAATTGATAGTTTTTCAAAGTCCCATAACCCACTCACCCTTGTTTGATTCTTACCGGGGTTGTCCATTTCAGCACTGCAATTTTCCTCAGAAAATTACTCAGAGCGCGACCCGCGCCCTGGGCAAGCCAAATTGGAGCGCACCCTGCGCCCACACGCCTGGAATTCCACTCCTTGCCTGAGTGCGACCTGCGCCCTACCAAGGCCAACTTGGAGCGCACCCTGTGCCCACACACCTGGAATTCCACTCCTTGCCTGAGCACGACCTGCGCCCTACCAAGGCCAACTTGGAGCGCGACCTGCGCCCTGCCTAGGCATATTTGGAGCGCTACCTGCGACCTCTGCTGGAACAGCCCGATTTCCACAGGTTTTTTTCAAATTTACATTTCTTTCAAAGTTTTTGGTGTTCTAACTTGTTATATACACTGAGCACGCGTAAACAAGACGCTATTCATAAGCGAAGTAAGGAGGTTTTCAGGTACTCTTTTCTTCCACACCTCGCATCTTCTGTTAGAGGTTCATACTAGCATATCAGGATTGTTTGGAGTGTTGTTGTATTTCGTTAAGATTGGTTTTAGCAATGCATGAGATTAAGGTCAGGCCGAAGAAAAACGCCTAATGTAATTAACCGACAAAATCAACAAACACGCCTTACTACACCTTTAGCTAGCAAACACACACCACACCTGAAGTAATGGCTGAAGAAAGAGAGACTCCTCTCTCGGACTTTTACAAAGCCTTGAGCGATAGCCCTAAATCTTGCATCGTTCTATCAGACCTAGTGGGGGATTTCCGAATCCCCCAAAATATATTTAATTTGTTACTTGTTTTTCATGGGATAGACCATGAAAAACCTTATCAGCACATGCGTAGGATTGACCAAGTCCTTACTACCTTCCACCATCCTACGGTTGGTGCTGAACAAATTAAACTGAGGGTATTTCCTTTCACTTTAGCCGACAAGGCGGCGTCTTGGTTAACTGCCCAAGCGCCTAATTCTGTGGACTCATGGGCTAAACTTGTTCAATTGTTTATGGAACATTTTTACCGACCACTGAAGACCGATGAAATGCTTTCCAAGATTCATTTCTTTCGACAGAATTCTCATGAATCATTTTCAAAGGCTTGAAATCATTTCACCGATCTACTTATAGAGTGTCCACACCATAACCTCGCTAAAGACACGCTAGTTCGTGCCTTTTTCAAGGGACTGTTACACCACCATAAGGAGGTGCTTGACATAATGAATGGGGGTAGTTTCCTAACTAAAGGAGCCTCAGAGGCGTAAAAATTTTTAGAAGATCAAACTAAGCATAATAATAATTGGGGGTAGTGATGATATCTCCTGTTGCGCTAGTTCTTCTACAACAGTTAAAGCCGCGGGTATGTTTGAGATGAAACCTGATCCGAAACTTAAAAATTTAATCGAATATTTAACTAGAAAGGTAGAGGCTATTTCTGTTCAACAAAAGCCTATCCCCATCATGAATGTTAACTCCAATCCATGTACTTTCTATTTGAGTCCAGAGCACCCCGACTCCTATTGTCCTCTCGTTTACGAACAACAAACATTACAACAAGATAATGTTTATTCAATTAGTAGTTATACTATTTCTAACGCCCCTTAGAGACAACACCCCAACTTCAGTTGGAGAAATAATCAACAAGTAACACCTCCAGGGTTTAATAATCAAAATGTTAGGCAAGCAAACAATTAAACCAAGCTCCACCACGACAAGGACAAGGTCAGGGTAATTATAATAATTATAACAACCAAGCGCAACCACGACAAGGTCAAGCACAAGGTTAGGGTAATTATAATAATTATAACAATAATAATTATAATGCTAATAGAGGTATCGTTACGATAAATAATCACTATCAAAATCCACCCATTAATAATCAACGTGACATAGTTCTTGTCACACAACCTATAGCTAACACTCTTCCACAACCGGATCATTTCGATACCTTTATACAATCTCAACAACAGATTTTACAAGCCATCCAACTTTCTTTACAGCAGTTAGCTCAAGAGAAAGTACAACCTAAAGGTGTGTTTCCAGGACAAGCAATACCTAATCCTAAAATAACAAACACAGCCTTTGAGGTGAACGGTAATACTAGTACGGAAAATGCAAACGTAGGTGAGCTAAATGCCATCACCACTCTCCAGTTTGGCAGAGTGGTTGATAACAATGTAACTATGCCTATAGTTACCCCACAAGTAGTCCCTACACCAGAGATTGAACTAGATACCGAAATGGAAACTGAAGAGCCTACCCCTGTAGAGGTACCAGTTAACCCACAACCTAAGAAACAAAAAGTAAAGCTTAGACATCCAGTTGAACCATACGCTAAGTATAGAGAGAAACCACCGTTTCCACAGAAATTAGCTATGTTAAACCGAGATACAAACTTTGACGAGATTAGGGAAGTATTCAAGAATCTAACGATTAACCTACCCTTTCTCGAAGCAATAAAAAAATTACCTCACCACGCTAAGTTTCTTAAGGAGTTGTGCACTACTAGGCGTAGGACAAATATTCCTAAAGATGCCTTTCTAACTGAACAATTTCGAACTTTATCAGAACATAATGGAATAGTTAAGTATAAGGACCCTGGTCGTCCTACTGTACAATGCACCTTAGGAGATTCTCACACGACCACCGCTTTATTAGACCTGGGGGCAAGTGTCAACTTACTCCCGTATTATTTATACAAACAAATAGGTTCACAAGAGATGCAACCTACTAAAATGATGTTGCAATTAGCGGATAGGTCTATTAAGTATCCTAAGGGTGTGGTTGAAAATATGCTAGTTAAGGTCCAGGATTTTTACTATCCTGCTGATTTTGTTATCCTTGATACAGAAGTCGTTAATGACTCTGTTCCGATCATCTTAGGGCGACCATTCTTGGCAACTGCCAACACACTTATAAACTGCTGCAATGGTTCGATGTCCTTATCTTTTGGCCATCTTTCGGTTGAGGTAAATGTTTTTAAAATGATGAAATAGTTACCAGATTTGTCTATTGATGGAGAGGTTAGCATGATCGAGAGCTTAGCTCAAGATTACTTTAATAACACGTTTCCAGAAAACCACATGCATAAATTCCTTTATTTTGGAAGTTCAAATTTTGTTGATGACTCCTACGTAGAAGAAGTCAACACCATCTTCAAGTCTACACAAATCGTAGACCCTTCGGTTGCTCCATATACAGAGTTTGAAGACCTGTTTCCTAAGCAAGTATTCATTACTCAAGATGAGGACCCTCCAGAAGCTTTTATCGACATACCAACCACCTCGGTATTTAAACCTCTTCCTCCTGAGTTAAAATATATTCAACTTGACCCGGATGATAGTCATCCGGTAATTATATCTTCTCTGTTATCTAAGAAGGAAGAGACACGTTTAATCAGGGTGATTAGGGAACATCGTTCTGCGATTGGTTGGTCCCTAGCTAACATTAAGGGAATTGACCCTAATGTGTGCACTCACCGTATCCATTTAGAGGATAACACAAAGACTTCTCGCGAACCTCAGCGTCGCTTGAACCCTGCCATGAAAGAAGTGGTCAGGGAAGAAGTCTTACGGTTACTCGATGCGGGTATCATATACCCAATCTCTGATAGCTAATGGGTAAGTCCCATTCATGTAGTTCTAAAGAAATCAGGGATCACCATGGTACGTAATGCCAAGGGTGAATATATTGCCACACATGGTCCTATGAAATGGAGGATCTGTATTGATTACAGACGTTTAAATGCCATGACACGAAAGGATCATTTTCCCTTACCCTTTATAGATCAGATGCTAGAACGTCTAGCTGGTCATGCTTTTTACTGTTTTTTGGATGGCTACTCTAGCTATTTCCAAATTATTATTGATATTGATGACCAAGAAAAGACTACCTTTACATGTCCTTTTGGAACATACGCCTATAAACGAATGCCTTTTGGCCTTTGTAATGCTCCCGGTACCTTCCAGCGGTGTATGCTTCATATATTTAGTGACATGGTAGAGCGTTTCATGGAAGTATTCATGGATGATTTTTCTATCTATGGAGACTCTTTCATTGACTGCCTATCTAACCTATCTAAGATTTTGACACGGTGTGAAGAGAAGAGTCTAGTTTTAAATTGGGAAAAATATCATTTCATGGTAAAAAAGGGCATAGTACTAGGTCACATTGTATCTAGTGGTGGCATAGAAGTTGATAAGGCCAAACTAGATAAGATAGCGACTCTACCTATACCATGGACTGTCCGTGATATTAGAGCCTTTCTAGGCAATGCAAGTTTTTATAGGCACTTTATCAAAGATTTTTCGAAAATAGCTAGGCCGCTAACTAATATGCTTTTAAAGGATGTCATCTTTGATTTTAATTTTAACTGTAAATAGGCTTTTGAAACTTTAAAAGTCACCTTAAGTTCTGCACCCATTATCAGCCTCCCGATTGGTTTAAATCTTTCAACTCATGTGTGATGCTAGTGATTATGCAGGTTGGTGTCTTTGGGATTTAAACTAGATAATAAATCCACTGTTATTTATTATGCTAGTAAAACTCTAAACGATGCTCAAAGGAATTATACAACTACTGAAAAAGAATTCTTACCTGTCGTTTATGCTTTAGATAAGTTTCGTCCTTATTTGGTTGGTTCTAAGACCCTAGTTTACATGGACCATGCAGCCCTTAGGTACCTTCTCGCAAAGAAGAATGCTAAGCAGAGATTAATCTGATGGATTCTCCTCCTGCAAGAGTTCACACTAGAAATAAAGGACAAAAGAGGTCAAAAATGTAGTTGCCGACCACTTATCTAGTCTGACAAACGACGATGATAGTGATTCTGAGTCCATACCTAACTCTTTTCCTGATGAGTATTTGTATGTTGATAACCATAAAATGAATAGTTTACCTACGAAATGAACGATGAATTCAAAACGTAAGTAAACTAAAACTAATCTTTTACGAGTCTATTATCAAAGGTTCTACTCTCGATGCGAATTGCACTAAGTGGAGTAGGAAGTTCGTTCCACTCCTAGTTCCCTAGCATGGATTGTCTTCTAAGTCTAAGAAATCAGTCTTAAGTCAATGAGAGCTTTACGAAATGTTATGCTAACAAGACACATTAATTTAACTAACGAGATATAATAAGTAACAAGATAAAATATAAACTAAAGTTAATCTACGAAGCTACGGAAATACGATTGTTTGAATCTAGATAAAGGATTGTAGGGAATTGAATCCACCTCTAATCCAACTTAATAACCTAGTATAGATTGTCGATCTCGATTCTTACGCTTTCACTGCAAGAATTTCGAGAGTCTAATCCCTAGTGTTCATGGCATTTCTACCGGATACTAACTAGCATGTGAGGTCGCCCACCCATTCTCATGGCTAAACACTCCACCTTCTAGAGTGGAATAGATTCTACAACCAATTCTATACTAAACAACTAAGTCTTCATCAAGGCTTCATCAACCCTCTAATGGAGGTTTTAGCCTTGAGTCATCAAAACATAATTTCCCATATTATTATAACTAAACATACTATCAAGATTCAAATTTACTTAATTAAACAATAATGAAATCTAATTTAATGACTAAAATGAAATAAGGACAGAATTGAAATTAGATCTAGAATTGGAAATGACAAAATCGAAATTGATAAAGAATACTACTTTATTGATCTAATCAAATGAAGAACAAGATTCAAAGGTTTAATCTAATACAATGAATTGAAACTAATTAAACTAAGTTCTAAAACTAATTAATGGAGGCTAACTAATCTAGGTCTAACTATCTACCTAACCTAACTGCCATTAACAATGAGGCAAGCTTTTGTTTTTATACATCCAGATCCAAAAATCGTGCATGGGCTTGGAGCCATGTTTTGGGCCAGAGAATCAGGCCCAAAACCCAATTCTTTTCAAATTCAAAAGGCCTCTTCAGCTGTAGTTGGCTTCAACAGACTTTTCGTCCACTTCTGCTCCTCCGATTGGGTCAAGGCTTGGACCATTGCAAAGATCTTTCCGAGCCGGTCGTTTTGACATAAGGTAGGCCCAATTCCGAGGTCTGAGTCCAAAGATATGGTATTCGAAGTTCTCACGACTTTTTGCTCCTTTATCTCGCTAAAGTGGCACATTTCTCGCACATAATGGACTTTGAAGCCTGAAATGCATAAAAACACGTAATCAGATTAACTCTTACTTATTATTCACATAATTGGTCTAACAAGATGATTATTAAGAGGTTAAAACTACAGTTTTGGGCTCTTATCAAACCACCCCCAAAACAAAGATTTTGCTTGTCCTCAAGCAAAGATGAGAAATTAGAATAAGTGACCAAAAATGGAGTTCTAACTACTCGCTTACTGAGTGCGACATTGCATTGACCATATGCAACAAGGCCTTTAAACCACTAGGAATTCCCTAGTGGACGAAGTTATAGCCTCGTGGAGAGTTTTCCAAAGGAAGGTACTCACAAACTTCATCTATACTACAATGACTAAGAAAATAAAACTATTGTTTCCTTTATTCATGCTCAACTATCTATACATTTCTCTAGCAATTGAATAAGAATAACCAAGTCAAAACCTAAGTTAATATATGCATAATAATCTATCATCTACAATAAACATATACACAATGAGTAGTACTATAAAATGTTTAGCGTGTTTGTTTCGGTGAACTCGAATAAAGCGGCCCTTAAGTAGGTTCTCACAATAATAGTCAAGAAACAACACTCTGATTTTTCCACTCAAGTTTCACTACTCCAAAGGTGTACAAGGGCACACTTTACCTTAAATCTCAATGACATACAGTGAAGTTCTGAGTCGATCAAACACATCCGCCACTTACTATCACACTAACCTATTCCTAATCGAGCTAGAGGTCTTTATTAGGTGTTACGGGATTAGGAGATGGTTTAAGAAGGAAGGAAATGGATATTCAAAAGGACAAGTCCGAGATAATAGAGTCTTCATATTATGTAACTTAGAGAAAAAACCTTGTTATTTTCTTTTTTCTTCTATACTTTGTTTCCATCCTTAGCCATATTTTTTTTTTTTTCTTCTTCGGCTTTTGACTCCCTTTTATTCTATTTTTGGAGTTTTTATTTTATTTCTATTTTTATTTTTTTTTCTTTGGATGGAAACTTATTTTCTTTATTTTTCCTCAAGCACTAACTAATTTTTGTTTACACAGTGTTTTTTCTTCTTCTTTCTTCATCATTCTATTCTCGACTTTATTCTAAATCGGGTAGGTTTTATTTATTTTTTTTTTTTTTATTTTGTTTTGTTTTGTAACAGGGTAAAGGAATTGTGGTTTATGGAAGGGCTAATGAAAGGCTCAAAGGGGCTTAATTAGCGGAAAATAATTCATAGGTTTAAATTTCTCGCTATATCGATCCAAAGAGGGCCTAAATTCTCGCTTTAGATATGGTTTAGTGATCAAGCAAGTGGACGGTGATTTCTCTATCCGATTTTACTTCTCCCTTGTGTCATTTCTCAAATGTTTCACTCATATAAGGCTTTAGGCTATATTCTCACAGATTTGTAGAATAAGTACTCTAGCCTAGATTTCAAAACTTATCGCTAACAATCATAGATACTCATGTAATATATTTATAGATAGATGTAAAGATTATTACCTATATATTAACCTAAGTTTCTAACAATTATTCTCGACGCAAATGTACCTACGGAGACTTCTAGATTGTTAAGAGCATGCATGAGAAAGAAACAATACCAATATTCCTAAGTGTATAGCATAACTTATTTATTTATATTTTTTGAATTTTTGAAATTTTAACTAGAAAACAAATGCATATTATACATATTTATATCCTAGCAGATGTCTTAATTACACGGTTTCTATGCCCCCAAAAAGAAGCATGCTTTGTCCTCAAAGCATTTAAATAAAGAGGGTAGTAAAAATACCATTGAAACGCTGCGGAAATTCGTGAACATCCGCAAAAAACAAAGTTAGAACGCATTTAATATAGGAAATAAAAACCGACGAACTCTATAAGAGGTTCCACCCATTATGGGGTTAATGTAATTAAATTGCTTCGGGACATAAGCGCACACTCAACGTAAACTAAAACTTACCTCCACTCCGCCGTTATTCGCCATATTCGCCATCCTCTACTTCTATAAAGAAGTGAGGCTCCTTCGGCCCCGCCATGCTATGATAATTTGCCGTGCTTCACGCCATTTATCATCTATGGTTGCTAACCTATTAAGTGCCACTTGGTCCGATGGGTGTGGGTGCAACCCGGGTGAGGTTGTATCCGCCACCCTTGCCAAGTCATTGCACGGAAAGATCGAATAATACTATTGGTGGGTCGCGACCGCGTCTACCCTAATCCAATCCGCGGAAACGGTACAAAAAAAAGAAAGAAACATAGCATAATACGCGAAATTAGAACAGCATAAGAAGGTACTTATGCCTCATGGTATGGGCTCGTGCTAAACTAGACATCAAAGTTCGAAGGTCATAGAACCGGGCGCCCCGTATAAAGCAAGGAAAAACGCCGCAAGTGGCGCCATTCACGTAAGAAAACGCCATTCCCTAAAATGTTTAGCATAATCCAAAACATAACAGTTCAGATGTTCATGGACAAAGCTACCAAGCGGCAACGCTATAGTCCCCTTGGTCCTCAATACGGAAAATGCCCGCCCCATAAGCCTCGCGGCAAAACTCATAAGTGTAGACATGCATATTATCGAATCCAATAGCACCATGGGTCTTGTATCTCACCGGCATAGCAAGTCCAAGAACAAATGCTAGCAAGAACCTCGTAATTTCCATTTGTTCATCGCCAATGTTGATGAAGAACACTTGTTCTCCATCCGGCCTCTCAAAGAAAATGCAGCTTATTATAAAAATAAGATGCAAGTGCCGAGAATAAAGTTCAGCCGTCTTTACCATAAGAGGTTCCCTACCAACGATGTGATCACCTCAAAACCAAGCACCGTAAGTAGTGCTTTGGAACAAATCTTCGAAAGACTGTTCCGTATTATTATAGGAGATGTCATCTCAAAACTACGCCTGAACAAATGCAAAACAACCGGTACTACGCTAAAAACCGAAAATTTCTGGTCCACGAAGTCGTATGCTGAAAGGCCAACTAACTAGGGCGAAGTCGCTTTTGTATTTTGAATTCCAGTGTTTTAGCGAAGTCGTCGCTGCTTTCTTCTGGCGCCTCCTCGAAAAAATTTTCTCGCCGTGTAGGGCGCGAGCACGCCTTCCTGGCGCTGGCCCGAAGCTGCAGATTTGCAAAAATGGAGACAAACGCGGGAATCGCGGGGTGTGAAAGGTGCGTGATGGAGTTTAGGTGTAGTGTGAGTTGTGAGGATAGATTGTATCAAGTTTATATAGGTTTTAAGTTGCTAAAATGGGTCGGAAAGTTGCCAAAACTAATTACGGCAGCTCGGAGATCCTAAAATTTCCAAACCCGAAAACGAAACAACTCATTTTCTTAATTCTAATTCAAACCCAAGATCTTTTAGGTTGATTATATGATTGAATGTACCTATTTAATCTAGATTTCATCCTACAATGATACTTAATCATATTTCTAGATATGCCTAAACAACCATATTTTCACCTTTTACTCCGCAATAAATTCTAACACTAGGTTATATAAAAAATAAAGCTTGAATTGATAAAACCACCCCCAAACAAGTCAGGAAGGTGGGATCAATATGAAACAACCACACATACCGAAAATAACCCCTTATATTAAAATTTTCATTCGAGTACCTTTCACTACAAAATTCAAAATACTGAAAAATAAAAGTTACATTACAATAAAACAACAAAAAAATAATAAAACAACAACCACTATCAATCCTCGACTTCTAAACACCTCGCCATCGGGTGGCGGAGGGCACACTCTCTAGTGGTGGCTCCCGGCTCTCGGCGGTCCAAAGAAAGCCGTCCGCCTTCGCCGACGACGCCATGCCTCGAAGTCGTGGTCCTCGGCGTAGTCCGTGATGAGGTGGGAAGCGCGGCAAGCATATCCATTAAACCGGCGCTGGGCTTCCATCTCACCACCGTTCCTCCCATCTCTCATCCTCTCTCGGTGCGGATCTCGGTTGTGATGAATAGTCGCCGTCGAGTCCGAGGTCCGTGCACACATAGTGTTTAGTGAACGATGCCCCTATGAAGCATAGCCATGCTCTCGCGATCGACCAACACCTCCGAAGGCATCCGCATCAAAGCAGTCAAGTCTTCCTCATCCCTGAGGCATCCCCGATGTCCCCGATCCTCCTCTTCATTCTCAGCTCCACCATCCTCTTCTTCTTCTTCTATCCTCAGCCCTCCTCCAAACTTGTTGGACACACTCCCTATAGATACGCTGCGGTTACGGTGCGGTAATGTAAATCCCATCGACGACGGAGTCGCTTTCATCTTCAAAGATGATCTTGGTGATTAACACAGAAGAGGTGCCAAAGACTTTCCCGACCCCCTAATCATGCTCAAAGAAAAGTCCAAGATACAGAAATCGTGATTTCCGCCCCCTCGAGTACCCATAAGACGGGGAGGCAGGTCGACCGATGTCGCCGACCTTGTCCTTCCCTTTAGACATTCCGACCAATCCACCGGGTCAGAAGCCACCGGGTTGGTCCCCGAGGATGCCCGGGCGAACACAATGGGAGTTTGTATTGTAGCTCCCATTGATGACACCACGCCCATCGAGGCTCTACCCCCACAAACCGGGCTCCCGTAGAGTGGCATCCAGATGGATTCTAGGTGGAATGCCTAGAATCTCACCAACAAATTCAAAGAGTCAACTCCCTCCTTTCTTCCTTACCATCACAAAATCCTACTCCCTCCAACTCCCTCGGTGTTGTAGAACCGCCGACCAAGTCTTCATGGTAGAAGGCTTCGTCGAAAGTACCACAAACTACCCCAGCCTCTACTAGCCATTTCACACCGTGAAAACGGCGCCGGCGTGGTCGGCAAAGGAAAACTTGTTCCTGTGATAATTCGGGTTGTTGAGCCATCTAGTGTTTGGAATGGAGTGGGGTTTAAAATGATGTGGTGGTGGTGGTTTAAATTGACCGACTAAAAGAGAAAGTGGTGGTGGTGGAGTGGTGGAGGGCGCAAAGACCAAAATTTGTAAATTTCGTGGTTTTAGTGATTTAAATTGGTGGGGGGTTGTGGTGGTTTGGTTTTAGAGAAGATTTGGGGTTAGGATTTGATTTTGGGCGGGTTTATTGTATTTTCTTTTTAATTTTTATTTTGTTTTAGGTTTTGGAGCTTTGTTAATGGCGGAATGGAAGAAAAAAAAAAAAAATGAACTGTTGCTAAATGTAAGTATGCGCCGAGCGCCGGTCGTGGCGCTGGTTGCTGGTTGGCCCCAAGCCCAAAATCGAAATTTTTGATTTTTTCGATTTTTCGCTAACTTCAATTCAAAATTCCCACTTCGCTATCGGGTCCGATTTTTGCAAATGAGATATGGAAATGATCAGAGAGAATTTCCTATCCAATGATCCATAAAACACTCTATTCCGACTTCAGGTGACATACGAGATAGTGGAAAATGCCTCGGCGCGGCATGACGAAGTTATGCTTAACGAATGAACTCTAAATTAATAGATTATGTCAATCCGAATCGTAATACAATTAAACGCCTAAGCAACTCTAATGGGACATAAAACATTTTAGTACGGAAACATTTAACACTTCCACCCCAAACAAATTTTTACAACAAAGCTTAGAAAATTTGTTTTAGCAAATGGTCTTTTAAAGTCGATTCCCTCGACTTCCTAGATTACTATGTTTATTTTTTTTTTTTATTTTATTTATTTATTTTTTATTTATTTATTTTTTTTTATTTTTTTAGAAGAAAAACACAATAAGCAATAAAGACATAATTCACACCATAGAGAAACATGACTAAAAAATCCGAAAAAAATGCAAGCAAGAGTGGAAAACGTGAACTATGTGAACCGTGGACTTAGATCCGTACTTACAGCCACACACACCATGTGGGGCCCCCGTTACCTTTAATGGTGCACTCACCAATATATTAAAGTGAAAGGAAGTGCACCAAACACAGAAATTGAGTCGCTTATAGTCGATACTCGAGACTTTATCTAAAATATATGTATGAACATGCAGCTGATCATATATCAACAACCTAAATAGTTGTGGATCATTCCATAAATAAATATCACAGAAAAACATATCCAAACACAATCAAGCACCAAGATTTCCTACTACGACGCACCTAGTAGTGGAATGAAAACGGTCGGATAACCCTATTGTGTAACCTATCATGCACCTTCTTTTTAATTTTGAATGAGTGGGTGTTTTAGTAAATAAGTGTGGAAAAGTGAATGGTTGTGGAGAATATGGTGGATATGGATAAGTTGTAGAAAGACACCCCATAATAATGAGGATGTGGTTTTAGCACCAACTCATTCATCAGGTGTGTAGGGACCGCCTCAATTCTGAAAATGAAGGTGTCAAATAGTTTGTCCTTCCTCAAGTATCCGCTTTGCTAGAGGATTTAAAAAATTATGAAGCACAGAGAAACAAAAAATGATCGAAAGTGCAAACTCGAGATTCCTTTGAAAGGGTGGAAGGAGGGGAATCGAGGTGGATGTTGTGCAAGGTAGATCTTGATAGGGTGAATCGTCACCTACCAAGAAACTCATCAATTCCTCATCTAGATTGGTCATATCCACATTACTATGGTAGTCCTCTACATCTTTGAGAAAATCATCTATCCCTTCCTCATCAATAATATGTGTATCGACTAGTGTAGGAATGAAAATGTTGAGTCCGACTTTCCAAAGGAAAGAATTTTGGGCATATGACTATCGTGGAACGGTTGTTGAAATAATCTCGAACAACGCTGATCATGCTAACCTCTCCATCCATAGACGAATCGGGTAATCGCGGTCCTTGTTTTAAAAACATTGACTTCAACAAAGAAGATGGCCAAAAGACATGGACATTGAACCATCACGGCAATTAATGAGCGCATTGGCAGTTGCCGTGAAAAGACGCCTAAAATGATCGGACAGAGTCGCTAGCTTAATTTCTGATCGAGGACTACAAAATCAGCCGGATAGTAGAAATCCCGAACTTTTACCAAAGACATTTTCGACTACACCCTTTAGGATACTTAATAGACCGATCAGCTAATTGCAACGCCATTTTAGTGGGTTGCATCTTGTCTAGACCTATTTGTCTATACAAATAAAATGGGAGTAAGTTAACACTAGCCCCCGTGTCTAATAACGCTGTCGTCGATAGGAATCTCCTAAGGTGCATTGTACAAAGAGGATCTACTTGTGGTCCTTGTACTTAACAATTCCATTATTTTCGATAAGGTTGGGAATTGTTCTCGTTAAAAAGGCGCCTTTTGGTATATTTGTCTTACGCCTAGTAGTACACAATTCCTTAAGAAACTTAGCATGATGTGGTAGCTTTTAATAGCTTCGAGGAAGGGAAGGTTTATAGTTAGATTCTTGAAAACGCCCCTAATCTCCTCGTAATTTGTATCCCTAGTTAACATGGCTAATTTTGTGGAAACGGTGGTTTCGCCTATATTTAGCAATGGTATCACCCGGATGTTTAACCGCGGGCTTTCTCGCTTTTAGGTTGTGTTGTAACCGGTACCTCTACAAAGGTAGGCTCTTCAGCTTCTATTTCGTATCTAGTAAAATAGTAGGTGTAGGGTTATCGGTGGGGTAACTATAGGCATAGTTACCTTGTTATCAACCACTCCACTTAACGGAGAGTGGTGGTGATGGCATTTATCTCACCTACATTTTCATATTCATTACTAGTATTATCGGTTACCTCAAAGGCGTGGTTTGTTGTTTTAGGATTAGGTATTGCGCGACCTGGCAACACACCTTTGGTTTGGGCTTTATCTTGAGCCAACCGTTGGGTTAAATTATTAACGGATTGTAGAAGCCGCCGGTTAGATTGAGCCATGGTTTGAAAAGTTTTTGGCTCACTTGTATGAAGGTGTCAAGGCGATCCGTTGTGTGGGTGTAGTAGTCACGGTGGTGTGGACCGAACTATTTCACGGAATTATTTATGGGTGGATTTTGATAATTATTATTGACCGAACGATACCTCTATTAGCATTATAATTATTATAATTACCTTGACCTTGTGCTTGACCTTGTCGAGGTTGCACTTGGTTGTTATAATTATTAAAATTACCCCGACCTTGTCCTTGTCGAAGTGGAGCTTGGTTAAAGCCGCTCGCTGGCCTAACATATTGATTATTGTACCCTCGAGGTGTGACTTGTTGGTTATTTCTCCAACCGAGTTGGATTTTGTCTCCAAGGGGCGCTTAGGTTCACTATTAATGGAACAAGCCTGCTCATAGGCTATAGACGCTGGGAGTCGGATGCTCGTGACTCCAACAAACTACATGGGTTTGAATTTACATTCATGACGGGATAGGCTTTTGTTGTACGTAAATGGCCTCTACCTTTTAGTGAGTGATTCGATTAGAGTTTTAAGCTCGAATCGTGTTTAATTTCAAACATACCGGGCGGCCTTAACTGTTGAAGAAGAACTAGCGGAGCGGAGTAATCGCCACTACCCCCAATTATTATTTCGCTTTAGTTTGATCCTCTAAAAATTTATAAGCCTCCGAGGCTCCTTTGCTTAAGAAACTACCCCCATTCATTATGTCAAGGACTTCTTTATGGTGGTGTAGAAGTCCTTTGAAAAGGCACCTAACTAACGGGTCTTTCGCTAAGTTATGGTGTGGACACTCTATAAGCAGATCGGGTGAAACGATTCCAAGCCTCCTCAAAAATGATTCATGAGGATTTTGTCGAAAAGAAATGAATCTTGGAAAGCATCTCATCCGTTTTTAAAGGTGGGTAAAAATGTTCCATAAACAAATTTGAACAAGTTTAGCCCACGAAGTCCACGTAATTAGGCTTTGGGCGCTAAACCAAGACGCCTTTATCGGGCTAAGGTGAAAGGGAATACCCTTAATTTAATTTGTTCCGCACCAACCGTAGGATGGTGGAATGTTGTTAGACTTGTTCAATCCTACGATGTAGCCGATAAGGTTTTCATGAAACCATGAAAAACGGGTAACAAATTAAAAATATTTGAGGGATTCTCAAATCCCACTGGGTCCGCTAGAACGATGCAAGATTTGGGGCTATCGCCAAGGCTTTGTAGAAGTCCGAGAGAGGAGTCTCTTTCTTCCCCATTATATCGTGGTGGTGTGTGTGAAATAGTAGTTAGAGGTGTAGTGGGTGGTATACTAGATAGATTTGATTGTTGATGTTGTTGTGTATTTACGCTCGTGTTTTGTTCGGCCGACCTTAATCTCATGCAAGACTAAGTCGAACTTAACTAAACATGCAACACTCCAAACAATTCGATATACTAGTATAAACCTCTAACCGAGATGCGAGGTGTGGAAGAAAGGAATACCTGATCGCGTCCTTGCTTCGCTTTATGAATAGCGCCTTGTTTACGCTTTGTTCGTTTAGAGCAGGTTAGAACACCGAAAAATATGAAAGATCAAAGTTCGAATCAAAACCGCCGAACTCCGAAATTTAACATAAATTTAACACGGATAGCGCAAGGCCGAAAGTAATTGTCAAATTACGTTGTTTTAGCTGGTCGCGCTTCCAAATGGGGCGGGTCGCTCCGCTGTAAATTCGAATTATTTTTGAGCGCTGGTCGCGCTTGTATGGTATGGGCTGGCCGCTGGTAGAGACGAAATTCCAAGAACTTAGCTGGTCGCGCTTCCTTTGCTGGCGCCATTCGTATTTTTTCGAAATTTGTCAATACTGAAAATGGGCAACCACAAGATGAAATAAACAAGGGTGGGTGGGTTTAATGGGACTTAAAAATGACTACTTCTACAAGGAAAACAATGCTAAAGTGTAACTAAGATGGCAGCCCATTTGATAACCAGAAATGAATAGTTTACCTACCTAAATGAACGATGAATTCAAAACGTAAGTAAACTAAAACTAATCTTTTACGATCTCTATTATCAAAGCTTCTACTCGACGCGAATTGCACTAAGTGGAGTAGGAAGTTCGCTCCACTCCTAGTTCCCTAGCATGGATTGTCTTCTAAGTCTAAGAAATCAGTCTTAAGTCAATGAGAGCTTTACTTAAATGTTATGCTAACAAGACGCTGTTAATTTAACTAACGAGATATAATAAGTAACAAGATAAAATATAAACTAAAGTTAATCTACGACGCCACGGAAATACGATTATTTGAATCTAGATAAAGGATTAGAGGGGAATTGAATCCACCTCGAATCCAACTTAATAACCTAGTATAGATTGTCGTATCTCGATTCTTACGCTTTCACGCAAGAATTTCGAAGTCTAATCCCTAGTGTTCATGGCATTTCTACCGGATACTAACTAGCATGTGAGGTCGCCCACCCATTCTCATGGCTAAAACACTCGACCTTCTAGAGTGGAATAGATTCTACAACCAATTCTATACTAAACAACTAAGTCTTCATCAAGGCTTCATCAACCCTCTAATGGAGGTTTTAGCCTTGAGTCATCAAAACATCATTTCCCATATTATTATAACTAAACATACTATCAAGATTCAAATTTACTTAATTAAACAATAATGAAATCTAATTTAATGACTAAAATGAAATAAGGACAGGAATTGAAATTAGATCTAGAATTGGAAATGACAAAAATCGAAATTGATAAAGAATACTACTTTATTGATCTAATCAAATGAAGAACAAGATTCAAAGGTTTAATCTAATACAATGAATTGAAACTAATTAAACTAAGTTCTAAAACTAATTAATGGAGGCTAACTAATCTAGGTCTAACTATTTACCTAACCTAACTGCCATTAACAATGAGGCAAGCTTTTGTTTTTATACATCCAGATCCAAAAATCGTGCATGGGCTTGAGCCATGTTTTGGGCCGAGAATCGTGCCCAAACCCAATTTTTCAAATCCAAAAGGCCTCTTCAGCTGCAGTTGGCTTCAACAGACTTTTCGTCCACTTGTGCTCCTATGATTGGGTCAAGGCTTGGACCATTGCAAAGCTCTTTCCGAGCCGGTCGTTTTGACATAAGGTAGGCCCAATTCGGTGGTCCGAGTCCAAAGATATGGCATTCGAAGTTCTCACCGACTTTTGCTCCTTTATCTCGCTAAAAGTGGCACATTTCTCGCACATAATGGACTTTGAAGCCCGAAATGCATAAAAACACGTAATCGCGATTAACTCTTACTTATTATTCACATAATTGGTCTAACAGTATGATTATTAAGGGGTTAAAACTACAGTTTTGGGCTCTTATCATATGCTATTTTTTCTACACCATGGTATGATAACATCGTGAATTATTTAGCGGCTGATGTTATTTCTTATGATTGGTCAAGAAATGAACGTAAGAAGTTCTTGGCCAGAGTTAAGCTATACTACTGGGATGAGCCCTACCTTTTTAAGTATTGTACGGATCAGATTATTCGTCGTTGTATTCCCCACTGGGAATATAATGAGGTTCTCTCATTCTGCCATGAAAAAGTATGTGGTGGCCATTTCAGTGATATGAAAACAACTGCTAAAATTCTACAATGTGGGTTTTATTGGCCTACTCTCTTTAAAGATGCCCAAGTGCATTGCAAGGCGTGCATTCGTTGCCACAACAACTTGGGCGAATCACGAGGCGTAATATGATGCCATTGAATCCAATCATGGTAGTAGAAATTTTTGATGTATGGGGCATTGATTTCATGGGTCCTTTTCTAGTTTCACATGATTTCATTTATATTCTAGTTGCCGTGGACTACGTGTCTAAATGGGTAGAGGCCATGGCTTGCCGTAGCAATGACCATAAGACAGTTGTGTTTTTTGTAAAAGAGTATATTTTCTGTCGTTTTGGCATTCCCAAAGCCATCATTAGTGATGGTGGAACACATTTTTGCAACAGAGTTGTTGCATCTCTAGTGAAGAAGTATGGAGTTACACATATGGTAACAACTCCGTATCATCCACAAACTAGCGGACAAGTAGAATTTTCTAATAGGGAAATCAAAAAGATCTTAGAAACAACTGTAAATCCTGATAGGAAAGACTGGTCAAAGCATCTATCTGATCCCTTATGGGCATATAGGACTGCTTTCAAAACTCCTATAGGTATGTCTCCTTTTAGACTTGTATTTGGGAAACCTTGTCATTTACCCGTTGAGTTGGAGCACCATGCTATGTGGGCTATAAAAAGCCTTAACTTCAATTTTGACGAGGCAGGTGTCAAGCGCAAGTTGCAATTTAATGAGCTTGAAGAAATCCGTAGCGATTCTTCTGATATCGCAAATGATTATAGAGCTAACATGAAACGTGTTCATGATAAGCAAATCTTGTGCAAAGAGTTTGTGGTAGGTCAAAAGGTCTTACTTTACAATTCCTGTCTACATATTTTTCTAGGGAAATTAAAAACCCGTTGGTCTAGTCCTTTTCTGGTTACTGAAGTCACCCCTTACGGGGTAATCACCTTGGTAAATCCCAAGGACAAGAGTACCTTTCAAGTTAATGGCCAGCGGTTGAAATATTTTCATGAGCTATTGTCCCCTGATGTAGAGGAAGTCCTTTTACAGAAGCCTCTCTATGAGGACTGAACTTTTTCATTGGTGTACTTCATTTCATTTCCATATATTGGTAAGTGCACCATTAAGGTAACCGGGCCCTCCCTATGGAGTTTGTGGCTGTAAGTACCAGATCCTAAGTCCACGTTTAACATAATTCATGTTTTCCACTCTTGCCTGTTTTCTCGGTTTTTGAGTCATGTTCCTCTATGGTGTGAATTATGCATTTAATGCTTTCTTGTTTTTCTTATATTAAATTTTATTCATAAAAAAATAAAAAATAAATTGTTAAAATCACAAACATAGTAAGTTAAGAAGTTTCGGAAATCTGACTTTAAAAGACCCACTTTTAAAAAAACAAATTTTCTAAACTCTGTGTCTAATATTTGTTTGGGGTGGGGTGTTCGCTTCCGTCCTGGATTGTTCAACTTTCCAGTTGTGTTGTTTAGACAGTTTAATTGTATTACGATTTGGGTTGACATTTTCTATTAAGTTAGATTTCATTCATTCGCATAACTTACATAATACACGCACTTCGAGGCATTTCTATTTTCTCATATGTCATCCACAATCAGAATAGAGTGTTTTATGGATCATTGGATTGGAAATTCTCTCCTGATCATTTTCATATATCATTCGCAAAAATCGGACCTGTAACGAAGCAACAATTTTAGTTTGAAGTTGCGTTAAAAATCGAATTTTTTGTTGATTCGAATTGGGCTTGGGCCCAAGCCCATAGTACACCCCAAGAACGCATCGCGTTCTTCTTCCTCCTCTTCTCCAAACCGCCATTAACAAACAACCAAGTTTAAACCCTAAACCAAAAAAAAAAAAAAAAAAAAAAGAGAAACATAACTACACCCACGCCAAACATTTAATTCACTCCCAAATCTTCTCCTAACTAAACCCACCACCACCTCCACCAAGTTAAACAACCAAAACCACCGAAAATTCAAAAAGTTTGAACTGCCACCACCCACCACCGCGTCTCCTGCCTTTAGTTTTAGTTAGGGTGTTTTAAAACAAGTCTCCCTACCTTATTCAAACCACAAATCTTATCAAAACTCCAATGGCTCAAAGACGTTGGATATTGCCGGAGCACGCATTTACTGCTTACCAATTCGCGCTGTTTTATGGTGACGAGATGGTTAGGAAAGATTGGAGTGGTTTGTGGTACTCGACAGACGATTTTTATTACAAAGATTTGGTCCGAGAGTTTTACAGGACGAGGGAGTTGGATGGGAATCGAATTTTCGTTAAGGTGGCTGGGAGGAGGAGGAGAGCAGTTACTACTGGGTTGTTGGCTAAGATTCTAGGTATTCCCCCTAGACGCCATCTCGATGCCACACTACAGGATTCCCAATTTACTGCGGTAGAACCCTTGATGAACGCGACTGTTTCGGAAGTGAACTACAATGCGAGCTCGCATTGTGTTCGCCAGTCGTCTCTCAGAACCAACCAGCTGGCGGTAGCTCAGTGGATTGGTAGGAATGTAATAGGGAAGGAGAAAGTGAGCGACATCAGTCTGAACTACCTTCACGTGTTATGGATACACCAGGAGCAGAAGTATGAGTTTTGTATTTTAGAGTTTTTGAGAAACATGATTAGGGGAGTTGGGAAGAGTATTGCACCTCTCCCTGTTTTGATTACGAAGATCATGATAACCCTGAGAGCGATTCCGACATCTGATAGGATCTGCCTGAAGGAGCACCGAAACCCTCATATTTATACGGAGTGTATCCAACGAGTTTGGAGGTTGCTTGAAGAGAGGGTAGAGGAAGAGGATGACTCGGAGGATGAGGATGACACGACATGTTTTGATGCCGATGCCTTGGAGAGGTGTAGGTCGGATGCAGAATGCATGGCTGTGATTCATCGTGGCATGCGTTCCCTAAATACTATTTGCGAAGACCTCCGGACTCGGCAAGCTACCATGCATCATAACTTTGAGACGCATGCCCGGTGTGAGGATGAGTGGTGGGAACGATTTATTTTGAGATGGAAGCTTCGATGCCGAGTTCCCGATGACATGCTTGCACGCTTTCCACCCCAGGGGGTTCTTCTGAGGAGCAGTTTGTTAGGCACGAGCATCGTCGCCGCAGGACGGATGGGTCTGGCCCTTCGGAAGCCCAAGAGCCATCTCCTTCTTGAGCGCATTCCACTACTAGCAGCGAGTGGTTTAGGGATTTGATGAGTTGATTTGTTTTATTTTATTTTTTTTTATTTAGTTCTAATGTAAAAATATTAGTTCAGTAATTAAATTTGAATTTGGTTGTGTTCTGTTGTTTGAATTCAATTTTAATATAAGTTGGTTATTTTCGAATTATGCATTGTTTTTATCATTAATCCCACCTTTCCGATTTGTTTGGGGGTTGTATTATTTAGCCTAACATAATTCGTTATATGATCATCCATTTTAGAAGTTGTTTTGGAGTAAGGGTTGAGAATATTGCCAATTCGGGCATCGCTACTAATAGATATTGTGGTAGGATGAAATCTAAGAGAGTTTAGAAGTTACTATTTTAAATCCAGTATAAAAGAAGTTAGGGTTGTTATAGAATCAGGAAGATGGTTTGTTTCTATTTTCGGCAATTGCCTTAAAACGATTTGGAAATTTCCCGATTCGTTTTGGAAACCCAACCCTATATAAACTTCATTCATTCTCCACACAATACACACATCTCCCACATTCATCTCTCACTTTTCACTCCCAATTTCCCTTAGTTTCCCGCGCAGACTTCTGACTCCCCGAGCACACCTGCAAGGGCTCCATGGAGAGCCACTCTCTTCTACCCCTCGAAATGACCACTGCGCTTCCAGCCAAAACCGAAATACCACCACGCCAAAACACTGGAATTCAAGTTTTCATCCGGAGCTTACCCCGCGCCCATCCCAGGCTAAAGGTGAGCGCACCCTGTGCCCAAGTGCCTGGAACTTGAAATTCACCGAGCGCGCCCTCGCTACATCATCCTGTGCATAGCTTGAGCGCACCTCTACTACGACCACCGGGCAACGAAAAATTCTAATTTTTTGTGGGTTGTTCCAGGATCGTTGCAGCTGTTCTAGAGAGTAGTTTTCTGATGACTTCTCCTATAGTAATACCGGAGTAGTCTTTTGAACACTTGTTGGGGAGCAATACTTATGGACATTGGTTCCGCTAAAGAATCATGCAATTCGGATGGAGGCATCTGCTGGTAAGTGAAGACGACTCGTATTCACCTAAGCTTACTGATTTTTTTACAATAATGTTAAGTTCTATTGTAACCAGGATGGAGAACAAGAATTCTCCATCACGGTAGATGACATGCCACTTGAATTCAATAAGTATGTCATAGCGTTAATTTCGGGAATACCAATACCTGATCCTATTCACACGTGGGGATATATGACCGATAATGCATACCTCTATGACTATACATATTTCCATGAGTATTATGGGGGAGGGGTATTTTGTATAATGGACCAAGGGCGTTACAACATAGCCCTTGGCAGCCTGTCCCTAAATGTAGGCACCACCATGTTATTCATCTTGATGAATATTTTAGGGGATTGGCAGTTTACCTCTGCAAATAGTCTGGTGATGTTTTCCTTGCTTTAGCTGAGGGACGTCGCCGATATGACATCCCCCGAGTTCTAGTAGCTAGTCTTAAGAGAGCCCAAAGCATGAGGCATAAGTATCTTCTTATGCCTGTTTTAGTTAGTTTGCCGCATCATGCTTAGTTGCCTACCTGAATTCTATACCCAGTTCACGGATTGGAAAAATGTCGAAGTCATGAGACCCACCAATTGGGTGGTTCGCTCTTTTAGAGTCATGACTTGGCCGGGATGGCAGGTGCAACCTCACTTGGTTGGTCCTTACACCCCATCAGACATAGTAACACTCGACAGGTTAGCACAAGTAGATGACACACGGCGACGGGCTTGGCAAGTTATCATGGCATGGCAGGACGCGAAGGAACCTCATCTCTTTACAGAGGATGATGAGGAAGAGGAAGATTAAGCGGGAGTGTAGGTAAGTTTTTAGTTTCAGTTAGGGTCTGCTTATGTCCCAAGCAATTTAATTTCTTACTACCTCATAACGGGTGGAACTCCTATAGAGTTGCGTTAGTTTTTATTTTCTATATTAGTATGTTATAACCTTGTTTTGCAGATTTTCCAGAATTTCACGCGTTTTAATGGTATTTTCCTACCCTCTTTATTTAAAATACTTTGAAGACAAAGCATGCTTCTTGTTTGGGGGGGGGGGCATAGAAACACGTGTAATTAAGGCATCTGTTAGGATATAGATATGTATAATATGCACTTATTTATTAGTTAAAAATTCAAAAAATTAAAATAAAAAGTTTATGCTATACACTTAGGAATATTGGCATTGTTTTCTTTCTCTATGCTCTTAATAATCTAGAAGTCTCACGTAGCTTTTGCATTAGGATAATTTTTAGAAGCTTAGGTTAACATGTAGGTAATAATCTTTGCATCTATCTATAAATATATTACGTGAGTATCTATGATTGTTTGGCAGTAAGTTTCTGAAACCTAGGCTAGAGTACTTATTCTACAAATCCTGTGAGAATATAGCCTAAAGCCTTATATGAGTGAAACATTAGATAAATGACACAAGGGAGAAGTAAAATCCGGATAGAGAAATCATACGTCCACTTGTTTGATCACTATACCATATCCTAAGCGAGAATTTAGGCCCTCTTTGGATCGATATAGCTAGAAATTCAACCCTTATGAAATTATTTTCCGCTAGTCGCCCCTCTGAGCCTTTTTTAGCCTTTCATAACCCGCAAATCCTTTAACTTGTTACAAAACAAATAAAAATTAAAAAAAAAAAAAATCAGCCTACCCATTCTTTTAATAAGTCTGAGAATAGAGATGAAGAATAGAAAAGAGAAAGACCTTTGAAATCAAGAATTTGTCAGTCGCTTCAAATAAGAAAAGAAAGTTTCCATCCAAATAAAAAAAAAAAAAAAAAAGAGAAAAAGAAACAAATAAAAGAAAATAAAGAGTTAGAACTCCAAAAATAGAATCGAAGGAGTCAAAAGCCACAGAAAAAGAAAAATATGGCTAAGGATGGAAACAAAGTGTAGAAGCAAAAGTAAGAAACAAGGTTTTCTCTAGTTACATAAAATGAAGACTCTATTATCTTAGACTTGTCCTATTTGAATATCCGTTTTCTTCCTTCTTAAACCATCTCCTAATCCCCGCAACACCTAATAAAGACCTATAGCTCAATTAGGAATAGGTTAGTGTGATAATAAATGGCAGATGTGTTTGATCAACATTATTATTCCGAGTTTTTCGAGTTTTCAGAAATGGACCTGCTAGTGCATTTCATATTATTACTCATTGTATATATATTTATTGTAGACGATTGATTATTAGGCATATATTAGCTTAGGTTTCGACTTGATTATTATGTATTCATTGCTAGTGAGATGTATAGATAATTTGGAGCATGAATAAAGAAACAATAGTTTTATTTCTTAGTCGTTGTAGTATAAATGAAGTTTGTGAGTACCTTCACTGGAAAACTCTCACGAGGTTATAACTTGTCCACTAGGAAATTCCTAGTGGTTTAAGGCCTTGTTGCATATGGTCAATGTAATCGCACTCAGCATAACGAGAGTAGTTAGAACTCCATTTTTGGTCACTTATTCTAATTTCTCATATTTGCTTGAGGACAAGCAAAATGCTGTTTGGGGGTGGTTTGATAAGAGCCCAGAACTGTAGTTTTAACCCTTTAACAATCATACTTTTAGACCAATTATGCGAGTAATAAACAAGAGTTAATGCTGATTACATGTTTTTATGTATTTCAGGCAGTAAAGTCGATTATGTGCAGAAATGTGCCATTTTGGCGAGATAAAGGAGCAAGGGTTGGTTGCTAAGAAGTTCTGTGATAAAGGCCAAGATTCAAGGAGACAAAGCCTTTGTAAAGCCCGGTCAAAAGCTGAAAAGTCAACATGGGCAGAAACAATGCACAAGTCAGCAGAACTTCTGAAGACCATATCTTTGGACTCAGGCCTCGAAATTAGGCCTACCTTACGACAAAACGACCAGCTCGGAAAGAGCTTTCGAATGGACGAAGCCTTGACCCAATCAGAGGAGCAAAAGTGGATGAAAAGTCTACTGAAGTCAAAGCCAGCTGAAACGGGCTCTGTGGACTGAAGAAATTGGGCTTTGGGCTCGATTTTTCGGCCCAGAACATGGCTCCTCAGCCCATGCACGAAATTGTGGATCTGGTCTCCTCCTTTACATAAAAACAAGACTTAGCTCTTAAGAAAATATAAAAAGATAGTTTAGAATAGAAAGTAGCCATTAGAATAGCTTGTAGATCTAGATTTTGAATTTCAATTAGTTAATTAATTAGTTTCATACATTGTTTTTAGATTAGTTATTTGAATGATTGTTCTTCATTGATTACATAAATAAAATAATAGTTCTTGATCATTTCGATTTTGTCATTTAAATTTGTAGATCTAATTTCAATTCTTGTTGTTATTTAATTCTTAGTTATTAATTAGATTTGAAGCATTGTTTAGTTAAAATTAGTAAAGTTCTTAGAATCGTCGTGAGAGTTTATTCCACTCTAGAAGGTCGTTGATTCGCCATGAGAATGGGTCGACGACCTGACATGCTAGTTATTAATTGGTAGAGATGCCATGTATAATTAGGGATTAGAATTACCATTTTGATATGTGAAGCATTGCAATTTGGACCACGACGAATCTTTGTTAGTTGATTAAGTCGAGTTAAGGTGGATTCAATTCCTTTTAATTCTTATTCTAGATTCGAACCTTAGCATTCTGTCATTTCGTTATTCATATCGTGGTATTAAATTCACATCGTAGTATAAAATCCCACCATTACTCTCATTAGACTTTGAACAGACTCGTCAATTGTAGAAAACTTGAATGTTAAAGGACTAGGAGTGGAACGAATCTTTTACTCTACTCTATTTCGATAGATTCGAGAGTATAGATATTTTTGATAAGCAATCGAGCAAGCATAAAAAATAGTTTAGTTTTACTTGCATTTTGAAGTTTCAATGCTTTATGTTGTAGGAAAAACTAATCATTTTTATCGTTTATCACTACTCAAACTACGAGTAAAAAGTGATAACAAGGAATATGCAAGGTATACGTGGACTGAAGGCTCTGGCACTTACAACCACACACTCCAAGTAGAGGGTCTAGTTACCTTATATGATGTATTCCATTGAAGTAAATGTAAAAGAATGAGTGGATTGGAAATACATCATGGAAAAGAGGATTTAGTCCCCATAGATAGTTTCTTTTACATCTGTAGACCGTAACTTATGATAGTGTTTACTTGGGATCAATTGTAGCTTCGAAGGCTGTGTTTGCTTGTTTAGGATTGAGAAATGCTTGTTTTGGGAACACACCTTTTTGGGCTTTTTCTTGAGTTAATAGGTTTATATATTGTTTTATGGATATGAAGATTTGAGATTGTTGTTGCATCATAGATAGCATCATCTCGGATGTTTTGTCTAATTAGACACTAGTATGTTGGATAAGTGGAACTAGGTCTCTTTGGTTATTGATTGATGGATTTTGGTAGTTCTGGTTAAAATTGGAAGGAACCATTGCTCTATTCTGATTGTTTTAGGTACCTTGTCTGAACTGATTAAATGTATTTTGTGGCTTGACATGATTTGTGAACCCTGGAGGTGGTTGGGTTTATAGATTAGTATTTCATGTAAAATTTGGGTGTTGCCTCCATGGTGTATTTGGTACATTGAAAGCACAAACTTTATCCAAAAAGTTTCCATTACTCATGATGTCTAGTGTGACTTTATGTTCTTAGAGAAGACCTTTGAAAAAGCATTGGACAAGAGTTGATTTTTCTAGTTTATGGTGAGGACATGAATGGAGCAGGTCAGAGAATCTATCCTATGCTTCAGAGAATGTCTCACTCAGACTCTGTCTGAAGAACTGTATCTTGCTTACTATCTCTTCAATTTTCTTTGGTGGAAAGTACTTTTTCATGAAGGATAACACAACCTTTTCCCATGTATCAAAAGAATCGGGCTTCTGAAAAAGAAGCCATGCATGGCTTTTGCCAGCTAGAGTGAAAGGAAACACTCTTAGTTTAACCTGATCATCAGAAACGCCTGGATGATTGAAAGTATTGCATACCTAATGTATCCGGTGTAGTTGTTCGTACGGTAACTCATGTTCAAAACCGTGAAAGACGGGTAAGAGATTGAACATGTTTGGTGGGATGCGGAAATCGCTTGTGAGCTATGTGAGTCGTATACAAGATGGAGGGCCATTTTATAATAATATGTAGAAGTTAGAGAGAAGCTCTTCAGCTTGTATAACTTCGTCCGCCATCTTAGAAAGTGGGGTACTAGAGATAAGAGTTTGTCAAGAACAACGTGCTTTCCTATATGAGTTTGTTTTAGTTGCGCTAAGCTTTTGATTTCTTGAGCGTAGTCTCATGCACGTTTGCAAGACTAGTAAAATCTAACTATATGCACAATTAATGAGTTGGATGCTCAATAAATCGAAACATGTTTGTGCGCTATAAATTAAAATTTGGAAAATTTGTTTTGTCTATAGATTTGATACTATGCCCTGTTTGAAATGAATGGTTTGGGGTGCAAAAATAGGTTTTGAGGCTCTACACACTTCAAAAGAGAAGATCACTACTTCACCACGTGAGGTGCTACCAAGAATTTCACTCGCAATGAAATGAGGGATGGGAGTGAGTAAGGTAGTTGGTCCACTGGAATCTGGTAGTTTTTCACTCTCAATCTTCGTGCTAAGTGTTTGTCCTGTGGACGTGACTAGATTGGCTCTGCTTGGTTGATTTTAAATTTAGTTTAGTCAATGTAGCATTTGAATCATGCAACGTCCGTTAACTAAAGTGGGGATTTGTCCCACTTGTTGTTATGTTATGGCTCGGGTTTAGCCTTAAGTGCGTAAAGTAAATACAATACTGAATTCATGCTTTTATAAGCAACCAAGTATACTCTGACTGGGAGTTGCGAGGAGGTGAAGAAATTACCTCCCAAGTGTGCGTACACGTACTTGGGGATGGAGGTGACATGGTGGGCTGACCGAGTGTTGGGTGTATCGATACATCAAACCCACCTTTTGAGCTTTATGTTATTTCGGTTACATAATTTCTAAACTAAACCCAAATTTTGGGTTGGAAAGGTGGCAAAGCCAATAGGTTTACAAATTTGCCTTCGTGGGCTCAATTAACATAAATGTAAAGCAAAAAGTTAATTAAGTTAAACTACTTAACTAAACGTGATTTAACTATTAATTATGTGATTATGAAAATATAACAAGAAATGTCAAAGATTGAAATTTTAATTTCCAAGTTGATTTGCAATGTGCGAGCGTATTGTTACACGACTCGCCTCGCGCATTCAAATGTCCCAAGTTAATCAAATATCCAACACTTGGTAAGTTTAAAAACTTAAACCAAAAGACAAATACTTCATATTTTAAGCCTAAGTTTGATATTATCCCAAACCTTATCTTTAAGCAAGTTGATATTATCCTAATTTTTTTTTAATTATCCATAATTAATAATGATAAAAGCAAAATATGATATTTCCTAAAAAACTTAAACTTTATCTAATAATGACAATAATCTAAGATGTTTTTATTTTATTTTCTTTATTTCTATTATTATTATTTTTATATTTTTTGAATTTGAAGAACACTAAATATTGGAAATCTAACTAGTTTCAAACCATTAACATTTTAACAAATGCGAGTTAAGCAGATAGATATACTGAAAAAAGCCTTCAATATGAGCCAAGGGTTTGTCCTGGTGCAGCAAGGTGGTGGGGCGGGTCGCAGGTCGAACCGGGGGGGGGGGGCGAGTCGGGCGCGGGCTCCAAAGCAATTTTTGACCGGCTTCCTCCAGTTGTTTCACAAAGTTGTTTTCAACCCAGAGTGAGACCTGAAATCATAAACAAAATGGATCAATAAGATCCAATAGAAAAGAAAACTTGAAAATAAGAAAAATAAGTTGAGAAATTTTAAGTAAAGAGAGAGATACTCTCCTTTTGATTCATTCTTCTTCTCATGTTAGTAGATCCATGATGGCGGTGCCATTTAACATAGTAGAATAGTGGGGTTTGGGGTTTTGAAGTTGTTCATCTTAGATCTAATGTGAGAAGAATGGTGATGGAGAAAACCCCAACTTTTCTTTGATTTATGTATTATTTTTGGTATAGTTTTTGATGTATGATGATGTTGAGAACTAGTTATTACTATTTTGATGATTAAAACATGAAATTAAGAGTTGTTTTAGCTTGAGAAACATGAAGATTAGATAAGAGAAAGGTAACTTAGTTAGCAAGTTATACTCATTTGATTGATTTAAATGAGTATAACTAACTTTGGTTAGGTAAATGAATGATTAAGAAGATGTTTTGAAGAAATTTTGGTATGAAAAGCAAAATCAAACACTTTGAATGGAAAAAAACCAACTAGATTCAACAAAGCTTCAAGTTTTAAAGTAATGAAAATGGAAAACAATGAATTAAAAGTAAATAAAAACAATTAACTAAATTCTTATCTCCTACTCCTACTAGAGTCTAGCTATTAGTTAACTAGCTCCATTATTTTGTGGGCATTGATAAGAGCCTAAAATTGTAGTTTTAACACCTTAATATCATTACATTTAGACCAATTATGTGTATAATAAATATGAGTTAGTACTGTTTACGTGCGTTTATGTATTTTAGGCATTGAAGTCAAATATGTGAAGAAATATGTCACTTTTGCGAGATAAAGGAGCAAAGGTTGGATGCTAAGAAGTTCTATGATTAAAGGCCAAGATTCAAGGAGAAAAAACATTTTTAAAGCCCGGTGAAAGTTGAAAAGTCAAATTCAACGCGGGCAGAAATAGAGTAGAAAAGACAATAGAACTTCCGCAGGCTGTATCTTTGGACTTAAACCTCGGAATTGGGCCTATTATATGTCAAAACGATCGACTCGGAAAGCGATTTCTAAGGGTCCAAGCCTTGACCCAATCAGAAGAGCAAAAATAGATGAAAAGGCTATTACAGTAATTTCCAGCAGAGAAACCCTTTTTGGACTTATGTAATTAGGTTTTGGGATTGATTTAAGGGCCCAAAACATGGCCCCAAAGCCCATTCACGAAAATGTAGACTTGGCCTCTCTTATATTAAGAGGACTAAGGCATCACTCTCATATACTTAGACTTAGATAGATATAATTAATTAGAAATAGATAGTTAGAACTTAAACTTAGCTATTAGTTTAAACTTAAGTTATTGAATTAGCTCGATTTTCACAGGTTCGTTTCCAACTCACTTCGTTCAAGTTATTATACTGCGATGGCATATACAAGACGCTATTCAAATACGTAGCAAGAAGGCATTCAGGTACTCCTTCTTCCACTCCTTGCCTCTCCTGTTAGAGGATTTTTTCTAGCATATCAGGGTTGTTTGACTGTTTGACTATTTGTTCGTGGTTTGTTTCTTATTGGCCTTAGCCTTGTATGAGATTAAGGTCTGGTACTAGTAAACTATCTTCGGTTATTTATCGTAAACGTCAACGCACATGCCTATCTAAAATACCACACACTACACCTGCACAAATGGCTGACAAAACAGAGACTCCTCTCTCTGATTTTTATAAAGCCCTTAATGATAGCCCTAAATCTTGCATCGTTCTTGCAGACCCAGTGGGGGATTTTCGAATCCCCCCGAATATATTTAATTTGTTACCCGTTTTTCATGGTTTAGACCACTAGAAACCTTATCAACATATACGTAAGATTGAACAAGTTCTTACCACATTTCATCATCCTACTGTTGGTTCAGAGCAAATTAAATTGAGGGTGTTTCCTTTCACCCTCACCGATAAGGCGGCATCTTGGTTAACTGCCCAAGTGCCTAATTATGTAGACTCATGGGCCAAACTTGTCCAATTATTCATGGAACAGTTTTACCCACCTCTAAAGACAGATGAAATGCTTCAAAAGATTCATTTCTTTTGCCAGAATCCTCATGAATCCTTTTAAG
Organism: Coptis chinensis; assembly: GCF_015680905.1. Taxonomy (NCBI): domain Eukaryota; kingdom Viridiplantae; phylum Streptophyta; class Magnoliopsida; order Ranunculales; family Ranunculaceae; genus Coptis; species Coptis chinensis. The sequence goes on from NC_141458.1 coordinate 99,646,534, forward strand.
AGGCATGGAATTGGTTCACTGATCTTCTTATTGAGTGTCCACATCATAGCCCTGCGAAAGACACGCTTGTTCGTGCCTTTTTAAAAAGGCTTTTACATCACTATAAGGAGGTTCTTGACATAATGACTGGGGGTAGTTTCCTTAGTAATGGTGCCTTTGAGGCTTATAGGTTTTTGGAAGATCAATCTAAACATCAAAATAATCGGGGGTAATGACATCCCACACTCCAGTAATTCTTCTTCCACCGTTAAGGCTGCCAGTACGTTTGAGGTTAAATCTGATCCTGAGCTGAAAAGGTAGATTTCTGTCCAACAATAGCCTAATCCTGTCATGAATGTCAACACTCTTCCATGTAATTTCTGTTATAGCCTTGAGCATCCCGACTCTTATTGTCCTCTAGTCTATGAACAACCATCCGCTCAACCGGACAATGTTTGTTCCATTAATAGTGAACCTAACACGCCTTGGAGACAACATCCCAACTTCGGTTGGAAAAATAATTATCAAGTTACACCTCCAGGGTTTAATAATGAAAATGTTAGGCCAGCGCCTAATTACAACCAAGCTCCACCGAGACAAGGACACGGACAAGGAAATTATAATAATTATAATGCCCAATAAAGGTATCATTTCGGTTACTAATAACTATATCAAGCCACCCATTAATAATCAACGTGAGGTAGTTCCAGTCACACCACCTATGCCCACTACACCTTCACAACCAGATCGTCTCGACGCCTTCATACAGGTTAACCAGCAGATGTTACAATCCATTAATCAATCTAGCCAACAGATGTTACAAGCCATTAATCTTTCCATCCAGCAGTTAGCACAAGAGAAAACCCAACCAAAAGGTGCGTTTCTAGGACAAGCCATACCTAATCCTAAAATGCCAAACATAGCCTTTGAAGTAACCGATAATCCTAGTCATGACAATATCAATGTAGGTGAGCTAAATGCCATCTCCACTCTCCATTCAGGGAGAGTGCTCGATAATCCGTAACTATGCCTATTGTTACCCCACCAGTGGTCCCTACACCTGATATTTTACTAGATACCAAAGTAGTAACTGATGATCCTACTCCTGTAGAGGTACCAGTTAAACCTCAACCCAAGAGGAAAATGGCCAAGGTTAAATCACTTATTGATCCATATGCTAAATATAGAGAGAACCCACCGTTTCCCCAGAGACTAGCCATGTTACACAAGAATACTAACTTTGATGAGATTAGGGAGGTTTTTAAAAATCTAACGATTAACCTACCTTTTCTTGACGCTATTAAAAAGTTACCACAACATGCTAAGTTTCTAAAAGAGTTGTGTACTACTAGGCGGAAGACCAATATACCAAAAGACGCCTTTTTAACTGAACAGTTCGCAACTCTATCTGAACATAATGGAATCGTTAAGTACAAAGACCCTGGCTGTCCTACTGTACAATGCACCTTGGGGGACACCCATATGATGACTGCACTATTAGACACGGGGAGAGTGTTAACTTACTCCCTTATTATTTATATAAACAAATAGGTCTGCAAGAGATGCAACCTACTAAAATGACATTGCAATTAGCGGATCATTCTATTAAGTATCCTAGGGGTGTTGTTGAAAATGTGCTGATTAAGGTTCAAGATTTTTACTACCCAGCAGACTTCGTTATCCTAGACACAGAAGTCACTAACGACTCTGTTCCTATCATTTTAGGGCATCCTTTCTTAGCAACTGCCAACGCGCTCATAAACTACCGCGATGGTTCGATGTCCATGTCCTTTGGTCATCTTTTTGTTGAGGTAAATGTTTTCAAGATGATGAAACAGTTACCCAATTCGTCTATAAATGGGGAAGTTAGCATGATCGAGAGTTTAGCTCAAGATTATTTCAACAATACGTTTCTAGAAAATTAGATGCACCAGTTTCTTACCTTCGGTAGTTCTGACTTTGATGATGACTCCTACTTAGAGGAAGTCAGTGCCCCTTTCGAGTCTACCCCTGTCTTAGATCCTGCTGACGCTCTACCTTCCGAGTTTGAGGACCTTTTACCTAAACATGTCTTCACTACTCAAGACGAGGATCCTCCGGAATCCTTTTTGCCAATTCCTCCAACCCTTGTGCTTAAACCTCTTCCTGCTGAGTTGAAATATATCTAGCTTGATCCAGATGGTAGTCATCCGGTGATCATATCTTCTCAGTTATCTGCTGATGAAGAGGCCCATTTAATTAAGGTGATTAGGGAATATCATTTCGCGATCGGTTGGTCCTTGGGCGACATTAAAGGGATTGACCCTGGTGTATGCACGCATCACATACATTTGGAGGATAATGGGAAGACTTCATGCGAACCACTGCGTCGCTTGAACCCTGCCATGAAAGAGGTGGTCAGGGTGGAAGTTTTACCGTTACTCGATGCGGGGATCATATATCCCATCTCCGATAGTGAATGGGTTAGTCCTATTCACGTAGTCCCTAAGAAATTGGGGGTTACCATTGTTCGTAATGCTGCGGGTGAATATGTTTCCATGTGTGTTCCTATGAAATGGAGGATTTGTATTGATTATAGACGTTTAAATGCCATGACCCGAAAAGATCACTTTCCTTTACCCTTTATAGATCAGATGCTCGAACGTCTAGTTGGTCATGCTTATTATTGTTTTTTAGATGACTATTCTGGCTATTTTCAGATCATTATAGATCCTGATGACCAAGACAAGACTACCTTCACATGTCTTTTTAGAACATATGTGTATAAATGGATGCCTTTTGGTCTCTGTAATGCTCCTGGTACCTTCCAGCGGTGTATGCTTCATATCTTTAGTGACATGGTGGAGCACTTTATGGAAGTTTTCATTAATGATTTTTCTATCTATGGAGACTCTTTTAGTGAATCCTGATAAGCACCCAAAAGTGTATTATGAAACCCCATTGAGACATATAAATTTGGTTAACTATGTGTTTAATAATCATGAAATAAATATATTTTCATACTTTTGCAGGTATTCACAGTAAACATGGAAATATGGTTTAAACCTGCAATAAAGCACGAGGAACGACATGTATATGAATTCTTCCAAATCTGCACAGAAGCATCAAACTTCCGAAGCTCCTACCTCTTGAACCAGGACTCCGAATGCGACAAGTGAGCTGCCCAGACAATCAGGGCGATGAACTCTACACATAGGTGGGAAGTTGTAAAATTGGCCAAATACTGGACCGCCATTGGACTGCACATAGGACCCACAAGATTGGATGAGTCATCAATCATGGAGTATGTCAAGACAAAAATGACAAATTATTGGTGCAAAGTTGACACCTTGCATGTAATTAATTAGATTAGGTGTTAATAGTGAAAAAAAAGGCAAGGTGTCACTTTGTTTTAATGTGGTGGATAAAAATGAAGTAAATATGGTTTGATGTTTCACATGGGAGGAAATGAGATGTCTCTCAAATGAAGATGAAAACAAAACAAGGGGGACACTCCATTTACTCCCTTGACTTCTTTTCCTTACCTTGTATTATTTTAGTTCCTTAGTCATTTTTTTATTATTTAGTTTTTAGTTTTGTAAGAAAGCTTGTAATAGTTTTAATGGAGGAAACTTTGGTTTTCTTCTAGAAAATAAATAAAAAAGCAAGTGAGTTTAGTTAGTTTTTCTTCTTCCTCTTTCTCTCTCTCTTTTGTTCTTCTAGTTTGTAATCCTTTATCCCAAGGATCATGAGCTAACTTCCCTTTTGGGGAGTTAATCCAACTCATGTGAGGGAAAATAATTGTTGTTGGCTTGGTAGGTTGTTAGGAAGAACAACTAGACCTACATCCTATCCCAAAATGATAGTTGGTGTAGTGTCTAGTTAGGAATCAAGGAATGAGCTTAGAGATAAGTCATTGCTTGATTCCAATTGCTAACATGTATGAGTTTAGAAATGAGCCATACATGTTAGGGATCAAATTTTCTTCCATTAAGGCTTGTCTATGAGTCTAGGAAGAATCAAATGAACATTTTCAAATCAACAACTAAATGTTATTTTCACATGAGGAGGATTAGCTCTCCACCTTTTATTTAGTAAATTGTATTTTGTCTTAGTTGTATATTTCGAATCTTAATGTTTTTATTTAATGTTTGTGTAAGTAAGAATCCTAGTTTTAATATAAACTTACTCACTAGTTCCCTAAGAGTAACAACCAACTTGTAGTTGTCCTAACCTTTAGGTTGGTTCGATCCTTACTTCAACTTTACGAACGCGAAGATCGTGAGTAAGGAACTTTGAATTCGCTTTTGCATCAAATTAGAGAGTCAAATCTCTAACGTAGTAAAAAGTAAACATCAAAATGGCGCCGCTGCTTTGTTCTAAAGGCATAGGACTTGTTCTACAGATTGGAAGTTGCATCAAGGGGGAACCCCTACTCTCTTCCTTTCTTCCCTTTCGTTTTTTTTTACGTTTTTTTTTTCTTCGAATTTTCACTTGCAAACAACCTGTTCGCTCACGGATTTTTGGCTGTACTTCCAGGTACAAAAAGTTAGGACTGGGAACATAAACTACATCAACATATAAGGTTGCTCTTAAAATTTGAGCTTACTGTGGGATAATCATCCGCGTGCGCGTGCCTGGACTCGCGTCCGCTAGTGTAACACGCGTCCGCGGGGCACTTTGCTTATTTGCTGCTCATCTAATAGCTCCAGCATCCCCTGATCTATCTTGATCCATATCCAGACCTAAATCTCTGGACCTGTAACTGAAAATTCGACTATTCTATTGGGATTAATCACGTCGACGATTTGAAACGTCTGTTTCATATTTTTTGGCGGACTAGCGGGAAGCTACAAGTTCCAAAGTTTAAATTTTTTATTTTGTTGCATGAATGCCATGTACGTAGTTATTATAAATTAGTTTATGGATTATTATTTACGTCTTAGGCTAGAAATATGCATGAATCATGTTAATACACCCGTAAATATTTATATGCGATTAAGTGGGTATGAATTGCATATTAATGTATATGTACATACCAATGGTACTATTTTGCATGGTTATCTACATTTATATGTATAAGTGTTTATTATTGCATGTTTAGTATTTCTCTACGTCTACGTACACGTTATTGTCTAATAAGTCGATTTTGTCAAGAAAGAGGAGAATATTCCAACGAGGGTTAAAATCTGAGTTGGGTAAGTTGTTTCTAAACCCTACGGGGTAAAGCTGCTCTCTATATGACACTCGCAATCTCAATGAGTATTGTCGAAATCGAATTATTATGCAATACACGAGTCGTATGTTAGTTTATGTATAATACCTTGCATGTTTAGTTTTGTCGTATTTATCTGGCAGACGATATCACGATTTTAAGCATGCTAATATATTTAGATAATGCGTATGAGTGATTCAAATTTGCCTTTTATCTTTGATGATATCGTTTACGTAATATTGATTTACAAATTAGTGTACATATAATGATTATTCTTGATGTATATTTGCTCATGCGTATGGAAGTATTTATCGATGACACAAGCTTGCCTATTCAGATAGCTATAATGCATGAGTAGAGTACCTTCACACATGCTACTGCACCTAGTATTGTATGAGTAGATCGTATTTGCATGTTTGTATTTTCACCCTTGCATAAATCTTAAAAAAATAAAAAAATAAAAATAAAAAAAAATAAATTAAGTTAAAATTAATACTGCCTTTGCATACATTTTAATTTCATAAATCTTAATCATATTCCAACGATGTCTAGGAAACTTGAAAGATTGAGGTTATTTAATTAGAACCGTGCTCGCACAGAAAGCCTCCCTCATATCTCTCTTATGACCTGGCCGTTGGTTTATGCTCATGTATTCCTAGCTTCACTGCTATGTTAGCAGCAGCTTAGGCCAACGTTGTTCAACTCTAATGTTTAAAGATAATAATAAAATTCGAGTACTACTAAATTCCTTCTGTAAATTAGATCTAATTTTATGCTTGCATGAGATTAAGGTCTGGTTCCACTAAAGAAATTGAACATACGTATCGTTGAAAAAAATACGATAAGCAATTGCGTAAGTTCTCACCTAAAAATTGTTCTTCTTCTATTAATTACCTTAATCATGATCCTTCGTCGCCATTAACTTCTGTCGTTATGGCCGACGATCCTCCACCAGCTGAGAAGCCCCTATCGGACTTCTATACTGCATTACAGGAAGGACCTTCTTCCTGCATCAAACTTGAGGACATTGTCGGTGATTTTCTTATCCCGCCAAACGTTTTTAGTTTGTTACCTATATATCATGGTTTGGATCACGAAAAACCTTACAATCATCTTCGTGAGGGCTGCAACAAGTGGCCACAACATTTCACCATCCAGCAGATCTTCTAAGGAACAACTCTTGCTTCGGTTGTTTCCATTCACTTTAGCGGAGAAAGCGTCAATTTGGCTAGCGGGACAACCGCCACGCCATCCATAGACACATGGAATAAATTAGTTCAAGCTTTCATGCTTCAGTTTGACACTTTCGAAAAAAACAACCTGAAATGCTTCAAAATTCAATTCTTTTTCGTCAAAATCCTCATGAATCCCTTTACTTAAGCATGGAGTCGTTTCACCGATCTTACGTTAGAATGTCCTCACCACCAACTAGACAAAGCCGTCCTTGTTCGCTTCATTCTTTAATGGTCCAATCTGATCATCAAAAGAAACTCTTGATATAATGAATGGAGGTTGCTTCATGGACAAAGGAGCTATCTTGAAGCATATACTTTTCAAAAAAACAAGCGAAAAAAGGTACACACCGGGTAACACCGAAGTCATCTAGGTCATCAAGGACGGTGTTACAAAGGCCACATATATTTTTGAGGTAAAACCCGATCCCGAAATAAAAAATTTGATAGAATCCCTAACTAAAAAGTAGATGCCCTTGCGCTCAAGTAAACGATCAACTACCAAAACCAAATATGAACGTTGACACCGCTCCATGTGTCCTTTGTCTTAGTCCCCGACCATCCCGATGCATATTGTCCCTTGTTATATGTTTCCCTACTCAACAATCGGAGGAGGCATGTGCATTCAACATTCCCAATGCACCGTGGAGACAACATCCAAATTTCGCTTTGGTGCCAAAATAACCAACAAATAAATGGGCTCCTCCGGGTTTAAGCTAATCCACCGCTCGACCAACCAACAACTTTATTCCATACCGCCAAGGGAATAATCAACAATACCAACAAGGTCAATTTCAAAATAATTCCAATGCTAACTATCAAACCAACCACAACCTTGTTCCAGCTAATCCAGATCCCAACTATAATCAACAACTTCTCAAAGAATAATCGTGAACTACTACCCGCTGCCTGACCCGCACAACCCGCTTTGGATAGGACAAACGATACTTTCTTAGCTTACATGAACCAACAGTCTCAAATTTTAACATCTATCCAACAATCACTTCAACAATTGGCTCAAGAAAAGAGTCGAAGGCGTGTTTTCTGCGCACAAGCGGTTCCAAACCCTAAACCAAAGAAACACGCCTTTGAACTCACCAATGCACATGGTACAAGCACCTCCAATCAAGGTGAGGTGCATGCAATCACTACTCTACGATCCGAAAAATGGTAGACAATCAAATACGATCCCGGATGATCAACCAAAGGAACTCGAAGGTTCCAATGAACCTATTTCTAATAATGAACCTACGCATCGATTCACAAGATCAAACAAAGTCAACATCTCAGAATTTAGGAAATAAGCAAGAAGACCCTTTTCCAAATTCGGCCCTAAGGCACCGTTTTCCTGCGCGACAAAAAGAATAAACCTGATGAGAATTTTGCTGAAATTCGAGAGACTTTTAAAAATTTGACAATCAACTTACCTTTTCTCGATGCCTTAAAACTATTACCAAAACATGCAAAATATCTGAAAGATATGTGCACCACAAAAAGGAGAACTAATGTTCCTCAACAAGCGTTCCTCACCGAACAGTTTCCATCCATCACCGAACACAATGGTATAGTAAAATACAAAGACCCTGGTAGACCAACGGTTCCATGCACCTTAGGTGACAAATATACGGCTACTGCGCTACTAGACCTAGGAGTTAGTGTGAACTTACTTCCATATTACTTATTTAAACAACTAGGTCTTCATGAGCTCAAACCTACCACCATGACTCTACAGTTAGCCGATCATTCCATAAAGTATCCAAAAGGAATTGTGGAAAACATCCTTGTAAAAGTCCAAGACTTCTTCTATCCTGTAGACTTTGTTATTTTGGATATAGAAGTTGCATGTGATTCCATTCCTATCATCTTAGGACGTTCGTTCCTAGCAACTGCTAATGCTCTTATTAACTGTAGGGATGGTTCAATGACCATATCCTTCGGAAATTTATCGGTAGAAGTAAATGTGTTCAAGTTGATGAAACAAATTCCAGAGCCTGACATTGATGGTGAGGTGAACAGGGTTGACAGCATTCCGCAAGAGTATTTAACAAACTCGTTTCCAGAAGATGAAGTGTACCAATTTCTTTCCTTTAGCGAATCCGAGTTTGAGAACGATGATTATACACAAGAAGTAAATGAGTTATTAGAGTCAATACCATTATTTGACCCTACGACTGTGATGTCCAGTAACTTGGATGAACATCAATCTGTTTACTGCATGGATGATGACTTTCCTCAAGAATTTTTAATACCCATTCCACTCACTCCTAATTTAAAACCTCTTCCTTCGGAATTAAAATACGTACAGTTTGATGAAAATGGTCGTCACCCAGTTATCATTTCTTCAAAATTAACTGACGATCAGGAAGCTCGTTTAATTAATGTTATTCAACAACATCGTTCTGCGATTGGATGGTCCCTCGATGACATTAAAGGCATTGAACCTACTGTGTGCACCCATCGCATACACCTTGAAGAAAATGCTAAGACATCGCGTGAACCGTAGCATAGACTAAACCATACCATGAAAGATGTGGTACGAGAGGAAGTTTTAAAATTACTCAATGCGGGTATTATTTACCCTATCTCTGATAGTGTTTGGGTGAGTCCAATACACATTGTTCCCAAGAAATCTGGCATTACAGTTGTGAAAAATGATAAAGATGAATGCATTTCCGCTCGTATTCCAGTGAAATGGCGAATATGCATTGACTATCGCAAACTTAATGCCGTCACTCGTAAGGATCACATTCCACTCCCATTCATCGATCAGATGCTCGAACGTTTAGCCGGTCATGCATATTACTGTTTTCTTGATGATTATTCAGGTTATTTTCAGATAGTCATAGACCCTGCTGATCAAGAAAAGACCACGTTCACCTGTCCATTTGGTACATTTGCATATAAACGAATGTTTTTCGGCCTTTGCAATGCACCTGGTACTTTCCAACGCTGCATGCTTCACATTTTCAGTGATATGGTTGAACGTTTTATGGAAGTATTCATGGACGACTTCTCAATATATGGAGATTCTTTCGATAGTTGTCTGTCAAATCTTGAAAAGGTCTTTACACGTTGTGAAGAGAAAAACCTTGTTCTTAATTGGGAAAAATGCCATTTTATGGTTACTAAAGGAATAGTTTTAGGGCATATCATTTCAGAAGACGGAATTGAAGTTAACAAAGCTAAGATAGAAAAAATTGCTTCACTTCCTATACCAAAATCAGTTCGAGACATTCGCGCATTCTTAGGACACGCAAGTTTCTATAGGAGATTTATTCAAGATTTTTCAAAGGTTGCTCGACCCTTAACCAATCTCCTGCTTAAAGATGCCATTTTTTACTTCAGTTTAAATTGCAAACAAGCCTTTGAAATTTTAAAAACCGCATTAACTACCGCTCCCATAATTCAACCACCTGATTGGTCTAAACCTTTTGAATTAATGTGTGACGCAGCGACTATGCTATTGGAGCTGTACTAAGGCAACGCCGAGAAGATAAGCCAGTTGTCATTTACTATGCGAGTAAAACCCTTAATGAAGCTCAACGTAACTATACCACTACTGAGAAAGAGTTTCTCGCCGTTGTATATGCTTTGGATAAGTTTCGTCCTTAATTACCTAGTGGGTTCTCCAACTATTGTCTACACTGACCATGCGGCACTTCGTTATCTATTAGCAAAAAAAGATGCAAAACAAAGGTTAATCCGATGGATTCTCCTTTTGCAAGAGTTTATTCTAGAAATTAGAGATAAAGAAGGTTGCGAAAATGTGGTTGCAGACCATTTATCACGACTTGTCAGTGATGTTGATACTAATACCGAACCTATCTGTGATTCATTTCCAGATGAACACTTGTACTCTATTTTTTCGTCCCATTGGTACGCTGACATAGTAAATTACTTAGTTACCGAAGAAGTCCCTTCATCTTGGTCTCGTAATGACCGGAAAAAGTTCTTATCCACTGTGAAATTTTATTTCTGGGATGATCCCTACCTCTTCAAGTATTGCTCTGACCAACTAATCCGCCGTTGCATTCCCGACTGGGAACACAATGACGTGTTATCCTTCTGCCATGAACAATTTTGTGGTGGTCATTTTAGTGGTAAGAAAACTGCGGCCAAGGTTCTACAATGTGGATTTTATTGGCCAACACTGTTTAGAGATGCACATGAGCATTGTAAAGCATGCAATCCCTGCCAGCAGCTAGGACGCATTACTCAATGAAATTTGATGCCCTTAAATCCCATTTTAATTGTAGAAATCTTTGATGTATGGGGCATCGGCTTCATGGGTCCATTTCCAAATTCACATGGCTTCCTATACGTACTAGTAGCAGTTGACTACGTGTCAAAATGGATTGAGGCATTGGCATGTCGTGCTAACGATCATAAAACGGTCGATTACGTTAAGTAAAAAAATATTTTCTCTCGATTTGGTGTTCCAAAAGCTATAATTAGTGATGGGGGAAAACATTTCTGTAATAAAATTTTTGAATCATTAGTAAAGAAATATGGAGTCACGCACAAAGTGGCAACTCCGTATCATCCTCAAACCAGTGGCCAAGTAGAAGTCTATAATAGAGAGATCAAATCCATTTTGGAAAAAACTGTCAATCCATCTAGAAAAGACTGGTCTCTACGATTATCTGATGCCTTGTGGGCATACAAAACAACTTTTAAGACACCTATAGGGATGTCTCCTTATCATCTCGTTTTTGGAAAACCTTGTCATCTGCCAGTTGAACTTGAGCACCGTGCTCTATGGGCCATCAAAAGCCTCAATTATAATAATAACTAACGGCGGCGGTAGAAAATTTGCGGTTAAAATGAGCTTGAAGAAATTTGGAGTGATGCTTATGATCTCTCGAAATCCTATAAAGCCAACATGAAAAGAGTGCATGACAAGCACATATTGAGAAAAGAATTCAAAGTGGGTCAAAAGTTTTGTTGCACAAATCAAGATTACACATTTTTCCAGAAAATTAAAGACTTCGATGGTCCGGTCCTTTCACCGTCTCTCTGTGTCACCCCTATGGGGCTATTTCTTTGAAAAACGTAAATGATGACAGCCGAATTTCAAGTAAATGGGCAACGCTTTAAACATTATCATGAGTTAAGCTCTCCGGATGTCGAAGAGACTCTTCTAAATGATCTAATCTACATAGACTAATAGATTTGATGGTGTACTTCTTTCCATGTGTTTAAACAGAGAAAGTACCATTTGGGGTAGCCGCCCTCTTTATTTTTCTTTTCTAAAATCCCTAGAGTGTGTGGTTGCAAGCGCCGGAACCATAGTCCACAAAAACTCTACTTCAAAACTGAGTATAAATGTCTTCTGATAATCGAGCAAACGTGCCTCCTGGAAAACAATGGGTACCAAAAATTTCAACTCCTTCTTTCTCCTCCCTTTTCTATTCTCTTCCTCGCGAACTCCAACTCATCATTTGGTCCAAATCTCACCCATCTCGAATAGGTAATGTTCGTAGTACTTTTGCTCGAAAGCGACGGGTGAAAAGGATGGGGTCGTGTATGAACTATCAAACTCCTTTCTGTCCAGGTCTTGATCTTCTATCCGAGATGAGCCGGTATAAGGTATATTATTATCTGACACCAGCTCAGCAGGATAAACTTCGTCGTCGTCCCGTTGTTCCCACAGGTTGGGATTTGTCTTGAGGATCTGACGTTAAAAGACTCACATTCGTCTTGAGGATCTGACGTAAAAAGACTCAACATGTATATACTCGTTTTTCCCTTAGCACCAAGCATGGTGCCCAAAGAGAGTCGTGATATGCAACATCGGACATTTCCTAGTTCGTGCGGCCAATGGATTCCACCAGGCCAACCCCGATCGGTTTTCTATGTGACTATATCAAGGGGCGGTTTGAGGCTATACTATATGTACTAAGCGTAATATTATTACTAGACCATTGCACATTGGTCAGGGATGGTACCGATCCGAACCCTAGGCCCCATAACATAAAGGTTAAGCCACAGTCTGGCTGGATTAGGTTTGCCCCAGAGCCGACATGAAAGTTGCCTGAGTTAAGCTGTTGTGATGTGTTGTTTTATTTGGACTTCCGGTGTTGTTGACACATTCCTTTCGTCTTGTACATTTGTATAAAAATGTGTAAATAAATAAAATCCAAAAAAATAAATAAATAAAAATTGAGTTTCAATGTGATTATGTCATATTCCAGTGGATGGAATTTTTAATGCCGATCATTTTGATATCTCATTGGTTCAATTTGGAGTTAAAACGAATCGAAATTCCAAGTTAGAAATTTCGAAACAATTCGGGACATAAGGGGAATTTCTGGAAATCATTTGGGCTTGGGCAAAAAAAAAAATTGGACCTAACCCAAAATCACTAACCCGGCTACAAAAACCCACATGCGGGGCAAACCACGCGTCCACCCCTCTCATTTCTTCCCCCTAAAAATCCGGATCTTGGTCTCCCTCACACTCCCCTCGCGCACGCGACTCTACAGAAGTGCATTCAACTTGCGCACGCGGGCCAAACTCCACCAAATTAAAAATCCTTCCTCCAGCACCAACTCCTCCACCAATCCTAGCTATTTCCACCCTCAAAATATCATCTACACCGCTCTATGGCAGCACGAAGGAGAATCACAGTTGAGAGAAATTTCAAAATCTCTACAATTTCGGATGTTTCACCCATTTTTCGATGAGGAAATTGCTAGTAGAGAGGGGAATATCTATTGCATCAATTCCAACTCAAGATTCAAGATTTAGTGTTGAAATTTTACAACAATGGAGGTTTCGGGGTGATGAATTTTGGATTACGGCGGATGGGTTGGAACGTGAACTCACGCTGAGTTAATATCGAATCTGACATGATTCATTCGATAAACTCGATAGTCGACCCTTATTGTCGAGTATCCAACTACGAGGATTTGATGTTTGACACGCTTTTCGAGGGAGAGTACAATGATGGCTCGAACTGCGTGTACCAGCACTCGCTCAGACGAAACCAACTAGCCATCACTCAATGGCTGGCTTGCAACGTCATTAGAACTTCAAAGACGTCTGACGTGAACAAGACATTCTTGCACCTGCCGTGGATCCTCCAGAGAAGAAGCACACTTTCTCGTATGGTCCATTTCACGGGCCATATTCTTACAACCAGCGTCACAGCGAGGTCGACTCCTTTTGTCATCCCGGTTACTCAACTTATGCTTAACTTAGGGTTCCAGTCCACTACTCCTTTCATTCCAACAAGGTCTTTCGAGAATTTCAGAATTTTTGAGACTTGTGTTCTGGATCACTGGGACCCAGTAGCTAGAGATGACATTGAGCGTGATAACGTACCTCCTCTTCCCCCTTCACCACCCAACTGTTTTAATGAGGCTACCATGCACCGAATCAACACTCCCATGGAAGCCTGGAGACACATGAACACTAGTATGCGCAGGATGTTTCTTCGTCAGGAAGAGATGATTACTTCCCAAAATGACTTCCAGCAAGAAATGCGAAATCGTCAAGGCCATTTCCAGAGAATGATGATGGCAAATCAGCTTCAATTCCAAGATCAATTGCTACAGTCTATAGGCCACATTCCAGACCAGTCAGCTCAGCCAGAAGTTCATCGTGGCCGATGATGTAGAAACCCGGGTTCATCTTCTGCTAACCCGGAGGATTCCCAGTAGTTGTTTATTTCCCTTATGCATTCCATTTTTAGTTTTCTTGTGATAAAAATATTATATATTGGTTGATTTCTCATAATTTTGTATCTCCAGACGGTTTGAATGAGAAATTATTTATGTTATGCAATTATTGTAATTCCTACTATATTAGTTGTCCCTTGATGCATTGGGCTTACTCTCAAAGCCCAACGGTCAGAACCAAACGGACTGATTCCAACGGTCAGATGCCCAACGGTCAGAAATCAAGTTATAAATACAACTCTCCTTTTCCACTTTCACTCATTCCCTTCTTTCCCTCTTCACAAATTCTTCTTCACAAATTCTCAATTTCTTGAACATAATGAATCAAATAGAGCGATGGGAAAAGGAGCAACGCGAATGGGCTATCACAGTATTCGTGATAACAGTGTTTATCATTATTCTCTTGTCACTCATGCATAACATGATCCAGAACATCTAGATCTATGTAACCATCTCTTTTTCTGACTTTCATTTTGTATATTAGTATGGTGTGTTAAATAATTCTCACACATTTGTACGGGTTACGTATTAAATGGAGAAGTTTCGTATTAACTATTTGTGTATATTAGTTGTCTTTTCCTCTAAAAAAATAATAATAAAAATAAAATAATATAATAATAATAATATAATAATAAAAAAATAATAAAAAAATAGAAAAATAAAAACCATAATAAAGAACACCATCCCAATCTCACCAAAATAATTAATTGATACACATGGTGTTCAGAGAAGATCGTGCACGCTACAAGGTACGCATAACACTTGTCACACATGCAACTCGATTATTCTATCCATATTCTATTACTGAGTTATGATCATAATTTCTGAAATTACGTGTAAGTCTAACTACCCTGTGAAACTTTCCTCCGTGTTTTCTAACATTGAACCATCTCATTAATTGCCTTTGGATATCTGACATGACAAGACTTACTATGGATCCCCATTGATGCTGTTCATAATCACATGGGTTATTAACTACACTTGGAATCCAGATTGGTACAGACTCATAGATTGGCTATAAGTCTCTTCTTTTTCAGCCATTCTTATTCAAACAATTTTCATTATCCTTCCCTCAGTAATACTACCAATGGATCAACCAAGAAAAATAACGGCAGAGAAAGACTACCTGAAAACTTTCGAAGATGGCCGGTTTTCTCCTTATTTTGACACGAAATCATCGTCGTCGGATGGGCCTCTTATCATTCAGCAGGTTGGTTATTCGAGAATTGGTTTTGATGTCCTACCAATTTAGCGGATCTGAAAATGGAAAATTCTACTTCAATGCCTATGGACAACGTTCGAATTGACTAAGGAAATGATCTCCCCATATTTCAAATCCTAGTGAATACCGGGGTCCCTTTTTCAAGAGTCATAATTTGATTCCGCCAAAACTTTTACTCACGAGCTACCAGATCTCATGACGAAGTCGGAAATACACATCACATTGTTCTTCAACGCTTTTTGAAACAGAATCAACGTGTTGTGCTCCACTGGTTGGGACACAATGTGGTAGGTACATCACACCAATCAGAAGTCACAAAGCCTCAACTTCACCTACTTTGGATTTTGCAGACTCAAAGAGATGACTTTTGTCTAATCCAACACCTCTGGAACGTAATCACCAAGAAAACAAGAAGGTCAGCACCCCTACCCACTTTAGTAACGCAGATTATGATGCGTTGGGGTTATCCAGTAATTTCTCCAGAGACACCCCTTCAAAGAGCACAAATAAAAGTACTCCAAACAGATTACTCCATTGGTTTTTGGACTCCTGATACTCTGATAGAGGAACAGAACGACCCAAGCTCAAATTCTGACCATTTATTTGATGAAAATGCCATGCTGAACATTATTAATCCCATGGAAGGCATTAAACTTCTTCATCATGGTTTGAGGGAACTACACGCTCGTCAGAATATCATCATCACAACTCTTCAGGATTTCCAAGATCGTCAAGCAATGCATGATGTTGAACAGGAGGAGATCTTGGAAAATCATTCTCAGTCCTTGCAAAATCACGCTCTCCTAATGGAAAATCAAACTGTGCTCTCTGCTAGCCAAGGGGACATTCAGATGCAACTCGGCCAACAAATGGAAGAATTAAACAGTCTGGTGCACGATATGCGTCTCCAAGATCAACATAACAATCCATAATTTTCTAATATTACTAAGTCAATAAATAAATACTCGTATATGTTATTACATTTTTTGTCATATTATGAATTTTGTCTTACCTTTGTGTCTTCTTTTGTATGAAATGCTTAATAGGATTGTCATCATTTGCGTTGTGACTAATATAATTTAACATGTGCTTATAGGAGGGTCTATTCTCTTACATACTCATTTATCCATCTAGTTTGCCTTTGTCGTTACCTATTTCTTTACTTCATCCACTATGGCATCTTCATCAATTGCATCTTCATCAAACATGGTACCTCCCAAACTCATTCCTGAGCAATCCTTTCAGTCTATGATGGATTCCAATACCTATGTCCATTTCTTTCGTGATTACATTACAAACATCGGATGGTCTTCCCTAATTCTTCAACCTGACCAAACTTATTCTCCGAGTTTGGCTGCATACTTTCATGCTAATATGGAAGACACACCAGCATTCAACCATGCGCATGGTTTCTACTTAGACGGGTTCACAATCCAAGTTGGTGACACACCTCATATCTTTTCTGAACAACAACTTGCACTAACTTTGGATCTTCCATATCACGAACCTGTTACATCATGGCATTACATCTATCATAATTCTTACCGTGCCTTTCAGTGGCAAGCGTTTCGTGAAACTTACAGTGATGGTCTTGAGATTAAACGAGAAGGAAATGGCCATGTGGCATGGCGTGACGTCACCATTCCCTTAGCAAGCATGACCATGAACATGGGCACTGCGATGTTATTTGTACTCCTGAACATTATGGGATATTGGCATTTTTCTACTGCCAATGAGGCTGCTTGCGTTGAATTCGGTGCACTAGCTCAAGGTCATACATTATTCAACATCATAGGTTGTGTTATCTCCAACCTGAAACGAGCTCTCACTTTTCGGGATCGTATATACTTTTACGGTCACCGCTTGCGAATCATGAAGACACATTTCCCACGGTTGCGGCTACTTTTCATGATCTGGGTCAAGGTAGATTCTATGTGCCCAAAGAAAGCGGAATCATTCGTTCATTAAGGTTTCGCAATGGAAGTTCCGCCAAGACTGGTGAGGCATGTTAGATTTGTTACCCGAAGGATGAAAATATGAAGACACATTTGAGGAAATGAAAACGAAGAATGGGCAGAATTTGGCAGACTATTATCTTTTGGCGCGATGCTAAGGAAATGCATTTCCTTCAAAAGGATGCCAGAACTTCACATCCTGCTGGATGGTAAACTTGAGTTTGCCATTGTACATACATCTAGCTAAACCTTATGTTTGGTATGCTATTGTTTTTATTTTGTGTGCTATATTTAGTGTGCTATTGAACATTTTCTTGTTCTTTTTGAATAATATATTATGTTCTCCAACCTTTCTGTTCCAGCAATCTAGCCCTAATTTTGCTCACGGTTCTCAGGTACTTTCTCTCTTTAAGTATTGATACTTCGAGGACTAAGCATCATTACATTGGGGTGCTTTAACCCCAGAGAGCAAATATTAGGCAAATTGTAACCTGTATATAGTTTTTATTTTCATGTTAATAATTGTACTTAGTGACAAAGTCTTGTTTCCTTTTCAATGATGAAAATTGTCTAGAAATCTCACATTATTATCTGAATTAGGATTTATTTTTTAAGAAACTTAAGATAATATATATGCAATAGTTTTGATAAGAGCCCAAAACTGTAGTTTTAACCCCTTAATAATCATACTGTTAGACCAATTATGTGAATAATAAGTAAGAGTTAATACTAATTACGTGTTTTTATGCATTTCAGGCTTCAAAGTCCATTATGTGCAGAAATGTGCCACTTTAGCGAGATAAAGGAGCAAAAGTCAGCAGAACTTCCGAATGCCATATCTTTGGACTCAGACCTCGGATTGAGGCCTACCTTATGTCAAAACGACTGGCTCGGAAAGAGCTTTGCAATGGTCCAAGCCTTGACCCGATCAGAGGAGCAGAAGTGGACGAAAAGTCTGTAGAAGCAAACTGCAGCTGAAAAGGCCTTTTTGGACTGAAAGAATTGGGTTTTGGGCCTGATTCTCTGGCCCAAAACATGGCTCCAAGCCCATGCACGATTTTTGGATCTGGATGTATAAAAACAAAAGCTTGACTCAGTGTTAAGGGCAGTCAATGGCAGTTAGGTTAGGAAGCTAATGTTAATGGAGTTTAGGGTTAGAAAAAGATAGATCTAGATTAGTTTTTAGATCTAGATCTAGTTTTGAATCTCCATTTTTATTAGTTTTCATTTCCCTTGTTTTAATTTAAAGTATTAAAATATTGTTATTGCTTCATTAGATAAATCAAGTAGTTTATTATTGATCAAATTCGATTTTGTCATTTATCTATTGCTTAGATCTAATTTCATTTCTTGTTCTTATTTCATTTTAGTCATTAATTTAGATTTCATTATTGTTTAAATTAGTAAATTTTAATGCTTATTATTATGTGTAGTTTTAATTTAAATGGAAATGATTGCGGAATGATTCAAGGCTAAACCTCCATTAGAGGGGGTTGAGAAGCCTTGATGAAAGCTTGATTCCGTTTATCGTAGAGTCGTCGTAATTTCTATTCCACGCCAGAAATAATTAGTTCACCATGAGAATGGGTTTAATTGTTCACATGCTAGTTATTAATTGGTAGAAATGCCATGTGTAATTAGGGATTAGGAAGAACCGATTGTTCCTCACGTAGCAGTTCAATTCGGATTACGACGACTCGTCGCTAGTGGATTAAGTTGAGTTAAGGTGGAATCAATCCCCCTCTAACTCCTTAACATCGAATCAACGTAGCATTCCCATAGTTGTCTGATAATCGACTAGTTGCATCTTGTGGGTAGTTGCACCATAGTTTAGTTGCCCCTTCGTAAAGCTCTCATTGACTTTAAGTAGAGTATTGAGACTAGAAAACAAGCATACGGAAGGACTAAGAGTGGAACGAATCACTCTACTCCACTATATCTCATAGGATTGAGAGTAGAAGAAGAAAACTTTGATAAACAAGCAACAAAAGATAGTTTAGTTTACTTACGTTTTGAATTCATCGTTCATTTCGTAGGTAAACTAATTCATTTCACTCTTATCAAATGGAGCCGCTGCCATCTTAGTTTCACTTTCGTATTGTTTTCATAGTGTTAGTACTGTTTTTAAAGTCCCATTTCACCCACCCACCCTTGTTTGAATCATACTGTGGCTGTCCAATTTAGAGTTGAAAAATTCCGAGCAAAATTTACAATGGCTGGCCTCCTCTTGAGCTTGACCAGCCTATATGTTATCGATTGGATCGAGCGACCAGCCCCATGTGGGCGACCAGCCCTAAAACACTGTAAATTGAAAATACCTCGGAGCCGAAGCGCTTCTATCTGTGGCCTTGGCCACTCGTGTTAAATTTTTCGATTTCGGCGGTTTGATTCGAACTTTGATCTTTCATATTTTTCAGTGTTCTAACATGCTATATACACTGAACAAGCGTAAACAAGACGCTATTTATAAAGCGAAGCAAGGGCCTTGTCGTATTCCTTCCTTCCAAACCTCGCGTCTCCTCGTTAGAGGTTTTATACTAGTATATCGGAATTGTTTGGAGTGTTGCATGTTTAGTTAAGCTCGACTTAGTCTTGCATGAGATTAAGGTGCGGTAGAACAAAACACCTAACGTAAATACACAACAACACCAACAAACAAATCTATCTAGTATACCACACACTACACCTCTAGCTACTATTTTACACACACCCACCGATATAATGGGGAAGAAAGAGAGACTCCTCTCTCTCGGACTTCTACAAAGCCTTGAGCGATAGCCCCAAATCTTGCATCGTTCTAGCAGGAGACCAGTGGGATTTCAGAATCCCTCCAAATATTTTAATTTGTTACCCGTTTTCATGGCACATGCGTAGGATTGAACAAGTCTTAACAACATTCCACCATCCTACGGTTGATGTACGGAACAAATTAAATTAAGGGTATTCCCTTTCACCTTAGCGATAAAGGCGTCTTGGTTAACTGCCCAAGCCTAATTACGGACTTCGTGGGCTAAACTTGTTCAAACTATTTATGGAACATTTTTTACCCACCCCTAAAAGACGGATGAGATGCTTTCCAAGATTCATTTCTTTTCGACAAAATCCTCATGAATCATTTTCAGAGGCTTGGAATCGTTTCACCGATCCGCTTATAGAGTGTCCACACCATAACCTAGCAAAAGACACGTTAGTTAAGCCTTTTTCAAAGGACTTCAACATCACCATAAAGAAGTCCTTGACATTATGAATGGGGGTAGTTTCTTAAGTAAAGGAGCCTCGAGGCTTATAAATTTTAGAGGACCAAACTAAGCGTTTAAATAATAATTGGGGGTAGTGATGATATCCCCGGCCCGCTAGTTCTACTAATACGTTAAGGCCGCACGGTATGTTTGAAATTAAACAAGATTCGAGCTTAAAACTCTAATCGAATCACTCACTAAAAGGTAGAGGCCATTTCTGTACAACAAAAGCCTATCCCCGCATGAATGTAAATTCAAACCCATGTAGTTTCTGTTGGAGTCCCCGAAAGCATCCCGACTCCCATCGTCCCATAGCCCATGAACAGGCTTTCTTCCATTAATAGTGAACCTAACGCCCTTGGAGACAAAATCCCAACTTCGGTTGGAGAAATAACCAACAAGTCACACCTCGAGGGTACAATAATCAATATGTTAGGCCAACGCACGCCTTTAACCAAGCTCCACTCACGACAAGGACAGTGGTCGGGTAATTTTAATAATTATAACAACCAAGTGCAACCTCGACAAGGTCAAGCACAAGGTCAAGGTAATTATAATAATTATAATGCTAATAGAGGTATCGTTCCGGTCAATAATAATTATCGAATCCACCTATAAATAATTCACGCGGAAATAGTTCCACCCACCACCACCCGGACTACTACACCCACACAACCGGATCGCTTTGACACCTTCATACAAGTGAGCCAAAAACTTTTCCAAACTATGGCTCAATCTAACCAACAGCTTCTACAATCCGCTAATAATTTAACCCAACAGCTTGGCTCAAGATAAAGCCCAAAACCAAATGTGTGTTGCCAAGTCACGCAATACATAATCCTAAAACAACAAACACAAATTTGAGGTAACGGATAATACTAGTAATGAATTTGAAAATGTAGGCGAGATAAATGCCATCACCACTCTCGTTACGCAGAGTGGTTGATAACAAGGTAACTATGCCTATAGTTACCCCACCAAGAGCCCCTACACCTACTACTTTTACTAGATACCCACATAGAAATCAAGAGCCTACCACTTGTAGAGGTACCGCCACAACACAACCTAAGAAACAGAAAGCCACGGTTAAACATCCAGGTGATACCATTGCTAAATATAGACGAAACCACCGCTTCCACAAAAATTAGCCATGTTAACTAGGGATACAAATTACGAGGGAGATTAGGGGACGTTTTCAGAATCTAACTATAAACCTTCCCTTCCTCGAAGCTATTAAAAGCTACCACATCATGCTAAGTTTCTTAAGGAATTGTGTACTACTAGGCGAAGACAAATATACCAAAAGACGCTTTTAATGAACAATTCCCCAACCTTATCCGAAAATAATGGAATTGTTAAGTACAAGGACCCCCGGTCGCCCCATCTTGTAATGCACCTTAGGAGATTCCTATACGACGACATTATTAGACACTGGGGCTAGTGTTAACTTACTCCCATTTTATTTGTATAGACAAATAGGTCTAGACAAGATGCAACCCACTAAAATGACGCGTTGCAATTAGTCGATCGGTCTATTAAGTATCTTAAGGGTGTAGTCTAAAATGTCTTTGGTAAAAGTTCGATTTCTACTATCCGGGCTGATTTTGTAGTCCTCGATACGTAAGTCTAACGACTCATCCCGATCATTCTAGGGCGCCCTTTCCGGCAACTGCCAATGCGGCTCATTAATTGCCGTGATGGTTCAATGTCCATGTCTTTTGGCCATCTTGTCATTGAAGTCAATGTTTTTAAAACAAGGACACGATTATCCGATTCGCCTATGGATGGAGAGGTTAGCATGATCGAGAGCTTTGCTCGAGTTATTTCAACAACACGCTCCCGATAATCATATTACCAAAATTCTTTCCTTTGGAAAGTCGGACTCCAACATTTTCATTCCTACACTAGTCGATACACATGTTATTGATGAGGACGATAGATGACTTTCTCAAAGATGTAGAGGACTACCATAGTAATGTGGATATGACCAATCTAGATGGGGAATTCGATGAGTTTTTTCGAAAGGTGAAAATTCACCCTATCAAGAACTAACTTGCACAACATCCACCTCGATTCCCTCCTTCCACCCCTTTCAAAGGAACCTCGAGAAGTTTACTCGATCCTTTTGTTTCTCCTGTGCTTCATAATTTTTAAATCCTCCTAGCAAAACAGATACTTGAAGGACAAACTATTTGACACCTTCATTTTCAGAATTGAGACAGTCCCTACACACACAATGAAGGAGTTCGGTGCTAAAACCACATCCTCATTGTGTATAAGCTGTCTTTCTAGAACTTATCCATATCTACCATATTCTCCACAACCATTCACTTTTCCACACTTATTTACTAGAACACCCACTCATTCAAAAATTAAAAAGAAGGTGCATGATAGGTTACACAATAGGGTAATCCGACTTCGCTTTCATTTCACTAGGTTGAGTTATAGGGAATCTTGGTGTTTCATTGTGTTTGGATATGTTTTCTGTGATATTTATTTATGGAATGATCCACAACTATTTCGGTTGTTGATATATGATCAACTGCATGTTCATACATATGTTTTAGATAAAGTCTCGAGTATCTGACTATAAACGACTCAATTTCTGTGTTTGGTGCATTTCCTTTCAGTTTAATATATTGGTGAGTGCACCATTAAGGTAACCGGCCCTCCTATGGAGTGTGTGGCTGTAAATATCTTGGATCCTAAGTCCACGGTTCACATAGTTCACGTTTTCCACTCTTGCATGTTTTTTCTCGGATTTTTGAGTCATGTTTCTCTATGGTGTGAATTATGTCTTTATTTCTTATCGTTTTCCTTCTAAAAATAAAATAAAAATAAAAATAAAAAATAAAAATAAACATAGTAATCTAGGAAGTCTCGAATCGACTTTAAAAGACCCATTTACTAAAACAAATTTTCTAAGCTTCGTTGTAAATTTTGTTTGGGGTGGGGTGTTAAATTTCCGTAATAAATGTTTTATGTCCCATTAGAGTTGCTTAGGCCGTTTTATTGTATTACGCTTCGGATTGACATAATCTATTAATTTAGAGTTCATTCGTTCGCATAACTTATGTCATGCACGCACTTCGAGGCGTTTTCCACTATCTCATATGTCATCTGAAGTCGGAATAGAGTGTTTTATGGATCATTGGATAGGAAATTCCCTCCTGATCATTTCCATATCTCATTCGCAAAAATCGGACCGGTAACGAAGCCGCAATTTTGATTTGAAATTCGCGAAAAAAATCGAAAAAATCAAAAATTTCGATTTTGGGCTTGGGCCCAACCCGCCCGCGCCCACGACCAGCGCGCTCGCGCCCTTACCTTCTTCAGCAACAGTTCATCGTTTTTTTCATCTTCCACCGCCATTAACAAAGCTCCAAACCTAGAAAAATAAAAATTAAAAAGAAAATATCATAAACCCACGCCAAAAATCAAATCCTAACCCTAAATCTTCTCTAAAACCAAACCACCACAACCCCAATCGATTTAAATAACTAAAACCACCAAAAATTCAAAATTTGTGTCGCTACCGCCACCACCCACCACCACCACTGTTCTTTCAGTCGGTCAAGTCAAACCACCACCACCACATCATATTTAAACCCTCACTCCATTTCAAACACTAGATGGCTCAACAACGCCGAATTATACTGGGAAGCAAGTTTTCGCCCGACCATTTCGGCCCGCTTTACGGTGACGAAATGGCTAGTAGAGAAATTGAATAGTCTCGGTACTCGACCGAAGCCTTCTACCACGAAGACTTGGTCCGACGGTTCTACAACACCGGGGAGTTGGAGGGGAGTAGGATTTTGTGATGGTAAGGAAGAAGAGAAGGGAGTTGACTCACGGATCGTTGGCTGAGATTCTAGGCATTCCGCCTTAGAATCCATCCGAGGCCACTTTACAGAGCCCCAGTTTGACGGGTAGAGCCATTGATGGGAGCGTTCGCCATCAATGGAGCTACAATACAAACTCCCATTGTGTTCGCGCCAGCATCACTTTCAGACCAACTAGTCGGCTACTGCCCCGATGGATTAGTCGAATGTCCTAGGGAAGGACAAGGTCACCGACATCGGTCCGACCTCCATCGCGTCCTATGGGTACTCCAGGGAGCGTAGTACGATTTCTATCCCCGGAGTTTTTACCGAAAGCATGATTAGGGGGTCGGAAGGTCTTTGGCACCTCTTCCGTGTTAATCACCAAGATCATCTTTGAAGATGAAAGCGACTCCTCCCCGATAGGATTTACATTACCCCGCACCGTAACACGCGCGTATCTATAGGGAGTGTGTCCAACAAGTTTGGAGGAGGGCTGAGGATAGAGAAGAAGAAGAAGGGATGGAGGAGCTGAGAATGAAGAGGAGGAGGATGAGGATGCCTCCGGGATGAGGGGGCGTGACCTGCTTTGATCTGAGATGCCTTCCGAGGTGTTGGTCTGATCGCGAACGCATGGCTATGCTTCATAGGGGCATCGCGTTCACTAAACACTATCTGCCGCAGACCTCCCGGACTCGACAGGCGACTATTCATCACAACCGAGATCCGCACCCGGAGAGGATGAGAGATGGGAGCAAAGGCGAGGTGAGATGGAAGCCCGCCCAGTTTAAGAGTGGATATGCTTGCACGCTTCCCACCTCATACGCATCTGCTTCGAGGACACCACGGCCTACGAGGCATGAGCGTCATCGACGAAGGGCGACTGCTGCTGGACCTTCTTCGAGCCCGTGAGCCACCACTAGAGAGTGTGCCCTCCACCACCGATGGGCGAAATGTTTAGAGAGTCCGGAGGATTGATAGTGGTTGTTGTTTTATTTATTTTTGTTGTTTTTATTGTAATGTAACTTTTATTTCCGTAATTTGAATTTTGTAGTGGTACTCCGAATGAAATTTTAATATAAGGGCTTATTTTCATTATGCATGGTCGTTTCATATTGACCCCACCTTCCCAACTTGTTTGGGGGTGGTTTTATCAATTCAAGCATGATTTTTGTATAACCCTCGAATTAGAATTAATTCATGGAGTCAAGGTGAAAATATGGTTGTTTAGGCAGAAATATGATCAAGTATCATTGTAGGATGAAATCTAGATTAAATAGGTACATTCTATCATAAAATCAACCTAAAAGATACTGGGTTTGAATTAGAATCCAGGTTATGAGTTGTTTCCGTTTTCGAGTTTGGAAATTTTAGATTTCCGGAACCCGTAATTAGTTTTGGCAACTTTCCGATCCTTTTTAGCAACTTTAAACCTATATAAACTTGATACAAACTATTCTCACAACTCACACTACACCTAAACTCCATCACTCACCCTTCACACCCGCGATTCCCGCGTTTGACTTCATTTTTGCAAATCAACTCCTCGAATACCGCGGCCTTCAGAGCAGAGTAAGCGGCGCTCTTCTACACTTCGGCAGAAAATTTTACTCGAATAGCATGCCTTCCATAGAAGCGCACTTCAGCTAAAACACTGGAATTCAAAAATACTAAGAGCGCGTGCCCAAGTCAAAGCGCCGACCCCTAGTTACTTGAAATTCAAAATACAAAGAGCGACTTCGCCCTAGTTAAGCCTTTCGCCTTCCGACTTCCGTGGACCAGAAATTTTCCAGTTTTTCGCGCATAGTATCCGGATCTTTCGCAGCTATTCCAAAGCGTAATTTTGAGATGACATCTCCAACATTGATACCGGAACAGTCTTTCGAAGATTTGTTCCAAAGCACTACTTACGGTGCTTGGTTTCACGAGGTGATCACATACGTTGGCTGGGAACCTCTTATGGTAAGACCCGCTGAACTTTATTCTCCAAAGACTTGCATCTTATTTTATAATAACTGCATTTTCTTTGAGAGACCGGATGGAGAACAAGTGTTCTCCATCAACATTGACGAAGAACCAATGGAAATTACCGTGTTCTTGCTAGCATTTGTTCTTGGACTTGCTATGCCCGGCCGTGAGATACAAGACCCATGGTGCTATTGGGTCGATAATATGCATGTCTACACTTATGAGTTTTGCACGAGGCTTACGGGCGGGCATTTTCCAGATTGAGGACCAAGGGGACTATAACGTTGCCCTTGGTAGCCCGTCCATGAACATAGGAACTGTTATGTTTTGGATTATGCTAAACATTTTGGGGAATGACGCGTTTTCTTCCGCGTGAATGACGCCACTTGCAGCGTTTTCCTTGCTTTAGCCACGGGCGCCGGTTCTATGACCTTCCCCGAACTTTGATGTCTAGTTTAGCACGAGCCCATACCATGAGGCATAAGTACCTTCTTATGCCTGTTCTAATTTCAATGTATTATGCTATGTTTCTTTCCCCTGTTTTTGTACACGTTTCCGCGGATTGGATTAGGGTAGACACGGTCACGACCCACCAATAGTATTATTCGATCTTTCCGTGCAATGACTTGGCAAGGGTGGCGGATATACAACCTCACCGAGGTTGCACCCTACACCCCATCGGACCAAGTGGCACTTAATAGGTTAGCAACCATAGATGATAAATGGCGTGAAGCCTGGCAAATTATCATAGCATGGCAGGACGCGAAGGAGCCTCACTTCTTTATAGAAGTAGAGGATGACGAATATGACGAATAACAGCGGGAGTGGAGGTAAGTTTTTAGTTTCGATAGTGTCCGCTTATGTCCCAAGCAATTTCATTCTTTTAACCCCATAATGGGTAGAAACTCGTGATAGAGTTGAGTCAGTTTTATTTCCTATATTAGCAATGCGTTCTAACTTTGTTTTGCGATGTTCCCTCGAATTTCCA
Organism: Coptis chinensis; assembly: GCF_015680905.1. Classification (NCBI taxonomy): domain Eukaryota; kingdom Viridiplantae; phylum Streptophyta; class Magnoliopsida; order Ranunculales; family Ranunculaceae; genus Coptis; species Coptis chinensis. The sequence continues at coordinate 99,673,814 of NC_141458.1, forward strand.
CGCGTTTCAATGGTATTTTTACTACCCTCTTTATTTAAATGCTTTGAGGACAAAGCATGCTTCTTGTTCTTGTGGGGCATAGAAACACGTGTAATTAAGACATCTGCTAGGATATAAATATATATAATATGCATTTGTTTTCTAGTTAAAATTTCAAAATTTAAAATATAAATAAATAAGTTATGCTATACACTTAGGAATATTGGTATTGTTTCTTTCTCCATGTTCTTAACAATCTAGAAGTCTCAATGTAGTCTGTTCGCGTCGAGAATAATTGTTAGAAACTTAGGTTAATATATAGGTAATAATCTTTACATCTATCTATAAATATATTACATGAGTATCTATGATTGTTAGCGATAAGTTTACAAATCTAGGCTAGAGTACTTATTCTACAAATCCTGTGAGAATATAGCCTAAAGCCTTATATGAAATAAACATTTGAGAAATGACACAAAGGCGTAAGTAAAATCGGATAGAGAAATCACACGTCCACTTGCTTGATCACTAAACCATATCCTAAAAAGCGAGAATTTAGGCCCCTCTTTGGATCGATATAGCCGTAAATTCAAACCTATGAATTATTTTCCGCTAGTCAACTAATCGAGCCTTTCATTAGCCCTTCCATAAACCACAATTCCTTTACTGTTACAAAAAAAAAATAATAAATAAAAAAAAATAATAAAAAAATAAAGAAAAAATAAAATATATATATATATATATATATATATATATATATAATAAATCAACCTACCCAATGTAGAATAAGTCTGAGAATAGAATGAATGAAGAAAGAAGAAGAGAAAAACCTGTGTAAACAAAAATTAGTTAGTGCTTCAGAAAATAAAGAAAATAAGTTTCCATCCAAGGAAAAGAAAAAAAATAGAAATAAAATAAAAACTCCAAAAATAGAATAAAAGGGAGTCAAAAGCCAAAGAAAAGAAAAAGAAAAATATGGCTAAGGATGGAAACAAAGTGTAGAAGCAAAAGTAAATAACAAGGTTTTCTCTGGTTACATAATATGAAGACTCTATTATCTCGGACTTGTCCTTTAGAATATCCATTTCCTTCCTTCTTAAAACCATCTCCTAATCCCCATAACACCTAATAAAGACCTCTAGCTCAATTAGGAATAGGTTAGTGTGATAGTAAGTGGCGGATGTGTTTGATCGACTCAAGAACTCACAGGTGTCATTGAGATTGTAAGGTAAAAGTGTGCCCACCGTACATTTGGAGTAGCCAAACTTGAGTGGAAAAATCAGAGTGTTGTTTCTTGACTATTATTGTGAGAACCTACTTAAGGACGCTATTCCGAAGTTCTCGAAACAAACCCGCTAAACATTTTATAGTACTACTCATTGTGTATATGTTTATTGTAGATGATAGATTATTATGCATATATTAGCTTAGGCTTTTGACTTGGTTATTCTTGTTCATAGCTAGTGAGACGATAGATAATTTGGAGCATGAATAAGGAAACAATAGTTTTATTTTTCTTAGTCGTTTGTAGTATAGATGAAGTTTGTGAGTACCTTCACGAAAACTCTCACGGGTTATAACTCGTCCCACTAGGGAATTCCTAGTGGTTTAAGGCCTTGTTGCATATGGTCAATGCAATCGCACTCAAATAAACGAGATTAGGTAGAACTCCATTTTGGTCACTTATTCTAATTTCTCATCTTTGCTTGAGGACAAGCAAAATCTTTGTTTAGGGGGTGGTTTGATAAGAGCCCAAAACTGTAGTTTTAACCCCTTAATAATCATACTGGTTAGACCAATTATGTGAATAATAAGTAAGAGTTAATACTGATTACGTGTTTTTATGCATTTCAGGCTTCAAAGTCCATTATGTGCAGAAATGGCCACTTTAGCGAGATAAAGGAGCAAAAGTCAGCAGAACTTCCGAATGCCATATCTTTGGACTCAGACCTCGGATTGAGGCCTACCTTATGTCAAAACGACCGGCTCGGAAAGAGCTTTGCAATGGTCCAAGCCTTGACCCAATCAGAGGAGCAGAAGTGGACGAAAAGTCTGTGGAAGCCAACTGCAGCTGAAGAGGCCTTTTTGGACTGAAAGAATTGGGTTTTGGGCCTGATTCTCTGGCCCAAAACATGGCTCCAAGCCCATGCACGATTTTTGGATCTGGATGTATAAAAACAAAAGCTTGACTCAGTGTTAAGGGCAGTCAATGGCAGTTAGGTTAGGAAGCTAATGTTAATGGAGTTTAGGGTTAGAAAAAGATAGATCTAGATTACTTTTTAGATCTAGATCTAGTTTTGAATCTCCATTTTTATTAGTTTTCATTTCCCTTGTTTTAATTTAAAGTATTAAAATATTGTTATTGCTTCATTAGATAAATCAAGTAGTTTATTATTGATCAAATTCGATTTTGTCATTTATCTATTGCTTAGATCTAATTTCATTTCTTGTTCTTATTTCATTTTAGTCATTAATTTAGATTTCATTATTGTTTAAATTAGTAAATTTTAATGCTTATTATTATGTGTAGTTTTAATTTAAATGGAAATGATTATGGAATGATTCAAGGCTAAACCTCCATTAGGGGTTGAGAAGCCTTGATGAAAGCTTGATTCCGTTTATCGTAGAGTCGTCGTAATTTCTATTCCACGCCCGAGGAAATAATTAGTTCACCATGAGAATGGGTTTAATTGTTCACATGCTAGTTATTAATTGGTAGAAATGCCATGTGTAACTAGGGATTAGGAAGAACCGATTGTTCTCGTAGCGATTCAATTCATTCGATTACGACTTCATTCCGCTAGTGGATTAAGTTGAGTTAAGGTGGAATCAATCCCCCTCTAACTCCTTAACATTGAATCAACGTAGCATTCCCATAGTTGTCTGATAATCGACTAGTTACATCTTGTGGGTAGTTGCACCATAGTTTAGTTGCCCCTTCGTAAAGCTCTCATTGACTTTAAGTAGAGTATTGAGACTAGAAAACAAGCATACGGAAGGACTAAGAGTGGAACGAATCACTCTACTCCACTATATCTCATAGGATTGAGAGTAGAAGAAGAAAACTTTGATAAACAAGCAACAAAAGATAGTTTAGTTTACTTACGTTTTGAATTCATCGTTTATTTCGTAGGTAAACTAATTCATTTCACTCTTATCAAGTTTAAACATCTTTTCATGAACATTCATGTACTGAGTATCATCGATTGTACATAGCAGTAAGTTTCGGGAACCAACGGTTAGTTACTTAAACTATAAATCCTGTGAGAATCTAACCAAAAACCTTGACATGAGTGATTTGTGTGTGATGACACAGAGGAGTAGTTTTTCCGATTAGAGAAAATCACGCATCTACTTACTTGATCACCACCAGAACCCTAGGCGAGAATTTAGGCCATCTTTGGATCGACATAGCTAAAAATTCTTACCTGTTACAAATTTTACCGCAAGTCACTCCACTGAACCTTTCACTTTCACCAAAAAAATTCCTTAGCCATCTATTAAACCAAATAAAAGAACCTACCTAAGTGATGAGTATGAGAAATATGATGAAATGTGGAAAGAATAGAGAGAAAGACTTGTCCCAAATAAAAGTCAGTTACTTGCTTCAGGAAAGAAAAATAGAATCATGTTCTTAAGCCATCAAAAAAAAAAAAAAAAAAAAATCCATTAGAGGTTTAAGAACAAGGTTGGAAAACTCAGTTAGAAGAAGGAAAGAAAACAAAGATTTCTCTAGTGTAAATATATGAAGACCCTATTCTCTCATACTCGTAAATTTTAATTATCCATTTCTATTTTCTTATACACTATCACCTAATCCCCACAATACCTAATAAAGACCTCTAGCTCAATTAGGAGTAGGGTGGTGTGATAATAAGTAGTAGACGTGATTGATCGACATCGGCTCCTCTGACTGTGATTGAGATGTGAGGAAATGTGTGCCCACTGCACATTGGAGTTGACAAAACCTGAGTGGAAAATTTTTGAGTGAAATTGTGTTTTGACACATACCTGTGAGAACCCATTTAGGTACACTCTCCAAAGGATTCAGAAACAACCCTGCTAGTACATTTCAATGAAAAGTTCACTGCATGCATAATCATATGTAGATGTTTTAATTATTGAATACATATTAACTTGAGGTTCAAATAAATCAATCCTCGTCCCCTGCTAAAGAGATGTATGGATATCTGAGATTAATTTAGGAAACGAGTTTCTGTCACTGAGTCGTTGTAATATAAATGAAGTTTGTGAGTATCTTCTCTGGAAAATTCTTACGAGGTTATAACTCGTCCACTAGGGAATTCCTAGTGGTTTAAGGCCTTGTTGCATATGGTCAATCCAATCGCACTCTGTGAAACGAGAATTAGTTAGGACTACACATTTTTGGCCACTTATTTGTTTTAATGTCTCTTCTTTGCTTGAGGACAAGCAAAGTGCTGTTTGGGGGTAGTGTGATAAGCACCCAAAAGTGTATTATGAAACCCTATTGAGACATATAAATTTGGTTAACTATGTGTTTAATAATCATGAAATAAATATATTTTCATACTTTTGCAGGTATTCGCAGTAAACATGGAAATATGGTTTAAACCTGTAATAAAGCACGAGGAACAACATGTATATGAATTCTTCCAAATCCGCACAGAAGCATCAAACTTCCGAAGCTCCTACCTCTTGAACCAGGACTCGAATCACGACAAAGTAAGCCTGCATACAATCGGGCGATGAACTCTACGATAGGGGAAGTTGTAAAATTGGCCAAAGACCCACCACCACTGGACTGCACATAGGACCCACTATGAGGACCCACAAGATTGGATGAGTCATCAATCATGGAGCATGTCAAGACAAAAATGACAAATTATTGGTGCAAAGTTGACACCTTGCATGTAATTAATTAGATTAGGTGTTAATAGTGAAAAAAGGCAAGGTGTCACTTTGTTTTAATGTGGTGGATAAAAATGAAGTAAATATGGTTTGATATTTCACATGGGAGGAAATGAGATGTCTCTCAAATGAAGAAGAAAACAAAACAAGGGGACACTCCATTTACTCCTTGACTTCTTTTCCTTACCTTATATTATTTTTTAGTTCCTTAGTCATTTTTTTATTATTTAGTTTTTAGTTTTGTAAGAAAGCTTGTAATAGTTTTAATGGAGGAAACTTTGGTTTTCTTCTAGAAAATAAATAAAAAGCAAGTGAGTTTAGTTAGTTTTTCTTCTTCCTCTTTCTCTCTCTCTTTTGTTCTTCTAGTTTGTAATCCTTTATCCCAAGGATCATGAGTTAACTTCCCTTTTGGGGAGTTAATCCAACTCATGTGAGGGAAAATAATTGTTGTTGGCTTGGTAGGTTGTTAGGAAGAACAACTAGACCTACATCCTATCCCAAAATGATAGTTGGTGTAGTGTCTAGTTAGGAATCAATGAATGAGCTTATAGATAAGTCATTGCTTGATTCCAATTGCTAACATGTATGAGTTTAGAAATGAGTCATACATGTTAGGGATCAAGTTTTCTTCCATTAGGGCTTGTCTATGAGTCTAGGAAGAATCAAATGAACATTTTCAAATCAACAACTAAATGTTATTTTCACATGAGGAGGATTAGCTCTCCACCTTTTATTTAGTAAATTGTATTTTGTCTTAGTTGCATATTTCGAATCTTAATATTTTTATTTAATGTTTGTGTAGGTAAGAATCCTAGTTTTAATATAAACTTACTCACTAGTTCCCTAAGAGTAACAACCAACTTGTAGTTGTCCTAACCTTTAGGTTGGTTCGATCCTTACTTCAACTTTACGAACGCGAAGATCGTGAGTAAGGAACTTTGAATTCGCTTTTGCATCAAATTAGAAAGTCAAATCTCTAACGTAGTAAAAAGTAAACATCAAAAGCTATCAAAGATTTCTATACTCTCAATTCTATCGAAATAGAGTGCAGTAAAAAGTTCGTTCCACTCTCAGTTCCTTAGTATTGAAGTTTTCTACAATTGACTAGTAATCCAAAGTTTAATGAGAGCAATGGTGGAGGTTTTATACTATGACGTGAATTCGAACAATTGACTAGTAATCCAAGATACGAATAACGGAATGACATATATAAAGATGTGTAGGTAGGTGGTGGTGGCAGTTCGAAAATTTTGAAATTCCGATGATTTTTGGTTGTTGAAATCGGTGGAGGTGGTGGTGGGTGTAGGTAGGAGGAGATTTAGGGTGGGTTTAAACTTGGGGCGTGGTTGTGTTTAGGTTTTATATTTATTTTTATTTTATTTTAGGTTTGAAGCTTTGTAATTTTTTTTTTTTTTTTTTTGTTAATGGCGTTTTGGAAGAAAAAGAGGAAGAAGGACGCGATGCGTTCTTGGGTTCACTGTGGGCTTGACCTAAGCCCAACTTGAAACCCATAAAAAATTCGTTTTTTAGCGCAAATTCAAACTAAAATTACCGCTTCGTTACCGGTCTGATATTTGCGAATGAGATATGGGAATGATCAGGAGAGAATTTCCAATCTAATGATCCATAAAACATTTTATTCCGACCGTGGGTGATATATAAGAACATGGAAAATGTCTCAAAATGCGTGCATGATCTAAGTTATGCGCACGAATGAAATCTAACTTAATAGAAAATGTCAATCCGAATCGTAATACGATTAACGGTCTAAACAACACAACCGAAAGTTGACCAATCCAGGGGCCGGAAATCGAACACCCCACCCCCAAACAAATTTTAGACATAGAGTTGAAAAATTTGTTTTAAAAGCTGGTCTTTTAAAGTCAGATTCGAGACTTCTTAACTTACTATGTTTGTGATTTTAACAAGTTTTTATTTTTTATGAATAAAATTTTAATATAAGAAAAACAAGAAAGCATTAAAAGCATAATTCACACCATAGAAGGACATGACTTGAAACCCAAGAAAACATGCAATAGTGGAAAACGTGAATTATGTTAACCGTGGACTTAGGATCCGGTACTTATAGCCACACACTCCATAGGGAGGGCCTGGTTACCTTAATGGTGTACTTACCAATATATGGAAATGAAAGGAAGCACACCAAGTAACAAAATGAGTCGTTTATAGTCAGATACTCGAGACTTGAACAAATTGGATATATATATAACTGGATCGATATATATATAACTGGATATATCCTGCAGGATATATATATAACTGGATATATCCTGCAGGTTTCATATATCAACAACCTAAAGAGTTGTGGGTCTTTCCATAAATAAATAACATGGAATGCATTCCCAAACAGAATTAAGCACCAAGATTTCCTACGTCGCAACCTAGTGGAATGAAAGCGAAGTCTGATAGACCTCGAACATAACCGAGCATGCACCTTCTTTTTCATCTCTGAATGAGGGGTTGTCAAAGTGAATGAGTGTGAAACAATGGATGGTTGTGGATGATATGGTGGATAAAGATAAGTATTAGAAGGAAAGAAAGGAAAGAATGAAAATGTTGGTTTAGCACAACCCTCATTCATGGTGTGGGCAGGAAGTGTCTCAATCCTGAAAATGAAGGTGTCCAGTGCCGTTTCCTTGGTAATTATTTTCATATTAGGAGGATTTAGAAAATCATTAAGCACAGAAGAAGCAAGAGGGTCAAGTGCAAACCTTAGGTTCCGTTGAAAAGGTGTAGGATGGGGTACATTGATGGAAGGTGAATAATGTGAGGTGGGTGAATGGTTATCAATAGGAGGGGACTCTCGAGGTGGCGAAGAAGAGCTACAAAAGAGTTGAAGGAAATCTTCCTTAATTTCCTCAACGTCCACAGAGTCCTTATTAAAGTTAGAACTTCCAAAGAAAAGGAATTTGTGCATCTGATTATTTGGAAACTTGGTTTTAAAATAATCATGAGCTAAACTTTCGATCATGTTAATCTCTCTATCGATATTGATATCAGGAACCTGTGTGATCTGTTTAAATACATTGACCTCAGCAGAAAGATGGCCAAAAGATAAAGACATCGAACCATCGCGACAATTTATAAGAGCGTTGGCAGTTGCCAAGAAGGGGCGCCCTAAAATGATTGGGACAGAGTCATTAGCAACTTCAGATCGAGGATAACAAAATCCATGGGATAGTAGAAATCTTGAACCTTAACCAGCGTGTTATCCACTACACCCTGAGGATACTTGATAGACCTATCAGCTAATTGCAACGTCATAGTTGTAGGTTGCATTTCTTGTAGACCTATTTGTTTATATAAATAATAAGGGAGTAAGTTAACACTCTCTCCCAGGTCTAATAAAGCAGTGGTCGTGTGAGTATCTCCTAAGGTGCATTGTACAGTAGGACTACCAGGGTCCTTGTACTTCACTATTCCATTATGTTCTGATAAAGTTGGAACCTGTTCAGTGAGAAAGGCCTCTTTTGGAATATTTGTCCTACGCCTAGTAGTGCACAACTCCTTAAGAAACTTAGCGTGGTGAGGTAATTTTTTAATTACGTCGAGAAAGGGTAGGTTAATCGTTAGATTTTTGAAAACTTCCCTAATCTCGTCAAAGTTTGTATCTCTTTTTAACATTGCTAATTTATGGGGAAACGGTGATTCCTTACTTTGTTTAGCGTATGGTTCAACTGGATATCTAACCTTTGCTTTTTGTTTCTTAGGTTGTGGTTTAACTGGTACCTCTACAGGGGTAGGATCTTCAGTTTCTATTTCGGTATCTAGTATAATATCTGGTATAGGAACTCCTTGTGGGGTAACTATAGACATCGTTACTTTGTTATCCAACACTCTGTCTGAATGGAGAGTGGTGATGGAATTTATCTCTCCTACGTTTTCATTTTTGTTACTAGTATTACCGTTTACTTCAAAGGCTGTGTTTGGTGTTTTAGGATTAGGTATCACTTATCCTGGAAACACACCTTTGGGTTGTACCTTCTCTTGAGCTAACTATTGTAAGGAAAGTTGGATGGCTTGTAAAATTTGTTGTTGAGTTTGCATAAAGGTATCAAAGTGATCCAGTTGTGCGTGGATATTTATTATAGGTTGTGTGACAGGAACTATGTCACGTTGATTATTTATGGGTGGGTTGTGATAGTTATTATTATTAACCGGAACGATACCTCGATTTGCATTATAATTATTATTGTTATAATTATTATAATTACCCTAACCTTGTCCTTGTCGTGGTTGAGCTTGATTGTTATAATTATAATTACCCTGACCTTGTCCTTGCCTTGGTGGACCTTGGTTGTAATTGTTTGTTAGCCTATCATTTGGGTTAAACAACCTTGGAGGTTGTTGATTATTTCGCCAACCGAAATTGGGGTTTTGTCGCCAAGCTGCATTAGGTTCGCTATTAATGGAACAAACATTATCTTGTTGTGATTGTTGTTGTTCATATGCGAACGGACAATAGGAGTCGGGATGCTCTGGAATCAAACAGAAATTACATGGATTGGAGTTGACATTCATGATGGGGATAGCCGTTTGTTGGACAGAAATAGCCTCTACCTTTTTAGCTAGAGATTCTATTAAATTTTTAAGTTCGGATCGAGTTTCATCTCAAACATACCGGCGTGACTTTAGTCATTGTAGAAGAACTAGCGGAACGGGAGATATCATCACTACCCCAATGATTATTCTACTTAGTCTGATCTTCTAAAGATTTATAAGCCTCTGAGGCTCCTTTACTTAAGAAACTACCCCCATTCATTATGTCAAGGACTTCTTTATGGTGGTGTAGAAGTCCTTTGAAAAAGGCACGAACTAACATGTCTTTCGCTAGGTTATGGTGTGGACACTCTATAAGTAGGTCGGTGAAACGATTCCAAGCCTCTGAAAATGATTCATGAGGATTCTGTCGAAAGAAATGAATCTTGGAAAGCATTTCATTGGTCTTCAGTGGTGGGTAAAAATGTTCCATAAATAGTTGAACAAGTTTAGCCCACGAGTCCACAGAATTAGGCGCTTGGACAGTTAACCAAGACGCCGCCTTATCGGCTAAAGTGAAAGGAAATACCCTTAGTTTAATTTGTTCAGTACCAACCGAAGGATGGTGGAAGGTAGTAAGGACTTAGTCAATCCTACGCATGTGCTAATAAGGTTTTTCATGATCTAACCCATGAAAAACGGGTAACAAATTAAATATATTCGGGGGGATTCGGAAATCCTCCACTGGGTCTGATAGGAAGGATGCAAGATTTAGGGCTATCGCTCAAGGCTTTATAAAAGTCCGAGAGAGGAGACTCTCTTTCTTTAGCCATAATCTCAGATGTGGTGTGTGGTGTGCTAGCTAGAGGTAAAGTGAGTGGTATACTAGAAAGGCGTGTTTGTTGACGTTGTCGGTTAATTACGTTAGGTGTTTTTCTTCGGCCTAACCTTTAATCTCATGCAAGGCTAAGACTAATCTTAATTAAAACAACAACACTCCAGACAATCCTGATATGCTAGTATGAACCTCTAACAGAAGATACGAGGTGTGAAGAAAAGAGTACCTGAAAGTCTCCTTGCTTCGCTTATGAATAGTGTCTTGTTTAAGCTTGCTCAGTGTATATAACAAGTTAGAACACTGAAAAACTCGAAAGCAATGGAAATTTGAACAAACCTATGGAAATCGTCTTTGTTTTCAGCAGGGGGGCTTTCGCGCCGTATGCCTAGACAGGCAATGTGGTGCTTTTTAGGCAAAAGTTGGAATTCCAGGCGTGTGAGCGTGGGGTGCACTTGTCTTTTGCCTTGGTAGGGCACAGGTGGCGCTCAGGCAAAATTCGAGATTCCAGGCGTGTGGGCGCAGGGTGCGCTCCACTTTGGCTTGCCCAGGGCGCAGGTGCGCTCTGAGTAATTTTTCGTGGGAACGTGCAAATCTGAAACAGACAACCACAGTGAGAATCCAAACAAGGGTTGGTCTGATATGGGACTTTGAAAAACTATCAAGTCTACAGAAAACAATACTAAATAGTACTAAGATGGCAGCGACGCCATTTGATAAACATAAAAAGAATAGTTTACTACGAAATGAACGTTAAACTCAAAATGCAAGAAAACTAAACTAAATTACGAAAATCTATCAAAGATTTCTATACTCTCAATTCTATCGAAATAGAGTGGAGTAAAAAGTTCGTTCCACTCTCAGTTCCTTAGTATTGAAGTTTTCTACAATTGATTAGTAATCCAAAGTTTAATGAGAGCAATGGTGGAGGTTTTATACTAGGACGTGAATTCGAACGACAAGATATGAATAACGAAATGACATATATAAAGATGTGAACTTTACTACTTTTAATTAACCAATACTTCAAATCTAATTAATGACTAAGAATTGAATAACAACAATGGAAATTAGATCTAATAAATTGAAATGACAAAAATTGACTATTTTATTTATCTAACTAAATGAAGAACAATGATTCAAAGGATTAATCTAAAACAATGAATTGAAACTAATTAATTTAACTAATTGAATTCAAATAAAACTAGATCTAGAAGATATTTTAATGGCTATTTTTTTACTCTAACCTATCTACCTATCCTAACTTAAGAGCTAAGTCTTATTTTATACAAAGGAAGAGACCAGATCCACAATTTCGTGCATGGGCTGAGGAGCCATGTTTTGGGCCGGAAAATCGAGCCCAAAGCCCAATTTCTTCAGTCCACAGAGCCCATTTCAGCTGGCTTCGACTTCAGCAGACTTTTCGTCCACTTTTGCTCCTTTGATTTGGTCAAGGCTTAGACCATTGGAAAGCTCTTTCTGAGCCGGTCGTTTTGATGTAAGGTAGGCCCAATTCCGAGGTCTGAGTCCAAAGATATGGTCTTCGAAAGTTCTGCCGACTTGTGCACTATTTATGCTCGTGTTGACTTTTTAGCTTTTGACCGGGCTTTACAAAGGCTTTGTCTCCTTGAATCTTGGCCTTTATCACAGAACTTCATATCCCAACCAACCCTTGCTCCTTTATCTCGCCAAAGTGGCACATAATTGACTTTACTACCTGAAGTACATAAAAACACGTAATCAACATTAACTCTTATTTATTACTCACATAATTGGTCTAAAAGTATGATTATTGAGGGGTTAAAACTACAATTTTGGGCTCTTATCATTTACTTATACTTTATAAGGTACTGATGATATGATCTTTTGTGTGTCACCACACACCATATCATCTACAACATAAAGTATTAGACACATGCATATAACTAATAACATATATAATATGCATAACATTTGCCCATATGATCCTCAAATGCTTTTAATATATAACCCTATCAATATGGAGAGAGGTTTGGCAAGTTATAATGGCGTGGCAGGACGTAAAAGGACCTCGCTTCTATGTAGATGAGGATGATGACGCCTAAATGATGGATAGGAGGTAAGTTTATATTTTTGTTCGTGTCTACTTATGTCCCAAGAAATTTACTCTTTTTGTAACCCCATAACGGGTGGAACTCATATAGAGTTGCGTCTATTTTCACGCGTTTTGCAGATGTTTTAATGCCTAAATGATGGATAATATGTTTTAACTTTGTTTTGCAGATGTTCCAAAATTTCACGCGTTTCCATGGTATTTTCCTACCCTTCTTATGTCAATATTTTGAGGACAAAGCATGCTTTTATTTGGGGATAAAATAGAAACATGCGTTATTTAAGGCACCTGTTAGGATATAGATATGTATAATATGCACTTGTTTTATAGTAAAAAAATAAAAATTTCAAAAAAAATAAAAATAAAAAGTATATGCTATACACTTAGGAATACTGGTATTGTTTCTTTCTCTATGCTCTTAAAAATCTAGAAGTTTCACGTTAGCTTTTGCATTAGAATAGTTTTTAGAAACTTAGGTTAATATGTAGGTAATAATCTTTGCATCTTTCTATAAATATATTGCATGAGCATCTATGTTTGTATTGGCGGTAAGTTTATGAAATCTAGGCTAGTATACTTATTCTATAAATCCTGTGAGAATATAGCCTAAAGCCTTATATGAGTGAAATATTTGAGAAATGACACAAATGAGAGAAGTAAATTCTGAATACAGAAATCACACGTCTACTTTCTTGATCACTATGTCATATCCTAAGCGAGAATTTAGGCCCTCTTTAGATCGATATAGCCAGAAATTCAAACCTATATGAAATAATTTTCCGCTAGTCGCCCCTCTAAGCCTTTCTTTAGCCTTTCATAAACCGCAAATCCTTAACCCTTTTACAAAACAAAATAAAAATAAAAATCAGCCTACCCATTCTTTGAATGAGCTAGAGAATAGAGATGAAGAATAGAAAAGAGAAAGACCTTTGAAATCAAGAATTTGTTAGTTGCTTCAAATAAGAAAAGAAAGTTTCCATCCAAAGAAAAAAAAAATAATGAGTTAGAACTCCCAAAAATAGAATCGAAGGAGTCAAAAGCCAAAAGAAAAAGAAAAAGAAAATAAAAAAAACGGCTAAGGATGGAAACAAAATGTAGAAGCAAAGTAAAGAACAAGGTTTTCTCTAGTTACATAATATGAAGACTCTATTATCTCAGACTAGTTCTTTTTGAATATCTATTTCCTTCATTCTTAAACCATCACCTAATCCCCGCAACACATAATAAAGTCCTCTAGCTCAATTAGGAATAGCTTAGTGTGATAGTAAGTGGCAGATGTGTTTGATCGACTTTGGCTTCCTTCTGTGTCATTGAGATTGTAAGGTAAAGTGTGCCCACTGCACACTAGAGTAGCGAAACTTGAGCGGAAAAATCAGAGTGTTTTTGTCTTGACATTTATGTGAGGACCTACTTAAGAACGCTATTATAAAATTTTAGAAACGGACCTGTTACTGCATTTCATAGCATAACTCATTGTATATATGTTTATTCGTATATAATTGATTATTATGCATGTATTAGATTAGGTTTCGACTTGATTATTCTGTATTCATTGTTAATGAGATGGATAAGATATCTGAGAATAAGGAAACAATAGTTTTATTTCTTAGTCATTGTAGTATAGATGAAGTTTGTGAGTACCTTCACTGGAAAACTCTCACGAGGCTATAACTTGTCCACTAGGGAATTCCTAGTGGTTTAAGGCCTTATTGCATATGGTCAATGCAATCGCACTCGGTAAAACGAGATTAGTTAGAACTCCATTTTTAGTCACTTATTCTAATTTCTCATATTTGCTTGAGGACAAACAAAATGCTGTTTGGGGATGGTTTGATAAGATCCCAAAACTGTAGTTTTAACCCCTTAACAATATTGCTTTTAGACCAATTATGTGATTAATAAATAAGAGTTAGTGATGTTTACGTGCTTTTATGTATTTCAGGCATTGGAGTCAATTATGTGCAGAATTGTGTCCCTTTTGCGAGATAAATGAGCAAAGGTTAGTTGCTGAGAAGTTCTACGACTAAAGGCCAAGATTCAAGGAGAAAAATCCTTTTTAAAGCCCGGTCAAAGCTGAAAAGTCAAAATCAACGCGGGCAGAAATAGCACATAAAAGTTAACAGAACTTCCGAAGGCTGTATCTTTGGACTCAGACCTCGAATTGGGTCCAAAGATCATATGTCAAAATGACCGGCTCAGAAAAATCTTTCTAACAGTCCAAACCTTGACCTAGTCAGAGGAGCGGAAGTAGACAAAAAAGCTGTTGAAGTCATTTCCAGTTGAAAACCCCCTTGTGGACTAAAGTAATGAGGTTTTGGGCTCGATTTTGCGACCCAAAACATGGCTCCAAATCCCATGCACGAATTTGTAGACCTAATCCTCTTCTATATAAAGAGGACTAAGGCCAAACTCTTATCCATCCTAGATTAGATAGAAAATACTTAGTTAGCTTTAGTTTGTCTTAATTTCATAATTAGTTATTCATAAACTTAGTTCTAAATTAGTTTTAATTCAGTTTTGAATCATTAGACTCTCTTTCAATTAGATTAATAAAGTAATTGTTATTCTTCCAATAATGTCTTGTTCTTATTGTTTTTATTCCAGAAATGATAGTTTGATGAATCAAGGCTAAAACTTCCATTAGAGGGGTTTGAGGAAGCCTTGATAAAAACTTGATTTTGTTAGCGTAGAAATGGTTGTAATAATCTATTCCACTCTAGAAAGTAATTAATTCACCATGAGAATGGGTTTAATTGCTTCACATGATGATTGTTAGTTGGTAGAGATTGCCATGAACAGTTAGGGATTAGAAAAACCCAATTGTTATGTGAAAACATTGCGATTCGGATTACAACAATTCTATGTTAGTTTATTAAGTCGACTCAAGGTGGAATCAAATTCCCCTAATTCCGTCCCATATTCACATCATAGTTTTGAATTGCCGTATTTTGATTTATAACATCTTGATTAGTTAATTCACCATCTTAGTTAAAATTCAAATCCATTACTCATTGATTTTGTTAGAATTAATGAACTAGGAAACTTTACATCTAATCAAGCTAGGAGTGGAACGAATTCTCTACTCCAAATATTGCATTGATAATGAGAGTAGAATCTTTGATATTAAGTAGTAATTAGTTTTAGTTTTACTTACATTTGAGTTTAATTACTTATTCGTAGGTAAAACTATTGTTTTACGTATTTTATCAGCAGCTTCTTTTAGAACATCATCAACTTCTTTTAAATGATTTGTATCTTTACCACCCTAATTTTTCTTCATTTGTCCCAACATTTCACTGTCCCTCAGGATAGCCGCTCGTGTCTTTCCACACAAACCGGTTCTATAAATAGCCTAATCAATGAAGTATGTTTTTTGTGCTATTGACCCAATCGATTTCTTGTCAAATAAAGATCTATGAGAAGATCTATATATGAGGAGGGCATCTATATATAACTTACAAAAGTACATATTCTCCCATACTTGTTCTCTGTCTCTTTGGGAAGTGGGGAACGCGGACCCCAATACCATTTGATGACCACACCTTCAGTTTCTTATAAATCCACAACCCAAAGCTATATTATTCACTATTAGACCTTAATCTTCTTCTACTTCTGCCACACCAAATCTTCTTTAACATGTCTAACCTTATGGAGAGCACTGACGTGAACGTTTTACTTAGGCATGGCAGCCCATTCTCGCCTAAAGAGAAACACATCATGAAGTTATTCATCGATAGCAAGCACAGAGAAGGAGAACAGTGCATCATTGGCAATGTCCTATGCCATTTGAAGGAAACAAAGATAAGGATGGAGTAGGAGGAAGCAGAAAACCAAGATATGGAAAATCTCAACTATGAGAAGTTCAAGAGTAGACATTTGCGGTATATGCTGGCTCAGGAGTTTAAACCCATGAAATGGCCGCCCACTGGTTGCCCTTGTTTCCGGGGTCACCATTGTTTGTTCCATTCAGAAGAAAATAATTCGGTGTAGTTGTGAACCAATATATTTCTAGATGTGATGGTTACTGTCGTTATTGTTAACTAATGTAATGTTAGTGCAAGAGATATGTAACTTAACTTGTCATATGCATAAATGGTACTGTTCGGCTCTATGGCTCCGAACTGAAGGTTTTGAGTAGTCTGCAGATGTATCTTGTAAGAAGTGACATAACATTTGAGTATGACAGTTATAATGTCATATCTACCAGTAAGTTGTACCCAATATATAAGGGATTATTGAAAGTGAATAGAAGCAAGAGAGAGAGTATTTTTAGAGTGAAAATACATCTCCTAGTCTCTACCATTAACCCAACAATTATCATCTTACTAGTTTATGCAAGTGTTGATATTCATATTACCTTCGAAATTTATGCTTTGTAGGTTTATGCTTTCTGTGGTCAGTGTTTGTTACCTACTTTAACCTATTTCTGATGAGAAAAACTTATCACCATAGTTAACACACAAATTTAGGTACGACAAATGTTCCTAAGAAGCACTGTACTACCCGCAATGTAGTGAGCCAATACCACAATGAACGGATGAAGTACATAGTGCATAAAAGCGATCATGGTGTACATACTATCCACTTTAACCCTTACATCTCTCAAGAGAAGCTTCTATTGCATTCCAAAAAATTATTTTGTTACCTCCCAAAACAGGATAGTAATATGATAAAATCTAAACAACACTAATAGTAAACAACATTAGAAACGGAGAAAGAAGACGACTACAACATCACATAGGAAAAGTTTTGTCCGTTGCAGGAACGTTGAAAGGACGTACAGTGGCACCATTGTCATCAAATTTTAGATTAAAAAAAGTTCCCACTAATTAGAGGAAATTAATTTTAAATTTTAGGATTTTTTTACTTAACCCCCCATTTTGGAAATCATTACTGATTGCCCCCCACTCCATCTGTTACTCTTTTTTGTGTGGAACGAACATTGGTATTTTCCATATTGATAATTTTGCCCCTACTTCAAATTTGTAAAAACCCCCCATTTTTAACATACATCTTTGACCATTAACCAACCTTCTCAAAAAATCAGAAAATTAGAAAAAAAAAAAATAATAATAATAATTAAATAAAAATTTGTAAAACTTAAAAACTCTGAAAAATTCAAAAAAAATAAATGAAAAAAAAGCAAAAACTTCATTTTATTTTATTTTCAAATTTTTTGAGTTCTTTTATTATTTTTTTCAAATTTTTATGCATTTTTCAAATTTATTTTATTTTTCTGAAATTTTTTTAGAATTTTTTTCCAATTCGTTTTTTCAATTTTTGGACATTTTCGGTTTTTTTTTTTTAATTTTCCTTTTATCAAATATTTTTTAATTTTTTTTCAAGTTTTTGTAATTTTTTAATTGTTTTTTTTTTCAATTTTCCAAATTTTTTTAGTTTTGAGATTTTTTTTTTTTTTAATTTTTTCATTTTTTTAGGAGATTGGTAAATGGTCAAAGACGTATGTTAAAAATGGGGGGTTTTTACAAATTTGAAGTAGGGGAAAATTGTCAATATGAGAAATACTAATGTCCGTTATGCACAAAACAGAGTAATAGACAGAGTGGGGGGTAATCAGTAATGATTTCCAAAATAGGGGGTTACCCTACTTTGGGGGGTTAAGCCGAAAAAATCCTGAATTTTAATGGTCTGCTAATTTAAAAGAGAGAAACAAAAGTTTTTTATTTTCACGTGGGCCCCACAAAACCTTAAAAAAAATTTTTTTTTCAATAGTGAGCCCCACATAGTTTCAGTTATTTTTTTTTAATCGTTATCTTTTTTCTTTATTTTTTCTCATTTTTGTTAACTTAGCAATTAAAAAAAATCAAGAACATTGTTTTTTTGTGGGACCCACATAATAATAAAAAGGGTAAATTTGGAAGTGGAATTATATTTAATTCTTTTGTGTTTTTTTTTCCGCTAATCCGTAGTATATCTAATAATAATAAGTGATATATTTATTTTGCCCTATTTATGCAAACCTAATTTTTTCTCTCTGATAAAATATTTCTTTCACATCTTTACCGGTATCAGAGCTCAACATTTGACACTCCTATACAAATTTTTCATTTGAAAATTAATAGATCTCATCTCTTGTTCAATGCTAAACGTAATCTTTATCACCTATTGCATAAATGATAGACATTGTTTCAATGTAATCAGCAGCTATAGCTCGACTCTCATTGATCTCTTATCCCTTTATACCCTTTTGCGCTCCCATATTTATGACATTATTATTATTTTTTTTATTTTGTAGGCCCACCATAACTAAAAAAAACTAAATAAATAAATATCATATTATTATTTTCCTTTTATTATTTATTATATTATTTAGTTTATGTCAATTTTTTTGCCACCATAGATTTAGCAATTTTATTAATAAGTGAATTTAAAAAAAGATAAAATATGAAGTGGGGACTTAGTATTCGCAAGACCTATATTTTTATTCTGATGGAGCCGACATGAAAATATCGAATTTTAGATTAAAAAAAGTTTCCACTAATTAGAGTAAAATAATTAGGCAGTTTTAATGGTCCTCTAATTTTAAAGAGAGAAATCAAAAGTTCTTTTAAAAGCTCACGGAGGTAATACGGTTGTTTAGAAAACACAATCGGGTGATGCAAGTGCAAACACCCCGCAATTCCATGTATCATTTTGTTTAGCACACTCTACAAACACAATTTCCCAGTCTTTTCCCAACTGCATATCCAGCATACACTTTGTATCGCGTAACAATAAGCCAACAGGCGAGAATACATTGTCGAAAACCAACAATACATTGACTTTTTTAGAAAGCCCACCTTTTCTGCATCATTGTAGGTAGTTCTCACTTTTGACTTCTCTTTGCAGTCCGTCCGGATAGCCGCTAGCTTCGTTCTACTACCAATCCCTACTTCTTTTGTCCTCACAACAACTTCTTTTAGAACATCGATCATCAGCTCCTTTTAAATGATCTGTATCTTTACCACCCTTATTTTTCTTCATTTGTCCTGACATTTTACGGTCCCTCAGGATAGCCGCTCGTGTCTTTCCACACAAACCAGTTCTATTTGCAATACCTTCACTCTGCGTAACCACATTATTATCACTAAAATAGGTATCTATGGCACGTATAAATCAAATACGACAATACATTGTCGAAAACCAACAATACATTGACTTATTCAGAAAACCCACCAAATTTGGTTATACTTATACTTAAGTTGTAGAGTTGTTCTTTTTTGTTATAATTATTTTGGTTGCTAGAGTGGAGAAGAATGGTTGTTGGAGAAGAAGGGTCGATCTAATTTGTTGGGTTTAGAAGATGGGAAGGGTAATTTACCAGTTTACCCCATTATTTTGGTTGTTTTAGTTGGGTAGATATGTTAGATCTGGTCCATTGGTTCTAAGAGAATGAGTGGTACGGATAGAGAGTGGCTAGTCAGGGAGTGGGTGTATCCCTCCCCAATATATAATCCTAAGTTCTAAAAATCCAAGACTTACATGCCTCTTATAAATCAAATACAATAATACATTGTCGAAAACCAACAATACATTGACGTTTGTAGCAAACCCACCATTTCTGCATCATTAACACGACTACCAATCACCAATTCCTCTGTACTCACAACAACTTATTTTAGAACATCAGTTACCATAAAGATGGCACTATCAAACTTTGCAAAAATGAGTCTTAAGTAATGTATGAATGAATGAATGAATCAAGATATGAGTGCCAAATCCCTGTAATGAATAAACATATGAATGCAATTTTCTTAGTTTTTAGCAGTCCAATAAAATAACAGTCCTAATGAAATAGCCTAATCAATTAAGTACGTTTTTCATGCTCTTGACCCAATCAATTTAGGGTCAATTTATGGTCAATAAAGATCTATGGGAAGATCTATATACTTATGCTACTTATTCTCCCATACTTATTCTCTGTCTCTTTGGGAAGGGGGAAACGCAGGTCCCCATAACAAAACACAGACCCCAAGTCCATTTGATGACCACACGTTTAGTTTCCTATAAATCCACCACCCAAAGCTTTGAAAGATATTATTCACTACTAGACCTTAATCTTAGCTTAATCTTAAGAGGGCTTCTACTTTTGCCACACCAAATCGGAAAATAAAAAAAACATACATATGCTACATGAAAACTTATGGCATGTTCCCAATTAACCACGTGTCCCCTTCTTACTCCAGATAATAAGGGAACTAATAAATGGTTCTTCTATTCTTAAACCGCTTACTAGGGTAATACTTTGCAAAAACGGTTTGCAAAAAACCAAGACCTGAGAAAACGGTTACAGTAACTGAGACATAAGAGAACAGTTCAGTATAAAATCCTTAAATAGAGTAATGGAAACAGAGTCATAAAATCCTTAAGCAGAAACAGACAACAGATCAAACATCGGCCTCTTCGTTTACTACACACAACAACAACAATGGAAAGTAGTTGCATACAGATATGTGGGGAGAGGTTCTTAAACATGCTCCACTCCCATTTGTCCAGAAGTCAAACTTTGTGTCCTGACAATGGGGAAGCCTTACAAGTCAAAATTCCTTTGTAATGGAGAATGCGTTACTGACAGGATCATTTCTTGGTTACCTTATAAATACTGAGAACAAATTGGAATCCACAGTATCTGCCGCATCCAACATTGCCAACAACCCTCCTATTCCAACCCCAACACTGAAGTACAAATCGTATGGTACATCCATCGTTGTGTCTTCAATGCAAGGTATTGTTCTCTTGACCACACCTTACGAGAAAAACCAAAAATATTACGTTTGCAAACCAATGACATGAGAGGTCTATCAACTCAATACTTCTAGGGTTAGATTCTTTACAGAATCCCTTGGAATGTTGGTGAATTCAATGGAACCATTAGGTTTCACTATAGTTTGACTGTCAAAACCTAACTTCAACACTGTAAGGCCTACCCGAGCAAATAAAATGAAGCAATATTACATCATGTATGTTGAATTGTTTGATTCCCGAAGTTTGAAATGAAGAAGGTTGAACGACTTGGAGTTGGCATTTACTGATGAACACATCAAGAAGCAGCCCGCAGTGGCTGCTAAAGGATCTCTTCACTTGTCCTTTTATGATGCAAGCATATTGGTATTTAACATTGCCCTCGAATCTTGGACGAGGATTGGGCTACCACAGACTGAATCCCCACCAAAGTCGTACAAACTATTTCAGTTTAATGGTACTATTGCTATTATGTTCAGGTTCTGGGGTGAGGACAACAATGCTACTGAGAAATTAGAATTTAGGGTTTTACATGAATACGACAACATGTTGTGGAGTGAACCGATGACATATTCGTTGGACAAATTGTATTCCTCTTTTCGTTGACGTACTCACACAAAATATTGCAGTTTTTGAATGGAACAACAGGATCCTTTGGTACGATTTCAGTGTAGACAAGTTGGTATTTGTCAAAGAAATCCCAACCATGCATCGGCAATCACTCCATTCTCCCATTCGTGTCAGACTTCACTGCAGCTCGGTTTAACCATTAGTTGATGTCACCATTTATGTCATATTTATCAGAGTTTATATTTTTATTTAAAATTAAGTAATATCTTGTAATGTACAACATATATTTAGGGTGACATCAATCTTTCTAGTTTATGCAAGTGTTGATATTCATGTTACCTTCGAAATTTATGCTTTGTAGGTTTATGCTTTCTGTGTCAGTAATGTTTATTACCTACTTCAACCTATTTCTGACGAGAAAAACTTACAAAATCTTATCACCATAGTTAACACACAAATTTAGGTTCGACAAAAGTTCCTAAGAAGGACAGTACTACCCGCAATGTAGTAATTCAACCACAAACAATACCATCCAAAAACATAGGTACACCTACAAAACATAACTACAAAGAGTACTCAACTACAAAGTCAATTATGGATAATCTAAAAGTTCATAGCTCATGACTATGAACAATCATTGTTCATAGTCCAATTGTAGTATGAACAAAGAATATTCATAGCTATGAACAATGAGTGTTCATAGGTCATTGTTTGTAGCTACTTAACTATGAACAATCACTATTCATAGTCCAATTGTGATATGAACAAAGAATGTTCATAGCTCATGAGTATGAACAATCATTGTTCATAGTCTAATTATGGTATGAACAAAGAATATTCATAGCTCATGACTATGAACATTGATTGTTCATAATACAGTATGGACTATGAACACTCATTGTTCATAGCTCATAGCTATGAACAATGAGTGTTCATAACTACCGAACTATGAACAATCACTGTTCATAGTCCAATTGTGATATGAACAAAGAATGTTCATAGCTTATGACTATGAACAATCATTGTTCATAGTCCAATTGTGGTATGAACAAAGAATATTCATAACTAAGAACAATGAGTGTTCATAGGTCATTGTTCATAGCTACCGAACTATGAACAATCATTGTTCATAGTCCAATTGTGATATGAACAAAGAATGTCCATAGATCATGACTATGAACAATCATTGTTCATATTCCAATTGTGGTATGAACAAACAACAATCACTGTTCATAGTCCAATTATGATATGAACAAAGAATGTTCATATAGCTCATGACTATGAACAATCATTGTTCGGTGTTCATTGTTCATAGTCCAATTGTGGTATGAACAAAGAATATTCATAGCTATGAACAATGAGTGTTCATAGGTCATTGTTTATAGCTACCGAACTATTAGCAATCACTGTTCAACGTCCATTTATTTAAAAGACCCATAAATAAATATCATATTATTATTTTCCTTTTATTATTTATCATATTATTTAGTTTATGTCAATTTTTTTTCCACCATAGATTTAACAATTTTATTAATAAGTGAATTAAAAAAAGATAAAATATGAAGTGGGGACTTAGTGTTCGCGAGACCTACATTTTTATTATGATGGAGCCGACATGAAAATATCGAATTTTAGATTAAAAAAAGTTTCCACTAATTAGAGTAAATTAATTAGGTAATTTTAATGGTCCTCTAATTTTAAAGAGAGAAATAAAAAGTTCTTTTAAAAGCTCACATGGGCCCCACAAATCTAAAAAAAACATTTTTTTCAACAGTGAGTGCCAACGTATTTTTAGTTTTTGTTTTTTTAATCGTTATTTTTTTTTATTTTTTTTCGTCTTTGTTAACTTAGCAATTTAAAAAAATCGAAAACATTAGTTTTTTGTGGGACCCACGTAATATTAAAAAAAGGTAAATTAGCGTTACCCTCACATTCAGAAATCGCTTTTGCGATACTCCCCATGTTTGAAGATCATTTGCGATACCCCCCACATTTCTATGGTATAAGGGGAATAAAAATTAGTAATAAAAATTGACCTAATGAAATAGTGGAGATTACCAAAATGCCCCTCCACTAAACTCGCCATTGCCACGACAAATCTCATATGAATATTTTGAACAGTTGTGTGTGTGTGTGTGTGTGTGTTTTTTTTTCCCCCGATAATCACCCTGCTTATATTAGATGTTTGCTAAAGGTTTAATTGAGTCATAGACCCGTATAGGAGGATGTCCTATCCCTGCATATTTTTTAGCCCATTTACATAGTTCATGGGCCCTAGCCATTTACCAGTGGAGATTGTTGTGTTACTTGATGATATTAAACATTTGATGCAAGAGATTCATGAAATTAGAATTGTCTGGACCTCATAGTCCAACAGTTATTGAGGTATGAACAATGGTTTTGCATAGTTTAATGGTATGAATACTGAATGTTCATAGTCCAATAAGAGTATGAACATTCAGTGTTCATAGGTCAATGGTATGAACATTCATTGTTCATAGTCCAATAGGAGTATGAACACTGAATGTTCATAGTCCAACAAGAGTATGAA
This sequence comes from Coptis chinensis, assembly GCF_015680905.1. Lineage (NCBI taxonomy): Eukaryota > Viridiplantae > Streptophyta > Magnoliopsida > Ranunculales > Ranunculaceae > Coptis > Coptis chinensis. The sequence goes on from NC_141458.1 coordinate 99,697,973, forward strand.
CATTCATTGTTCATAGTCTACTAGGAGTATGAACACTAAATGTTCATAGTACAACAACATTCATTGTTCACACTTGTTTATAATAGTTTCAAATAAGAGAATAAAGATTAAATGAACACATGATAAACATTAATAATAGTTCACTTAGATAAGCGAATCGTGCCGCCCTAATGCCTTTGCTAGGTATGCATCCAATCTAGCTGCAAATGAATAATGGATGAATAACCCGTGTCCTCAACAATCTGATCAACCTAAGGAAGTTCAGCATCTGTTCAATCCTTTCACTTCCTTTGGGTTGAATCAGTGTCCATCATTTGTATCTCATGTAAGCTTGTCTGATATACAAGCCTTTTGTACAGAACATCTAGTATTTCACTAAATAAATATAGCTATAATTATCTTTACCAATATATATATATATATATGCTAAATCTTAATCTTATATTAATATACATCACTTTTAATTAAACAAGTTATCACCTAATACATCACCTAAACTAAACAAATTAATAAAAAATTTGTTTAACTTTCTCAATTACCTTAAAAAAATCAACTCAGATGATAAAAAAAAACAATCTTTTTTAACTTTTAATTAATTACTCAAGCTTTCATGGGCCCAGTATCCACAAAATCAGAATTAAAAGACAAAGCACTCCTCCTGATAGAATCCTTACATTGCCATCTTGCTCCACTACCTTTGCTTCTAAGTGTTTGCATCAAGTATTTGTTATCTCCTAAAATTAACACCCGATCTATTAACATGTCTTTCAGCAAGTCTTTCATTATTTGTTAGCTATCTCAAATCCTATACATTTTTTAAGCATTCGTTGCCTTGAATCTCTTGTATACAGCCCCCATTAGTTTTCTTTCCTTATCATAGCATACCGCAGCAGCAGCTCCCCTTCTTGTGATCCTGCCATAACAACTATCAAAAAAAGTCTTATGCCAATCACTGTAAGAGACTTCCCTTATACTATTGTCAGAGACATTAAATAGTAGACCACTGTCAGAAATGCTTGTAGGGATACTAGTGTCCTCAGACATCGCTCTAAGGACCTCAGAAGTCCTTCTTCCTACTTTCTCACACATCATAAAAGGCTAAGGTGCCTTTTTTTCAAACCACAGGGCATTCCTACTTTCCCATAACTCCCTAAGCATCATTATACTGAAAAAAGCACTTGATTTGTCTAGATTAACTTTCTGCCCAAAGGCAGCACAATACTTTTCTAAAATCTTCTTTAAACAATCAGCCTCCCCTAAGGTAGCTTTACTATATATAATGAGATCATCCGCATAGATGAGGTGGGAGATGGGGACTTTCTATTAACCTTAAAGCCAGATAGAAACCCCTTGCTTTCAGCTTCCATAAGGCTCTGTTTGGCGTAAAAATTAAGTAGTAGCCAACCCTTGGTTTAGGTATCTAATTACGTAGATGTGCAACTTAAAGCAGCGAGTAACAACTGGAAGCCGCTTTTGTTACTGGATTCCATCACAAGTTTGGTGTGCTTTGTTTGGTTCATAAGTATTTGTTACAACGATAACTTGTTACATACTTGAAAAAATAATAGAACATTATAAAGCAAAAGGAAAATAATAACTTAAATGCCCTATTCTCACCCAAATTTTTTTTAAAAACACTCCACAAAATATTTAATTAAAAACCGCGTACCATCGATCATTTCATTCTTAACATGAAACAAATCTAAAAGGAAAATCAAAATTATTACATCAATCTGCATTGTAATAGTCACAATAGTCATTCCATTTGCAATGACGACAGACTTTCTATAATTTGATGCCATTTCTCAATATTCTATTTCTACTCGGGTTTCCTAGATCTTGTCTCCTCATTCCGTCTCCTTCAAGTTCTTCTTGCTCTTTCCGATCCTTATCGAAAAATTCATCATTAAGTTTCTCTCTTCATATGTGATTGTGTAGAACAACATGCTATTACTATCTTTACTTGTGTTTCAAACGGACATGGAGGTGGAAGAGCCAAAATAGCAAACCGCTTTTCAAAATTCCAATGATCACGTTCAACATTATTCCTCAAGATGAATGATGAAGATTGAATAATCTTTGTAATTTGTAGGATGCAACACTCCAAATTCTTTTTAGATGATAGCGAGTGCCACGAAATGGAGCAATAAAATTTGGTGCATTGGCATAGCCCGTGCATCTGCCAAATAATATTTACCTACATTGCAAATTAAATAAAATTAGGTTACAAATAGTATACAAAACACCCTAGAAAGATTTAAGAAACTTTTTTAGTTTATTACTAGAAATATTTTCCAAAATAGGTCTATGCATCAACAACAATTGATGAAGCTATAACTTTCTCTACATTCATCCAAATGACACGTGACTTGATTATTTAGAAACTAAGATATGTACAAATTTTTTCATATTGAACACAAAATCTCAATGCCAGCCTATCCTAGAAGTAAATATTGCACAAACTCGGTAAAAATCATGATTTCTCTGACTAGAAATCAGACCGACTATCTTCGGATGGCACATGTCTTTCCATATATGTCCAAAAGCTATGAGGCCTTTTATGCTTGAAAAAGACTCACAGACTTATATGTTTTACAAAAAATCTAACTCTTATGCTAACTATACAAAAATCGGGGCTCGAATACAAATCGTGAAATCAGATTCCTCATTTAAATATTTTTTCTGCCAACCAAATTTCTAGACACCATAACTATCTCCACATGCCTCGGAACGGGATAAGGCCAATTGGATTAATAGGCCATCATTAGCTAACTTGCCACAAAACAAATGAAATGTATGAGCTAACTTGTCACAATAATCTTGTTTAGAAAAGAATGAAACAAAATGCTACAAGAAAAATGTACGAGCTAACTAGTGTTACCAAAAAGCTCAAACTAAAACAATCTATAAAGAAGTTAGTGTGTCCCCCCGACTCTCTTATACACCCATACACTCTTACTTTGGCAAATATTTCCAACTTGAGCACTATATAATTGATTAAGCAATCAGCAATTCAGCACTAGCTTCATGTTCGACAAGTCGATTCTTGATTCAACCTCATTCACCCTAAGTAAGGCATATGGTCACTTATACATAGAGCATACTAGACTACTAGATTAATAAGTTGTTCACTGGGCACCTTTTGGAAGAACTTTACACCTTAGTTCATGGGAACCTTGAACTAATATGATAAACGGTCTTCATCGGTGTAATAGTTTTAGTTGGACATAGTAACTCATAAGAGGGAATTGAACTAACCAAGATCATACTAATATATTATTACCTACAAGCCCACAAAATATGTAAATCGTCCCTCAGCTCCTTTTCCTCTTCAATTATTACTCTCTAGTTGAGTACTCCTTTTCCTAAAAGCCTATGGAGCTCTAATCGATTGACTCGCACAAACAATAGCATATACATTTTCCAAACTCCAAAGGCTAGATCGATGACTTGTGCCAACCACATACATATTTTTTCAAAGGCTATAAAGTCTTGCAAACTACTGAAACTAGTTACTTAGTTAGTTAGAAACCATTTTGCATAACAAATTGCCCAAACTTTTAGCAAAAGAATAGAACGTACAATAAGCTATCTTGAGAAAAGTGATGGATTTCGGGGGTAAATTTGTGTTTTCAATTTACTAACATTCCTAAATTTTGAAACCCTTTTATATTGTTCAAAATCACACTTCCATTACCAATGTTCTTGAAATATAAAAGTAAAGAGAGAAGAAATCTTCTTGGATAAAAATGGTGGGAGCTAGGTATTTGGTAGCGGTTGTTTCTTCACTTCTCTTTTTGGTCATTTTTTTTTTTTTTTCTTCTGGTGGTTTTTATTTTATTTTCTTGTTTATGGGTTTTATAACTTAATCTGTAGATTGGAATCCAATGCTCCACAAGTGATACCAGATACACGCTTTTGTGGTTGGGCCAACCAACTAGTTGCCTCTTGGGCTCAAAATATAAGAACCAAACATAAAAACTTGGATAGTGCACCCTAACCCATGTACAGGTTGGCCCATACATGCTACCAAACAGGGCATAATCATCTTAGATAGATCTTTAGATACTAGAGTATGAACAAAGCGTGTTCATCCCTATTGGAGCTATGAACAATGGATGTTCATAGCTCATGACTATGAACAATCATTGTTCGATTGTTCATAGTCCAATTGTGATATGAACAAAGAATATTCATAGCTCATGATTATGAACATTGATTGTTCATAGTAAGAACAGTATGGACTATGAACACTCATTGTTCATAGCTCATAGCTATGAACAATGAGTGTTCATAGCTACCGAACTATGAACAATCACTGTTAATAGTCCAATTGTGATGTGAACAAAGAATGTTCATATCTCATAACTATGAACAATCATTGTTCATTGTCCAATTGTGGTATGAACAAAGAATATTCATAGCTCATGACTATGAACATTGATTGTTCATAGTACGTACTGTAGGAACCGTTATGGTTGCATCGAATGACTACGAACCGCAAAACACCATGCGCAGCAGAATAAAGGTGTTCATGGTTTGGTTTAGAATTCATACATTTAGACCGGCTGTGATTTTTCTAAGAATCCAAGATCGACGAAATTAGCAACCTCTTGATCTTCTGTTGTATTCCTATCCTTAGAATGGACATTGTGTGGGCAACGATCTACCAACCTTTTCTTTCTCTTTTGGCCTCTCTCACTCACAAAGTTAGAACCGATTTTGGATGAGCAAAACCTGAGTTTCTCTAAGTGTAAAAAATGGCAAGAGAAAGAGGTTTCTATTTATAGGTTACAACAGGGAGCATGAGGAGAAATTAGGGTTGGGCCTCCTGACGGGCTTGGGCTTCCCATGTTCACCCAGAACACACGGCCCAAGTCCGTCAACCAATGGCTTATTCCATTAAAGGCCATTGTTGCACTACCGCCCTAATCCCATTACGTGTTACATTTATGGGCTCCATATTATATGCTCGTTGATCTCTCGTGTTTAAGATATTGAATGCCCGTTGATTAAGTCAAGTTACTGACAACTACATTAATAAACTTCTTATGTCCTTGAGTAGTACCACTCAACCTTATTGTCATGTCGGATTAAATCCACCTGCAGGATTTACATGACAATCCTTATGAGCTCCTCAAAGGGACATCATCAACCCGACTTCCTGCGGGTCACGGGTTCCTTCTATAATCAACAACACACCTTACATTCAATGTCATTACCCAATCCATCGAGTTTGTTGATTCACAAATGAATCTCACTCATTGATGATTTAAAGCAATGTACAATGAACGTAACTGCCCGTTATTATATCCGGATTAAGAGGACAAGCATCCATAATAACAGAGGTGTTTGCTCTCTTATATAGTCAGTATAAAAAGAAACAACCTCACTTGGGGTCATGTTCAATACACACAAAGTGTACTAGTGTAATCCTGTAGTCAAGATAGACTAATACCAGATTATACTACAACCATACCAATGGTTTGTCTAAATCCATCTAGGTTGTGAACGTTTACTTATAGTTTATAAGGTACTGATGATATGATATTCTGTGTGTCACCACACACCATATCATATACAACATAAAGTATTAGACACATGCATATAACCAATAACATATATAATATGCATAACATTTGCCCATATGATTCTCATTCATAAAATAAGAATTAGAGTTAATACAAAAGTAATGTTTTTAGTATATAACCCTATCACGTACAATATAGATTATGAACACTCATTGTTCATAGTTCATAGTATGGACTATGAACACTCATTGTTCATAGCTCATAGCTATGAACAATGAACAATGAGTGTTCATAGCTATCAAATTATGAACAATCACTATTCATAGCTACTTTCCGGTATGTTTCTGTTCACACTCCCTTTCTCCCCACGCATTACAATCATAAAAGACTGAGGTGCCTTTTTTTCAAACCACAGGGCATTCCTACTTTCCCATAACTCATTACGCATCATTATACTATAGATATTTGTCCTTCTCCTTCAGCCTTTTAACTTTCCAGAATCTCATCAACATGTGTTGATGTCTAGCATGAACATTCTTGCTGAAAAAAGCACTTGATTTGTCTAGACTAACCTTCTACCCATTCTTACTCTTACTTAGCACTGCCCCCCCCCCCCATGCTTTTCATCCAAAGAAGCTATTGATAAGAGCCCAAAACTGTAGTTTTAACCCTGTAACAGTCATACTTTTAGAACAATTATGTGAGTAATAATTAAGAGTTAACACTGATTACGTGTTTTTATGCATTTCAGGTTTCAAAGTCCATTATGTGCAGAAATGTGCCACTTTAGCGAGATAAAAGAGCAAAGGTCGGTTACTAAGGAGTTCCGTGATTAAAGGCCTAGATTCAAGAAGGCCTTCCTAAAGCCCGGTCAAAAGCTGAAAAGTCAACACGGGCAGAAACAACACACAAGTCAGCAGAACTTCCGATGGCCGTATCTTTGGACTCAGACCTCAGAATGGGGCCTACCTTATGTCAAAACAACCGGCTCGGAAAGAGCTTTCCAATGGTCTAAACCTTGACCCAATCAGAGGAGCAGAAGTGGACGAAAATTCTGTTGAAGCCAACTGCAGCTGAAGAGGCCTTTTTGGACTGAAAATATTGGGTTTTGGGCCTTATTCTCGGGCCCAAAACATGGCTCCAAGCCCATGCACGATTTTTGGATCTGGACATATAAAAACCAAAGCTTAGCTCTTTGTTAATGGTAGCTAGTTAGACCTAAAACAATATAGATAATTCTAGATCTAGTTTAATTAATTAAATTAAGTTTTAGTTCCATTTTCAATTCTTGTTTTAGATTAAGTCTTTGAATCATTGTTCTTGATTGATTAGATAAATAAAATAGTTATTTTATCAATTTCAAATTGTGTTATTTCAATCTATTAGATCTAGTTTTAATTATTGTTGGTTACCATTTCTTAGTTGTTAATTAGAATATAATTATCGTTTAGTTTAGATTAGTAAATTTCGAATCTTGATAATATGTTTAGTTTAGATTCATATGGGAATGATTGCAGAATGATTCAAGGCTAAAACCTCCATTAGAGGGGTTGATGAAGCCTTGATGAAAACTTAGTGGTATAGTGTAGAAGCATTGTAGAATCTATTCCAATCTAGAAGGTCGTGATTAAGCCATGAGAATGGGTGGACGACCTCACATGCTAGTTAGTACTTTCGTAGAAATGCCATGAACACTAGGGATTAGAACTTCGAATTTCTTGCCGTAAGAAGAACGTAAGAATCGAGATACAAGAATCTATGCTAGGCTATTAAGTTGGATTCGAGGTGGATTCAATTCCCCCAATCCTTTATCTAGATTCAAAACAATCATATTTCTATAGCATTAAGTAGTTAGATTAAACATAATCAATTTCATATAGGTATCGTAGTATAACACACCTTCGTAAAGCTCTCATTAGACTTAAAAACGACTAATTAGATTAGAAAACAATTCCATGCTAGAGCACTAGGAGTGGAACGAACTTCCTACTCCACTATATCTCATAGGATTGAGAGTAGAGAAATCTTTGATAAGCATATAGCATCATAAATAGTTTTAGTTTACTTACGTTTTGAGTTTCATCGTTCATTTCGTAGGTAAGTTATTCAATTTTATCATTATCAAATGGCGCCGCTGCCATCTTAGTTGCACTTTAGCATTGTTTTCATAATAGAATTAGTCATTTTTAAGTCCCATTAAACCCACCCACCCTTGTTTGATTCATCTTTATCCGTTTATCCGTTTAAAAATTCGAAAAATTCGCGACAAAATTACACTGAGCGCGACCGCGCCTATAAGGAGCGCACCTGCACCCTATAGTCTGGAACACGAGCGCGACCCGCCCTGATTTTACTGGACCACGAGTGCGACCTGCCCTCACACCGAAGCGACCGCACTAAGTCATCGAACAAGGAGGCGACCGCCGCCTGTGGCGTGAGCCTGCTCCACTAAGCCAAAAATCCCGGATTTCAACAGGTTTGTTTCAAACTTCGATTTTTAAGTTTTTCAGTGTTCTAACTTGTTATTTACACTGAACACGCCGTAAACAAGGCGCTATTCATAAGCGAAGCAAGGGCGCTTATCGGGTATTCCTTTCTTCCATACCTCGCGATCTCCGGTTAGAGGTTCATACTAATATATCAAGATTGTTTGGATTGTTGTAGTGTTTTTAGACTTAGACTTGCATGAGATTAAAGGTCCGGTGGGAGAAAAACACGAACGTAATTAACCGTCAACGCGTCAACAAACAAATCTATCGAGTATACCAATCACTACACCTCTAACTAATATTCCACCAACCACACCTGACATAATGGCTGAAGAAAAGAGACTCCTCTCTTCGACTTTTACAAAGTCTTGGCGATAGCCCTAAATCTTGCATCGTTCTAGCGGACCCGATTGGGGGATTTTCGAATTCCCCAAACATATTTAATTTGTTACCCGTTTTCCATGGTTTAGACCATGAAAAACCTTATCAACACATCGTAGGATTGAACAAGTCCTTACAACATTCCATCATCCCTACGGTTGGTGCGGAACAAATTAAATTGAGGGTATTTCCTTCACCTTAGCCCGATAAAGGCGTCTTGGTTAAGCGCCCAAAGCCTAACTCTGTGGACTTCGTGGGCTAAACTTGTTCAGCTGTTTATGGAACATTTTTACCCACCCCTAAAGACGGATGAGATGCTTTCCAAGATTCATTTTTCCGACAAAATCCTTATGAATCGTTTTCTCGAGGCTTGGAATCGTTTCACCGATCCGCTTATTGAGTGTCCACACCATAACCTAGCAAAAGACACGTTAGTTAGTTGCCTTTTCAAAGGACTTCAACATCACCATAAAGAAGTCCTTGACATAATGAATGGGGTAGTTTCCTAAGTAAAGGAGCCTCGGGAGGCTTACAAATTTTTAGAAGATCAAACTAAACGTAATAACAATTGGGGGTAGTGATGATATCCCCGCTCTGTTAGTTCTTCTTCAACGGATAAGGCCACCGGTATGTTTGAGATGAAACCCGATCTAGAACTTAAAAATTTAATCGAATCTCTAACTAAAAAGGTTGAGGCTATTTACGCAACAAAAGCCTATCCCGTAATGAATGTTAACTCCAACCCATGTAATGTCTGTTTGAGTCCCGAGCACCCGACTCCTATTGTCCTCTAAGCCTATGAACAACAACAATTAGAGCAAGATAATGTTTATTCCATTAATAACTATCCTATTCCTAATGCCCCATGGAGACAACATCCTTAACTTTAGTTGGCGAAACAATCAACAAGTTTCACCTCCGGGTCTAATAACCAAAATGTTAGGCAAGCAAACAACTATAATCAAGCTCCACCTAGGCAAGGCCGGGGACTAAGTCGGGAAATTATAATAATTATAACAACCAAAGCTTAACCACGACAAAGGTTTAGCACAAGGTCGGGGTAATTATAATAGTTATAATACCAATAGAGGTATCGTTCGGTTAACAATAGTAACTATCACAACCCACCCATAAATAATCAACGTGAGATAGTTCAGTCCACACCACTGTGACTACTACACAATCACACCGGATCGTTATAGGCGCTTTATACAGGTTACCCAACAACTTTTCCAATCAATGACTCAATCAAACCAACAGATCTTACAATCCATAAATCGGGGGCATACAACGGTTAGCCCAAGAGAAAGCCCAACCAAAAGGCGTGTTTCGAGGACAAGCCATACCCAACCCTAAAACAACAAACACAGCCTTTGAGGTAAACGGTAATACTAGTACGGAAATGACAATAGTAGGTGACCTGAATGCCATCACCACTCTCCGCTCTGGAAGAGTGGTTGATAACAAAGTAACTATGCCTATAGTTATCCCATCAGTACTCCCTACACCGGATATCGAACTAGATACCGAAATAGAAACTGAAGAGCCTACCAATCGTAGAGGTACCAGTTAAACCACAACCTAAGAAACAGAAAGCCAAGGTAACACATCAAGTCGAGCCATACGCTAAATATAGAGCAAAACCACCATTCCCTCAGAAGTTAGCCATGCTAACCAGGGATACAAACTTTGAGGAGATTAGGAACGTTTTCAAGAATCTAACGATAAACCTTCCTTTTCTCGAAGCTATTAAAAAGCTCCCTAACCACGCTAAGTTTCTTAAAGAGTTGTGCACTACTAGGCGTAAGACCAACATACCTAAAGACGCCTTTTTAACTGAACAATTCCCAACTTTATCCGAAAATAATGGAATCGTTAAGTACAAGGACCCTGGTCGTCCTACTGTAAAATGCACCTTAGGAGATTCCCACACGACGACCGCTTTATTAGACCTGGGGGCGAGTGTTAACTTACTCCCGTATTACTTGTATAAACAAATAGGTCTACAGGAAATGCAACCTACAAAAATAACGTTGCAATTAGCGGACAGGTCAATTAAGTATCCTAAGGGTGTAGTGGAAAACGTGCTTGTTAAGGTTCAGGATTTTTACTATCCTGCTGATTTTGTTATCCTCGATCTGAGTGTCGTCAGCGACTCTGTACCCGATCATCTTAGAAGCCCCCTTCTTAGCAACTGCCAACGCATTTATAAATTGCCACGATGGTAAGATGTCCTTATCTTTTGGCCATCATACAGTTGAGGTAAATGTTTTTAAAATGAGGAAACAATTACCAGATTTGTTTATAGATGGGGAGGTTAGCATGATCGAGAGCTTAGCTCAAGATTATTTTAACAACACGTTTCCTGAAAACAATATGTACAAATTCCTTTCTTTTGGAACTTCAGATTTTGTAAATGACTCCTACTTAGAGGAAGTCAACACCATCCTTGAGTCCACACCAATTGTAGACACTTCGGTTGCTCCACATATTGAGTATGAAGACTTGCTACCTAAGCAAGTATTCATTATGCAAAATGAGGACCCCGACGAAACATCTATTGATTTTCCTTCCACCCCAGTGCTTAAACCCCTTCCCCCAGAGTTAAAATATATTCAACTCGATCTGGATGGTAGTCATTCGGTAATTATATCTTCTTTGTTATCTAAGAATGAAGAGACAAGTTTAATCCGGGTGATTAAGGAACATCGGTCTGCGATTGGTTGGTCCCTAGCTGACATTAAGGGAATTGACCCTAATGTTTGCACTTATCGTATCCATTTGGAGGATAACGCGAAGACTTCTCACAAACCTCAGCATCGCTTGAACCCTGCCATAAAAGAGGTGGTTAGGGAAAAGTCTTCACGATTACTTTCGATCACGGGTATCATATACCCAATCTCGATATAGCGAATGGGTCAGCCCCATTCATGTAGTTCCTAAGAAATCGGGAGTTACCATGGTGCGTAGCGGGAAGGGTGACTATGTTGTCACCTGAGTCCTATGAAATGGAGGATCCGTATTGATTCTGAGACAGGTTAAATGCTATGACACGAAAGGATCACTTTCCCTTTACCTTTTATAGATCAAATGCTTGAGCGCCTAGTTGGTCATGCTTTTATTGTTTTCTGGATGGCTACTCGGGCTATTTTCAGATTATTATTGATATTGATGACCAAGAAAAGACTACCTTCACATGTCCCTTTGGAGCGAATGCCTTTTGGCCTTTGTAATGCTCCGGAACCTTCCAAATTGTATGCTTCATATATTTAGTGACATGGTAGAAGCTTTATGGAAGTTTTCATGGATGATTTTTCTATCTATGGAGACTCCTTCACAGATTTGTTTGTCTAACCTGTCTAAGGTTTTGACACGGTGTGAAGAAAAGAGCCTCGTTTTAAACTGGGAAAAGTGTCATTTCATGGTGCAAAAGGGCATAGTACTAGGTCACATTGTATCTAGTGATGGCATCGAGGTAGATAAGGCCAAACTAGATAAGATAGCGACTTACCTAAACCCACGGACTGTCCGTGATATTAGAGCCTTTCTAGGCCATGCGGGTTTTTATAGGCGATTTATTAAAGACTTCTCAAAATAGCTAGGCCTTTAACTAATCTGCTTTTGAAAGATGCAATCTTTGATTTTAATTTTAACCGTAAGCGGCTTTTGAAACTTTAAAAGCCGCTCTAACCTCTACACTAATTATATATAGCCTCCCGATTGGTCTAAACCTTTCGAACTCATGTGTGATGCTAGTGACTATGCGGTTAGTGCGATCTTGGGACAAAAACTAGATAATAAGTCCAATCTTTATTATTTATTATGCTAGTAAAACCTTAAACGATGCTCAACGGAATTATTCAACTACAGAAAAAGAATTATTAGCTATCATTTATGCTTTAGATAAGTTTCGTCCTTATTTGGTTGGTTCTAAAACTTTAGTTTACATGGACCATGCAGCCCTTAAGTACCTTCTGGCAAAGAAGGATGCTAAGCAGAGATTAATCCGATGGATCCTTCTCCTGCAAGAGTTCACATTAGAAATAAAGGACAAAAGAGGGGTCAAAAATGTAGTTGTCGACCACCTATCTAAACTCACAAACGACGATCAGACTGATTCTGAGTCCATACCGGACTCTTTTCCGGATGAGCATCTGTATGCCATTTTTTCAGCACCATGGTATGCTGACATTGTAAATTATTTAGCGGCTGATGTTATGCCTTATAATTGGTCAAGAAATGAATGTAAGAAGTTCTTGGCCAGAGTTAAGTTATACTACTGGGATGAGCTCTATCTTTTTAAGTATTGTGCGGATCAGATTATTCGTCGTTGTATTCCCCAGTGGGAATACAATGAAGTTCTATCATTGTATTCCCTATACAATGAAGTTCTATCATTCTGCCATGACAAAGAGTGTGGTGGCCATTTTAGTGGGATAAAAATAGCCGCTAAAGTTCTTCAATGTGGATTTTATTGGCCTACCCTTTTTAAGGATGCCCAAGTGCATTGCAAGACGTGTATTCGTTGCCAACAACTTGGGAGAATCACGAAGCGTAATATGATGCCATTAAATCCAATCTTGATAGTAGAAATTTTTGACGTTTAGGGCATTGATTTCATGGGTCCTTTCCCGGTTTCCCACGGTTTCATTTATATTCTAGTTGCCGTGGACTACGTGTCTAAATGGATAGAGGCCCTAGTTTGCCATAGCAATGACCATAAGACCGTTGTATTTTTTATTAAAGAATATATTTTCTGTCGGTTTGGCATTCCGAAAGCCATCATTAGTGATGGTGGAACATATTTTTTAAATTGAGTTGTTGCATCCCTAGTGAAAAAAGTATGGAGTTACACACAAAGTAGCAACTCCTTATCATCCACAAACTAGCGGACAAGTAGAAGTTTCTAATAGGGAAATCAAAAAGATTTTAGAAACAAGCCAGAAACCCCGATAGGAAAGACTGGTCAAAGCGTCTATCGGATGCCTTATGGGCGTATAGAACTGCTTTCAAAACTCCTATAGGTATGTCTCCCTTTAGACTTGTATTTGGGAAACCATGTCATTTGCCCGTTGAATTAGAGCACCGTGCTCTGTGGGCTATAAAAAGCCTTAACTTTAATATTGATGAGGTAGGTGTCAAACGCAAGTTGCAATTGAATGAGCTTGAAGAAATCCGTAGCGATTCGTACGATCTCGCGAAGGATTATAAAGCTAACATGAAACGTGTTCATGATAAGCATATCTTGCACAAAGAGTTTGTGGTCGGTTAAAAGGTCTTGCTTTACAACTCCCGTCTACATATTTTCCCAAGAAAACTAAAAAACCGTTGGTCTGGCCCCTTTCTGGTTACTGAAGTCACCCCTTACGGGGCAATCACCTTGGTAAATCCAAATGACAACAGTACCTTTCAAGTTAATGGTCAACGGTTAAAACATTTTCACGAACTTCTGTCCCCTGATGTAGAGGAAGTCCTTTTACAGGACCCTGTCTATGAGGACTAACCTTGTCATTTGGTGTACTTCCTTTCACTCCCATATAGTGGTAAGTGCACCATTCAAGTAACCTTGGTCCTAAGTTCCTTAACATAATTCCGGGTTTTCTCGGTTTTTGAATTATGTATTTATTATTTATTTTTTTCGTGTTTCTTATAATAAACTAATAAAAAAAAAAAAATATAAATAAAAATAAAATAAAAATTCTAAAATCATAGAAATAGCAATCCAACAAGTCTTGGGAATCTGACTTTAAACGACCCACGTTTTAAACAAATTTTGTGTTTAAAAATTTGTTTGGGGGTGGGCAGTCGATCTTTCCATCGGGATTGCTCGAACTTTCCATTGGTGTTGCTTAGGCCCATTACTTGTAGTTCAATTGGGTTGACGTAATCTAAACCTAGAATTCCTTCGTTCGCATAACTTACGTCACACACGCACTTTGAGGCGTTCTTCCACCCTCTTCTATGTCACCCATGGCTGGAATTGAGTGTTTTATGGATCATTGGATTGGAAATTCTCTACTGATCATTTCCATAACTCATTCGCCAAAATCGGGCCAGTAACGAAGCGGCAAATTGAATTTGAAATTGCGCGAAAAATCGGAAAATTTCGAATTCAAATTGGGCTTGGGCCCAAACCGCCGCGCCGACCGTCGTCGTCTCCTTCTTCCCAAACCGCACGCACAGTGTTTCCCTTTCAATCCCGCCGGTTACAAGTTAAATCAAACTTTGAAAACCAAAATAAAAAAAAAGAGAGAGAGAAGGAAACCTAACTACACCCACACCAAGATAATCAAAGCCAACTTAAATCTTCTAAACCATTACCACCACCACCCCAACTCGAAAAAAGCCACCGGTTCAAGTAACCACCGCCACCACCGTGTTTTTAGTAGTTTTTCTTCACACTCACCTCCCCCACAGTCTACAAAACCATTACTTGTCTAAGAAACTTCAATGGCGCTATGACGTAGAATTTTGCCGGAGCACGCGTTTGCTTCCGACAGTTTCGCGCCATTTTACGACGCGGAGATGATTAAGAGGCATTGGAACGGATTTGTGGTACTTTCGGTGAGGAGTTATATCACTATGATTTGGTAGAACAGTTTTATAAAAAGCGAGAATTGGAAGGGGATAGGATTTTCATAAAGTTAGGAGGAACGAGGAGGGAAGTAACGAGACAGTTGTTGGCCGAACTGTTAGGAATTACGCTTGAAAGCAACCTGGTAACGACAATTCAGGAATCCCAAAGATATCTTGGAGTTCTGCTTTGATGAAGGATCTTGTCCCGAGGGTGAATACAATCCGACATCTCATTCGTCCCCGATCCACCATGAGAACCAATCAACCGGTCAGAGCTCGGTGGATTGGTAGGAACGCCCTGGAAAGACAAAGTCGATGATATCGGCTGCAATGTCCGCGACGTTCTCTGGATTTTGCAAACAAATAAGTATAATTTCTGCATCCTTGATTTAATGTTTAATGTGATTCGAGGAGGGGGAAGAGCTTGGCGCCTCTTCCGTATTGATCACTAAGATCATGCTCTCCTTTAGAGCAGTTGCAAGATCTGCTCCTATTAAGATCAAATTGCATTCTAATGCAAGTATCTATACGGATTGCATCCAAGAGACTTGGCCGTTGTCTGAAGAAAAAATGGTTGAGTCAGAGGATGAAAGGGAAGATATGACATGTCTGGATGAAGATGCATTAGATAATTGTAATTCTAATTTAGAACGCATGCAAGTGTTGGAAACTGCCTTGCGGTGCGTTTATGGTATTTGTGGAGATATCCGAGATAGACAGATTGTAGTTCAAAAGAAGCAAGGGAACCTTCAGAGGAGATTTGAAATGCTTGAAGGGGTTCTGGATGATATCTTGTCCAACATGGAGACTATCCACCAGCATCAACAAACCCAGTATGCACTACTCGGTACTAAGATGGAAGCCCGGTAGCTTGTTCGAATAGAGATGCTTCTGACGCATGCCACCGTGGGAGGACTCTGTTTCAGCCGAGTCCGAAGCCGGCATGAGCGTCGTCGCCAAAGACAGATGGTTCAAGCCAATCTCCATCCTAGGGCCCATCATCATCCGCGTAACTAGGTGTTCACCATCATTTGGTTGTGTTGTTGTTATTTCATAATTTTGTTTTATTAGTTGGATTTTAATTCAAGTAGTTAAATTTAAATAGTAATGTGTTTATTTAATGTTGTTTGGATTTAAATTTTATTTTTAATATAATTGGTTATTTTCGAGTACTACTTGTTTTATCATTAATCCCACCTTCCCGACTTGTTTGGGGGTGGAAATATTTATACCGAGCATAAGTCGTTATATGATCATCTGCTGTAAAGTTGTATTGGAGGAAAGGTTGATAATTTGGCCGATATCGGCATATCTATAATTTGTGTGGTGGTAGCATGAAATCTAGGAGAGTTTAGAAGTTACTATTCTAAATCAAGTATGAAAGATACCAGGATTTATAGAAAATCATGGAAATGGTTTGTTTCCGTTTTCGGGTTTGGAATTTTTCTATTTCCGGAAATTTCCTTCAAACAATTTGGGAACTTCCCGATTTGTTTTGGTAGCTCAGAACCTATTTAAACTCCTTTCTTTCTACACTAACAAACCACACTACACCCCACCATCATCCCAAGACCTTCCACTCCAAGTTTTTCTTTCTTTTTGCTCTAAACCCGGTTTCAAAGATTTACTTAGCACGCCATCTACATTTTCACAAAATTTTGTCGAGTGCGACCAGCCCTCCTTTGCGCTACCCCCCCCCAAAACACTGTAAAAGCATTAACACACGACGACCGACACCCCCTTCCGTGCTTGCGGGAAATTCCAATTTTCGAGGGTCATCCGGGATTTTTGGAACCGTTCAAAGAGTAGTTAAGATGACATCTCCTATAGTCATACCTGAACAGTCTTTTGAAGATGTGTTGGGCACGAGACCTATGGACATTGGTTCCGACCACGGGGATCCTGCGATTAGGATGGTGTCATCTACCGGTAAGTGATGACGATTCATATTCACCACGACTTCGCTTATTTCTATGACCATGTTAAATTCTATTGTAATCGGGATGGAGAACAAGAATTCTCCGTCGTAGTCGAAGACCGCGGCACATCAATTCGATAAAAATGTGGTCGCTTTAGTTTCGGGATTACCAATACCGATCCTGTTCACACATGGGCATATATGACCCGATAATGCATATCTTTATGATTATACATATTTCCATGAGTATTATGGGGGGGGTATTTCGAGTAATGGACCGAGGCGATATAGCATTGCCCTTGGTAGCCTTTCCCTAAACGTAGGCACCACCATGTTATTCATCCCGATGAATATTTTGGGGAATGGCGGTTCATTTCTGCAAAAAAGATGCTGGCTGGTGACATTTTCCTCGCTTTAGGCGAGGGACGTCGCCCGATATGACATTCCCCGAGTATTAGTCGCTAGTCTTAAGAGAGCCCAAACCATGAGGCGTAAGTATCTTCTTATGCCTGTTAGTAAAAGCCGCATCATCGCGTAGTTGTTTACTCAGTATTCTATGCACAATTCACAGATTGGAAAAGGGTTGAAGTCATGAGACCCACCAATCGGGTGGTTCGCTTCGTTCGCGAATAATGACTTGGCGGGATGGCGGGTGCGACCCTCATTTGGTTGCCCCATTACATCCCATCGGACATGATAACACTTAACAGGTTAACATTAGTAGATGATAACCGGCGCGGCAAGCTTGGAAAATTACAATGGACCGCGGGATCGCGAAGGAACCTCGCCTCACTAACGAGGAAGAGGATGCTTAAAGCGGGGAGATAAGGTAAGTTTTAGTTTTGTTAGTGTCTGCTTATGTCCCAAGCAATTTAATTCGGTTAACCCCATAATGGGTGGAACTCTTATAGAGTTAAGGTCGGTTTTATTTCCTATATTAGTATGCGTTCTAACTTTGTTTTGCAGATGTTCCCGAATTTCACACGCGTTTCAATGGTATTTTTCCTACCCTCTTTATTTACAATACTTTGAACACAAAGCATGATTCTTGTTTTGGGGGGGGGGGCATAGAAACACGTGTAATTAAGGCATCTGTTAGGATATAGATATGTATAATATGCATTTGTTTTCTAGTTAAAGTTTCAAAAAATTCAAAAATATAAATAAATAAGTTTATGCTATACACTTAGGAATATTGGTATTGTTTTCTTTCTCTATGCTCTTAATAATCTAGAAGTCTCAATGTAGCTTTTTGCATCGAGAATAATTGTTAGAAACTTAGGTTAATATGTAGGTAATAATCTTTGCATCTATCTATAAATATATTACATGAGTATCTATGATTGTTAGCAGTAAGTTTCTGAAATCTAGGCTAGAGTACTTATTCTACAAATCCTGTGAGAATATAGCCTAAAGCCTTATATGAGCGAAACATTTGAGAAATGACACAAGGGAGAAGTAAAATCCGGATAGAGAAATCACACGTCCACTTGCTTGATCACTATGCCATATCCTAAGCGAGAATTTAGGCCCTCTTTGGATCGATATAGCCAGAAATTCAAACCTATGAATTATTTTCCGCTAGTCGCCCCTCTGAGCCTTTCTTTAGCCTTTCATAACCCACAAATCCTTACCCTGTTACAAAACAAAACAAAATAAAAAATTCAACTTACCCAATATAGAATAAGTATGAGAATAGAATGAGTGAAGAAAGAAGAAGAGAAAAACATGTGTAAACAGAAATTAGTAGTTATTTTATCAAAAAAAAAATAGAAATAAATAAAAACTCCAAAAAATAGAATAAAAGGGAGTCAAAAGCCAAAGAAAAGAAAAAGAAAAATATGGCTAAGGATGGAAACAAAGTATAGAAGCAAAAGAAAATAACAAGGTTTTCTCTAAGTTACATAATATGAAAACTCTATTATCTCAGACTTGTCCTTTTGAATATCCATTTCCTTCCTTCTTAAACCATTTCCTAATCCCCGCATGACACCTAATAAAGACCTCTAGCTCAATTAGGATTAGGTTAGTGTGATAGTAAGTGGCGGATGTGTTTGATCGACTCCGGCTTCCTTGTTTGTCATTGAGATTGTAAGGTAAAGTGTGCCCACACTGCACACCGGAGTAATGATAAACTTGAGCGGAAAAAAATCGAGTGGTTTTGTCTTGACATTTATGTGAGGACCTACTTAAGGGCGCTATTCGAGTTTTTAAACGAACCTGCTAGGCATTTCATAGTATTACTCGTAGTATTTTTATATTTGTATCATAGATGATTAATTATTATGCATGTATTAGCTTAGGGTTTTGACTTAGTTATTCTTATTCAGTTGCTAGTGAGATGTATAGATAGTTGGGACATGAATGAGGAAACAATAGTTTTATTTCTTAGTCGTTGTAGTATAGTTGAAGTTTGTGAGTACCTTCACTGGAAAACTCTCACGAGGCTATAACTCGTCCACTAGGGAATTCCTAGTGGTTTAAGGCCTTGTTGCATATGGTCAATGCAATCACACTCAGCGAAACGAGAGTAGATAGAACTCCATTTTTGGTCACTTATTATAATTTCTCATCTTTGCTTGAGGACAAGCAAAATGCTGTTTGGGGGTGGTTTGATAAGAGCCCAAAACTGTAGTTTTAACCACAATAGTCATACTTTTAGACCAATTATGTGAGTAATAATTAAGAGTTAACACCGATTCACGTGTTTTATGCATTTCAGGTTTCAAAGTCCATTATGTGTAGAAATGTGCCACTTTAGCGAGATAAAAGAGCAAAGGTCGGTTACTAAGGAGTTCCGTGATTAAAGGCCTAGATTCAAGAAGACAAAGCCTTCCTAAAGCCCAGTCAAAAGCTGAAAAGTCAACACGGGCAAAAACAACACACAAGTTTCAGCAGAACTTCCGATGGCCGTATCTTTGGACTCAGATCTCGGAATGGGGCCTACCTTATGTCAAAACAACCGGCTCGGAAAGAGCTTTCCAATGGTCCAAGCCTTGAACCAATCAGAGGAGCAAAAGTGGACGAAAAGTCTATTGAAGCCAACTGTAGCTGAAGAGGCCTTTTTGGACTGAAAATATTGGGTTTTGGGCCTGATTCTCTGGCCCAAAACATGGCTCCAAGCCCATGCACGATTTTTGGATCTGGACATATAAAAACCAAAGCTTAGCTCTTTGTTAATGGTAGCTAGTTAGACCTAAAACAATATAGATAATTCTAGATCTAGTTTAATTAATTAAATTAAGTTTAGTTCCATTTTCAATTCTTGTTTTAGATTAAGTCTTTGAATCATTGTTCTTGATTGATTAGATAAATAAAATAGTTATTTTATCAATTTCGAATTGTGTTATTTCAATCTATTAGATCTAGTTTTAATTATTGTTGGTTACCATTTCTTAGTTGTTAATTAGAATTTAATTATCGTTTAGTTTAGATTAGTAAATTTCGAATCTTGATAATATGTTTAGTTTAGATTCATATGGGAATGATTATGAATGATTCAAGGCTAAAACCTCCATTAGAGGGGTTGATGAAGCCTTGATGAAAACTTAGTGTTATAGTGTAGAAGCATTGTAGAATCTATTCCAATCTAGAAGGTCATGATTAAGCCATGAGAATGGGTGGGCGACCTCACATGCTAGTTAGTACTTTCGTAGAAATGCCATGAACACTAGGGATTAGAACTCGAATTTCTTGCCGTAAGAACGTAAGAATCAAGATACAAGAATCTATGCTAGGCTATTAAGTTGGATTCGAGGTGGATTCAATTCCCCTCTAATCCTTTATCTAGATTCAAAACAATCATATTTCCATAGCATTCGTAGTTAGATTCAAGATAATCAATTTCATATAGGTATCGTAGTATAACACACCTTCGTAAAGCTCTCATTAGACTTAAAAATGACTAATTAGATTAGAAACAATTCTATGCTAGAGCACTAGGAGTGGAACGAACTTCCTACTCCACTATATCTCATAGGATTGAGAGTAGAGAAATCTTTGATAAGCATATAGCATCATAAATAGTTTTAGTTTACTTACGTTTTGAGTTTCATCGTTTATTTCGTAGGTAAGCTATTCAATTTTATCATTATCAGCTATCGTATTGAAATCCCCAAATAATAACCAAGGACCAAGAACTAATTAAACCAGCAAAACTCATAATATCATCCCACACTGCTTTCCTCTTACAAGAATAAGGATTACCACATACAAAAGTAAAAAACCATTCTATACTAGAATTAACATTTGAATTTTTACCTATGATATGGTTCAAATGTGCTCCCATAATTTTCTCTCCTCCAGAACTTCTTTCAGATGTTTCCACCTCTTCACTATCATCCGACCCTGTATCAGTAGAGTGCTCTTTCCTAGCATCGCTCTCATAGTCGCAGATTCCAAACTAGGATCTCCATAAGCAAAATAGGGTGGATCACTGGTAGAGTACTTTTCTTCAGATTCACTATACTCCACAAAGTCATCTCCTCCACTATCATCTGACCCAGTGCTTGATCCTCTCTCCTCTACCCTAGACCCTTCAGAATCACTTCCTTTTTTACTTTGGCTCTCCAAACCTTCACTGCTTTCCTCCGATGGTACGAACTCAAACACACTATTGTAATACCCAGACTTGTTTTTGAAAAAGAGATGAGCATATCTTGGATCCCAAGAATTCCTCATAACTTCCCCTCCACTTTTACTCTGTTCCATGTCCCTTGATTTTGGTTTCTTGCTGCTAGCATTATCCGAGCCCTCAATACTTGACTCTATAACCACCACTTCTCTTGCTTTGATCTATATTCCTTTCTGATATGTAACCATCATTTTCTTACTCTCCTTTACTTCATCTTGCTCATCATACCCTTCCATCTTCCTATTGTTTCTCTGTTCCACAGTGTTTAGCTTTGACTCCTCCTTTTTCTCCTGCAAACCATCTTCCTAGTGTCTTCTAATTTTTCTAGCTTCCTTATCATCCACCTTTTTCATATTTTTTTTTTGTCTTTACCCTTACTTCCTTGTTGATCCAATGGAAAAATGTCCCTTGCCTTCACCATTTTTCACTTTTTTGCGTGCACTTGGTATGCCTTTAGCTCTAATAACTCAGCTTCATTCAAATCTAGAGGACGCTTGGAAGTTTGACATTTCCCCTTCGAGATATTTTCTTCCAGCGAGATTTCTGACCCAAGCCAATTATTCACAATGCTGTCAGGGCACACTTCCACCTCGAGCTCCCCTCTTCTGCCAACCTCACAATTTCCCACATTTTCTAACATTACTCTCTCTCTCTCTCTCTCTCTCTCTCTCTCTCTACTTCTTACAAGCTTCATGGGTAATTCTCTTGAAACTTCTATTTTTTTTTTTTTCCCTACAAATTGCCTTCTCGTTACACACACAACCCTTAAATAGTAAACAGAGAGTCTAAGCCCTCTCGGTCTTGAGTCACCCTAGTTTTGTAAGGGTTCGCACCTACCCCCTCAGGTTCAACTATTGTGTCCATCCTTGCATCCGGTTCAGGCTCTACACAATCTTGTACCCATTCCTCTAGATGTAGCCTATCCAGAACAACTTCAAACTTTGATTTTTGCATCTTCCAAACACGAGTCTAACTCTTCATGGTGCAAATACATACCCACCAAATTGATATTGATTTTTGCATCTTCAAAATACGACCACCCATTACTGCTACTAAAAGATTTGAATCAAGGTGCAAACAATCGAATTGCGAGCTCTAATTTTGCAACAATGAAGGTAATTTACGATGAATTTTGAACATTTTA
This sequence comes from Coptis chinensis, assembly GCF_015680905.1. NCBI lineage: Eukaryota > Viridiplantae > Streptophyta > Magnoliopsida > Ranunculales > Ranunculaceae > Coptis > Coptis chinensis. The sequence goes on from NC_141458.1 coordinate 99,720,645, forward strand.
TTGAGTCTATATGCATATATAGATAATTTTGCAACTCATTTGATTTTGAAATGTGGAATTCTTGTACTTTTTTTTTGAAGTACGAAATCAACGTCTGAAGAAATAGTTGAGGAAATATGATAGACTTTGTTTTGTTTAATAATGCTGCACACTTGTTCATTTGAGTTGCTATCAATGTTGCTTCCCTCTCCTCTTTTTATTCTTTTTGTTAGTGAGCTTGGATACTCTGTAGTATAAGAATTTGAGCTATCATATATATAATACAAGTATTTGCTGGGAATGTGGTGGGCATGGTGGTAGTGGCAGTGATGGTGCTAATGGTGGTGTTGGATCTGAGGTGTCGTGTGGAAGTAGTGGAGGTAATGAAAGTTGGACACTAGTCATTAGTCTCTCTAGTACATAACTCATAATAGAAGCAGACCCAACACACCTAAGACAACATATTGGCAGGTAATAAGTTCCTGTCTTTCCTCGCCACCATATTCCAGTATCATGAATCACGTACTACACTACTTAAAACCTGACGTAATGACCTTTTATTCCTCTTTTTCCACTTTCCATGAGCTTTCATTGATGTGAAAACTTTGTTGTTTCAACTCTCCTGAATTAGTATATATTTGAGTTGTTGACCGCAGGTTGAATCTCAATTGTGTGATCAACTTGGACACTCAACTATTGAGTGCCAATTTATGTGCTCTCCTTGTAAGGAAGCTGCATGTGATGGTATCCGATTGTTGGGCATATCGCAAACAACAAAGAATATGGGAAGGAAGTACTTGAAGTGCCAGCATTCGACATGTAGAAGTTATCTGCAATGGTTCGATGAAGCTGTTTCTGAAAAAAATTATAGGATTGGATCAAACTCATCAACAAATGAATGCTTTAAGTGTGGTCAAGCAGGCCATTGGATGGCAGAGTGCCCTTGGGTAGACTGTCATTGCATTCAAAATGACTGTAAGGGAAGGAGGACTGTAAAAACTACCAAGTATGGATTAAATGTAGGAAAGAAGTACTTGAAATGTGAGAGCTGCAAGGGATTTGAATGGCTTGAAGATGCACTGAAGAGGGAGTCAAGAAAGAAGAAAACTACTTTGACTGCAGAACCCATCGTTACACTAAAAATGACTCTGTCAAAATTTTCAAAACTCAATATAAATGGATGAACATGTACTCAAAATTGTATGTAAGGCTAGTTCATTGTATGTAAAACTAGTTCCTCCCGTGTACTCTATTTGAAACTCAAGTTGCTTTACTCCCTTGTACTTTTTCCTTAGTTAAATTAATTTCCTTAAGTTTGTCAAAAATTTTCCTTGTAAACTAAGGAAACTCGAGTATGTTAGAAAATTTCCATCAATTTTGAGTAACTCTAGTCAGTTTACTCCAATTTGTTGTGGTTTTGGACTTTTGGCTTGTGTTGGATTATTTTGGCCTGTTCAATTACATATCCTTCTATCAAGTAGACTATGAACGAGGCAATCTAAGAAGAAAAAGATGGAATTGAAAAAGTATGTCATCGAGCTCCAAGTGCAAAATGAGTCAAGCCGAGTTGAGCTCGAGCTATTAGTAGCACTGGACGAGTTGAGATTCAGCTTCAATATTAAGCTCGAACAATGATTGGACTATGAACAATGATTGTTCATAGTCATGAGCTATGAACATTCTTTGTTCATATCACAATTGGACTATGAACAGTGATTGTTCATAGTTCGGTAGCTATGAACAATGAGTGTTCATAGTCCATACTATACGTACTATGAACAATCAATGTTCATAGTCATGAACTATGGCCATACGAGGCAATAATTTGTAAAATATCGATATCGGTTTGCTAAAAAACTGGCATATATCGTCATATTTTGTGGCAGTGCAGGACTATAACATAATATATATCTCATACATCAAAGTTATGTCACTCCCTGTGACATAATACATTGACTTTTCATATTCGGAACTCTACTTCCGAGCAGACACATTGGTACGTGTATGGCACCAACAGTGTCATACCCCAAACTCCAATCTCACATTTGGCTCTGTTCGACTCTTTAGCGCCGAACAGAAGAATTTCAACATATATGATCCACACTAGCAACAATTTGTATAATAGTTAAATGGAAGAGTAACATGTATGATGTATCTTATCAAAACGGTGAGTGGTTCAAACAATTATACCTAGGCCTAACAATTAATCTGTAACCAAATTTGTTTATCCTTTTTTGTTTGTATTTCAAACTTTTTAATCTTCATTTACTAGACTAAGATCAAGTGCAAACTTTTGGACACTTCGAATGAAATATCAGCAGAGTACAATTGTCCATTTTGTTCTCCTTTCGTCTCCATAATACCGAACAGGTAGTATAATTTCCACATATGTCAGAAGCAGTGTCATACTCCACTGACATATCTCTGGCCAACAACAATTACAAGAAAAATTAGTTGCATCCGCTATATAAATTCCTCTAATAACTTATGCAGTTTAACAACATTAAGGATCTTGAATGAACAAAAAGAGCATAAATCCCAAAAAAGAAATGAGGAAAAACAGCAACATTCACAACCATTCCTGCAGTGGTGTGTTCCTTTAGTAAATATTTTACATGGGTTCATGCAGCTACACAAAATTAAAATTTAAGCAGGTAATTGTTGGATGTGATCACCTACCTGCTTGCATGTCCTGATCAAGTAACATATTCATGCATTGACACCAAAATATTCATCCACATTACACACACAGTACATAACACGGTACATTGAAATTGGAATGGTGCATATCCCAACTTCAATCCTGCTACATAGTCTTTGAAATATTACATGGATAGTGTGGCAAAATATGACATAACATACATCCCTAGTTTCCAAAATCATTGCATCCACATGTTGAAGTTAATAAGAGTTTTTAAAAGCACATGATGAGGGTCCCCAAACAGTCAAAACTTCCCAAAGTTACATATTGTCCAGCTGTGGTTGTGATTTGTTCAACTCGGACATCACCATCTCGACGACAATTTTATGCCGGATATATGGCATGTCCACCTACAAGTTGGCATATACAGTCATGCATAGTCAAAATGGATGTGTGAATAAATAAAACCATGGTGCTTTTGAACAATTAAATTAAGTAACTACCTGTGAAAACTCTTCGGAGAGTTTGTGACCATCCCAAAGCTGCATATACTTCATCATGAAGACTCCACAATTGAATCTACATAGAGACAGATAGTTTAGTAACTCTACAAGCCAAGGTTGTTGTTGCAAATTTACACTTGAAATAAATTGAGATTACCCATTCAGCTGTTGTTGAACATTATCGATCAACTGTTCAATCTTTCAGTCTTTAACTGTACAGCTCCCAGTGAACTCATCTCCAAGTAGAGTCAGGATGCGATGCCTGTAGGTAACCTAATAAAGCAAACACAAAAGTAAGTCATGGCATTGGCAAAACTCAGGACATGTTGTAAAAATTATGATCACATAATTGGTCATTAGCATATATCGTACCACTCTCTTCATTGATTTCTCCTCTCCCTATATTCGTGCTAGACTAGTTAGGGAATCCAGAATGACAACTCTCCTCTGTTCAGGTGCAAAGACATACAGCCACCAATGGTAATTGTTCACAACTGGCACGAACCACTACACACTCATATCGAAAAGTAATTAGTTGAAGCTTCTGCTTTGTACTTAGACATACATATCAAATTATATTCAATTATCTTATACTATACCACATCGTGTATTGCAAAATTATCTTACTAAGCGATATCCGTGGATCGGGTGATCCAGTTGGATCGCCCGTGATTCTTCTAGGAGGTCAATATCCTCTGATTCAGTCTCCTACAAAATATTTTGGAAATTGAAAACCATGCACGGATGCGCAAAATAGACATGAAGAGTGAAGATTGGTCAACAAGTAATTAATATTGTCATATATATATATGGGCATTCATCACTATAAATTACATCTCTATTAATATCACTATAGTGCTTGACTATTGAGTCCATGTCTCATTTATTCTCAAAAAATTTGATTTCTGCTTGATACCTTAACTGCAGTCTCCCCCATGATCATGGCAGGATAGTAGTAGCTCCGACCTATGGTGGAAGTTGAGGGCTTTTCCTTGTCATTTAGGTATGCACACCAAGCAAAGACTATCTTCGACAAATATAAGAATAGGCACCAAATAACTATTATATTAGAGCAACACTAGTAGTTTAAAAGGAAATAAATTGAACATTAATTGCGGTGATCAACATACAAAGCTTGTCACGCCAGTATTCCCTAGTAGGCATCTAAATGTACTTCGTGTCTCTTGCCACCTTGTGAAATGCACAATGAAGTCCCTACAACCAAGAAATTAAGGCATTTGAATTAGTGGATGAGATAATTAGCATTTAAAAAAAATGTCATAAGGACGAGACCCTTTACCTCGAGTTGGCAGACGGTGAAAATATCCATAGGAAGAAGTTAGCTTCTTTAGTGATCAATGACTTGTGTGGCTTCAACCATTCCTTCTTCAAATTCTTGAAAGGAGAATCTTCAATATCAGTGTCAGGTTGAGCCTAGAAAAGAAAACAAATTTTAATGTTAATTTATCATTCACCTATATACAAATATTTTGTGTATGGCGAAGTGAGGATACCTCCAGATCGATAACCACTTTCATTTTCTTTACAGACTTTGGAGGTGATTTAAACAGTTGTCTGCCTTTTTTAACAAAAATAGGAGTCTTGAAGCTTTCCTTTTCGTAAGAAGAGGCACTTATAATGTTAATATCATCTTCCAATATTGGTGTCCCTTTGTCTTTAACCAATTCAGAAAATTGCTTTCTCAGCTATGCAAACTCTGCCATCAGTTGAGCAACATCTTCCATCAGTTCACAAACCGCAGCACCTAAAGTACCTTTCACTTCTTTCAATTCGTTTTGGACTTCCCACAACTGAGCTTGAACTGAGTTGACTCTATCATACAGGTTGTATGTTTCAGTCCTTACTTTGTGTTGCTCTGCATCTTTGATGCGGAACATGTAAAAAACATAACAACACTAGTCAAGATAAAATATTTATGCCATATATACACAGAAGACTTGCGAAAGAAACCAACTTGTTAGCTATGTATAGCAATCTAATACATGGTAGTTGACAAGTAGGAATATGAATTTGGTACACTAAAGTCTAGAAAAAAATTATGAACACTTCACCAAAATAAGATTTTCTCATAAAAATAGGTAGTGCTTCTCTACTAGATATGGTACTAAAACACATACACATATGATTCACACTTTGCTTCTAATTAATGTCACACTTTGCCAAGGATAATGAAGCAACATACCAAAAGGCTATCACTTTAGTGTCTAAAAGTATGTAACTAAAATTGTAAGTGTGAAACTTTTGTTGTTACAGCTGATCTAGAAGATGACCATACGTGTGATAAAGAGAATATGTAAAAATGAAGTAACTTTGCAATCATATGTAATAACAACTGCAATATGCCAATACATCTATTCATCATCTTCCCCACTGAGATACGTACACAAGAAGCATAAAAATATTAAATATCAACTTACATTTTCGGATCGCCATTGTTGATTTCTCTGTTTCAAAATTGAAACTTTAATTTTGGAGTGTGATGAAGTACTGAAGTGAAGTTGTGAGAATGAGAACTAGTGATTAGTCAAGGATGAGTGGGCCTAAGAGGGGCACTTTTTACAAAGGGTTGTATGGTTCAGATGATGATTCTTCACCCCAAGGGGGCAAGTCCGCTGTGAGAAGTTTGTGAATGGATGTGGCATTTAATGCTAGGCGCAAAGAAGAACAAAGTTGATGGGAAATGTTTATGTTGGTACTGATGCAATGCTAACGGGTGCACGATCTAACTTGATTACACTTATCTAAATGAAGGAAAATGTGCCAGCAAACAATCTCATCTAAAGTACTTCCCACATGGTCTTCATATAAGTTACTAGCTAGGTCAGTAGATCATTTGGTGCCTGCTGTTGCATATCATTCTATAATTTTGATTGTAATGATTACATGTCCAATTACATACTTCCTATTTTCTGCATATGTCAGTTAACTAGAACCACTTACCATGTCTTAACCTAACACGCACCCAAAATGCCAATCCTTTTGACATACACTCTCTTCCTAATTGAAATCGTACATATGAATGCTCTACTCTTAGCATAGTTTATATGTTGGTGATGGCAAAATAGATACTCATGAGACTAGTCAAAATTGAGTGACCATTTCTTTAGATTAAATCAAACTCATAAACAAGAGTTAGGCATAAGAGGATCATAGGCATTATCTTAAGTTATGCACATACATGCATTCCTTCAAAATTAAACATACATGACAAAATTCAATTGATAAATTCATTTCGAGAAATAATCATATATAATTCGAGATCCTGCACAAAAATTATAAGGTTTTCGGTTTAGGGCCTATATACAGTCTATACCGAGGACCAAAATATCGAATTCGGTGAATATCTCGATGTACCAAAAAACCGAGATATATCAGAAATATCAGAGATATCCATTTTTTTATTGACCAATCAAAATTTTGTTTTGTATGTCGATGTATCAGATATATCGTCAAGTATATCGGAAATATCGTCAATATATCAGTCAAAGTCAACAATATTCGGTCAAAGTCAACAATATCGGTCAAAGTAAACAATTTATATCGGTAATATCGTATATATCGGTCGATATATATCATTATATCAAAAATTGTGAAATATATCGGAAAAAAATAGATTCAATATTCGGTTGAGATATATCGGATATTTCCATCTCGGTGTACCCAAAAAATGATATATATCGGCAATATCTCGGATATCTCAGTGATATTTTGGGCCTTGATTTTGGCACACATCATCTTGTGGTCTTACCCAGTTTCACTTCGCGCACCGTAGAATTTAGGGGTGCAAACGGATAGGTTCGGATTCAAATATGCCTATATCTATTAGAATCCGAATCCGAAAATTTATACCGATATCTGAATCCGATTCGAAAATTAATATTAATTAAAATTTTATTTGTTTTGAATAATTTATTTTACTACTATAAAAACTATATTATAAATATATATATATATTTGTCATTTATTATTAGCATTATTATTATTATTATTATTATTTTTTGTTATTATAGTTTATATTATTAGTTTATGATTTTATATAATATTTTATACAATAATAAATAAATTCATTCATTATATATAATAACTATTAATTTTTTAAATCGGATCGGATATTTTCGGATGCGGATATGGCAGTATCCGAATCAGTATCCAAAACCAGTTCGGACATAAAAAATTATCCGAATCCGATATCCGAAATTTTTGAATGATATCCAATTTTTCGAATACGAATTCAAATGAGATTTGAATATTTGGATATCTAGTTGCACCCATACCGTAGATTTAGGCATTTAGCTAGAAGGGACTAAACTAGTTCAGCAAAAATGACAATGCTTATCTAGGTTCTCTTCTACAATTTGTTCGTAAATTGTCCATGCAAAAAGAGGAACAAGCTAGGTAATGTTGGAGTTGTCCCTCACCATTAGGCAGACGTACGCAGCTCAGAATGGCATGAAGTATGACACTGTTTGTGGCTTAATGTTTATGTTATGAGTTGCGTACTTCGGTGCCTCATGGTGAGGGACGATGGACAACCCCAACATAATGGACGATTGCTTCACTTCCTAAAGCCTCATCAAGAATTTATGTTGTGATCTTAATCATCGATTGAAAGAGGAATTTTTTTAATCTGCAGTTTCATTCATCCACAAATATGGGAAATAAATTTGTTAATGGCAGATTTAACCAACCTAAATAAATAAATAGGCTAATTAAAACCCTACTTTAATTATACTTGCAAGGGCACGAGGTCTAATGTATTAGACAAGCGAGAACGAACTCAAAATCAAGGACCAAAATATCCAATTTGGTGAATATCTCGATGTACCAAAAAATCGAGATATATCGAAAATATCAGAGATATCCATTTTTTTGTTAACCAGTCAAAATTTTGTTTTGTATGTCGATGTATCGGAAATATCGTCAATATATCAATCAAAGTCAACAATATTCGGTCAAAGTTAACAATATCGATCAAAGTCAACAATTTATATCGGATATATCGTATATATCGGTCGATATATATCGTTATATAGGAAATTGTGAAATATATCGGGAAAAAATAGATTCAATATTCGGTTGAGATATATCGGATATTTCCATCTCGGTGTACCCAAAAAACGATATATATATATATATATATATATATTGGCGATATCGGCGATATTTTGGGCCTTGCTCAAAATATTTATATTGTACCCTGATATTTTAGGAAATAATATCTGCAGTGAGTGAAATGTTACATCGCTCTCCTGAATAAAGTAACTAACAATTTTAACAGAAATTTCCCCCCACCCCTCAAATCAAATCCATGCAATCACTCAAATTTCCCTCCAGTCTCTGACCACGTCAACAAATTTTCATTTTCTCTTTTCATAATCCCTCTGTAAAACTTCTCCAACACTCCTCCTACTGCAGAAACCGCCCCTCACTTTTTCGATAAACACAAACCCTCCCTCACACTCCACCGAGCACCACGTCCGCCATCACCAGCGTCTTAGAACCTACCATCTCCACCGTTTAAAGTCATGTGGTTTTGGTAACATGTTTTCCTCTTATATCTTATATATTTTTACTGAAACTTGTATGCAAAATTCACGTATTGCCTATCAACTATTAAATACAAATAAAAAACGTTTCGATCACAAAGTAATTACGCTTCACAAGCATGCACTAAGTTGGAATTTATGGTACAATTGATAAAATTTTCAAGGTTTTTTGTGATTTGGCCACTAGGGTATGTGTTCAAATTATTAGTAATTTTGTTGTTGTGATAATGTCTCGAGTATTTCCCCTACTATCAAATTGAGAAAAGAGTTACTAGCGTCAAGAATTAAAGTATTTATGGAGAGTTGCTAACTTATGTCTGATTCATGAAGTAATATATCATATTCTTTCACACCATCAGCTTCAGTCAAAAACAAACATTTTAAATAATGAAGTAGCATACTTAGTGAACTCAAATGGACACATGGCAAAGTTATAAGCTCCGCTCACTTCATGGTTTAAATTAATGCAGTGATCCTCTTTAGAAAGACTGACTTATCTAAAATGAAGTGTTACAACAATGAAATTTATTTAATAGTTTTTCAATCGTGCTTCCCATTTGGAAAAGACTTTCAATCATACTTCTGACATACATCGTTAATATGAAAGAGGAGTTTTTGGGATACCTCTTTACATGCAGTGGTTGTGGTTGAGAGCGTGATTTGGTTGCACTTGTCAAGAACTCACCTTCGTTACTGATATAACATAAAACTAATAGTTTTACCTAGCTCCTCTTAATTATTTATGATACGAATAAGTAAAACTAAAGCTAAACTATTACTATATTATCAAAGTTATCTACTCTCACTTATCGGGAAAAATATGGAGTAGAGAATTCGTTCCACTCCTAGTTGTTTAAACATAAGTTTCTGCTAGTATAATCGTTTCTAAAATGTGAAATTATACTAATATGGTGATTGAACTAATTTAGATGTTTTAACTTATACTATGATAATTGAATACTGAAATGTGAATATGGAGAAGGGATTAGGGGATTTGATTCCACTTGATGTACTCCTAATATTCTAGTGTAGATTATTGCAATCCAAATAAAATACGATTAAGTGTATGATTCCTAATTACTCATGGCAATCTCTGCCAACTAATAATTAGTATGTGAGGAAGTCCAACCCATTCTCATGGCGAATCAACTAACCTACTAGAGTGAAACTCTTAAAAGGCAATAATCTTAACTAACACATCAAGTTTCATCAAACCTCTCTAATTGAGGATTAGCTAGAAGTCATTAGACTATCATAAACATATAAATAAGAAGAAGACATAATGAAGAACAAACTTGGATTTTATTAATCTAATTGAAATAGTGAAGAACAAATAACTAACTTAATACTAATGAAAAAGCTAATGAATTAAAACTTAAGTTTAAACTAATAACTAAGTCTAAGTTCTATCTATCTATCTCTAATTAAGTATATTGATCTAACTCTAGGTATATAAAGAGTTATGCCTTATTCCTCTTTATATAAGAGAGGCTAGGTTTACAATTTCGTGTATGGGCTTTGGAGCCATGTTTTAGGCCCTTAAATCAAGCCCAAAAGTTCAAAAATGGTTTTTCTGTTAGAAATTATTGTAATAGACTTTTCATCAAGTTTTGCTCCTCTTATTGGGTCAAGGCTTAGACCGTTAGAAAGCTCTTTCCGAGCCGGTCGTTTTGACATATAATAGGCCCAATTTCGAGATTTGAGTCCAAAGATACGACCTGCGGAAGTTCTGTAGACTATTCTACTCTATTTCTGCCCGCATTGACTTTGACTTTTCAGCTTTAACCGGGCTTTAAAAAGGCTTTTTCTCCTTGAATCTTGACCTTTAATCATAAAACTTCTTAGCCACCAACTTTTACTCCTTTATCTCGCAAAAGTGACATGTTTCTTCACATATTTGACTCCAATGCCTGAAATACATAAACGCACGTAAACAGTACTAACTCATATTTATTATACACATAATTAGTCTAAATATAATGATATTAAGGGGTTAAAACTACAGTTTTGGGCTCTTATCAAACCACCCCCAAACAGCATTTTGCTTGTCCTCAAACAAATATGAGAAATTAATATAAGTGACCAAAAATGGAGTTCTAACTAATACCTTTTCGCCGAGTGCGATTGCATTGACCATATGCAACAAGGCATTAAACTACTAGGAATTCCCTAGTGGATGAGTTATAGCCTCGTGAGAGTTTTCCAGAGAAGGTACTCACAAACTTCATTTATACTACAACAACTAAGAAATAAAATGATTGTTTCCTACTTTATTCTCAGATATCTATACATCTCACTATAAATGAATACAGAATAATCAATCATCTACGAATAGACATATATATAATGAACTATGCTATGAAATGCAATAACAGGTCTATTTCTGAAATGTTGGAATAGCGTCCTTAAGTATGTCCTCACATATATGTCAAGACAAAAACACTCTGATTTTTTAACTCAAGTTTCGCTCACTCCAGTGTGCAGTCGGTACACTTTACCTTACAATCTCAATGACACACAAGGAAGCCGAAGTCGATCAAACAAATCTGCCACTTACTATCACACTAACCTATTCTTAATTGAGCTAGAGGTCTTTATTAGGTGTTGCTGGGATTAGGAGATGGTTTATGAAGGAAGAAAATGGATATTCAAAAAGACAAATCTAAGATAATAGAGTCTTCATATTATGTAACTAGAGAAAACTTTGTTCTTACTTTGCTTCTACACTTTGTTTCCATCCTCAGCCATTTTTTTTTTTTTTTTTGGCTTTTGACTCCTTTAATTCTGTTTTTTAGAGTTCTAACTTTTTATTTTATTTTATTTTTCTTTTCTTTTCTTTTCTTTGCTTTGGATGGAAATTTCCTTTTCTTATTTGAAGCAATTAACAAATTCTTGGTTTCACAGGTCTTTCTCTTCTCTATTCTTCATTTTATCTCTATTCTCAGACTCATTCAAAAAAGGGTATGCTTTTTTTTTTTTTTTTTTTTTTTTTGTAAAAGGGTAAAGAATTTGCGGTTTATGAAAAGCTAAAGAAAGGCTCAGAGGGGCGACTAGCAGAAAATAATTTCATAAGGTTTGAATTTCTGGCTATATTGATCCAAAGAGGGCCTAAATTCTCGCTTAGGATATGGTATAGTGATCAAGCAAGTGGATGCGTGATTTCTCTATTCGGAATTTACTTCTCCCTTGTGTCATTTCTCAAATATTTTACTCATATAAGGCTTTAGCCTATATTCTCACAGGATTTGTAGAATAAGTACTTTAGCCTTGATTTTATAAACTTACTGCCAAACAATCATAGATACTCATGCAATATATTTATAGAAAGATGCAATGATTATTACTTACATATTAACCTAAATTTCTAAAAACTATTCTAATATAAGAGCTAATGTGAAATATTTAGACTATTATCATCATAGAGAAAGAAACAATACCAATATTTCCTAAGTGTATAGCATAAACTGTTTATTTTTATTATTTTTAATTTTTTACAAAAAAACAAGTGAATGTTATACATCTATTATCCTAATAGGTGCCTTAAATTACGCGTGTTTCTATGCCACTCCCAAACAAGAACATGTTTTGTCCTCACAGTATTAAAATAAAAAGGGTAGGAAATACCATGGACACGCGTGAAAATTGAAGAACACCTGTAAAATAAATTTAGAACATACTAATATAGATAAATAAAAATAGACACAACTCTATATGAGTTCCATCCGTTATGGGGATAACAAGAAGTAAATTGCTTGGGGCATAAGCAGACACGAACAAAAATTAAAAACTTACCTCATATCCCGCATTTAATTGTTTTCCACCTCGTCTATATAGAAGTGAGGTTCTTTTGCGTCCTGCCACGCCATGATAACTTTCCAAGCCTTTCTCCATGTATCATCAACGATCGTTAACCTGTTAAGCGCCACTTGGTCGAATGGGGTGTAAAGGGCAACCCAATTAGGTTGTATCCTCCACCCCGGTCAAGTCATTGCACGGAAAGAACGTATAACACAATTGGTGGGTCTCATAATTTCAACCCCAACCCAATCCATGAAACGGGCACAAAAATTAGGAAAAAGAACCGCATGATGCGGCAAACCAAAATAGGCATAAGAAGGTACTTATGCCTCATACTATGAGCTCTTGCTAGACTAGCCACTAAAACCTGGGGAATGTCATATAAGAAACGCCCCTTAGCTAAAGCAAGAAAAACGTCACCAGCGGCATTACTTGCAGAAGAAAACCGCCACTCCCCTAAAATATTCATCTTGATAAAGAACATGGTAGTGCCTACATTCAGGGACAGGCTACCAAGGGCTATGTTATATTGCCCTTGGTCCTCTACACGAAAAATCCCTGCCCCATAAGTCTCATGAAATTACTCATAGTTATAAAGGTATACATTATTAGACAGATAGCCCCATGAGTTTTTAGGAATAGGCATAGGTATTTTCATAGCAAAGGCAACCAAAAACTTGTTGAAATCTATTGTCATATCATTAACTATGACAGAGAACACTTGTTCTCCATCTGGACGATAAAAGAACTTAGAATTATTATAGAAATATTCAGTAAGTTTAGGTGAATACGAGACAACAGGACTTACCAGTAGATTCTGCCTTCTTGACTGCACGATCCTTTCGCGGAACCATCCTCCATAAGTCTCGCTGCGAAGCAAATCCTTGAAGGACTGCTCTGTTATGATCTGAGGAGGCTTCATATCACACATACCCACTCTAGAACTTCTAGAAACAACCTTGGAAGAACCCCAAAAAAAATCAGAATTGGAAGTGGCTGCGGAGGTGAAGGGCGGGGGCACGCTCAAGATTGCCTGTGGGAGGCCGCGGGCGCGCTCTTGCCTTGCTCGAAGTCCAGTGATTTGAGGGTGCACACGCTCTGAGTATAGGCAAAACAGATGGCATGCGCGCTCCGTGTATGATGAGTGCTATGAAGTGAAAATTCAAAGGTAAAGTGAGAGGTGTGATTTGAAGTTTAGAGTGAACCAAAGATTTATAGAGAACTAGGTTCTAAGTTCCACAAGCTTCCCAACTAGTTAAGGTAACATGATAGAATTAGACAGTTCTAAATCCAAAATAGAAACAGACAAGAGGCATACTCAAAAACCAAACCAATAGCTTTTTGGCTGGAATTAAAATAGCAATCATCTACATTTGACTCCTTGAGGTTGCACCAAACAACACTTGCTAATTCAGGCGACACCAATATAGCAACATTCTCACATAATTCAATCATAATTAAGTAGGCAATAAATTTTGACAAAAATACGTGGATATGAATAGAGACATTGCTAAATAAATAATTCCACCCCCAAGCAAGTTGGAAGGGTGGGATTCACGATACAAAACACAACATATGCCAGAAATTAAAACAACTTCAAATTTTTTTTTTAAAAAAAAACAATTACAGAATTCAAATATTAACTACTTAACTAACAATTCAGAATCAAAATCTACGAAAAACAAGAAAACAAGTCTTAACATAACAAAAATACAAAAAACAACTAGCCCCTAGACGAGGATGGGCCAGAGTCATCCGTCTTGCGTCGACGACGATCATGCCTCACAAAGTCATCAGAAGAAGAACCCCCGTGAGGTGGCAAGTGTCGTAGAACTTCTACTTGGAAATGGTGTTGTTGCTCCATAAATGCATTCATGGATTCCCAACGCTCATTCTCATGCGGGACAAGAGTCTCCACGTTAGCTTGGAGATTCCGGTGACTATCGCTGATATTCTCAAAATTCTCATGGATGGTAACCTGCCTAGTCCGAAGATCTTCCCAAATGGAATTTAGAGAACGCATGCCCGATGCAGTAAGGAGGCACGGGCTTCAACCTTAGTAGCCTTTTCCCAAACTCTAGCATCAAAAAACGATGTCTCATCCTCATCCTCCTCACTCGATTCCGTCTCAACACCCCTATCCTCAGGCAACTTCCACTTCTTCTAAATACATTCTTTATAAATCCGTGGATTTGCATGCAACTTCAACATAATCCTATCAGTCTTCGGAACACATCCCCATTGCATCATAATCTTTGTAATCAAAGTAGGGAAAGGGGCATTATTAATACCAACGCATCGAATCTCAGCTAACAAAAAGTCGAGGATGCAAAAATAATACCTCTTCTCTTGCAAAACCCAGAGAACATTCAGACAGTTCGAATTAATGTCACTAACTTTCGTAGTGCAATTGACATTCCGACCAATCCACTGAGCTACATCCAGTTGGTTGGTTCACAGAGACGATTGTCGAATGATAAGTGCTCAAAAAGTGCTATTTAACCCTCGATTATGCCTCTTGTTTAGCCATCTTAGTGGACTAATAGTGTTTATAAGTTGTGTTTTAAGATTCTACAGTTAAAAAAAGAGAGTTTTGTAGAATATTAGAGAAAATGGGGTAAAACGGAGCAATTCGGAGCATTAAGGATCACATGGGAAGCCCGTGGACAATCATGGAGAAGGCCAAGGAATTGGAGCTATTAAAGATGTGACTTGGACCTATTTTAAAGCCTATTTGGAAGCCCAAGGCCAAAGGATTCGTTGCTTGGACCAAATCCCGCAAAAGAGGATAGAAGGTTGGAGCAAAAGAGGGAAAATAGACTTCTGAGTTTGAGACTCATGGATCGTGAGTCTGGACTCAATGCTCGCGTCTGGGATGCATAGATCGTGAGTCCAGATGCATTGCTTGAGTCTGAGATGCATGGATAATGAGTCCAGACGCATGAATCGACACTGTAGCCAATTCCTTCTCAGTTTTGGAGACGAAGTTGGACTCTGAAAGAAGTCTATTTGTATTAGGAAACAAATGACGGTTTGGAATGCTTCTAGAGCTCATTGTAACCCCTATAAATAGAGGACATAAGTGCCTCATGTAATTTGCCAATTCACTTATATTATTGTCTCCAGAACTTGAGGCAGAGAGTTAATAAATTAGTCTTTCTAGTCTTATGTTCTTCAACTCTTCTTCTTCTCATTCTTCGTGTTCTTCCTTCTATATGAAAAGCTAATCTTCTCCTTCAAGGGAGGAGATGAAGCCAGTGCTTAAGGTTTAATGATTCTTCTGGTTCATAGTATTCTTCAATCAGGTTAGTTCTTTATGTTTTTAGTTATTAGTTCCATTGCCTACACCAGGGGATGGAAGTATAGATTAAGGTTTTTATTTATTACAATTGAATATCATGCTAGTTTAGGGTTTTATTTATTGCAATTGAATATTTGCTAGTAACATGCTTTTATTTATTGCAATTGAATATAATGCTAGAATAGAGTTTTATTTATTGTAATTGAATATTATACTATTATTCTCTACTTTTCTTCTAGTTGTGTACTGTTTTAGAGTAAGAGAAGTATTCCTTGTGTTTGCCTTAGATGGTGATTCATTGAATAGCTACCCAAGCTCACATAAAAGGAAAGAAGATACTAGTAACATGAACATAGGAAGAACCTTAAGTAAAGTTAATTGTTAACGATGTTTCATCCAAGAAGGCATCGGCACTCGACTCATTGATTGTTGTAGTCTACTTGGAGAACAACATGAAGCAAAAGGTCATTGAATCAAAAGCATTGGTGGATTTGAATCTCTTGAATCTATCTCATATTCTCTCCCTATTTCCAATTCTTAGCTTTAGTATAAGTTTAGTTAGTTTAGTTTAGTTTAGCATTAGAATCTAAAATCTCTACAATTATAGTTTTTAATCCCTCAAACCCCTTTCCAAATGTCCTTCATATAAACATACACTTAAAAGTGGAACGATACCCTTCTCATCCTTTACTTATTGAGGGATAATTAGGTTTTGATACGCTTCTCTTTTGTTCAACGACCATACCACATCTCACACACAAAAAGAAGTAGTGCCAAATGGCGCCGCTGCCGGGAAAAGTTGTTTATGTTTAACATTTTCTTTCAAGATTAGAACTTTGGATATTGAGGTAATTTTAGCCGCATCATCCAACCTTTTAAGAAAGAAAGAAGCTTGAAGGACATCTTGAAGACAAGATCTACCATCCAGGTTAGTTGAATCTTCATTCTTTTTATTGCTTTCTTAGTTTAGTTGCATCATAGTTTAGTTTTATTGTTTTATAGTATAATTGCATTTAGGATCTTTTCAACAATTGAAGTTGTAAGCCAACACAGCAAAAAATCAAACTCTAGTGTCTCTTGTCTGAATCTTGACAAACAGATTATCGTCTGTGGGAAGTGGTACTTAAGCAATCCAAGTGATTCACCATAACCCTAGAAGAGACAGCTTTAGACAACGGGCGAGATACTAGCTGCAAAGCCCAACCCAGTTGAAAGAAAGTAGTTTTGCATATTAATATAATTTAGAATAGTTGCATATTAGTTTAATTGCATTCAAGCATAGTAGGATAGTTTTCATCATCTTTGCATAGCAAGAATACTAGACAGGATTGATACAATGGCCGCACGCAATGATGGAGGTGTTGTAGACACCAATAATCCTGAAGCTATCCCACCCATGCAAGCACAACAGAGGAAGAAGTTGAGCAATTTCTATTAGCCAATCATTGGAGACCCACCCAAAGAAGATTGTTTTTCCGATACGAAGCTAACCGGTTTGAACTTAGAGCATCGGAATCTCGTGCTTCCAAAGTTCGATGGTTCGCAAATGTTCACCATATGTTCACATGAACAAATTTCTATCGATCCTCGAACTTTCAAGAACCGAATATCAAAGATGAGAGTATCAAGTTGATTCTTTTTCGCTCTCACTAGAAGGTAAAAGCATCCGAATGGTTAACTGCCACAACCGATCAATTCAATAGACAACCGGGAGAAGTTGAAAACAAAGTTTATGAACAAGTTCTACCCACCCCGTAGAATGCAATGCAGCCAGCAATCGAAAATTTCAAAGGGAAGGTGATCAAGAATATCATCAAAGCCGGAGAAATTCAATAATCTAGTCTCATGTCCACATCATGGATAATGAAAAAAGAGCACACCGGCTCATTTTTTCTATCGAGGACTCTCGATGATGAACAAGCGGATGATACGATCCAATGCACAAAGGCAAGTTTACATCGATGGATGGAGAGGAAGCTTACAACTTTCTCGAGAATTTAGTCAAGAAACACAACATGGACTACTAGCAACGAGGATGTCGCTAGCATGGAGGGGAGCCAAAGCAATTTGGTTACCAAGCACATGAACAATCGATCAAGAACTGAAGTCTACATTGGCCTGGCCACCAAAGATTGAAACTCGAGTAAGAAATTTAATCGGTTCTCTATGAATCCCTCCAAGTTCAACAAGTCTCAAGATAAATCTCTCCCCCATCATGCAAGCTAGCCAATATCTTTTAAAGCGAATTCTCGTTCGGACACTTCCCATGCAACTTTAGAATGTCCCGGTTACTATCAACATGCATCGGTTGGAGAGTACAATATTAACTCATTTCGAGAGGCCCAACCAAGGTGGTAATAACTTTCAAGGCAATTATTGTGAGGCGAACTGGACCCCCGGTTCTCAAGATCAAAGTTATATTCCATAGACAAGTCAAGTTTCACAGTTGGTTCCTCAACAACAATTATACTCTCGTTTTAATTTCTAACAAGTGGAGAGTTAGTGCCTGATCCTAGGAGAAATTATGCCACACCTGCCAACCTGGAGAATGCTATTACTTTTCTTTCACAGAAAAATCAGAAGTTTGAAAGTGTTTTAGAGCTTCTTGCACAGTCTCAGCTCAATCTCCAACAATTTTAGGCAAATCAATGTTCTAGAATGGAGTCTCTAGAGTCTAAGGTCGACCAACTCACCACTGCTTTGTCTGTAAAGACACAAGCAACTCAACCTAGCTTATTGGAACAAATATCGAAGAGTAAAGATGTATGCCACATTGGGACAACTTATAGTATTGATCACCTCCATGATCATGTCAGCTCAGTTACTACTCTCAGATCAGGATTGAAGATAGACAACAAGGTTGACTTACCTTCTCATGATGACATTGCTACAGAGCAATCGGTCAAGATTTCAAATGAAGTTCAAAAAGGAAGTGGGGGAAATCCTTTCCACTCCCATTTGTCAAGATGACTAAGACAAGATATGCAAGAATGCCAAAGGGAAAGAAGAGCAAACACATGCTCGATGTGTTTGTACCGTTTTAGGCACCTTTTTCATGGATTCATCCTATATTTTTGCTCAAAGCAAAAGGACAAGCAATTTTTAGAGATGAAGGAGGCATTTGAGAAAGATAACATCAATATCCCCTTTCTCAAAAATTAGATCAAGCGGTTGCCATCATATGCCAAATTCTTGAAGGATGCATGCAACATAAAGAGAAGTACTCATGTTCCAAAGCGGCGTTTCTAGCCGGACAAACAACATCTATTATCCATCGCAAGCTCCAAATCAAGCTCAAGGATCCGTTATTTATTAAAGTCCTACAATATCATGCAAGATAGGAGAAAAATTCACGGGTAATGCTTTCTTAGACCTTGGTGCTAGTGTTAATCTCTTGCCATATCATGTGTACCAAGCGTTGGGCCTGGAAAACCTAAAGCCTACACAAGTCAAATTGAAGTTAGTCGACCGCTCTACCAAGATTCCCGTGAGGCATAGTTGAGGATGTTCTTGTTCAAGTAGCTGATTTCTACTATCCAGTGGATTTTATTGTAATAGACACCAAGGAGGCCTTTGATAAAATTTCAATTATTCTAGGTCGACCTTTCCTCGCTACCGCAAAAGCTTTGATAAATTGTCACAACGGTGAAATGAAGATCAACTTTGGTAAGATGTCCATGGACATAAATATCTTTCACCTGTTGCATAAGGATTATGATGACACTGAAGGTGGAGAGGTGTACTTCCTTGATAGCATGATACAAGAATTCGTCCCATTCGAAGATACAATTGAGAGTGCTCAATCTACAGAAAACTGTGATGAACCTGAGAACCCCACCACAGAGGCGTTGCTAGCCATGTTCTTAGAATCTATGCAGAAAATTCAGGATTTAAGTGAGCATAATGGAAAATTGACAGAGAGAGTATCATATCTTGAGAAGATGAACTCTACATTTCAGGATGAACAACAAACTTCGCCTTAAAAAATCGGTTACTAGAAAAAATCAGCTTAAAGAAGTTTTGGAAAAACAACAGAATCTAGAAACTGAAATGAGTCTTCTAAAGCAGAAAGTGAACCATATTGATAAGGAGAATTGCACTGTAGAAGCTTCTTCTACACCATCATTATCTGAACAAGAGAACTATGTGAACCAGTCTACTGCCCACCCTGAGCGTAGTCAGCCAGACATCCATTATCATCACTGTGGTGGTAAAGGACACATCAGATACTATTGTCCTGTTAGAAAGAAAGATTTTCATCAATCTTCTATACAGAGGAACCACAAGGCCTATCACAAAATCATCAGACCTGAAATAGTTCAAGGTAGAGAAGCAACTTCACCATCAATCTTTTCGACATATCAAGGAGTATTTTTGACAACCCACAAGGTGAGACCTCCTCGCCCTCCAAACATTCGTCAGATTTGGGTGAGAAAATCTGATCTCCTCACTCCAAATTGATAATGCATGATATAAAGTCTTGAGAATCTGACTTTAAAAAGACTCACATTACGCCTTAGGGATCTGACGTAAAAAGACCTAAAAATTCGGCATCAATGGTAACATCTTCCCTTTTTCTCATTCATTTCATTTACTTAATTTCTATACATTGAGGACAATGCATATGTTAAGTTGGGGGAGGGTGTACTTGAGAAATGAATTTCGAAAATTAGTTTTCAAAAACAAAAATATTTTTGTTTCTATATCAGTTGCATGAGAAAAATGAATTTTAATGATGAGTCTGGGATATATATTCTATACTGCTTAGTGTTGAGTTTGATAGATAGTTGATATTATTGATTTCATTACCGCTTAGACTATTTATTATGCTCAGACATAGTTCTTGTTAATAGAATTCTTTATCAAGGCACCACCATAGTACTTGTCAATTTTGTGTACTTTTGCTAGAAGAGAGATTTAAACCCCTAGTAAACTGGAAGTAGAGTTTTTAGACTTAGCCTGTGAGACTTGAGCTTTATACCCATTTTTTGGAGAGTTCTTACGAGAAAAATCCGAGTCTTAGTGACTCAACATCTTTCAGTTCTTTATGTCGTTGTAATATAGTCTCATTATTTTGTTGATTTGGTTAATCACGAAGTGACATCAACTGGGGAGATAGCCATTAGGTCTTGTAGTCTATTCGAAACAGAGTATCATACTGATAAGTCAAGTAGTAAACCCATTCAGCCTTTATCCCACCTAGTAGGACCATCATGTTAAACCCTTTTGTGCCTTATAATAAGCCATTTTCTTTCATAAAACCCTCTACCCTTTACCCAACTCCAGACAAGGAGTATAGCCAAAATCTTTATCAGCCATACCCATATGTTTCTGAGAATACGAGGGGCACAAGGAGGAAGAAAGAGCACAAAAGGAAGATTACAAGGAAATATTAGAGAGATACAATGAAGACCATCATTCTGTTCAAAGTGAAAGAAGCTAGTGGAAAACATGTATATCCAGTATTAATCAAGGATATACCACTGAGTTAAAAAAAAAAAAAAAAAAAAAAAAAGGTTGAACAGAATGGATGGAAAAGCTATCTGCAATACAAAATTTGAAGAAATCTTCCAAAGAAAGAAGCAAAACCCTTAGTGTTTTCAGAAACAACCTTAGAATCCTTTTTACCTTTCCTTCATAAACCAATACCCAAGCCAAGTTACAACCCATGACTTATCATTACAGTATGGTACGAAGTCTAGAATAGGTGAAAGGATGCTAAAGTGAAGGACCCGACACTTCATATGTGATTGACATTCTTTCCATGATACTAATTTCATCCAGAAGTCCGTTTTTCAAGGTAGTATGTGGGATGTTTGTATTCACTATTCTTTTCCCCACATACATGAGGTAAAATAGTAGACCATCTTCTGAGAGATTCTTTTTTTGAGAGTATGACCGGTGAGGATTGAAAGTCGAGATTATCTACCTATAGTAAACTAAGGATTCTGTTTCTTGGATAGGAGAGTATAGGAGATTGACTAAGTACACACATAAGCCTTGATTGAGAATTTTGTCAATTTTTACTATCTCCCATCATAATCTATGAGTCTTTGTAGCAAATGTAGTCAGCAATGGAGACTTTCTATTGGAGTAAGCACTAAGTGGGTAATGAATTTCTCTCTCTGAAAAATACTATCATGCTATTGATTGATTTTGTGGGTATATCATCTGAAAACCCTCACGAGACTATAACTCGTCCTTTTTGGGGAACTTAAAGGTTTAAAGCCTTGTTGCATATGGTAATTAAATGCAATCGCGATGCGTGCGAAAGTGAGTTATGATTTTATTTTTGTTATTAGGATGTGATTTTGATCACTTATCTATTTTTTTATCTTATTTGCTAAGAGACTAGCAAAAGGCTAGTTGGGAGTTGTGATAAGTGCTTAAAAAGTGCTATTTAACCCTCGATTATGCCTCTTGTTTAGCCATCTTAGTGGACTAATAGTGTTTATAAGTTGTTTTTTAAGATTCTACAGGTAAAAAAATAGAGTTTTGTAGAATATTAGAGCAAATGGGGTAAAACGGAGCAATTCGGAGCATTAAGGATCACATGGGAAGCCCGTGGACAATCATGGAGAAGGCCAAGGAATTGGAGCTATTAAAGATGTGACTTGGACCTATTTTAAAGCCTATTTGGAAGCCCAAGGCCAAAGGATTCGTTGCTTGGACCAAATCCATAAAGAGGATAGAAGGTTGGAGCAAAAGAGGGAAAATAGACTTCGAAGTCCGAGACTCATGGATCGTGAGTCCGACTCAATGCTCGCCCTGGGACACATAGATCGTGAGTCCGCATTATTGCTTGAGTCTGAGACGCATGGATAATGAGTCCGTGACGCATGAATCGACAATCGTAGCCAATTCCTTCTCGTTTTTGGAGACGGTTGGACTCGAATGAAGTCTATTTGTATTAGGAAACAAATGACGGTTTGGAATGCTTCTAGAGCTCATTGTAACCCCTATAAATAGAGGACATAAGTGCCTCATGTAATTTGCCAATTCACTTATATTCTTGTCTCCAGAACTTGAGGCAGAGAGTTAATAAATTAGTTTTTCTAGTCTTATGTTCTTCAACTCTTCTTCTTCTCGTTCTTCGTGTTCTTCCTTCTATATGGAAGGCTAATCTTCTCCTTCAAGGGAGGAGATGAAGCCAGTGCTTAAGGTTTAATGATTCTTCTGGTTCATGGTATTCTTCAATCAGGTTAGTTCTTTATGTTTTTAGTTATTAGTTCCATTGCCCACACCAGAGGATGGAAGAATAGATTAAGGTTTTTATTTATTACAATTGAATATCATGCTAGTTTAGGGTTTTATTTATTGCAATTGAATATTTGCTAGTAACATGCTTTTATTTATTGCAATTGAATATAATGCTAGAATAGAGTTTTATTTATTGTAATTGAATATTATACTATTATTCTCTACTTTTCTTCTAGTTGTGTACTGTTTTAGAGTAAGGGAAGTATTCCTTGTGTTTGCCTTAGATGGTGATTCATTGAATAGCTGCCCAAGCTCACATAAAAGGAAAGAAGTACTAGTAACATGAACATAGGAACAACCTTAAGTAAAGTTAATTGTTAACGATGTTTCATCCAAGAGGGCATTGGCACTCGCTCGATTGCCCGATTGTAGTCTACTTGGAGAACAACATGAAGCAAAAGGTCATTGAATCAAAAGCATTGGTGGATTTGAATCTATCTCATATTCTCTCCCTATTTCCAATTCTTAGCTTTAGTATAAGTTTAGTTAGTTTAGTTTAGTTTAGCATTAGAATCTAAAATCTCTACAATTATAGTTTTTAATCCCTCAAACCCCCTTTCCAAATTCGCCCTTCATATAAACATACACTTAAAAGTGGAACGATACCCTTCTCATCCTTTACTTATTGAGGGATAATTAGGTTTTGATACGCTTCTCTTTTGTTCAACGGCCATACCACATCTCACACACAAAAAGAGGCAGTGTCATCGAACAAAATGTGATTTCACATTGTACTGCCCTTCCAATACAGTCTCTCTCATCAAAGCCTCGATTCCTCCGAACTGAGATTCTTGCAATGTTAGTGAGAGGTGTTTTGCCTCAATGCCAAGAATCCTAGACAACACCCCTGTACACAATTCCCTCCTCCTATCATTCACTCTCACAAAAATCTTCCGACCCTCAATCTCTCTCTTCTTATAAAAACTCAACACCAAATCGGTGTGATAAAAATCATTCGCTGAATACCACAAACCTTTCCACCTCCTACTAGTCATCCCGGTATCATAAAAGGGTGAAAATTGGTTAGAAGCAAAAGCTTGTTCCAGAAGAATTTTTTGGTTTTGAGTAGCCATTGGTGGTTGGAATTCGAATTTGGGATGAATGCGAGGTGG
This sequence comes from Coptis chinensis, assembly GCF_015680905.1. Classification (NCBI taxonomy): domain Eukaryota; kingdom Viridiplantae; phylum Streptophyta; class Magnoliopsida; order Ranunculales; family Ranunculaceae; genus Coptis; species Coptis chinensis. Next base: position 99,744,806 of record NC_141458.1, read on the forward strand.
GGAAGAGTTTAAATTGAAACTCTATCGAAAAAAATGGAGTGGGTCGCGGTGGTTTTGATTTTTTTTTTTTTTTTTTTTAATGTTATGGTTCAATGCTATTCTTGGAGGCATGGAGAAGATGAAGAACGAGAAAGGGTTTAAACATGTGGGGTTTAACCTGCTGGGCCCAAGCCCAAAACAAATTTCGAAATACCCATTCCGTCCTATATCGCGTAAAATTAAAACTAAAATTCCCAATTCGTTAACAGTCCAATTTTTACGAATGAGCTATGAAAACGATCATCAAAGAGAGTACAATCCAATGATCTATAAAAAAAACTCAAATCTAACCATGGTTGACATATAAGAAAATGGAAAACGTCTCAAAGTGCGTGCATGATATAAGTTATGTAAGCAAAAGGATTCTAAATTCATAGATAGTGTCAACCAGAATCAAAATATGACTAAACAGCATAAACAACAAGAATAGGAAGTTGAGCGAACAAGAATGGAAAGACTAACACCCCACCCCCAAACAAATTTTTGCAAACATAGTTTAGAAAATTTGCTTAAACACGTGGGTCTTTTAAAGTCAAATTCCCGAGACTTACTAGACTACTATTTTTATGGTTTAAAATATTTTACTTTTTATGAATAAGGTTTTATATAAAGGAAAATAATAAAGTAATAAGGACATAATTCACACCATAGAGAAACATGACTCAAAAATCGAGAAAACATGCAAGAGTGGAAAACATGAATTATGTTAAACGTGGACTTAGGATCCGGTACTTACAACCACACACTCCATAGGGAGGGCCCGGTTACCTGAATGGTGCACTTACTAACATATGGAAATAAAAGGAAGTACACCAACAACAAATGTCAGTCCTCATAGACAGGGTCCTATAAAATGACATCCTCCACATCTGGGGACATTAATTCATGAAAATGTTTTAATCATTGGCCATTAACTTGAAATGTATTGTTGTCTTTGGGATTTACCAAGGTGATTGCCCCGTAAGGGGTGACTTAAGTGACCAGAAAAGGACTAGACCAAAGGGTTTTTAACTTTCCAGGGAAAATGTACAAACAGGAGTTGTAAAGCAAGACCTTTTGACCAACCACAAACTCCTTATGCAAAATTTGTTTATCATGAACACGTTTCATGTTAGCTTTATAATCTTTTGCGAGGTCATATATAAGAATCGCTACGGATTTTTTCAACCTCATTTAATTGCAATTTGCGCCTGACACCTGCCTCATCATAATTGAAGTTAAGGCTTTTTATAGCCCACATAGCACGGTGCTCTAATTCAACGGACAAGTGACAAGGTTTTTCAAACACAAGTCTAAAGGGAGACATACCTATAGGAGTTTTAAAAGGAGTTCGATATGCCCATAAGGCATCAGTAAGACGCTTAGACCAATCATTCCTATCAGGATTTACTATTGTTTCTAATATTTTCTTTATTTTCCTATTAGAGACTTCGACCTGGCCACTAGTTTGTGGATGATAAGGAGTTGCCACCTTATGGGTAACTCCGTACTTTTTAACTAAAGAAGCAACAACTCTTTGCAAAAATGCGTTCCACCATTACTGATGATGGCTTTAGGAATGCCAAAATGACAGAAAATGTATTCCTTAATAAAATACACAACTGTCTTATGGTCATTGCAACGATAAGCCATGGCCTCTATTCATTTGGAAACATAGTCCACGGCCACAAGAATATAAACAAAACCGTGGGAAACAGGAAAAGGACCCACGAAATCAATGCCCCAGACATCAAAAATTTCTACCACCAAAATGGGATTTAATGGCATCATATTACGTTTAGTAATACGCCAATTTGTTGGCAACAAACACACGTCTTGCAATAGACTAGGGCATCTTTAAAAAAGGTAGGCCAATAAAAACAACATTGAAGAACTTTAGCAACCGTTTTCATACCACTAAAATGGCCACCACACTCTTTGTCATGGCAGAAGGATAAAACGTCATTATATTCTCACTGGGGAATACAACAACGAATAATCTGATCATCACAATACTTAAAAAGGTAGGGCTCATCCCAGTGGTATAGCTTAACTTTGGCAAAAAACTTCTTACGTTCATTTCTTGACCAAACTTCAAGAATAATATCAGAAGCTAAATAATTCACAATGTTGGCATACCATGGTGTAGAAAAAATAGCATAAAGATGCTCATCCGGAAAAGAATCAGGTATGGACTCAGTATCACTATCACTTTCATTGGTAAGTCTAGATAAGCGATCGGCAACTACATTTTCTACCCCTAGTTTATCCTTAATTGCTAGGGTAAACTCTTACAGGAGAAGAATCCATTGGATCAATCTCTATTTAGCATCCTTCTTGGCGAGAAGGTACCTAAGAGCTGCATAGTCGGTGTAGACTAAGGTCTTAGAACCAACCAAATAAGAGCGGAACTTATCTAAAGCATAAACCACATCTAAAAATTCCTTTTCAATAGTAGTGTAATTATGTTGAGCATCATTTAAAGTTTTACTAGCATAATAAATAACAGTCGACTTATCATCTAGTTTTTGGCCTAAGACAGCACCAACAACATAATCGCTAGCGTCGCACATAAGCTCAAAAGATTTAGACCAATCGGGAGGCTGTATAATCGGTGCAGATGTTAAAATGGCTTTTAAAGTTTCAAAAGCCTATTTGCAGTCATAATTAAAATCAAATATGGCTTCTTTCAAAAGCAGATTAGTTAAAGACCTAGCTAATTTTGAAAAATCCTTGATAAAATGCCTATAAAAACCTACATGGCCTAAAAAGGCTCTAATGTCACAGACAGTCCGTGGTATAGGTAAAGACGCTAAAAAGGTTCTAATGTCACTAAATATAATATGACCTAGCACTATTCCTCTCTTTACCATAAAATGACACTACTCCCAATTTAAATCTAGATTTTTCTTCTCACATCATGTCAACACCTGGGAAAGGTTAGACAGACACTCACTAAAAGAGTCTCCATAGATAGAAAAATCATCCATGAAAACTTCCATAAAGTGCTCCACCATGTCACTAAAAATATGAAGCATACACCGCTGGAATGTACCAGGAGCATTATAGAGACCAAAAGGCATCCGTTTATAAGCATACTTTTCAAAAGGACATGTGAAGGTAGTCTTGTCTTGGTCATCAGGATTGATAATGATCTGAAAATGGCCAGAATAGCCATCTAAAAAACAATATTAAGCATGATCAGCTAGACATTCGAGCATCTGATCTATAAAGGGTAAAGGAAAGTGATCCTTTCATGTCATGGTGTTTAAGCGTCTATAATCAATACAGATCCTCCATTTCATAGAAACACACGTGAAAACATATTCACCCATAGTATTACGAACAACAGTAACTCCCGATTTCTTAGGGACTACATGAAAAGGACTAACCCATTTGCTATCGGAAATAGGATATATGATCCCCGCATCGAGTAACCGTAAGACTTCCTCCCTGCCCTGACCACCTCTTTCATTCCAGGGTTCAAGCGATGTTGAGGTTCGCCTGAAGTCTTCGCATTATCCTCCAAATGTATGTGATGCGTGCATACACCAGGGTCAATCCCTTTAAGGTCATCCAGGGACCAACCGATTGTAGAACAATGTTCCTTAATCACCCTAATCAAATGTGCCTCTTCATTAGCAGATAACTGAAAAGATATGATCACCGGATGACCACCATCCGGATCAAGCTGGATATATTTCAACTCAGCAGGAAGAGGTTTAAGCACAGGGGTGGGAGGAATGGGTAAAAAGGATTCCGGAGGATCCTCGTCTTGAGTAGTGAAGACCTATTTAGGTCAGAGGTCTTCAAACTCGGAAGGTGGAGCATCAGAAGGATCTAAGATAGGAGTAGAATGGAATAGGGAGCTAACTTCCTCTAAGTAGGAGTCATCGTCGAAGTCGGAACTACCGAAGGAAAGGAACTAGTGCATCTGATTTTCTGGAAATGTATTATTGAAATAATCTTGAGCTAGGCTCTTGATCATGCTAACTTCCCCATCTATAGACGAATTGGGTAACTGTTTCATCATCTTGAAAACATTTACCTCAACAGAAAGATGACCAAAAGACATGGACATTGAACCATCGCAGCAGTTTATGAGCACATTGGCAGTTGCCAAGAAAGGTCACCCTAAAATGATAGGAACAGAGTCGTTAGCGACTTCTGTGCGTCTAGGATAACGAAGTCTGTTGGATAGTAAAAATCCTGAACCTTAACCAGCACGTTTTCAATAACACCATTAGGATACTTAATAGAATGATCCACTAATTGCAATGTCATTTTCGTTGGTTGCATCTCCTGTAGACCTATTTGTTTATATAAATAATAAGGGAGTAAGTTAACACTCGCTCCCAGGTTTAATAGCGCAGTCGTCGTATTGGTATCCCCTAAGGTGCATTGTACAGTAGGGCGACCACGGTTCTTGTACTTAATGATTTCATTATGTTCAGAGAGAGTTGAGAACTGTTTAGTTAAAAAGGCATCTTTTGGTATATTGGTCTTCCGCCTAGTAGTTTTAGAAACTTAGCATGTTGTGGTAACTTTTTAATAGTGTCAAGAAAAGGTAGGTTTATTATTAGATTTTTAAAAACTTCCCTAATCTCATCAAAGTTAGCATCCTTGTGTAACATGGCTAGTCTCTGGGGAAATGGTGGGTTCTCTCTATACAATGTCTTACCTGAAGGCATGGTTTGAAGATATTTCACCATATACAGGGACTCGGGGAAGACAAACCATGCCTTCAGGTAATGTGGTCAACTATAAATTTGATTCACTATTGGTTGTGTATGATAGTTTGTTCATTAGTATAAGTTTTCTAGATTGACATGATTTTACTAATATTGTCATTGTAGTTAAATCTTGGTCGGTACATATACTTGAAGAAAAAAATGGATGGTGATAAAAGTAAAAAAGACATACTTTACTCCTACTCTTAACTAATTATGCTAGGCAGAAGTAAAAGTTATGAATTTACTAGAAGATCAAAGTTCTACTCTCGTTTATCATGCAATATGTGGAGTAGAGAATTCGTTCCACTCCTAGTTGTTTAGACTTAAAGTTTCGCTAGTTTAATCAATTCTAACAATATCAATGAGAGTAATAAATTGTAATTATACTAATATGGTGATTTAACTAATTAAGATGTTCTAACTTATACTATGGCAATTAAATACGAAGATGTTAATATGGAGAAGGGATTAGGGGGACTTGATTCCCTACTTTGATTGATTCCTAATATGCTAGTGTAGATTATTGCAATATTAACCAATAAAGATTAAGTATTTGATCCCTAACTATTTATGGCATCTCTAACCAACTAATAATTAGCATGAGAAAAACTTTAACCCATTCTCATGGTGAATAAACTAACCTCTAGATTGATACTCTTAAATAAGCAATAATCTAACTAACACATCAAGTCTTCATCAAAGTTTTATTAAACCCCTCTAATGGAGGTTTAGCTAAGAATCATGAAACTATCATAAACATAATAATAGAAAGAATAAGACATGATGAATAACTATTTTATTAAAGAATAACTTGAATTGAATTAATGGTGACTAGGCTAATAAAACAATAATTAAGGTTTAAAACTAAAGAGGAAAACTAATTTATTATCTAATGGGAGAGAGAACCCTAATTTACAACTAAACTAAATAAGGGAGTAGCCAAGTTTTGTTTAGCTTTAACCCTCTTTATATAGGAGAGGGTTAGGTTTACAATTTCGTGCATGGGCTTTGGAGCTATGTTTTGGGCCATTGAATCAAGCCTAAAACCTAATTACTCAAGTCCAAAAAGGGGTTTCTCTGCATGAATTTACTGAAACACCCTTTTTATCCATTTTTAATGCTCCGATTGGGTCAAGGCTTGAACCATTAGAAAGCTCTTTCCGATCGGGTCGTATTAACATATAATAGGCTCAATTCTGAGGTCTGAGTCCAAAGATACGGCCTACGTAAGTTCTGTTGACTTTTCTGCTCTTTTTCTACCCTCGTTAACTTTGACTTTTAAGCTTTGACTGGGATTTAAAAAGGCTTTTTCTCCTTGAAACTTGGGCTTTAACCATAGAACTTCTTAGCAACCAACCTTTGCTCATTTTTCTTGCAAAAGTGACATATTTTTTCACATATTTGACTCCAAGACCTGAAATACACAAAAGTACGTAAACAATACTAACTATTATTTATTATAAATATAATTGGTCTAAATGTAATATTATTAAGGAGTTAAAACTACAATTTTGGGCTCTTATCAAACCAGCCCCAAATAGCATTTTGCTTGTCCTCAAGCAAATATGAGAAATTAAAATAAATGACCAAAAATATGAGAAATAAGACCTTAAACCACTAGGAATTTCCTAGTGGACGAGTTATAACCTCGTGAGAGTTTTCCAGAGAAGGTACTCACAAACTTCATCTATACTACAACGACTAATAAATAAAAATGCCTGTTTCCTTATTTATTCTCAGATATCTATACATCTCACTAACAATAAATACAGAATAATCAATTTGGAACCTAAGCTAGTACGTGCATAATAATCAATCATCTACGGATATATATATATATATATATATATATATATATATATATATATATATATAATGAACTATGCTATGAAATGCAATAACAGGTCTGTTTCTGAAACTTTGGAATAGTGTTTTTAAGTAGGTCCTCACTTATATGTCAAGACAAAAACACTCTGATTTTTCCACTAAAGTTTCGCTCACTCTAGTGTGCAGTGGGCACACTTTACCTTAAAATCTCAATGATGTACAAGGAAGCCGAAGTCGATCAAACATATCTGCTACTTACTATCACACTAACCTATTCTTAATTGAGCTAGAGGTTTTTATTAAGTGTTGTGGGGATTAGGTGTGTAGGAATTGTTATTTCAGAATGAATATTTCTACAAACTGTGAAAACCACGCGCAGTGGAATTAATGGTTCTCACGATTTTGGAATGGAAAACATACCTATAAATCAGCTTCTTGATATCTCTGAGAATCCAATAGCTATGAAATCAAATCAACAATCAACCCCTTGATCTTTTGTTGTATTCCTTTCAATAGATTGGACGTTGTGTGGGCAACGATCTACCAACCCCCTTCTTTCTCACAAAGCTAGATCTAATTTTGGATCTATCTTTCCTTGCCTCTCTTTTCAATCCAGTGAATCATCAATTTCGGCCAAGAGAGAAGGGATTCTATTTATAGGCTACAACAAGGACCATGAGGAGAAATTAGGGTTGGGCCTCCTAACGGGCTTGGGCTTCCCATGTTCGCCCAGAACACATGGCCCAAGTCCATCAACAAATGGCTTATTCCACTAAAGGCCATTGTTGCACTACCGCCCTAATCCCAAATTACGTGTCAGCGTTTATGGGCTCCATATTATATGCTTGTGGATCTCCCCGTGTTTAAGATATTGAATATCCATTGATTAAGTCAAGTTACTAACAACTACATTAATCAACTTCTTATGTCCTTGAGTAGTACCACTTAACCTCATTGTCAACTCAGAATAAATCCACCTGCAGGGTTTACATGGCAATCTTTTTGAGCTCCTCAAGGGGACATCATCAACCCGACTTCCTGTGGGTCACGGATTCCTTCTATAATCAACACCACACCTTACATACAATGTTATTACCTAATCCATCAAGTTTGTTGATTCACAAATGAATCTCACTCATTGATGATTTAAAGCAATGTACAATGTACGTAAGTGCCCGTTATTATATCCGGATTAAGAGGACAAGCATCCATAATAACAGAGGCGTTTGTTCTCTTATATAGTCAGTATAAAGAGAAACAACCTCACTTGGTCCTGTTCAATACATACAAAGTGTACTAGTGTAATCCTATAGTCAAGATAGACTAATACCAGATTATACTACAACCATACCAATGGTTTGTCCAAATCCATCTAGGTCGTGAACGATTACTTATACTTTATAAGGTACTGATGATATGATCTTCTATGTGTTCACACCATATCATCTACAACATAAAGTATTAGACACATGCATATAACTAATAAAATATATAATATGCATAACATTTGCCCATATGATTCTCATTCAAAATATAAAGAATTAGAGTTAATACAAAAGTAATGCTTTTAGTATATAACCCTATCATAGGTGATGGTTTAAGAAGGAAGGAAATTGATATTTAAAAGGACAAGTCTGAGATAATAGATCGAGTCTTCAAAATATATATCTAGAGAAAACATTGTTATTACTTTGCTTCTACACTTTGTTTCCATCCTTAGCCATATTTTTCTTTTATTTTCTTTTGGCTTTTGACTCATTTGATTCTGTTTTTGGAGTTCTAACTTTTTATTTTATTTATTTATTTTTTTTTTTTTTGATGGAAACTTTCTTTTCTTATTTGAAGCAACTAACAAATTCTTGGTTTCACAGATCTTTCTCTTTTCTATTCTTCATTTCATCTCTATTCTCATACTCATTCAAAAATTGGGTAGGCTGATTTTTTATTTTGTTTTGTTTTTGTAAAAGGGTAAATGAATTGTTGCTTATGAAAGGCTAAAAAAAGGCTCAAAGGGGCGACTAGCCAAAAATAATTTTATAAAGATTTGAATTTCTGGCTATATCAATCCAGAAAGGGCCTAAATCATCGCTTAGGATATGGCATAGTGATCAAGCAAGTGGACGTGTGATTTCTCAATTCAGAATTTACTTCTCCCTTGTGTCATTACTTAAATATTTCACTCATATAAGACTTTTAGGCTGTATTCTCACGTGATTTGCAGAATAAGGCTGTATTCTCACAGGATTTGTAGAATAAGTACTCTAGCCTAGATTTCATAAACTTACTGCCAGTACAAACATAAATGCTCATGTAATATATTTATGAAAAGATGCAATGATTATTACCTACATATTAACCTAAGTTTCTAAAAACTATTCTAATTTAAAAGCTAACGTGAAATTTCTAGACTATTATCATCATAGAAAAAGAAACATTATCAGTATTCCTAAGTGTATTGTATAAACTGTTTATTTATATTTTCGAATTTTTTTTATTTTTTTACTAAAAAACAAGTGCATATTATACATATATATATGCTAATAGGTGTCTTAAATTACGCATGCTTCTATGCCACCCCCAAACAAAAACATGCTTTGTCCTCAAAGTATAGAAATAGGAAGGATATACCAAGGAATCGCGTGAAAAGTTTAGAGCACCTGTAAAAAAAATTTAGAATATACTAATATAGATAAATAAAAACAGACGCAACTCTATATGAGTTCCACCCATTATAGGATAATAAAAATTAAATTTCTTGGGACATAAGCAGACACGAACAAAAAGTAAAACTTACCTCATATCCAGCATTTAAACGTTGTCCTCATCCTCTATAAAGAAGTGAGGTTCCTTTGCATCCTGCCACACCATGCTAATTTTCCAGGTCTCATGCCATTTTTCATCTACCTTTGCTAACCTGGTAAGCGCCACTTGGTCGGATGGGGTGTAAGGGGCAACCCAATTAGGTTGTAGCCTCCACCCCTACCAAGTCATTGTACGGAATGAGCGTATAATGCAATTGGTGGGTCTCACAATGTCAACCCCAACCCAATCCGTGAAACGGGCACAAAACTAAGGAAAGAAACATAGCATTATACGACAAACCAAGACAGGCATAAGAAGGTACTTATGCCTCATACTATGGGCTCGTGCTAAACTAGACACTAAGGTCTGGGGAAGGTCATAGAGCATACGTCCCTCAGCTTGAGCAAGGAAGACGTTACAAGTGGCGTCATTCGCAGAAGAAAAACGCCATTCCCCTAAGATATTTAACATGATAAAAAATATAACAGTGCCCACATTAAGGGACAAGCTACTAAGGGCTACGTTATATTGCCTTTGGTCCTCTACATGGAAAATTCCTGCCCCATAGGTCTCATGCAAAAACTCATAGTTATAGATGTACATATTATCTACCCAATAGCCTTATGAGTTTTGGAATTCATCAGGCATAGACAGTCCAAGAGCAAAAGCCAACAAGAACTTGGTTAAGTCTATTGTGTCATCCTCAATGGTGACAGAGAACACTTGTTCTCCATCCGGTCGATCAAAGAACTTACAATGATCATAGAAATAAGCTGTAAGTGCAGGAGAATGTAGTTCATCAGAGCTTACCATTAGAGGCTGCCATCCTGCCTGTATAGTTAAGTCACAGAACCAAGATCCATACGTGTCACTAGCGAACAAATCTTCAAAGGACTGCTCCGGTATGCTCTGAGGAGTTTTCATAGCAAACAAACACACTCTAGAACTCCTGGAAGTAATCTTAGACACCCAAAAAAATAGAACTTGCGTTGTGATGAGGTGAAGGCGCGGACGCGCTCTGAATAGCATATAGAAAGGCGCGGGTGCGCTCAAGCTTGACAAGTATTCCAGTACCTTAGGGGCGGGCGCGCTCTGAGTATAAGCAAAATAGGGGGCGTGCGCACTCCGTGTACTAGAAGTGCTCTGAAGTGAAAGTGAAAGTAAAAGTAAGAGGTGCAAAGTGAGAGGTGTGGTGTCAAGTTGAGAGTGAACCCTGTATTTATAGAAGACTAGTTTCTTAGTCTAAGTTCCACAAGTTGCCCAAATTATTAAGGCAAGATGATGGAAAAAGAAAATTTCTAAATCCAAAATAGAAACAGACCAAATGCATACTCCAAAATCAAACTAATAGCTTTTTGGCTGGAATTAAAATAGCAATCATCTAATTTCTACCACTTGAGGTTGCACCAAACAACATTAGCTAATTCTAGGTACACCAATTTAGCAACATACTCACATAAACCGATAATTATCAAGCAGGGCAATAATATTTTGAAAAAAAATACATGGATATGATTAGAGACATTGCTAAATAAATAAGTCCACCCCCAAACAAGTTGGAACGGTGGGATTCATGATACAAAACAAAGCATATGCCAGAATTTAAATCAATTTTAAATTTAAAATAACAAATACAGAATTCAATATTAACTACTTAACTAAACAATTCGGAATCAAAATATACTAAAAACAGGGAAAATAGTCTTAACACAACAATAATACAATAAAACTAGCCACGAGATGAGGATGGGCCAGAGTCATCTGTCTTGCATCGACGATGCTCATGCCTCCCAGAGTCAGCAGAAGAAGAATCATCATGAGGTGGCAAGCGTCGTAGATCTTCTACTTGAAATTTGCGTTATTACTCTAGAAAGCATTCATGGCTTCCCAACGCTCATTATCACGCTGGACGAGAGTCTCCATGTTAGCGTGGAGATCCTAATGACAATTAGCTTGCAACTGAAAATTGTTCTAAAGCTTCTCTTGGTTACTGATAATGTTACCCTGCCTAGTCTGAATATCCTCATACTAAGTATGGAGAGTTCGCATGCCACGATGAAGTAAGGAGACACGGGCTACATCCGTAGTAGCCCTTTCCAAAGCTCCGACATCAAAACATGATATGTCTTCCTCATCCTCCTCATCCGATACTTGATAGGGTTATATACTAAAAACATTACTTTTGTAATAACTCTAATTCTTTATATTTTGAATGAGAATCATATGGGCAAATGTTATGCATATTAGTTATATGCATGTGTCTAATACTTTATATTGTATATGATATGGTGTGAACACACAGAAGATCATATCATCAGTACCTTATAAAGTATAAGTAATCGTTCACAACCTAGATGGATTTAGACAAACCATTGGTACGGTTGTAGTCTAATCTGGTATTAGTCTATCTTGACTATAGGATTACACTAGTACACTTTGTGTGTATTGAATAGGACCAAGTGAGGTTGTTTCTCCTTATACTGACTATATAAGAGAACAAACACCTCTGTTATTATGGATGCTTGTCCTCTTAATCCGGATATAATAACGGGCACTTACGTGCATTGTACATTGCTTTAAATCATCAATAAGTGAGATTCATTTGTGAATCAACAAACTCGATGGATTGGGTAATAACATTGTATGTAAGGTGAGCTGTTGATCATAGAAGGAATTCGTGACCCGCAGGAAGTTGGGTTGATGATGTCCCCTTGAGGAGCTCAAAAAGATTGTCATGTAAACCCTACAGGTGGATTTATTCCGACATGACAATGAGGTTGAGTGGTACTACTCAAAGACATACGAAGTTGATTAATGTAGTTGTTAGTAACTTAACTTAATCAACGGACATCCGATATCTTAAACACGGGGAGATCCACAAGCATATAATATGGAGCCCATAAACGCTGACACATAATTTGGGATTAGGGCGGTAGTACAACAATGGCCTTTAGTGGAATAAGCCATTTGTTGACGGACTTGGGCCGTGTGTTCTGGGCGAACATGGGAAGCCCAAGCTCGTCAGGAGGCCCAACCCTAATTTCTCCTCATGGTCCCTGTTGTAGCCTATAAATAGAATACTCTCTCTCTGGTCGAAATTCACTATTCATTGTATTAGAAAAGAGGAAGGAAAGATAGATCCAAAATTGGATCTAGCTTTGTGAGAAAGAAGGGGATTGGTAGATCGTTGTCCACACAACGTCCAATCTATTCTAAAGGAATACAACAGAAGATCAAGGGGTTGATTTCGGATTTCATAAATCTTGGATTCTCAGAGAGTACATCTAAATCGATTCTCAAAGGTATGTTTTCCAATCACAAATCGTGGACACCCATTAATTCCGCTGTGCGTGGTGTTCGCGGTTTGTAGAAATAGTCATTCTGAAATAACGGTTCCTACAATACTATCTCAGTAGCCAAAACTTTAGGCACATTCCACTCCTTCTGAATACATTCCTTATGAATACGTGCATTTTCATGCAACTTCAACATAACCCTATCAGTCTTCGGAACACATCCCCAATGCATCATAATCTTAGTAATCAATGTATGGAAGGGGGCAGTATAAACACCAACTGATCTAATCTTACTTAGCAAAAAGTCAAGGATACAAAACTTATACCTCTTCTTCTGAAGGATTTAGAAAACGTGCAGAAAATTCGTATTGATGTCACTAACTTTCGTGGTGCCAGTAATATTCCTACCAACCCACTGAGCGACAGCCAACTAGTTCCTTCTCAGAGACATCTGTCGAACACAATGCAAGCCAGCATTGTACTGTCCTTCCAATACAGTCTCCGTCATCAAAGGAACGATCCTACCAAACTAAGATTCCTGCATTATGAGTACGAGTGGCCTTTGCCCAATGCCAAGAATCTCAGACAACAATGTTGTATCCAACTCCCTCCTACTACCACTCACCTTCACAAAAATCTGACGACCCTCAGTCTCCCTCTTCTTATAAAAATTATACACCAAATCAGTGTGATAAAATTCATCCGTTGAATACCACAAACTTTGCCACTTCCTACTAATCATCTCGTTACCGTAAAAGAGTGAGAATTGTTCAAAAGTAAAAAATTGTTCTGGAAGAATCTTTGGGTGTATAGGAGCCATTGAGTTTGGATTTTGAAAATTGGGGTGAATGTAAAGAGGGGTTTAGTGAATGAATCACTCGATCGAGATTTGAATAGGGGTTGTGTGGAGGTTAGGGTGCGGGCACGCTCAAGTTGGTCGAGACATGAGGGCGTGCGCACTTAAGCTTTTCTGGGTCGGTTTGTTCTTGAGTTTTGGAAGCGAGAAGGAAGAAGAACAAAATGTGTGGGGTTTTAAAAGGTCATGTGCGGGGCACGTGACTGCGTAGGGTTTAACTCGTTGGGCCCAAGCCCAAAACAATTCAGATAATACCCATCCTGTTCCATGCCTCGTATATCTTAAAACTGAAATACCCAATTCCTTAACGGTCTAATTTTTGTGAATGAGCTATGAAAACGATCATCAAAGAGAGTACAATCCAATGATCTATAAAAAAAACTCAAATCTAACCATGGCTAATATATAAGAAGATGGGAAATGCCTCAAAGTGCATGAATGACATAAGTTATGTGATCAAAAGAAATCCAAATTCATAGATAGTGCCAACCCAAATCAAAATACGACTAAACGACATAAACAACAAGAATAGGAAGTTGAGAGATCAAGAATGGAAAAACCAAACACCCCACCTCCAAACAAATTTTTGAAAACATGGTTATAAAATTTGTTTAAACACGTGGGTCTTTTAAAGTCAGATTCCCGAGACTTGCTAGATTTTTATTGTTATGATTTTAATATTTTTTTACTTTTTATGAATAAAGTTTAATATAAAGGAAAACAACAAAACAATAAAGACGTACATCACTCCATAGAGAAACATGACTCAAAAACCGAGAAAACATGCAAGAGTGGAAAGCGTGAATTATGTTAAATGTAGACTTAGGATCTGGTACTTATAGCTACACACTCTAAAGGGAGGGCCCGATTATCTTAATGGTGCACTTACCAATATATGGAAATGAGAGGAAGTACACCAAACATCAAAGGTCAGTATTCATAGACAGGGTCCTATAAAAGGACATTCTCCACATCTGGGGTCATTAACTAGTGAAAAATATTTCAATCATTAGCCATTAACTTGAAAGGTATTGTTGTCATTGGAATTTAATTACCAAGGTGATTGCCCCGTAAGGGGTGACTTCAGTAACCAGAAAAGACGGATTTTTAATTTCCTTGGGGAAATATGAAATCGGAAGTTGTAAAGCAAGACCTTTTGACCAACTACAAACTCTTTACGCAAAATTTGTCTATCATGAACACGTTTCATGTTAGCTTTATAATCCTTCACGAGATTATAAGAATCGTTACGGATTTCTTCAAGCTCATTTAATTGTAATTTGCGCTTGACACCTGCCTCATCAAAATTGAAGTTAAGGCTTTTTATAGCCCACATAGCACGGTGCTCCAATTCAACAAGCAAGTGACAAGGTTTTCCCAACACAAGTCTAAAGGGAGACATTCCTATAGGAGTTTTAAAAGCCGTCCTATATGCCCATAAGGCATCTGTTAGATGCTTAGACCAATCTTTCCGATCAGGATTTACTGTCGTTTCTAATATTTTTTTAATTTCCCTATTAGACACTTCTACTTGGCCACTAGTTTGTAGATGATAAGGAGTTGCCACCTTATAGGTAACTCCGTACTTTTTAACTAAAGAAGCAACAACTTTGTTGCAAAAATGCATTCTGCCATCACTGATGATGGCTTTAGGAATGCCAGAACGACAGAAAATGTATTCCTTAACGAAAAACACAACTGTCTTATGGTCATTGCTACGGCAAGCCATGGCCTCTATCCATTTGAAAAAGTAGTCCACAGCAGCAAGAATATAAATAAAACCGTGGGAAACAGGAAAAGGACCCATGAAATTAATGCCCCATACATCAAAAATTTCTACTACCATAATGGGATTTAAAGGCATCATATTACGTTTAGTGATACGCCCAAGTTGTTGGCAATGAACACACGTCTTGCAATGTACTTGGGCATCTTTAAAAAGGGTAAGCCAATAAAAACCACATTGAAGAACTTTAGCTACCGTTTTCATACCACTAAAATGGCCATCACACTCTTTGTCATGGCAGAAGGATAGAACCTCATTATATTCCCACTGGGAAATACAACGACGAATAATCTGATCCGCACAATATTTAAAAAGGTAGGGCTCATCCCAGTAGTATAGCTTAACTCTGGCCAAAAATTTCTTACGTTCATTTCTTGACCACACATTAGGAATAATATAAGAAGCTAAATAATTCACAATGTTGGCATACCAAGGTGCAGAAAAAATAGAATAAAGTTGCTCATCAGGAAAAGAGTCAGGTATGGACTCAGAATCACTATCATTACCATTTGTTAATCTAGATAAGTGGTCGGTAACTACATTTTTTACCCCTTGTTTATCCTGAATTTCTAAGGTGAACTATTATAGGAGAAGAATCCATCGGATCAATCTCTGTTTTGCATCCTTCTTGGCGAGAAGGTACCTAAGAGCTGCATGGTCCATGTAGACTAAGGTCTTTGTACCAACCAAATAAGGACGGAACTTTTCTAAAGCATAAACCACCACTAAAAATTCCTTTTCCATAGTAGCGTAATTTCGTTGAGCATCATTTAAAGTCTTACTAGCATAATAATTAACAGTGGACTTATCATCTAGTTTTTGGCCTAACACAACACCAACAGCATAATCTCTAGCGTCACACATAAGTTCGAAAGGTTTAGACTAATCGGGAGGCTGTATAATCAGTGCAGATGTTAAAGTGGCTTTTAAAGTTTCAAAAGCCTGTTTGCAGTCATAATTGAAATCAAAGATGGCATCTTTTAAAAGCAGCTTAATTAAAGGCCTAGCTATTTTTGAAAAATCCTTGATAAAACGCCTATATAAACATGCATGGCCTAAAAAGGCTCTAATTTCACGGACAGTCCGTGGTATAGGTAGAGACATTATTTTATCTAATCTGGCCTTATCTACTTCTATGCAATCACTAGATACAATATGACCTAACACTATTCCTCTTTGAACCATAAAATGACATTTTTCCCAATTTAAAACCAGATTCTTTGTCTCACACCGTATCAACACTTCGGAAAAGTTAGACAGGCATTCACTAAAAGAGTCTCCATAGAGAGAAAATACAACCATAAAAACTTTCATGAAGCATTCAACCACGTCACTAAAGATATGAAGCATACACCGCTGGAAGGTACCAGGAGCATTACAAAGGTCGAAAGGCATTCGTTTATAGGCATATGTTCCAAAAGGACATGTGAAGGTAGTCTTGTCTTGGTCATCAGGATCGATAATGATTAGAAAATAGCCATAGTAGCCATCTAAAAAACAATAATAAGCAAGACCAGCTAGACGTTCGAGCATCTAATCTATAAAAGGTAAAGAAAAGTGATCCTTTCGTGTCATGGGGTTTAAGCGTCTGTAGTCAATACAAATCCTCCACTTCATAGGAACTCGTGTGGAAACATATTCACCCACAACATTATGCATAATGGTAACCCCCGATTTCTTAGGAACTACGTGAATGGGACTTACCCATTCGCTATCGGAGATGGGACATATGATACCCGCGATCGAGTAACCATAAGACTTCTTCCCTAACCACTTTTTTTATGGCAAGGTTCAAGCGACGATGAGGTTTGCGTGAAGTCTTCGCATTCTCCTCCAAATGTATGTGATGTGTGAATACATTAGGGTCAATCCCCTTAATGTCGTCTAGGGTCCAATCGATCGCGAAACGATGTTCCCTAATCACCCTAATCAAACATGCCTCTTCTTCAGCAGACAACTGAGAAGATATGATCACTAGATGACTACCATCCGGATCAAGTTGAATATACTTTAACTCAGTAGG
This sequence comes from Coptis chinensis, assembly GCF_015680905.1. NCBI lineage: Eukaryota > Viridiplantae > Streptophyta > Magnoliopsida > Ranunculales > Ranunculaceae > Coptis > Coptis chinensis. Next base: position 99,762,147 of record NC_141458.1, read on the forward strand.
AAGATGTTTAAGCACAGGGGTGGGAGGAATGGGTAGAAGGGCTTCCGAAGGTCCTCGTCTTGAGTAGTGAAGGCTTTTTTAGGTAAGAGGTCTTCAAACTCGAAAGATGGAGTTACAAAGGATCTAAGATAAGAGTAGACTCAAAAAAGGCATTGACTTCCACCAAGTTGGAGTCATCGTCGAAGTCGGAACTTTCGAAAGAATGAAATTTATGCATCTGATTCTTTGGAAATGTGTTGTTGAAATAATCTTGAGCTAAGCTCTCAATCATGCTAACTTCTATATCAATAGTCGTATCGGGTAACTGTTGCAACATTTTGAAAACATTCACCTCAACAGAAAGATGGCAAAAAGACATAGACATTGAACCATCACGGCAGTTGATGAGCGCACTGACAATTGCCAAGATGGGACGCCCTAAAATGATAGGAACAGAGTCGTTAGCGACTTCTGTGTCAAGGATAACGAAGTCGGCTGGGTAGAAAAAATCTTGAACTTGAACCAGCACATTTTCAACTACACCCTTAGGATACTTAATAGAATGATCAGCTAATTGCAATGTCATTTTAGTTGGTTGCATCTTTTGTAAACCTATTTGTTTATATAAATAATAAGGGAATAATTTAACACTCGTCCCCAGGTCTAATAGAGCAGTTGTCGTGTGAGTATCCCCTAAGGTGCATTGTACAGTAGGACGTCTAGGGTCCTTGTACTTAATGATTCCATTATGTTCAGATAGAGTGGGAAACTGTTTAGTTAAAAAGGCGTCCTTTGGAATGTTTGTTTTACGCCTTGTAGTGCACAACTCTTTTAGAAACTTAGCATGTTGTGGAAATTTTTTAATAGCATCAAGGAAAGGTAGGTTGATCGTTAGATTTTTAAAAACTTCTCTAATCTCTTCAAAATTTGTATCCTTGTTTAACATAGCTAGTCTCTGAGAAAATGGTGGTTTTTCTCTATATTCAGCATATGGATCAATAAGATTTTTAATCTTAGCCATTTTCTTCTTAGGTTGTGGTTTAACTGGTACCTCTACAGGGGTAGGATCTTTAGTTTCTATCTCGGTATCTAGTAATTTTTCATTTTCAATGACCGTTGGTGGTGTATTAATGGGCTTAGTTACATCGTTATCAACCACTCTGCCAGAACGGAGTATGGTGGCGGCATTTAACTCACTTACATTAAAATTATCATTACTAGAATTACCGGTTACTTCAAAGGCTATGTTTGGCGTTTTCGGATTTGGTTTAGCTTGACCTGGAAACACACCTTTCGGTTGGGCTTTCTCTTGGTTTAATTATTGTTTGGATTGTTGTCTGGCTAGTAAAATCTGTTGGTTAGTTTGCATGTAGGCTTCAAAACGATCCGGTTGTGAAGGTGTAGTGGCCACAGGTGGTGTGACAGGAACTATCTCACGATGATTATTAACGGGTGGGTTGTGATAGTTGGTATTAACCGAAAAGATACCTCTATTATTATTATTATTATTATTATTATTATTATTATTATTATTATAATTACCTTGTCCTTCTCCTTGTCTCGGTGGCGCTTTGTTGTAGTTGTTTGCTGGCCTAACATTTTGATTATTCCTGGAGGTGTAACTTGTTAATTATTTCTCCAACTGAAGTTGAGATTTTGTCTCCAAGGTGCGTTAGGTTCGCTATTAATGGAACAAACATTGTCCGGCTGTGCAGATGGTTGTTCATAGACGAGAGGACAATAGGAGTCGGGATGCTCGGGACTCAAACAGAAATTACATGGAATAGAGATGACATTCATGACAGGAGAAAGCTTTTGTTGACCAGAAATAGCTTCTACCTTTTTCGTGAGAGATCCGATTAAAGTTTTAAGCTCTGGATCAGATTTAACCTCAAACATACTGGCAGCCTTAGCTGTGGAAGAAGAATTAGCGGAGCGGGGATAGCATTACCCCCAATTTATTATTATACTTAGATTGATCTTCTAAAAACCTATAAGCCTTTGAGGCTCCTTTACTAAGGAAACTACCCCCATTCATTATATCAAAAATCTCCTTATGGTGATGTAAAAGCTCTTTGAAAAAGGCACGAACTATCATGTATTTCGCAAGGTTATGATGTGGACACTCGATGAGAAGATCAGTGAAATGATTCCAGACCTCTGAAAAGGATTCATGAGGATTCTGGCAGAAGAAATAAATCTTATATAGCATTTCACCTGTCTTCAGTGGTGGGTAAAACTGTTCTATGAACAATTGACCAAGTTTGGCCCGTGAGCCCACAGAATTAGGCGTTTTGGGAGTTAACCAAGATGTCGCTTTATCGGCTAGGGTGAAAGGAAACACCCTTAATTTAATTTGTTACGAACCTATGGTAGGATGATGAAATGTGGTAAGAACTTGTTTTATCCTACGCATATGCTGATAAGGCTTCTCGTGGTCTAACCCATGAAAAACCGGTAACAAATTAAATATATTCGGGGGAATTCAAAAATCCCCCACTGGGTCTGCAAGAACGATGCATGACTTAGGGCTATCATTGAGGGCTTTGTAAAAATCAGAGAGAGGAGTCTCTGTTTCTTCAGCCATTGATGCAGGTGTAGTGTGTGGTATTCTAGATAGGCGTGTGCGTTGACGATTACGATAAATCACGTTAGACGGTTTTTTCTTACTAGACCTTAATCTCATGCAAGGCTAAGTCCAATATTAAAGAACCATGAACAACAGTCAAAATAACCTGATATGCTAGAATTAAAACTCCTCTGACAGAAGAGACGAGGAGTGAAAGAAGGAGTATACCTGAATGCCTCCTTGCTACGCGCATGAATAGCCTCTTTGATACGCGATCTCAGTGTATTGAAGAAGTTCAGAACATTGAATAGTAAAAATAACTTGAACACAAAGAGAGCCTGTAACTAACCTGTTAATCGGGATTTCTTTAGAAGGGGCGCGGGTGCGCTCAAGGTACTGTTCAATTTTCTTTTTTTTTTTTTTTTTTTTAATGAACAGTAACAAGAGGGCGGGCATGCTCAAATCATGCAGGTTCCTGTAAAAATTTTAGAGCAATTTGAGTTCTACAAACCCTCCTTATTGGCTGTTGTTCTAGAAATTAAGTGTTACAATACTGCAGAAACATACTGAAAACAATCAACTAGTTAGATGGTCAAAACAAATAAAAAACTCTTCAAAATTTTACTAAAAATGCTTGACTTATGATAGATACTCGTGTAAAAATCTTAGAATTTTTGGAATTACCTAAGTAACCCTACTCGTCTATTTTTCCAGAAACTTATGGTGTGAAAGCTGAACTACAGCAGTGTAAATATGGTAATAGTTCACTATGTTAAACCACTAGGGAAAATCTGAAAAACTTCTAGTAAATCAACAACACCTTAAAGATTATACCTGTAACATTTCAGAATTTTCAGAAATTTAAAAATGCCTTTACCGCAGTATTCTTCACTGTGAGTCCGCAATCATAAGGGAGCGCGGGCGCGCTCTTAGTTTAAAACAGTGAATTTCAAGCTAGAACAGTAAAGAAAATATGAGAAACAAGAATGAAAAATTAAACGGGTGGGTGGGTAGAAAATGGGGGATTTCCCTTTGGATTCAACTAATTGAATTCTTGTTCTAAATAAGTTTAAGATGGCAGCGGCGCCATTTGATAAAAGTAAAATGACATACTTTACTCCTACTCTTAACTAATTATGCTAGGCAGAAGTAAAAACTATGAATTTACTAGAAGATCAAATGCTATTGGCGCATATATCAGAGGTCTGGGTATTGCAACAAACTTTATAACTGAGAGTTTTGCATTAGTGGAGGGCATCTCAAAAGCGGTGGAACTGGGATGGAAACTAATCTGGGTGGAATCCAACTCTACTGCGGCAGTCAAATCTTTTCAGAATGATCAGGTCCATTGGCGTGTTCGGGCAGCTTGGGACAAAGTGAAAGGGTTAGCGGACTGGATAATAGTGACTAACACCTGAAGGGAGGTTAATTTTGGCGCGGACATTTGTTCCAAGGAAGCAGCTAACCTGGCAAAGGGAGAGAAGAAGTGGTGGGATGGCAGGCCGACATTCTTCCATAGAATTGAGAATATGAACACCACGTACTATAGATTTGTAAACTGAGCTTAACAACTTTGAGATAGTGGTTACTATCAATCCTATCCATTTTTTATACTTTGTAACCTTTATTTTATTAATACAATTACCTTTAGCAAAAAAAAAACACACTCCTAGTTGTTTAGACTTAATATAAAGTTTCGCTAGTTTAATCAATTCTAACAATATCAATGAGAGTAATGGATTGTAATTATACTAATATGGTGATTTAACTAATTAAGATGTTCTAACTTATACTATGAAAATTAAATACGAATATGTGAACATGGAGAAGGGATTAAGGTGGATTTGATTCCACTTTGATTGATTCTTAATATGCTAGTGTAGATTATTACAATCTTAACCAATAAAGATTAAGTATTTGATCCCTAACTATTCATGGCATCTCTAACCAACTAATAATTAGCATGAGATGAAGTTTAACCCATTCTCATGATGAATAAACTAACCTCTAGATTGATACTCTTAAATAAGCAATAATCTAAGTAACACATCAAGTCTTCATTAAAGTTTCATCAAACCCCTCTAATGGAGGTTTAGCTAAGAATCATGAGATTATCATAAACATAATAATAGAAAGAAAAAGACATAATGAAAAACTACTTTATTAAAGACTAACTTGAATTGAATTAATGGTGGCTAGGCTAATAAAACAATAACTAGGGCTGAAAACTAAAGAAGAAAATTAATTTATTATCTAATGGGAGAGAGAGAGAGAGAGAACCCTAATTTACAACTAAACTAAAGAAGGGAGTAGCTAAGTTTTGTTTAGCCTTAACCCTCTTTATATAGGAGAGGGTTGGGTTTATAATTTCGTGCATGGGCTTTGGAGCTATGTTTTGGGCCATTAAATCAAACCTAAAACCTAATTACTTAAGTCCAAAAAGGGTTTCTCTGTATGAATTTACTTCAACACCCTTTTCATCTACATTGACTGCTCTAATTGGGTCAAGACTTAAACCATTATAAATCTTTCTGAGCCGGTCGTTTTGACATATAATACGCCCAATTCTGAGGTCTGAGTCCAAAGATACGGCCTGTGGAAGTTCTGTTGACTTTTATGCTCTTTTTCTACCCGTGTTGACTTTGACTTTTCAGCTTTGACTGGAATTTAAAAAGGCTTTTTCTCCTTAAAACTTAGGCTTTAACCATAGAACTTCTTAGCAACCAACCTTTGCTCCTTTCTCTTGAAAAAGTGACATATTTTTTCACATATTTGACTCCAAGATCTGAAATACACAAAAGTACGTAAACAGTACTAACTCTTATTTATTATAAACATAATTGGTCTAAATGTAATATTATTAAGGGGTTAAAATTACAGTTTTGGGCTCTTATCAGATGGAATGGTATTTTTAAAACTCATCATTCTAACTTGCCTTTTTCCTTATTGTTATGCAGGAAGTTGGTCTAGTCCAAGGGCTATGCATTTTTCTCTTTTGGCTGATAATATTGTCTTTATTGTAACAGAACCTAGTCCTTGCCCTGAATATAGAAGGTGCATGCCAACAACCAATAAATGTTGGAGTTGCTTACCTTTTTTTTTTACTGTATATGAATTAAATTTTATTGGTGTAGATAATATTAGTGGAGGCTCTGCAAGTGGCATAGAAGAAGTCGAGGAGGAAGTGATCGAAGGTAAATTAGTCAAGGATGACTATGTTTTGACATAAATGGGTTACTTGTAACCCACGTTTCTCTCCGTTGGTTATGCAGGTACTTGTGGTAGCCCGGATGCAAACATGTTGAAGTCGGTGTTTGAAGGAACGGAGATGACATCTGTGCAGGTAAACGGGTTTTTATTGCAACTATTTGGGTACATCTATGTTAATGCAATTATAAAGAAAAAAGTATACACAATGATATTTCTATGCTATATATCTATTAAATTAGGAAAATACTCGTAATTGTACTAAATACTTGTAAAATAATAATATTTGTGCTAAATACTTGTAATTGGTATATAATGGTAATTGCTGGTGGGTAGTTTATTTTAGAATCAAAATGGAACACAATTCTTCAGAGGGAACAAACCACCAAAGGTAGTGCACAACCATATCTAATAACCTTACGTTGCCCTTGAGATTGTGTATGTGATGGTAACCGATGTACTAGTATCGTTTTGTGTGCAACTTGGACCTATAGAGTACTATTAGATCTTACAATCAACTCAACAATGTCTAAATTTAACATCCACGCAATGTTAGCATTTAATATATGTTGTGTAAGTCTGATTTTGTCTTGATTGGTTATGTAGGTAGTCGCGCTTGCCCGGATGTAAACATGTTGAACTCGGTGCATGAAGATAGTGCGAAGAGGGACATGCATGAAGGTAGCAAGTTTCATTTGCGTTATTTGGTTTATATCTCAATAATATTACACCCTCACATCCGTGTTATCTTTCGGGGTAGCATGTTAACATTAACAGTGTTCGTAGATACATGAATGGGTTTGTTTGTAAAATTTGAAGCACTTTAATTTGTATATTTGACATAAGTCCTTAATCTTCATGTACTTTGGTCATCAAAAATCATCTACTGAAACAATATACTTTGGTGAAAATATGAGGATTAGGAGACAACTCTGTGACGGCACAATATTCTTAAAAAAGGTTGAAAAATAGAGAGGGAACAGAGAGAATACTTTTTCTTGCGTATTAAATGTGAACTTCCCATGTATACACCAACTTAAGTTTTCTTGTATTCTTACGGGGTATGACCATGCTATGTGAAAGAGCCAAAGAGGGGTAGCTCGCTAGCATTTCTCTATTATTATATTATATTAACTAATTTGTCATAGTAATTTTATTGTGTGTAATTTCAAATATTTGACTTATAAATTTGTTCTATATGTGCATTAAATAATGAATTTATGTGTAGACAACAATAATAGAGGTGGTGCGAGGGTGAATGTGATCGAGGATAAAGGTAAAGGGGTTACCTTTGCTGTCATTGCATTATTGTACTTGTGCTCAATACTGATATTTGTTGTTAAATCATGCCAGAACCATAATGGAACATTGTATATTCCTAGGGTGGACTCTATCACCAAAAAGTAGTTAAGAAATATTGTATCAAATAATTTTTGCCTCCCTTCATACGAGGTGATGATTAACGATATATTATTAGCACCATTTTCTTCGTGATGTGCAACCATTTCCGTTAGACATTGTGCTAAATTAATAATTAATAATATAGACAAGATTGTTCAAATTTTTATTAAAGGCGCATTGAATCAAATATACGTTATGAAATCATAGTCGTAGCATTTAATATATATGATTTGTGTGCTTATAGATGTTCCCATGAAGAAACGGTTTATAGAAGGCCAAGCAGCTCGAAGCTGTCATGTTAAGCCTCCCATCTTTGAGACAACAGTCGGGCCGGGCTTTGTAATCAAAGTCAAATTTCACCATGTTGTACTCCACAAACTCCAACTCCTTTTGTGGCTCAGGTTCACAGCAGACTAGATTGTGTAATAGGTAAGTCGACTACATATTGATCACGTTTATCTTATCGTTCACCTTTTCCTGTGTCGTATTGTCATGTAAAGTAATTTTTCACTGTGTGTTTTTATTTTGTTCATTCATATTTAGATGGCCCAATGAAAAAGAAACCAAAGAAAGACCTGCAAAGAGAAACAATTACTGCTATTAAAGTAGCTCTCCCCAACAAGATTTGCCTTCGCCCACTAGCGGGTCAAGTTTCTGATGGCGTTACTCCAGGTAATTTTTGGTCTAAAAAACCCTATATAAATCATCCTAAATGACTGTTATCTTTAGTACTAACTACTTAGGGCTATTATATGCTACATCAAACTTATCGGGCATCCATATTGGTAGATTTCTTGACGTGTATTTCAAATCCATGCAGAATTGATTATACCTGACAACAACATCACTGTTGAGTACCATTGTTTAAGACGTACTTACAATTGGAAACAAGTTAGAAAAGCAAGGGTAAATGGAGCTTATGAGGGAACACAATAAGGTGAACTATATTTGAACACAATTAGGTTATGAAGGTTTTTAACCGTTTTTTGTCAATTTATGACTTTTCTGTTTCTCCTGTGTAAGAATTGACACTACCAAAGTTGAAGTGATTGTAGATATTGTATGCATTCATCTATTACTCTAGCATAAAAGACTTTGAAAACTCCTTAATCTACCATACCTAGCTACCTTATGGTTTGTTGGTAGTTTGGTTTGATTGGTTTCGTACGTTTTCTGTTTTAATAATTTTTTTAGTAGATCGATCAAAGACCTAACATACATAGCTTCTATAGTCGTAAAGTTGATATGCAATTGTTCAGAGATTTATCATGGGCGTTGGTATGTACCAGGATCTGAAGCGCAAGAATAGCTACTGCAGTAGCAACTACTATCTCCAATTCAAAAGCTATCTAATGTGGACAAACAAGTACGACTGTCACTGCAGAAATCAGAGACTATATGAGTGCAGCGACCACAAAGAGGCGAACTTGCAAAAAACGAGACCCATGCTGTGGAAGATGCACAAAAGAGCAGGCCCAAATGTCAGAGTAACCGATGGAACAAGAATATGCAAGGGACATTTGAAGTAGGCACCCAAATTGTTGATGAGTATGTAGATTAGATGTAATATATGTTCTATTGCACGAGTACTGACACGTTGATGTAATGGTGTGATGGAAGTTGTTGTTAAGGGGAACGAGGATGACTTCACTTTTTTGAGAGGAGGAGAAGGTGACATATGTAGGGACTGTTTTCGACAATGTACTAAATTTTGTCATCCTATTAGCATCAACTGGCTTCATGTCTATGTCCATGTAAATATGTAATGGTTGGTACATGTTCATGTAAATGATGTGTATTGTGCTTCTAGCCTTTGATGTAGGGGATGGACTTGTAACAAGGTTTGCCCAAATACTTCACTGTAGTAAAAGCCCCTATCAGCTAATGATTTACCATGAATTGGATATAACCAAGACATGGCCCATCTGCCTGAGAATCTGTGGGTTTGGCTTAATTAATATGCTAATTAAAGAGGGACCATAGATTAGTAAACTAAAATAATTACACCTACTTAAAGTATTGCACCCATACATTACTACTACACTAGTGAGTAAAATTTATGGCTTACTTTATTGCTATTTATATCCCAAATCAATTCCATATCATAGTTTACAAAATAATGGGATCAAAGTTAACCAAATTAAGAAAAGCCCTACCAAGTTGAGATTTTAAAGCTGTACTTTCCCATATTCGGATTTTGTGCTATTGTTTGATCCCAAACCTCATTGCTAGTTATGATGTTCTGTTCATCATAACTCCATTCAAACCCTTACTGTATAGTTACACTAGAAATATTGTGTGTTATCCATCGTAAGGTCTTCATTTGCTAAGTTACATGACTAATAGTCAAGTCGATCCTTTGCATGCTCTTTTGGTATTGGAAGAAATCCATTCTCATTCTTATCACCTAGAAGTAGCTCGCTATGGAATGTATCGATAAGAACACTGTCCATCTCATTTGTTCATTGCATTGCCATATCTAATTAATAAGCATACAAGTCGAGTTAAGTGAATCAATATATTCGAATGAAAAATAAATTGGTTTTTGAAATCAAATAGTATATAATCAGTGTTCATAGTCCAATTGTGGTATGAACAAAGAATATTCATAGCTCATGACTATGAACATTGATTGTTGATAAGCACCCAAAACTGTAATATTAAACCCCGAGAGACATAGAATTTTGGTCGATTATGTGTTTAATAATCATGTAATAATTATATTTTCGTACTTTTGCAGGTTTCTGCAATTAAAATGAATATAGTGATAAAACATGCATCAAAGTACAGGAATACGAGAATATTTGGAGTTTCCCACTCGACCCCGTGAAGCCGAAGTTTCCAAAAGAACAGAACCAGTGCAGAACGGGCCCACATATAAAGAGGCAAGAAATTTCCGATGCTCAAATCGGATAAATCTAGGTGCCGACGTTGGCTAGTGAAGCTGCCAAGTACAAAAATACGGGAATATTTGGAATTCCCGCTCAATCCCCGTGAAGCCCAACAAAGCCTGACTAGAGCCGAAGTTTCCAAAAGAACAGAACCAGTACAAGACGGGCCCACATATAAAGAGGTAGGGAACTTCCGAAGATCAAATCGGATAAATCTAGGTGCCGACGTTGGCTAGTGAAGCTGCCAAGTACAAGAATACGGGAATATTGGAATTCCCGCTCAATCCCCAAAAGCCCAACAAAGCCCGACTAGAGCCGAAGTTTCCAAAAGAACGTAACCGAGACAAGACGGGCCACATATAAAGAGGCGGGAACTTCCGGCTCAAATCGGATAAATCTAGGTCCCGACGTTGGCTAGTGAAGCTGCCATAGCGACCGGCAACGCGAACTCTGCATGAAGGACAAAAGTCGTAAAACGCCAATTTCGCCCACCGGATACACTCTGGGGCCCGTAAGGCATGATGAGTCAAAGATAGGCAGGTGGCAAAGAATGGTTTCAAATTGATGCCACCTTGCAATGAGAGAAGACACGCACTGCTCAAGATGGAAATGAAATTAAGCAAAGGAACAAATATAAAGGCATGGCCGGATCGAAACATTAAATAAGTTTTGTTTCAAAACAAAACTTGGTCAATGAAAACAAAACCTCGACATTCAAAGTTTTGAATGTCTCAAATGGAGTAACAGCCAAAACCGAATTAAATCATCCTCCGGACATCCGCCTATATATATGAGGGGTTCGCTTCATTATAAGGTCTTCAAGGATATTAATGCTTTAGCTACGCTTAGTTTTTCTTCAAGATTTACCTTCGCCATTTTTATTTCAAAGCAATTAATACGATAAGTTATTTTACCCTTAATAACAGTCATTTCTTTTCTTGTTTAATTTCTGTCATGCATTTATTTACTTAATGTATACAGCAAGTTTATTATTCCTACTAGGATGATGAGCTAATCCCCGTGGGGAGAGGTTATCTTTGCTCATATGAAAATCCGGATTGACTCGTTAATATTCTAGAATCACTACTTAGGAATTAGGCATAGAATTAACATCCGGTCCCAAAATGATCGAGACTATACAAAGTTGGAGATTTGATGCTCGATGGTCAGCCATCGCTAGCGACCAAAAATGTCTCGCGCGACTCTGCGTGTCGACATAACTCTCCAATTCGGCCCAAATGATGTGAACTTGTGCGAGCTGAAATAATATACCGAGATGAGGTATTATCGAAACTCCTTATGCTAGTGAAATGCGACCTAGAGATGTGGGCATGCACTAGGGATCAATACTCGGCGTCGTCTCCAAAACGAGGCAATTAGAGATGTAGTGATTTAGTAATAAAACCGTTGAAAAATGATTCTTGCATGAGCATGATTAACTCTCTCCCCTGTTTCTACTTTTTTGTTTACCTATATTTAATAATCACCGTAGTAATTTATTTTATTTACATTACCGTTATTTTAATTAAAAAACCAACTAAAAAGAAACCTAAAAGTCCTACTCACTTAAAGTGTAACTCCAGGTTGTGAACCTATCCGAGCCCTAAGGTTTGGGCGATCCCTTACTCGACCTATCCTACCAATCCCACGTGAGTAAGGTAACTTGACTAAAAACGCGACTACTATACGGACGTTGGACTTTGGACTTTGGACTTGGGTGTGGACCTCGGACTTTGGACTTGGGTGGACCTCGGACTTTGAAGGGACCTTAACTAAATAAATAACTGGCGAAACCAATAAACGCGTGTGTAAATTTCTGTTTTATCAAATGGCGCCCGAAAGGACTCGGACTTAACGTAATAACCGGAATACATCTATAAAACCACTCCCGACCTCATCATCTTTTTAATGTTCATTTCTGTTACAATACTAACTCTTTACCGTAATTTTTTCTACTAACAAATAACTGTGAGCCAAGTTGTTTATTTTCATTAGCACAGTCTAAGTAACTCGGTAGGAATTTGAAGTACTAAAACGGACAAAAAAGTCTCGGACGACACTGAATTAGTAAGCAAGCGAAACTAACCTGGAGTATCAACACTCCGGTTTTCAGGTACAGGCCACTTTCCTTTTCAGTACTCTTTTGGGCTCTTTGGTCCTGTTTTTTTCTAGTAAGCATAAGCTTGGGAGTAGTCGACCGCTATACGAGGAATCGCGGGACGCCAGGTTTCAAACTCTTAAACTCCTCAAACTTTGTCGAGGATATTATTTGCTATAACCTGTTTTACCTCGTATATTTGTATGTTGGCATGAGAACTCTGTGCATGTAAAGGTGGTTCGTCATCATATATTCACGTAACACAATTAATATGATTCGAATATATTTTGATATATGTGTAGCGTCAAACCACCTGCTTAGAATATTTTTGTATGTGTATGTTACATCAATTCACGCGACGCTGTATTATTCAATTGCATGAGTTCGTTTCTCGACATTCCCCTAGCTCACGTATAACTTACACATAGTTGCACGTATAGGTAATATAGATTTGCATGGGTAGACTTTCTGCGTAACTAGTATATGTTAGCTAGTTTCTATTTTAGCATCTACCGTTTTTAATTGCATATTTCGTAATCACGTCTCCATAATACACTAATTACGTAAATTAAAAAAAAAAAAAAAAAAAAAAAAAAAATAAAAAAAAAAAAAATCATAGTAATTAAAAATTTCATCTAAATCATCTTAATAACACCCCGCATAATACACCATCATAAATCATCATCCTATTCCATCAGTGCCTAGGAAACTTGAGAAAAAAAATTGAGGTTGCCTAATTAAGGAACGTGCTAGCACGAACAACCTCCCTCAATTCTCTCAGGTAACCTGGCTGCTGGAATATTCACACGTTATCCTAGCTTCCTGCTTCGAGTTAGCAACAGCTCAGGAAGACGTGCTTTAACTCCCTCCTTCCTAACTTCTAAAAAACTCCAGTCATTATTCGTTCCTTATGAGCACTAAATTAAAATCCATATTTGTATGAGACTACGGTCTGGTAAACATAAGGAATTAGAACTTACATATCATCGTCGAAAATACAAGAAACAACTGTTTATGTTATCTCCTAGGCATAGTTCCTCCTCCGTAAATCAACCTCGTCAAACATCTCCGTTTCCATTATCTCCTTTAATTATGGCTGAAGAAAATCTCACAGTCGAGAAACCCCTTTCGGTTTCTATCGCCTTCGGAAGGACTCGCTTCTGCATTAAACTCGATCGCGATTGTAGGTGATTTTTAGTATTCCGCCAAACATTTTCGGTTTGTTACCTGTTTACCATGGTTTAGACCATGAAAAACCATACAATCATCTTCGCCGGGATGCAACAAGTAGTCACCACTTTCCGCCATCCGACCGTTACCAACGAACAAGTCTTGCTTAGGTTGTTTCCCTTCACCTTAGTTGATAAAGCTTCAGTTTGGCTCGCCCGGACAAGCACCGCAATCCATTGACACATGGGCCAAACTTGTTCAAGCATTCATGATAAAGTTCTATACTTTCGAAGAAAACTACGAAATGCTTCAAAAGATTCAATTCTTTTCGCCCGGCCCCCGTGAATCCTTTTTCGGGCGTGGAGCAGATTCTATCGATCTACTTCTCGAATGTCCTCATCATCAACTTCGACACGGCTGTATTAGTCCGTTCATTCTTTAATGGTCTCTCGACCATCAAAAGGAAACATTAGATATCATGAACGGCGGTTGTTTCATGGACAAGGGCTCTTGAAGCATACATTTTTCTTGAGAAACAGGCCTCCGCGAAGCACCCATTGGGGTAACACGATTCTTCTAGATCTTCTAAAGACACTCCTACCAAAGTTACGTCTATGTTCGAGGTCAAACCCGATCCGGAATTAAAAACTCTAATCGAGTCCCTAAACAAAAAGGTCGATGCTCTTTCGGTACAAGTAAATGAACAAAAACCCAAACAGGTCATGGCTGCCAACGCTTCCCCATGCCCTCTTTGCTTAAGTCCTGAGCACGCCGATTCTTATTGTCCTTTGGTATACGAGTGTCCTCCCCAACCTTCTGAAGAGGTTTGTGCTTTCAACATCCCTAACGCACCTTGGCGACAACATCCGAATTTAGCTTGGGCACCCCCTGTCCAACAACAAGCTACTTCAGGTGGCAACAACGTTCCTGTACGACCACCCGCGAACTACAATTCCTATCGTCAAGGAAATCCTCCACAATTTCAGCAAGGGCAAAGTAATTTTCCCAACAACGCAAATATGGGATACCAAAACAACCAAACCTTGTTCCCGCTAACCAAGGATATGGCTACCAAAATCAACCCGCGTGAATAATAACCGTGAACTAGTTCCTCTTTGCTCCCTTAGTATAATCCACAACCGATAAAACGGCTGAAACTTTCCCCGACATACATGAATCAACGAATCAAATCCTAGCTTCTATCCAATGGTCTTCACCGCTGATAAAAGTCAAAAGGCGTGTTCCCCGCCAAGCGGTTCCAAACCCTAAGCCTACAAACACCGCCTTTGAACTCAACAATGCACGGGACCTAGTAATCCAAGCCGGGTGAGGTAAATTCCATTACCACTCTTCGCTTACGGCGAACCATCGACAATAATATACGTATGCCAGACGAGGAATCGATGGAAGCCACGACTAACGTCCTTCCAACTCCTACCTCACAACCTATAACGGACGAAGTGGTGCCATCAAAATCTACACCTACGTCCCTAGGAAAAGATACCATTGATCCTTGTACGCGATTCCGTCCAAAAGCTCCGTTCCCTGCCCGTTTGGTAAAGAACAAACATGACGAACATTTTGATGAGATCCGTGAAACCTTCAAAAATTTGACCATAAACTTACCTTTCCTAGATGCGCTAAAGCATTTGTCCAAGCATGCCAAGTTTTTGAAAGACATGTGCACCACCAAACGGCGTCTGAATGTACCTCAACAAAGCGTTCCTCAATCGAAAGCCTCGATTACCACTACCAATGGTGTGGTAAAGTACAAGGACCCAGGTCGACCAACTGTACCATGCACGTTAGGCGACAAGTATACCGCTACTGCACTTTTAGACCTAGGTGCCAGTGTTAACCTACTTCCCTACTACTTATTTAAGCAGTTAGGTCTTCATGAATTGAAACCTACCAATATGACTCTGCAACTCGCGGATCGCTCCATCAAGTACCCAAAAGGCATAGTAGAGAACGTTATAGTAAAGGTCCAAGATTTTTACTATCCAGTTGATTTTGTCATTCTAGATACTGAAGTAGCTTGTGACTCCATCCCTATCATCTTAGGACGTCCTTTCCTTGCAACCGCCAACGCTCTTATAAATTGTCGGACGGTTCAATGACATTGTCTTTTCGAACCTTTACGTTTAACTCAACGTGTTCAAATTAATGAAACAGTTTCGATCCTATAATGGAGGCGAGATTAGCTTGGTCGATAGTCCGGAACATGATTATTTCGCAAACTCTTTTTTTCCCGACGAGATACACCAATTTCTTTCTTTTGATAATCCGGAGTTTGACGATGACTCGTACATAAGGGAGGTCCATGCATTATTAGAGTCAGGACCACTATTTGACCCTAATGCTTCGCAAACTAATTCGGAAGAACCGGATTAAGCTCTTTTCCATTGAAGAGATGATCCCTCACGAATCCTTGATCCCCAATCCTCCAACTCCGGATTTAAAACCTTTACCCCCTGATTTGAAGTACGTGCATCTCGATCCCGATGGTAGTCACCCTATAATAATTTCTTCTCACTTGACTACAGACGAAGAGGCACGTTTGATTCATGTCATTCGTGAACACCGCTCCGCTATCGGATGGTCCTTAGATGATATCAAGGGAATAGACCCTAGCATATGCATGCATCGTTATACATCTTGATGACGCACAAAAGACATCACGAGAACCACAACCGCCGCCTTAATCCGCCATGAAGGAAGTAGTGAGAGAGGAAGTTCTACGTTTACTTGATCGCGGGTATCATATATCCTATCTCGATTAGTCCCTGGTCCACGTTGTTCCCAAAAAGTCCGGCATTCAAGTTGTGCAAAATGAAAGTGGTGAGTGCATCTCCACTTTCGCATTCCTTTGAAATGGAGAATTTGCATTGACTATCGCAAACTTAATGCGAAACCTCAAAGATCACTTCCCTCTCCCATTCATTGACCCGGATGCTAGAACGCGTTTAGCGGTCATGCCTACTACTGTTTTCTTGATGGCTATTCGGATACTTCCAAATTGTCATCGATCCCCCGATCAAGAAAAAGACAACTTTCACGCGTGTCCCTTTGGAACCTTTGCATCTGATCGAATGCCTTTTGGTCTTTGTAATGCCCCGGCACTTTCCAACGCTGCATGCTTCACATTTTAGTGATATGGTGGAACGCGTATATGGAAGTCTTCATGGACGACTTTTCCATTTACGGAAATTCCTTTGACGATTTGTTTATCCAACCTTTCTAAAGTATTAGCAGCGTTGCGAAGAAAAAATCTGGTACTCAATTGGGAGAAGTGTCATTTCATGGTTACCAAAGGACTTGTTCTAGGTCATATTGTTTCAAAAGGCGGGATAGAGGTTGATAAAGCTAAAATTGTTAAAATTTCTTCGCTACCCTTCCCACGCATTCGGGATATCCGTGCCTTTTAGGCCATACTGGTTTTACAGGAGATTCATTCAGGATTTTTCTAAAGTTGCTTTCGACCCTTAACCAATCTCCTACTTAAGGATCGCGATTCGATTTCAATTTCAATTGCAAACAAGCTTTTGATACTCTAAAACCGCTCGACTACCGCTCCTATCATTCAACCCCCGATTGGTCTCAACCATTCGAATGATGTGTGGCCGCTAGCGACTTTGCTATTGGTGCCGTGCTAGGCTAACGGCGTGACGACAAACCCGTTGTCATTTACTTTACGCTAGTAAAACTCTTAACGATGCTCAACGTAATTATACCACAACCGAGAAAGAGTTCCTAGCTGTTGTCTATGCTTTGGATAAGTTTAAGCCCTACCTAGTTGGAACATCGACCATAGTATATCTTGACCATGCCGCAATTCGGTACTTTTCGCGAAAAGGGCGAAAACAACGATTGTTCCATTGGATCCTTCTCTTACAAGAATTCACCCTGGAAATCAAAGACAAGAAAGGAACCGAAAATGTAAGTAGCCGACCATTTATCAAGGCTGGTTGGTGACATCGATAGTGATTACGAAGCTATCGGTGATTCCTTCCCGACGAATACTTGTACTCTATTTTTCTCATCCCCATGGTAGTGCATGCGGATATCGTTAACTACCTGAGTTCTTGGGGAAGTCCCCCTTTTTTGGTCACGTCCCGATCATAAAAGTTCTTATCCACTGTAAAATATTATTTACGGGATGAACCCTACCTCTTTAAGTATTGTTCCGACCAACTCGTTAAATCGCGTTGCATTCCCGGTAGGGAACACACCGACGTTTTATCCTTTTGCCATGAACAATCTTGCGGAGGTCATTTTTGATGGAAAAGAAAACTGCGACCAAGGTGTTACAATGTGGTTTTTCTTGGCCTACCCCTTTTTTCGCGATGCACCGCGAAACATTCCGTAGCTTGCATTCGTTGTCAACACCTAGGTCGAGTTACCAAAGCGAAATATGATGCCCCTAAATCCTATATTGATTGTGGAAATTTTTGATGTTTGGGGCATTGATTTTATGGGACCCTTCCCTATTTCTCAAGGTTTTCTATACATTTTAGTCATTTGTAGACTATGTGTCCAAATGGATTGAGGCACTTTCGCGTCTCTCGAATGACCATAAGGCTGTCGTGAGATTTGTAAAAAAACATTTTCTCTCGTTTTGGTGTTCCCAAAGCTATCATCAGTGATGGGGGTACACATTTTTGTAACAAAATTTTGGGGTTTTTAATGAAAAAATATGGAGTTACTCACAAGGTTGCTACTCCATACCACCCACAAACGAGTGGCCAAGTGGAAGTCTCCAACAGAGAGATAAAGTCTATTCTGGAGAAAACTGTCAACCCATCAAGAAAGGACTGGTCTCTCTCGGCTTATCGGATGCCTTGTGGGCATCTTGAACACACATTTAAGACACCTATAGGGATGTCTCCTTACCGCATTGTTTTGGAAAACCTTGTCATCTGCGGTTGAACTTGAGCACCGTGCCTTTTGGGCCATCAAAAGCCTCAATTACAATATCGTTGAGGAGCAGTGGAAGCGAAAACTGCAATTAAATGAGGGAGGAGATTGAGTGATACTTATGATCTCTCGAAATCCTACAAAGCTAATATGAAAAGAGTGCCACGACAAGCACATTTTCGCGTAAGGATTTCAAAATTGGCCAAAAAAGTTTTCTTGTACAACTCAGTTACACATCTTTCACGGTAAATTGAAAACCGATGGTCTGCGGTCCTTTCATTGTGTCGGTTGTGAAACATTATGGGGCAATCTCTTTGCTTAATCCAAAGATAACAGCGATGAATTTCAAGTCAATGGACAACGCCTAAAATATTACCACGCAATTACGGCTCACGGATGTTGAGCGGACTCTTCTTGAGAATCTAGTATACACCGACTAGATGTTTCATCCAGCGCGTGCTTTCGATCCTGTTTCTATATAGAGAGTGCGCCATTTTGGTAGCGGGCCATCTTCTATCTTATGATCTCCAAAGTTCTTTGAGGTGTGTGGTTGCAAAGCGCGGAACCTTAGTCCACGAAAACTCTTTTCTGGTGAGTATAAATGTCTTACGCACCACGAGCAAGCGTGTTTTTCGGTAAGCGATGGGTACCCAAAATTTCACCTCCTTCCTTCTCTTCCCTTTTCTACTCTCTACCTCGCGAACTTCAGCTAATCATTTGGTGTAAGTCTCACTCATCATGAATAGGAAATGGTCAGTAGTTCTTTGCTCGTAAAATACGGCGTCTTGAAGGATGGGCTGGTGTATGCATTGCCAAACACCCTTACATCTAGGCCCGACTTCCTATCCGATACTAGCCCGGTTTAAGGTATACTTTTGTCTAACACCGGTGCGCGGGATAATCTTCGTCGCCCGCCGCCGTTTCTCCCCACCGGGATGGGATTAGTCTTGAGAATCGACATTAAAAGACTTCGATTCGTCTTAAGGATCGGCGTTAAAAGACTCACCTTGTACATATGTTTATTTTGTTACCTTTTCCCTTTGCATTAAGTTTTGCACAAGGGATTAATTATCAAACCTCTCGGATGTTGCATACTTGGAACACAAAGCGGGCAATGGATTCCACCGGACCAACCCTAGAATTGGTTACTTTGAGTCCCTTTAGGGGCGGTTTGAGGATAGCCGTATGTAAAAGGGCAATATTATTAGGCCGTGGCGCGCCGCGGTCGGGGATGGTACAATCCCGCCCCTAACCCCATAATACATAGAGGTGAAGCCCGCGATCACTGGATTGGGTTAAACTCTAGAGCGACATGACACAGTGTCTATGATTTAAGATGGTGACTCCCCGGACATCCGGTGTTTTCATGTATATCTCCCTTTGTATGTAAATAAAACCCTTACACTTTCCTCTCAAAAAAAAAAAAAAAAAAAAATTGTGGCTTTCAAGAATGACTCATATAATTGGATAGAATTTTTGTGCCGATCGTTTCGATATCTCATTCGTCCAATTCGAGTCCAAACGAGTCGGTAGTGCGCATTTAGATTTTAGGTTTAAATCGGGCTTTAGGCTTGATTTGGGCTTCGAAAATTTTGGCCCAGCCCAAATATCGATTTCTCGGTCCATTTAAACCCAAAAATACCGATCACCGCAGCGTCCACAAATCCACGTTTAGTCTTCCTAAAAACGGATCTTGCTCCCTCTCGAATCGGTCTGCGCCGCGAGACAGGGCCATACTAAAACCGGTCTCGCGTGAGACCCTCCACAACTCGATCAAGATTTCCTTCCGTCGGATCATCCAAATTCTTCCCCTCATCAATAATCAATAGCCATCCTCCCTCTTAGATCAGCAATGGCTGGAAACGAGGATTTGTGTGGAAAAAATTTTTTGAAATTTGTTTGAAAACGGGATGTTTGCTCCATTCTTTGATCCGCGAAATTCACTCTAGAGGATGGGAGAGTTTGTTATATACCAATGGAGGGCTTTATTCTAAGGATTTGGTGATGAAATTCTATGACAATGGATGCTTTAATGGCGACCATTTTTGGATCACCGTCGAGGGTGTGCGCCCGCGAAGTCACACGGTGTTGCTCTCGGGATCCGCGGGCATTCCAGGGTGCGACCACACGGATGACTTCGGCGGCGATCCGGTGTACCCCCATGGACTTACGACCTAATGCTCGACCGCTTATCGAGGGAGAGTACAACATCGGCGGGAAATCGCGGCGTATCGGTTCGGGTCGCGACGAACCAGCTAGCGGTGACTCAATGGCTGGGATTTGAGCGTCATTTGCACCTCGAAGCCTTCCGACATCAACAAGACCTTCCTCCACCTTCTCTGGATCCTTCGGGGCAAAAGGGTAACCGCATCGTTACCTTTCTTTTTGATATTATCACACATGCCACTCTTAGGTCAGCCCCCCCGCCGTTCTAATAACGCAAGTCATGATTAATCTGGGCTTTACATGCGCCACCCCTCTACTCCTATACCACAATATGAGAATATCTTTGGTGTTTTTAGAAATGCATACAAGACCCTTGGGAACCCACGGCACCTAGGGCTGCCGAAAGCACGCCTAGCGTAGGATCCTCTCACCCACCATACTTTGATGAGACTGCCATGAGTAAGATCACCCAACCCATAGAGGCCCTAATGCGTGAAGAGCGATGGTGCGAGACATGTACACTTTCGCCCGGTATCGATGAGGGCGTACCTTGGGCGAGTTAAGGACCGATATGACCACTTTCGCCACGAGTCGATGATGAGGACGGCATGGGTGAATTCCAGCAGGAAATGAGAGCCTCCATGGCGCATTTCAAGACAATATGCTTACTTTCCCGGAACCCGTTTCAATGAATGATCATGGCGAGCGGCATCGATTCAGGCTTCGGGTGATGGATACTCTTGGTGATATCCGGGGGCGATTAGCCTCCACGGGGCTTCGTCTTGCCGCGGCGTCAGCGGGACTCTGGTTCTTCTTCTGCGGCCCAGAGGACTCTGCTTCTGACACGCGGAGGATCATCAGTAGCTAGTTTTATTTTTTCTGGTCTTGTATAATATTTATATCAGATATTTTATTTACGTATTTGCACTTTCTAGCTTAATAGTAGATGGTTCCTAATTATTTTTATCTTGATATATTAGCTATATCTAATAGTATATAGGTAGGAACATATATTGCTAATAATAAATTATATACATATATATATAAATATATTTCATATGTCATACTTAAACAACAAATTTTAACGTAACTAACACGTTCGAGAAACCGATAATGAAAAGCATCAAAAAGCGTCAAAAAGGTCGAACCACATCTAAAAGCGGTCATGAACCACAACTAAAAAGCGGTCGAGAAAAGCGGTCATGACCACATCTAGAAAACGGGTCGAAAAGCGGCAATTTTCTTTCTATAAATAAGTTCAACTCTTCCTCCATATTCACTCATTTCTTATTCTTCCCTCTACACTTCTCATTCTAAAAACGTTTTTAGATCACTCCAAGTTCAAGATTCATGGATGCACTAGAAAAGTTTGAAGCGCGGCCCGGCTTTGAATATGCTACTCAAGTTTTCATGCTTTCGGTTGTTTTGTTATAGTCATGTTGTTAATGTGGCATATAATTCTATCTAATATTTAGGTTTGTAGTTAAGTCATCGTATCATTATGTTGTGTTTCCATACCATTGTACGTTCTTACATCCTATTGTGATAGTATATCTACATTTTCCTTGCCCTTCTACTTGTTTAAAAAAAAAAAGGCACTCCTTGTCACATGCCCCATTCTTCTCATCTACACTTTATCACACTCTTGCGCATATCTTAGAAGATACCGCGTGGTCTAACTACCCCCGTGACACCTCGAAGCGTATCTTTTACATTTTCGGATGGGTGGCTATTTATACCAAGGATAGACACCTCAAAATATTTAACTTTCCTTTTTCCAAAATAATTTTTCACCACTCCATCTTTAATGGCCCTCACTTTCGAAGTTTAGTGCACGAGCAAAATTTTATGGAAATTTTTCAAAATGGTCTTTTCATCCTTTTTTTTTGACACTTGAAATATTACGTCGAGGATGGTACCCTCTTTTACACCATAAGCAAACATTTTATTCGAGAATTGGTCTTGTTATTTTATAAAAGCGGTTATTTCCAAAGCGGACAATTCTTTGTCCGTGCTAACGGATCACGAACATGAATTGACTATGGAAATCATCTCTGAGGTACTTCAAATTCCTATTACAAACCAAAGAGTACACCTTCCGGATTCACCTTTTCGATAATATCCGGCATCGATGTTTGCAACTATCCTTCACGGCCGAATACAACCGGAAAAACCGTATTGTTTATCGGCGATCTTTACAAAAGAACCAATTATCTGTGATCCAATGGGTAGCTCATAATGTCCTAGGCACATCTAAGACTTCGAAATAACCAAACCACTCCTCCATTTACTCACGGGTGTTGCGGACTAACTGCAATGATTTTTGCATTATAAAATTTCTGCGGAATCACGATCGCCGCGCGCGGGGAAAAGGCAGCCCCTTTACCAACCATTGTGACACTTATCATGATACATTGGGGTTTTTCTAGTACTTCTCCTCATACACCTCTTGAGCAAATGAACATTCTTACCATTCACTTTCGGTATGTAGGAGCGGATTCTGGAACCCGGCGTTGCAAAAAACCATGTCGGTGTAGGAACCAACGAAGATTGTTCCACCGACAACATCTTTCTTGAAAATGCCTTATGCAACGTATTTAATCCCATGGAAGGGCTTAAACAATTCAACAAGGACTGATGACATTATTCAAGCGTCGAGAACATTATTATCACCAACCTTCTTGAATTTCGGGACTGCGGACAATAAGCGAAGAGGAACAAGCACAATTCTTGCCGCGACCACAACCAATTCTTGGCAAATCACACTCTCATAATGGAGAACCACGCCGAGATTTACCGCCGAGAAAGCAAAATGTTGCAGCGGTAGTTTACCGCGGATTGGCGGCATAGAGAATCTTATAAGCGGATTCCTCCCACATAAGGATCCTCGCGTTACTTGGGCCAATAAAACCATTTAAATTTTGAAATTTTATATTATTTATCATTTTCTTTTTAGTTTTTTCATTTTCATATGGTTATTTGTTTTACTTAATTATTCTCATCATGCTCTAATATTTGTTTATCCTTGTCTAAACAGGGTCACATTTTTTCACAAAATGGAAGCTCAAAGATGATTCGAACAATCTTTCCATTCCTTACTAAATTCTCCGGCATATGGACATCTTTTTGAGGAGACTACATCACTCGAGTTGGATGGAACTCTCTCATTCTACACCGGGGACATACTCCCCCAGTTTGGCAGCTTACTTTTATAATAACATGGAAGATCTACCCGGTATCCGGGGTTTCCCGTTGAATGGGTTTACACACTACGTATTCGATAACACCCGACCGCCTTTTATGAGCCAACGGTGGCTATGGCTCTAGACCTTCCTCCTCTTCAGCCGGATCTCCCCATCCAATACATGATAGAGAATGACCTTAATGACTACTCTAGGGAAGATTTTGCTGCCAGCTATGGCGATGGCCTTGCCGTCAAAGAAGCGTGCGAAGGCGGCCGATGGCGAAATTCACTATTCCACTAGCGATGATGACCATGAATGTGGGGAGCGCCATGCTATTTATTCTTCTGAACATCATGGGAGATTGGCATTTTTCCACGGCATCAAAGGAAGCGTGTAAGACATTCCATGCATTGGCCCGAAGAGCGTACCACCTTCGACATTCTGAACTAGTAATTGAGAATCTTAAGAAGGCTTCGGTCTTTTGGCAAGATTACATCACCACCCGATTCTGACATGCGGGATAGTGAGGACATACTTCCACTGAGTTTGCAGCCACCTTTCAAAGACTGGGTAAAGGTGGAACTCTATGTGTCCAACAAACAAGATAATTAGTTCCTTGCGATTTGGGACATGGACCGCCACCAAAGTATCTTAGGAAAGTTCGTTCTTTCCCTAATGATGAAAAAATGATAGCTCATCTAGACAATGCAAAGAAAAGGAAGTGGAGTGAAGTCCGGAAAGCTATGATAGATTGGCGGGATCTTGCAAAGGAATGGCATTTCTACAGGGGCGAGGCAAGGAAGGACTATCCCCGGTTCAAGGTTGGGGCAATGTGAGTTGATGCATGTACATATTTGTTTTATGTTTTGATGTGAAATAAATAAGTGACCTAACGATGTGCTACTCTAACAATGTGCTTATACTTTTATGATGTATAATATATAGTGTGTTACAATAAATTTACGTGGAAGATGTCGACTTTATTTTTGCTCAAAGCCTCTCCGGGTATACTCTTTCTTCCTCTTAACACTTTGAGGACCACGGTGTCCATTTGTTTGGGGGTGGTGAGAACCTTTTGCAAAAATTAGGCATGCATAGTTTACTTAATGTCTAAATAAAAGCGTGTTTAGTGACAAATTCTCGTTTCTCTTTCTATGATGAAAAATATTTAGAAATCTCACCCTAGCATCAAAATTAGGACTTGTTCTTAGAAACTTAATTTATCATTATGCAATAGTTTTACATCTTTTCATGAGCATTCATGCACTGACTATCATTAAATGTGCCGCAATGATAAGTTTACGGGACCGCGGTTAGACAACTTAGTTTCCATATCCCGTAAGAATCTAACCAAAAGCCTCAAAATGTATGATATATGAGTAATGACACGGAAGAGTAGTTCTTCGAATAGAGAAGTTCACCGCGTCTACTTACTTGATCACTACCCAAATCCTAGGCGAGAATTTAGGCCTTCTTTGGATCGATATAGCCAAAATTCGCTTTTGTAAAAATTTTTTACCACTAATTAAGCCCCTGAACCTTTCATTAATCCTTTCTACTTCACCAAAAATCATTACCCATCTAGTAACCACAAATAAATAAGCCTACCTAGATGATGAGTATGAGAAATAGGATGAAGTCTTGCGAGAAAATGAAGAGAAAAACTTTGTCACAAATCAAAATCGGTTACTGTTTGAAGAAAAAAAAAAGAAAATAGAAATATGTTTCCAAAAATCAAAAAGAAATATCAAGGTTAGAATTTCCCCAAAGATCAAATCAAAGGGAATACAAAAGCTTGAAAAATCCAAGTATGGAAACCATGTTAGAAGCGGGGAAAAAAAAAAAAAAAAAAAAAAAAATGATTTCTCTAGTATAAATATCTCAAGACCTTATTCTCTCATACTTATCATTTTTAAATTTCCATTCCAGTTTTTTTACACTACCTCCTAAGCCCCATAACACCTAATAAAGACCTCTAGCTCAATTAGGAATAGGGTAGTATGATAATAAGTAGTAGTTGTGACTTCTCGACCTCGGCTCCTCCGATTTGTCATTGAGTATGTGAGGGAAGCGTGTGCCACCTGCGACACCGGAGATAGCAAAGCTTCAGTGGAAAAATAAAGAGAAAATTGTGTTTCGACACATACCTGTGAGAACCTACTTAAGGGACGCTATCCAAAGGATCGAAAACGGCCCCTTTCGTACATTTCATTATTAGATTACTGCATGCATGCTCATATGCGTAGATGTTTAGATTATTGTATGTATATTAACTTGAATTTGAAAAGAATAAAATCCTTGTTTCCCCGCTGCTAGTGGAATGTCTAGATACACGAGATTAATTAAAGAAACAAGCATTTGTTCTTGAGTCGTTGTAGTATAAATGAAGTTTGTGAGTATCTTCTCTCGGAAAACTCTCACGAGGCTATAACTTCGTCCACTAGGGAATTCCTAGTGGTTCAAGGCCTTGTTGCATCACGGTCGTCAATGCAACGCTCTGCTGAAAAATGAGACTTAGCTTAGGACAACACATTTTTTTATCACTTATCGTTTTAATGTCTCTTCTTTGCTTGAGGACAAGCAAGGTGCTGTTTGGGGGTGGTGTGATAAGCACCCAAAACTGTAATATTAAACCCCGAGACATAGCATTTTGGTCGATTATGTGTTTAATAATCATGTAATAATTATATTTTCATACTTTTGCGGGTTTCGCAATTAAAATGAATATAGTGATAAAACATGCATCAAAATGAGGGGAATCTGAGAATATTTGGAGTTTCCCACTCGACCCCGTGAAGCCGAAGTTTCCAAAAGAACAGAACCAGTGCAGAACGGGCCCACATATAAAGAGGCAAGAAATTTCCGATGCTCAAATCGGATAAATCTAGGTGCCGACATTGGCTAGTGAAGCTGCCAAATTACAAGAATCTGGGAATATTTGGAATTCCGCTCAATCCCCGTGAAGCCCAACAAAGCGACTAGAGCGAAGTTTCAAAAAAACGAACCCGGTACAAAGGCGGGCCCACATATAAAGAGGCGGGGAACTTCCGAAGCTCAAATCGGATAAATCTAGGTGCCGGCGTTGGCTAGTGAAGCTGCCAAGTACAAAGAATCTGGGAATATTGGAATTCCCGCTCAATCCCCGTAAAAAACCAACAAAAGCGACTAGAGCGAAGTTTCCAAAGAATAGAACCGATTACAAGGCGGACCCACATATAAAGAGGCGGGGAACTTCGAAGCTCAAATCGGATAAATCTAGGTGCCGGCGTTGGCTAGTGAAGCTGCCATAGCGACCAGGCAACGAACTTCTGCTATGAGGACAAAAGTCGTAAAAAAGCGCCAATTTAGTAGCCCCTGGACACACTCTGCGGGCCCGGAAGGCATGATGAGTCGGCATAGGCAGGTGGCAGAATGGTTTCAAATTGATGCCACCTTGCAATGAGAGAAGACGCGTGCTGTTCAAGATGGAAATGAAATTAAGCAAAGGGACAAATATAAAGTATGGCCAGCGATCGAAACATTAAATAAGTTTTGTTTAAGTAAACAAAACTTGGTCGCGTGAAAACAAAACCTAGACATTCAAAGTTTTGAATGTCTCAAATGGAGTAACAAAGCCAAAACCGAATTAAATCATCCTCCGGACATCCGCTTATATATATGAGGGGTTAGCGCTTCATTATAAGGTCTTGACATATTAATGCTTTAGCTACGTTTAGTTTTTCTTGATGCTTACCTTACGCCATTTTATTTCAGCCGGTTTAATCTGATAAGTTATTTTACCCTTAATAACATCATTTCTTTTCTTGTTTAATTTACGTCACGCATTTATTTACTTAATGTATCTGACAAGTTTTATTATTCCTACTAGGATGATGAGCTAATCCCCACCGGGGGGGGTTATCTTTGCTCATATGAAAATCGGATTGACTTCGTTAATATTCTAGAATCACTACTTAGGAATTAGGCATAGAATTAACATCCGGTCCCAAAATGGCGGTAGGCGTACAAAGTTGGAGTCTTGATGCTCTAGAAACGATCTGTAGCGACAAAAAAATCGTAGCGACTCTGCAGTGTCGAGGCGACTCTCCAATTAAATCCGGTGATGTGAACTTGTGCGGGGAGCTGAAATAATATACCGAGATGAGGTATTATCGAAACTCCTTATGCTAGTGAAATCGACCTAGAGATGTGGGCATGCACTAGGGATCAATACTTTCGGCGTCGTCTCGAAACGAGGCGAATTAGAGATGTAGTGATTTAGTAATAAAATTGTTGAAAAATGATTCTTGCATGAGCATGATTAACTCTCTCCCTGTTTCTCTACTTTTGTTTACCTATATATAATCACCGTAGTAATTTATTTTATTTGCATTACCGTTATTTTAATTAAAAAACCAACTAAAAAGAAACCTAAAAATCCTACTCACTTAAAGTGTAACTCCGTTGTGAACCTATCCGAGCCCTAAGGTTTGGGCGATCCCTTACTCGACCTATCCTACCAATCCCATGTAGGTAAGGTAACTTGACTAAAACGTCATCGACTATCACGGACGTTGGACTTTGGACTTTGGACTTGGGTGGACCTCGGACTTTGAATGGACCTCGGACTTAAGGAAATAAATGGCGAAAAACCAATAAACGTGTGTAAATTTCTGTTTTATCAATTGTTCATAGTATGAACAATATGGACTATGAACACTCATTATTCATAGCTCATAGTATGGACAATCAATGTTCATAGTCCAATTGTGATATTAAAAAAGAATGTTCATAGCTCATGACTATGAACAATCATTGTTCATAGTCCAATTGTGGTATGAACAAAGAATATTCATAGCTCATGACTATGAACATTGATTGTTCATAATACGTACAGTATGGACTATGAACACTCATTGTTCATAGCTCATAGTTATGAATAATGAGTGTTCATAGCTACCAAACTATGAACAATCACTGTTCATAGCTACTCCCTGGTCTGTTTCTATTCACACTCCCTTTAGGAATACGGATACAAGCCCACAAGCCCATGATAGAAATGATAGAAATGTAGGCCAAAGGAACCCTTCATCCTGGGCTGGAGCTGGGCCTTCGCTCGGGAACCGGTCAAGAAGCACTCGCTATTCTAAGTAGATACATCTTTTGGGAGTATATTTGAATTAAATCGCGAATGGTAAGTAGCCAAGGTAAATGAATGCGGCCAGTGGGCTAGTCACCCCCTCACTGGGAATTGGAAACGGTTTGAGTATCCCTAGGCAAGATAGCCAGGCACTCATCTCAAGTCATTTTGTTCTATTTTCAATGCACCGACAGTGCGTTTCTTTATCTTATCCTGAATTAGAAAAGAGAAAATTCACTTCGTTTCTGAGCTTTGATATTGATTTTCTAAGAATCATGGTGAGAAATTCGGAAATCAAGGATCTCTAATGCCCTTTCCCTCTGGGTGATGGTAATCAGATTGAATAAAATACGAGATGGAAGTGGAGAAACACAAGGAGAGAGGAAAAGATTAATAATGAAACAGCAATCGGTAGCTCTTTACGGAAACCGGGGTGAAAAGAGAGAATCAACGGAAGATGACAAAATCTCGTGGTGGACTATGGAAAGGATAAGCGGAATTTTAAAAGCTTGGCTTTCCACGGGTAAAATAGGATCTTTTCAAGAAATAAAGGTAAAAGTGGTTACTGTCATCAATCTACTCACAGGTGATGAGGAGAGTAATAGTGAGCCAGAGGAGGACAATGCGAAGGCAAAAAAGGCTAAAGGGAAGGTAGTGGTGGATGATCCTGATACCTGGATGAATTAAGAGGGGTAGTCTGAGGAGGACGAACCATGGGAGGACTGCGAATCTGATACATTCCAATGCACTGAGGATTTTCCCCAAGCCAAGATTCTTGAAAAACTAGGAGAAGGTAGCCGGAGAGTGAAAAGTGGGGGGACTTTTACTATGCCTATTCCTCAATAGCCGCCTCTGTTTTAATGATAGCCTGGAATTGTTGTGGGATTGGCGCCAACAAGGCAATTCGACCTCTAGAGGGCCACATCCGAGAACACGAGCCGGATGTTATATGTTTAGCGGAAACAAAGGTGGGTAGTAGAAGGATTGCAGCTATAGGGAAGATGATTAAATATGGGAGAAGCATTTATGTTGATGATGATGGTAGTAAAGGGGGCTTGGCAGTTTTTTGGAAGGAGGACTGCGATATTGAAATTTTGGGAGGCACGACGAACAAAATTACAGTGATACTAGGGAGGGAGCTACTGGAGCCATTCTATGGGATGGCGATGGGAGGATAGTGGCAATAACTTGCAAGGAGTTTAGTGCGGGATCTCCTGAAGAGGCTGAGTACATGGCTACTGAGGTGGCTCTGCGATCTTTGGGAAAGATAGAAGGGATCAAGTTTTCAGACTACAAGGAGATTACCAGCAAGTGATCCTGGGAATTAAAAACCGAGAAGGCTAACTGGAGGATGCAAGCAGTTGTCAAGGCCACCATCAGTGTTCTAGATAGTTGTTCTCCCTGTAACTTCTTTTGGATTCCTAGGAATCTTAATAGCCAAGCCCATGAACTAGCAAAATGGGCAACAAGGCATTTGGCCATGGAATATGTCAACTGTTCTAAAAATTAGACTAGGCGGCCGCCTAGGCGGTCTCTAGGCCCTAGCTTTTCATTGTGTGTTATCCATCACAAGGTCTTCATTTGCTAAAGTTACATGACTAATAGTCAAGTTGATCCTTCGCACGCTCTTTTGGTATTGGAAGAAATCCATTCTCATTCTTATCACCTAGAAGTAGCTTGCTATGGAATGTATCGATAAGAACACTGTCCATCTCATTTGTTCATTGCATTGCCATATCTAATTAATAAGCATACAAGTCGAGTTAAGTGAATCAATATATTCAAATGAAAAATAAATTGACTTTTGAAATCAAATAGTATATAATCAATATTCATAGTCCAATTGTGGTATGAACAAAGAATATTCATAGCTCATGACTATGAACATTGATTGTTCATAGTACGTACAATATGGATGATGAACACTCATTGTTCATAGCTTATGAGTGTTCATAGCTACCGAGCTATGAACAATCATTGTTCATAGTCCAATTGTGATATGAACAAAGAATGTTCATAGCTCATGACTATGAACAATCATTGTTCATAGTCCAATTGTGGTATGAACAAAGAATATTCATAGCTCATGACTATGAACATTAATTGTTCATAGTACGTACAGTATGGACTATGAACACTCATTGTTCATAGCTCATAGTATGGACTATGAACACTCATTGTTCATAGCCCGGAAAGTAGCTATGAACAATCACTGTTCATAGCTACTTTCCGGTATGTTTCTGTTCATACTTCCTTTCTCCCCACGCATTACAATCAAGAATTTGTTTCTTATTCTCATTACTGTCATTAGTACTAATCAGGCAAGTCCTCATCCTACGAGGAGAAACCAGCAGGTATATTCACAATAATTTTAGATTTTTTGAACTCTTAGGATTAAATCAAAAAATTCCAGGTAAATTTTCTTCCATTAACCAACGTAGATTTCCCCACTAGCCCTCTGACACGTGTGATATTTTGCAAAATTTCCTTCCCATGAAATCACTGAAATTTCACTCCTCTCTCTTTCCAGTCTCCACCACGTCACCAAACTTCTCAAACACAAAATTGTCTCACTCCAACTGTACAAACCCCCATTCCCTTCCCACCAACCACCACCGCCTGTCTAGCCTCCGCCTTCGAACGAAACACCACCACCTAAAAACGTCTTTTTTTAAGTCGCTTTCATCTCTTGGAACTAGAAGTCGAAAAAAGCAGTAGTTTGTAGAGCTTTATTATTTAATTAAGTAATATATCATTTTGGAAATCATTTTATTTTGGAGCATTTGTACAGCTTTATAGAGGTTTAGTAGAGGTAGGGTGGTTGATTGGTACCTCAGAGAGTTATAAAAACTTTTTATTTCAGGTTTCATATGGCTCAGACAAATCGAAATGGAAATGGTCTGAACTTTCAAGAAAGAAATCAATGTATCATGCGTAATAGGTAGTCTTTGTACGAGGTGCTGATTCTTGAGGAATCAAAATATCAGACAAAGGTAGCAAGAGCGTCCCGAGCTGAAGCAGGAGGCACTGTGACTCCTCCCCCAAATGCAGCAGTGATCAACTTAGTAGATGAAGAATTAGCTGCTTTGGGCCATGGTAAGGATCAAAATGGTTAGTCCCTTTTCAGTTGTTATTTTGGTTTATGGAGTATGAATAGGATAAATGAACTATACACAGACTTAGTTGGTAACTTGGTAAAGACATGTATTGTTGGCGTCATTTTCTATGTCGTACTACTGTCAGGTATTAAGGTTATCAACTGATCAATTAAGTAAATATGTCTTTTATTTAGAACGAAGGCAAAAGGTGATGAAGAATGTTCAAGTCCCATCAACTAATGCTAAGAGGAATCGATCAACACGGTCAAGCAATCAATCAAATGCTAGAAAACTGTGAAAAATCACTGGAAAGGGTATGGAAGAGGCAATTCATGGCATGGAAACTATTGCAGTTTCTGAAAAGGTCGTAATATGAAGAAACAAATTACTGGTTCTAGTATTGAACATCTGAAGAAAGCAAAGATCATTCTTTGAATTAGAAAATGTGCCTAACCTAGATAACATTACTTTCATTAAAGCTTTAGATCTCCTTGATGATGAAAAAAAAAGAAAGGGTGTTCATGGCGTTAAGGGTGGAGAGGCGTAGGGAATGGTTGTTATATCATCTAACCAAAAATGATTTGGAATGTGGGAACTAAAGTGGTGATCCATTTTGTGTTTGTTCTTAAACCCATATCTTTTCGGGGTCATTCGGTGCTTTAGTTAGTTTTTTGTCTATAAATTTGGAATGTGGATACTGGATGCTAATGTGATGATCCATTTTGTATATGGTGCTGAAAATGTATATTTTGTTCGGATCATTAGTTGCTTTGGTTGCTTATGAGTCCCATTTAGATTTTAGAATGTGGAGACAAGAGTGATGATCTATTTTGTCCATGTTGTTGAAGATGTCAATTTTGTTAAGGATAATTTCATGAGGATTTCATTACTCATTAGGTGCTTTGGTTTTTATGACTATGTAATTATTGGGAGATACTTATGACTTAATGAAGTTAGAATTTAGGGTTATTTAGGGATTGGTCCTACTTATTTAGGGGTATTTAGGGATAGGTCCTAAAATTATCGATTATTAGGCTTTAGTCCTACTTCTATTGATTGACTTTAAGTCAACTCAGTTGACTGTGGTCAACTCATTTTATAATAATATATTTTTCAATTTTTATCAAAATGGCCAAACTACCCTTCAAATAAGTGTTTATGTGACTTTAGAGTCGTTAAAAATGGCCAAACAATGGGCACGTGTCAAAATCTGACCAAAGATATTTCATCAACTTAAATTCACCAAAGGTATTTCATGAACTTAAATTCAAACTCTTTAATGGCAGAAAAGTAGGACCAAAACCTAATTAACTCAAATACAGGAGGGGTTAACTCTTAAAAGACTAATTCTATATTGTATCAAATTCTAATTTTTTTAACTTAATTGGTTGATCAGACCAAGGATATGGTTTGCCAATAGGAATTGGGATTTGAGTCAACGACTCATTTTTCACATCGAAATAGGATACAATATTATTCAAAACCAAAAGAATCTTATCCCCATTTGCAACAAGAGTTCTAAGAAATTATTCAAAACATTTACGAGTGACCTGATGTGGAGGGTTAGGAAGAGGGCAGGATAAGTTTAATTATATATGGGTCGAAAACTTCAGCCCAGGGTGTTGGTTCAAAAAATTGTTTCCAAACACAGATTTTCTAGCTATTGGATTAGACCTCTTGGCAAGCAAGTGAAGCGGACTCCTTTAAGCCATTGAAAATTGATTTGTTGGTTTTGGTATCAAAGGAGAATATATCCGTAGAACCTTCAAGTTTCTATTTTTTTGAAGGTTCACCGATAATACCACCCATCATAAAGATCTTGGACCCAAGAGCGACATAACCACTACACTTGCCGATTTCAGGGTAAGGAATTATGCAAATAGGAGCCAAAAAGAGTTTGAGCGTTGTTGATACACTTGCTAGGATCGACCAGTACCAATAAACACTATCACGAATAGAAAATGGAAAAATAGTTTCTTCACCGCTGTTAGTCGGACTTAGAATAGCGATGTAGAAGAGGATCTAAGACTCACTCACCTTCAAATCGGGAGCTTCTCTCAAGTCGAGAAAGCAACGACGCAGATGAGGACGAACACCACCACAAAGGGCTCACCTTCAAATCGGACATTTCCTCCTGCCTTTCTCACCATCCATCTTTCTCTTCTTCTCAACGATTTCATAGAGGTGCGCCATCATCCCTCTAACTTTTTTGAACTTAATTGGTTTATCGTGAGTAATTATGCTTCTGAGATTTTTGACGCGTGTTGATTGTTGGCCATTTTCAACGACTCTCTAAAGTCATCACGAGAAGCACACTGAAGGGTAGTTTGGCCATTTTGATAAAATATGAAAATTATATTATTATAAAATGGGTTGACCACGGTCAACTGAGTTGACTTAAGGTCAATCGATAGAAGTAGGACTAAAGCCTAATAATCGATAATTTTAGAACCTATCTCTAAATACCCCTAAATAAGTAGGACCAATCCCTAAATAACCCTAGAATTTATTTTGGATTTGGTACTTCTTGTTGTTATGTTCTCTCTCAAAGACCTCAAAGAAACCCTCAAAAAGTTTTCTTTAACTCTCTCACAAAGAAAATGTCATATCTAACTCTCTCACAACAAAAGAGTCATTTTTTCACTCTCTCTCTCTCTTGATCTCTTACGGGTCGATGATATATTATATGTATTGTGATAAAGGTAAAATGAATAGTCTACCTACGTAATGAACGATGAATCCAAAACGTAAGTAAACTAAACTTTTTTCTTGATGTTCTCTTGTTTATCAAAGAATTATTCTACTCTCAACCAATTGAGATATAGGGGAGTAGATAGAGTTCGTTCCACTCCTAGTGCTCTAGCATGGATGTTTTCTAATCTAACTAGTCGTTTTTAAGTCTATGAGAGTTTTACGAAGGGAATTATACTACGATGCAACTACCCACAAGATGCAACTAGTCGGTTATCAGTCAACTAATGGAATGCTACGTTGATTCTATGATAAGGAGTTAGAGGGGATTGATTCCACCTTAACTCAACTTAATCCACTAACGACGAATCGTCGTAATCCGAATTGAACTGCTTAGCAGAACAATTGGTTATTCCTAATCCCTAATTATACATGGCATTTCTACCAATTATAACTAGCATGTGAACAATTAAACCCATTCTCATGGTGAACTAATCATTTCTAGAGTGGAATAGAAAATACTGGCGATTCTCACGATAATCGGAATCAAGCTTTCATCAAGGCTTCACAACCCCTCTAATGGAGGTTTAGCCTTGAATCATTCCAAATCATTTCCATTTATATTAAAACTAAACATAATATAAAAGCATTGACATTTATTTAATTAAACAATAATAGAAATCTAATTAATAACTATGAAATGATAATCTAACAATAATGGAATTTAGATCTAGAAATCGAAATTGACAAAATAACTATTTTATTATCTAATCAATCAAGAACAATAATTTGAGGGTTTAATCTAAAACAAGAATTGAAATGAAATTAAACTTAATTAAACTAATGAAAACTAGATCTAGAATTAAGGTTTAATGGAGGCTAACTAATCTAATTTATTTTCTAACCTAACTATCTACCATTAACAAAGACTTAAGCTTTTGTTTTTATACATCCAGATCCAAAATTCGTGCATGGGCTTGGAGCCATGGGTTGGGCCGAGAATCGGCCCCAAACCCAATCTTTTCAAATTCAAAAGCCTCTTCAGCTGCAGTTGACTTCCACAGACTTTTCGTCCACTTCTGCTCCTCTGATTGGGTCAAGGCTTGGACCATTGCAAAGCTCTTTCCGAGCCGGTCGTTTTGACATAAGGTATGCCCAATTCGGAGGTCTGAGTCCAAAGATACGGCTTTTCGGAGTTCTCACGACTTTTGCTCCTTTATCTCGCTAAAGTGGTACATTTCTCGCACATAATGGACTTTGAAACCCTGAAATGCATAAAAACGCGTGTCGGTGTTAACTCTTACTTATTATTCACATAATTGGTCTAACAAGTATGATTATTAAGGGGTTAAAACTACAGTTTTGGGCTCTTATCAAACCACCCCAAACAAAGATTTTGCTTGTCCTCAAGCAAAGATGAAAATTAGAATAAGTGACCAAAAATGGAGTTCTACCTAATCTCGTTTTTTGAGTCGCGATTGCATTGACCATATGCAACAAGGCCTTAAACCACTAGGAATTCCCTAGTGGGCGAGTTATAGCCTCGTGAGAGTTTTTCGATGAAGGTACTCACAAACTTCATCTATACTACAACGACTAAGAAATAAAACTATTGTTTCCTTATTCATGCTCAACTATCTATACATCTCTCTAGCGATTACATAAGAATAACCAGTCAAACCCTAAGTTAATATATGCATAATAATCAATCATCTACAATAAACATATATACAATGAGTAGTACTATCAAATGTTTAGCAGGTCCGTTTACGAAAACTTCGAATAAGCGTCCTTAAGTAGGTTCTCACAATAATAGTCAAGAAACAACACTCGATTTTTCCACTCAAGTTTAAGCTACTCCGGTTAATAATGTGGGCACACTTTACCTTACAATCTCAATGACAACAAGGAAGCCGGTCGATCAAACACATCTCCCTTACTATCACACTAACCTATTCCTAATTGAGCTAGAGGTCTTTATTAGGTGTTACGGGGATTAGGAGATGGTTTAAGAAGGAAGGAAATGGATATTCAAAAGGACAAGTCTGAGATAATAGAGTCTTCAGTATTATGTAACTTAGAAAACCTTGTTATTTTCTTTTGCTTCTACACTTTGTTTCCATCCTTAGCCATTTTTTTTTTTTTTTCTTTTCCTTGGCTTTTGACTCCTTTTTCTATTCTATTTTTTTTGGAGTTTTTATTTTATTTCTATTTTTTTCTTTTCTTTGGATGGAAACTTCTTTCTTTATTTTACTAAGCAAGTAACAATTTTTGTTTACACACGGTTTTTCTCTCCTTCTTTCTTCACTCATTCTATTCTCGGACTTATTCTAAATTGGGTAGGTTGATTTATTCTCTTTTTTTTTTTTTTTTGTTTTTGTTTTTGTAACGGGGTAAAGGAATTGTGGTTTATGGAAGGGCTAATGAAAGGGCTCGAGTGGTGACTAGCGGAAATTAATTCATAGGTTTGAATTTGGGCTATATCGATCCAAAGAGCGCCTAAATTCTCACTTAGGATATGGTTTAGTGATCAAGCAAGTGGGCGTGTGATTTCTCTATCCGTTTTACTTCTCCCTTGTGTCATTTCTCAAATGTTTAAAATCATATAAGGCTTTTTAGGCTATATTCTCACGATTTGTAGAATAAGTACTCTAGCCTAGATTTCAGAAACTTACTGCTAACAATCATAGATACTCATGTAATATATTTATAGATAGATGCAAAGATTATTACCTACATTATTAACCTAAGTTTCTAACAATTATTACGATGCAAATGACTATGTGAGACTTCTAGATTGTTAAGAGCATGGAGAAAGAAAACAATACCAATATTCCTAAGTGTATAGCATAAACTTATTTATTTATATTTTTAAATTTTTGAAAATTTTCACTAGAAAACAAATGCATATTATATATTTATATCCTAGCAGATGTCTTAATTACACGTGTTTCTATGCCCCCCCCAAACAAAAAGCATGCTTTGTCCTCAAAGCATTGTAAATAAAGAGGGTAGGAAAAATACCATTGAAGCGTGAAATTCGAAACATCTCGCAAAACAATGTTAGAACGCACTAATATAGGAAATAAAAACTGACACAACTCTATAAGAGTTCCACCCATTATGGGGTTAACATAATTAAATTGCTTGGGACATAAGCAGACACTAACAGAAACTTAAAACTTACCTCCACTCCCGTTGTTATTCGTCATCTTAGCCATCCTCTACTTCCATAAAGAAGTGAGGTTCCTTCGGCGATCTGCCATGCTATGATAATTTGCGGGCTTCACGCCATTTATCATCTATGGTTGCTAACCTATTAAGTGCCACTTGGTCTGATGGGGTGTAGGGTGCAACTGGTGAGGTTGTATCCGCCACCCATGCCAAGTCATTGCGGAAAGATCGAATAATACTATTGGTGGGTCGCGACCGTGTCTACCTTTAATCCAATCCGTGAAACGTGTACAAAAAGCAGGGAAAGAAACATAGCATAATACGTGAAATTAGAACAGGCATAAGAAGGTACTTATGCCTCATAGTATAGGACCGTGCTAAACTAGACATCAAAGTTCTGGGAAGGTCATAGAACCCAGTCCATTGGCTAAAGCAATGAAAAATTGCAAGTGGCGCCATTCACGAAAGAAAACGCCATTCCCCTAAAATGTTTAGCATTATCCAAAACATAACAGTTCCTATGTTCATGGACAAAGCTACCAAGAACACGTTATAGTCCCCTTGGTCCTCAATACGAAAATGCCTGCCCCATAAGCCTCGTGCAAAGACTCATAAGTGTAGACATGCATATTATCGACCCAATAGCACCATGGGTCTTGTATCTCAAAAAGCATAGCAAGTCCAAGAACAAATGCTAGCAAGAACACGGTAATCTCCATTGGTTCATTGTCAATGTTGATGGAGAACACTTGTTCTCCATCCGGTCTCTCAAAGAAAATGCAGTTATTATAAAAATAAGATGCAAGTCTTTGGAGAATAAAGTTCACCGTCTTACCATAAGAGGTTCCCAACCAACATATGTGATCACCTCATGAAACCAAGCACCGTAAGTAGTGCTTTGGAACAAATCTTCAAAGACTGTTCGGTATCAATATTGGAGATGTCATCTCTAAATTACGCTTTGGAATAGCTGGAATGATTAGGATACTACACGCCAAAACCGGAAAATTTCTGGTCCAGAGAAGTCGCGGGCGCCATTAACTTAGAGGCGCCAGCGCCTTTGTATTTCGATTTCCAAGAACTTAGCTGGTCGCGCTTCCAAATATATCGATAAATTTCGACTACCAAATTTTTCCGACAGAATTTTAGCAGCGCAAGGCAACAAAAGCTTGCCTCTCGAAGGATGCGTAATTCATGAAAATGAAGTCGAAAAACGTGGGAATCGCGGGTGTGAAGGGTGAGTGATGGAGTTTAGGTGTAGTGTGAGTTGTGAGGATAGATTGTATCAAGTTTATATAGGCTTAAAGTTGCTAGAATGGATCGGAAAGTTGCCAAAACTAATTTCGGCAGTTTCGAAATCCTAAAATTTCCAAACTTCAAACGGAAACAACTCATCTCCGGATTCTAATTCAAACCCGATTATCTCTTATTTGGATTTTATGGATCTGAATGTACCTATTTAATCTAGATTTCATCCTACAATGATTCTCAATCACAGATATGCCTAAACTTCCATATTTTCACCTTACTCCAAGATGAAATTCTAACACTAGGGTTTTTATAAAAAATACAGCTTTGAAATAATCAAACCACCCCAAACAAGTTTGGAAGGTGTGGTCAATATGAAATAAGCACAATAATATGAAAATAAACCCTTGTATTATAATTTCATTCGAGTATTACTACAAAATTCAAATTACTTGAAATAAAAGTTACATTACAATAAAGACAACAAAAGTAAATAAAACAACAACTACTAAAACATAAATAACAGACTATCACTCCTCATCCTCTCTAAACACCTCGCCATCAAGCGGCGAGGGCCTGAACTTCAGTGGTGGCTCCCGGCTCCGAAGGTCCGGAGAGTCGTCCTTCGTCGGCGACGCCATGCCTAGTAGCCGTCCTCCTCGTGAGGCGAGTCCGTCTGAGGTGGGAAGCGTGCTAGCATGTCCACTCTAAACCTGGCCTTCCATCCCATCTCACCTATCCCCCATCTCTCATCCTCCTCCGGGTGCGGATCTCGGTTGTGGTGAATGGTGGCCCGTCGAGTCCGGAGGGTCCGCGACAGAGTGTTGAGTGAACGCGATGCCCCTATGAAGCATAGCCATGCGCCAAAGATCGCACCAACACCTCTGGAACGATCCATATCAAAGCGGGTGCCATCCTCCTCTTCCTCCTCCGACTCATCCTGCTGTCCCCCAGCCTCCTCCTCTTCCTCCTGCTCCCTATCCTCTGGCAATTTCCAGACTTGTTGGACACACTCCCTATAGATACGCGGGTTCCCGTGCAGGGTAATGTAAATCCTCTCAGAAGCCGGAGTTGCCTTCATCTTCGACATGATCTTAGTGATAAGCCGGAAGAGGTGCCAACGACCGTCCAACCTCCCCGATCATGTTCGGCCAAAAACTCCAGGATACGTAAAATCGTACTTCCTTCTGGGTATCCATAGAGGCGGGAGGCAGTCGGGCCGATGTCACCGACCTTGTCCTTGCCTAGGACATTCCGACCAATCCAATCGGGTCAGAAATTGGTTGGTCCTCGGAGAAGCTGGCGCATTACAATGGGAGTTTGGATTGTAGCTCCCATTGATGACAATAACGCCATCAACGGCTCAACCCGTCAAACCTGGGGCTCCCTTAAAAAGCGGCATCAGATTGATTCTAGGCGGAATGCCTAGAATCTCGATAACACCCGTAGTCAACTCCTCCTCTTCTTCTTCACCAAAACAAAATCCGACTCCCCAACCAACTCCCGGTGTTGTAGAACCGTCGACCAAGTCTTCATGGTAGAAGTCTTGGTCGAAAGTACCGAGACTATTCCAGTCTCTACTAGCCATTCGTCACCGTAAAGCGGCGAAATGGTCGGCCCGATGAAAATCTGCTCGATATAATATCTGGCGTTGAGCCATTTAGAGTTTGATTACGGTTTGGGGTTTGTAGAGGGTGTGGTAGTGGTGGTTTTACTTGACCGACCTAAAGAAAAGTGGTGGTGGCGCGGTGGCGGCAGCACCAAAAAAAAAAAAAAAAAAAAATTTAAATTTCGGTGGTAGTGATGGTTGGTGTTTTGAAGTCGATTTGAGGTTTGGATTTGATTTTTGGCGTGGGTTGTTTGTATTTTCTTTTTATTTTGATTTCTTTTAGGTTTGGAGCTTGGTAATGGCATTAATGGAAGATGAAACGATGAACTGGTCGTGAGAATGTAAGAGCCTTGGCCTCTCCATGGGCGTGGTGGTGATGCAGTTAGAGGCCCAAGCCCAAAATCAAAATTTTCGATTTTTTTCGATTTTTTCGCTAATTTCAAATCAAAATTCCCGCCGTTACCGGGTCCGATATTTGCGAATGAGATATGGAAATGATCAGGAGAGAATTTCCTATCCAATGATCCATAAAACACTCTATTCCGACTTCGGATGACATATGAGATAGTGGAAAACGCCTCGAAGTCGCGTGCATGAAGTAAGTTATCGCGACGAATGAACTCTAAATTAATAGATCATGTCAATCCGAATCGTAATACAATAAAACGCCTAAGCAACTCTAGTGGGACATAAAACATTTAGTACGGAACATTTAACACCCCACCCCCAAACAAATTTTTTGTTAAAAGCTTAGAAAATTTGTTTTATGATAGGTCTTTTAAAGTCGATTCGAGACTTCATAGATTACTATGTTTATTTTATTTTATTTTTTTTATTTTAGTTTTAGAAGGAAAAACAATAAGCAATAAAGACATAATTCACACCATAGAAAACATGACTCAAAATCGAGAAAACATGCAAGAGTGGAAAGCGTGAATTATGTGAACCGTGGACTTAGGATCCGTACTTACAGCCCACACACTCCATAGGGAGGGCCCGGTTACCTTAATGGTGCACTCACCAATATATTGGAATGAAAGGAAATGCACCAACACAGAAATTTGAGTCGTTTATAGTCAGATACTCAAGACTTTATTTAAGACATATGTATGAACATGCAGTTGATCATATATCAACAACCGAAATAGTTGTGGATCATTCCATAAATAAATATCACAGCAAACATATCCAAATACAATGAAACACCAAGATTTCCTACGACACAGCCTAGTGGAATCCAAACGAAGTTGGGTAACCCTATTGTGTAACCTATCATGCACCTTCTTTTTCATTTTTGAATGCGTGGGTGTTTTAGTAAATAAGTATGGAAAAGTGAATGGTTGTGGAGAATAAGGTGGATATGGAAAAGTTGTAGAAAGACAGCCTGTACACACTGAGGATGTGGTTTTAGCACTGAACTCATTCATTGTGTGTGTAGGGACCGATCCTCACTTCTGAAAATGAAGGTGTCACAAAGTTTGTCCTTACGAGTATTTGTTTGTTAGGAGGATTTAAAAATTATAGAGCACGAAGAAACAACGGGATCGAAGTGCAAACTTCGGGGTTCCTTTGAAAGGGTGGAAGGAGGGGAATCGAGGTGGATGTTGTGCTAGTTAGTTCTTGATAGGGTGAATTGTCACCTACTTTCAAACTCATCAAATTCCTCATCTAGATTGGTCATATCCACATTACTATGGTAGTCCTCACGTCTTTGAGAAAGTCATCTATCCCATCCTCGTCAATAACATGTGTATCGACTAGTGTAGGAAAGAAAATATTGAGTCCGACTTTCCAAAGGAAAGAATTTTGGGCATATGACTATCGGGGAACGTGTTGTTGAAATAATCTCGAGCAAAGCTCTCGATCATGCTAACCTCTCCATCCATAGGCGAATCGGTAAGCGTGTCCTTGTTTTAAAACATTGACCTCAACAAAGAAGATGGCCAAAAGACATGGACATTGAACCATCACCGGCAATTAATGAGCGCGATTGCAGTTGCCAAGAAAGGGCCCTAAAATGATCGACGACGAGTCGGATTACTTTCGACCATCGAGGACTACAAAATCAGCGGGATAGTAGAAATCCCTAACTTTTACCAACACATTTTCGACTACACCCTTAGGATACTTAATAGACCGATCGACTAATTGCAACGTCATTTTAGTGGGTTGCATTTTGTCTAGACCTATTTGTCTATACAAATAAAATGGGAGTAAGTTAACACTAGCCCCCGTGTCTAATAACGCGGTCGTCGTGATAGGAATCTCCTAAGGTGCATTTATGCAATGAAGAGGGGCGACCGAGGTCCTTGTACTTAACAATTCCATTATGTTCAGAAGGTTGGGAATTGTTACGTTAAAAAGGCTTTTGGTATATTTGTCTTCGCCTAGTAGTACAAATTCCTTAAGAAACTTAGCATGATTGGGTAGCTTTTAATAGCTTCGAGGAAGGAAGGTTTATAGTTAGATTCTTAAAACATCCCTAATCTCCTCATAATTTGTATCCTTAGTTAACATGGCTAATTTTTGTGGAAACGGTGGTTTCGTCTATATTTAGCAATTGTATCACTGGATGTTTTACCGTAGCTTTACTTTTCTTTGGTTGTGTTTATGTAACCTCTACCCTACAAAGGCTCTTGAGTTTCTATTTCAAGTATCTAGTAATATAGCGGTGTAGGGGCTCTTGGTGGGGTAACTATAGGCATAGTTACTTTGTTATCAACCACTCTGCCGAACGGAGGAGAGTGGTGATTGCATTTATCTCACCTACATTTTCATATTCATTACTAGTATTATCCGTTACCTCAAAGGCTGTTTTGTTGTTTTAGGATTAGGTATTGCGTTACACGAAACACACACCTTTGGTTTGGGCTTTATCTTGAGCCAACTGTTGGGTTAAATTAGTTACGGATTGTAGAAGCTGTTGGTTGGATTGAGCCATTGTTTGAAAAAGTTTTTGGCTCACTTGTATAAAGGTGTCAAGACGATCCGGTTGTGTGGGTGTAGTGGTCACGGGTGGTGTGACTGGAACTATTTCCCTTGAATTATTTATTGGTGGATTTTGATAGTTATTATTTACCGGAACGATACCTCTATTAGCATTATAATTATTATAATTACCTTGACCTTGTGCTTGACCTTGTCGAGGTTGCACTTGGTTGTTATAATTATTAAAATTACCTCGACCTGTCCTTGTCGTAGTGGGGCTTGGTTAAAAGCTTTAACAGTAGGCCTAACATATTGATTATTGTACCCTTGAGGTGTGACTTGTTGGTTATTTCTCCAACCGAAATTGGGATTTTGTCTCCAAGGGGCGTTAGGTTCACTATTAATGGAACAAGTTTGTTCATAGGCAATAGGACAGTGGGATTCGGGATGCTCAGGACTCCAACAGAAACTACATGGATTTGAATTTACATTCATAACGGGGATTGGCTTTTGTTGTACAGATATGGCATCTACCTTTTTAGTGAGGGATTCAATTAGAG
Organism: Coptis chinensis; assembly: GCF_015680905.1. Taxonomy (NCBI): domain Eukaryota; kingdom Viridiplantae; phylum Streptophyta; class Magnoliopsida; order Ranunculales; family Ranunculaceae; genus Coptis; species Coptis chinensis. The sequence continues at coordinate 99,806,157 of NC_141458.1, forward strand.
TTTTAAGCTCAGGATCTGATTTAACCTCAAACATACTAGTAGCCTTAACTGTAGAAGAAGAACTAGCGGAGGGGAGTGTCGTCACACCCCCCAATTATTATTACGCTTAGTTTGGTCCTCTAAAATTTATAAGCCTCAGAGGCTCCTTTACTTAAGAAACTACCCCATTCATTATGTCAAGGACTTCTTTATGGTGATGTTGAAGTCCTTTGAAAAGGCACGAACTAAGCGTGTCTTTTGCTAAGTTATGGTGTGGACACTCTATAAGCGGTCGGTGAAAGCGGTTCCAAGCCTCTGAAAATGTTTCATGAGGATTTTGTCGAAAAAAAATGAATCTTAGAAAGCATCTCATCCGTCTTTTAGGGTGGGTAAAATGTTCCATAAACAGTTGAACAAGTTTAGCCCACGAGTCCACGAATTAGGGCGCTTGGGCGGTTAACCAAGACGCCACCTTATCGGGCTAAGGTGAAGGGAATACCCTTAATTTAATTTGTTCAAACCAACCGTAGGATGGTGGAATGTTGTTAGGACTTGTTCAATCCTACGCGATCTTTGGTAAGGTTTTCATGGTCTAAACCATGAAAAACGGGTAACAAATTAAAATATTTGGAGGGATTCTCAAATCCCCATTTGGGTTTGCTAGAAACGATGCAAGATTTGGGGCTATCGCTCAAGGCTTTGTAGAAGTCCGAGAGAGGAGTCTCTCTTTCTTCCCCATTATATCGGGTATGGTGTGTGTGATAGTAGTTAGAGATGTAGTGTGTGGTATACTAGATAGACTTGATTGTTGATGTTGTTGTGTATTTTACGCGGTGTTTTATGCGACCGGACCTTAATCTCATGCAAGACTAAGTCGAGCTTAACTACACATGCAACACTCCAAACAATTTCGATATACTAGTATAAACCTCTAACAGGAGATCGCGAGGTGTGGAAGAAAGGAATACGATTCGTCCCTTGCTTCGCTTTATGAATAAGCGTCTTGTTTACGTGTTCAGTGTATATAAGAGAATAGAACACTGAAAAACTTGACAACTTCGGGTTCAAATCAAACCGTGGAAATCCCGGAAATTCGAGAAGGGCGCTGGGCGCCGCTTATCTTATGCGCTGCCAAGGCTCAAGGCAAAGTCGAAGCTCGATAAAGATGGCGGGTCGCTCTCTTTGGCCTTGGCCTTCGGTGTATAAGCGAAGTCCATGAAGATAGCGGGTCGCTCTCTTTTTTTCTGGGCGGCTTCGATGTATAAACGAGAAGTCCAAGAAGATAGGCGGGTCGGCGCTCTCTTTTTCTGGAAGGCGCTTCGATCGTTTTCTGCGGAATTTTTCCAAAACTGAAACGGCAACCACGTATGAATCAAACAAGGGTGGGTGGGTGAAATGGGACTTAAAAATTACTAATTCTATTATGAAAACAATGCTAAAGTGCAACTAAGATGGCAGCGGCGCCATTTGATAAAAGTGGAATGAATAGCTTACCGGCAGCGGCGCCATTTGATAAAGGTAAAATGAATAGTCTACCTACGTAATGAACGATGAATCCAAAACGTAAGTAAACTAAACTTTTTTCTTGATGTTCTCTTGTTTATCAAAGAATTATTCTACTCTCAACCAATTGAGATATAGGGGAGTAGATAGAGTTCGTTCCACTCCTAGTGCTCTAGCATGGATGTTTTCTAATCTAACTAGTCGTTTTAAAGTCTATGAGAGTTTCTGAAGGGAATTATACTACGATGCAACTACCCACAAGATGCAACTAGTCGGTTATCGATCAACTAATGGAATGCTACGTTGATTCTATGATAAGGAGTTAGAGGGGATTGATTCCACCTTAACTCAACTTAATCCACTAACGACGAATCGTCGTCATCCCAATCGAACCGCTAGCAGAACAATTGGTTATTCCTAATCCCAATTATACATGGCATTTCTACCAATTATAACTAGCATGTGAACAATTAAACCCATTCTCATGGTGAACTAATCATTTCTAGAGTGGAATAGAAAATACGACGATTCTACGATAATCGGAATCAAGCTTTCATCAAGGCTTCACAACCCCCTCTAATGGAGGTTTAGCCTTGAATCATTCCGCAATCATTTCCATTTATATTAAAACTAAACATAATATAAAGCATTGACATTTATTTAATTAAACAATAATAGAAATCTAATTAATAACTATGAAATGATAACGAACAATAATGGAATTTAGATCTAGAAATCGAAATTGACAAAATAACTATTTTTATTATCTAATCAATCAAGAACAATAATTTGAGGGTTTAATCTAAAACAAGAATTGAAATGAAATTAAACTTAATTAAACTAATGAAAACTAGATCTAGAATTAAGGTTTAATGGAGGCTAACTAATCTAATTTATTTTCTAACCTAACTATCTACCATTAACAAAGACTTAAGCTTTTGTTTTTATACATCCAGATCCAAAATTCGTGCATGGGCTTGGAGCCATGGGTTGGGCCCAGAGAATCAGGCCCAAAACCCAATTCTTTAGTCCAAAAAGGCCTCTTCAGCTGCAGTTGACTTCCACAGACTTTTCGTCCACTTCTGCTCCTCTGATTGGGTCAAGGCTTGGACCATTGCAAAGCTCTTTCGAGGAGGTCGTTTTTGACATAAGGTATGCCCAATTCCGTCTGAGTCCAAAGATACGGCTTTTTGAAGTTCTCAACGACTTTTGCTCCTTTATCTCGCTAAAAGTGGTACATTTTCGCACATAATGGACTTTGAAACTGAAATGCATAAAAACGCGTGTCGGTGTTAACTCTTACTTATTATTCACATAATTGGTCTAACAGTATGATTATTAAGGGGTTAAAACTACAGTTTTGGGCTCTTATCATATTGTCCTGACATACATGATATTACATTGCATGTATCATCCTAGAAATTCTAGTAATAATGGTGCGAACCAAGACATAACGGTGCCTAACAGGATGATACTTTGTGTGTATCGTCTTGACATACTTCCACTATGCCATTTTAACCTATTTCTCAACAAGATGCAATTTGTACTTATCAAACGTCATAAATTTCAAATGTGTGGATACCACTAATTATACAATCGACAAAAGAAAAAAATGAGGCGCACAATCGATTTCCAATTAGATGCCATTACATGAGATTTCATTACTTCTCTTTTTCGGATTCCACTCTTTTCTTCGAATTTCCTAAGAATCATATGGAACGAAAATTTGAACCAACTAACAAAATCCATATTCAACCAAATACTATATTTTTGAATTATTTATAGTTATTTATAAGTTCCTCAAGTTACACACTTATCCTAAAAGCTAGGTGCCTAAGTATCATCCAAAATAGATCATCATATTTATCCATCAATATCCAAAATGCTATTGTGTAGCTATTGGACTCCACCCTACTAGAAAATTTTCCTAACTCGTACCATTCATTGACGCGGGCAACATTCATTCCTCCAAGGCTCCAAGTGAGCTGCAAAATCCTAGCTCACATCATTAACACTCAAAACTCACAAAGCATTATACGTAGTAAAGTATGTCATTAAAAATGCTTCACTAAAAATTAGTATATACAAATAATTGTTTATATCATTATGTTTGACATACACGATAGTATGTCATCCGAATAGTCATATCTAATAAAGTATGTCATAAGTAACACCTTACGAAGTACTATGTAAACATAGCGTTATATGTGCTTATAAATAACATACATAGTATAGTATGTCATAAAAAATATCATAGCGTACCGTCATACATAACAAAGTACATACCCAATGCAGTACGAATGTATTCCATAGAAATAATTGTATATGTGCTTATAAATAACATACAGAGTATAGTATGTTATGCAAAATTTCATAGAGTACAGAGTATGTGATCTACTACCAAAACATGGATATATATTATAAAAAATGCCATATAGGCTGTAGTATGTAATTAATAGTTGTATAAACAAAAAGTATATCATACTTTATGGGTGGTCCCATGGAACAATGTAAAACAATTGTTTAAGAGGATATCGTATGTTAATAAGAGTTATATACGTTTGGTAGTATGTCATAAGCGCTACAATCACTGATAGATATGACACTATATATGTCATACTCGAATGTTATGTCACTTTGTATAACATATGTCAATAAGAGTTTTATACATTTGGTAGTATATCATAAGCGCTAGAATCACAGATAGATATGACACTATATATGTCATACACGAATGTTATGTCACTTTTTATAATATATGTCAATAAGAGTTTTATACGTTTGGTAGCATATCATAAGAGCTAGAATCACAGATAGATATGACACTATATTTGTCATACTAGAATGTTATGTTACTGTTTATGACATATTCCTTTGCAACCGCTCCAACCTTCTGTTCGGCGCTATAAGAATGAACGAACAGATCCATTTATGAACATATCAATGTCATGCTAACTGACATATGTATGCTGATGGTCTTGTCTCATGGTGAGGGACAACCCCAACATCCCAACAATAAGAAACAGCAGAATATACAATGCTTGTCAATATAGCATATAGAATATTGCTCTATTTCATTGATTAAACCAAAGAAAATAACACCATAGATACTGCTACAAAATAATTTAGAAGCCAATCTTTAAATCTTCACTATTGTGCAACAAATAGCACATGCTCCACTTGATCTAACTATTACAAAAATGCTTACAAAAATCTTGTTAGAAGATTAGCAACAACTTCTCTAAAGCTTAGCAGCATTGTACTCCTCTTTCCTAACGCCAACTAATATCCGTATCTGGGAAAAGACTCTCCCATCATCACTATAAAACTTTCCAACATTGAATTTCTCTGAAACCTTGCTCCCAACCTCATCCACGAGAAATGCTATAAGTTCAATAGGAGAAAAATAGTCACTATAATGGTACAATCTAAGTTTAGTTTACTCTCTACTAGAAAAATTACGTCAGTAAAAATTGTGTCATACCTTCCAAATCTGGACACCTACACTTTGTGTGCTCCAGTAGATCGACACTTGCTACATTACTTGGTCTTTCAAGATCCTCCCACTTCATTACCAACTTCCACTATGCCCACCAAACAAGCAACATTACTTTGAACAACATGAAAATAACAAACAAGAAACATTTTCTTGCGTTTACAAAAGAAGATAACGCGCCAAAATTATCACTTACATCCAAGATCTCTGTTTAACCCGCATCATCATCCTCACTCACATCGGCAACTCCTGCAGCACGCTCAACATAGTTGCGCCTAGCACTTAGACCTGTAAAACAATGCACCACAAGAAAAGATATTGACCGAATACAAATCGGAATCAACAAACTTTCATAACTATTTATTTAATGTTAATAGACAAGTGAGAATATGGCAACGGTATAAGAAACTTACCCCCATCCTTTGGATGCAAAAGTGTACATGTGGGCCTTGTGTGCCCGACGATACCACAGTGGCCACACTTATTTTTTCTTGTCTTATTCTGATCTTTCAATCTACTAGGTTTATGTGGCCTACCCTTCGATTTTACGTGTGGTGGGTCATTAACAAATGGACGATGGGTGGTTTTAGGTGAGGTGAAAGGCATCTCTACCTTGGTGGTGCCTTTAGAAGATGGAATGCCATCCATTGTACCACTTTCTGGTGGAATATAAGGCATTTCAAAGGGAACTTGTGGACTGCCTTCAGAAGCTCTAGAAAAAAATGATGACATGGATTTAAAAGCTTCACTATTTTTTGCTATTTGAGAGGCCCACAAACATATCTCCTTGCATTTCCCTATAATCTCACTATGGTGAATAATGGAAGCGACCTCGAAGAAAAAAATTGGATCGTGATTTGGAACGACGGATTTCACTCGTGTCCATCTCTTTAAAAATAGTTCGGGGTATTTCACGAAGGTCCTCGTGTTTGTAAACTGAAATTATATGTTTACATGAAAATCCAAATGACCGAAATAGCCCACATGAACATTTAGCATCCCCTCCTAAAAGGTTGTATTCCACACTCGTCTTTTTTTTGCTGCTCGGATGATGACCGATGGTGTATACACGAATATTGTCACCCATATCACGTTTATCTTTTACGGTGTACATTGCTTCCTCTTCTAGCCTTTGCATATTCAATTAAGTGGCTACTAAATGAAAGGCTTCGTCGTTGCAGTCCTTACCTCTTCTTCGTGCTTTGGTGACGGATATTTGCAACTCGCCAATTCTATTTTCCCAAATAGCTCAAACAATTAGATCCCGTGCTTAACATGATGTCACATAACATAGTTAATAGACTCGCGGCGTTGGTTGCTTCTATAACCGCCAAAGAACTCACCATGAAGATATGATTCTGCCCATCTCGCCCATTTCTTCTGTACCTTCATCACCCATGTGTTATGACTAACTTCATATTTTTCCACTAGCTGTCTCCACCTTTCTTCGAACTCTCCCCGAGAATATTTCATAAACATAATAGAGTTGAACTCTGTTGCAAATCCAGGGATTTTGACATTGGTGAAGCAATTTTTCAATACGTGCCAAGAGCATAGCTAGTGTTTCAAATCTGGAAGAATAGATTTCAAAGCTTTACGAATTGCTAGGTCACCATCGGTAATGACTGATTTAGGGTGTTCACCACACATTAAGTCAATAAATGATTTCAATGCCCACTTATAAGTCGTCGCGACTCACTTATGATCAAAGCAAAACCAAAAACTATAGTCATAGGGTGGTTGTTGATTCCAAAGAAACACAACGATGCGACATCCAAGATCGATTGCTCCCGATGTTGAATCAAACAATAACACATCACCAAAGCTACAAAGAATCCAAGCGGGAGGTGGAATCCACCTAAAATAGCCCACCATCTGCCCTCGCATTTAACTCATAGTTGTAATAAAATAAAGGATCTAACTTCACCTTGTCCTCCATAATAGCAAGCAGTGTGTTGGCGTCGCCATCAATACAGCGATTTCTCCTCTCTTTTCCCTATTTTGTTATACAAGTTTTTTAAGTAAAACCAACATTAAGGAAACCTCCAGCTATATGTGCAAAGTGACCCATCACTTGGCATTTACGAACACCGACATCATTTAGGCACGTAGCAAATTCCAACGCTTCTTGACTCACATTTCTATGTGACCAAATAAACATTGAACTCGGATGCGGTACAAGTGGATGTGTATGTTCCCTAATAAACTCTTTCACAGTCCACAACTTTGCTTCAGAATAAAAACAACAACAATGTGGGCTTTACAATTGAACCTAGTGACCTGTCTGAGTGTTCTTTTTGGGTGTCATCGATTGGAGTTTATCTACATGTCATTCACCTTCGGCTGAACACATAAATCTCCGCTTAATAGCAACTCTATTTGGATGAATTCTATAAACATCCTTATGAACACCGAAGCCGACTGATTTGGCATACTCATTATAAATAGTATAGGCCCCGTCCGAGGTCTTGAACTGTATAGATAAAAATATTGTTTTGTCTTCTATATAAGCCCTATATGTATCGGACTTCTTGAGATCACTATCACTACCGTCAATATTTTCATTATCCATCGAGGAAACAGTTGATTCCACATCCACAGAATCACTTTCATCAAACGCAAAACTTTCAAAACATAGACTTCTAAGAAACTCTTCGTCATCAAGCCTTATTTGATTCTTCATAGGAGCGCCTACTTAAATAAAGAAAACTTATTTTAGTACAAATGACCTAAATATGAAAAATTCTAATGTACCTTAAAGAGTAGAGGAAAGACTAAATCGACTTCAGTGATTGGATGATAAACTAACCTCAATGTTAGAACGTATTCAAGTCGTGTAGTGTTGTTGGTTGCTGTCACTCTTTTTTGCTCTACTTCCTTGCTGTAAACTTTAGAGAATGAAAGAAGTAAATGATTGACCATGAATTTAAGAAGAGGTGAAAGGGGTGAAGATTTGGGCATGCAATCTAATTGAGAAGAATAGAATATACGAGAAATTGGGGACGAAGGAAAATATGTGAAATGCCAACGCTACCCCTAGGTGGGCACTTCGGCTACCGGTTATGGGTTGGAAAATATGTGGTCAGGAATCATGCATAGCAAAACATCACGCATACTGAAGAAGCCCTATTAATTGTTGGCTAAATCTATGGTGCACGAGATGTACCGAAAGTTTTGGTGCGCACGATTTCTAGCCACACAATGGGAGGGGTAGAACCGGAAGAACAGGAGGGTAGAACCGGAAGAAAAAGATTTTAAAAAATAGCATCATAATTTTGTCGACAATATAAACAAAAAATGGGTTTCCATTTCTAAAACTAAACCTGAACGAATCAAAGAAACTACTCCAAATTGCTGCTTCTTCTTCTTCTTCTTCTTCACCTTCAAACTGGTTCTTCAATATCTAATGAGGTTTTTGGACCAAAGGGTGGTTCTTCTTCTTCTTCAAAGAATAACTCTGCAACTGGGATTTTTTACTCTGTTTTCGCACACCCATCAACGGTACTCTTGAACAAATGATTCTTTTTTCTAGGGAGTTTTGCTAGTTTTGTCTTTGATCATACATTCTATTACTTGGTTGTTGATTGATTATGTTATTTGATTGGTTCTTTTGATGAGAAAATGGTAACTTGGACTATATTTAACTTTTTGGTTAGTTCTATTATTATTATTTAAGTTGAACTTTACACCATGGAAACTAAAAAGAACTAGAGTTGATTTTATTTTATTTTTTAAGTGGAAATTTTATTGATCGATAAGGAATTTTACAAATAATTAAGACAAGCGTGCAACAAGTTTAACCCGCAAGTCCTTCACGAATAGCAAATCATATTCTTCTAAAAACAAACTCGTTAGAACCAAATTTGTCTGGCCCATTATATATAAAGAGGCAAAAGTGGAACTCCCAAGCTCAAATCGATAAATCTAGGTCCCGAACGCTGCTTGAAATGAAGTTCCGCATAAATAATTCGCAACTTAACTTTAAGCAAGGATAAAGTAGTAAAACGCTTAATTTCGCGACCGGACACACTCATGGCCCGGGCGTATGATGAGTCGTGCTGATAGGTAGGTGGCAGAGAATGGTTTCAAATTGATACCATCCATCCGCAAAGAAAGAAGACACGCACTAATTCAAAACCAAATTGGCTTGAATTAACATAAGCTAAAAACAAAACATTTAAAATGGCAAAAGGACAAAAACTTGGTCAACAAAATGAAAATAAAGTTTGTTTTGAATGTCTCAAAATGGAGATAAAAAAAAACCTTTAAATCATTCACGGGACACCCCAGGATCGCCTATATATATAGAGGGTCACGTATTTCATTATAAGGTCTTCAAAGATATTAATGCTTTTAGCTACGCTTTTAGTTTTTTTTCTTCAAGACTTTACCTTCCGCCCATTTTATTTCAAAGTACTAATACAAGAAGTTATTTTTACCCTTTATAGTCAATTTTGTATTTTTGTCTTGTTTAATTTCGGGTTCTACATTTATTTACTTAATGTATATACGCTAGTTTTATTATTCCTACTAGATGATTTTCAGCAATCCCTCGTGGGGAGGGCTATGCTACTCATATGAAAATCTGATTGACTCTGTTAATATTCTAGAATCACTACTTAGGAATTCAGGGCATAGAATTAACATCCTGGGCCCTAAAATGATCGAGACTATACAAAGTTGAGGTCGATGCTTCCAGACAGTTCGCTACACTCTAAAAATGTTCCCGGCCACGACTGGTGTCGACAAATACTCCAATTGGCCCGGCAAACCGATGTGAACTTGTGCCGTAGCTGGAAATAATATACCGTAGATGAGGTATTATCAAACTCCTTATGCTTAGTGAAATGCTACCCCTAGATGACGGGTATGACTAGGATCAATATTTACCGCCGCCTCCAAAACGAGACGAATTAGAGATGAAAAGTGATTTAGTAATAAAACTCCGTTGAAAATGATTCTCAGATGAGTACGATTAACTCTCCCCTGCTTTCTACTTTTTTGTTTACCTATATATAATCACCGTAGTAATTTATTTTTTATTTTGCATTACCGTTATTTTAATTAAAAACCAACCAAAAAGAAAACCTAAAAAATCCTACTCACTTTTAAAGTGTAACTCCAAAATTGAACCCATCCGAGCCCTTTTAAGGTTTGACGATCCCTTTCTCGACCTATCCTACCAATCCCACGGAGGTAAGGTAATTTGACTAAAAACGCATCGACTATAATGGACGCTGGACTTTGACTTTGACTGGATCTGCGGACTCCTTTACTTTGATCGTGGACCCTAACTTAAGGAAATAAGTAACTCAAAACCAATAAACGCTCGTGTAAAAGAAATTTCGATCAAATGGTATACCAATACCGACGCCAAGGACTCGACTTAACGTGAATAACCGGAATACATCTATAAAACCCCTCCCTTTACCTCATCATCTTTTAATTTTCATTTCGCTATAATACTAACTCTTTACCGTAATTTTTTTCTACTAACAAATAACTGTGGAGCCAAGTTGTTTATTTTCATTAGCACAAATTTTGCAATTCAGGAATTTGAAGTAATTAAACAGCATGCTAGTCTCGACTTTTAGACCTAATTAGTAAGCGTTTAAACTAACCCCGAGTATCAACACTGCCTTTCTCGTGCATGTGCCACTCTCCTTTCTTTCGACTCTTTCGGGGCTCTTTTGGTCCCCATTTAGTAAGCATAAGCTCGGGAGTAGTCGACATAATGGTAGGAATCGCGGACGCTGTGCGTTTCAAACTTTTAAACTCCTCAAACTTTTGTCGAGGGATATTATTTGCTATAACCTCGCTTTTACCTCGTGATATTTTGTATGTTGGGTATGAGAACTCCTCGGTAATAAAGGTGGTTCGTCATCATATATTCACGCAATAATAATTAATATGATTCAATATATTTTGATATATGCATAGCGCCAAACCACCGCTAGAATATTTTTGTATGTGTATGTTACATCAATTCACGACGCCGTATTCATAATTGCATGAGTTCGTTCTACATTCCCTAGCTCACGATAACTTGGTATACATAGTCGCGACGATAGGTAATATAGATTTGCATGGGTAGACTTTCTCGCCAGAACTAGTATATGTTAGTTAGTTTCTATTTTAGCATCTATCGCTTTTAATTGTATATTTCAGAATCACGCCTATCACTACTACGAATTAATTAAAAAATAAAAAATAAAAAAAAAAAAATAAAAAAAAAAAAAAAATAAAAAAAAAAACTGGTAGTAATTAAAAATTTCATCTAAATCATCTTAATAACACCCCGCATAATACACCATCATAAATCATCATCCTATTCCATCGCTTTTAGGAAACTTGAGAGAAAAAATCGAGGTCATTTAATTAAGGAACGTATAGCACGAACAACCTCCCTCAATTCTCTCAGTAACCCCGGCTGAATATTCACATGCTATCCTAGCTTCCCCGCCGAAGTTAGCAAATGTACTCGTGAAGACGCGGGTTTAAACTCCCTCCTTCCTAACTTCTAAAACTCCACCATTATTCGCTCCTTTATGAAAGACTAAATTAAAATTCATATTTGTATTTATCACTGGCCCGTAAAATATAAGGAATTAGAACTTACATATCATCAAGCCGAAAATACAAGAAACAAATCATATTATGTTATCTCCTAGGCATAGTTCCTCCTCCGTGAATCAACCCTCACAAACATCTCCGCTTCCATTATCTCCTTTAATTATGGGTCAAGAAAAATCTCACAAATGAAACCCTTTCGGATTTCTATATCGCCTTTTACGCGAAGCGACTCGCCTCGCGATTAAACTCGACGCATTGTAGGTGATTTTCAGATTCGGCCAAACATTTTCGGTTTGTTACCTGCTTACCATGGTTTAGACCATGAAAAACCGTATTAATCATCTTCGCCGGATGCAACAAGTAGTCACCACTTTCCGCCGCATCCGACCGCTACTAACGGTAACAAGTCTTGCTTTAGGTTGTTTCCCTTCACCTTAAATGATAAAGTTTTTTGCCTCACAAGCACCGCAATCCATTGACACATGGGCCAAACTTGTTCAAGCATTCATGATAAAGTTCTATACTTAAGAAAACTACGTAAATGCTTCAAAAGATTCAATTCTTTTCGCCAAGACTTCCCGTGAATCCTTTTCGGAAGCGCGGAGCAGATTTTATCGATCTACTAATAATGTCCCCATCATCAACTCGACACCGGGCCAGATAGTCCGTTTCATTCTTTAATGGTCTCTCTCGACCATCAAAAGGAAACATTAGATATCATGAACGGCGGTTGTTTTCTATGGACAAGGGCGCCATCAAGCATACATTTTTCGAGAAACAGCCTCAATGGCAATCATCGGGGTAACACCGATTCTTCTAGATCTTCTAAAGACACTCCTACCAAAGTTACGCCTATGTTCGAGGTCAAACCCGATCCGAATTAAAAAAATCTAATCGAGTCCCTAAACAAAAGGTCAATGCTCTTTCGTGATAAGTAAATGAACAAAACCCAAACAGTGTCATGGTCGCCAACGCTTCCCCATGCCCTCTTTGCTTAAGTCCCGAAAGCATGCCGATTCTTATTGTCCTTTGGTATACGAAAGTGTCCTCCCCAACCTTCAAGAGGGTTTGTGGCTTTCTTAACATCCCTAACGACTCCTTGGCAATAACATCCGGAATTTAGCTTGCACCCCCGGCCCAACAACAAGCTACTTCGTGGCAAAATAACGCTCCCTCAGATTTACCACCCGCTAACTATAATTCCTATCGCCAAGGAAATCCTCCATAATTTCAGCAAGTGGCAAAGTAATTTTCCCAACAACGCAAATATGGGATACCAAAACAACCAAACCTTTGTTCCCGCTAACCAAGGATATGGCTACCAAAATCAACCCGAATAATAACCGCGGAACTAGTTCCCCGCCGCCTCCTTTAAGATAATCCACAACCGATAAAACGGGCTTAAACTTTCCCCGACATACATGAATCAACAGAATCAAATCCTAGCTTCTATCCAACAGCTTTCCTTCACCGTTAGCTCAGATAAAAGTCAAAAGGGGGTTCCCCGCCAAGCCCAAACCCTAAGCCTACAAACACCGCCTTTGAACTCAACAATGCACTGTGACCTAGTAATCCAAGCCGTGGTGAGGTAAATGCCATTACTACTCTTCGCTCGGGTCCAACCATCGATAATAATATACATATGCCGACGAGAGGAATCAATTTTAAGCCACGACTAACATCCTTCCAACTCCTACCCTCGCAACCTATAACGGACGGGTTGTGCCTTCAAAATCTATACCTACGCCCCTAGGAAAAGATACCATTGATCCTTATACGCCGATTCCGCCCTAAAAGTTCCGCTCCCCGCCCGCTTGGTAAAGAACAAACATGACTAACATTTTGATGAGATCCGCGAAACCTTCAAAAATTTGACCATAAACTTACCTTTCCTAGATGCGCCAAAGCATTTGCCCAAGCATGCCAAGTTTTTTAAAAGACATGTGCACCACCAAACGACGCATCGTAATGTACCTCAACAAGCCGCCTCACCGAAAGCTTCTCGACACCACTACCAATGGTGTGGTAAAGCACAAGGACCTGTGTCGATTAACCGTATCATGCACGCTAGGGCTTATTAAAGTATACCGCTATCGCGACTTTTTGTAATCTAGGTGCCAAGTTTAACCTACTTCCCTACTACTTATTTAAAGCGCTTAGGTCTTCATGAATTGAAACCTACCAATATGACTCGCGAACTCGCGACGCTTCCATCAAGTACCCAAAAGGCATAGTAGAGAACGCTATAGTAAAGGTCCAAGATTTTACTACCCAGCTTGATTTTGTCATTCTAGATAATCGGCGGTAGCCGGATCCATCCCTATCATCTTAGGACGCCCTTTCCTTGCAAATCGCCAACGCCTTTATAAATTGTTTGACGGTTCAATGACATTGTCTTTCGAACCTTTCTCACGAACTCAACGGTTCAAATTAATGAAACAGCTTTCCGATCCTATAATGGAGGGCTTAGATTAGCTTGGTCGATAGTCCGAACATGATTATTTCGCAAACTCTTTTCCCCGCATTTAGATACACCAATTTCTTTCTTTGATAATCCGGAGTTTGACGATTACTCGCATACATAAGGGGAGGTCCATGCATTATTAGAGTCGTGACCACTATTTGACCCTAATGCTTCGTGCAAACTAATTCGTGAAGAACCGGATTCGCTTTTTTCCATCAAGAGATGATCCTCACTTAATCCTTGATCCCCAATCCTCCAACTCCGATTTAAAACCTTTACCCCCCGATTTGAAGCGGCATCTCGATCCCGGCGGTAGTCACCCTATAATAATTTCTTTTCACTTGACTACGTATCGGCAAGAGGCACGCTTTGATTCATGTCATTCGTGAATACCGGCCCGCTTATCTGGATGGTCCTTAGATGATATCAAGGGAATAGACCCTAGCATATGCACGATCGTATACATCTTCATGACGCACAAAGACATCACGAGAACCAATAACGCCGCCTTTAATCCCGCCATGAAGGAAGTAGTGAGAGAGGAAGTTCTACGCTTATTTGATGCGGTATCATATACCCTATCTCGATAGTGGATCGGTTAGTCCTGGCCCACGCTTGTTCCCAAAAAGTCCGCATTCAAGTTGTGCAAAATGAAAGTGGTGAGTGCATCTCCACTGTGATTCCTTTGAAATGGAGAATTTGCATCGACTATCGCGAAACTTAATGCCGTAACCCGTGAAGATCACTTCCTCTCCCATTCATCGACCAGATGCTAGAACGCTTAATGGGTCATGCCTACTACATCACTTTCTTTTGATGGCTATTCCGATACTTCCAAATTGTCATCGATCCCGCCATCAAGAAAAGACAACTTTCACGTGTCCCTTTGAACCTTTGCATACGCATCGAACGCCTTTTGGTCTTTTGTAATGCCCCGTGCACTTTCCAACGCTGCATGCTTCACATTTTAGTGATATGGTGGAACGCTATATGGAAGTCTTCATGGACGACTTTTCCATTTACGGAAATTCCTTTGACGAATCGTTTATCCAACCTTTCTAAAGTATTAACGCTGTGTAAGAGAAAAAATCTGGTACTCAATTGGGAGAAGTGTCATTTCATGGTTACCAAAGGACTTGTTCTAGGTCATATTGTTTCAAAAGACGGATAGAGGTTGATAAAGCTAAAATTGTTAAAATTTCTTCGCTACCCTTCCCACGCATAGTTCGATATCCGCGCTTTTTAGGCCACGTACTGGTTTTGTGAGATTCATTCAGATTTTTCTAAAGTTGCCGAATTTTAACCAATCTCCTACTTAAGGATGCAGATTCGATTTCAATTTCAATTGCAAACAAGCTTTTGATACTTTAAAACCGCCTCGACTACCGGGCCCTATCATTCAACCCCCTTGATTGGTCTCAACCATTCGAATCGATGTGACGCTTTCAGCGACTTTGCTATTGGTGCCGCATAGGCTAACGACGGACGACAAAACCCGCTGTCATTTACTACGCTTAGTAAAACTCTTTAACGACGCTCAACATAATTATACCACAACCGAGAAAGAGTTCCTAGCTGTTGTTTATGCTTTGATAAGTTTCACTCTACCTAGTTGGAACATCGACCATAGTATATAATCACTATGCCGCAATTCGGGTACTTACTCATGAAAAAGGACGAAAACAACGATTGTTCTCACGATCCTTCTCTTTACAAGAATTCACCCCTCGAAATCAAAGACAAGAAAGGAACCGAAAATGTCGTGAGCCGACCATTTATCAAGGTCGGTCAGACATCGATAGTGATTCCGGGTTATCGGTGATTCCTTCCTGCATCTAATACTTGTACTTCTATTTTCATCCCCATGGTACGCCGGATATCGTTAACTACCTAGTTACCGGGGAAGTCCCTCCTTTTGGTCACGCCCCGATCATAAAAAGTTCTTATCCATCAGAAAATATTATTTCGATGAACCCTACCTCTTTAAGCATTGTTCCGACCACCTCATTCGGCCGCTGCATTCCCCGACCGGGAACACACCGACGCTTTATCCTTTTGCCATGAACAATCTTATGGAGGTCATTTCAGTGGAAAGAAAACTACGCCAAGGTGTTACAATGTGGTTTTATCGCCTACCCTTTTCGCGATGCACACCTAACATTGTGCGTAGCTTGCATTCGCTTGTCAACACCTAGGTCGAATTACCAAACGAAATATGATGCCCCTAAATCCTATATTGATTGTGGAAATTTTTGATGTTTGGGGCATTGATTTTATGGGACCCTTCCCCTATTTCTCAAGGTTTTCTATACATTTTAGTCAGCCGTAGACTATGTGTCCAAATGGATTAAGGCACTCGCATGTCGCCGAATGACCATAAGATCGCCGTGGAGATTTGTAAAAGAAAACATTTTCTCTCGCTTTGGTGTTCCCAAAGCTATCATCGCTGATGGGGTACACATTTTGTAACAAAATTTTTGGTTTTAATGAAAAAATATGGAGTTACTCACAAGGTTGTACTCCATACCACCCACAAACGAAAGGGCTAAGGGAAGTCTCCAAATGTAGAGATAAAGTCTATTCGAGAAAAACCGTCAACCCATCAAGAAAGGACTGGTCTCTCCGGGCTTATCGGATGCCTTGTGGGCATACCGAACATCATTTAAGACACCTATAGGATGTCTCCTTACCGCATTGTTTTTGAAAACCTTGTCATCCGCCAAATAACTTGAGCACCGCGCCTTTTGGCCATCAAAAGCCTCAATTACAATATCATCGAGGCAGCGAAGTTTAAAACCGAATTAAACGAGCCGGAGGAGATTCGAGTGATGCTTATGATCTCTCAAAATCCTACAAAGCTAATATGAAAAGAGTGCACGACAAGCACATTTTATGTAAGGATTTCAAAATTGGCCAAAAGTTTTATCAGATAACCTCCGTTACACATCTTTCCCCGTAAATTGAAAACACGATGGTCCGGTCCTTTCATCAGGTCACCGTGAAACATTATGGGGCAATCTCTTTGCTTAATCCAAAAGATAACAGTGAATTTCAAGTCAATGGACAACGCCTAAAAATATTACCACCTAATTACGCCACCAGATGTTGAACAAACTCTTCTTCGTAATCCAGTATACATCGACTAGATGTTTCATTTGGCGCGCACTAATCCTGTTTCTATAGAGGGTACGCATTTTGGTAGCCGGGCCATCTTCTATCTTATGATCTCCAAAGTTCTTTGAGGTGTGTGGTTGTGCCACGGAACCTTAGTCCACCTAAAACTCTTTTACGTAACCGAGTATAAATGTCTTCGCACCACGAAAGCAAACGGCTTTTCGTAAACGATGGGTACCCAAAATTTCACCTCCTTCCTTCTCTTCCCTTTTCTACTTTCTACCTCGCTAACTTCAGCTAATCATTTGGTGTAAGTCTCACTCATCATGAATAGGAAATGGTCGTAAGTTCTTTTGCTCGTCGAACGACGCGGCGCGAAGGACGGGTGGTGTATGCATTGCCAAACACCCTTCGGCTTCAGGCCCCGACTTCCTATCCGATACTAGCCAGCTTTAAGGTATACTTTTGTCTAACACCAGCGCGCAGATAATCTTCGCCGCCGCCACCGCTTCTCCCACCTCGCCTTGAGAATCCGACGTTAAAAGACTCGATTCCTTTAAGGATCCGACGTTAAAAGACTCCACCTTGTACATATGTTTATTTTGTTACCTTTTCCTTTGCATTAAGTTTTGCACAAGGGATTCGTGTCAAACCTCGATGTTGCATACTTGGAACACAAACGGCAATGGATTCCACCGCACTCAACCCTAGAATTGGTTACTTTGAGTCCCTTGGGCGGTTTGAGGATAGCCGTGATGTAAAAGGGCAATATTATTAGATCAGAAGGCCAGACGGTCCAGATGGGTACAATCCCGCCCCCTAACCCCATAATACATAGAGGTGAAGCCACACCCGGGCCGATTGGGTTCGCCTCCGGTTAGAGCCTTTTTTACATGACAGTTGTCTATGATTTAAGATGGTGACTCCCCGACATCCAGTGTTTTTCATGTATATCTCCCTTTGTATGTAAATAAAAACCTTTACACTTTCCTCCTTAAAAAAAAAAAAAAAAAAAAAAAAAAAAAATTGTGGCTTTCAAGAATGACTCATATAATTGATAGAATTTTTCGTGCCGATCGCTTCGATATCTCATTCGGCTCAATTCGAGTCCAAACGAAGTCGGGTACGATTTAGATTTTAGGTTTAAATCAGGCTTTAGGCTTGATTTGGGCTTCGAGAAAATTTTGGCCCAGCCCAAATATCGATTTCTCGGTCCATTTAAACCCAAAATACCCGATCATCACACGCCACAAATCCACGCTTCGCCTTCCTAAAACCGGATCTTGCTCCCTCGAATCAGTCTCGCATCGCAGACAGCCCACACTAAAACCAGTCTCACATACGAGACCCTCACAGTTCGATCAAGATTTCCTTCCGCGATCATCCAAATTCTTCCCTCATCAATAATCAATAACCATCCTCCTCTTAGATCAGCAATGGCTGGAAACAGACGGATTTGTGTGGAAATTTTTGGAAATTTGTTTGAAAACGGATGTTTGCTCCATTCTTTGATCAATGAAATTCACTCTGAGAGGATGGGAGAGTTTGTTATATACCAATGGAGGGCTTTATTCTAAGGATTTGGTGATGAAATTCTATGACAATGGATGCTTTAATGGCGCACCATTTTGATCACCGCCGGGGGTGCGCGCCACGGTCACACCGTGTTGCTCTCCCGATCACGGGCATTCCACGGGTCGACCACGGATCGACTTCAAGAGCAGTCCGTACCCACGGACTTACTTACCTAATGCTCGACACGCTTTATCGAGGGAGAGTACAACATCGACGGAAATGCGCGCTGTGATCAATGCGCGCGATTTTAACCAGCCTAGCAAAGGACTCAATGGCCGGACTGAACGCCATTGGCACCTCGCCTTCCGACATCAACAAGACCTTCCTCCACCTTCTCCGATCCTTCAGAGCAAAAGGGTAACTTCTGCATCGCTACCTTTCTTTTGATATTATCACACATGCCACTCTTAGGTCAGTCCTTGCCGCTCTAGTAACGCAAGTCATGATTAATAATATGGGCTTTCTCATTCACCACCCTCTACTCCCTATACCACAATATGAGAATATGCCGGTGTTTAAGAAATGCATACAAGACCCTTTGGGAACCCACAAAGCACCTAGGGCTGCCGAAAGCACGCTTAGCGTAGGATCCTCTCACCCACCATACTTTGATGAGACGCCATGAGTAAGATCACCCAACCCATAGAGGCCCTATGTGCAGTGAATGGGTCCGAGAGACATGTACACCTCGCCAGGTATCAATGAGACGCACTTTGGGCGAAGTTAAGGACCGATATGACCACTCGCCACGAAGTCGATGATGACAAAGATGGGTGAATTCCAAAGAGGAAATGAGAGCCTCCATGATCGCATTTCAAGACAATATGCTTACTCGCCAACCGGTTCCAAATAATGATCATGGCGAAATGAAGATCGGGCTCTGTGCTCGTGTGATGGATACTCTTGGTGATATCCAGAGCGCTTAGCCTCCACGGAGCTCAGATCGCACGACGCCGCAGGACTCCTCGGTTCTTCTTCCGCAGCACCCCGAGGACTCTCGCAAAGCACTGCAGGATCATCGAGCTAGTTTTATTTTTCCTCGGTCTTGTATAATATTTATATCGATATTTTATTTACGATTTGCACTTTCTAGCTTAATAGTAGATGGTTCCTAATTATTTTTATCTTGATATATTAGCTATATCTAATAGTATATAGGTAGGAACATATATTGCTAATAATAAATTATATACATATATATATAAATATATTTCATATGTCATACTTAAACAACAAATTTTAACGTAATTAACACGCTCGTAAACCAATAATGAAAACGATCAAAAACGGTCAAAACGGGTCATGAACCACATCTAAAAACGGTCATGAACCACAACTAAAAAACGTCGTAAACGGTCATGACCACATCTAGAAAACGGTCGAAAACGGCAATTTTCTTTCTATAAATAAGTTCAACTCTTCCTCCATATTCACTCATTTCTTATTCTTCCCTCTACACTTCTTATTCTAAAAAACGCTTTTAGATCACTCCAAGTTCAAGATTCATGGATGCACTAGAAAAGTTTGAGCAAAGCAGCTTTTTTGAATATGCTACTCAAGTTTTCATGCTCGGTTGTTTTGTTATAGTCATGTTGTTAATGTGGCATATAATTCTATCTAATATTTAGGTTTGTAGTTAAGTCATCGTGATCATTATGTTGTGTTTCCATACCATTGTACGCTCTACATCCTATTGTGATAGTATATCTACATTTTCCTTGCCCTTTCTACTTGTTTAAAAAAAAAAAAAAAAAAAAAAAAAACTCCTTGTCACATGCCCCATTCTTCTCATCTACACTTCATCACACTCTTGTGCGATATCTTAGAAGATACACGTGGTCTAACTACCCCGTGACACCTCGAACGATCTTTACATTTTCGATGGGTGGCTATTTATACCAAGGATAAACACCTCAAAATATTTAACTTTCCTTTTTCCAAAATAATTTTTCACCACTCCATCTTTTTAATGGCCCTCACCGTTTCAGGCCCGAGCAAAATTTTATGGAAAATTTTCAAAATGGTCTTTTTCATCCTTTTTTGACATTGAAATATTACGCCGAGGATGGTACCCTCTTTTACACCATAAGCAAACATTTTATTCCGTGAAATTGGTCTTGTTATTTTATAAAAGCGTTATTTCCAAAACGGACAATTCTTTTGTCCGCTAACGGATGCAACATGAATTGACTATGGAAATCATCTCTGAGGTACTTCAAATTCCTATTACAAACCAAGGAGTACACCTTCAGATTCACCTTTCGATAATATCCGCATCCGATGTTTGCAACTATCCTTCACGGCGATACAACCGAAAACCGTGATTGTTTATCGCCACATCTTTACAAAAGAACCAATTATCTGTGATCCAATGGGTAGCCTCATAATGTCCTAGGCACATCTAAGACTTCCTCAAATAACCAAACCACTCCTCCATTTACTCGGTGTTGCGTACTAACTGCAATGATTTTTGCATTATAAAATTTCTTCGAATGCGATCGCGACGCTGTGAAAAAGGCAGTTCCTTTACCAACCATTGGGACACTTATCATGATACATTGGGGTTTTTCTAGTACTTCTCCTCATACACCTCTTCAACAGCTAACATTCTTACCATTCACTCAAGATGTAGGAACGGATTCGAACCCCAACGCTGCAAAACCATGTCGGTGTAGGAACCAACGAAGATTGTTCCACCGACAACATCTTTCATGAAAATGCCTTATGCAACGTATTTAATCCCATGGAAGGGCTTCGCTTAATTCAACAAGGACTGATGACATTATTCAAACGCCGTAACATTATTATCACCAGCCTTTCTTGAATTTCGTGACTCATGACAATAAACGAAGAGGAACAAGCACAATTCTTGCACATCCACAACCAATTTTTGGCAAATCACACTCTCATAATGGAGAACCACGCCAAGATTTTACCGCATTTAAAAGCAAAATGTTGCAACAGGTCGTTACACGGATTGACGCATATAGAATCTTATAAACGGATTCCTCCCACATAAGGATCCCGCCAAGCATTTGGGCCAATAAAACCATTTAAATTTTGAAATTTTATATTATTTATCATTTTCTTTTAGTTTTTCATTTTCATATGGTTATTTGTTTTACTTAATTATTCTCATCATGCTCTAATATTTGTTTATCCTTGTCTAAACAGTCACATTTTTTCACACAATGGAAGCTCCAAAGATGATTCCGCAACAATCTTTCCATTCCTTACTAAATTCTCCCAAGATATGGACATCTTTTCGTGAGACTACATCACTCAAGTTGGATGGAACTCTCTCATTCTACACCCGAGCGCATATACCCCCGTGTTTGGGAGCTTACTTTTATAATAACATGGAAGATCTACCACCGTCCGTGGTTTCCCCGCTTGAATGGGTTTACACTCACGTGATCGGTAACACCCGACACGCCTTTTATGAGCCAACAAAGGGCTATGGCTCTAGACCTTCCTCCTCTTCAAATAGATCTCCCATCCAATACATGATAGAGAATGACCTTTAATGACTACTCTAGGGAAGATTTTGTCGCCCGCTATGGCGATGGCCTTGCCCACGCCAAAGAACGTGTCGGGCCGGCCGATGGCCGTAATTCACTATTCCACTAGCCAAGATGACCATGAATGTGGGAACTGCCATGCTATTTATTCTTCAACATCATGGGAGATTGGCATTTTTCCACGCATCAAAGGAAAGCGCGGTAAGACATTCCATGCATTGGCCCAAAGAACGCACTCACCTTCACATTACGTAACTAGTAATTGAGAATCTTAAGAAGGCTCGGTCTTTTTGGCAAGATTACATCACCCCGCCACATAAAGATGCGTGATAGTGAGGACATACTTCCCTCGAAGTTTGCAGCCACCTTCAGATCGGGTAAAGGTCGAATTTATGTGTCCAACAAACAAGATAATTTGTTCCTTTGCGATTTCGACATGGACACGCTCGCAAGGTATCTTAAGAAAGTTCGCTCTTTCCCTAATGATGAAAAAAAATGATAGCTCATCTAGACAATGCAAAGAAAAGGAAGTGGAGGAAGTCCGAAAGCTATGATAGATTGGCGGATGCTAAGGAATGGCATTTCTACAAGGACGAGGCAAGGAAGGACTATCCCCCGCCTTCAAGGTCAAGGTAAATGAGTTGATGCATGTACATATTTGTTTTATGTTTTGATGTGAAATAAATAAGTGACCTAAC
The DNA here is from genome assembly GCF_015680905.1 of Coptis chinensis. Lineage (NCBI taxonomy): Eukaryota > Viridiplantae > Streptophyta > Magnoliopsida > Ranunculales > Ranunculaceae > Coptis > Coptis chinensis. The sequence continues at coordinate 99,829,080 of NC_141458.1, forward strand.
AAAGGTGCTACTCTAACAAAGGTGCTTCTACTTTTATGATGTATAATATATAGTGTGTTACAATAAATTTCTGTGGAAGATGTCACTTTATTTTTGCTCAAAGCCTCGTATACTCTTTCTTCCTCTTAACACTTTGAGGACACAAAGTCCGGATCGCTTGGGGTGGTGAGAACCTTTGCAAAAATTAGGCATGCATAGTTTATAGTTAATGTCTAAATAAACGTGATTTAGTGACAAATTCTCGCTTCTTTCTATGATGAAAAATATTTAGAAATCTCACCCTAGCATCAAAATTAGGACTTGTTCTTAGAAACTTAATTTAATAATGTGATGCAATAGTTTTTACATCTTTTCATGAGCATTCATGCAATCGACTATCATTAAATGTGCACAAAGAAGAAGTTTCGACCCACGGTTAGACAACTTAATTTCCATATCCTGTAAGAATCTAACCAAAAGCCTCAAAATGTATGATATATGAGTAATGACACAGAGGAGTAGTTCTTCCGAATAGAGAAGTTCACACGTCTACTTACTTGATCACTACCCAAATCCTAGGCGAGAATTTAGGCCTTCTTTGGATCGATATAGCCAAAAATTCGCACCTGTAAAAAAAAAAAAAAAAAAAAAAAAAAAATTACCGCTAGTCGCCCCACTGAACCTTTCATTAATCCTTTCTACTTCACCAAAAAAATCATTACCCATCTAGTAACCACAAATAAATAAGCCTACCTAGATGATGAGTATGAGAAATAGGATGAAGTGCAGAAAAATGAAGAGAAAAACCTTGTCACAAATCAAAAATCGCCATCCGCTTCGTAAGAAAAGAAAAAGAAAATAGAAATATGTTTCCAAAAATCAAAAGAAATATCAAGGTTAGAATTTCCCCCAAAGATCAAATCAAAAGGGAATACAAAAGCTTGAAAAATCCAAGTATGGAAACCATGTTAGAAGCAGAAAGAAAAAAAAAAAAAAAAAAAAAAAAAAATGATTTCTAGTATAAATATCTCAAGACCTTATTCTCTCATACTTATCATTTTTAAATTTCCATTCCATTTTCTTTTACACTACCTCCTAAGCCCCATAACACCTAATAAAGACCTCTAGCTCAATTAGGAATAGGTAGTATGATAATAAGTAGTAGTTGTGACTTCTCATTTCTCGCCCTCCGACCGCTATCGAGTATGAGGAAACGCAGCCCCACCGCATTAACCGGAGATAGCAAAGCTCGAAAGTGGAAAAATAAAAGAGAAATTGTGTTTCGACACATACCGCGGAGAACCTACTTAAGGACGCCATCCAAAGGATCCAAACGGCCCCGCCAGTACATTTCATTATTAGATTACCGCATGCATGCTCATACGTAGATGTTTCGATTATTGTATGTATATTAACTTGAATTTCGAAGAATAAAATCCTTGTTTCCCCTAAGCAGTGGGATGTCTAGATACCGAGATTAATTAAAGAAACAAGCATTTGTTATCGAAGTCGCCAGTAGATAAAATGAAGTTTGTGAGTATCTTCTTCCTCGAAAACTCTCACGAGGCTTATAACTCGGCCCACTAGGGAATTCCTAGTGGTTCAAGGCCTTGTTGCATACCTGTCAAATGCAACCGCAGACTCGCTAAATGAGACTTAGCTTAGGACAACACATTTTTGATCACTTATCGCTTTAATGTCTCTTCTTTGCTTGAGGACAAGCAAGGTGCTGTTTGGGGTGGTGTGATAAGCACCCAAAACCGTAATATTAAACCCCGAGACATAGCATTTTGGTCGACATGTGTTTAATAATCATGTAATAATTATATTTTCATACTTTTGCGGTTTTCCGCAATTAAAATGAATACAGCTGATAAAACATGCATCAAAGTACGTGAATACGAGAATATTTGAGTTCCCACTCGACCCCGCGGAAGTCAAGTTTCCAAAAGAACGTAACCAAAGGCGCGAACGGGCCCACATATAAAGAGGCAAGAAATTTCCGATGCTCAAATCGGATAAATCTAGGTGCCGACGTCACTAGTGAAGCCGCCAAGTAAGAAGAATACGGAATATTTGGAATTCCCGCCAATCCCCGCGGAAGCCCAACAAAGCCCCGACTAGAGCCGGTTTCCCAAAAGAACGTAACCAAGATAAAGGCGGGCCCACATATAAAGAGGCGGTGGAACTTCCGCTGCTCAAATCGGATAAATCTAGGTGCCGACGTTGTGAAGCCGCCAAGTACAAGAATACAGAATATTGAATTCCCGCCAATCCCCGTAAAAGCCCAACAAAGCCCCGACTAGAGCCGGTTTCCAAAAGAATGTAACCAAAGATAAGACGGGCCCACATATAAAGAGGCAGGAACTTCCAAGCTCAAATCGATAAATCTAGGTGCCGACGCTTGGTTAGTGAAGCTGCCATAGCGAATTCGGCAATAACTCGCAAGGGACAAAAGTCGTAAAACGCCAATTTTCGCCACCATCGACACACTCGCGGGCCCGTAAGGCATGATGAGTCAAAGATAGGCAGGTGGCGAGAGAATGGTTTCAAATTGATGCCACCTTGCAATGAGAGAAGACACGCACTGCTCAAGATGGAAATGAAATTAAGCAAAGGGACAAATATAAGGCAAGCGATCTAAACATTAAATAAGTTTTGTTTCAGAAACAAAACTTGGTCAATGTGAAAACAAAACCTAGACATTCAAAGTTTTGAATGTCTCAAATGGAGTAACAGCCAAAACCGAATTAAATCATCCTCCAGACATCCGCCTATATATATGAGGGGTTCGCCTTCATTATAAGGTCTTCAGCATATTAATGCTTTAGCTACATTTAGTTTTTCTTCAAGATTTACCTTCCCCATTTTATTTCAAAGAAGCCTTTAATACAAGAAGTTATTTTACCCTTAATAACATTCATTTCTTTTCTTGTTTAATTTCTCCCGTGATTTATTTACTTAATGTATACAAAGAAGTTTTATTATTCCTACTAGGATGATGAGCTAATCCCCCCCCCCCTCAGGGGGAGGGTTATGCTGCTCATATGAAAATCTGGATTGACTCGTTAATATTCTAGAATCACTACTTAGGAATTAGGCATAGAATTAACATCCGGTCCCAAAATGACTCGAGATCGCACAAAGTTGAGTGTCGATGTTCTCTAGAAAAGCTTCGCCACGACTCCAAAATGTCTCGCGACACTCTCAGGTGTCGATGTTCTCCAATTCGGCCCACCGATGATGTGAACTTGTGCCGAGCTGAAATAATATACCGTAGATGAGGTATTATCAAACTCCTTATGCTAGTGAAATGCGACCTAGAGATGTGGGCATGCACTAGGGATCAATACTCAACGCCGCCTCCAAAACAAGACGAATTAGAGATGTAGTGATTTAGTAATAAAACCGTTGAAAAATGATTCTTGCATGAGCATGATTAACTCTCTCCCCTCGTTTCTCTACTTTTGTTTACCTATATATAATCACCGTAGTAATTTATTTTATTTGCATTACCGCTATTTTAATTAAAAACCAACTAAAAAAGAAACCTAAAAATCCTACTCACTTAAAGTGTAACTCCAACAGGAACCTATCCGAGCCCTAAGGTTTGGGCGATCCCTTACTCGACCTATCCTACCAATCCCACATGAGTAAGGTAACTTGACTAAAACGCATTTACTATATACGGGACGTTGGACTTTGGACTTTGGACTTGGACTGTGGACCTCGGACTTTGGACTGTGGACTGTGGACCTCGGACTTAAGGAAATAAGTAACTGAAAACCAATAAACGTGTGTAAATTTCTGTTTTGTCAATTGTTCATAGTACGAACAATATGGACTATGAACACTCATTATTCATAGCTCATAGTATGGACAATCAATGTTCATAGTCCAATTGTGATATTAAAAAAGAATGTTCATAGCTCATGACTATGAACAATCATTGTTCATAGTCCAATTGTGGTATGAACAAAGAATATTCATAGCTCATGACTATGAACATTGATTGTTCATAATACGTACAGTATGGACTATGAACACTCATCGTTCATAGCTCATAGTATGGACTATGAACACTCATTGTTCATAGCTCATAGTTATGAATAATGAGTGTTCATAGCTACCAAACTATGAACAATCACTGTTCATAGCTACTCCCTGGTCTGTTTCTATTCACACTCCCTTTAGGAATACGGATACAAGCCCCCAAGCCCATGATAGAAATGTAGGCCAAAGGAACCCTTCATCCTGGGCTGGAGCTGGGCCTTCGCTCGGGAACCGGTCAAGAAGCACTCGCTATTCTAAGTAGATACATCTTTTGGGAGTATATTTGAATTCTGTGCGAATGGTAAGTAGCCAAGGTAAATGAACAGCAGAAGTGGACTAGTCACCCCCTCACTGGGAATTGGAAACGGTTTGAGTATCCCTAGGCAAGATAGCCAGGCACTCATCTCAAGTCATTTTGTTCTATTTTCAATGCACCGACAGTGCGTTTCTTTATCTTATCCTGAATTAGAAAAGAGAAAATTCACTTCGTTTCTGAGCTTTGATATTGATTTTCTAAGAATCATGGTGAGAAATTCGGAAATCAAGGATCTCTAATGCCCTTTCCCTCTGGGTGATGGTAATCAGATTGAATAAAATACGAGATGGAAGTGGAGAAACACAAGGAGAGAGGAAAAGATTAATAATGAAACAGCGATCAGGCGCGCTCTTCTGGAAACCAGGGTGAAAAGAGAGAATGCAACGGAAGATGACAAAATCTCGGTGGTGGACTATGGAAAGGATAAGCAGAATTTTAAAAGCTTGGCTTTCACAGGTAAAATAGGATCTTTTCAAGAAATAAAGGTAAAAGTGGTTACTGTCATCAATCTACTCACAGGTGATGAGGAGAGTAATAGTGAGCCAGAGGAGGACAATGCGAAGGCAAAAAAGGCTAAAGGGAAGGTAGTGGTGGATGATCCTGATACCTGGATGAATTAAGAGGGGTAGTCTGAGGAGGACGAACCATGGGAGGACTGCGAATCTGATACATTCCAATGCACTGAGGATTTGCCCCAAGCCAAGATTCTTGAAAAACTAGGAGAAGGTAGCCGGAGAGTGAAAAGTGGGGGGACTTTTACTATGCCTATTCCTCAATAGCCGCCTCTGTTTTAATGATGGCCTGGAATTGTTGTGGGATTGGCGCCAACAAGGCATTTCGACCTCTAGAGGGCCACATCCGAGAACACGAGCCGGATGTTATATCTTTAGCGGAAACAAAGGTGGGTAGTAGAAGGATTGCAGCTATAGGGAAGATGATTAAATATGGGAGAAGCATTTATGTTGATGATGATGGTAGTAAAGGGGGCTTGGCAGTTTTTTGGAAGGAGGACTGCGATATTGAAATTTTGGGAGGCACGACGAACAAAATTACAGTGATACTAGGGAGGGAGCTACTGGAGCCATTCTATAGGATGGCGATGGGAGGATAGTGGCAATAACTTGCAAGGAGTTTAGTGCGGGATCTCCTGAAGAGGCTGAGTACATGGCTACTGAGGTGGCTGCGATGCTGGGAAAGATAGAAGGGATCAAGTTTTTCAGACTACAAGGAGATTACCAGCAAGTGATCCTGGGATTAAAAAACCCAGAGAAGGCTAACTGGAGGATGCAAGCAGTTGTCAAGGCCACCATCAGTGTTCTAGATAGTTGTTCTCCCTGTAACTTCTTTTGGATTCCTAGGAATCTTAATAGCCAAGCCCATGAACTAGCAAAATGGGCAACAAGGCATTTGGCCATGGAATATGTCAACTGTTCTAAAAATTAGACTAGGCGGCCGCCTAGGCGGTCTCTAGGCCCTAGCTTTTCATTGTGTGTTATCCATCACAAGGTCTTCATTTGCTAAAGTTACATGACTAATAGTCAAGTTGATCCTTCGCGACGCTTTTTTGTATTGAAGAAATCCATTCTCATTCTTATCACCTAGAAGTAGCTTGCTATGGAATGTATCGATAAGAACACTGTCCATCTCATTTGTTCATTGCATTGCCATATCTAATTAATAAGCATACAAGTCGAAGTTAAATTGAATCAATATATTCAAATGAAAAATAAATTGACTTTTGAAATCAAATAGTATATAATCAATATTCATAGTCCAATTGTGGTATGAACAAAGAATATTCATAGCTCATGACTATGAACATTGATTGTTCATAGTACGTACAATATGGATGATGAACACTCATTGTTCATAGCTTATGAGTGTTCATAGCTACCGAGCTATGAACAATCATTGTTCATAGTCCAATTGTGATATGAACAAAGAATGTTCATAGCTCATGACTATGAACAATCATTGTTCATAGTCCAATTGTGGTATGAACAAAGAATATTCATAGCTCATGACTATGAACATTAATTGTTCATAGTACGTACAGTATGGACTATGAACACTCATTGTTCATAGCTCATAGTATGGACTATGAACACTCATTGTTCATAGCCCGGAAAGTAGCTATGAACAATCACTGTTCATAGCTACTTTCCGATATGTTTCTGTTCATACTTCCTTTCTCCCCACGCATTACAATCAAGAATTCGTTTCTTATTCTCATTACTGTCATTAGTACTAATCAGGCAAGTCCTCATCCTACGAGGAGAAACCAGCAGGTATATTCACAATAATTTTAGATTTTCTGAACTCTTAGGATTAAATCAAAAAATTCCAGGTAAATTTTCTTCCATTAACCAATGCAGATTTCCCCACTAGCCCTCTGACACGTGTGATATTTTGCAAAATTTCCTTCCCATGAAATCACTTTGAAATTTCCTCCTCTCTCTTTCCAAATCTCCACCACGTCACCAAACTTCTCAAACACAAAATTGTCTCACTCCAACTGTACAAACCCCCATTCCCTTCCCACCAACCACCACCGCCTGTCTAGCCTCCGCCTTCGAACGAAACACCACCACCTAAAAACGTCTTTTTACGTAAGCTGCTTTCATACTGGAACTAGAAGTCGAAAAAAGCAGTAGTTTGTAGAGCTTTATTATTTAATTAAGTAATATATCATTTTGGAAATCATTTTATTTTGGAGCATTTGTACAGCTTTATAGAGGTTTAGTAGAGGTAGGGTGGTTGATTGGTACCTCAGAGAGTTATAAAAACGTTTTATTTCAGGTTTCATATGGCTCAGACAAATCGAAGTGGAAATGGTCTGAACTTTCAAGAAAGAAATCAACGTATCATTCGTAATAGGCAGTCTTTGTATGGATTGCTGATTCTTGAGGAATCAAAATATCGGACAAAGGCAAACAAGAGCGCCCCGAAATGGGCGAGAGGCATCAGGACTCCTCCCAAATGCAAAGATGATCAACTTAGTAGATGAAGAATTAGCTGCTTTGGGCCATGGTAAGGATCAAAATGGTTAGTCCCTTTTCAGTTGTTATTTTGGTTTATGAAGTATGAATAGGATAAATGAACTATACACGACTTAGTTGGTAACTTGGTAAAGACATGTATTGTTGGCGTCATTTTCTATGTCGTACTACTGTCAGGTATTAAGGTTATCAACTGATCAATTAAGTAAATATGTCTTTTATTTAGAACGAAGGCAAAAGGTGATGAAGAATGTTCAAGTCCCATCAACTAATGCTAAGAGGAATCGATCAACACGGTCAAGCAATCAATCAAATGCTAGAAAACTGTGAAAAATCACTGGAAAGGGTATGGAAGAGGCAATTCATGGCATGGAAACTATTGCAGTTTTTGAAAAAGGTCGTAATATGAAGAAACAAATTACTGGTTCTAGTATTGAACATACAGAAGAAGCAAAGATCATTGCTGAATTAGAAAATGTGCCTAACCTAGATAACATTACTTTCATTAAAGCTTTAGAGCTCCTTGATGATGAAAAAAAAAGAAAGGGTGTTCATGGCGTTAAGGGTGGAGAGGCGTAGGGAATGGTTGTTATATCATCTAACCAAAAAATGATTTGGAATGTGGGAACTAAAGTGGTGATCCATTTTGTGTTTGTTGCTGAAACTGCATATCTTTTCAGGGGTCATTCGGTGCTTTAGTTAGTTTTTTGTCTATAAATTTGCAATGTGGATACTGGATGCTAATGTGATGATCCATTTTGTATATGGTGCTGAAAATGTATATTTTGTTCGGATCATTAGTTGCTTTGGTTGCTTATGAGTCCCATTTAGATTTTAGAATGTGGGGACAAGAGTGATGATCTATTTTGTCCATGTTGTTGAAGATGTCAATTTTGTTAAGGATAATTTCATGAGGATTTCATTACTCATTAGGTGCTTTGGTTTTTATGACTATGTAATTATTGGGAAATACTTATGACTTAATGAAGTTAGAATTTATTTTGGATTTGGTACTTCTTGTTGTTATGTTCTCTCTCAAAGACCTCAAAGAAATCCTCAAAAAGTTTTCTTTAACTCTCTCACAAAGAAAATGTCATATCTAACTCTCTCACAACAAAAGAGTCATTTTTTCACTCTCTCTCTCTTGATCTCTTACGGGTCGATGATATATTATATGTATTGTCCTGACATACATGATATTACATTGCATGTATCATCCTAGAAATTCTAGTAATAATGGTGCGAACCAAGACATAACGGTGCCTAACAGGATGATACTTTGTGTGTATCGTCTTGACATACTTCCACTATGCCATTTTAACCTATTTCTCAACAAGATGCAATTTGTACTTATCAAACGTCATAAATTTCAAATGTGTGGATACCACTAATTATACACTGACAAAGAAAAAATGAGACGCACACTGATTTCCAATTAGATGCCATTACATGAGATTTCATTACTTCTCTTTTTCGGATTCCACTCTTTTCTTCGAATTTCCTAAGAATCATATGGAACGAAAATTTGAACCAACTAACAAAATCCATATTCAACCAAATACTATATTTTTGAATTATTTATAGTTATTTATAAGTTCTGAAGTTACACACTTATCCGAAAAGCTAGGTGCCTAAGTATCATCCAAAATAGATCATCATATTTATCCATCAATATCCAAAATGCTATTGTGTAGCTATTGGACTCCACCCTACTAGAAAATTTTCCTAACTCGTACCATTCATTGACGCGTGCAACATTCATTCCTCCAAGGCTCCAAGTGAGCTGCAAAATCCTAGCTCACATCATTAACACTCAAAACTCACAAAGCATTATACGTAGTAAAGTATGTCATTAAAAATGCTTCACTAAAAATTAGTATATACAAATAATTGTTTATATCATTATGTTTGACATACACGATAGTATGTCATCCGAATAGTCATATCTAATAAAGTATGTCATAAGTAACACCTTACGAAGTACTATGTAAACATAGCGTTATATGTGCTTATAAATAACATACATAGTATAGTATGTCATAAAAAATATCATAGCGTACCGTCATACATAACAAAGTACATACCCAATGCAGTACGAATGTATTCCATAGAAATAATTGTATATGTGCTTATAAATAACATACAGAGTATAGTATGTTATGCAAAATTTCATAGAGTACAGAGTATGTGATCTACTACCAAAACATGGATATATATTATAAAAAATGCCATATAGGCTGTAGTATGTAATTAATAGTTGTATAAACAAAAAGTATATCATACTTTATGGGTGGTCCCATGGAACAATGTAAAACAATTGTTTAAGAGGATATCGTGATGTTAATAAGAGTTATATCGTTTGGTAGTATGTCATAAAAGCTTACAATCATCGATAGATATGACACTATATATGTCATACTTTCGAATGTTATGTCACTTTGTATAACATATGTCAATAAGAGTTTTATACGTTTGGTAGTATATCATAAGCGCTAGAATCACAGATAGATATGACACTATATATGTCATACACGAATGTTATGTCACTTTTTATAATATATGTCAATAAGAGTTTTATACGTTTGGTAGCATATCATAAGAGCTAGAATCACAGATAGATATGACACTATATTTGTCATACTAGAATGTTATGTTACTGTTTATGACATATTCCTTTGCAACCGCTCAACCTTCTCGTTCGAAGCTATAAAGAATGAACGAAACGGATCCATTTATGAACATATCAATGTCATGCTAACTCGACATATGTATGCCGATGGTCTTGTCTCATGGTGAGGACAACCCCAACATCCCAACAATAAGAAACAACAGAGAATATACAATGCTTGTCAATATAGCATATAGAATATTGCTCTATTTCATTGATTAAACCAAAGAAAATAACACCATAGATACTGCTACAAAATAATTTAGAAGCCAATCTTTAAATCTTCACTATTGTGCAACAAATAGCACATGCTCCACTTGATCTAACTATTACAAAAATGCTTACAAAAATCTTGTTAGAAGATTAGCAACAACTTCTCTAAAGCTTAGCAGCATTGTACTCCTCTTTCCTAACGTTAACTATCTGTAATACGGAAAAAGACTCTCCCATCATCACTATAAAACTTTCCAACATTGAATTTCTCTGAAACCTTGCTCCCAACCTCATCCACGGGAAATGCTATAAGTTCAACAGGAGAAAAATAGTCACTATAATGGTACAATCTAAGTTTAGTTTACTCTCTACTAGAAAAATTACGTCAGTAAAAATTGTGTCATACCTTCCAAATCTGGACACCTACACTTTGTGTGCTCCGTAGATCGACACTTGCTACATTACTTGGTCTTTCAAGATCCTCCTACTTCATTACCAACTTCCACTATGCCCACCAAACAAGCAACATTACTTTGAACAACATGAAAATAACAAACAAGAAACATTTTCTTGCGTTTACAAAAAGAAGATAACGCGCAAAATTATCACTTACATCCAGTATCTCTGTTTAACCCGTCATCATCCTCACTCACATCGGCAACTCCTGCAGCACGCTCAACATAGTTGCGCCTAGCACTTAGACCTGTAAAACAATGCACCACAAGAAAGATATTGACGAATACAAATCAGAATCAACAAACTTTCATAACTATTTATTTAATGTTAATAGACAAGTGAGAATATGGCAACGGTATAAGAAACTTACCCCCATCCTTTGGATGCAAAAGTGTACATGTGGGCCTTGTGTGCCCGACGATACCACATTGGCCACACTTATTTTTTCTTGTCTTATTCTGATCTTTCAATCTACTAGGTTTATGTGGCCTACCCTTCAATTTTACGTGTGGTGGGTCATTAACAAATGGACGATGGGTGGTTTTAGGTGAGGTGAAAGGCATCTCTACCTTGGTGGTGCCTTTAGAAGATGGAATGCCATCCATTGTACCACTTTCTGGTGGAATATAAGGCATTTCAAAGGGAACTTGTGGACTGCCTTCAGAAGCTCTAGAAAAAAATGATGACATGGATTTAAAAGCTTCACTATTTTTTGCTATTTGAGAGGCCCACAAACATATCTCCTTGCATTTCCCTATAATCTCACTATGGTGAATAATGGAAGCAGCCTGCGAAGAAAAAATTGGATCGTGATTTGGAACGACAGATTTCGCAACTCGTGTCCATCTCTTTAAAAAATAGTTCTGGGGTATTTCACGAAGGTCCTCGTGTTTGTAAACTGAAATTATATGTTTACATGGAAATTCAAATGACTGAAATAGCCCACATGAACATTTAGCATCCTGCTCTAAAAGGTTGTATTCCACACTCGTCTTTTTTTGCCTGTTCAGATGATGACTGATGGTGTATACACGAATATTGTCACCCATATCACGTTTATCTTTTACAGTGTACATTGCTTCCTCTTCTAGCCTTGCATATTCAATTAAGTGGCTACCAATGAAAGGCTTCGTCGTTGCAGTCCTTACCTCTTCTTCGTGCTCTTGGTGACGGATATTTGCAACTGCCAATTCTATTTTCCCAAATAGCTCAAACAGTCGCATCCCAGGCTTAACATGATGTCACATAACATAGTTAATAGACTCGCAACGTTGGTTGCTTCTATAACCGCCAAAGAACTCACCATGAAGATATGATTCTGCCCACCTCGCCCATTTCTTCTGTACCTTCATCACCCATGTGTTATGACTAACTTCATATTTTTCCACTAGCTGTCTCCACCTTTCTTCGAACTCTCCCCGAGAATATTTCATAAACATAATAGAGTTGAACTCTGTTGCAAATCCAGGGATTTTGACATTGGTGAAGCAATTTTTCAATACGTGCCAAGAGCATAGCTAGTGTTTCAAATCTGGAAGAATAGATTTCAAAGCTTTACGAATTGCTAGGTCACCATCAGTAATGACTGATTTAGGGTGTTCACCACACATTGCGTCAATAAATGATTTCAATGCCCACTTATAAGCGTCGTCGCACTCACTTATGATCAAAGCAAAACCAAAAACTATAGTCTGTAGGTGGTTGTTGATTCCAGCAAACACAACGATCGACATCCAGTACTGATTGCTCCTGTATGTTGAATCAAACAATAACACATCACCAAAGCTACAGTAATCCAAGCGGGAGGTGGAATCCACCGAAAATAGCCCAGCCATCTGCCCACTCACATTTAACTCATAGTTGTAATAAAATAAAGGATCTAACTTCACCTTGTCCTCCATAATAGCAAGCAGTGTGTTGGCGTCGCCATCAATACAGCGATTTCTCCTCTCTTTTCCCTATTTTGTTATACAAGTTTTTTTTTCATAAAACCAACATTAAGGAAACCTCCAGCTATATGTGCAAAGTGACCCATCACTTGGCATTTACGAACACCGACATCATTTAGGCACGTAGCAAATTCCAACGCTTCTTGACTCACATTTCTATGTGACCAAATAAACATTGAACTCGGATGCGGTACAAGTGGATGTGTATGTTCCCTAATAAACTCTTTCACAGTCCACAACTTTGCTTTAATCAAAACAACAACAATGTGGGCTTTACAATTGAACCTAGTGACCTGTCTGAGTGTTCTTTTTGGTGTCATCGATTGGAGTTTATCTACATGTCATTCACCTTCGGCTGAACACATAAATCTCCGCTTAATAGCAACTCTATTTGGATGAATTCTATAAACATCCTTATGAACACCGAAGCCGACTGATTTGGCATACTCATTATAAATAGTATAGGCCCCGTCCGAGGTCTTGAACTGTATAGATAAAAATATTGTTTTGTCTTCTATATAAGCCCTATATGTATCAGACTCTTCAGCATCACTATCACTACTGTCAATATTTTCATTATCCATCAGGGAAACAGTTGATTCCACATCCACAGAATCACTTTCATCAAACGCAAAACTTTCAAAACATAGACTTCTAAGAAACTCTTCGTCATCAAGCCTTATTTGATTCTTCATAGGAGCGCCTACTTAAATAAAGAAAACTTTTTTTTAGTACAAATGACCTAAATATGAAAAATTCTAATGTACCTTAAAGAGTAGAGGAAAGACTAAATCGACTTCAGTGATTGGATGATAAACTAACCTCAATGTTAGAACGTATTCAAGTCGTGTAGTGTTGTTGGTTGTCATCCACTCTTTTTGCTCTACTTCCTTGCTGTAAACTTTAGAGAATGAAAGAAGTAAATGATTGACCATGAATTTAAGAAGAGGTGAAAGGGGTGAAGATTTGGGCATGCAATCTAATTGAGAAGAATAGAATATACGAGAAATTGGGGACGAAGGAAAATATGTGAAATGCCAACGCTACCCCTAGGTGGGCACTTCGGCTACCGGTTATGGGTTGGAAAATATGTGGTCAGGAATCATGCATAGCAAAACATCACGCATACTGAAGAAGCCCTATTAATTGTTGGCTAAATCTATGGTGCATGATAAATATAAAATGAATAGTCTACCTACGAAATGAACTATGAATTCACAACGTAAGTAAACTAAACTTATACTTTTACGTGCTTGAGTTATCAAAGATTTCTACTCTCAATCCTATGAGATATAGTGGAGTAGATAAGTTCGTTCCACTCTAGTAGTGCTCTAGCATGGATGTTTTCTAATCTAACTAGTCGCTTTTAAGTCTATGAGAGTTTTACGAAGGGAATTATACTACTGATGCAACTACCCACAAGATGCAACTAGTCGATTATCTAAATAATTATGGGAAGGCTACGTTGATTCTATGATAAGGAGTTAGAGGGGATTGATTCCACCTTAACTCAACTTAATCCACTAAACGAATAAATTAATCGTCAGAATCGAATTGAATCGCTTCGAGAATAATTGGTTATTCCTAATCCCTAATTATACATGGCATTTCTACCAATCATAACTAGCATGTGAACAATTAAACCCATTCTCATGGTGTGAACTAATCATTTCTAGAGTGGAATAGAAAATCACGGCGACTTCTACGATAATCGGACTCAAGCTTTCATTAAGGCTTCACAACCCCCTAATGGAGGTTTAGCCTTGAATCATTTCAAGAATCATTTCCATTTAGATTAAAACTAAACATAATATAAAGCATTGAAATTTACTTAATTTAACAATAATGAAATCTAATTTAATGACTAAATTGAAATAAGGACATGAATTGAAATTAGATCTAGAATTGGATTTGACAAAAATCGAAATTGATAAGAAATACTACTTTATTGATCTAATTAATTTGAAGAACAAGATCCAAAGGTTTAATCTAATAAAGGGATTTGAAACTAATTAAAGAAAACAATTAAATCTAGATCTAGAAGCTATTTTAATGGCTACTTTCTATTCTAAGCTATCTACCCTAATTCTCTACTATTTAATCTACCATTAACAAAGAATTAAGCTTTTGTTTTATACATTCAGATCCAAAAATCGTGCATGGGCTTGGAGCCATGGTTTGGGCTGAGAATCAGCCCAAAACCCAATTCTTCAAATCCAAAAGGCCTCTTCAGCTGCAGTTGGCTTCCACAGACTTTTCGTCCACTTCTGCTCCTCTGATTGGGTCAAGGCTTGGACCATTGTAAAGCTCTTTCCGAGCCGGTCGTTTTGACATAAGGTAGGCCTCAATCCGAGGTCTGAGTCCAAAGATATGGTATTCGGAAGTTCTAATTTTTGCTCCTTTATCTCGCTAAAGTGACACATTTCTCGCACATAATGGACTTTGAAGCCCTGAAATGCATAAAAACACTTAATCAAGTATTAACTCTTACTTATTATTCACATAATTGGTCTAACAAAGATGATTATTAAGGGTTAAAACTACAGTTTTGGGCTCTTATCAAACCACCCCCAAACAAAGATTTTGCTTGTCCTCAAGCAAAGATGAGAAATTAGAATAAGTGACCAAAAATGGAGTTCTACCTAATCTCGTTTTACTGAGTGCGATTGCATTGACCATATGCAACAGGCCCTTAAACCACTAGGAATTCCTAGTGGACGAAGTTATAGCCTCGTGAGAGTTTTCCAGTGAAGGTACTCACAAACTTCATCTATACTACAACGACTAAGAAAATAAAACTATTGTTTCCTTATTCATGCTCAACTATCTATACATCTCTCTAGCAATTACATAAGAATAACCAGTCAAAACCCTAAGTTAATATATGCGTAATAATCAATCATCTACAATAAACATATATACAATGAGTAGTACTATCAAATGTTTAGCAGGTTTGTTTCTGAGAACTCGGAATAGCGTCCTTAAGTAGGTTCTCACAATAATAGTCAAGAAACAACACTCTGATTTTTCCACTCAAGTTTCGCTACTCCAGTGTACAGTGGGTACACTTTACCTTACAATCTCAATGACAACAAGGAAGCCGGGGTCGATCAAACACATCTGCCACTTACTATCACACTAACCTATTCCTAATTGAGCTAGAGGTCTTTATTAGGTGTTACGGGGATTAGGAGGTGGTTTAAGAAGGAAGGAAATGGATATTCAAAAGGACAAGTCTGAGATAATAGAGTCTTCGTATTATGTAACTTAGAGAAAACCTTGTTATTTTCTTTTTCTTCTATACTTTGTTTCCATCCTTAGCCATATTTTTCTTTTTCTTTTTCTTTGGATTTTGACTCCTTTTATTCTATTTTTTTGGAGTTTTTATTTTATTTCTATTTTTCTTTTCTTTGGATGGAAACTTCTTTTCTTTATTTTCTCAAGCAACTAACAATTTTTGTTTACACGTGTTTTTCTCTTCTTCTTTCTTCACTCATTCTATTCTCGGACTTATTCTAAATTGGGTAGGTTGATTTATTCTCTTTTTTTTTTTTTTTTTTTTTTTTTTTTGTAACAGGGTAAAGGAATTGTGGTTTATGGAAGGGCTAATGAAAGGCTCGAGTGGCGACTAATTAGCGGAAAATAATTCATAGGTTTGAATTTACGGCTATATCGATCCAAAGAGCGGCCTAAATTCTCACTTAGGATATGGTTTAGTGATCAAGCAAGTGGACGTGTGATTTCTCTATCCGATTTTACTTCTCCTTTGTGTCATTTCTCAAATGTTTCGCTCATATAAGGCTTTAGGCTATATTCTCACAGATTGTAGAATAAGTACTCTATCCTAGATTTCAGAAACTTACCGCTAACAATCATAGATACTCATGTAATATATTTATAGATAGATGCAAAGATTATTACCTACGATTAACCTAAGTTTCTAACAATTATTCTGATGCAAATGCCTATGTGAGACTTCTAGATTGTTAAAAGCATGGAGAAAAAACAATACCAATATTCCTAAGTGTATAGCATGACTTATTTATTTATATTTTAAATTTTTGAAATTTTAACTAGAAAACAAATGCATATTATGTCTATCTATATCGTATAATGTCTTAATTACCGCGTGTTTCTATGCCCCCAAACAAAAGCATGCTTTGTCCTCAAAGCATTTAAATAAAAGAGGGTAGGAAAAATACCATTGAAACGCTGTGAAATTCAGAACATCCGCAAAACAAAGTTAGAACGCATTACAATATAGGAAATAAAACCCATTACAACTCTATAAGAGTTCTACCCATTATGGGGTTAACATAATTAAATTGCTTGGGACATAAGCGGACACTCAACCGTAACTAAAACTTACCTCTACTCCCGTTGTTATTCGTCATCTTCGCCATCCTCTACTTCTATAAAGAAGTGAGGTTCCTTCGCGTCTGCCATGCTATGATAATTTGCCGGCTTCACGCCATTTATCATCTATGGTTGCTAACCTATTAAGTGCCACTTGGTCTGATGGGGTGTAGGGTGCAACTGGTGAGGTTGTATCCGCCACCCATGCCAAGTCATTGCACGGAAAGATCGAATAATACTATTGGTGGGTCGCACCGTCTACCTTAATCCAATCCGTGAAACGTGTACAAAAAGCGGGAAAGAAACATAGCATAATACGCGGAAATTAGAACAGGCATAAGAAGGTACTTATGCCTCATGGTATGGGCTCGTGCTAAACTAGACATCAAAGTCCCGGGAAGGTCATAGAACCCGGCGCCCATTGGCTAAAGCAAGGAAAACGCCGCAAGTGGCGCCATTCACGTAAGAAAAACGCCATTCCCTAAAATGTTTAGCATAATCCAAAACATAACAGTTCCTATGTTCATGGACAAAGCTACCAAGGGCAACGTTATAGTCCCCTTTGGTCCTCAATCTGAAAATGCCCGCCCCCCATAAGCCTCGTGGCAAAGACTCATAAGTATAGACATGCATATTATCGAATCAATAGCACCATGGGTCTTGTATCTCAAATGGGCATAGCAAGTCCAAGAACAAATGCTAGCAAGAACCCGGTAATTTCCATTGGTTCATCGTCAATGGTGATGGAGAACACTTGTTCTCCATCCGGTCTCTCAAAGAAAATGCAGTTATTATAAAAATAAGATGCAAGTCTTTGGAGAATAAAGTTCAGCCGGTCTTACCATAAGAGGTTCCTACCAACGTATGTGATCACCTCGCTGAAACCAAGCACCGTAAGTAGTGCTTTGGAACAAATCTTCGAAAGACTATTCCGTATTATTATGGGAGATGTCATCTCAAAACTACGCTCGAATAGCTGCAAAACGACCGGCACAAACGCTAGCAAAAACGGAATTTTTCTGGTCTCGAAGTCGAGGCGCTGGCGCCGCTTTGTATTTTTGAATTCCAGTAACTTAGCGCTGGTCGCTTTGACTTGAAGCTGGGCGCCTCGAGCAAATTTTTCTCGACAGAAGTGTAGAGAAGCGGCCAATTAGCGCGCGCCATCCGAAGTTGCGCTTTTGTGAAAATGGAGACGAAAACGGGGGAATCAAGGGTGTGAAGGGTGAGTGATGGATTTTAGGTGTAGTGTGAGTTGTGAGGATAGATTGTATCAAGTTTATATAGGTTTAAAGTTGCTAGAATGGATCGAAAGTTGCCAAAACTAATTACGGCGCTTCCGGAATCCTAAATTTTCCAAACTTCAAAAACGGAAACAACTCATATCCCGGATTCTAATTCAAACCCAAGATCTCTTATTTGGATTTTATGATGAATATGTAATTATTTAGTGTAGATTTCATCCTACAATGATTCTCAATCATAGATATGCCTAAACGGCCATATTTTCACCTTACTCCGCAGTAAATTCTAACACTAGGGGTTTTTTTTTTTTATAAAAAAATACAGCTTGAAATGATAAAACCACCCCCAAACAAGTTGGGAAGGTGGGGTCAAAATGAAACAAGCACACAAACTGAAAATAACCCCTTATATTAAAATTTTCATTCGGAGGTCCTTTCACTTACAAAATTCAAATTACGAGAATAAAAATTACATTACAATAAAAACAACAAAAATAAATAAAACAACAACTTATAAAACAAAAATAACTACCACTATCATCTCCTCATCCTCTCTAAACTCCTCGCTGGTGGTGGTGAGGGGGGCCTGATCTCTAGTGGTGGCTCCCGGGCTCCGAAGGTCCAAAGAAGAGTCGTCCTTCGCCGACGACGCCATGCCTCGTGAGTTTGTGTCCTCGAGGCGAGTCCGTATGAGGGGAAGCGTGCTAGCATATCCACTCTAAAACCGGGCCTGGCTTCCATCTCAGCCCTCGCCTTCTTCTTCTTCTCTATCCTCAGCCCTCCTCCATACTTGTTGGGCACACTCCTATAGATACGCGGGTTACGGTGCGGGGTAATGTAAATCCTCTCGATGATGCGGAGTTGCTTTCATCTTCAAAGATGATCTTAGTAATAAGCACGGGGAGAGGTGCCAAAGACCTTCCGAACCCCTAATAATGTTCAAAAAACTCCGGGATGCAGAAATCATACTTCGCTCCTGGAGTACCCATAGACGATGGAGGCAGTCGACCGATGTCATCGACCTTGTCCTTGCCTAGGACATTCCGACCAATCCACCGAAATGTAGCCCGGTTGGTCCCCGGGTCTGATGCTCGCTGGCGAACACAATGGAGTTTGGATTGTAACTCCCATTGATGATGATAACGCCCATCAACGGCTCTACCCCGATCAACCGAGGATCCCCGTAAAGTGGCATCAGATTGATTCTAGGCGGAATGCCTAGAATCTCCAACAACAGCCCGTAGTCAACTCCCTTCTTCTTCCCCGACCATCACAAAATCCTACCCCCTCAACTCCCTAGTGTTGTAGAATCGCCGGACCAAGTCTTCGCGTGGTAGAAGTCTTCGGTCGAGTACCAGAGACTATTCCAGTCTCTACTAGCCATTTCGTCACCGTAAAACGGCGAGAAATGGTCGGCAGTGAAAACTTGCTCCGGTATGATTCGGCGTTGAGCCATCTAGTGTTTGGAATGGAGTGAGGGTCTAAATATGATGTGGTGGTGGTGGATTAGCTTGACCGACCTAAAGAACAGTGGTGGTGATGGAGTGGTGGCGGCGCAGCACCAATTTTTATAAATTTCGGTGGTTTTTAGTGCTTAAAATCGGTGGGGGTTGTGGTGGTTTGGTTGTAGAGAAGATTTGGGTTAGGATTTGATATTGGGCGTGGGTTTATTGGATTTTCTTTTTAAATTTTATTTTTGCTAGGGTTTTGAACTTTAAGCTTGGCGTTAATGGCGGTGGAAGATGAAGAACGCGATGAACTGTTCGTGAGAAGGTAAGAGCGCGAGCGCGCTCTCCATGGGCGCGGGTGGGCGCGGGTTGGGCCCAAGCCCAAAATCGAAATTTTTGATTTTTTCGATTTTTTTTTTTTTTTTTTTTTTTTCGCGAATTTCAAATCAAAATTCCCGCTTCGTTACATGTCCGATTTTTGCGAATGAGATATGGAAATGATCAGGAGAGAATTTCCTATCCAATGATCCATAAAACACTCTATTCCGACTTCGGATGACATACGAGATAGTGGAAAACGCCTCGAAGTGCGTGCATGACGTAAGTTATGCGAACGAATGAAATCTAAATGAATAGATCATGTCAATCCGAATCGTAATACAATACGGCCTAAGCAACTCTAATGGGACATAAAACATTTTAGTACGGAAACACGAACACCCCACCCCCAAACAAATTTTTTACAATGAAGCTTAGAAAATTTGTTTTTAGCGATCAGGTCTTTTAAAGTCGATTCGAGACTTCATAGATTACTATATTTATTTTATTTTTTTATTTTTTTATTTTAGTTTTAGAAGAAAAACAATAAGCAATAAAGACATAATTCACACCATAGAGAAACATGACTCAAAAAATCCGAAAAAACATGCAAGAGTGGAAAACGTGAACTATGTGAACCGTGGACTTAGAATCCGGTACTTACAGCCACACTCCATAGGGAGGGCCCGGTTACCTTAATGGTGCACTCACCAATATATTGGAATGAAAGGAAATGCACCAACACAGAAATTTGAGTCGTTTATAGTCGGATACTCAAGACTTTATCTAAAAACATATGTATGAACATGCGGTTAATCATATATCAACAACCTAAATAGTTGTGGATCATTCCATAAATAAATATCACAGAAAACATATCCAAACACAATGAAGCACCAAGATTTCCTACTGACACACCTAGTGGAATCCAAACGAAGTCGGATAACCCTATTGTGTAACCTATCATGCACCTTCTTTTTCATTTTGAATCGTGGGTGTTTTAGTAAATAAGTGTGGAAAAGTGAATGGTTGTGGAGGATATGGTGGATATGGATAAGTTTTAGAAAGACAGCCTGCTGACAATGAGGATGTGGTTTTGGCAATGAACTCATTCATTGTGTGTGTAGGACTGCCTCTCGATTCTGAAAATGAAGGTGTCAAATAGTTTGTCCTTCTGAAGTATCTGTTTGCTAGGAGGATTTAAAAAATTATGAAGCACAGGAGAAACAAAAGGATCGAGTGCAAACTCGAGATTCCTTTGAAAGGGTGGAAGGAGGGGAATCGAGGTGGATGTTGTGCAAGTTAGTTCTTGATAGGGTGAAATTTCACCTACTCGAAAAAACTCATCAAATTCCTCATCTAGATTGGTCATATCCACATTACTATGGTAGTCCTCTACATCTTTGAGAAAGTCATCTATCCCGGCCCTCATCAATAATATGTGTATCGACTAGTGTAGGAATGGAAATATTGAGTCCGACTTTCCAAAGGAAAGAATTTTGGGCATATGACTATCGGGAACGTGTTGTTGAAATAATCTCGAGCAAAGCTCTCGATCATGCTAACCTCTCCATCCATAGATCTAATCGTAATGGCGTGTCCTTGTTTTAAAAACATTGACTTCAACAGCAAGATGGCCAAAAGACATGGACATTGAACCATCACGGCAATTAATGAGCGCATTGGCAGTTGCCAGGAAAGGACGCCCTAAAATAATCGGGACAGAGTCGTTAGCGACTTCTGTATCGAGGACTACAAAATCAGCCGGATAGTAGAAATCCTGAACTTTTACCAACACATTTTCGACTACACCCTTAGGATACTTAATAGACCGATCAGCTAATTGCAACGTCATTTTAGTGGGTTGCATCTTGTCTAGACCTATTTGTCTATACAAATAAAATGGGAGTAAGTTAACACTAGCCCCCAGGTCTAATAACGCGGTGGTCGTATAGGAATCTCCTAAGGTGCATTGTACAGTAGGACGACCAGGGTCCTTGTACTTAACAATTCCATTATGTTCAGATAAGGTTGGGAATTGTTCTGTTAAAAAGGCGTCTTTTGGTATATTTGTCTTTAGTAGTAGTACACAATTCCTTAAGAAACTTAGCATGGTGTGGTAGCTTTTTTATAGCTTCGAGGAAAGGAAGGTTTATAGTTAGATTCTTGAAAACGTCCCTAATCTCCTCGTAAGTTGTATCTCTAGTTAACATGGCTAATTTTTGTGGAAACGGTGGTTTCTGTCTATATTTAGCAATGGTATCACCTGGATGTTTAACTGTGGCTTTATGTTTCTTAGGTTGTGTTGTAACTGGTACCTCTACAGTGGTAGGCTCTTCAGTTTCTATTTCGGTATCTAGTAAAAGAGCAGGTGTAGGGTCTACTGGTGGGGTAACTATAGGCATAGTTACCTTGTTATCAACCACTCTGCGAGAGTGGTGATGGCATTTATCTCACCTACATTTTCATATTCATTACTAGTATTATCGGTGACCTCAAAGGCGTGTTTGTTGTTTTAGGATTAGGTATTGCGTTACTGAAACACACCTTTGGGTTGGGCTTTATCTTGAGCCAACTGTTGGGTTAAATTATTAACGGATTGTAGAAGCTGTTGGTTAGATTGAGCCATGGTTTGGAAAAAAGTTTTGGCTCACTTGTATGAAGGTGTCAAGACGATCCGGTTGGGTGGGGTGTAGTGTTCACGGGTGTTGTTCTCGAACTATTTCCGTGAATTATTTATTAGTGGATTTTGATAGTTATTATTTACCTAACGATACCTCTATTAGCATTATAATTATTATAATTACCTTGACCTTGTGCTTGACCTTGTCGAGGTTGCACTTGGTTGTTATAATTATTAAAATTACCCCGACCCTGTCCCTTGTCTTGGTGGGGCTTGGTTAAAGCTTTATGTGAGCCTAACATATTGATTATTGTACCCTTTGAGGTGTGACTTGTTGGTTATTTCTCCAACCGAAGTTGGGATTTTGTCTCCAAGGGCGTTAGGTTCACTATTAATGGAACAAGCCTGTTCATTGGCTATAGGGACGTTGGGAATCGGGATGCTCAGGACTCCAACAGAAACTACATGGATTTGAATTTACATTCATAACGGGGATTGGCTTTTGTTGTACAGAAATGGCATCTACCTTTTTAGTGAGGGATTCAATCAGAGTTTTAAGCTCAGGATCTGATTTAACCTCAAACATACCGGTAGCCTTAATCGTGGAAGAAGAACTAATGCGAGCGGGGATATCATCACTACCCCCAGTTGTTATTTCGCTTTAGTTTGATCCTCTAAAATTTATAAGCCTCCGAGGCTCCTTTACTTAAGAAACTACCCCATTCATTATGTCAAGGACTTCTTTATGGTGATGTTGAAGTCCTTTGAAAAAGGCACGAACTAACGTGTCTTTTGCTAAGTTATGGTGTGGACACTCTATAAGCAGATCGGGTGAAACGATTCCAAGCCTCCTCGAAAATGATTCATGAGGATTTTGTCGAAAGAAATGAATCTTGGAAAGCATCTCATCCGTCTTTAGGGGTGGGTAAAAATGTTCCATAAACAAAAACAACAAGTTTAGCCCACGAGTCCACGTAATTAGGCTTTGGCAGTTAACCAAGACGCCGCTTTATCGGCTAAGGTGAAAGGGAATACCCTTAATTTAATTTGTTCAACCAACCGTAGGGATGGTGGAATGTTGTTAGGACTTGTTCAATCCTACGATGTCTTTGGTAAGGTTTTTCATGGTAAGGTTCAATCCTAAACCATGAAAACGGGTAACAAATTAAAAATATTTGGAGGGATTCTGAAATCCCGGTGGGTCTGCTAGAACGATGCAAGATTTGGGGCTATCGCCAAGGCTTTGTAGAAGTCCGAGAGAGTCTCTCTTTCTTTCCCATTATATCGGGTGGTGTGTGTGATATAGTAGCTAGAGGTGTAGTTTGTGGTATACTAGATAGACTTGTTTGTTGATGTTGTTGTGTATTTACGTTAGGTGTTTTTGTTCGCCGCACCTTAATCTCATGCAAGGCTAAGTCGAGCTTAACTAAACATGCAACACTCCAAACAATTCGATGTACTAGTATAAACCTCTAACGAGGAGATGCGGTGTGGAAGAAAGGAATACCTGATTGCATCCTTGCTTCGCTTATGAATAGCGTCTTGTGTGCAGCGTGTTCGGTGTATATAAGAGAATAAAACACTGAAAAACTTGACAACTTCGAAGTTCAAGCAAACCGTGGAAATCCGAAATTTCAGCTAATGCTGGCGGGCTTCATATCTTGGTGCGCTCTATGTAAATTCGAAAGTCCAAGAACTTAGCGCGGGTCGCGCTTCTTTGAAGCTGGCCGCTTCGATTATTGATCAAATTCCAGTAACATAGCGTGGGTTGGCGCTCTCTTTGAAGCTGGCGCTTCGATGTATTGATCAAATTCCAAGAACATAGCGCTGTCGGCGCTCTCTTTGTAGCTGCCGCCTTATATTTTCTCGAATTTTTCCAAAACTGAAACGCAAACCACAGTATGAATCAAACAAGGGTGGGTGGGTGAAATGGGACTTAAAAATTACTAATTCTATTATGAAAACAATGCTAAAGTGCAACTAAGATGGCAGCGGCGCCATTTGATAAATATAAAATGAATAGTCTACCTACGAAATGAACTATGAATTCACAACGTAAGTAAACTAAACTTATACTTTTACGTGCTTGAGTTATCAAAGATTTCTACTCTCAATCCTATGAGATATAGTGGAGTAGATAAGTTCGTTCCACTCCTAGTGCTCTAGCATGGATGTTTTCTAATCTAACTAGTCGTTTTTAAGTCTATGAGAGTTTTACGAAGGGAATTATACTACGATGCAACTACCCACAAGATGCAACTAGTCGATTATCTAAATAATTATGGGAAGGCTACGTTGATTCTATGATAAGGAGTTAGAGGGGGATTGATTCCACCTTAACTCAACTTAATCCACTAACGATAAAATCGTCAGAATCCGAATTGAATCGCCCGGCAGAACAATTGGTTATTCCTAATCCCTAATTATACATGGCATTTCTACCAATCATAACTAGCATGTGAACAATTAAACCCATTCTCATGGTGAACTAATCATTTCTAGAGTGGAATAGAAAATGCATTTAATTCTACGATAATCGGACTCAAGCTTTCATTAAGGCTTCACAACCCCCTCTAATGGAGGTTTAGCCTTGAATCATTCCAATCATTTCCATTTAGATTAAAACTAAACATAATATAAAGCATTGAAATTTACTTAATTTAACAATAATGAAATCTAATTTAATGACTAAATTGAAATAAGGACATGAATTGAAATTAGATCTAGAATTGGATTTGACAAAAATCGAAATTGATAAGAAATACTACTTTATTGATCTAATTAATTTGAAGAACAAGATCCAAAGGTTTAATCTAATAAGGGATTTGAAACTAATTAAAGAAAACAATTAAATCTAGATCTAGAAGCTATTTTAATGGCTACTTTCTATTCTAAGCTATCTACCCTAATTCTCTACTATTTAATCTACCATTAACAAAGAATTAAGCTTTTGTTTTTATACATTCAGATCCAAAAATCGTGCATGGGCTTGGAGCCATGGTTTGGGCCAGAATCGGGCCCCAAACCCAATTCTTTCAAATTCAAAAGGCCTCTTCAGCTGCAGTTGGCTTCCACAGACTTTTCGTCCACTTCTGCTCCTCTGATTGGGTCAAGTCTTGGACCATTGCAAAGCTCTTTCCGAGCCGGTCGTTTTGACATAAGGTAGGCCTCAATCTGAGGTCCGAGTCCAAAGATATGGCATTCGAAGTTCTCACGACTTTTGCTCCTTTATCTCGCTAAAGTGGCACATTTCTCGCATTATAATGGACTTTGAAGCCCGAAATGCATAAAAACACTTAATCAAGATTAACTCTTACTTATTATTCACATAATTGGTATAACAGTATGATTATTAAGGGGTTAAAACTACAGTTTTGGGCTCTTATCAGTGCACGAGATGTACCGAAAGTTTTGGTGCGCACGATTTCTAGCCACACAATGGGAGGGGTAGAACCGAAAGAACAGGAGGGTAGAACCGGAAGAAAAAGATTTTAAAAAATAGCATCATAATTTTGTCGACAATGTAAACAAAAAATGGGTTTCCATTTCTAAAACTAAACCTGAACGAATCAAAGAAACTACTCCAAATTGCTGCTTCTTCTTCTTCTTCTTCTTCACCTTCAAACTGGTTCTTCAATATCTAATGAGGTTTTTGGACCAAAGGGTGGTTCTTCTTCTTCTTCAAAGAATAACTCTGCAACTGGGATTTTTTACTCTGTTTTCGCACACCCATCAACGGTACTCTTGAACAAATGATTCTTTTTTCTAGGAAGTTTTTGCTAGTTTTTGTCTTTGATCATACATTCTATTACTTGGTTGTTGATTGATTATGTTATTTGATTGGTTCTTTTGATGAGAAAATGGTAACTTGGACTATATTTAACTTTTTTGGTTAGTTCTATTATTATTTAAGTTGAACTTTACACCATGGAAACTAAAAAGAACTAGAGTTGATTTTATTTTATTTTTTTTAAGTGGAAATTTTATTGATACTGATAAGGAATTTTACAAATAATTAAGACAAGCGTGCAACAAGTTGCGCCACAAGTCCTTTCTGAATAGCAAATCATATTCTTCTAAAAACAAACTCGTTAGAACCAGCTGTCATAACGTTATTGTCCATAATTTTCTGAAGTCTCTTGAGAAGCTCAACAGACTGTTGTTCCAAGAAACCGAAAGTGTCGAAACTAAACGGAACGAAACAATGTTGGTTAGCCGTGCAAGCTTCCTCATACTTCTTTGGGTCTTTTTTTTTTCTCTTATGCATCTTTGGGTTTCAGTATTCACTCTCTGAGGTGATTGGGTCATGGAGAAAGCAGAATTCAGGGAATTAGGGGTGGAAAAAACAAGATTCGACAAGTTTGTGAATCTTAGGTAGTTAATTGGCCTAATAATGGCTAGTGGTAAAAAATGGTACTTAATTATATACATTCATATTTATGAAATATGATTCTTTGACAACATTTAAACATAATATCATGTGTATTGATTTTAATTGATGTTAATGTAGCATGAGATTGTATTTATGTTTGTCGGAATCTCGTTCTTCAAATTTCTATGTCTAGAATCTATGAAAACTGAAGCCAAGTATAAACAATAATAATCATAAGAGGAATTAAAAGAACTATTAGAGTGAGTACTTGTAGTGCTAGAAGAAACTCTTGCTCAAGCTTTCCCAATGATTTCTTCTGTTTCTCAATGCTACAATATGGCATGATGTTACTGTCAAAAATCTCATCTTCTTTTACGTGACCTGAAAATAATATCCACAGCCAAAGTAAATATATCGAATTACCGAGATGATATATTATATATACTAGACAACATAAGAAACTAACCTTGTTGTTGCTCAGTGGCTTTAGGGGAAATAATGAAAACCCGTTGCCGATGTTATAGTTTGTGATTAATAAGTTGGACAGATGGATTGAAGTGAATATTTGAACAAGTTGGTGAAGAATAAGATGATGATGAAAGGGAGAAGAAGGGTTTGGAGGGAGGAGAAAAGAGTAAACGAGGAGAAGTGAGTGCAACCTCGAACTGGGTCACCATGTTTGAGTGAAGTAATTAGACAAGGGGTTGAAGGATAATTAATTGGTGCAAACATTATAGAAGTGAGAGATGGAAACAGAGGAAAGATAAGGCAATGAGAATGTGTGGAGGGAAGTAATTCAATAACTTGGATTGGATTGTTTTGCTTGACAAGATATCACTAAGAATTTCCAAGTTGACTTGCTCTCCTATAAAAGAAATTAGGACACTAGAGCGGTCTTTATGAATTCTTCAAAGTGATATTTTATAGTATTTCTCAATCATCATTTTGTTTTTTTTTTTGCTACTTCATTGATATGCACATCGTATTGAAACTTTAGTTGAAGAATAATGTGTTCTTAAGTCTAACAATATATTTTTCCCCATATATAATGCTAAATCCATGGTGCGTGAGATGTACCAAAAGTTTTTTGGTGCGCATGATTCCTAACCACACAATGGGAGGGGTAGAACCGGAAGAAGAGGAGGGTAGAACCAGAAGAAAAAGATTTTAAAAGATAACATCATAATTTTGTCGACAATGTAAACGAAAAATGGGTTTCCACCTCCTCTAAAACTGAACCTGAACGAATCAAAGAAACTACTCCAACTCCATAAAATTGTAAAACAAGAAGAAGAAGAAGAAGAAGAATCGATCACTTTTTGAATAACACAACAATGGTAGAATTATGTCAATATCTAAGAAACTCACTAAAAATCACCTTCTTGCCTATTCCAAACATCAGGTGATTCATTCTGATGAACTTTAAGAAGTAACTGTCTATAGAGTTGCATAGAGACCACCTTACTGAAAATAAAGATCTTTGCCTATCATTACAATTTAGTTCTTGGTATTCGAATATAGAGTTGTCTTCCACTGGAGTGGTCTTTATGAATTCTTCAAAGTGATATGCACACCTTATTGAAACTTTAGTTGACGAATAATGTGTTCTTAAGTCTAACAATATTTTTTTTGCCCATATATAATAGTGGGGTTTGTCTTAAAGTTCCTCTTTACAAATTAGTATAACTAATTTTCTCTTGTGCAACAGCTCTGCCTTGCCACCAATAGTTGACCTTAGTTCGTTCAAATTATTAGTAGGAGGCATGGTGTCCTGTTGATGGGTGTTGTTAAATGATAGATTGCAGCACATCCCTTCATGTAGTAACTTTACAAACTCAAACCGTCAAAACTATAGTGAATGTCGAAAAGATTGCACAATAGAGAATATATATTTTTGATTGAGTGCCTACATCAATGAAGTGAAAGTTGGCTCCTAAGCTTTGAACTATTTACTCCTAAGCACCTACTAGCCCATTAAAGTTTTAACTTGGTTCTTCAGAATATTTGAATTTTTCATTGTCCAAGAGAAACTAACTAGTATTAGTATATAAGAAAGATATGTGAGGACACCACCTATATTATTATTGAAGTCAGTTGGAATCAACTCTTACATGCACTTTCTTTTATGGCATTTGGGAATTTAACGTTTTCACAAAATCAGTTCATTTTTACATGAATATTATCAGAACCCATTAAAGAATGGATTGTTGTCTACTTCCTTCGTCAACCTTTCACATGGTTGATTGGCCCTTCAAAATCACTCTTACATTAGTCTCATGGTGTTTTTTGTGATGCCAGCGGTGTAGGAACCGTTATGGTTTCGCCGAATGATTTACTAAGAACCGCGAAACACCCACACGCAGCGGAATAAGGGGTGCCACGGTTGGGTTAGAAATGATATCTTAGGATCGGCTAAGATAACTCTGAGAATCCAAGATCTATGAAATCAGCAACCTCTTGATCTTCTGTTGTATTCCTTTCAATATATTGGACATTGTGTGGGCAATGATCTACCAACCCCCTTCTTTCTCACAAAGCTAGAACCGATTTTGGATCTATCTTTTCTTGCCTCTCTTTTCAATCAAGATGAATAGTGAATTAGGCCAAGAAGAAAGGTTTTATATTTATAGGCTACAACAGGGACCATGAGGAGAAATTAGGGTTGGGCCTCCTGACGGGCTTGGGCTTCCCATGTTCGCCCAGAACACACGGCCCAAATCCGTCAACAAATGACTTATTCCACTAAACGCCATTGTTGCACTACCGCCCTAATCCCAAATTACGTGTTACGTTTATGGGCTCCATATTATATGCTTGTTGATTTCCCCGTGTTAAGATATCGAATGCCCGTTGATTAAGTCAAGTTATTGACAACTACATTAATCAACTTCTTATGTCCTTGAGTAGTACCACTCAACCTCATTGTCATGTCGGATTAAATCCACCTGTAGGGTTTACATGACAATCCTTATGAGCTCCTTAAGGGGACATCATCAACCCGACTACTTGCGGGTCACGGATTCCTTCTATAATCAACAGCACACCTTACATACAATGTCATTACCCAATCCATCGAGTTTGTTCATTCAAAAATGAATCTCACTCATTGATGATTTAAAGCAATGTACAATGCACGTAAGTGCCCGTTATTATATTCGGATTAAGAGGACAAGCATCCATAATAACAGAAGTGTTTGTTCTCTTATATAGTCAGTATAAGGAGAAACAACCTCACTTGGTCCTGTTCAATACACACAAAGTGTACTAGTGTAATCCTATAGTCAAGATAGACTAATACCAGATTATACTACAACCATACCAATGGTTTGTCCAAATCCATTTAGGTTGTGAACGTTTAATTATACTTTATAAGGTATTGATGATATAATCTTCTATGTGTCACCATACACCATATCATCTACAACATAAAGAATTAGACACATGCATATAACTAATAATATATAATATGCATAACATTTGCTCATATGATTCTCATTCAAAATATAAAGAATTAGAGTTAATACAAAACTAATGCTTTTAGTATATAACCCTATCAAGCGGTACACAGCAACCAGATGGCACTTAAGGAAAAGAAAGCGTTGTAGTTTTCCATCAACCCATTCTTGCGACAATCCTAACAAACCCATATCTATGCCACCACTGTAGGAACTGTTATGG
This sequence comes from Coptis chinensis, assembly GCF_015680905.1. Taxonomy (NCBI): domain Eukaryota; kingdom Viridiplantae; phylum Streptophyta; class Magnoliopsida; order Ranunculales; family Ranunculaceae; genus Coptis; species Coptis chinensis. The sequence continues at coordinate 99,859,749 of NC_141458.1, forward strand.
TTGTATGTCATCGACTACAAACCGTGAAAACCCATGCGCAGCGGAATAAAGGGTGTTCACGATTTTGACTAGGATTCATACCTTTTTTATCAACTGTGATTTCTCTGAGAATCCAAGCTCTATGAATCAGAAATCTCTTGATCTTCTATTGTATTCCTATCTTTAGAATGGACGTTGTGTGGGCAACGATCTTCCAGCCCCTTCTTTCTCTTTTGGCCTCTCTCACTCATAATGTTGGAATCAAAAATTTGAACTAACTCTCTTGAACAATCAATTAGTATTTCGGCCAGGAAAGAAGGGTTTCTTTATATAGGCTACAACAAGGACCATGAGGAGAAATTAGGGTTAGGTCTCCTGACGGGCTTGGGCTTCCCATGTTCGGCAAGAACACACGGCCCAAGTTCGTCAACAAATGGGTTATTCTACTGAAGGCCATTGTTGCATTACTACCCTAATCCCAAATTACGTGTATTACGTTTATGGGCTCCATATTATATGCTTGTTGATTTCCCCGTGTTAAGATATCGAATGCTCGTTGATTAAGTCAAGTTACTGACAACTACATTAATCAACTTCTTATGTCCTTGAGTAGTATCACTCAACCTCATTGTCATGTCGGATTAAATCCACCTGCAGGGTTTACATGACAATCCTTATGAGCTCCTCAAGGGAACATCATCAACCTGACTTCTTGCGGGTCACAGATTCCTTCTATAATTAACAGCACACCTTACATATAATGTCATTACCCAATCCATTGAGTTTGTTGATTCACAAATGAATCTCACTCATTGATGATTTAAAGCAATGTACAATACACGTAAGTGCCTGCTATTATATCCGGATTAAGAGGACAAGCATCCATAATAACAGAGGTGTTTGTTCTCTTATATAGTCAATAAAAAGATAAACAACCTCACTTGGTCCTGTTCAATACACACAAAGTGTACTAGTGTAATCATGTAGTTAAGATAGACTAATACCAGATTAAACTACAACCATACCAATGGTTTGTCCAAATTCATCTAGGTTGTGAATGTTTACTTATACTTTATAAGGTACTGATGATATGATCTTCTGTGTGTCACCACACACCATATCATCTACAACATAAAGTATTAGAAGAATGCATATAACTAATAACATATATAATATGCATAACATTTGCCCATATGATTCTCATTCAAAAAATAAAGAATTAGAGTTAATACAGAAATAATGCTTTTAGTATATAACCCTATCAGCCACCACCCGATTATCTTCTCCTTTCACAACTTCTACCACCACCTTCCACGATCTCCTCTATGATTTTGGCAACAAAACTGATAGTGACCAAATCAAGTCCATTCCGTACCTGACAAATATCGTAAGCTTGGATCTTTTGCCATCAATATAATAGTCTTCCTTTTATTTGACAAACTTGCTTCATTGAGTCGGGTGAAGTAAAATCTTAAATACTTTATAGTCATAAATTTTGGTTATGGGTTAGAGAATGCGACGATATTCTTTAGGAATTCAATCAAGATCGAGGAATAAAGTTTAACTGAAAAGGAGTTATGATTGCTATTAAGATATTTGCTTTCGGATTTTTATGCTTCTATTGTAAATTACTTTTGTTACTCTTTGGTTGTCAATTTTAATGTTAGTATCAGTAATGATATAATTGAACCTGTACCAGTTGACCAGTTACTTGGGGAACATTATGATTGTTTCTAACTTATTTTCGAATGCATTTAAGGATTGAACTCTCACAAGTTGGTAAATGCCTAAGAATGTTGTTTGAGGCATTCAATGTTATACATAGTATAGGGGAGTTTTCGAGTATCTCCTGATCTTCCTCTATGCCTTGTGATCTAGAAGCTTTGACTGACTAGAGAAGGGATGAGATGATTATGAGTTCAGGGTTGAACCGCCTGGCGGCTACCTACGTATCTCCTTGTTTATTTAGGATAATCAAACCCTATTTTGAGTAGTTCCTAAGAGCGAATCCCTATGGTTTATATAGGAAGAGTGATAAGAGCCAAAAACTGTAGTTTTAACCCCTTAAAAATCATACTTTTAGACCAATTATGTGAGTAATAAATAAGAGTTAATGTTGATTACGTGCTTTTATGTATTTCAGGCATTGAAGTCAATTATGTGCATAAATGTGCCACTTTGGCGAGATAAAGGAGCAAGGGTTAGTTGCTAAGAAGTCTTGTGATTAAAGGCCAAGATTCAAGGAGATAAGCCTTTGTAATCCCGGTCAAAAGCTGAAAAGTCAACGCGGGCAGAAATAGTGTACAAGTCAACAGAACTTCCGAAGATCATATCTTTGGACTCCGGCCTTGGAATTGGGCCTACCTTATGTCAAAACGACCGGCTCGGAAAGAGCTTTCCAATGGTCTAAGCCTTGACCCAATCAAAGGAGCAAAAGTGGACGAAAAGTCTTCTAAAGTCAAAACCAGCTGAAACGGGCTCTGTGGACTGAAGAAATTGGGCTTTGGGCTCGATTTTCCGGCCCAAAACATGGCTCCCCAGCCCATGCACGAAAATGTGGATCTGGTCTCCTCCATTTACACACATAAGACTTAGCTCTTAAGCATTAGATAGATTAGGTAGAAAGTAGCCATTAAACCTTAGTTCTAGATCTAGTTTTAAATTAATAAAGTAGTTTTGATTCTTGTTTTAATTTCAGTATTGAATGATTGTTATTCATTTGTTAGATCAATAAAATATTTAGTTCTTGATAATCTAGTTTTGTTTTCCATTAATTATTAGCTTCAATTCTTAGATTCAATTATTTGTCATTATTAGTTTGAATAAGTTCTTGCATGAGTAGTTTCCATTTGAGTTTAAATAAGCAAAGTTTCAATCTTTTTATCATGACTTGTTTAATTGCATATGGAAATGATAGCATGATGATTCTAGGCTAAACCTCCATTAGAGGGGGTTGAAAAAGCCTTGATGAAGCTTCATTTGTGTTAGCGTAGAGTAGTCGTAAATTCCATTCCATTCTAGAAACGATTAGTTCACCATGAGAATATGTTTGATCGTTCATATGCTAGATGTTAGTTGGTAGAGATTACCATGAACAACTAGGGATTAGGAAGAACTAATTGTTCTGCGGAAGCAGTTTAATTCGAATTACAACGATTCGTCGTTAGTAAATTAAGTCGAGTTAAGGTGGAATCAATCCCCCCTAATTCCTTATTATAGATTCAACCCGTAGCATCTCGTAGTTGAATCCCATTATCTTGTTAGTATAAAGTGCATCGTAGTATAATTCGTAAACCTCTCATTGACTTTAGTAGGATTAGTAAAACTAGAAAACAACGAATGCTAAAGAACTAGGAGTGGAACGAATCTTCTATTCCAACTCTATTTCAATAGTATCGAGAGTAGAAATCTTTGATAAGTCTAGCATAAAGTTTAGTTTAGTTTTACTAGCGTTTAGAGTTTCATCGCTTTATTCATTAGTAAAACTATATTTAATTTTATCGTTTTATCAAATGGCGCCGCTGCCATCTTAGTTCCCTTTAGGATTGTTTTCGTAGTATAATTAGTCTTCCTAAAGTCCCATTACAGCCACCCACCCTTGTTTGATTCTAATTGTGGTTGTCTATTTCAGAACGGAAATTTTTCAAACAAAATTCAGACGGAGCGACCACCGGCTAGCAAACTTGGGAGCCGACCATACAAAAAACATCGGAGCAGCCCGCCCTCTCTAGAGCACACCCATCCCCCAAAGGCATGGAGCTACGATTATCCTGAGCGCGACCTGCGCCCACCATAGCTCTATCTTGAGCGTGACCTACGCCCACCATAGGCATACACGAAGCACGACCTGCGCCCACCATAGTCCTATCCTGAGTGCTACCCGCGCCCACTGCTGGATTTGCCCAATTTCCATAGGTTTGTTTCAAACTTCCATTTCTTCAAGATTTTCAGTGTTAACTTGTTATATACACTGAACATGCATAAACAAGACGTTATTTATAAGCGAAGCAAGGAGGCATTCAGGTACTCTTTTCTTCCATTCCTCACATCTTCTGTTATAGGTTTATATTAGTATATCAGGATTGCTTGGAGTGTTGTCATGTTAGTTAATATTGGTCTTAGCCTTGCATGAGATTAAGGTCAGGTCGAAGAAAAATACCTAACGTAATCAACCGGCAACGTCAACAAACACGCCTTTCTAGTATACCACCCACTACACCTCTACCTAATATACCACACACACCACCTGAAATAATGGCTGAATAAAGAGAGTCTCCTCTCTCAGACTTTTACAAAGCCTTGAATGATAGCCCAAAATCTTGCATCGTTCTAGCAGACCCAGTGGGGGATTTCCGAATCCCCCCAAATATATTTAATTTGTTACCCGTTTTTCATGGGTTAGACCATGAAAAGCCTTATCAACATATGTGTAGGATTGAATAAGTCCTTACAACATTCCACCATCCTACGGTGGGTGCTGAACAAATTAAACTGAGGGTATTTCCCTTCACTTTAGCCGATAAGGCGGCATCTTGGTTAACTGCCCAAGCACCTAATTCTGTGGACTCGTGGGCCAAGCTTGTTCAATTATTTATGGAACATTTTTACCCACCCCTGAAGACAGATGAAATGTTTTCCAAGATTCATTTCTTTCAACAGAATTCTCATGAATCATTTTCAGAGGCTTGGAATCGTTTCACCAATCTTCTTATAGAGTGTCCACACCATAACCTAGCGAAAGACACGTTAGTTCGTGCCTTTTTCAAAGGACTTCTACACCACCATAAAGAAGTCCTTGACATAATGAATGGGGGTAGTTTCCTAAGTAAAGGAGTCTCAGAGGCTTATAAATTTTTAGAAGATCAAACTAAGTGTAATAACAACTGGGGGGTAGTGAATATATCTCCCGTTCCACTAGTTCTTCTACAACAGTTAAGGTCGCCGGTATGTTTGAGATGAAACCCAATCTTGAACTAAAAAATTTAATCGAATCTCTCACTAAAAAGGTAGAGGCTATTTCTGTTCAACAAAAGTCTATCCCCATCATGAATGTCAACTCCAATCCATGTAATTTCTGTTTGAGTCCTGAACATCCCGACTTTTATTGTCCTCTAGCTTATGAGCAACAAACATCACAACAAGATAACGTTTGCTCAATTAATAGTTATCCTATTCCTAACGCCCCTTGGAGACAACATCCCAACTTCAGTTGGAGAAATAATCAACAAGTAACACTTCCAGGGTTTAATAATCAAAATGTTAGGCAAGCAAACAATTATAACCAAGCTCCACCATGAGAAGGACAAGGTCAGGATAATTATAATAATTATAACAATAATAATTATAATGCAAATCGAGGTATCATTCCGGTTAATAATAATAACTATCACAACCCACCCATAAATAATCAACGTGACATAGTTCCTGTCACACAACCTGTAATAAATATCACTCCACAACCAGATTGTTTTGATACCTTTATGCAATACCAACAATAGATTTTACAATCCATCCAACTTTCCTTACAGCAGTTAGCACAAGAGAAAGTACAACCCAAAGTGTGTTTCCAGGTCAAGCAATTACTAACCTTAAAATAACAAACACAACCTTTGAGGCGAACGGTAATACTAGTACGGAAAATGCAAATGTAGGTGAGCTAAATGCAATCACCACTCTCTGTTCTGGGAGAGTGGTTGATAACAACATAACTATGCCTATAGTTACCTTACCAGTTGTCCCTACACGGAGATTGTACTAGATACTGAGATGGAAACTGAAGAGCCTACCCCCCCTGTAGAGGTTCCAGTTAAACCACAACCTAAGAAACAGAAACCAAAGGTTAGAGCACGAAGCCGAAAACTTAACCCGGTGCAAGTTTATTGGTGGGCGTTACCGTCGTGATCGTGTCTAAAGTTGGAGCTTTGAAGTTGGATTAGGGTTTTGTATATAGATTAAGGTTTGGTTGGATTAGGGTTTGGTTAGGGATTAGGGTTTGAAGTTGGATTAGGGTTTGATTGGATTAGGGTTTGAAGTTTGAAATTATATATTTGAAGTTATTATTTATGAATTTCAAATTTGAAGTGATGTTTATGAATTTGAATATGAAAATGTGCATTTGAATTTGAAGTTGAATTTGAATATGAATTTGAACTTGAATTTGAGTTTGAGTTGGAATATGGTTTGATGTATATGAATATGATTTGATTTTGAATGTGAATTTGAGTTTAAATTTGAATATGATTGTATGTATATGAATATGAAGTTGATGTTATGTGCGTATATGAATTTGGTTTGGATATGAATTGAACTAAATCAAATAGTAAATTTGCTTTGATTTTGGTCCAAACGGCCCACCCAGGTCGTACAACACCATAGAAAACGGACCCCCACATATCGTTCACAAACGAAACTGGTCTTAACGACCTCTTCAGATCGCTAGTCTATAGAGCCAAACGATCTGATGGGGCCGTTTAGGTCAACTTGAAGCGGTCTGAAGAAGTCGTTTAGAGTGACTCCGAGTGGTCTGCCAAGATCGTTTTGAGTGATTCTGAGCGGTCTGCCAATATCGTTTAGAGTTAAATTCGAATTCAACGTCAAATTCAAATTCAACGTCAAATGTCAAATTCATATTCAAATTCAAATGTCAAATTCCAATTCAAATGTCAAATTCAAATTCAACGTCAAATGTCAAATTCAAATTCAACATCAAATTCAAATTCAACGTCAAATTCAAATTCAAATTCAACATCAAATGTCAAATTCAAATTCAACGTCAAATTCATATTCAAATTAAAATGTCAAATTAAAATTTAACGTCAAATTCAAATTCAAATTCAACGTCAAATGTCAAATTCAAATTCAACATCAAATTCAAATGTCAAATTCAAATTCAAATTCAAATTCAACATCAAATGTCAAATTCAAATTCAACGTTAAAACCCTAATCTATATTCAAAACCCTAATCCCTAATCCCTAACCAAACCCAATTCCTCATATACAAAACCATGAAGCCAATGCCCACACCAATGGAATTTCCTATAGAACTTAGAGATCAATACATGTATAAATCAACATTAGATAACATTACGCAACAAAATACGTACAAGCACTAATTACAAAACACATCAGAAGATGTCTTACTTATATGAACAAACAGCATTAGACATCTCTTACATGAACAGACAAAATAGAGATCTCTTACATGAACAGACAAAATAGATATCTCTTACATTAACAGATAACATAATTTACATACATCAAACACCTAATTAATGGTAATTAAACTAGCCCACACCAACCAACAAACTCACAATTGAGAACAACACAATTTTGGCAGTAAAAATGGTTTTCTTCATTGAATCATTTTCCTTCTTCAATTCTTCGACACTCTTTAAAAGTTTCTTTTCCCTTCTCCGCATACGACTAATATTTCCCTGATATCAGTCATTAAGTATCTCCAACGTTTCATTACGACGTTGAAAATCACTCAATGTATTAGTGCGACTCGGCACATTAGTGAATCACAGGTCTCTAAGATGATCCCAAGATTTAGGTGAGATGTGGCTACACTGACCTGGATTGACAGAGGAATTAGACATACCGTTGTTAAACAGGAATTGACAGAGGAATTGATAGAGGAACCAATTGACAGAGGAACCAATTAATAGAGGAATTGACAGAAGTTAATTCTTAGGATTAGGGTTCTAAGTTCTAAGTTCTTAGGGTTTCTAAGTAGTTAGGTTTCTTTTTTCATACTGTGTTAAAAGATGTTAAGTAAGAAATACAAATCGAAATCCAGTTATAAACATCTGGAATTTTAGTCTAAACAACCTAGTGAGGTAGCAGAGAAGTATTAGAAACGATCCCTTTAGACTGCTCATCAGCCCTCTAAATGACCCCATAAGATCGTTTAGGTCTATATCCCAGCGATCTGCAGAGGTTGTTAAGGCTAGTTTCGTCTGTAAACCATATTTGGGCATCGTTTTGGATGCTTTTGTGCGGTGGGTGGGTTGTCTGGACAAAAATCTAATCAAATTTTTTATTTGATTTTAGTTCATTTCATATCCAAACCAAATTCATATACGCACATATCCAACCAAATTCAAACTCAAATTCATTTGATATCCAACGAAACCCTAATCAAACTTCAAACCAAGATCATTTCATATCCAAACCAAGTTCATGTCATATCCAACCAAATTCAAATTAAAATTCAAGTTCAAATTTCATATTCAAATTCAACGTGAAATTCAAACGCACATTTTCATATTCATATACAAACGCACATAACATGAAATTCAAACGCACATAACTTCCCGGCTTCATACATAAATGATTTTGACTTAAAATTCCAAATTCAAACCCCACTATACATAACTTCAAATTCCAAATTCATATACATAACTTCTAATTCAATCACAAATGATTCTATCTTCAAATTTTAAATTCAACTTCATCATGATCTCTATCTTCATCGTCGCCATCATCTTTATGATCGTCCACATCCTCAATCTCCTCATCAATAACTGTCAAGTAAGAAAGTGACGACAAATGTCAATTTTACAGTAAACTCCAAACAAGAAAATTTAGTAAACTAGGAATGAATGAAAACTACATAAATCACTTTACTTACTTATCCCCTTCTTCCTATTTGGATTTTGTGGACAATTGTGTTTGTCGTGATTAACACCAACCTGGTTACAACTAGTACATCTCCTGCTTGTCTTCTCTTTGGTAGCTTTTGCAATGCCTTTCTCCAAGCCTCCTTTGATTCTAGTACTACTTTTGTAAACCTTCACTTCCTTTTTCCTTCCTTTAGTTTCTGAGATGATGGGATTCATAGAAAAAATTATTGATTTGGGTACTGAACTATAGTGGATTTTACAAAATGGGTGCTGTATTATTTTTTTTTGCAAAATAGGATACCGTAGATTTCAAATATTGCTAAAATGGGTACCGTCTATATATATTGTAAAGTATGTATACGTATTTGATGATTTGCCATACATAATGCGTACACATGGCAACTCAATCTCCACGTAAGTAGGCATGCACGAAGCACGTGAGTCTCATCTAAAATTTCTAATCACAAAATCAAAGACGCACGCTCTCACTCACGTGAGTCTTCAAGAACTTTGGGCTTTCTCAAAGTCCATGTTCATCTCCCTCCAAAATCCCTAACTTCACATGCCCTCGTCTAAAGAAATTCAACTGTTCTTTTGGAAATTCTTGTTGAAAGAAAACCTAGTTTAACTATCTAAACAAGTAAGTTATATTATTATTATTACTTTTCTTTGTGTTTCATTTCGATATTTGTATAGAATATGGCCTATAATGATATATTATAATTGGTGGTTCTTTATTTGTATAGGTTTGATATAATAATGTTTGTTCTTTATTTTATTTGAAATCATTTTTATTTCCTTTTCAGTGGAAACTAATCATGAGAGTATGATGATAAAATTCCACTATTCCGGGAGATTTAAAACCTCACCAATGCTAAATTATAGTGGTATAATAGAGTATGTCACAGAGTTGGATTTTGATAGGATTTCTTATTTTGAACTTTTGGGGATAGTGAATGATGATTTGAATATACATAATTTATCTAACATGTATTGGGCACCTCAAGGTAGAGTTTTGCAGAATAATATCCACCAAATTCTTAGCGACAAAGAGACAATTGAGATGGTTGAGTATGCCAGGAGAACAGGTATAGTTGAAGTGTATATTGAACACAATGAAGCTGTGTCCCAATGCCCTATTATAGAAGAGGATGTGAGTAGTGATGAATTTGAGACTGTAGTAGAAATGGAGGATGAATCTGATCAGTCTGATGCTGCTACTTTAGATCATATAAGTGATGTGGATGAAGAATTGCTTGAATTAAGAACACAAACGTTGGTTAGTATGAAGAAGAAGAAGTCAAAAGTTATTAAGGATGTGAATGACAATTTGGATGGCAATGTGAATGTTGAGGATGTTCCAACTGATGGAAGTGGTCCAAGTATTGAGAGATTAGCACCAATTGTGGATGAAAATGAAACTGATTATGCTAGTAGTGATGATCATGATAGTCCTGAGGTTAGTAGTTAAGAGGATGAGATGAAGCCTAGGTTAGCAGCTAGAAATAGGAACAAGTTCCCAATATTTAATACCAAGACTGAGATAAAAAAGATTCAGTTTGAAGTTGGGATGAGGTTTGGTCATAGAAATGAACTGAAAGGTGTTTTGAAAGATTATGTTGTTGCTAGTGGGTGCCCAGTTAAGTGGTCTATCAACAAAGCAAGTAGGATACAAGCAAGATGCTACCCAGAAGGTGGTGAATGTCCTTGGAGACTGTGGGCTAGTCCTATGCAGAATGAAGAAAGTTTCCAAATCAAGCCACTTGTTAATGTGCATAAATGTTCAAGGAACTTGAACAGTAGGCTTGCTAACTCTAAGTGGTTGGCTAAAGATTATCATGATAGAATCATTAGTAATCCATGTTGGAAGTTAACTGATATCAAGTTTGAAGTGTTGCAAACTTCCAAGTTTAATGTATCAGAAACAATGTGCTTCAGGGCTAACAGAAAGTGTATGGGAGATATTGAAAAGAATTTGGTTGAGATATATTCCAAAATTAGGAACTATGGTTTCGAAATATTAAAGAGGAATCCAGGGAATACAGTGAGAATAGATGTAGATGAAGTTGTAGGATTAGCTCAACCTATTTTTAAAAGAATGTACATTTGTTTTGATGCATGTAAGAAGGGATAGGTGGAAGGTTGCAGACCTGTCATAGGTCTAGATGGTTGCTTTTTAAAGGGGTACTGCAAAGGGCAACTTCTTACTGCAGTTGGGAGGGATGGCAATGATCAAATGTTTCCCATTGCTTGGGCTGTTGTTGAAGCTGAGAATGCAAGCAGTTGGAGATGGTTTCTTGATTTGTTAATTAATGACCTTGGAATTACCCATGGTGTTGGTTTGACTCTAATCACTGACTAACAAAAAGGTTTGCTACAATTCATTAATGAGATGTTACCATTTGCAAACCATAGATGTTGTGCAAGGCATATCTATGCAAACCTAAGGAAGAGACAACTAGGTAAATGTGTTTTTGTTTTTACAATTGTTGTTTTAATATGCAATTTTAAATTACAAGAATTTGAAATTTTAAATGTTTCCAATTACAAGGTGCAATTTACAAGAGTTTGTTTCGGCAAGCTACCAAGGCAAGCATTCCTGAGGAGTTTAATCTTACCATGGAAGAGATAGCAAAGCTATCTGATGAAGCAAACAAATATTTGACTGAGCAGCAAGATCCAAGATGGTAGTCTAGAGCTTTCTTTTCTTTTGTGCCCTGTTGTGATGCAGTTGAGAATAAGATGTGTGAGACATATAATGGTGTAATCAGAGAAGCAAGAGGGAAGACTATAATTGCAATGCTAGAGGATATAAGATTGCAATGTATGGAAAGGATGCATAAAAAGAGAATTATATACAACAAATGGCATGATGTGTTGTGTCCAAGGGCTGGGGCAAAACTTGAAAAGAACAAGGATGATGCTAGGAATTGGGTAACCATTTACAGTGGGACCACAACTTTTGAGATTAGAAGACGTCAAAGCTATTCCCAATCACAATGTGTTGATATAGAAGCTAGAACTTGCACTTGTAGGATGCGGGGGTTAAATGGCATTCCCTGTCAGCATGCCATTTCAGCCATATATTACATGAAGTTAAATCTAGAAGATTATATGGCTCATTGGTACAGAGTGGAGTATTATATCAAGGCATACCAACACTATATGCAACCGTTGACTGGTGAAATGCAATGGCCAAAGAGCACTTTCCCTATTTGCTTGCCACCTGCTGATAAAAGGATGCCAGGAAGGCCTAAAAAGAATAGGAAAAAGGAAGTAGGTGAGCTAGGTGCAAATCGAACCAAGGTTAGTAGACATGGGAGGCAAATTATGTGCCAAAGGTGTTTTCAAGTTGGCCATAATATGAGAAATTGTTGCAACTTATTGCCACCAGCTAGTGTTGTAAGTAAATGTTTTGTCAGTTATCCTTAAGTTTTCCCTTTTAGTTAACTTGTGTCTCTAACTTACATCTCAAACAACCATGCCACCAACCGCGGCCGAGTTGAAGAACCATCTCGCATAACCATCGGACCAACCGCATGCAATCGTGGTGAAGAACCATCTCAGACAACCATGCCACCAACTATGCAGCCAGAAGTTGAAGAACCATCTCAGACAACCATCAGACCAACTGTGCAATCAGAAGCTGAAGAACCATCTCAGACAACCATGGCACCAACTGTGCAACCATCTCAGGTTAGTAGTTTAGTTTATTGGTTTATAATGGTATCAGGTTAGTTTATTAGTTTGATTATTTTATTATAATTTTTGCATTATAGGAAACTGTTAGTGCAAGAGTTAGTACAAGGGGGAAGAGAAAGAGTAAGAACATACCAGAGTACACTCCTCAGCCAACCATGTCACCACCCAGTGTGCAACCATCTTAGGTTAGTAGTTTCTAAATTTCTTTAGTTTATTAGGTTATTGGTTTATAATGGTATCAGGTTAGATTATTAGTTTGAATTTTTTTTTTCTTTTAATTTTTGCATTATAGGAAACTATTAGTGCAAGTGTTAGTACAAGGGGGAAGAGAAAGAGTAAGAACATACCAGAGTCCACTCCTCAGCCAACCATGCCACCACCCAGTGTGCAACCATCTCAGGTTAGTAGTTTCTGAATTTCTTTAGTTTATTAGGTTATTGGTTTATAATGGTATCAGGTTAGTTTATTAGTTTGATTTTTTTTTTCTTTTAATTTTTGCATTATAGGAAATTGTTAGTGCAAGTGTTAGTACAAGGGGGAAGAGAAAGAGTAAGAACATACCATCAGAACGAGAGTCCACTCCTTAACCAACCATGCCACCACCTAGTATGCAACCATCTCAGGTTACTAGTTATCAAACTTGTGTTTATACTACTTATGTTTATCCTTATTAGTTTATCCTTATATATTGCAATGTATATTGTAGGACCAAACCAATAAGAGAAAGACTTATGGGATAAAAGAAGTACCTCCACAAGGTTATGGCCTATATATATCATAACACACTGGCAGTCATTTCATTTATTCAGGAAGCAATGCACCACCAATCAAAGTTTATAATGGTTCAGGTTCAAGATTGACTACAACTTCTTCTTCTGCAGCTAAAAATATGAATGTTCCTATACCAAAATCATCTAAAACTCAAGAAAGTGAAGCTGGAGCTCAAGGAATTCAAGCAAGGCCAATTCAAGCTAGAAATAAGACCAAAGCTGGTGCAACTAAGACCAAGACAATAACTGAATGCAAGTCACAAACAACAAAGTCAATGATAAGTAAACAAGGAGCTGCTGCAACTAAGACCAGAGTTAGTGCAACTAAGACCAAGACAAACACTGTTAGGCCAATTGGGAAATGAATGTAATTTTGACTATGGAAATGAATGTAATTTGACTATGGAAATGGATGTAATTTAACTAATAAATTGACTTATCTTTGAATAGGGAATTGTGGCAATTAATGTAATTTAACGATGGAAATGAATGTTGGGCCTGGATTATCTGTGAAATTGGATTCGGAATTGTTTTGGATTTGCAGCACACTACTAGATTAGGAACTATTTTGGAACTGCAGCACACTACTAGATTAGGAACTATTTTGGATAGATTATAGTAAATATTTGGTGCATTGTAAGTTGTGCTTAATTAATGTGTTAGTTGAGTAGTAGTGTCTATTCATTTCGTATTCATTTTTTTACAGGTACCAATGCATGCCAATGGTTCATTTCGTATTCATCTCCAACATAAGAACAGCTCCACTCACACCACTCTCACCACTCTCTACTCAACACTATTAGAAATCACTTGATCACTCACTCTCAGGTTGACATAGTGAAAGGAGCCGTGAAGATTGTGCAGATGGACACATCCAAGTTAAGTGAGTCCTATGATAAACTATGTGAAATCATGAAGACAACACAGGGAAGGAAGGTGTTCATGGAGACGGTGTACCAAGATAGAGACCTACATATTGGAGTATGTCCTAAGTATCAGAGGTTATGCTACATTGAGGTGCTTGGAGAAGAAGGAAAAGTAGAAAAATGTCTTCCCTACTATTTTGTGAAAGAGAAAGATGTTGTTCCGGCTGATGATGATGAGCCACCACCAGGATTCCAGAAGTCTACTGTGTCATAGAGGAGATCCACAAGGCTTGGTGCAAGCACCTCAAGCACAGTAGCCCCAGCAGGGCCATCTAAAAAACAAATTAAAGAAGTTATTTTAGCACTGGCAGCTGCAGATGTGTGCATGAAAACTATGGGAAAAACTCTGGAGAAGAAGTGATGGTGTCTAGTATTGTTGTCTAGTCTAGTTTTTTAAGAGTCTTTTGTTAAGGAATGTCAAGCAAACTTGTATGTTTGCTATAGTTTCTTTACTATATGTTTGTCTTTTGCTTTATGTTTGTAGTTGTTTCTGTCAGAATTTCGTATGTTTTGCTTTATGTTTGTAGTTCATGGATAATATTTAAACTAGAACTTGTATGTTTGCTCTCTGTCAGAAAAAATCAACCATTTAACTATCTGTCAAAAAAAATCCACTATTGAACTAGAAGTATAACTAGAACTAGAACTAGAACTTGTATGTTTAGTAAATTGAATTATCTGTCAGAATTTAGTACATTTATTCATTTTGTATGTTTGCTCTATCTGTCAGAAATAGAACTAGAACTAGAGCTAGAACTTGTATGTTTGCTCTATCTCTCAAAATTTAGTACATTGAATTATCTGTCAGACTTTAGTACATTTTAAATTTCATATGTTTGCTCTATCTGTCAGAATTTCAGTAGAACTAAAACTAAGTTGCTTCTTTTGTTAACAACTTGAACTAGAACTAACACTCTAACAGTTGGAACAAAAGTTGAACATAACTGAAGCTAAAACTCAAACAAGTTTTTTTTTTCACTAATGGATATTTCATTAACATACAACAATGCAAGGTGGAAGAGTTCTCAAATTTGCAGCCTTAGCTAGTTCATGAGCCTCCCCAATAAAAGACCTACTTAACCAACTAAACTTAAAACATACTAGATCAGCCAAAATATCTAAAATGTGATAGACTACACTTCTAAATGGCCACCAACATTCTTCTAGACATTTAGTTATGATAATACTTTGATTGTCTCCAAGGAACTCCACATGCTGACATTCCAGGCTTGTGGCAACTAGACTAGCCACTTTAGTAACAACAACCTCTGCTTCATGAATTCTCCTCCCTCAGTTTTTGCAGCTACTCCTGCTATTGCGTTTCTATTGGACATGCTCATCCTTTTATATTTAGCTTTGAGAATTCAGATAGAGTCATTTTTAAGGTAACAAGGGGTTCCATTGTCAAAATGGTTCTCTTATTTCTTGACTCCCTCTTTAGTGCATTTTCAAGCCATTCAAATTCCCCACAACTCTTGCATTTCAAATACCTTTTTCCAATATTCATTCCATACTTGGTAGTCTCAACAGACCTTTTTCCCCTACAATCATTTCACTTGCAGTCACAATCTACCCATGGGCATGTAGGAACCGTTATGGTCGCAGTTTACAAACCGTGAAAACCATGCGCGTGGAATAAAGGTTCTCATGATTTTGTTTAGGAATTAATACCTTTAGATCAGCTATGATTTCTTTGAGAATTTAAGCTCCAGGAATCAACAACCTCTTGATCTTCTACTGTATTCCTATCTTTAGAATGGACATTGTGTGGGCAACGATCTACCAACCCTTTCTCTCTTTCTTTGCCTCTCTTTTTCACAAGGTCAGAACCGAATTTGGAACTGATCTTACTTGAGCAAGCAATCAGTAAAAACGGCCAGGAAAGAAGGGTTTCTATTTATAGGCTACAACAAGGACCATGAGGAGAAATTAGGGTTAGGACTCCTGACGGGCTTGGGCTTCCAATGTTCGCCCAGAATACACGGCCCAAGTCCGCCAACAAATGGCTTATTCCACTAAAGGCCATTGTTGCACTACCGCCCTAATCCCAAATTACATGTATTACATTTATGGGATCCATATTATATGCTCGTTGATCTCCCCATGTTAAGATATCGAATGCCCGTTGATTAAGTCAAGTTACTGACAACTACATTAATCAACTTCTTATGTCCTTGAGTAGTACCACTCAACCTCATTGTCATGTCGGATTAAATCCACCTGCAGGGTTTACATGACAATCCTTATGAGCTCCTTAAGGGGACATCATCAACCCGACTTATTGCAGGTCACGGATTCCTTCTATAATCAACAGCACACTTTACATACAATGTCATTACCCAATCCATCGAGTTTGTTGATTCACAAATGAATCTCACTCATTGATGATTTAAAGCAATGTACAATGAACGTAAGTGCCTGTTATTATATCCGGATTAAGAAGACAAGCATCCATAATAACAGAGGTGTTTGTTCTCTTATATAGTCAGTATAAAGATAAACAACCTCACTTGGTCCTGTTCAATACACACAAAGTGTACTAGTATAATCCTGTAATCAAGATAGACTAATACCAGATTATACTACAACCATACCAATGGTTTGTCCAAATCCATCTAGGTTGTGAACGTTTACTTATACTTTATAAGGTACTAATGATATGATCTTCCGTGTGTCACCACACACCATATCATCTACAACATAAAATATTAAACACATACATATAACCAATAACATATATAATATGCATGACATTTGCCCATATGATTCTCATTCAAAATATAAAGAATTAGAGTTATTAGAAAAGTAATGATTTTAGTATATAACCCTATCAGGGCACTCCTGCATCCAATGACCTGCCTGACCACACTTAAAGCATTCATTGCTTGATGAGCCTGATCCAATCCCAAACATTCTTTCAGCAATAGCTTCATCCAACCATTGCATATAACTTAGACATGATTGATGTTGGCACTTCAAGTATTTCCGTCCTGGATTCTTTGTTGTTTGGGATATGCCCAACATTCAGATCCCATCACATGTAGATTCCTTATAGGGAAAGTACATAAATTGGCACTCAATAGTTGAGTGTCCATGTAACGCCCGTATTTAAAATACGTATTTATTTATTTTATTAATTAATTTAATTATTTATTTAAAATTCACTGGATTGGATTTGAGATATGTGGGCCTGATTTCTGGGCCCGAGTATGTATTGGGCTTGGGTTTCAAACCCAAGTATATAATCAGATTGTTCTAGATAATAGGGTTTTTAGAGAATAAAATAATAAAAAATGGAGCCAGAGATAAATGCTGGATTGCTGGAGGGTGGAGCGCGACGATTCGGACTATAAGGGATTCGTGGAGCTGTTAATAAAGGTGAGTAGCTATTTTTGCTATTTCACCGAATCTATAGTTTTCTGTGTACATATTTCTCTATCTAAGGTTTCTACCTATTGATACTGCTCATTATCCTGTTTTATTCGACGTCGTGTTTGTCGGGTTGGTAAAAACTCTATTGAAACTCTGAAAATTGAGATTTAACTGTCGAAGTTTGATTTGGGCCCGTTAATGGCGGCGCGAGCCCAAACAAACCATGGTCGTGTAAATGGTTTGAAAATGGTATACTGTGTTGTGTGTGGGTTGATTTTAGGTTTGGTGGTAGTGGGGGATGGCGTGCTAGAGATTGGGTGCTGTTGGAGCTCGGAAGAGGTCGTCAATGGCGGCGTCGCGAGTCCAATAGCAAGAAAGCGCCCAGTTCTTTTTATTTGAACCGTTAGTATTATATTTGTGTTGCGATGTTGGATTATGATTGTGGGGTTGGGTAAAACTGTTGGTGGTAGGGGAAGATTGTGGGTTGAGGTTTGGGTGATGTAGGGTGCTGTCAAAGCTCAAGGATGCGACAATGGCGGTCGGATCCAAGGTTGATACTGCAATACTGTGGTGGGGTGATTTTTGTAGTTTGAACTGTTAGTTTGTATTGTGGGTTGATTGATTGATGAATGGGGGTAGTGAGGAGGTTTGAGTGTTGATTGAAAGCTTGAATGAGGCGTTAATGGCGGCGTGATTTGGCCGGAATTCGTGATGGCACTGGTGGAGGTGAGGGGAATCGAGTTGGGGGGTATCAAAATGTTGGGTTTTTATGGGGTTGTAAAATCGAGTTGGTTCGGTTTGGGTTGGAGTGCCGGTGAGTGGTGGCTGGTGGCTGGTGGCTGGTGGCTGGAAGCGATGGAGAAGAGCTCCTGGTAAGGGAGCTGGAGAAAAAGACGACCTGTTTGGTCAGTTGGGCTTGGGCCTGGGCCAAAGCCTTTTGGTTTTGTTTGGGGCCCAATAATCTATTTTAGTTTTGGGCGGTTTTGATATTAGTTAGTGGGTTGGGCCATTTTCTATTTTTTAGTTTAGGCCAGTTTAATTTAAAGTTTTTGGGCCGGTTTCAGTTCAATTTTGGGCGAACCACTTAACTGTTTTGGGCCAGTTTCTAATATTGTGTGGGGCCAGTCCATAGGACTTAAAATAGAGATCCTAATGGGTCTTTCAACATTTAGACTTTTGGGTTCTAAGGTTTGGGCGTGGCCAATTAGGTCCAAACCATGACCTTAGTTAGGAGCCCATGAACCTTGCACCTTTGACCTTAGCCATGAACCATGGCTATGACCCTGAACCTGTTGAACATGGAAACGATAGTTTGACGTTGACAATGATGTCTTGACTTTGACTTTGACCTTTGACCGTTGACCTTTGACTTTGACCGTTGACTGTGGAATGTTAACTTTTTCCAGTTTTTTTCACATGTTTAAGAATATGGACAAATGTAGTAATAAAATATTGTCGGAAATGGTATAATTTTGTTTGTCTTTATCTAATTAAGATTTGACATAAGTAGTGCGTAAAGCATATAAATATTGGCACGTAACCAGAGGGGAATTCTGATAACAAGACTTAGATATATATGTTTTTATGAGTATTCAATTATATATGGACTTAGATTCATGGACTTTAGATTTTTGGGGATTTGATTGTGGACTATGGACTGTTTAATTGTGCTACGTTTTATGTTGTAAATTGTATGGACAAATCAAATTCTAAAATGCTATGGAAGCTTGTATAAATTTGGTTGTCATTATCTAGGTAAGATTTGACATTGATATTGTAGTATGTAAGAAGGCTTGAGATATTCCATATGGTGTAGTGCAATATATGATTGGCACGTGAAATAATAAGTTTTGAGATTTGATATAGAGATATGTGGATATCGTGCAATAAATAGTATTAGCACGTGATAATGTAAATTGTATTATAACGAGAAACGTTGAGCTTCAGTACAATTAAGTATACTGGCATGGGATAAAATAAGATTTATTATGAGTCATAAATGTATGACACCTGAATAAATTACATAACGAAAATCCTAGAACCTAGCTACCACAACTCATATGATTTGCCCTGTGTGGGCGTATGTGATATGATTGGCCCCTGTATAGGGTGTACATATACGAGATGTTGATTGACCCATGTGTTGGGCAATCGTAGCCGAATAGTGGCTTGATTATTCCGTTCGCAAAATAGAGCGAGACGCGCGATATTTTACGCCAATAGTGGCAGTACTTACATAATGGCTTTCGTGTGAGGGTTACCCGTGTCGCGCATCCCGAGGTAGTTACGCACGGAGTGGTTCATTATGTAAGGGGAGGCATGTGGATGTACATGTTCGGCGTTGGGAAGCGATTGTGGTAGCTAGGGAAACTAGGTAAGACATAGATACGACGTGATTTTAGGGACACGCAAAGAAAATCTTAATTAATATAATTATGGTAATATGTTGGTTAATGATATATTTTTAAATAGATGATTGTATATGGTTTTGCTGAAGGGTGGGTCAAACTAATTACTTGGGCAGAGACGACCCACTTTGTAATTGAGTATGAAATGCGGTAAGTATAGAATATGCTTGGCTGGTTATTAGTTTAGTTAGAACATAAGGCGCCTCGTGGAGGAACTAAATGCCTTTTATTATGCGTATGGTTTGTTGTGTGGTTAGTGGGAAGTTAAGGCGCCTTAGTGGAGGAACTACCTGCCTTACTTATTGTAGTTAAGAATGTTGTATTAGTTGTTGGGAGTTAAGGCGCCTCGGTGGAGAAACTAACTGCCTTATGGATTGTGTAAGTATATGCATAAATATATGTTGTATTTTAGAGCTACTCACACCAGCATTTTTATAATGCTGACCCGATTTGTATGTTTGCTTATCGGGTGTGTTCATTAAATGAACATAGTTGATAAGTCTTGACAGGTTTCATGTTGAAGAAGGTTGGTTGCTGATTGTGGTTTGCTTTAGCGTCGCATTCAGGATATGTTTTGTTTTTTCCTTAAGGTGTAATAGATTTTTTGTTGAGACAAATGTTGTTTTATATTTTCAGTTGTATTTAAATAAAGAGTTATTGAAAAGAGATTTGTAACCTAATATTATTTGTAAACTTTTGTAATAAAGAGGACTTTTGTTTAAGTTAAAAATTTTATTGGTTTTTAATTATCCGCATATTTAAACTGTTTATGGGTTTTTGGGAGTTGAGAGTGCGTCACACCTCGAAGATCGAAGAGTCGGGAACAAATATTGTTTTTCTGAATTCTATTGGAATTCGGGGTGTGACAGTCCAACCTCATCACAGACCTGACATTCAACCTATGGTGAACAAAACCTGTACTAATTACTGAAGAAATAAAAGTTAACAACAAAATTTGAAACTAAAAGAATGTATAAAGCTCTCACAAGGACAAGCATAAATATTATAAACACCTCATGTATTCATTAGAAACTAATAGACATTTCAAACTAATAATGTATATGCTTCAATATTGCAATTACCTTCATTTTTGCAAGTTTTTTTTGGAAAAATAGAGCTCCTGTTTGCTTTTTGGTTTGATCTTGAATAAAACCGTTGTGAGTGTTTGTGAAGTTAGGGATTTTGGAAGGAGATCAACATTGGGGACTTTGAGAAAGCAAAGTTCTTGAAGACTCACGTGAGATCTCACGTGAGTTTGCCGTTAGTTTTCTCACACGTGAGTGAGAGCATGCGTCTTTGATTTCGTGATTAGAAATTTTAGAGGAGACTCACGTGGTTCGTGCATGCCTACTTACGTGGAGACTGAGTTGCCATGTGTACGCATTATGTATGCCAAATCATCAAATACGTATACATATTTTACAGTATATATAGACGGTACCCATTTTAGCAATATTTGAAATCTACGGTACCCTATTTTGCAAAAAAAAATTATACAGTACCCATTTCGTAAAATCCACTATAGTTCAGTACCCAAATCAATAATTTTTTCGGATTCATAAGTAATACTTGAGAGGCATCAATTGTAGGTTGTGAGTTTTTATTGACAGTGCACGAATCGACAACTAAAATCTTGCTCTGGTCATTAGTATTTTTTATTTCCTTGAGCTCCAACGATAGTTCTTGCAATATTTTTAACATCAATTGGTAAGTTTCATCTGCTTCAGCCGCTTCATAGACTAATTGATTGGCAACCATCTGAAGTTGGGTAGTTCTCAGTACCTCAGAACTCTCATGGCCACTTACTAGTCCACCGTCATACTCAGCTCTATATTTGTTAGCCCCTTTCATCTATCTCTTTATAATAAAGTGGTCGGGTATCTCTATATCACGACACTAAAAAACCTTTACAAGGTGTCCACAACGTATCCCTAGGAACTCGAAAAGTTTGCATTAACAATTACCTTCTTTTGTGGCTGAGTTGAACTTCACCTTCCACTGACACTGATCACCTACCACTCGAGACTTGTACGTGTAGCTCATGTCGCCATCACTACCCTCTTCACCATCATCCAAGACATACTCAGCTCAAGCTTTCTCACATTCTTTCTTAAACCTATCATACACATTCCTCGTATACACTTTTGATGCACTCTTCAAGAGAAAGGCATTACTATCGATGATGCGATCCGAGTGTTCTGTAGTATAATCCTATCTTTTTTCTCTTTGAACAATTCTACTCAAACACCTATCATTCTTTAACACAAACTCTCTAAGAGTTGTAGTTGAATGGAAAAAATTCTTATAAAAAGAATTCATACCTTCGGAACGCCCGGTAGTATTAGTGCCAGCATAGAAAGTATCCAAGTGATAAACCGGTGCCCATTTTTCTCGAATCTCATATAGTCCTATGAGCCATTCATTCTCCACCAACTCATATGTAGACATCAATTCCTTCCACTTTGTTTCGAAAGCACTAAGAATATAAGTTTCCCGAATACACATTTTGATAGCATTTTTGAAAGATGACTTCTTGAAGTTTTTTAGGGAATTTCTTCAAAATGTGTCATAGGCAAAATCTATGTCGTGTATTTGGGAAAGCCTTCGCAACAGCCGCCGGCATAGCTCTGTCTTGAGCTGTGATGATTGAAGATGGGAGTGCATAGCCGCCGTCATAGCCACTTAAAAGATTCTTTTGTCTCATCCAATAGGAGTGCACAACCAAACTGGATTGACTGCATGTGGTAATTTACTCCAGTAAATGGCACAAATGGCATTTCATATACGTTCTTGCGATATGTGGTGTCGAAGAAAAGAACCTCACCAAAATACTAAAACTGCATACGTGAACGGCCATCTACCCAGAAAAAATTAATTGCCCGTGCTTCGCTATCCATCTGTATTGCGTAGAAGAAATTAGGATCTTCTATACTCTTCTTCTTAAAAAATTAGCATTGCGGTAGCATCACCTTTGACAGATTTCTTATACTCCTTCGATGGACCTAAGTGGTTCCAATAATCTCTGTCAAAAAATCCATTTTGTGGTCTGTCAAGTATATCAACAACTTTATTCACAGGTAACCCTTCATCACGAAACGAGTCAATCAACATCTTAGCTACAACATGCAAATTTTTGCAAACAGGCATGCACATCCTTTTTGCTTGACTAACAAGGTTGTGATTGTGCACACCAACATACTTCACCACTTTCCATAATCCATTGACTTGTTTTGTCACTCTCATTGTTGCTAAACACCCGCATTTCATCGTATTCGTGTTTCTCCTCTTGTTTATTACTTTTTTCTCGGACCCCTCATCTGTTCTTTTTTTCACTCGTTCTATGTAAGTCCCAAAATGATCGCAAGTCATTTGACAAGTAGTCACTTCGTCTAAATGTGGAATTCTTTTTTGGGTACTTCGAGTAACGGCACTAAATCCCAATGCTTTTCCGTAGTCTATATAAAATTGTTTCGCATTTTCCAGACTTGTAAAATTTATCCCAAAATACGGAATCTTTTCGCTATCAATTATGTCTATGTCGTCTCGAGTTAGACAAGAAGACGAAGCGACCTCATTTTCATTTTCCTCTAATACTCCAGTATGAAAAAAGATGTCGTTAATTGATTCTACAGATAACACAATAGATAATCAGTTGAAAGCTACAGAAGTAAAAAAAAAAAAAAAAACAATCATCTTTGAGGATTTTAGTCTAGTTTGAAATCAACATCAAATAATTTTGAAATATAACTTGGCAATATAAGTAGGATGCAAATAACTCTTTTTGTTCAATATAAGTATGAAAAAATCAATGTTTGCTCACCTGAATCATTCAATGTTGTCGTTGATTCCATCTCTCTTTCTGGTTGGCGGGAAACTGGACAGAGTTTAAAGGTTTGCTAGAAAAGAGAATTAGTAAGAATTGGTTTGTTGATTTAGTGGAGAGAGTTAATCCTTAGTTTTTAGTTAAGGGTTTGAAAAATACAATAGGGTTTGGCGCTGGTTTTGAACTTGCAAAGGTGTTCTTTTTGTTTTGTTTTGTTTTATTACAGACCCTTAGATCTTGAGATGATCTCGCGAGGTGAGTGGTCACGATCTTGAGATGATCTTGCGAGGTGATGGGGTCATCTAAGGTAAATGTATACGACATGGCGGGGTCGCTTGGACGATACCTAAACGATCTGATGTCGTTTAGGTCTAAAGACAAGTAGTCTGCGTGGGTCGTCAAGGGCAAATATGTCAGGAAACAATTTCTCCAGACCATTTTGAGCACTTCTATGCGACCTGACTGGGTTGTTTGGACCAAAAACTTGCAAATTTTTTTTTTGAATTTCTTCATTTCATATCCAAACACCAGATCAAATTCACATAGCTTACTTCATATACATAACTTCAAATTCATATTCATATTCATCAGCTTCGACAAACACGGTTTAGACTTCGGTTTAGAAAAATGAGAGAAGATAAAAAAAAAAAAAAAAAAAAAAAAAAAAAAAAAAAAAAGCTTCGACATCATCTGAAAATTTTAAGATAAGGAACTTCGGTTGAGATTTCTAACATCGGCTGAGAGTTATCAAGTTTATTAGAAACCAACATCAAACCATATTCAAATTCACGTTCAAATTCATATTCATATACATCAATCCATATTCAAATTCAAACTCAAACTCACGTTCAAATTCATATTCAAATTCATATACATAACTTCAAATTCGAAATTCATACAAAATAACTTCAAACATATAAATTTCAACTCCAAACTTCAAATTCCAAGTTCAAACCCTAATCCATAACCAAATCCTAATCCGTAACAACCAAACCTTAATCTATGTACAAAATCCTAATCCAACTTTAGACATGATCACGACGGTAACGCCCACCAATAACGCTCACCAACTATTTCTTTCAGGGGTGCACATAGAGGAGTCAAGTTGATTGAGAAAGCAAAAACAAGAGATTGGCCGCTGCATATGACAGTGTCTCCCCTTAGTCTACAAATTCTCTCCAATCTCTTCATGCTCGGATTGTAACAAAGTAACTCCCCAAGGCTACCAGCAAAAAGCATATCTGAAGTTGGATGAAATGCAAAGACTGAAAACCACGACACATTAAACCACAACACATTAAACCACCACACCCATAAAAAAAAATTAAGGATCCTGGTGAATTTGAACCACCATCACTTGGGATATGTGAAGGTGCACTCCAACTCCCAAGGGCTCTCCCATTTGAGTTAAAGGTCCATTATGTGTTTTCTAACTTAACTAGTTTAGGGCTATATTGTGAAACCTTTAAATAGAGTTGTTAGCAGTGAACTTATACCCCTTCCCTGACACCAACCGACTTCGAATCAAGTTATACAAGTTATCCTTTTGTCCTTCCTAAGGTATTATGAAATCTTGTTCTTCAAAAGCCAGTCCAGAAACCAAGACACCAACTGCCTGCCGCTGAAAGGAAGATTTATTGAGAGTAAATAATTAAAGAAACAAATGTCTAAACTCTTACTTTAAACTAATATTGTTCAACCATGTTATACAAGTATCTTTCTACCTTATAATAGGGAATCAAAGAAAACTTACACCTTGATTGTGATTTTCTCAGACAGGTTTGAATTCAAATTCATCGACGCCTCCAATTCTTCTAGCCATTTTACTACCAGTAAGTCCAACTCCAACGGCTGACTTGCAAAATTCAAGATTTAAGTCATAAGAAGGAAACAATGCTATAAAAAACTTGAGTATTAGACGAGTCAAAGTCCAAAACAATTCCCATTTTCTCCTGACTGATATTTTGTGCACGATGACCGTCCAACCCTTCGAATGGACTTGAGAACTTATCACTCGTATTTTGAATTATGTATTTTTCCATCTGAAGAGAAGATTTATCATCCGCACCATATACAACACTACAAACAATTTGCATTCACCGTGTCCAGATGACTTAAACTTTATTTCACACAAATATAACACTAGGTGCATCCTAAGAATGCCCAAGTCAAAATTAACACAGATATAACACTAGGTGATATCCTAAGAATGTCACACAGATATAACACTAGGTGACATCTTAGTAATCCAAAGTCAGATATCATTACTAAGTCATGAGCCATATATATTCATTGTTTAGTAGGATTTATCACATATCTACTTAATAGTTGCTACATAAATATATGCAATATACAAGCATAACCAAATAGTTGTGACTTGTTTCTCTTTTATCTTTAATATCATAACAAATTAGGAATGACAGTGTTGATATTATTATAAAGAACTAGATCAAACTCTAGAACAATAACTAATGGACAAAATGGAGTCAAGCAAATACAAACTAAAAAAAAAAAAAAAAAAAAAAAAAAAAAAACCTCTCTGTGCATGGTTCTGTTTTACTCTACTAAGCATTCAGGTATGTGCATTTTTCTTCAGGGGCAAAAAGAAGACCTTTGTGGAAAATGGAAACAGAGAGGATGAAGAAAGGGTTTGAACTTTGATACAAATTGGCATAACCTAGATACAGATTGGCAACCAATCATATACTTTTTTATTATAAGCATTTAGGGGTTAGGCAGACCCCCAACCTGTATTAACAAGCTCGCAAGTACACATGACTTGCAGCATCCTCTTTTACAATTTGTTCTAGACTTTCCTCTAGAGGTGGCAAGTATAACATATCAAAAGAAACATTACAATTAGCAGTCTTAGTAATAAAGTCTGCTGCCCTATTACTTTCATGAAAAGTGTGGCTGTATACAAGCTTACCAAACCACGGGTTTAGCAGCTTGATGGTGGCTACCAAACTCTGACAGTACCAAGGAGCACTCTCCGAACCTAACAGTATACATACTACTCTGAGTGAGTCAAACACAACCTTTACCTCCCTAAAACCCATTACCTTTCATCCTTTCAATCCTTGAAGAATTCCTCTAAGCTCCTGAACAAGAACTGAACTAGAAGGACTACATCCCTTGTACATGAAGTGCACTCCTCCTTCTGAGTTTCTAACCAAACCTCCATAACTCAAGCCATTATTACTTATTGATCCATCAGGATTCAATGTGACTTCATCGGCCTCAGGTGGAGCCCATGTACAAGTGACAGGGACCTTTGTCACAAACTGAGTTTGTATACTTAGTTGCTGCAATAGAACTCTTGCACCTGGTGAGTCTTTAATCTCCTTCAGTTGCCCTTGTAATGAGATTTTTTGCTGATTTAAGATAGTATTGCCAACTTTAGAGATTGCTTGCTGCTTACCTTGAAATCTTCTACTATTCCGTTCCACCCATATAGCATTGATGGTAGTGCATACAAAAGCCTTGAAGGTATTATCTTGAATTGACTTTCAATTAGTAGTTTGAAGGATGTCAAACCACTCAGCATTTGAGTCTTTAACAGTTCCACTTAAGCCCAATTCCCTCTTAATTCGAGCCCACAGTGTTCTTGAGAACGAGCAATCAAAATAGAGATGTTTGGAGTTTTCCTTTGAACCATTACATAGGCAACATGAAGAAGTGGATAGAATTTTTCTGACTATTAACCTATCTTGGGTCAAAATTGAGCCCAAGAGCAATTGCCAACTTGTGAACGAGTGCTTGGGGGTAACCAGTTTTCCCCACACCAATCTATACCATGGGACTTTAGCGCGAAAAGATTTCAAAGATTGATACGCAGACTTTGTTGTGAACATACCTAAACTAGTCTCAGTCCACACCACCTTGTCCTTATCCAAATTTAGGTGTATGCTCGTATTAAGTATCCATAGTTTGACTTGACAAGGGAGGAGATCGTGCACAACAACACACCAGTCACCAGAAAAGATAAGAGAATCAACAATGGCGTCCTTGGGGAAGTTTAGAATTAATCTGGCTTCTGTATTCAGCCACAAAGGTCGGCTGGAACACCAAGGATCATGCCAAAGGGAAGTGTTTCGGCCATTGACAATCATATACTTTATACTCATCTCGTTTTTGCTGGGGTTGCTAGAGACGAAGGCTTTGGGTTTTTTTGTTCTGTTTTCTTTTATTTCATTATTTAGTTTTGTTTTAATTTCGTCCCTTAGATTTCGAGATGGAGTGACACAACAAATAACAAGCTTCACTCACACCAAGCAATATAGTCGAATCAACTTCAACCCCTTGAAAAACCATCTTTCTAAACAAACCCAACCCATCGTAAACCCGACCATTACGAACATAACTCGATACCATTGAGCTCCAAGCTACAACATCCCTTACAGACATTCCATCAAACACTTTCTTAACTATATCTAAACTACGAAACTCACTATACATACAAAGCAATGAAGTCTCAACAACTCTAACAAACTGAAGTTCACTTTTAAATACCCTACCATGAAACTTACAACTAGTATTTACATCACTAAGACCTGAACAAGCTTTAAGTACAGATGGATATATAATTTTTTTTTAAATATAAGGTTGGGCATAAACCATTTGATGATATAATGAAAAATATAAGGTTGGGCGTAAACCATTTCCCTATAGGGGAGGGATAGACCCACTCCTAATCCTACCCACTCAACTCGTGAGATCATCTCAAGATCTAAGGGTCTAGATTAAAACAAACACAAAGAAAAAAAAAATATAACCAACCCTTCGTTCTTCATTTCGTGACCAAAACAAAACAGAACAAAGAAATAAAACAAAACCTTTCGTAGAAATAAAACAACCCAAATTCTCCAGTGGCAACCAAAAGAAAGAAACATAACAAACAATCAACTAGTCTATATGAAGAAGGTGGCGATGCTTAGAATTTTGCTCAAAACAAGAAATCTTTGCTTGGGAAAATTATGCATTTTGACATGGATAACATACCAGGTGAGTATCATTATCCAGTGACTTGGTGAGAACTTACTCCATTAGCATGAATTCCATTTATAAAAGTTCACTGTTAGGCTACTTGAACTTTACTTTGCTTACTTCATCCTGTTAACCAAATTTTCCTCAAGAAACCTAACTGAAGATGTATCATCATTGAATGACTGGAAGAAAATAGCAAACGATCAGGGGACCTTGGAAAAATACCATCGTATATGAAATTGGTTCAAGTCGGTATATATACAAGAAGTTCTTTGACTGAAAAGAAACGAAGCATAAAAAACTGAGCAAGTGTTAGACTGTTAGTGAATAGAATTGCCAAAACTAATGTTAGTCGAAAGAACAATTTCTTATTTGTTGAATTTTCTCTGAATCAAAATGTTTAGTTTGTTGAACTGAAAGTACCTAACAATATTCATTGTTAACATTTGTAGTTCATAACCATTTTTCTTACACTTCATCATTTATCTTCCAAGTGTAACATACATAAATGACCATGGACTACAGGGGAAACTATTCTATCCCGAAGGGTAATCCTTATTCTGATGGCAAGGAACTGCTACCTGAAATCTAGGCTTTGGGATTTCATAATCCTTGGTGCTGTAGTTTTGATTTTGAAAGACTGTCCTACTTTATATGTGGAGATTCTGGTCAGGTTTGGAAATTAACTGATACCAGTATTATACGCATTAATTTAAGATATTTTTTTTGGCATCATTACGACTGCATTTGAACCTCAAGGAACTGTTCATTTCAAACAGATCTACCCATCCATTTTCGTCTTTAAATTATACTTTGTTTGTGATTGATTATAACTAGTCCTTGAATTAGTCTATTGCAACCAAAAAAAGAGGAAGGGAAACGTCGACATCCGCCCATAGATGGTTGCCAATCAATTAGTCTATATGAAGCGGCTGAAACAGATGAGACTTACCAATTGATGTTGAAAAGATTACAATAACTATCACTGGAGCTCAAGGAAATAAAGAAGACTAACAACGAGAGAAAGATTTCAGTTGTCGATTCATGCACTGGCAATGAAAACTCACAACTTGCAATTGATGCCTCACAAGTGTTACTTATGAATCCCAACATCTCACAAACTAAAGGAATAAAAAAAGAAGTGAATGAAGGTTTACAAAAGTAGTACTAGAATAAAACGAGGTATGGAGAAAGGCATTGCAAAAACTAGAAAATGGAAGACAAACAGCAGGAGATGTACTTGTTGTAACCTGGTTGGTGTTAATCACGACAAACGAAATTGTCCACAAAATCCAAATAGGAAGAAAGGGATAACTAAGTAAAGTGATTTCCGTAGTTTTCATTCATTCTTAGTATACTAAATTTTCTTGTTTGGAGTTCACTTTAAAATTGATATTTGTCATCACTTTCTTACTTGACAGTTATTGATGAGGAGATTGACGATGTGGACGATGATAAAGATGATGACGACGACGATAAAGATAAAGATGGTGATGAAGAGTGATAGGGTTATATATTAAAAGCATTACTTTTGTATTAACTCTTATTCTTTATATTTTGAATGAGAATCATATGGGCAAATATTATGCATATTATATATGTTATTAGTTATATGCATATGTCTAATACTTTATGTTGTAGATGATGTGGTGTGAACACACAAAAGATCATATCATCAGTACCTTATAAAGTATAAGTAATCTTTCACAACCTAAATGGATTTGGACAAACCATTGGTACGGTTGTAGTATAATCTGATATTAGTCTATCTTGACTATAAGATTACACTAGTACACATTGTGTGTATTGAACAGGACCAAGTGAGGTTGTTTCTCCTTATACTTACTATATAAGAGAACAAACACCTCTATTATTATGGATGCTTGTCCTCTTAATCCAGATATAATAACGGGCACTTACGTGCATTGTACATTGCTTTAAATCATCGATGAGTGAGATTCATTTGTAAATCAACAAACTCGATGGATTGGGTAATGACATTGTATGTAAGGTGAGCTGTTGATTATAGAAGGAATCCGTGACCCGCAGGAAGTCGGGTTGATGATGTCCCCTTGAGGAGCTAAAAAAGATTGTCATGTAAACCCTGCAGGTGGATTTATTCCGACATGACAATGAGGTTAAGTGGTACTACTCAAGGACATAAGAAGTTGATTAATGTAGTTGTCAGTAACTTGACTTAATCAACGGACATTCGATATCTTAAACACGGGGAGATCAACGAGCATATAATATGGAGCCCATAAACGCTGACACGTAATTTGAGATTAGGGCGGTAGTGCAACAATGGCCTTTAGTGGAATAATCCATTTGTTGACGGACTTAGGCTGTGTGTTCTGGGCGAACATGGGAAACCTAAGCCCGTCAGGAGGCCCAACCCTAATTTCTCCTCATGGTCCCTGTTGTAGCCTATAAATAGAACCTTTCTCTCTCCTGGCCAAAATCACTATTCACTGGATTAGAAAAAGAGGCAAGGAAAGATAGATCCAAAATTAGATCTAGCTTTGTGAGAAAGAAGGGGGTTGGTAGATCGTTGCCCACACAACGTCCAATCTATTCTAAAGGAATACAACAGAAGATCAAGGGGTTGATTGTTGATTCGGATTCATAGCTTGGATTCCCAAAGATTATATCTTAGCCGATTCTAAAAGGTATGTTTTCCAATCACAAATCGTGGACACCCATTAATTCCGCTGCGCGTGGTGTTCGCGGTTTGTAGAAATATTCATTCTGAAATAACGGTTCCTACAAAGACAACGACATAACGATTTGTAATTTTAAGTTAGAATCATTTGTATATGAATTTGAAGTATGAATTTGAATTTGAATTTGAATATGGTTTTATGTATGTTATGTATATGAAGTTGAAGTTGAAGTTGAAGATATGTGTGTATATGAATTTGAAGTTATGTATATGAAGGTGTATATGAATTTGAATTTGAATATGAATATGGTTTTATGTATATCAATATGAAGTTGAAGTTATGTGCGTATATGAATTTGGTTTGGATATGAAATGAACAAAATCAAATAAAAAATTTGCTTGGATTTTGGTCCAGACTACCCAGCCAAGTCGCACAAAAGCATCCAAAACGATCCCCAAATATCGTTCACAGACAAATCTGACCTTAACGACCTATGCAGATCGCTTGCCTATAGACCTAAACGACCTCACTACATCGTTTGGATGCATACCTAAACAATCTGATGGGGTCATTTAGGTCTAAAGGGTAGCGATCTGAAGAGGTCGTTTAGAGAGATTCTAAGCGGTCTGAATAGATTATTTTGAACACTTCTCTGTGACCTGAGTGGATCGTTTGGACCAAAATCCAAGCAAAACTGATTTTTTTTATTTTCTTCATATTCATATACATCAAACCATATTCAAATTCAAACTTAAATTCACATTCAAATTCATATTCATATACATCAAACCATATTCAAATTCAAACTCAAATTCATATTCAAATTCAAATTCAACGTGAAATTCAAACGTACATTTTCATATTCAAATTCATATACATAACTTCAAATTCGAAATTCATATAACTTCAAACATATAAATTCAAACTTTAAATTCCAACTTCAAACCCTAATCCCTAACCAAACCCTAATCCAACTTCAAACCCTAATCTATATACAAAACCCTAATCCAACTTCGAAGCTCCAACTTCAGACATGATCATCACGATGGTAACGCCCACCAATAAATTTGCACCGGGTCAAGTTTTCCGCTTCGGGGAATGATCTCCTTGCTTCCTTGGGAATTGCAGGCCCACCCAATTGCATACCTTTCTCAAGCATGAGAGTAGTTTCGTCGAGAATGTTGCTCTTCACATTCTTTGATTGAGGACCCATTATTGCTACAAAAAATAGTAATAAACAAGTATTAGTAACCAAAAGCTTCAATCTAATAATATGAAAAACAAGTTTCATCGACAAAACGAAAGTGAAACATAACAAATTAGAGAGAGTCGTACAATCTAATTTAAAAACCAAAACTACAATGCATCAATGATCTCATTTCGCCAAAATATTGTTAGAATTAATATAATGATACAGTGAATATGATCCAATACAATCAATTTGCGACAACAAGAAATCTAGCAACTACTAATCAACTGAATGGATAAAAAAAAATGCATGGATAATAATGGTTAAGTGATGTAGTTGAAATAACTGAATTTTGGATATACTATTTCAAGTAATGGAAACTCAATGGAATTCACAATTCTCTCAGACAATAATGGTCAGCAAGTGTCTTTTATTTTTTTCTATTTTTACTACTTTTCCATATTGGTAATTGGTACTGAGCTATGGAGAGAGAGAGTCTGCAATCTCATGAGACATGATGATCAATCTCTGGCTATATGCTTTTGTCTAAGCTACTAAAAACCAAAGATTTTGAATAACCTTTTTAGGGTCTCAATATCTATCGAGTCTTCGTGACTATGATTATAAAACCTATTATTATTTATGGTTGTGCTGCCTGTGCATGTTACTACTATTTACTTGCAAAACCCTCTAAACCAGTCACTAGAACTAATAACAAAAGTGGTACGGTAGAACTATAAAACATCTTAAATGATATACTATTCATCATGCACAGACAGGTTATGACGACTCTTCAAAACTACTTCAACTTTTTTTTCTTATTAAACCTTCTAACGACTTCTACTTCTTTTTCTTATTCTTCAAAACAACCTTCTAACCACTTTTACTTATTTTTCTTATTAAACCAGCGAAATATGGATTCTTCAAAACTAGATGGGCTAACAATCTTCACATTGCATGTTCCAGACGTAGTCTCCTCACATTGATGTACTTGAAATAACTGATTTTTTATTCTTTTTTATTTTTATAACAATTGGGATAACAAGAACAAAAAAAAAAACTACAATGTCTGCGAAAAACAACAAAAACTAGGGCAATGCAGAAAAAACCGAAATGTTTTTACTTGCTTGAGACAACTTGAACTCTATTTGAGCAATACACAAGATATCTCACAATTAGGATAAACACAAGAACAAAAAAACAACAAAAACTAGAGCAATGCGCAGAAAAAACTAAAATTTCATATACGACTTGAACCAATTTCATATACAATGGTATTTTTCCAAGGTCCCCTGATCGTTTGCTATTTTCTTCCATTCATCCAATGATGATACACCTTCCATTAGGTTTCTTGAGGAAAATTTGGTTAACATGATGAAGTAAGCTAAGTAAAGTTCAAGTAGCCTAACAGTGAACTTTTATAAATGGAATTCATGTTAATGGAGTAAGTTCTCACCAAGTCACTGGATAATGATACTCACCTTGTATGTTATCCACATCAAAATGCATACTTTTCCCAAGCAAAGATTTCTTGTTTTGAGCAAAATTCTGAGCATTGCCACCTTCTTCATATAGACTAATTGATTGTTTGTTATGTTTCTTTCTTTTGGTTGCCGCGGGAGAATTTGGGTTGTTTTATTTCTATGAAAGGTTTTGTTTTATTTCTTTGTTCTGTTTTGTTTTGGTCGCGAAATGGAGAACAAAGGGTTGGTTCTATTTTTTTTTTCTTTGTGTTTGTTTTAATCTGGACCCTTAGATCTTGAGATGATCTCACGAGTTGAGTGGGTAGGATTGCGTATGTCAGTTTAGTATCTCAATTCAAGAGCTGATTTTCTTGGGATGTAATCTCCATAACATGGAGATCATCTCGAAAAAAATCAGCCCTTTTGAACATATCTAACCCTACCAATAATTGAGTTCAAGTTTGAAATTTATCTGACGGTCCATAATTTTAACAC
Organism: Coptis chinensis; assembly: GCF_015680905.1. Taxonomy (NCBI): domain Eukaryota; kingdom Viridiplantae; phylum Streptophyta; class Magnoliopsida; order Ranunculales; family Ranunculaceae; genus Coptis; species Coptis chinensis. Next base: position 99,894,150 of record NC_141458.1, read on the forward strand.
TCTTTTTACAATACTAGACACATCCGATTGAGCTGATTTTTTATATAGATATTATCCATGGTAGGGAGATAATATCTACCAAAATTCAGCTCTTAGAGCAATGTGTAAGTCCGCTTTTGGATTGCATATGTCAATTTAGTAAGTCAATTCTGTATGTCAACGTAGCCAGCCCGATATATATATATATATTAAAGCTCCCACAAGGGGTATTTTTCGAGCTATATTAAAATTCCATATCGTCTCCTATTAAAACATAAATTTCTATCCTATTTGAAAAACAGAAATCTTTTTTTATAACAAGAATTCCTCTCCTATTATAACGGGAATTACTCTTCTATTAAAACAAATTCTAGCACTTCTAATTAAAGCGGGAATCATTCTCCTATTAAAATAGAATATCTCTTCCAATTGAAAAAATGGGTTTTTAAAACTTAATTAAAACTTCATTAAAAATAATTTGTTAGAAAATTAAAACGGGTTACCAACTAAAACGGTAGTCCCAATTTTCTAAAAAAAATCTAAATGTTTCAAAAGAACCGGTGCGTATGCACGGGCCTACAAGCTATCTATATCTTAATATTAAAGCTCCCACAAGGGGTATTTTTTTTAGCTCTATTAAAATTTCACGTCATCTTCTATTAAAACGGGAATTTCTCTCTTATTTGAAAACGGGAATCTTTTTTTTTACAACAGGATTAATCTCCTATTATAACCGGAATTCTTCTTATATTAAAACAAATTCTAACACTTCTAATTAAAGCAGGAATCATTCTCCTATTAAAATAGGAATTCCTCCCCTATTGAAAAGAGAAAATTTAGCATATCTAATTAAAACAGGAATTATTCTCCTATTAAAACAGAATCTCTCTCCCAATTGAAAAAACGGGTTTTTAAAATTTAATTAAAACTTCATTTAAAACAATTTGTTAGAAAATTAAAATGGATTAGCGACTAAAACGGTAGTCCCAATTTTCTAAAAAAAATCTAAATGTTTACAAAGGAGTCGGTGAGTATGCACGGGCCTACGAACTCAAGACTCTCTATACATAATATCTTCCAAGCCATCTGGCTACAAATTGTTCAAAATGAATGTTTCTTAGATCCACAAAAGCTTTACTTCAATAACAAAGGAGCTCCTTGATGTCTAGTACGACTTTCTAGATCACCATAGTTTTGCCCTAAAAAATGCATCTATTCCGTTCCAACCAAATGCCCCACATAATTGCAAAAGATAACATGTTCCATATTCTCTGTCCTCTAGATGAAAAGGGCCATGTGTACCATCGAGTAAAGAGATCCACCACCCGACTAGGACTGACCCAAACCATACCAAACTCCCAATGAAAGCAATACCAAACAGTCCAAGAAAAAAGACAATGCAAAAGCAAATGATTAACCGATTCCTCAACCATCAAGCATAAGGGACAAAAATCTAGAGTTTGACACCTAAAATTTTTATTCTTGAGATTATCAACAGTAAGAATACGCTCTAAAGCTGCAAACCAAACAAAGAAAGTAATTCTCGTAAGGACTTTGGAACCCCAAATTCTTGAACCTGGAAAATGGGGAATGGAAACAACCCCATTATTTTGGGGATACCAAAAACGAAGAACGAGATAGAACGACTTGGTAGAGTAGATCCCTTTCTTGTCGGGGCACCAAACCATCGAATCAGAGTCCCGTTGGTTGAGATTTACCTCTCCAAGCCGAGCCATAAAAGATGCTAACTCATCGATAACTCAATCATTGAAAGCCCTACGAAAATCGAGGTTCCAAGAAATGTCTCCATCAGATCTAACCATGATGCATTCGCTAATTGTGCACCATTTATGCTCAGACATGTTGAACAAAGTATTAAAAACTTTCAACTTCAATTAAAAGTTGAGGATTCTAACTACAGGCTTTTGACGTCATTAAGACACAATGAACATCAATCTAGTGAAAAAATATTTGTCCACATTGGTGCACCCCAATTGTGGAACGGGTGCTGTAAAGGTGTGTTTCAGTTACGATCTTATGAGTCTGGGTGATTGGGGAAGATGATGTTATGACTGAGTTGGAATTATCGAACTGCCTACGTATCCAATTCTTTGGTGAACTGGAATCAAGTCAGACGTAGTTCATATTGGAATTGAGTGATTGAATTGGAGATGGAGAGAATGTAAGCATGGAGCTCCCCCCTTTGCCTCGCCTTATCCTCTTGCTTTTGTAGTGGTCTTTGAGATTTTCCCCTTTCCTCTGCGTCAGGTTAGGTCCTCTTAATTGTTAGACTTCAATGAGCTGAAATGAGTGCATGACTGCTGTTACAAAATAGCTGTAACGACTGCATTTCCATCTTTGAGCGTTACAAGACTTGGTTAAGCTCTTGGTATAAACAACCTGTTTAAGGTCTTAATATGAGCGAGCTGATGATGTCTTGGTATAATCGACACGGTGAATTGTGTTGGACACGTATATAACTTATATAATATATACATTGGGCTATGTATATTAGTCCATCACAAGTGCTAATTGTAAAATGAAAACAATTCCACTAGAATATCCCCAAAGCATTTAGTGATTCTTCCGAAATTTCCAGCCAGCAGAACAGAAGATCTCTCCCATTCTTCTCGTCCAAACTCCAAACTAAGCAAAAGTTCACTGATCACAACACCAAGTCACCAACCTACCTTTATTCACAAACAACACCCTACCAAAACCACAATCCTTCAATTCCACTCCATTTATCTCCCCATCTCAGCTTCAACTTTACTCAATCCAACTTCCAAAACTCCCAATTTTTTTTCACTTCTCTGATCCAAAACTCCCAATGGGCACTGCTTCTCTTTCAATTCTTGCACCATCCTCAAAACCCACAACTCCAGTTTCCTCAGAAGAAGTTCCTCTAAATCCATCAACATCTCTTCTTTCCTCTTCCTCAAATTCCACTAGTCCATCAACCCATCCTCATAAAATAACCTCAACAACTATTCTCTTCATTTCTCTTCTCCTCATAACATGCATCGCCCTCTCCGCTTCCATCGCCTTCGCTTTCCTCTTCTTCTCCTCCCACACTCACACACCTACACCTTCCATAGAAACCGTCGCCCGACCTCTCGTCAAGCTTCGAAAACCGGTTGTACTATTAATTTCCTCTGATGGGTTTCGTTTCGGGTACCAGTTCAAGACGGCAACGCCTAATATAGACCGGTTGATCGCGAATGGGACCGAAGCGGAGAGGGGTTTGATCCCGGTTTTCCCTACTTTAACATTCCCAAACCATTATGCAATTGTCACTGGTCTTTATCCAGCTTACCATGGTATAATTAATAACTATTTTCTTGATCCAGTTACTGGTGAAGGTTTTAATATGCAGAGTCATGAACCACATTGGTGGTTAGGCGAACCGTTGTGGGAAACTGTGGTGAATAATGGATTGAAAGCTGCTACTTATTTCTGGCCTGGTTCTGAGGTAAAGAAAGGTCCATGGACTTGTCCTTATAATTTTTGTCAGCATTATAATGGTTCTGTTCCATTTGAAGAACGCGTTGATACTGTGTTAGGATATTTTGATCTACCTAGTGATGAGATTCCTGCTTTTATGACTTTGTACTTTGAGGATCCAGATCATCAGGGTCATAAAGTTGGGCCTGATGATCCGGAGATAACGGATGCAGTAGCTAATATTGATAGAATGATTGGGAAGTTGATACAAGGGTTAGAGAAAAGAGGGGTGTTTGAGGATGTTACCATTATTATGGTTGGTGATCATGGGATGGTTGGTACTTGTGATAAGAAGCTTATCTTTCTTGAAGATTTGGTTCAGTGGATTGATATTCCAAAGGATTGGATTCAGTCTTATAGTCCATTACTTGCGATTAGACCTCCTGTTGGTGTTTTGCCATCAGATGTAGTTTCCAAGATGATGGAAGGATTAAGTTCTGGAAAGGTTCAGAATGGGAAGAATTTGATAGTGTATCTAAAGGAGGACTTACCTGCTAGGCTTCATTACAGTGTGAGTGAGAGGATACCTCCTATAATAGGACTGGTTCAAGAAGGGTTTAAGGTTGAGCAGAAGGGTTCAAAGCGGAAGGAATGCGGAGGAGCACATGGCTATGATAATGCTTTCTTCTCTATGAGGACTATTTTTATTGGCCATGGTCCTCAATTTGCAAGGGGTCGTAAGGTTCCATCTTTTGAGAATGTTCAAATCTACAATATGGTTACTTCAGTTTTGGAGATACAAGGCGCTTCCAATAATGGAACAGCTTCATTTGCGAAGTCCTTACTTTTGCCAAGCTTGTGAGATTCAAGTTTTACAAGGCATCGATTTCACTCAAAAGGACAACTGAGAACAGTGGATATGGATCTTTACACCGCGGATACTCATTCTAGTAAATGGTTGGCTTCATTTTGAAATGAAGCTGTAAATACATAAGATGCTATCATTTGTATCTTGGCGAGTAGTTTCCACTAATGTTGATTTGCCACCATGAATTGAAGATGATATTTGCAATTACTATGAGTGTTATGAAGTGGTAGTTCTGTTGTGGCCTACTTAAAGTGACTATACATGTAAGTTGAGCTAGTTAAAAGTGCTCTACTTTTTCATGGCCTTTTTTCATTTTAATTGTAGATGCACTATAGAAACCTATTCTATATTTTTTTGTCAACTGATCTTTGCTAATGACAAGCAAAGATCTGCTTATTGTTGTGTTCCATATTATACTTCTTATTTTTGTGTCTTCTGTTTGTGCTTCTTGTACAATATCTGCTAGCATTTTTGGAATTCATCTGTATTCAATACATTTGGTTGCGATCAGTGATTACTTCACTTATGAATTGAAGCTTGAAGCTAACACGTACAATGAGGTTGTGGAACATTGGGCGACACTGACCTTTCAAATGGTAAATGGGATGAGTAGCAAAGACTGCTACATATACTTGCATATGAAAAAAAGGGGGAGGGATTACTTTTGGGGAAATACCTGATCATCTGCAATAATTAAGTGCTGTGAAGTCTGTATTAGATGGGATGAAAGAGAACTATTTGGTATCTACCCTTATTCATAATCTTCAATGGAAATTTTAATTTCTCTATGTGTTGTACTTATCTGAAATAACACTGCTCTATTACTATTAGAATGTTATCTTATCTAGAAGCAAAAGTCATATGGAAACAGAACAATTTATATCTTGGCTGTTGATATCAATAATGAGTGGACTTTGGTATTAGATGGTGATGAATAGTGTGTGCCTTTGCGTCTGTGAGTTCTTTATGTTGTAAAAATTGGTGGTAGAACTATTGATCTCTTTCCTTTTACAGGGGTTCTGGTGTCGGGGAAGGTACCCCCACCTTCTGCAAGATCCTCAACATTACCATAATTTGATACAGTTACCGGGTAATTAACCAGATGGACACCTTCCATGTCCATTACCTCTTCCTCAGTGTATATTTTCCAGGCTTCCTCTCCAATCATGTGCATCAACCTAACACAATCCAAGCTGTGGGGATCTAGAAATGATTCTTCAGACCGCCCAGTATGCTCATACCAGAGCGACATCCGATATGCGTGAACATCCCCATGGCCGGATTTGTTCCCCATATATTTTGGTTGGTAGCATCCAATGGAAATTTCAGTGTCTCGTCTTCCATCCATCGATCTTTGGTTCACATTGGCACTTCCTATTAGTACGTAAGTGTCGTCCACTGCAGAAATTAGTGTCAACAAAAGCATGATTAAATTGGTGGATCGCATCAAAGCTGTAGAGAATCAAACTTTACCATTAAGAGTTGATTGCACTTACCTATCATGAGTTTGGAGTGGACGTAAATCATGAATCTCCTATGCTTTTGGGCATTCCAATACTGGGTTGCATGCTGGGGCGAATAAGGAGGAACAAACTCCCCTTTCATTTCCTCCTCCCGGTTTGCGAGGCAGAAAAAATTTAAGTAATCTCTGGGGTGCACCGATTCGTTGCTCTCTTGGATAGCCTCTCCAATTAATCTATACATCATTGCCATTGTCTGTCTAGTCCAGTGTAGTATATCTTGTACAGGGTCACTCTCGGGTACCCCTTCTGGCCACATGGGTATTACAATATATACAGCAAATCTTTCATTCGCTTTAATCTTGTTCACCACTTTTAGTGCAATCTCCACTGGGATCAAATTTTCGCATCCACAGCGTCTATCCTTCTCCCACAAATGACAACCTCCAATGAAATATTGGTTTTCAATGTAGATAAATTTATCTGCTCTCCGAATTGCTTCTACATATGCTTCGTGAATACTGCATTCTAGAAAATTCTTATCAGGTAAAGAATTCGCTGATAGCTGATCGATTGATCTGAAAACTTGAACTTTCCAATCTCCAGGAGGATTTTCATGCTGAGGATAAGAATGTTGAAGGTTCGGTATAATGCTTGTGGAAACAAGTAATGAAGGATCACATTGTTTAGACCAGCGTTGCTCGAAGTTGCTCAGCACATCCAAAGCAGCGTCACCAGTGATACAAGCATGAGCATCATGCCATGGCTCTCTTGGCCCACCTTTATGAAGACTAGCTCCAGCAAAGTTGATTTGGTAGAAGTCTTGTGCAAGAGACTGGGTGTTCAGTGTTCGGAACAAGGAATGCTCCTCTGTATCATAACGTCCATCGCAGAGATCTAATCCACCAATAAAACTCATTATCTCTCTGTTACAACTAGTAGAGTATTCACTGGATAAGAGTAAGTGTGCCTGGGTGTCCACAGTGATGGTCTTCTGATGGTGAGCAAAGAGAGTGGGGCATTTGTAGTGTAACCTTGGGCATAACCTACAGACTACCTTAGTGTGCTTGAAGTATTCGAAGGCATCTTCATCGTGGGTTCTCATTACTCCTTTATTCTTAATGATGGGCAAGGAAGTCTCGTCGTCCCAGAGCATGACTCTCACTGCCACGCCTTCCCGCGCTTTCCTTTTTAGTAGTTCACCAATCTTTATCCCTCTTGCATATGGAATTCCAGTTTGAAGATCGCGGACCTGCTCAAAAGAGTTCTGAATTAACCAAACCGACAATCACGAGCAAGCAACGGTAATAGACTTTTGCTTACCAGCACCATCTTAGGATTGAAAGACCATCCTGCAATGTATATCAAATACTTGGCATTGTCGAGAGCTCTGTATACATCCTCCCAGAGCTTTCTAGGGCGTCCAGGAAGATAAACCGGTGGACTAAATGTAGAGTGATGGTGAGCATCTTGATATAGTGTCACATGACAGTTTGATCTTTGTGGAAATGTAGAACTTTTAAGTCCCACGTATTCACCATTTCTGAGTGCTCTCTCCCAACCCAGCTCGGCATCTGCATGCTTAAACCATAAGATACAGCGGAGTTTCTGCTCTGGGATCAGGTATCCTTTCTCCGTTTCGAGAGGAAAGAAACCATCAATTAGAGTTTCTTCATTAAGAATCCGAGAAGCTGGAATATGGACTTTCCCCAAGACAGAACACTTTCTCTTCATTGTTATGGTGATAGTTGAGCTGGACGGATGGGCGCAGAGAATTTCAAAGGTTTGGTTCCATACTCGATCGTATGCTTGAGTTGTCTTTGCGACTTTCTTGCGGTCTATTTTGATGGTCACATAGGTAGCCTTCTCTCCTATCAGTATACACTATCAAAATAACTTCAGTTCATTGAGCTAAGTAAAAGAATTGATGCCCAACACTGTTAAGCTAAGTTTAATTCAGGTCTCATGGACTCGTTTGTTTACAAATTAGTCATGGTGGGTATTGAGTTGCTAGTTGGTTCTGAAATGTGTCTCTTGTGGGCGGAAGATTGTGTATTTGTACCCACAACCTATGGCGTACTATCCTACATTGTGGAGCACAACAACCAAATGAATTTCGCTACTACTAGGTAATCTAATGTACTACTTTCCGAAAAGATCCTAGGACTTATTCATTAAAAGCTTCTACATAGAATGGCTTATGCACTTGAATACTTACATTGAAGGGGAAAGATGGTGCATACGGGGTGGCATGGAAAATGGTGACCTCAAGTGTTCCATGGAAGAACTTGCGCTTTCCCTCCATTATCAATCCTTTTAAGCAGTATATGAGTAAGAGTCACTGAGTTTCGTTTGGGTAGATATGAGGGAGAAGTACCACAACTTATATATAGATGTTAGTAAATTTGCTTGCACAGGTTGGAAGTGAGGCAGTGACTTGGAATGCAATTGAAGACTTGGACAGTTTAAAGAAACAACTTGCTAAAAATTGTACATTGTTATGTCTTAGAGGCAACCAAGAAGTGTGTTACAAGTAATATCACTTGGACGGTTTAATACATTTGTACATGTGTTGTACTTTACAGAATTGACGGATTCCATGTGAGTAATTGTGAACGAAATAGATGAATGCTTAATTGTTCTTTTCAAAACAAAAAAATTGAACATTTAGGATGACGAGGTAGTCTTCTTCGTTTTAGTCCGGCTCCACATGCTGACGGTATTATGCCAATTATATGTGGTTTGGTCAGTGCCGTGGTCACTATGTAGGTTTTCACAAGAAGGCTATACTATCAGATTCACCAGCCTATTCCAAAATTTCGGAGATTTTACGTTTGGGCAGCTCCCATAATAACATATACTTAAGAAACTCATTTTTACTTTTGGTTTATTGTATTCTGATTTAAAATGCCAGTCAAGTGCTTTTCCAATTACGTTTCCAATCAGAGTAACTATGCCGCGTCTGTTGTGTCCTTGAATGGGAACCCTGTAAAAGAGCTTTGTGCAACAAAAACATGTTACTTATCAACCTCCAAATCTAAAACCCTGGAGTACGCTCAGCTGTGGCAATAATATTTTACTTGGCAAGAATGTTGTTTAGTGGTTACACCCATGCACCAAAATATCGCCGATATATCCGATATATTGTCGATATATATCGGTATTTTGGTACACCAACATCGATATTTCTGACATATATCCACTGAATATAGAACTCTTTTTTTTTCCGATATATATTGGAATTTCCGATATAAAAATTTACGATATATATCGATTGACTTTTTGACCATTTTTTAATATAAATCCAATATTTTCAATATATTTCTGATATTATATTTCCGATATATCTGATATTTCCAATATTTTAAATAGTTTGGACTGGTCACCAAAAAACTATAGATATATCCGATATATATTGGTTTTGATATATTCATCGATATTGATATTTTGGACCTTGGTTACGCCAAACTCGCCGGACCATGTCCATTTTTGTGTGCGCCAGGTCGCCTAACAAGTTGGAGAAATGGATCTTAAAAAAATGGTATCAAATGAGCCTCTACCAACCAGTATATCAGTTTACAAATTATGGGTTCTACTAAACTATGGAGAGATTACGAATCAGGCCCAATGGCCCAAACTAACCCAAATAAAATATCCCCTGCTTTGAAACTCTTTTCCGCAACAAGAGTGACCGTTTTCTTAAGCTCGAGGCTCGACCTCCTTTTGCCCACAGTCTCTCTGTAAGTTCCTACAAAACCATTTGATCCTTTTATTTGTTTACTTTATAGTTAGTAGAATTTCCTCACGCAGTAGATTCCAAAGTGTTCAAATTTTAAAATCAGGCCAATTACATGATTATTTACCTTATAAACTCATGTGGGATAACCCCAGAATCAGCTCTCAAAGCTTCCAAAAAAATTGTTCTCAAGGAATCAACAACGACTAAACCTGACTCAGTTCTGTCCCTCTTCAAGTCCCAACCTACCCTCCATATCTCCTATCCTCTCCTGTGTGAGGCGCGTAACTGTTAGTCAGGAGTACTAAAGCCTAATAAGCCAATTAATACGGACCAAACCCCATATGCCAATTATTTAGGAGGACCAAAACCAAAAATACTCCTGATTTTGTGGGAGGGGTTTCTTCCCAGGTCCTCAGTCATCTCCTAAAGTGGCAAGAAGGTTGGTTCAAGCCTAATTAACTCCCAAAGAAGAAATCCATTTAAACCCGTTGCAATAACTATCCAATTCATAGTTTCTTTTCTGTACAATGTTTTATCATTTTGTTTATAGAAATTTGATTAGAATAAGGACTGCTCCAAATTCAAGATGCATCTCTAGTTTCATCTCAAAAAATTTCACAGAAGAATACCTCGTAAACTCATGTGGTTAACCCAAAAATCAGCTCTCAAAGCTTCCAAATACATTGTGCTCGATAAATCCACAAACAGACTCAGTTGTCTCCCTCTTCAAATCCTATGGTTTCACTGATGCCACATTTCAAAACTCATCTCTACCCTCCCTCGACTTCTCCGAGCCTCTCCAAAGAAAATCTTGAGCTTGAATATTTCAATAACATTGGCATTTCAGGACCCAATCTTGGTAAACTCATCTCGAATGATACGCGTCTCTTTACGGGAAGCTTAGAGAATTCTATCATCACTTCCATCAATTTCCTTAGAAGTCTTGCCCCCCAGATGATGACATCACTGTCATTCTTAAACGTTTAAAGTGGTCCACTCATATACAGTGCAGAATGGCACCAAACATAGCCCTCCTGCAAGATCATGGTATGCCGAAATCTTTGATCTCAAAATCGATTATCAAGAACCCTCGAGTTCTATATCTTCAATCGGACAAGCTTAATGCAAGTGTATTACAACTCAAGAATATGGGTTTTAGTCCTTCAAGTAAGGTGTTCCTTAGAGGGTTACATGTGCTTGCGGGGATGAAGAAGCCTATGTGGGACTTGAAATTGGAGGTTTATAGGAGTTTTGGCTGGTCAAGAGACGAGGTTCTCTCCTTGTTGTTCAAGAAGCAGCCCTTTGTTATGGCCATTTCAGTTAAGAATATCACTTCAACACTGGATTTTTTCAAGAATAGCCTTAATTGGAGCCGTGACGACATTTCCAAAAATCCAATTGTTATATTACTAAGCATGGAAAAGAGAATTGTTCCTAGAAGCTTTGTTCTTCAACCTCTTCTTTCAAAGGGCTTGATAAACAAGAGTGAAATGGGCGGAGCATTAAGACTAGTTGAAAATGCGTTCTTGGAGAGGTTTGTCATCAGATATCAAAATGAGGTGCCGGAACTTTTGAAGTTGTACCAAAGTAAAGTAAGTACTGAAGATTTTGTTGTTGGGCATAAGGATTAAGGATGGCTGTGAATCTGATATATTCTTGAAAGCATTATCTGATAATACAAGCTTAACGCAAGTGTATTAAAACTCAAGAATATGGATTTTAGTCCTTCAAGTAAGGTGTTCGTTAGTGGATTACATGTGCTTGTTGGGATAAAGAAGCCTATATGGGACTTGGAATTGGAGGCTTACAGGAGTTTTGGCTGGTCAGAAGATGAGGTTATTTCCATGTTCAAGAAGCACCCCTACGTAATGGCCGTTTCAGTGAAGAAGATCAATTTAGCACTGGATTTCTTCATGAATACCCTGAATTGGACTCGAGATGATTTTGCCAGGAACACGACTGCTATTGATTTAAGCTTGTAAAATAGAGTCTTTCCAAGATGTTATGTTCTTCAAATGCTGATCTCAAAGGGTCTACTAAGTTATAATGTTATTTGTCGCATTAAGAGAAGCAGAAGATGTGTTTTTGGCATAAGGTCTACTGAAGATTTTGTTGTTGGGCATAAAGATTAAGGATGGCTGTGAGTCTGATATATTCTTGAAAGCATTATTTAAAGTCAATGAAAGATCCACGAATTTCCATTATACTTTAGTTAATTATCTAAGCACTTGATTCTTTTCCATATGACTATGACACTCTGATTTTTCAAACCTTTTTAAGGGAAACAATACTTGAGCCAACTTCTTAAAGGTGTTTATCATCTGGTTTCAATTGAATTAAGGTAGGTGATTGCACATATTGTGTAAACTAGTGTTGGAAGAGAATTGGTGTAATGGCATGGTCAGTTACTTACTTTGTCTTGGGGAAATGGAGCTGCAGGGAATTCACACGAGACTGCCAATATTGGGAGGTGGAAGAATTTGGTCGGAGAGCAGGTGCCATATGACGATACAAAGAGGGAATAGTGAAGACGACGGTAATGGAAGTGGAATAGGAAGGGTTTCTCTTCTGTGATGTCTTTTTATCAAATAATAGTGGAGGATAACCTAATGGTTAATGCTACACGCATCACATTACCATACAAGACTGTAGGGAAGGCCCCAATAAGGCTATATTTTTTTTCCCTATTGGGTACGTTCTTGGTGAGAATTGATACGTCCATAGCTGGCAGTAAGGGTGGAATTTGAGCCGAGGGCTCGGAGCTCGGCTTGGGCTTGGCTCGTTTAAGCTCGGCTTGAGCTCGCTCGTTTACTATATGAGCCGAGCTCGAGCTCAAATAAAAGCTCATGTAACAAATGAGCTTGATGAAGCTCGGTTCGTTTAGTTCAAATAGCATATTTATAGTGTAAAATAACTGAGGGCTCGGAGCTCGGCTTGGGCTTGGCTCGTTTAAGCTCGGCTCGAGCTCGCTCGTTTACTATATGAGCCGAGTTCGAGCTCAATTTAAAACTCGTGTAATTAGCGAGCCGAGCTTGAGCATGGTAAAGCTCGGCTTGTTTAGCTCGAATTCCACCCTTAGCTGGCAGATTAGGGGATGGAGCATCCCGAACAGATTCGTGTTGTATGGACTGAGGACAGGAGGTAGAACAATATACCTTTTTGCAAGATGTGCATTTGAAGCGCAGGTGTGGGAAATTATAACCGCTTGCATAGCTCCTTCCTCACCAATTCAAACAGTGCAATCATTACTACTATATGCAGGAGATTCTCAAGCCATGGCCTAACACCGCCACAACTAGCTGTGGGTGGTGTGAGAACTTATTCCTTATGCCGTGTGTTGGCTCATTTGGTAGTTGCATAACGAGTGTATATTCAGAAAATTATGACTCTAATTTGGAGAATACAAAAGAAAGAATAGAAGCAGCAACTGTTGTTCAGCTTGATCAAAGGTTAATATTGCAAAAGCGCCAGCCACAAGATTGCCTTCTCTATGTACACATTGTTAGTCTTAGAGCTAATATCCAAGAAGTCTATTAGTATTTGTCTCTTGGAATTATATGATATATATGCATTGTACTTTAGACTGTAAGTCAATCGGATGGTTAACACTTAGGGTGTTTTGTTAAATTTTAATTCATGGAAAGGAAAGGAAATAAAATAGGTGGTCCACTATGGAATGGAAAGGAAATGAAATAATTTTAAATTGTATGTGTTTGGTAAACTGGGGAAAGGAATAATCATATTTGTTTACAAAAGCTATGGAAAGGAATAATTGTATTGTTAGGTCATGGGTGTATTAGTAGTAAGTCTATCTATTTCATTTCCTTTCCTTTCCACAAAATTTGCAGAAATTAGCTAAGGATACAAAATCTTTTCTATTTCCATGATTTTGTTTCCATATGTAAAAGCTCATTTTCTTTCCATGGGTAAACAAACGCCTTCAAAACTATGGAAAATGTGGACCACTCTTATCTTCCTTTCCTTTCTATAGTGTTTCCATCATAACAAACACACTCTTAGTCGAATTTTCTTGATTAAATTTCACTTGTCCCAATATTGTGTACACGTGTTATATTTCTATTTCTGCTTACTTCTGTTGGTTACATCATTAATTGCCCCACGTCATTGGATATTCGATATCCGATTCACGATTCACAGTCCTAATAAATGCAGTTAACAAGCTTCCAGCAATGGCCCTATTCTAATGATGCAATACAAATATACAATATGCAAAGAGAAAAGTGAAAAATGTGAAAACGAATAATATAAAGTTGGAAGAACGAGAATAAATGAAGAAAACATGCTGACAGCCTGACAGAAGTCACAGAACTAAAGTAAGGGAAAGAAAAAGACGGTGTTGTTGGTTCCAGAGCCCCACGCCCCCACCGCTGTCTGCATTCACGTTTTCTTTTTTTTCATGTCCACACCTTTTTTTTAACTCATATCTCATTGCTGCAGGAGAGCTTTTAACTTGTGTTACGAAGGCCATGAGGTTCTATTGTTTGGCATCTACCCCCAATTGGAGAGGCAGCTGCTAGCATTCTATAAAAGGTTGGTTTAATTTACCCTTAATTAAACTATCAAAGAAGCCATGGCAAGAAAGTCTGTAGTTTCCTTCACTTCACTAATTGAACTTCTACTTATTCTGATAGGTATCTCCATAGCGGCAGCACCCATTGTTTTTGCCAATGCTAACACCCTTAAAGCTTCCTATTCTGTCGAAAATGTCGCCCGTCCCCTTGTCAAGCTTAAGCGACCAGTTGTAATATTGATTTCCTCAGACGGGTTTCGGTTCGGCTACCAATTCAAGACACCCACTCCCAACATCCACCGATTGATCAGAAACGGAACTGAAGCTGAGACTGGTTTAATCCCAGTCTTCCCTACTTTAACATTCCCAAACCATTACTCCATTGTCACTGGTCTTTATCCAGCTTACCATGGTATAATTGCCAACTGGTTTACTGACCCGAATAGTGGCGAGACTTTCACAAAGCGTAGTCAAGAACCACATTGGTGGCTTGGCGAACCACTATGGCAAACTGTGGTCAAGCATGGATTGATTGCTGCTACCTACTTCTGGCCCGGTTCTGAGGTAAAGAAAGGATCATGGAACTGTCCTCCAAAGTATTGTCAGCCTTTTAACAAGAAGGTTCCATTTGAGGAGCGTGTGGATACTGTGTTAGGATACTTTGATCTTCCTAGTGATGAGATTCCTTCGTTTATGACTGTATATTTTCAGGATCCAGATAGTCAGGGTCACCGTGTTGGACCCGATCATCCGGAGATCACTGAAGCAGTAGCTAATATTGATAGAATCATCGGAAAGTTGATAACAGGACTCGAAAAGAGAGGAGTGTTTGATGATGTTAATATCATTATGGTTGGTGATCATGGCATGGTTGGTACATGTGATGGAAAGTTCCTCTATCTTGAAGATTTGGCTCCGTGGATTGAAATTCCAGAGTCGTGGGTTCAGTCTTATTATCCATTGCTTGCTATTCGACCTCCTGCTGGCGTCTCTCCAGCTATAGTTGTAAAGAATATGACAGAAGGACTAAATTCAAGCACGGTTTGAAATGGAAAGAATTTGAAAATGTTTCTCAAGGAGGACTTCCCTGCTAGACTTCACTATTCTGCAAATTACCGCATATCTCCAATCATAGGACTGCTCGATGAAGGGTTTATGGTGGAGCAGAGGAATTTGAGCCAGAGAACTTGCGCGGGAGCTCATGGTTATGATAATGCTTACTTCTCTATGAGGACTATCTTTATTGGTCACGGTCCCAAGTTTGCAAAGGGCCGGAAGGTTCCCTCTTTTGAGAATGTTCAGATCTATAATATGGTTACCTCTATTCTGAACATACAGGGTGCTTCAAACAATGGCACGGCTTCGTTTTCAAACTTTGTTCTCTTGCCAAATAGGTAGATAATGAAGGTTCTGTTGTGGTCTAGTTGAAGTGCTGTAGTGGAATTTCTGAAATGGTCTGTTCTTATCATCTTACGTTAATATCTGCTGGAAATTTTCTCGTTAAGATGTGTCATCTGCTTCACTTTGTTAAGGCATTTCCTCATGTTATCGTAGATGCGTTAGTTGAACCTAATCTGAAATTCTTGTCAAACGAAAATTTCTCATTTTATTAATTATATTGCAACGTTCATCATCCATACACAACTTCTTTTTTACCCAAGTACGTACTGATAAAATTCTGTTAGGATTTTTTTAGAAATCCATAACCCAAGATCGAATGTCAATCAATGAAGAAAACGAATTAAATTAGGTGTTTAGGACATACTAGAAACCATTGTTGGTGGTGACTAAACAAATCCTATTCGCAATGGATGTTGTGTCTTCCCGCCCATGCATCTTGATAATAAAAATATAACTAATTCCACCAGTAGTGTTTGTTAGAAAAATGATTTGCTCAAATCCATTTAAATATGAATGAGTAGTTTGTCTCCCAAGTTACCCCACTTAAGATGAAATGGGTTTTTTCTTGAAACAAGATGCGTAATGTGAAAAAACCTTTTCAACATGATGCATTTGTTTGAAGCGGTGCATTATCTTAGAAAAGGTCGCGACCTTTTCGAAATGTCGCCGGTTTGAAACAAAGTCATCATGCCGAAAAGGTGCAACCTTCGAAATAGGCAATCGGTTCGAAACGAATGTTATATGTCGAAATGGTGTGTCTTTTTTCAAACATGTGACTTTTCAAAGAGTTGCTTACTTTTTCCCAAGAGTCACCGTGTTCTTTCAAGAGGCACCACTCACCTATAAATAGTGGATGAATTTGGAGAGAAAACACACCGGATCACACGAGAGTTCGATCTTTCTCTTCTCCCTCGTTCTTAGTCAAATACTATGTTGTGTTCACCGAGTCCATAGAATTGAAGTGCTAGCTTTCATAGAAGGAAATCCGTTCTATCTTGGGAGATAGTTTCCCATCAACCTTCAAGCACCGTGAGGGGGAAATCTGTCTTAAGGACATAGTGTATCTACACTAGGCTCGGATTTAATTAAGAAGTACAAGACACTTACAAGACAAAAGGTTTGTATAGTTTGGTAATTGGTAAAGAGTAAGTACAATTAAGTTGTATATTCCTAACAACTTAAGACGGATCTCTTTTTCTTCTTCTTCTTTACCCAACGAAATTTGTTTACGTTTTCTTTTCTTTTTGGTTTAAAGGAATAACAAAGTGTAGTTGTATTTCGAATATGGCAACACCACCGCTTTAGTCCCCGTCATCGCTCCCCATTTTGTTCCTCATGGGGAGAAGCCCGAAAAGTTCAATGGAACCCGATTTCAAGCTACCGGCAACAAAAGATGCTCTTCTATCGACCACCCTTAACTTGGAAAGGTTTACGTGGGATAAGGCTCTGATGTAAGCTCAATGAAACCGACAAAGGAGAAGGTTTTGGCCAAGGATGCTTGGTTTCATCTTTGATTTCTTGTGTAGAAATTATGTTCTTAGCGGGTTGGGTCACTCATTATACAATGTGTATAGTGTGTTCAAGATCGCTAAGGAACTTTGGGATTCGTTGGACAAGAAATACAAAGAGTGAAGATCTTTGGCATGAAGAAATTCATAGTTGGCGATTTCTTGATTTCAAAATGACGGATAGTAAGACCGCCATAAACCAAGTCCAAGAACTTCAAGTAATCTTCCATGATGTCATTCTTTGAAGGAATGACCTAGGAGAATCTTTCCAAGTGGCTGCTATGATTGAGAAATTACCACCATCTTGGAAGGATTTTAAGAACTATCTTAAGCATAAACGCAAAAGATATGAATCTTGAAGAAGAAATGATTGTCCGCCTAAGGATAGAAGAAGATAACCGCCTATCCGAGAAGAAGGGCAAGGATCCCATGGTGGCAAAGGCCAATATTGTGGAAGGATCTAGTGCTAAGGGGAAAGAGGAAGCGCCAAGACAAAGCTCGGCGAAGAAGAGTAGTAGCGCTTACTAAGTTCAAGGGCAAGTGCTTCAACCGTGGAAAGGCCGATATAAGGCAAGTGAATGTCGCAAGCCAAAGAAGTACAAGAAGCAAAAGATCAAGCAAATATGACAATGGACACGCTTCGATAATGTTAATGACATGAACCTATCTCACCGTGGTTTCAAATGTCTCATGATTGGAAATGAAAGGGAATGGTGGGTGGATCTTCGTGCTACTTTCGCCACATATGCTCCAACAAGTCGATGTTCACCACTTATCATCTTTGGGAAAAGGAAGAACAACTCTTTATGGGGAACTCTTCTACGCCCAAGGTTGAAGGCAAAGGAAAGGTGGTGATGAGGTTGACTTTTGGGAAGGAACTAACTCTAAATGAGGTGCTCTATGTGCCCGACATTCGCAAGAATTTGGTTTTACGGGTATTTCTTGCAAGAATGGCTTTAAGTTAGTCTTTGTTTCGATAAATTTGTACTAACTAAGAATGATGTATTAACACTGGGAAAGGGGCTATCTTCGGGATGGACTCTTTAGGATATCTTGTTTTTTACTATTAGCATCAAAAGAGCCAATAAAGTTGAATCTTTTGTTTACTTGATTGAGTCTTCACATGTATGGCATGGTAGATTAGGACATGTTAATTATGATACCTTTAAGTAGATTAATTAATTTGGAATATATACCAAAGATAAAAATAGACCCACACCATAAATGTGAAACTTGTGTAGAATCCAAGTTGACCAGATCATCCTTTCATTCCATTGAAAGAAGTACTGAACCTCTAGACTTAATACATACAGATATATGTGATCTTAAGTATGTACAAACTAGAGGTGGTAAAAAGTATTTCATTACTTTTATTGACGATAGCACTAGATATAGTTATGTTTACTTGTTGAGAAGTAAAGATGAGGCAATTGAAGTGTTCAAGCATTATAAAAATGAAGTTGAAAATCAACTAAGCAAAAAGATTAAGGCTATAAGGAGTGATAGAGGAGGTGAATATGAATCACCTTTTGAAGGTTTCTGTTCTGAACATGGAATCATTCATCAAACTACGGCTCCTTATTCACCTCAATCAAACGGTATTGCAGAACGCAAAAACCGAACTCTAAAAGAGATGATGAACGCTATGTTGTTAAGTTCTGGTTTGCCCCAGAATTTGTGGGGGGAAGCTTTGCTTTCTGCCAATTACATTCTCAACAAGATTCCTAACAAGAAGACGCTTAAAACACCATACGAATTGTGGAAAGGTCATCAGACTTCCTACGAATTCTTAAAAGTGTGGGGGTGTCTTGCTAAAGTGGAAGTCCCTAAACCTAAGAAGGTGAAGATAGGACCCAAGACTATTGATTGTGTATTCATTGGATATGCAAACAATAGTAGTGCATATCGTTTTCTGGTTCATAAATCAGAGATTCAAGATATACATGTTAATACAATTATAGAGTCAAGGAATGCTTCATTCTTTGAAAAGATGTTTCCGTATAACATGTGTATAGAGTCAAGTTCAACAAAGAGAACTTTAGATGCTACAACTAATAACCATCCTACACAAAGCTTAAATTGAGGAGGAACCTAGACGTAAGCAAAAGGTCAAGGGCGTCAACGTCTTTTGGACCTGATTTTCTAACATACTTGTTGGAAAATAATCCTCAAACGCTCAAGGAGGCAATGTCATCTCCGGAAGCTACTTATTGGAAAGAAGCAATAAATAGCGAGATTGAATCCATAATGCAAAATCATACATGGGAATTGGTAGATTTACCACCGTGTTCCAAGACTTTGGGATATAAGTGGATATTCACAAAGAAATTTAAGAGATCGATGGATCAATCGACAAGTATAAAGCTAGACTTGTGGTCAAAGGCTTTAGACAAAAGGAAGGATTGGATTATTTTGACACTTACTCTCCGTTTAAAAGAATAACTTCCATAAGAATGCTAATAGCAATAGCATCAATACATGGATTTGAGATACATCAAATGGATGTAAAGACGGCATTCTTGAATGGTGAGTTAGATGAAGAAATATACATGGAACAACCCGAAGGGTTTATTGCTCCTGGACAAGAAAGGAAAGTTTGCAAGCTTGTTAAATCTTTATATGGATTAAAGCAAGCACCTAAACAATGGCATGAGAAATTTGACAATGCAATGTTGTCAAACGGTTTCAAAATAAACGAGTGTGACAAGTGTGTGTCTATGTCAAAAGCACTCAAAAGGGATGTGTCATTGTTTGTCTCTATGTAGACGATATGCTAATTTTGGGTAGTAATATGGATGTCATAAAATCTACCAAACAAATGTTGTCTAGTAAGTTTGACATGAAAGATTTAGGTGTCGTCCTAGGAATTAAGATCTCTAGGATGGAGGATGGACTTGTTCTATCACAATCTCATTACATTGAGACGATTCTTGACAAGTTCAAGAAATATAACATCACACAAAAAAAGGTCACCACCGACGAAAATCTTCATTTAGCCAAAAATATTGGATAGCATATCTCAACTAGAATACTCGTGATACTTGGTAGTTTAATGTATGTCATGAACTGTACAAGGCCCCATAGCATACTCTATGAGCAAACTAAGTCGATATACGAGTAATCCCGGCATTGATCATTGGATCCGCCATATTGAGAGTTTTGGGATACTTAAAGTATACTCGAAATTTTGGTTTGCAATAAACAAGATATCCAAATTGCCGTTCGAAGTATGCTTTGCTAATTGGATATCCGACACTAAAGACTCAAAGTCCACAAGTGGATATGTCTTTACACTTGGAGGTGCACTTTTTCTTGAAATCCTCAAAACAAACGCGTGCATATCCACTATGGAATCGAATTCATAGCATTGACAAGGTTTTGGAGAAGAAGCGAGTGGTTTTGAAATTTCTTAGAGGATATTCCAAACGGGCTAAACACGTGCCGGCCAGTGTGTATACACTTTGACAGCCAACTGCTATTGGTAGAGCCGTGGTGTAGCATGTATAGCGGGAAGTCTCGACATATCGTCATAGACATAATACCGTTAGACAATTGCTCTCAAATGGAGTTATCTCAATCGACTATGTAAGGTCAAAGATAACATTGCGGATCCGCTTTACAAAAGGTTTAACAAGAGAGCAAGTAGAAAGATTATCAAGGGGAATGGGCTTAAAGCTTTTGAGATAATCAACCAAGAGTCATCATAATGGAAAAACCAACCTAGTTGACCGGAGATCCCAAGATCTAGGTTCAATGGGCCAACCGAATTATGTTAGTGACTCGGTTAGCACCGGAGAGTAATATTATACTCTAACCCATTCCTATATAAGGCGGTAGAACCGGGATAAGTCAAGCTTTTAATGATTTACTATATCTTGGAAAGTTATGTTATCCAAGTGGAGTATTGCGGGATACTCTTTATAGAAATCACCTATGTTAGTCGCGTGGGGCCGATGAGAATTTTAAAGGCAAATGTCTCAAAAGCACTATCTGAAACCAAGAAGTGTTCAAGGCAAAAATGAACACAAACGTGAGAACCAACAAGATTCGAGAAGGTAACTGGCGTGAAGATGATTGTCTAGGTTTATACAAACGGTGGCGACAGCTCAAAGGACATTAATTGAAGTCTACCGATCGTCCAATTAAATCCGATCGTCTTTCACTAAAGGCAAGTTCAAGGCCTCCCATGCTACTTGACCGTATCTTTTCATTTGTAAAAACGCGAAATCCAATGTTTATAATAGAAGAAGCCAAATTTTTCATTCATGTGGGGGATTGTTAGAAAAATGATTTGCTCAAATCCATTTAAATATGAATGAGTAGTTTGTCTCCCAAGTTACCCCACTTAAGATGAAATGGGTTTTTTCTTGAAACAGTACGTAATGTGAGAAAAACCTTTTCAACATGATGCATTTGTTTGAAACAGTGCATTATGCGAAAAAGTGCGACCTTTTCGAAATGTGCACTTTGGTTTGAAACAAGTCATCATGCGAAAAAGGTGCAACCTTTTCAAATAGGCAATCGGTTCGAAACAGTGTTATATGCCGAAATGGTGTGTCTTTTCGAAACATGTGACTTTTCAAAGAGTTGCTTACTTTTTCCCAAGAGTCACTGTGTTCTTTCGAAGAGGCACCACTCACCTATAAATAGTGGATGAATTTGGAGAGAAAAACACACCAGATCACACAGAGTTCTGATCTTTCTCTTCTCCCTCTGTTCTTAGTCAAATACTATGTTGTGTTCGCTGAGTCTATAGAATTGAAGTGCTAGCTTTCTATAGAAGGAAATCCGTTCTATCTTGGGAGATAGTTTCCCATCAACCTTCAAGCACCGTGAGGGGGAAAATCTGTCTTAAGGACATAGTGTATCTACACTAGGCTCGGATTTAATTAAGAAGTACAAGACACTTACAAGACAAAAGGTTTGTATAGTTTGGTAATTGGTAAAGAGTAAGTACAATTAAGTTGTATATTCCTAACAGTGTTGTGAGGGACTAATATATACAACCAATGTACATTATACACGTGTCAGACTCATTATATTGTAAAATATCTCTCCTATATATTAACATATTTACTGTTCACTCCATTCAATAAAAGACCTCCCGCAGGACGGCTCGACGACCTACAAGAACACTTCCAAGCAAATCGAACAAGTATATTACTCCCAAACTGGAAACTTGATGTGATTATGCAACGACTATAAAATTAAATGCATAGACAGCCATTCTAGCAGCTCCGTAACAGCAGCCATGCTCTTTATTGATTCTCCATTAAAGCTCATGGAAGTCTCACATTGATTCTCCCCTCAAAGGTTTGAGGAGCGGGTCGGCCCGACGGCCACGAATGTGTGAGGGCCTCATTTAGAGGGTTTTTTCGGCCCATGGGCCAGGTCGGGACGGGCGGACTGAGGGCTTGAGGGTCATTTTGACACCACTAACCTCACTTGTGCATGTTCGACTTTATTAATAATCATCATATTCTAGGTAAGACCTCTGATACAATAATAAAGAGATAAAGAGAGATAGGGTCTTCTTGTCAGCCCTCTTTGAGGAAAAATGTGGTTTAAAGGAGGGAGACTCATTCAATAACACCCTGAAAAAGAGATAGATAATAAGCAATGATATATAAGATTCATCCATTTGGCACCATACCCCAAAGACCACTCCACTTTATCATAAGTTTTACCCTTATCTAATTTCAAAGCCACCCAACTATCATTCTTCTTGTACATGCATGTTATTCATATTGTGGAATAGCTCACTTGCTAGCCCAATATTATCTCCAATATTTTTCTTTTTAATAAAAGTTCCTTAGAAATAAGGAGAGACAATCTTATGAGGGTTATTTAGGTTTTAGTCCTACTTTTTATGGGCTATTTAGGATTTTGTCCTAAAATTATCGATTATTAGGTTTTAGTCTTACTTTCATATGTTGACCGTTAGTTGTCTCAGTTGACCGTGGTCAAACTGTTTGATCCTTTTCTATTTTCTCAAATGACTATAATACCCTTGGAGCATGCTTATCACGCGACTTGAAATTGGATAAAAGTAGGATCAAAACCTAATTTACCCAATTATAGGAAGGGTTAATCCTAAAAATGAGATTCGGACATACACTAAATTCTAACATTTTCTTAACTTGTATTAAAAAAAATGTATTTTGGGAAAAGTCATTGCATTGTTTTTTTTGTGCACTCTTTCTCTATAAATCTTCATTTTAAATTGTTCGACTACTCTACACAATGTTGTGTTCGTTGAGTCATTTGAATTGGAGTGCTACATTCATAGGATTGAAATTGTTCGATCATCAACCTTAAGCACCGAGAGGGAGCGAATTTGTCTTAATAAGGACATAGTGATTATCATTAGAGGCTCGAATTTAATCATTGGTAAATTAAGTTAGTTTGTTGAACTAAAAGTTTGTTCATGACATATTTGTTGTATCAATTTGATTTTCTTATTTACTTAACAATAAGTATAATTTTAGAATAAGTTTCCTACATAAATTACATCTACTATTCAATCATTAATAGTTTTCATCTTGATGAATTAGGTGAGATAATGAGGGAAAATTCTTCTCACTCCCCCCGTTTCATTCAGACACACTCAACACTTCATCTTCTTTCCTAACCAAACTTCATCAGTGAAACCTTAACCAAACTTCATCTTCTCCATTAAATACCCTAACTTTAAGAACATAACTCCATTTGCTTCAGTAGTGGAGTTAAAGTTGACAAATCTGTGAAAAAAACAAGTTAAGAAAATGTTAGAATTTAGTGCATGTCCGAATCTCACTTTTAGGATTTACCCTTCCTATAATTGGGTAAATTAGGTTTTGGTCATACTTTTATCTAATTTCAAGTCGCGTGACAAGTATGCTCCAAGGGTATTCTGGTCATTTGAGAAAATCAAAGAGGATTAAACAGTTTGACCATGGTCAACTAATCTGAGATGACTAACGATCAACAGATGGAATGAAGTAGGACTAAAGCCTAATAATCGATAATTTTATGACAAAAGCTTAAATACCCCATAAATAACCCATCTTATGAATATGGCATTTCAACCTATTTGCAAGGATCTTTGAAATAATTTTTTGTAAGAGAAGTTACAAAGAATGATGGGTACGGTATAAACTTGGGGGTTGAGAATCCCTTTTGAAAAGAATTCATGTACACATGCAATCTACCACATCAGACCCGCCACATCCCAACAATTATGCGATAAAAGACTTGTTGAAACCCATTTGGTCTGGGAGCTTTGAGACCTTCCATCTTACCACATTCCACACTTTGTCATGAGTACATGGGAATGGCCACCAATAGCTCATTTTTTATAGGAGTAACACATTTTTTGAAAATGTTCAAGATATCATCATTTTGATAGGTACATTTGATGTAATTAAACATCATTTTTTATTTTTTTATTTCGTTGGCAATTTTTTCACCGTGGTAGCTTCGCCGATCGCCAAAGAAGTGGTTGGAACCATACCTGGACTAGAGGACACCACCCATGCCCGTTGGGAACAAAACCCGCATGTTCCCTAGGACACAAGACTCAAACTCGAGACATTTTTTTTTTTTGGGGTTGCCTCCGTTGGGTGTGAAGTAAACAACTTTGATTTCACATGACATGTCCTAACATTGTGTACATGTGTTATATTTCTATTCGTGCGTACCTCTGTTGATTAAATTGTTAATTGTACCACATCTTATCCTTAGTTCTCTTTCAATTAGAAAACCAAAACCATTGAATATATTTCTTCATTGTTCAAAAACTCGAAATTCAGTATAATTCGAAATTTCATTTTGTCAATGGACTGAAAACTCAGGAGTTGACTCGGTGAGTTGGATTGTCCATATATACATTTTTAAGTTATATTTCCTTACCAAAAAAAAAATATATATATATATATATATATATATATATATATATATATATATATATATATATATATATATATATATATATATATGGGGATAGTTATATGAACTCCACTAAAACGAACTCCAAATGAACTCCACCACTTAACTCAATGAACTAGAAGCTGATTTTTGGTGGAGATGTTTTTCACACAATAGAGATCATCCTCACAAAAAATCAGCTCATTTGAAGATGTACAACCTCATCAAAAATCATTTAGAAAGTTATGAAATTATCCAACGGTCCAAATTTTTTTAATTTCGATACAATTTTTGACAAGGTTAGACATATTCAATTGAGCTGATTTTTGGTGGGGGTGTTCTCCATCATGAGATGTACACATCCACAAAAAATTAGTCCTCAGTTCATTTTGTAAGTTCATTTTTATGAGTGGAGTAACTTTGGAGTCGCTATAAGGTGGAGTTCATATAACCATCCCCTATATATATATATATATATAACCATCCCCTATATATATATATATATGTCATTCTCTAAAAAGTAGCTACTTAAGTTAACTTTAAAATAAGTACGTAAGTAAAACTTCACCTACAAAATGAATTTAAACCTATTTTTTGTGTGGATATGATATACTCAATATTAAGATCATTTCTACAAAATTTCAGCTCATTTGGAAATTTCTAATAATGGCAAAAAATGATTACAAAAATTCAATATTTCTGGGCCGTTAGATTTCTTTTTAAAGATGATAACTATTTTTATCTATGTTAGAAGTTTCCAAATGAGTTGAAATTTTTGGAAGATAATCATTATAGTGAGTGCTTCATAACCACAAAAAAATTAGGTTTGAATTTATTTTGTAGGTGAAATTTTAATACGTACTTATTTTAAGTTAACTTAAGTAGTTATTTTTAGAGAATTATTGTATATATATATATAACTTAAAGTAGCTACTTTTTATGATTACTACGTTTTTTGACCAATTAACTCTGAAAACTGATAGATTGTAGTGATGCAATACAAATGAACGATATACCAAGAGAAAATTGAAAAATGAGAAAAATAAACGAGTAATACAAAGTTGGAATAACAAGAATAAATGAAAAACACATTCAGACAGGGGGTCCTTCAGCCAGAGGTCACATAACCAAAGAAGAGCGGTTGGTGTTGTTGGCTTTTGGCTCCACCACTGTTTGCCATTCTCGTTTTCTTTTCTTTTTCATGCCCAAACTTTTATTTTTCGGGCGCGACAGTCACACATGATCTACCACAAAACCTTATTGGTTGGAGTTACTGACGTGGCAATAAGGAGAATGAGTTATTGAGTCGAAAAAGAATTAGTAAAACTAAGAGACGAGATGAGATTTTGGTTTCCATGAAGTCAGATTTTAGGGTGTGTTTGTTATGATGGAAACACTATGGAAAGGAAAGGAAAGGAAAGGAAAATAAGAGTGGTCCACCTTTTCCATAGTTTTTAAGGCGTTTGTTTATCCATGGAAAAGAAATGGGCTTTTCCATATGGAAACAAATGGAAAAGGTTTTGTGTCCTTAGCTAACCCCTAAAAATTTTGTGGAAAGGAAAGGAAAGGAAATAGATAGATAGGGACTTACTACTAATACACCCATGACCCAACAATACAATTATTCCTTTCCATAACTTTTGCAAACAAACATGATTATTCTTTTCCCCAGTTTTTACTTTCCTTTCCCCAGTTTACCAAACACATACCATTTAAAATTATTTCGTTTCCATTCCATTCCATTCCATTCCATTCCATAGTGGACCACCCATTTTATTTCCTTTCCTTTCCATGAGTTAAAATTTAACAAACACACCCTTAAAATTGAGGATACTCAAAAGAATGAAAAACATAGAACCAATTACTGGAAAGTGTGAATCTTGTTATGATAAATTAAATTATTATGCCTTTTCAAAAAAAAGGAACTGGAGATGGGGATAGATTAGATGAATACTGTCTGTTGCACTTGGAACATCCGAACATGAGAGGAGAGACAAGAAAGGGAAGAATGGTGAAAGAGGAGAGAGGGACGAGAAGTTTATTTTTCGCTCAATAACTCATTCTCATTTTATCGTCAGTAACCCCAACCAATAAGGCTTGATTTCGTAAAAAATATTTGTCACGAACGTTTTTTCCCTCAAATAGAGCTTTTAACTTTTCGCATGTTACACTTACACAGGCCATGAGGTTCGATTGTTTGGTATCTACCTCTACTTGGAGAGGCTTCTATAAAAGGTTGGTTTAATATACCCTTAAGCTATCAAAGAAGTCATGGCAAGAAAGTCCGTAATTTCCTTCACTTCAATAAGTGAACTTCTACCCATTGTTTTTGCCAGTGCTAACACCCTTGAAGATTTCCTATCCTGTCAAAAATGTTGCTCGTCCCCTTGTCAAGCTTAAGCGACCAGTTGTAATATTGATATCCTCAGTCGGGTTTTGGTTCGGGTACCAATTCAAGACACCCACTCCCAACATCCTCCGATTGATCAGAAACGGAATTGAAGCTCCCAACATCCTCCGATTGATCAAAAACGGAACTGAAGCTGAGACTGGTTTAATCCCAGTCTTCCCTACTTTAACATTCCCAAACCATTACTCCATTGTCACTGGTCTTTATCCAGCTTACCATGGCATAATTGCCAACTAGTTTAGACTTTCACAAAACGTAGTCAAGAACCACATTGGTGGCTTGGCGAACCACTATGGCCAACTGTGGTCAAGCATGGATTGATTGCTGCTACCTATTTCTGGCCCGGTGGATCATGGGACTGTCCTCCAAAATATTGTCGACTTATTGTTGGAATATTTATTACCTTATTTAGGATTAGCAAGTATCTTGTAATCTTAGTAAGAGTATTATCTTCTCCTAGATATGTGGATCTAGGAGATCTTCTGTATTATTGTATATATACATACTGTTTTATATCAATAAAATTATCAGAAATATTCAATAAAACGTCTTTGACATGGTATCAAGAGTCAACCCCAATTTCCTTTTCATTACCCCATTACTATAGGAATCGGCGATTTTTTTTTGGTGTTTTGATTTTTTTTTTCTGGTCATATAATACAATCTGTTACACTATATCATATTGTATTTATTACCCTCTTCTTCCTTATTGTTCTTGTCTATTGATCTAGTTCATTGTTTATGTTTTATATCATAATGACAGACTTATCTACCAATAATGATTCCGTTGTTGTGCATTCCAATAACAATTCCACTGTCATGTCTTCTAACTCGAAAAGTCACTTAGTCACTGTTGCCGGATTTGTTGCTCAGTCAAGTATATCTAACTCTGCTCTTATTGCTTTTACTGGAAATAGTGATTGGATAATTGACACGGGTGCTACTGATCATATGACTTGCGATCGCTATAAATTTAACTATTTCTCCTCTAGTTGTTCAAAATCAGTCATTACTAATGCTAATGGTGTGTCATCTCCAGTTGTTGGTGTTGGCACTGTACCTCTGTCCCCTTCTTTATCTATCCATGATGTTTTATTTGTTCCATCAATAAACTGTAGCCTTCTCTCTGTTAGCCAATTAACCAAATCTCATAATTGTGTTGCCTTGTTCTTTCCTACTCATTATATTTTTCAGAACACCCTTACCAAGGAGATGATTGGCAGTGGTAAACAAAGTGGAGGATTGTACTATCTGGAAGATGGTTTTCAACGGTCCAATCAAGAAGTCCACGCTCATGTTATGAGTGACGATAAGGTTAATAAAAATAAATGTGAGATTTGGCTTTGGCATAGACGACTAGGACATCCCTCATTTGGTTATCTTAGGAGATTATTTCCATCTTTATTTAATGGTTGTAGTCTTTCTGTTTTTGCTTGTGAAACCTGTGTAATGGCGAAAAGCCATCGTACGTACTGTTTTCTCTTCAAGTGATAATAGAGCTGATGCTCCTTTTTCTTTAGTTCATTCAGATGTTTGGGGTCTTGCCCCACGTCCTACACATAACGGGATAAAATGGTTTATTACTTTTGTCGATGACTGCACTTGAATAACCTGGATATATTTTTTGAAACATAAAAGTGATGTATGTACAATTTTTCCCCTTTTCCATCAGATGGTGCTCACATAGTTTAGAATCTCTATAAATGTTGTTCGCTCTGATAATGGGGGTGAGTATTTCAAAAAGGAATTGACTGGCTTTATGCATTCGGCTGGTATTCTACATCAAACCTCTTGCTCTTATTCCTCTCAACAAAATGGGGTTGCAGAATGAAAAAACAGACATCTTTTAGAGCTCACTCAGTCTTTATTAATTGGTGGTCATGTCCCATCTCACTTATGGGGTGAAACTTTGACCTCTACTGTTTACTTGATGAATCGTACACCTTCTAGTGTTGTCCAATTTAGGAGACCCTTAGATGTGTTTTTTGATCACTGTACGCTTCCGCCCATTGTTCATTTAGCACCCTATATCTTCGGGTGTGTGGTGTATGTTCACTTACATACACAACAACACACCAAACTTGATCCACGTGTGTTGAAGTGTGTCATTGTTGGGTATGGCTCAACTCAGAAGGGTTATAAGTGTTATCATCCATCTTCTAAAAAAAAATTTGTCTCAATGGATGTCATTTTCCATGAACACGACATTTTTTATACGGAGATCACTGATTCTTCACTTCAGGGGGAGAATAGAAATGAAATACAGAATCATGATGATATAATGGTCTTTGATTTATTGAGATCACAATCACCTAGTGATAAAAACTCAATAGAAAAAGTTGATGGAACCTCCACTGAGTGCTCAAGTGAAGGATGTGAAGATCAAGTCCATGATAGTACATTACCTCCTACAACGGATCCACTAATCCAATCTTCTCCAGAATACCCATTAGAGGTATCGCCCGACTCTATTATTGTTGATTCCAATACTCATAATGTTGGTGATTCTAATATTCATGATGCTAATCTACTTAGTCTTAATTCTGAACTAGTTCAATATCATCTTCCACCTCAATCTAACCGTGGCCAACCACCAATTCAATATGAACCTGATCCTAAAGCTAAAGTGAAATATCCCATAAGTAACCATGTGTCATCTCACAAGTTGTCCAAGTCATGCATCTTATATATTCCAGTTATCATCTGTCTCTATTCCTAGTAAAATGCAGGAAGCTTTAGCAAATTCTAGATGGACCAAAGCTATGGCAGAAGAAATGGCAGCATTGAAAAAGAATGTCACTTGGGTACTTGTAATCTTACCAAAGGGAAAGAAAGACAGTGGGGTGCAGATGGGTATTTACAGTCAAGTTCAAAGCAGATGGGGCTATTGAGAGATACAAAGCTTGGCTGGTTGCGAAAGGGTATACACAATCTTATAGTGTTGATTATCAAAAAACTTTTGCACCGGTTGCTAAACTCAATACTGTGAGAGTACTTTTGTCATTAGCAACTAATAAAGATTGGCCTCTTCTTCAATTTGATGTTAAAAATGCTTTCTTGCATGAAGATCTTACTGAAGAAGTATATATGGATCCTCCCCTATACGGAATACTTTCGATACAACAATGGTCTGTAAACTAAAGAAGGCATTGTATGGGTTAAAACAGTCCCCAAGAGCTTGGTTTGGCAGGTTCACCAAGTCTATGAAGAAGTTCTGCTACAAGCAAAGCAACTCGGATCACACTTTGTTTTTAAAACACAGAAGAGGTAAAATCATTGCTTTGATTATCTATGTTGATGATATGGTGGTGATAGGTGATGATCATGAGGAGATTTCTAGCTTGCAACAATATCTGGCTTCTGAATTTGAAATGAAACAGCTCGGAGACCTTAAATATTTCCTTGGGATTGAGGTTGCCCGATCAAATAATGGTATTTTCTTATCCTAGTGGAAATACATTCTTGATTTATTATCTGAGATAGGAATGCTCGGATGTAAGCTAGTTGATACTCCCATTGAGCAGAACCACAAGCTGTTTCTATGTTTGAATGCAACTCCAACCGATAAGGGGAGATATCAGAAGCTTGTAGGGAAATTGATCTATTTATTGCATACCAGGCCAGATATTGTGTATGCAGTTAGTGTCGTGAGTCAATTCATGCATGACCCACGTAAACCTCATATAGATGTTGTAGAGCGCATATTGAGATATGTGAAATCTGCTCCGGGTAAAGGCTTATTATTCTCGAAACATGATCACTTAAAAGTAGAAGGCTACACTGATGCAGATTGGGCAGGTTTAGCCGACAACATAAGGTCTACCTCAAGATACTTCACTTTTGTAGGTGGAAACCTTGTGACTTGGAAGAGTAAATTAAAAACATCCAGTAGTATCAAGATCAAGTGTTGAAGCTGAATATAGAGGTATGGCATATGGGGTATGTGAGTTGCTGTGGTTGAGAAACTTGTTGACGGACTTGGGTGTTAAACCAAAAGTAGAAATGAATCTGTATTGTGACAATACGTCAGCTATAGAGATAGCTCATAATCCTATTCAACATGATCGGACGAAGCATGTGGAGATTGATAGACATTTTATCAAAGAGAAACTTGAAGCTGAAATTATTACTTTTCCATTTGTAAAGTCTGAAGACCAACGAACTAGCATATGTCCTTACTAATTTAAAGCAGTGGCTAGCAAGGCGTTTATTGACTCTCTTGTCAAGTTGGGCATGTGTGATATCCACACACCAACTTAAGGGAGGGTGTTAGAATATTTGTTACCTTAGTTAGGATTAGCAAGTATCTTGTAATCTTAAT
This sequence comes from Coptis chinensis, assembly GCF_015680905.1. Taxonomy (NCBI): domain Eukaryota; kingdom Viridiplantae; phylum Streptophyta; class Magnoliopsida; order Ranunculales; family Ranunculaceae; genus Coptis; species Coptis chinensis. The sequence continues at coordinate 99,925,716 of NC_141458.1, forward strand.
AAGGGTATTATCTTCTCCTAGATATGTGGATCTAGGAGATCTTCTGTATTCTTGTATATACCTACTGTTTTATATCAATAAAATTATTAGAAATATTCAGTAAAACATCTTTGACACTTATAACAAGAAGGTTTCATTTGAGAAGCGTGTGGATGCCATCTTAGGATACTTTGATCTTCCTAGCGATGAGATTCCTTCATTTATAAACGTATATTTTCAGGATCCAGATAGTCAGGGTCACTGTGTTGGACCCGATCATCCGGAGATCACTGAAGCAGCAGCTAATATTGATAGAATCATCGGAAAGTTGATAATAGGGCTCGAAAAGAGAGGAGTGTTTAATGATGTTAATATCATTATAGTTGGTGATCATGGCATGGTTGGTATGTACATGCAATGGAAAGTCCCTCTATCTTGAAGATTTCGCTTCGTGGGTCCAAATTCCGGTGGACCGGCTTTAGTTTTATGGTCCATTGCTGGCAATTCGCCCCCCTGCTAGTGTTTCTATGTCCGAAGTTGTAAAGAACATGACTGAAGGACTAAGTTCAAGCACCATTTTAAATTCAAATGGAAAATATTTGAAAGTGTTTCTAAAGGAGGACTTACTTGATAGACTTCATTATGTTGCAAGTGAGCGCATATCTTCTTTACACTATATGATAGTCGGGTCTATCGGAAGCCTCCTCAACTCTCGAGTAGGCAAATTTAAATCTATCTTTTGTTATTATTTAGCCATTCCTCCTTTAAGTTTAAAATATTTACTAAATACCCCTAAATCAAACACCCACCAATTCCAATCGAAATCAAACACTAATTACCAATTCCAATCGAAATCAAACACTAATTTCTCTTGCAATCGAAATCAAACACCAATTTCACTGTATTACACATACACACCAACTCCATACCAATTTTTCTCTCTATATATGAAGGGCTTTGTTGAGAGTTTGTTGAGAGGTATAAGGTTTTTTTTAAGCAGTATCAAGTGTGGGTTGTTGCGGAAGAGTCATATAGTTGAGAGGTATAAGATTTTTTTGAAGCAGTATCAAGAGTAGGTTGCTGTGAATAAGTATAAGGTTAGAATTTTGCCTTTTTTGTTTTTTTTAATTATTATTATAAAAGTTTGATGTGTATTACTTATAGCTTGAACATATCGGGTTCTCGCATGCTTTCTCTAGGTTGAGCAATAGGTATTATAACTGTATTAGCAGACAAATAAGTTTAGTTTTGGTTGAAAATGATGAATATCAATATATAATGAACACAAACACAGATATTTGAATATAAGGAGATGTTTTTTTTGTGTGATTGAACATGAAACTATGAGTAACTAAATATGTTGCACTTTGTTTATATGTGAAATCATGTGAAACTATGATTGTGTCATGTTCCTGAATAAGGTTTCTATATTTTGCTTTCAATTTTCTCTTTGATCCTGACTGTTTTTGCTGGGTGGTCTATGAGTTCATATATATTGGGATTTTTTTTCTTAGTTGTAACATGATCATATCTTTTGTCTACCATCTCAAGTAGGATAGTCATTCCCTCTAAAACCTTTCTAGCCTCTTCTACTTTACCACCACGAGAGTGACCTGCGATAAGAGTTGTGTATATCTGAGCATTTGGCTTCAGACCACCTGAACCATTTCCTTTAGAATTTCATTAGCTCGTGAGAAATCCCCGCAACGACATAGTCCATCAATTATTATACTGTAAGTCACCATTGTGCAACTTACTTTCTTCCTCTTCATCTCATCAAGAAGCTGGAAGGCCTTATCCATACTATTCTCTCGACAATACCCTTCGACCACTGAGGATGAATCATTAACTGTTGTAGGAACTTTTACCTACACAAAGTAGAAATCTGGGATTAGTTTGGGCGTACCTATGATTGCTCGGCTTACCCCAGTCATCCCATCCTTGAGGAAGTACAACACTAGACATGAAACTCATAATAAACACCACCCTAGAATAAAAACCTAATCTCTACCAGATACCTGTCTGCATCTTGCATTTCCCCTGCCTTACTATGCCTGTGGATGAAAGCCCCATACGTAAAGTAAAAGCATTTGGGGTAAATCCCCTGTCTACCATCTCAAGTAGGATAATTCTTGCCTCTTCCATTTTTCCAGCTTTACAGAGACCAGATACAAGAGAATTATAGCAATAAACATTTGGTGAAATCCCTTCATCACTCATTCCCTCTAAAACCTTTCTAGCCTCTTCCACTTTACCATCACGAGAGTGACCTGCGATAAGAGTTGTGTATATCTGAGCATTTGGCTTCAAACCACGTGCAACCATTTCCTTTAGAACTTTATTAGCTCGTGAGAAATCCCCGCAACGACATAGTCCATCAATTATTATATTGTAAGTCACCATTGTGCACCTTACTTTCTTCCTCTTCATCTCATCAAGAAGCTGGAAGGCCTTATCCATACTATTCTCTCGACAGTACCCTTCGACCACTGAGGATGAATCATTAAACGTTGTAGGAACTTTTACCTACACAAAGTAGAAATCTGGGATTAGTTTGGGCGTACCTATGATTTCTCGGCTTACCCCAGTCATCCCATCCTTGAGGAAGTATAGCACGAGACATGAAACTCATAATAAACACCACCCTAGAATAAGGACCTTCCTAAGATGGCAGTCTGTAACGCCCATATTTAAAATACGTAATTATTTATTAATTAATTAATTTAATTATTTATATAAAATCTGTTGGATTGTATTTGAGATATGTGGGCCTGGTTTCTGGGCCCGAGTCTGTATTGGGCTTGGGTTTCAAACCCAAGTATATAATCACATTGTTCTAGAGAATAGGGTTTTTAGAGAATAAAATAATAAAAATGGAGGCAGAGATAAAAGCTAGATTGCTGGAGGGTGGAGCGCGACGGTTCGGACGATGAGGGATTCGTCGGGTTTTAATACAGGTGAGTAGTTTAGTTTTTTCTACTCCACGGCTACACAGAGATAGCTTCACTGTCCAAAAGGTTTTTCGCACAGTATGTTTTTCTGTTTTATTGATTCTGCAGTTATTCTATAGTATGTTGCGGCCTCGTCGAATTGTTAAAAATGGTTCATTGTTGGTTTATTGTTTTGGGTTGGACTACTGCTGAAACTTTGTTAAGTGTGTTAATGGCATCATCAAGCCAAAAGAAGGAAAATCGTCCTATATATATATATATATATATTATATATATATATATTATATTTTTTTTTTTTTTTTTTTTTTCTGAACCTTTACAATGTTTAATATGGTGGTTAGGATATCGATTTGGGGTTGTTGGTTTACTGGGTTGATGGAAGCTTTGAATAACTGTGTTAATGGCGCCGGTGGTTGGGCTGTTTTTGGGTTTAATTGGAGTGTGGGGCTTTTACCTAGACTAGTGTATAGTTGATTGTAGTGTGTGGGGTTGTCGAATGAGGGTTGTCAAAGCTCGGAGAGGAGCATTAATGGCGGCGCAAATTCGAGATTTAGTTTTGAGAAAAAAATATATTGAATGATTCGAGGTTTTCGCGTTTGTTAAAGTGGTGGGGGTTTGTACCCTCTTCATTTTTAGTTAGTTGAAATGGGTGGGAGAGTGGAGATTGTGGTGGCCGAAATTTGGGCTGGTGGTGGAGGAAGAAGCTTGGAGAAGATGAACTGTTGGCCGGTTTGGGCCTGGGGCTTGGGCCTTAGATGGTTGTTGGGCCGAAATCTAATTTTGGTTGTTGGGCCGAAATCTAATTTCAGTTTTTGGGCCTTAGCTTGTTAGTTGGTTGGGCAAGTTCTATTTTTCTTTCTTTGGGCCGAACCACTTAACTGTTTTGGGCCAGTTTCTAATATTGTTTGGGGCCAGTCCATAGGACTTAATAGAGATCCAAATGGGTCTTTCAACATTTAGACTTTCGGTAACTAAGGTTTGGGCTTGGCCAGTTGGGTCCGAACCATTACCTTGGTCATGAGCCCATGAGCCATGCACCTTGACCTTAGCCATGAACCATGGCTATGACCATGAACCTGTTGGACATGGAAATGACGTGTTGACTTTGACCATGACTTGTTGACTTTGACTTTGACCGTTGACTGTGGAATGTTGTTTTTCCAGTTTTTCACATATTTAAGTATATGGACAAATATAGTAATAAAATATTGTCGAACATTGTATAACCTTGTTTATCATTATCTAATTAAGATTTGACGTAAGTAGTGTGTAAAGCATATAAATATTGGCACGTAACAAGAGGGGAATTATGATAATAAGACTTAGATATATATGTTTTTATGAGTATTAAATTATATACGGACTTAGATTCATGGACTTTAGATTTTTGGGATTTGATTGTGGACTGTGGACTGTTTAATTGTGCTACGTTTTATGTTGTAAATTGTATGGACAAATCAAATGCTAAAATGTTGTGGAAGCTTGTATAAATTTGGTTGTCATTATCTAGGTAAGATTTGACGTTGATATTGTGTATATTTTGACACGTGACGAGATAGAAACTTTAGGAGATATAATATTCCTAAAACGCTATAAAAATGTATGCGATGCTAGTAGACACTCCATTATTTTATCTGTGAGATGCTAGTAGAGTATTTGTGGATATTTCCCACGGGATTGTGGCGTAGTGCAATAATATGTTGACACGTGAAAGAATAAAAGTTGTTATGAGATGTATTGAGATAATTCTAAATATATTTGGCTTAGTGCAATAATGTATTTGACATGCACGTGATATAGTGAAATGATTATGAGATATTTATGTATGACACCTGAATAAATTACGTAATGAAAATCCTAGAACCTAACTACCACAACTCAGAGGATTTGGCCCTTGTGATGGGCGTATGTGATATGATTGGCCCTTGTATAGGATGTATATATAAGATATTGATTGACCCATGTGTTGGGCAATCATAGCCGAATGGTGGCTTGATTATTCCGTTCACAAAATTAGAACGAGATGCGCGATATTTTATGCCGAATAGTGGCAGTAGTTACATAATGGTTTTCGTGTGAGGGTTACCTGGTGTGCGGCATCCCGCTCAGGGTAGTTACGCACGGAGTGGTTCATTATGTAAGGGGAGGCATGTGGATGTACATGTTCGGCTTTGGGAAGTGATTGTGGTAGCCAGGGAAACTAGGTAAAACATAGATACGACGTGATTTTAGGGACACACAAAGAAAGCCTTAAATGATATAATTATGGTAATGTGTTGGTTTATGATATATCTTTAGATAGATGATTGTATATGGTTTTGCAAAAGTGTGGGTCAAACTAATTACTTGTGCAGAGACGACCCACTCTGTAATTGAGCATGAAATGCGGTAAGTATAGAATGTGCTTGGCTGGTTATTAGTTTAGTTAGAACCTAAGGTGCCTCGTGGAGGAACTAAATGCCTTTTTATTATGCATAAGATTTGCTGTGTGGTTAGTAAGAAGTTAAGGCGCCTCAGTGGAGGAACTACTTGCCTTACTTATTGTAGTTAAGAATGTTGTATTAGTTGTTGGAAGTTAAGGCACCTCGGTGGAGGAACTAACTGCCTTATAGATTGTGTATGTATATGTATAAATATATGTTGTATTTTAGAGCTACTCACACCAGCATTTTTATAATGCTGACCCGATTTGCATGTTTGCTTATCGGGTGTGTTCATTAAATGAACATAGTTCATAAGTCTTGACAGGTTTAGTGTTGAAGAAGGTTGGCTGCTGCTTGTGGTTTGCGTTAGCGTCGCATTTCAAGATGGGTTTTGTTTTCCCTTGAGGTGATATAGATTTTCAGTCTAGACAATGTTTTACGTATTTTCATTTGTAATTTTAATTAAAGAGTTATGGAAAGGAGAGTTGTAACCTAATCTTATTTGTGAATTTTTGTAATGAAGAGGACTTTTGTTTAAGTTAAAAATTTTATTGGTTTTTAATTATCCGCATATTTAAACTATTTATGGGTTTTTGGGAGTTGAGAGTGCGTCACACCTCGAAGATCGAAGAGTCGGGAGCAAATGTTGTTTTTTTCGAATTCTGTCGAAATTCGGGGTGTGACATAGTCCCTACGCCAGTGATCCTACAACCCAAGAAGGTCAAGCCTCTGTCCTGTGCTTCCGATACCCTGCGTTATGCTGTGATATCACTTGGTCCTTTTGCAAGGGAATGCACATGCCATTTCTGCAGGAATTAACGCAAACAGAAACAACGTTAGTTTTGTGTTGTGCCCCTACGATTCGCGAAAGATATTGAGTTGGTCAAGGCTTCCAATCTGGATGGATAACTAACTTCATTAAAGGAAGTTGCCTCTCCAAATATGTAGTAATGCCTCCATACATCATCAAGTAACGTGTCTTGATTAGAAAGGATCATGCAATTGTTACCAGTTGAAAAGTGCGTAATTGTGTTGTCTTTTCATGGCATAAATAAAGACTCTTACCAAATCTTCTCAGCATTCCCATCTACATGCCCACATGGGCAATATAAATTGAGCAAAACTTATATACAATAAACTTTATATGGACTAGGGAAACCTCCAAGTTGAGAAAAGTGTGCAAGCTTAGGCTGAACATGAAGTCGGCATTAGAAAGTTAAGAGAGATCAAGGCTTAATTGCTTATGAAACGTGCTTATAAATTATTGAATAATGATGATGACTTTATTTAATTCATAAAGCTCAAGTATGCTGATAAGTGCTCAAAAAGTGCAATTTAACCCTCGATTATGCCTCTTGTTTAGCCATCTTAGTGGACTAATAGTGTTTGTAAGTTATGTTTTATGATTCCATAGGTGAAAGAGAGAGTTTTGTGGAATATTAGAGAAAAAGGGGTAAAACGGAGCAATTTGGAGCATTAAGGATCACATGGGAAGCCCGTGGACAATCATGGAGAAGGCCAAGGAATTGAAGCTATGAAAGATGCAACTTAGACCTATTTTAAAGCCTATTTGGAAGCCCAAGGCCAAAGGATTCGTTGCTTGGACCAAAGCCCGCAAAAGAGGATAGAAAGATAGAGCAGAAGAGACAAAATAGACTTCCACGTCTGGGATGCATAGATCGCGCGTCCAGACGCATTGCTCGCATCTGAGACGCATGGATTATGCTTCCAGACGCATGAAACGACACTGTAGCCAATTCTTTCTCAGTTTTGGAGACAAAGTTGGACTTTGAAAGAAGTCTATTTGTATTAGGAAACAAATGGCGGTTTGGAATGCTTCTAGAACTCATTGTAACCCCTATAAATAGAGGACCTAAGTGCCTCATGTAATTTGCCAATTCACATATACTCTTGTCTCCAGAACTTGAGGCAGAGAGAGATTAATAATAAAAGATCAGTTTTAACTAGCTGAGTCTTAATAAATTAGTCTTTCTAGTCTTATGTTCTTTGACTCTTCTTCTTCTCGTTCTTCATGTTCTTCCTTCTTTATGGAAGGCTAATCTTCTCCTTCAAAGGAGAAGATGAAGCCGATGCTTAAGGTTTGTTGATTCTTTTGGTTTATGATGTTATTCAATCAGGTTAGTTCTTTATGTTTTTAGTTATTAGTTCCATTGCCCAGACTAGGGGATGGAAGTATAGATTAAGGTTTTTATTTATTGCAATCGAATATCATGCTAGTTTAGAGTTTTATTTATTGCAATTGAATATTTGCTAGTAACATATTTTTATTTATTGCAATTGAATATAATGCTAGAATAGGGTTTTATTTATTGTAATTGAATATTATACTGTTATTCTCTACTTTTCTTCTAGTTGTGTAGTGTTTTAGAGTAAGGGAAGTATTCCTTGTGTTTGCCTTAGATGGTGATTCATTGAATAGCTGCCCAAACTCACTTAAAAAGAAAGAAGATATTAATAGCATAAACATAGGAACAACCTTAAGTAGAGTTATTTGTTAATGATGTTTTGTCCAAGAGGGCATCGACACTCGCTCGATTGCCTAATTGTAGTCTACTTGTGAGAACAACCATGAAGCAAAAGGTCATTGAATCAAAATTATTGGTGGATTCTAATCTCTTGAATTCTCTCTCTTATAAATTCTCAATAGTTTAGTTAATTTAGTTTAGTTTAGCATTAGAATCTAAAATCTCTACAATCATAGTTTTTAATCCCTCAAACCCCATTTCCAGTCCTGTCCTTCATATAAACATACACTTAAAAGTGAAACGATACCCTACTCATCCTTTACTTATTGAGGGATAATTAGATTTTAATACGCTTTTATTTTGTTCAACGACCGTCATCTATCTACATCATCCATATACCATCTCACACACAAAAAGGGGCAAGGTAGTATGCCTAGAGATAGTCAATTCCACGAGGTATTCTACTTGGCATATTTTACAATAACTGAGATCAATTGTCGAACACAGCAGAAGCCAATGTTTGATAGGATGAAAAGGTTTATAAAATGGAGAGAGAACTGGTTGAGCTCCACTTCCCTTCGGAGGCTACAAAGGTAAGGCTTGCGATGCATGCTCTTCAAGCTAGGGATTAGGCGGGTCTCGGTTTTCATTGGACTCGGGGACTCATATTATACAATTGAATATAATATATCAATTAATACGTGAAGGTATATTGTCTTAGGCACTGGTGTCTAAGTCGAGTACAAGATAGTGAGATCTGTTGGTTTGCCATGCATGGCCCAACAAGTAGGTATCAAATGTCAATCACAAATGTAATGTCAATTTGTTGATTTGGTTTTCCTAAAGTTTGCAGTTGGGTCCTGAATTTACTTTAACCTTCCGGCTTCTAAGCTATCTGAATCAATCTTTTAAATTGCATGACCGGGGGATATTCGTGTTTCAAGGTACTTTTAAGTCTAAACTCGAATAAAACTTTATTTGCTAACAAAACTTTGTTTGCTATTGTTAACAGAACCTTATATTAGAGTTTGCCTACTGGATTCACTTATGTCGTCGTTTCTTTACAGGTAATGTTAAAATTTTAAATTACATGATTTAATTCATAATTTTTTTGTGTGTGCATGTAATTTAATTATATATCTGAGCACTTCTTTTCTTTATATTAGATTTTTTTGTGAGTGCATGATTAAATTTTTTTTGTGTGTGTTCAATCTAACTACTCTATTTATCTAAGTACTTCTTTTATGTGTGTTCAATCTAACTATTCTATTTTAAGTGTCCCTTACAATTATAATTCTACATGTTTTTTATCTTTATTATAAGAAATCTCTATGGCCAAGGAGAAGAATAAACATGTTCGTAAATCAAGGCTAAGATGCAATCTTCTCCCACAAAGAGAGTTGGTTATAAATGATTCGCGTGCTACCAGAATTTCAAATATTCGAAGAGTTCAGTCTATGCACAGAGAAGAAACCGTGAATAGGCAAAGAAGCATTACTACTGATGTTGATTTTTAGAACATCAACAACAATTCAACAAATTTTGATTTGTCAGATTTTGATTTCATTGACAGCATTCCACTTCGCAAAAGTACTCGCGATATTAGTAAGTATTAAATTAAACACGCTGAATATTTCGATTAATAACTTATATCCTTTTTCTTATCTTTTTTTTTCTTTATATAGAACTATGGGACTTTGGTGAACCCAACAAGATTTGTTCTTTCTTTGGAGCTATACTCTGGAATGAAGAAAGGAACAACAAGAAACAAAAGGGACAGCTTCGTACATTCTCCATTTGTTGTCAAGTGGGAAAGATACAACTTCCACTATTGAAGAATCCTCCACAATTCTTAAAGGATCTGCTTGAATCAAGGGGACCAAAAAGCACTCATTTTATTGAAAACATAAGATCATATAATTCGATCTTTGCTTTCACATCAATGGGTGGAAAAATAGACTATGCAATTAACAATGGTGGTGGTCCATATGTCTTCAGAATTCATGGACAAAATTACCATAAAATTGGATCGTTACTTCCAACAGGAGATAAACCAAAGTTTGCGCAGCTTTATATATATGACACAGAGAACGAGGTGTCTAATAGGTTAAGTGCTCTGCCCAATCAAGCACTCGAACAAGCATTAGATGGTAGTATAGTTGAATGATTGATAACAATGCTGAATGTGAAAAATGAAATTGCAAAGGCCTTCCGAATGGCACGAGATAGGTTCAATGAAGAGGACTACATAACTATACGCATTAGACTCATTGGCACACACTCAAAAGATGTAAGATAGTACAACCTACCTACATCTACTGAAGTAGCAGCACTGATGTTTGGAAATGGAGTTGAATTTCATCATCAAGATATAGTTGTTGAACACCAAGAATAAGGCCTCAAATGAATTACTGAACATTATCCTAGCTTTATGGCAATGCAATATCCTCTTTTATTTCCATACGGTGAGGATAGCTACACATTCGATATTTTGTATTGAGGAGAAGAAGAAATATCAGAAAATCACCGCCACACAGTTAGCATGCGAGAATATTATGCCTTCAGACTTCAACATAGAGAAAATGAGGGCCAGACTTTAGTCAGAGGTGGTAAAGTAAAATTACAATTTCTGGTCGATATATACACATGTGTAGAAGAAGAAAGACTTGATTGGTTCCGAAACAACCAGTCCACAATTAGAGTAGAACTATATAAGAATATAGTTGACTCAGTGCACGTTGGAGACACAGATGCAAGATTAGTCGGAAAGCGTTTAGTTTTGCCTTCTTCATTTACTGGTGGGCCACGGTACATGGTGCAAAATTATCAAGATGCCATTGCTATATGCAGATATATGGGTGGGACCTCCAGATCTATTCATCACATTCACTTACAATCCAAAGTGGAATGAAATTAAACTTGCAATGAAAAGAGTTGAAGGTCTAAAATCCGAATACTGTCTCGAAGTTGTTGTTAGAGCGTTTAAAATAAAAGTGTGTGGATCAGATTATGAAGGACCTCATAGAAGAAGAACACTTTGGCAAAGTTATGGCAGGTAATTTTAAATATTTTACATCTTAATTTTATTTGTGTGATGCCTAAACTATGTGACTCTTGGCTTGAAAACATCTTATTCCTTCTTTTTTCCCCTGTAAATTATTCATTTTTATTTTATTTTATTTTTTGCTAGTTTTACTTTTTTTCATTCTAAAATTTAATCGAGCTGGTACAGTAAGTCAGTATGTAAGATGTTAATATGTCTATGGTTGACAAACACCGATCAAGAAAATGCTTATGGTTGTCATTTTGTCAAAGTAAGTATGGGGAAGCGACACTACTAGGATTTCACAAACACCTCAAGTTGGTAGTACGGGTCAATTAGTTTCGGCCTTCTCTTACACTTTTTATATAGGAATAATTAGTTGATTTACAATATAATGTCTAGTGTCTCACTTAAAACCTTCAAGCCAAGTGTAATAACTAATAAATAAGCCAAAAAAGGAATGATATTCCAACTGAAAGCTAATGGTTGCTCGGGGTTATGCAGAACTTTATATATTATACGCCTTTCTTAGACATAGCGGCTTTATACAAACAAATTTGTAAATTTTCATGTGATATAGTGGTATCAAGCATTCATATTTATTTACTTTTAAATTTGAATTTTGCAGCAATCTATGTTATTGAATTCAAAAACGAGGTCTACCACACGTTTACATACTACTTTGGTTGCACCCTGATGACAAGCCTTCTACACCAGCTAACAATCCTGACATTGATAAGATTATATCAACTGAACTTCCAGACAAAAATGATGACCCGTTGTTATATGAAATTGTCGTAGACAACATGATTCACGGTCTATGTCGAGAGCTAGACAAGAATTCACCTTGCATGAACGAAAGAAAATGTACCAGACTTTATCCAAAAGAATTCTGTGAAGAAACTACATTCGATGACAAGGGATTTGCAATGTACATGAGAAGACCAGGTAGAACAGCTACAAAAAAATGGAAGAAGAAGACTTTCATCGTTAATAATAGATGGGTTGTTCCTTATAATCCAGCTCTTTCAAACAAATATGGAGCACACATCAATGTGGAGTTCTGTAATAGAAGTCGAATGGTCAAGTATCTTTTCAAATACTTGAGCAAAGGTCAAGATAGATCCACTGCTGTTGTTGAGACTGATACCACTGTCAAAAACACATAAACCGAAGAAACAATAATACAAGTTGATGAAATTCAAAGATTCTTAGACTGTCGGTATGTATCTTCACATGAAGCTTGCTGGAGATTATTTGGTTATGATATCCAATATCGATACCCACCTGTTGAGAGACTACCATTCCATCTTGAAGGTGAACATACGGTGTTCTATCATGACGATGACAACATCGATGAAGTCATCACCCGTGAAAGTGAAAAGAAAACCAAATTTACAGAGTGGATGCGCTATAACCAATTATATGAAGATGGTAGACACCTGAGGTATGTTGATTTCCCATTAAAATTTGTTTGGGTTGATTCTCTGAAATATTGGAAATTAGGACAGAAAGGAGTAAAAATCAAAAGGATCTTTTATGCACATCCGACGTCAGGCGAACGGTTTTATTTGCGAATGGTATTAAATGTTCAAAAAGGTGCAACGTCATATAAAGATCTCAGAACTGTCAACGGCAAGGTGTATGAGGATTTCAAATCAACATGTCTTGCACTTGGACTATTGCAAAATGACAATGAATGGAATGATGCAATCGTTGAAGCAAGTCAACGAGCTGGTAGTGCTTCCTTGAGGCAGTTATTTGCAACACTATTAGTTTTCTGTGAGGTGAGTGAACATTTGGTTCTATGGAACAAACATTGGGAGGTGTTTACAAACGACATACTAGACAAAGAAAGAACTCGAGCAAATGACGGTGATCTGATTTTGACAACTAAAGAGCTTAGAAACCATGCGCTGACTGAGATTGACAGATTACTAAAACAAGTAAACCGTCAACTGAATGATTTTAAGATACCGTTCAAAGATATGAGGTCAGAACCTAGAGACCCAGATAGACTCATCATGGAAGAACAAGAATATAGTCACAATGAAATGCAATAACAATTTCATGAAATGAAAAATTGCCTGAATCATGACCAAAGAACTATATATGATGAAATTATAAATGCAGTCAATACACACTCAGGTGGGGTTTATTTTGTCTATGGAGGAGGAGGGACTGGGAAGACATTCCTCTACAATACCATACTGACCCAACTGCGGTCACAAGGGAAAATAGCCATTATAGTTGCTTCTTCGGGAATAACAGCTCTACTTTTTCTAGGTGGAAAGACAGCGCATTCAAGATTTAAAATCCCAATAGAAATTTATGAGTACTCAACCTGCAATATAAGTCAAAACACCATGCTGGCCAGACTTATTCAACGAGCTGATCTTATAGTCTGGGACGAAGCTCCTATGACCCACAGGCATGATTTTGAAGCAGTAGACAGGACGCTGAAAGATCTAATGGGCAAAGAAAATGAAAACAAGATCTTTGGAGGTAAAATTATTTTGCTAGGGGGAGATTTCAGGCAGATTTTACCTATCATTCCAAGAGGTACAAAGGAATTAATAATTGCTTCATCGATAAACATATCACATATTTGGCAGCATTGCAAAGTCTTCAAGCTAACTAGAAACATGCGCTTAGAGAATGTGGATTCTTCATTGGCGTCAGATTTCAGCAAGTGGGTATTAGACCTCGGAGAAGGAAACTTACTTGCCATTTCCATATTCGAAGGTAAAGAAAAAAATTGGATCCAAATTCCTAATGATCTTCTTATTCCCCCTGGCGATAACAGCATAAGTGATATCGTGTCAAGTATTTACAAAGACTTACCATCAAAATACATGGATGACAACTACTTCAGAGATAGATGCATTATGTCACCTACAAACGAGTTTGTAGATGACATCAACTCCCACATCCTGTCTTCTTTCGAGGGACAAATGCGTGAGTACTTCAGCGCCGATTCATTAAGCTCCATATCTGAAAATATTGAAGAACATTATACTTGAATTTCTTAACACAATTTAAGGATCTGGTCTTCCAAACCACAAGCTAGAGTTGAAACATGGCACGCCAATCATGCTCATTAGAAACATAAACCAGAGCCTTGGTCTTTGTAATGGAACGAGACTTATTGTTATCAAACTAGCTCCAAAGGTCATTAGAGCAAAAATTATAACAGGGAGCAACATTGGCGGGGAAACTGATATACCAAGGATAGAGACAACTTATAAGTGCACGAACTGGCCTTTCAGTTTGAAGAGAATACAGTTTCCAATAAAGATTTGTTTCACAATGACAATAAATAAAAGTCAAGGATAGACATTGAAGCAAGTGGGGGTATGCTTGCCTAAGCCAGTTTCAGTCATGGACAACTATACGTTGCAGTATAACGAACAACTACATGATCAGGACTGAAATTCCTAATCAAGAAAAATGGTGATGAACCAGAAGGATACACTTAGAACATTGTCTACAAAGAAGCATTCAACAATTTACAATGAGGTAAGAAAAATATCAGTTCAATCTCAAATTTTCAATTTTTAACTTCATATAGAGCGAATTGCTTATTAACTAATTAATTTTTTTGTATTCTATTACAGTGTAGAGGACCAGCAGCTACTATGGAGACATTATTCACATTCGCTATCTTTTTTTTTTATTCTCTTTTGTTCTTTATTGGAATATACACAACCATTTTCTATATATGCCAAGTGTTTGAAATCATTACAGTTTACTACTTCATTGGACATACCTTTGTTTTCATTTTATATTTATTTTTTAGTTAATTATATTAACTTTGAAAAGATAATCTCGTACTTATCTGTTCTCGGTCGATCTAACATTATATAATGTTGCAACATTTAGACATGACAACTCATTACAGTTTGATAAAGCAAGCCACCAAGTCAGTTAGGAATTTGAAGCTCAGAGTAAGAATTGATAAAAGCTAGGACCACTATCTGGTTGGAAATGAGACATTGTTAAGTAAGGATATGATCCTCATCGATGAAAAAGTAAGTACCACATTTATTCAACATCTCTTTTATCACTTTAAGATTTATACCAATTATTTTTTTTTCATTCATACAGGGTGGACCAAATCAATGCGTCTATACCTATGGAGATCTATCCACAGTTTAAGGAAAAAGTTCAAGATGGTTCAGTGGTACATTTGGAAAAATTCACCGTTAAAAACGTTAGGTTTTACTGTCCCGTGAACAATAAAAACAAGATAACATTTGAGAAGTATACAACCATGAGGAATATTTCAGATGAAACATCAATTCCACGACAACTATTCAGCTTTGTCGATTTCAAGAAATTAGCCCCACGAGATAAGCAAGACGAATTTCTTATTGGTAATTCTAACATTTTTTTTTCAAAGTACATTAGTTCGTTTATTGGTAAAATTTTCATAGGCTTACCAATAAAGTTTACCTTATTCAGATGTCATTGGATTCTACAACAACATCGGTGAATTGCAAAAAAAATGTTCACACAAGAATGGGACAATCAGATAAAAAATCAATCTACATTGATAATGAGAGGTATGTTTTTTCTTATTAATGATACTCTACTATTTAATAAACCAACTAATCACCAATGGTATATTTTGAACTATGTTTCCTTATTTGTTGTTAGAATGGAATGCTTGGAAATTACTTTATGGGGAGATCGGATTAAACAAATACCACAAGTCCTAACAAAAAATGGCCCAAGAGATATTATAACTGTGACTTCAACAAGAGTCAGATTGTTCTTAGGTACATCTATCTAAATATGTACATTCAATAAATTTGAGTGATATGTGCTAATGTACGAAGTTATTAGGCTTCAGGTAAATATGTACTCCAACCAACACCGGCGACAAAGGTGTATATAAACCTGGAAACAGATGATGCTCATACTTTAAAAAATATGTAACAATTACTTATTTCACAAGAAAAAATCATGTACATACTTTAAAGTTTATGAAATATCTCTCATGTAAAATGCAGTTCAAACAATCCACGGGCAAAGTTGCCAATTTCAAGAAAAAGGCCATCTACCTATGCAACAGAGGCAATTCGAGTGAAAATTTTAGAAGAAATTGATACATTGCTAATGAGTACTTCATCAGTGGTAACTTCCTGCCTTTATCCAAGTTCATGTGTAATTCTTCTTTTCAATTATTGTTTTACTGTTTAACAAAATTTGAAATTATCAATGTATAGGGGAAAATGTACAAATTTAAAGAAAAAAGGGTGAACTAGTATTACCCCCCCACTAGATGAGCCAATTAGGATTTCCCCCCCACTAGATGGGAAATTAGGGTCTCCCCCCTAAATACACACAAAAAAAAAGTCAAAATGGGTTGACTCAAATTTTTTTTGTGTATTTAGGGGAGACCCTAATTTCCCATCTAGTGGGGAAATCTAATTGGCTCATCTAGTGGGGGTAATACTAGTTAACCCAAGAAAAAATATCATATATTGACAACAAATACAACTGGCATTACAATTGTTGTGAAAGTGATCAGTGCAGAAGAAAAGTAGAACTAAAATATCCAGAATGGTGGTGATTTTTGTTCCATTTCAATGAAAGAACCAACAAAAAGGTATTGTAACAAATATTATTAAAAAAATTACAAATATTATCATAGAGACTAAAGTAATTACATTCTATGCAGGTACAAACTCCAATTTGAAATAGAAGATTCAACATGCAAAAAGTTGATAACAGCGTTTGATGATGAGGCCGAATATTTGTTGCAGTGTCCTTTGGATGAACGTTTGAAAATTAAGAAACAGGTATTAATTAGCTTTAACTCTTTAAAATTACATTTATTTACAAAAAATCTCACACAATGATATTAAAATATTCTATGCAGGAAAATGGCTTCGACTTGGTTTCTGAAATATTAGAAGAACCAATTGGCAATGAATATGAATTTGAAGTCAGAATAACAAAGTACAACTGTGAAAATGGAAATAAAGATAGCTCATTAACCGTCTCAAAATTAGACAAAATTGAAAAGGTAAGTACAAATTTTACTGTTGGTTATAATGCATTGTTAAAATTTTACTATTGCAGTTTATTGCCTAAGCAAGCTGTGGAACTTTAGCTTCATTTCATACCCCAGTAATAGTCATAGCTAACGTTTTTCTCTACTACTAACCTATTCAATTACTATCTTAAAAACAGGGTATCAAAATCAAACAAGAGGATGAAGAACCAAATGGCAAAAAACAATGTGTAGAAATTCAGGTAACATACTCATTCCCTAATACTTGGAAATAAAATATTGAAATAATAACTAATAATGAGATTTAAAATTATTCTTACTACAGGATTGATTGAATTCATAAGGCTTCTCATCAATAGAATCATGACGTAAATGAAGGGGTGCGGAACGACATACGAAAATACACTCAAGTTATATGTTGAAGTTGCTTTACTTATATATTTTTGTTATTTAAAGGGATATTATACATACATTAAAATCAATATTTGCTCATTGTCTTCCACTTAATTGAAAGTTCTTTACGATCTCATTATATAGGATGTTAATTACTGTGTACCAATATGTTAAGAACATTGTTTCATTATACAGGAGGGTTTCAGGAAAATAAGTCTTAAGACTACTTTTCTTTGTAGTTTGTGTATAGGTTTCAAGAGATTTAGTTTGTGCATATATATATATATATATATATATATATATATATATATATATATATATATATATATATATATATATATTTTTGTATAGGTGTGCCACGTAAGCCGGACATTGTTTGGGATCATGGAATATCATTTGATGATGATCGCAAGAAATCTCAATGTAACTACTGTAAAAAAAACTATGACGTACGGTGGTGTTAGAAGACTTAACTACACTTGGCTGGGACATGTAGTGATGCAGAAAAGTCTAAGCTGGTTCCTATTGAAATGCATCGCACGATAGGGAAACTATTGGCGGATTGCGAGTACCGACTATTTCTAAAGGATGGCCAAAATAATCACAGGGAAAATTCGTGGATTGGTCCAGTGGTACTGCTGCAGGTTTGCTTATTTAAACATCTTTCAAAATTTATATGTCAGGCTTAGAAATATCTATTTGATTAGTTTAATAGGGATAGTGTGCTTACAGTCTTCTTGATAACCATTGTATTGTAGGATATTTCATCTTAGTGAAGTTAGGAACTACTGAAGTTTATCCCTTAATATATAACTATATTATCTACTTTTACCGAAAGAGAAAAGAAACTTGGGAACCTACATGTTGTAATAGGAGAGTTTTCGACATGGTATTTTGGAAGGGTGTTTGATAAAACTTAAAATTAAGACTGTGTTGTAAAATCTTGATTTTAATACTTAGAAGGCGTTTGGTAACTAGCATATATAGTTCATAGGTAATTTTCCGAATAAAATTAAATGGAGAAAATTAAGTCAATTTTGTTTGACTTATTTGGAGAAGGATAAATAGTGAACTAGATGGATCACAACGAAAACAAAAGTTTTCTTCCAACTAAAAATGCTTTCATCTGCCTGGCTGTTATGAGTCTTGAGGATACTTACTGGAGTAGATTAAGCATTCGAATCACAGACTGCTTTCACCTTCACATATCATTGATTTATCACATGGATACCATGCTAGATAGTTTCCAACTCCAATTGCTTAGTTACGTCAATAAGTCCTCCTCTTTTGTACAACTTGGACTGTGGATACCATAAATCACATTGATGTTAATTCAAGTTATACCTATCGCTATATGCACTTACTCACTTACTCAGTTATGCAAACCTGGAAGGTTACTGTAATATTGAGGCAGTTGCATATGCCAGCCTCAGTTAATTATAGAGTTAAGTAAGCAAATGTTGCATTATGGACTAAACGCTGAGCTGTTTTACAAACTTTTAAATGAAGGCTGATACTTTGTTTACCCTGCCTTACGTGACATATTACAAGTCCGTTGAGAGTATTTGTCTCTATCGTCAATGTGTTTATTATTACGTTGTATTACGATCTTGGTTTGTGTTTTTCAAGCGTCTTGGCTCGAGAGATCACCGTCATTTTGACATATTCTTTTCTAGGGTTTACCCTTTGTCCTAGGATGTTTTTTCTTTGTCATTATATCTCTACAAATATCCTTCAGTTTATGGGTTAAGTATGGATATCCAGCTATTGTATTATTATTAATTTTTATGTGAAGGCAAACATTTGTTGCTATCGTGATGAAATTGCTTCTTCTAATGTAACAAAATGTTGCAGTGGTGAGAAACCAAAAGCCAAGTGTGTTGCGGATGCCATTTCGACAATCGGGCGAGTTGGTGCATCTTCCTTCGCTATTGATCTTAATGTGCCATTGCCTTTGAAAGATTGCTCAACATGTGATGGATCGATAAGTCGTACTTTTATGCTAATTGTGATTGCTTGATATTTTTAGTCGGATTCAAGTCTTAATGAATCCACAAGTCATAGTTCCAACATGCAGCATAAGCTGCGGAGCAATTCACTGTTACTTTTATCTTGGTTATGTGTGCTTTGTCGGTTGAAACTGTCGTATGCGTTGTAGGGGTGCTACCTTAGTGTTAGATTTTGATCTGATTATTATGGTTCTTAGCTGGGCTATTAAATCGTTGAGTACTCCCCGAGTAATCGGTGAGTATTCGCTACTCGCTGCTTAGCTGACCTGACTAACAATTTAATCCCCGATCACAATCGGGCTAAAAAACTCTCCGAGTACTCGGCCGATTAGCCGAGTAATTGTGTTCACTATTTCAATGTTAAACATTGAACTCAACATTTCGCCAATTCGACCAACCCTCGATTATGTAAAGTTCTACACTTTAATCATATTTATTTTAGTTGATTGAGTGTTTTAATTGTTTATTGATTGATTGGGTTCTTAATTGGCTTGATTATGTTGGTATTTCAAAGTTAAATATATTTAATAATTATTTGTAAAGAAATATAGTGTTATGAAAAATCGTCCGATTAATCCCCGACCGATTACACCTACTCGCTACTCGACCGAGTAGCGATTTAACTGCACAGGTTCTTAGAATAGTTATGTGTAGGGTTGCCTGTGGTTAGAATATTTTTTGCTGGATGTGATCAGAGTCAAACTACATTCACACAGAATCTGGTCAATTTTAATAAGTCTTTTCTATTAGATCTGCTTTCACTCCCTTAAAATGGTTATCTCAGAAAATTAACCCGCATGACCAAATTTGACTTCATCAGTTATATACCGCACGCCAGCACATATCTATTTAAGTTTACCATTTTTCAATTTTCATCGTAAGGAAATGTTACCTATAGTAATTTTGTGGAATATATGGTGTGTCCGTGTGTATCGTGTATGTGCTATTTGTTCTTAAGTAGGTAACATCGTGCTATATATAAATTATCGCCCGTAATGAGCAGATCAAGTATCACCGTACCAAATAATTTCAAATTCAGAGTAGCAGACTAATCGTGAAAGTCCAATGCAAATTGCAACTATAATGAGCTTGAGACGATCACTGAGTAATTTCATTGGCCTAATACATGCCAAAAGTGGTTCTCAGAGACAGAGACCAACATACTGCTTCCACTAACGCGCGCCAAGACCATCAGTCCATCAGCTTCACTTGCTAAGGTCTCCTACATTGTACATCATTCCTTTTGGTATTAAAGAGCATTGTCTTATCTAAAACCGATTGTGAACCAGAGTTATTTCAGACAATTATCTATGAATCCATTTAGAAATCTGACAATAAAATCGATTGTTGTGTCACGGAAAAAAAAATTTAGTCCGAATCAAATCTCAATCCTCCAGCCCAAACATATACCATGGGACAGGATATTGTATTGATAAAAGATAAAATTGAATAGTCTACCTACAAAATGAACGATGAAACTCAAAACGTAAGTAAACTAAAACTATTTATGCGTGTCTATATTTATCAAAGTTTCTACTCTCAATTCTATCGAAATAGAGTGGAGTAACAAATTCGTTCCACTCCTAGTGCTCTAGCATGGAATGTTTTCTAATCTAATTAGTCGGTCTTAAGTCTAATGAGAGCTTTACGAAGGGTGTTATACTACGATACAATATGAAATTGATTATGTTGAATTTAAACTACTTAATGCTATGGAAATATGATTGTTTTGAATCTAGATAAAGGATTAGAGGGAATTGAATCCACCTCGAATCCAACTTAATAACCTTAGCATAGATTCTTGTATCTCGATTCTTACGTTCTTACGGCAAGAATTTCGAGTTCTAATCCCTAGTGTTCATGGCATTTCTACCAAATACTAACTAGCATGTGAGGTCGCCCACCCATTCTCATGGCTTAATCACGACCTTCTAGAGTGGAATAGATTCTACAATGTTTCTACACTATACCACTAAGTTTTCATCAAAGCTTCATCAACCCTCTAATGGAGGTTTTAGCCTTGAGTCATCAAACCATCATTTCCCATTGAATTATAACTACTCATCATATTAAAATTCTAACTTAACTAAATTAACTAACAATGTTTCAATCTAATTAAACTACAAAATGATAATCAACAAGAATTAAAACTAGATCTATAAATTGAGATGACAAAAATCAAAATTAACAAAATAACTATTTTATTTATCTAATCAATCAAGAACAATGATTCAAAGACTTAATCTAAAACAAGAATTGAAAATGGAACTAAAACTTAATTAAAATCTTTGGAAACTAGATCTAGAATTATCTATATTGTTTTAGGTCTAACTAGCTACCATTAACAAAGAGCTAAGCTTTGGTTTTATACTTTCAGATCCAAAAATCGTGCATGGGCTTGGAGCCATGTTTTTGGGCCGAGAATCGGTGCCCAAAACCAATTCTTTCAAATCCAAAGGCCTCTTCAGCTGCAGTTGGCTTCAACAGACTTTTCGTCCACTTTTGCTCCTCTGATTGTGTCAAGGCTTAGACCATTGGAAAGCTCTTTCCGAGTCGGTCGTTTTGACATAAGGTAGGCCCCATTCCGAGTTCTGAGTCCAAAGATACGGCCTTCGGAAGTTCTGCTGACTTGTGTGCTGTTTCTGCCCATGTCGACTTTTCAGCTTTTGACCGGGCTTTAGGAAGGCTTTGTCTTCTTGAATCTTGGCCTTTAATCACGGAACTACTTAGTAACCGACCTTTGCTCCTTTATCTCACTAAAGTGGCATATTTCTACACATAATGGACTTTGAAACCTGAAATGCATAAAACACGTGTCGGTTTAACTCTTAATTATTACTCACATAATTGGTCTAAAAGTATGATTCATGGTTAAAACTACAGTTTTGGGCTCTTATCAAACCACCCCAAACAGCATTTTGCTTTGTCCTCAAGCAAAGATGAGAAATTAGAATAAGTGACCAAAAATGGAGTTCTATCTACTCTCGTTTATTGAGTGCGATTGCATTGACCATATCAACACAAGGCGCTTAAACCACTAGGAATTCCCTAGTGGACGAAGTTATAGCCTCGTGAGAGTTTTCCAGTGAAGGTACTCACAAACTTTAACTATACTACAACGACTAAGAAATAAAACTATTGTTTTCCTCATTCATGTCCCAACTATCTATACATCTCACTAGCAAATGAATAAGAATAACCAAGTCAAAAACCTAAGATAATATATGCATAATAATCAATCATCTATGATATGAATATAAGTACTATGAGTAATACCATGAAATGCCTAGCAGGTTCGTTTATGAAAACTCGGAATAGCGTCCTTAAGTAGGTCCTCACATAAATGTCAAGACGAAAACCACTCGATTTTTCCGCTCGAGTTTATTTACTCCAAAGGTGCGATGGGCACACTTTACCTTACAATCTCAATGACAACAAGGAAGTCGAGTCGATCAAACACATCTGCCACTTACTATCACACTAACCTATTCCTAATTGAGCTAGAGGTCTTTATTAGGTGTTGCATGGGGATTAGGAGATAGTTTAAGAAGGAAGGAAAAATGGATATTCAAAAAGGACAAGTCCGAGATAGTAGAGTCTTCATATTATGTAACTTAGAGAAAACCTTGTTATTTACTTTTGCTTCTACACTTTGTTTCCATTCTTAGCCATATTTTTTTCTTTTTCTTTGGCTTTTAACTCCTTTTATTCTATTTTTTTTTTTTTTTTTTTTTTCTTTGGATGGAAACTCCTTTTCTTTATTTTCTGAAGCAATTAACTAACTTTTGTTTACACCGGTTTTTCTCTTCTTCTTTCTTCCTCATTCTATTCTCAGACTTATTCTAGATTGGGTAGGTTGATTTTTTATTATTATTATTTTTTTTTTGTTTTTGTAACAGGGTAAAGGATTTGTGGGTTATGAAAGGCTAAAGAAAGGCTCAGAGGGGCGACTAGCGGAAAATAATTCATAGGTTTGAATTTCTGGCTATATCGATCCAAAGAGGGCCTAAATTCTCGCTTAGGATATGGCATAGTGATCAAGCAAGTGGACGTGTGATTTCTATATCCGGATTTTACTTCTCCCTTGTGTCATTTCTCAAATGTTTTGCTCATATAAGGCTTTAGGCTATATTCTCACAGGATTTGTAGAATAAATACTCTAGCTTAGATTTCAGAAACTTACTGCTAACAATCATAGATACTCATGTAATATATTTATAGATAGATGCAAAGATTATTACCTACATATTAACCTAAGTTTCTAACAATTATTCTGATGCAAAAGCTACGTGAGACTTCTAGATTGTTAAGAGCATAGAGAAAGAAAACAATATCAATATTCCTAAGTGTATAGCATAAACTTATTTATTTATATTTTGAAAATGTTTGAAACTTTAACTAGAAAACAATGCATATTGTACATATCTATATCCTAACAGATGCCTTAATTACACGTGTTTCTATCCCAAACAAGAAGCATGCTTTGTCCTCAAAGTATTGTAAATAAAGAGGGTAGGAAAAATACCATTGAAACGTGTGAAATTCAGGAACATCTGCAAAACAAAGTTAGAATGTACTAATATAGGAAATAAAAACTGACGCAACTCTATAAGAGTTCCACCCATTATGGGGTTAACAGAATTAAATATGCTTAGGACATAAGCAGACAATAACAAAACTAAAAACTTACCTTATCTCCAAATTTAAACGCGTCCTCCTCCTCATTAAAGAGATGAGGTTCCTTCGCATCTTGCCACTCCATTATAACTTGCCAAGCTTGCCGCCATTTATCATCTACTAATGCTAACCTGTTAAGTGTTATTATGTCTGATGGGATGTACGGCTTACCAATTGAGGCTGCACCTGCCATCCCGGCCAAGTCATTATTCGCGAATGAGCGAACCACCCAATGGTGGGTCTCATGACTTCAACCCTTTTCAAATGTGAATTGTGCACGTAATCACGAGGTAAACAACTACGCATGATGCGGCTTACCAACACAGGGGATAAGAAGATACTTTACGCCTCATGGTTTGGGCTCTCTTAAGACTAGCGACTAAAACTTGGGGAATGTCATATCGGCGACGCCCCTCGCCTAAAGCGAAAAAATGTCACCAAAGCATCTTTTTTGCGAAATGAACGCCATTCCCCAAAATATTCATCGGGATGAATAACATGGTGGTGCCTACGTTTAAGGAAAGGCTACCAAGGGCAATGTTATATCGCCCGGTCCATTACTCGAAAATACCCTTCCCCATAATACTCATGGAAATATGTATAATCATAAAGATATGCATTATCGGTCATATATGCCCATGTGTGAACAAGATCGGTATTGGTAATCCCGAAACTAAAGCGACCACATTTTTATCGAATTGATGTGTCGTGGTAATTCGACTACTGACGGAGAATTCTTGTTCTCCACCCGATTACAATAGAATTTAACGTGGTCGTAGAAATAAGAAATAAGCGATAGTCGTGGTGAATATGAATCGTCATCACTTACCGATGATGACGCCATCCTAATCGCGGGATCCCGTGGTCGGAACCAATGTCCATAGGTCTCGGTGCCCAACACATCTTCGAAAAGACTGTTCAGGTATGACTATAGGAGATGTCATCTTAACTACTCTTTGAATAGTTCCAAAAAATCCTAGACTGACCCTCTAAAAATTGGAATTTTCCCGCTAACGAAGGGCGGTAGCCGAAAAGCTCACATAGAAGCGTTTTAGCTCGTGGGTTGTAGAATTTATAGTGTTTTGGGCGCGGGTCGCGCTCAAGGAGGGCGCGGGTCGCGCTCTGACTAAAATTTGGGAAAGTGTACAGGGCGCAGGCGCGCTCTGACGTGCTGAAACAGAAATTTGGAAGAAAAAAAAGGAAAAGCTTGGAGTGAAAGGTGCGGGATGATGGTGGGGTATAGTGTGGTTTGTTAGTGTAGAATGAAGGGAGTTTAAATAGGTTTTGAGCTTCCAAAACGAATCGGCAAGTTCCCAAATTATGTTAAGGCAATTTCCGAAAATAGAAAAATTCAAAATTCGAAAACGGAAACAAACCATTTTCGTGATTTTCTAAAAAAATCCCGTATCTTTCATAATGGATTTAGAATAGTAACTTCTAAACTCTCCTACATTTCATGCTACCACCACACAAAATCATAGATATGCCGATATCGGCCAAATTATCAACCTTTCCTTCAAGACTACTTTATCATGGATGATCATATAACTAATTATGCTCGGTATAAATGCTACCACCCCCAAACCAATCGGAAAGTGGGATTAATGATAAAACAAGCGACTCGAAATTAACCAATTATATTAAATATAAAATTTAAATCCAAACAACATAAAACAAACACATTAATATTTAAATTTAACTACTTAATTAAAATTCAACTAATAAAACAATCAAAACCATGAAATAACAGCGAACACAACTGATGGTGAACACCTAGTTGTGTGATGAAGATGGACCTTGAGATGGAGATTGGCCCTGGGATGGAGAATGGCTTGAACCATCTGTTCTTCGGCGACGACGCTCATGCCTGTCGGACTCGGCTGAAAACGATTCCTCCACTGGTGGCATGCGTCGTAACATCTCTATTCGGAACAAGCGCTGTGCTTCCATCTCAATCCGGAGTACTGCATACTGGGCTTGTTGATGCTGGTGGATAGTCTCCATGTTAGACAGGATATCGTCCTGAACCCCTTCGAGCATTTCAAGTCTCGTCTGAAGGTTCGTTTGCTTCTTTTGAATTACAATCTGTCTATCTCGGATATCTTCACAAATACCATAAACGCAACGCAAGGCAGTTTGCAATACTTGCATGCGTTCTAAATTAGAACTACATTTATCTAATGCATCGTCATCCAGACATGTCATATCCTTCCTTTCATCCTCCGACTCATCCATTTTTCTTCGATAACGGCAAGTCTCTTGGATGCAATCCAGATAGATACTTGCATTAGAATGCAATTTGATCTTAATAGGAGTAGATCTTACGCGACTAAAAAGAGAGCATGATCTTAGTGATCAATACGGGGAAGAGGCGCCAAGCTCTTCCCCACTCCTCGAATCACATTAAACATTAAATCAATGATGCAGAAATTATACTTATTTGTTTGCAAAATCCGAGAGAACGTCACGGACATTGCGGTCGATATCAATCGACTTTGTCTTTCCCGGGGCGTTCCTACCAATCCACCGAGCTACGACCCGGTTGATTGGTTCTCGTGGTCAATCATGGACGAATGATAGGATGTCGATTGTATTCACCCTCCACGACGGTATCCTTCATCAAAGCAGGAACTCCAAAGATATCGGATTCCTAAATTGTCGCTACTGTGTTGTTTTCAAAGCCGTAATTCCTAACAGATTCGACCAACAACCGCCTCGTTACTTCCCTCCTCGCCCTCGCTACCTTTATGAAAATCCTATCCCTCCAATTCTCGTTTCTTATAAAATTGTTCTACCAAATCATGGTGATAGAACTCCTCAATCGAAATACCCACGATCCGTTCCAATGCCTCCTAACCATCTCCATGTCAATGTAAAATGGCGCCAAGGCTTGAAGCAAAAGCGTGCTCCGGCAAAATTCTTCGTCGTAGTGCCATTGAAGTTTCTGAGACAACTAATGGTTTTGCAGACTGTGGGGGAAGCGAGTTTGAAGAAAAACAACTAAAACAACGGTGGTTACTTGAATTGGTTGAGGTTGTTCGGAGTTAGGTTGGTGGTGGTAATGGTTTAAAGAAGATTTTAGTTGGATTTGATTATGTTGGTGTGGGTGTAGTTAGGTTTTCTTCTCTCTCTCTCTATTTTTTTATTTTGGTGTTCAAGGTTTGATTTAACTTTGTAACCGGCGGGATTGAAAGGGAAAGAAAGAAACCGTGCGTTTGTTTTTGGGAAGGAAAGAGACGCACAAACGTGCGTGCGGTTTGGGCCTAAGCCCAGTATGAATTCCGAAATTTTCTGATTTTTCGCGCAATTTCAAACTCAATTTGTTGCTTCGTTACTGGCCCGATTTTGGTGAATGAGTTATGGAAATGATCAGTAGAGAATTTCCAATCCAATGATCCATAAAACACTCAATTCCAACCATGGGTGACGTATAAAAGGGTGGAAAAACGCCTCGAAGTGCGTGTGTGACGTAAGTTATGCGAACGAAGGAATTCTAAGTTTAGATTACGTCAACCCAATTGAACTAACAAGTAATGGGCCTAAGCAACACCAATGGAAAGTTCGAGCAATCCAGATGGAGAGACCGATTGCCCACCCCCAAACAAATTTTTAAACACAAAATTTGTTCTAACGCTGTCGTTTAAAAGTCGATTCCCAAGACTTGTTGGATTGCTATTTCTATGATTAAGAATTTTTATTATTATTTATTTTATTTATTATTTTTATTTTATTTTTATTAGTTTATTATAAGAAAAATGAAAAACAATAAATACATAATTCACCCCATAGAGGAACATGACTCAAAAACCGAGAAAACATGCAAAAATGGAAAATGTGAATTATGTTAACCGTGGACTTAGGATCCGGTACTTACAACCACACACTCCATAGGGAGGGCCCGGTTACCTGAATGGTGAACTTACCACTATATGGAAGTGAAAGGAAGTACACCAATGACAAAGGTTTATCCTCATAGACAGGGTCCTGTAAAAGGACTTCCTCTACATCAGGGGGCAGAAGTTCGTGAAAATGTTTTAACCGTTGACCATTAATATAACACCCCATCTTTTAATTTCTTTTCCTATAATAATATTAATAGTAATAATAATAATAATAATGTAAACAGATAAAACAGAAATAGGATATCCAGTAGTTCGGATAAAAGCCCGTAAGTAAGTAGATAGGTTTAAAACCCTTGTTTTTCGGGAAGGTTTTAAAAACTGGAAAATAGAGTTTTCTCACGAGAGTTTATGGGAGAAAAACACAGCGAGGGTTTATAAAAAACAAAAAGGAAGAGTTTTACTGAGAGAAGAAAAAAGGGTTTGAACAAGAAAGATCGTCCAGTTTCACGCGACAGTAGACGTTGGGTTTTCGGGGTTTAGCTCTCGGGAAGTTGTTCGGTTTTAAACAGTGAGTAGTCGGACGATCTTTTTAAATATTTGTTTTCTGCTACAGTAAATGCTGGTTTTCTTTTTTATTATCTGGTAAACTCTGTTAAATGGTGTCGATTCTGTTAATGGTGTCGACTATGTTAGATACCATTTGGAAACACTGCAGTAAATAACTAGGGCGAACTTTTGGCATTTAAACTGTCGAAGTCTGGACATCGGTGGTTAATGGCGTCGCCATCAGCACCAAAGCACCAAACCGTCATTCCTGTTTTGTGTTTGAAGTATATTTTATTTTTTGTTGATTTGTGGTGATGTTGGAACTGTTAGTGCTCTAATTGGTGTTAGATGGGTTGTTGGTGTCGCGAGGTGGGTTGTTGGTGTCGCGAGGTGGGCTCCGGAGGAGTTCAATGGCGACAAAATCAGCACCAAATCGCCTGCGTTTTTGATTGTTTGATTAGTGTTTTTGTTTGGTTTTTGTTGAGAATTTGTTGTTGGGTTGAGGTGGATGTGTTGGTGGTGGATTGGGTGTTGGAGAGTGGACAATTGGAGCTTTACAGAGTGCGTTAATGGCGTAGGTCGCGTTTTTGCAGTATAATAGAATCAAGTATTTTTGGTATAGGTAGTTGGGGTTTTTCTCCCTGAACCAAACCGCTGGGTTTGGGTTAGATATGGTTGGCCAGTGGTGGCTGTTGTGGTGGTCGGTGGTGGCTGGAAGTTGAATGAGGGAAGGAGATGAACAGTAGCAAAAAACAAATTTGGGCTTGGGCCAAAATCGTGTGGGCTAATATCTTTTTACTTTTGGATTTTTATTTTTGGGCCTTAGACTTTGGGCCTTTGGGTTAGAAGAGTTTGTGGACTCTGACTTTGACTGTTGACCAGAGTGGACTCTGACTTTGACTGTTGACCAGAGTAGACTTTGACTTTGACTTTAACCAGGGTTGACTTTGACCAGTTGACCCAAAAATTTGACTTTTTCCTAAAATTATGATTCGGTCTAATAGGATAAGTCTAGGACTATTAACGTGTTTGACCTTAGGCTAGGACCTTTATAAATATACTTGTGTATGTGTATTTACTGCTTTGTGATTTTTTCTTTTCGCGATTACACAACGCGTTATGACACTTATACATTCATGAAATTAATAACGCGTAAACCAAAAATAATTGAATCAAGATATTCCTACATTCTCTGAAATAATCTATGCAATAAAGTACAATAATGTGTAAACAAAACTTACCGCACCCGTTTAGAACTCTCCACGCCTCAAGTTTTGGAATTGAATTTATGACTGATGAAGTCATATGTTAGGTGGGCATTTATTGAATGTGCCATAAATGGCCCGTTAGTGTTATATAAGGGTATTCATTGAATGTGTCATTAATGACCAGATTGCAGTGGACTGCCCTAAAGAGGAACTAAGGTATTTGCCTTGCGGGTTAGTTGTATTCCTTGAGTGTACGGGAATGTAGGATTGGGTATTCCTTGAATGTGGCAGGAATGACCCAGGGCATTCATTGAATGTGCCATGAATGGCCCGTTAGTGATATGATAAGTATTCCTTGAATGTGGCAGGAATGACCTAAGGTATTCATTGAATGTGCCATGAATGACCTGAGTTTTGTGCCCAAAGAGGCTGTGAAATATGTGTATGAAAGCCCAGAGATGGCTATGATATTGTGGTATTCGGTGGGAGAGAGGCACACAAGAATGTGTGATTTGGCAAATGTGTGGATTGCAAATCGTGGAGTAGGTACTAAAGGGTGGGTGTATAAGAAAAGTAATTGAGTAATTGACAAGAGAAATTGATTTGTTTATACGAGTGTGCTTGGGTTTACCTTTGAATACATATAGAATATCTACATATGTTATATATACAAGTTCTAACTTTCTTTTGCAGGAGGGTAGGACTTAATAATATTTTGTGTAGGGACGCGGTCCTACCCTTATACCGCGGCGGATATCGGTAAGTGTAATTCAATTATTTAGATATTAAAAGGAGTTATTAGAATGCGTTAATAAAATGGAAGTTTTGCTTGGGAAGAAACTATGCCGGTTGAGATGACTAACTACCGCCTTCCAAGCCGAATGATTAGGTTATGATAGATTTAAAGTGTTAGTTGGATAAGTAAAGTTTGAAATGTTTATATGTATTTAGTCTACTCATACCAGCAAATTCAATTTGCTGACCCATGTTTGCTTTGTTTTGGCAACGTGGGTGTGTTCTTGGGAACATAGGTGGAAGGCGATGGAACCGCTGGCGTGATTAGGATTCTTCTTGCCCCGAGCAAATCCGTTAGTTTTCTTTTAGGTCTGATTCCTATTGTAAGGATGTAATAACGTAGTTTACCTTTTTCATGGCATGAGAACATGGTAGTGAGGAATTTTATTTATGAGAGTTTGGTTGATATTTAATTTGGACGGATGATATCTTAATAAAGCAATGGCAGATAATTATTGGGATTATTTTAATTTAAGTTGTTTCTTTTATGACATGGCTATTAGGGTTTGTATGTGTAGTATCCTCCGTCATAGTCTGGGTTTTTAAACAAGTGAACCTAGTGATGTTTGAGATATTTATATTTCAAATATTCACTTTGTTATTATTTAGAAATTCAGGCTGTGACAATTAACTTGAAAGGTACTGTTGTCATTTGGATTTACCAAGGTGATTGCCCCGTAAGGGGTGACTTCAGTAACCAGAAAAGGGCCAGACCAACGGGTTTTTAGTTTTCCTAGGAAAATATGTAGACAGGAGTTGTAAAGCAAGACCTTTTGACCGACTACAAACTCTTTACGCAAGATTTGCTTATCATGAACACGTTTCATGTTAGCTTTATAATCCTTTGCGAGATCATAAGAATCGCTACGGATTTCTTCAAGCTCATTCAATTGCAACTTACGTTTGACACCTGCCTCATCAATATTGAAGTTAAGGCTTTTTATAGCCCACGCAGCACGGTGCTCTAATTCAACGGGCAAATGACATGGTTTCCCAAATACAAGTCTAAAGGGGAGACATACCTATAGGAGTTTTGAAAGCAGTTCTATACACCCATAAGGCATCCGATAGACGCTTCACCGACCTTTCCTATCGGGGTTTACAGATTGTTTCTAAAATCTTTTTATTTCCCTATTAGAAACTTCTACTTGTCCGCTAGTTTGTGGATGATACGGAGTTGCTACTTTGTGTGTAACTCCATACTTTTTTTCACTAGGGATGCAACAACTCTCATTTGCAAAATGTGTTCCACCATCACTAATGATGGCTTTAGGAATGCCAAACCGACATAAAATATATTCTTTAATAAAAAATACAACGGTCTTATGGTCATTGCTACGGCAAGCTAGGGCCTCTATCTATTTAGACACGTAGTCCACGGCAACTAGAATATAAATGAAATCGTGGAAAACAGGGAAAGGACCCATGAAATCAATGCCCCAAACGTCAAAAATTTCTACTATCAAGATTGGATTTAATGGCATCATATTACGCTTCGTGATTCGCCCAAGTTGTTGGCAACGAATACACGTTTTGCAATGCACTTGGGCATCCTTAAAAAGGGTAGGCCAATAAAAACCACATTGAAGCACTTTAGCGGCTGTTTTCATCCAACTAAAATGGCCACCACACTCTTTGTCATTTGTCATGAAGAATGATAGAACTTCATTGTATTCCCCATCGGGAATACAACGATGAATAATCTGATCCGCACAATACTTAAAAAGGTATGGCTCATCCCAAGAGTATAATCTTAACTCGGCAAGAACTTCTTACGTTCATTTCTTGACCAATTATAAGGCATAACATCAGCCGCTAAATAATTTACAATGTCGGATACCATGGTCTTTGAAAAAATCGCATACAGATGCTCATCAGGAAAAGAGTCTGGTATGGACTCAGAATCACTCTGATCGTCGTTTGTGAGTCTAGATAAGTGGTCGGCAACTACATTTTCGACCCCTCTTTTGTCCTTTATTTCAAATGTGAACTCTTGCAGGAGAAGGATCCATCGGATTAATCTCTGCTTAGCATCATTCTTTGCAAGAAGGTACTTAAGGGCTGCATGATCCGTGTAAACTAAAGTTTTAGAACCAACCAAATAAGGACGAAACTTATCTAAAGCATAAATGACAGCTAAGAATTCTTTTTCTGTAGTTGAATAATTCCGTTGAGCATCGTTTAAGGTTTTACTAGCATAATAAATAACAATGGACTTATTATCTAGTTTTTGTCCCAAAGATCGCACCAACCGCATAATCACTAGCATCACACATGAGTTCGAAAGGTTTAGACCAATCGGAGGTCAGATAATTGGTGCAGAGGTTAGAAGCTTTTAAAGTTTCAAAAGCCTGCTTACGCTTAAAATTAAAATCAAAGATTGCATCCTTCAAAAGCAGATTAGTTAACGGCCTAGCTATTTTTCGAGAAGTCTTTAATAAACCGCCTATAAAACATGCATGGCCTAGAAAGGCTCTAATATCACGGACGACAACCGTGGTTTAGGTAGAAGTCGCTATCTTATCTAGTTTGGCCTTATCTACTTCGATGCCATCACTAGATACAATGTGACCTAGTACTATGCCCTTTTTCACCATGAAATGACACTTTTCCCAGCTTTTAAAACGAGGGCTCTTTTCTTCACACCGTGTCAAAACCTTAGACAGGTTAGACAAACGATCGGAAGGAGTCTCCATAGATAGAAAAATCATCCATGAAAACTTCCATAAAGCTCTACCATGTTACTAAATATATGAAGCATACATACACCGAAGGTTCCAGGAGCATTACAAAGGCCAAAAGGCATTCGTTTATAGGCATACGTTCCAAAGGGACATGTGAAGGTAGTCTTTTCTTGGTCATCAATATCAATAATAATCTGAAAATAGCCTGAGTAGCCATCCAGAAAACAATAAAAAAACATGACCAGCTAGGCGTTCGAGCATTTGATCTATAAAAGGTAAGGGAAAGTGATCCTTTCGTGTCATAGCATTTAAACGTCTGTAATCAATACAGATCCTCCATTTCATAGGGCCTTGTGTGACAACATAATCACCCTTCCCGTTACGTACCATGGTAACTCCCAATTTCTTAGGAACTACATGAATGGGGCTTACCCATTCGCTATCAGAGATTGGGTATATACCCACATCGAGTAATCGTAAGACTTCTTCCCTAACCACCTCTTTCATGGCTGGGTTCAAGCGACACTGAGGTTCGCGAGAAGTCTTCGCGTTATCCTCCAAATGGATACGATGAGTGCAAATATTAGGGTCAATTCCCTTAATGTCGGCTAGGGACCAACCAATCGCAGACCGATGTTCCCTAATCACCCGGATTAAACGTGTCTCTTCATTCTTAGATAATAGAGAAGATATAATTACCGGATGACTACCATCCGGATCAAGTTGAATATATTTTAACTCTGGGGGAAGGGGTTTAAGCATCGGTGGAAGGAAAATCAATAGATGTTTCATCGGGTCCTCATTTTGCATAATGAATACTTGCTTAGGTAGCAAGTCTTCATACTCAATATGTGGAGCAACCGAAGTGTCTACAATTGGTGTGGACTCAAGGATGGTGTTGACTTCCTCTAAGTAGGAGTCATTTACAAAATCTGAAGTTCCAAAAGAAAGGAATTTGTACATATTGTTTTCAGGAAACGTGTTGTTAAAATAATCTTGAGCTAAGCTCTCGATCATGCTAACCTCCCCATCTATAGACGAATTTGGTAATTGTTTCATCATTTTAAAAACATTTACCTCAACTGTAAGATGGCCAAAAGATAAGGACATCTTACCATCGCGGCAATTTATAAGTGCGTTGGTAGTTGCTAAGAAGGGGCGCCCTAAGATGATCGGTACAGAGTCGTTGGCGACTTCTGTATCGAGGATAACAAAATCAGCAGGATAGTAAAAATCCTGAACCTTAACAAGCACGTTTTCCACTACACCCTTAGGATACTTAATTGACATGTCCGCTAATTGCAACGTTATTTTTGTAGGTTGCATTTCCTGTAGACCTATTTGTTTATACAAGTAATACGGGAGTAAGTTAACACTCGCCCCCAGGTCTAATAAAGCGGTCTTCGTGTAGGAATCTCCTAAGGTGCATTTTACAGTAGGACGACCAGGGTCCTTGTACTTAACGATTCCATTATTTTCGGATAAAGTTGGGAACCGCTCGGTTAAAAAGGCGCGTCTTTAGGTATGTTGGTCTTACGCCTAGTAGTGAACAACTCTTTAAGAAACTTAGCGCGTGGTTAGGGAGCTTTTAATAGCTTCGAGAAAAGGAAGGTTTATCATTAGATTCTTGAAAACGTTCCTAATCTCCTCAAAAGTTTGTATCCCTGGTTAGCATGGCTAACTTCTGAGGGAATGGTGGTTTTGCTCTATATTTAGCGTATGGCTCGACTTGATGTGTTACCTTGGCTTTCGGTTCTTTAGTTTGTTGTTTAACTGGTACCTCTACAGTGGTAGGGTCTTCGGTTTCTACTTCGCATCTTGTTCGATATCCGGTGTAGGAGTATCTTGATGGGGTAACTATAGGCATAGTTACTTTGTTATCAACCACTTTTCCAGAACGGAGAGTGGTGATGGCATTCAGGTCACCTACTATTGTCGTTTCCGTACTAGTATTACCGTTTACCTCAAAGGCTGTGTTTGTTGTTTTAGGGTTGGGTATGGCTTGTCCTGGAAACACGCCTTTTGGTTGGGCTTTCTCTTGGGCTAACTGTTGTATGCCCTGATTTATGGATTGTAAGATCTGTTGGTTTGATTGAGTCATTGATTGGAAAAGTTGTTGGGTAACCTGTATAAAGGCGTCTATACGATCCGGATGTGATTGTGTAGTAGTCACAGGTGGTGCGACTGGAACTATCTCACGTTGATTATTTATGGGTGGGTTGTGTTAGTTACTATTGTTAACCGGAACGATACCTCTATTGGTATTATAACTATTATAATTACCCTGACCTTGTGCTAAACCTTGTCGTGGTTTAGCTTTGGTTGTTATAATTATTATAATTTCCCGACTTAGTCCCCGGCCTTGCCTAGGTGGAGCTTGATTATAGTTGTTTGCTTGCCTAACATTTTGGTTATTAGACCACGGAGGTGAAACTTGTTGATTGTTTCGCCAACTAAAGTTGGGATGTTGTCTCTATGGGGCATTAGGAATAGGATAGTTATTAATGGAGTAAACATTATCTTGCTCTAATTGTTGTTGTTCATAGGCTTAGAGGACAATAGAGTCGGGTGCTCGTGACTCAAACAGACATTACATGGGTTGGAGTTAACATTCATGACGGGGATAGGCTTTTGTTGCACGAAATAGCCTCAACCTTTTAGTTAGAGATTAGATTAAATTTTTAATTTCTAGATCGGGTTTCATCTCAAACATACCGCGGCCTTAATCTGTTGAAGAAGAACTAATGAGAAAGGGGGGATATCATCACTACCCCCAATTGTTATTACGTTTAGTTTGATCTTCTAAAAATTTGTAAGCCTCGGTGCTCCTTTACTTAGGAAACTACCCCCATTCATTATGTCAAGGACTTCTTTATGGTGATGTTGAAGTCCTTTGAAAAGGCACGAACTAACGTGTCTTTTGCTAGGTTATGGTGTGGACACTCAATAAGCAGATCGGTGAAACGATTCCAAGCCTCAGAAAACGATTCATGAGGATTTTGTCGGAAAAAATGAATCTTGGAAAGCATCTCATCCGTCTTTAGGGGAGGGTAAAAATGTTCCATAAATAGCTGAACAAGTTTAGCCCACGAGTCCACAAAGTTAGGCGCTTGGGCAGTTAACCAAGACGCCGCCTTATCGGCTAAGGTGAAAGGGAATACCCTCAGTTTAATTTGTTCCGCACCAACCGTAGGGATGATGGAATGTTGTAAGGACTTGTTCAACCCTACGATGTGTTGATAAGGTTTTTCATGGTCTAAACCATGGAAAACGGGTAACAAATTAAATATGTTTGGGGAATTCAAAAAATCCCCACCGGGTCCGCTAGAACGATGCAAGATTTAGGGCTATCGCCAAGGCTTTGTAAAAGCCTGAGAGAGAGAGTCTCTCTTTCTTCACCCATTATGTCCGGGTTGGTGGAATAGTAGCTAGAGGTGTAGTGATTGGTATACTCGATAGATTTGTTTGTTGACGCGTTGGCGGTTAATTACGCTTTGGTGTTTTTCTCCCACCGCACCTTAATCTCATGCAAGTCTAAGTCTAAACAAGACAACAATCCAAACAATCTTGATATATTAGTATGAACCTCTAACCGAGATGCGAGGTATGGAAGAAAGGAATACCTGATAAGCCCTTTTTAAGCTCGCTTTATGAATAGCGTCTTTGTTCACGCGTGTTCGTTCAATAAATAACAAGTTAGAACACGAAAAAACTTAAAAATCGGTTCAAAACAAACTTGTAGAAATCCGGAAAATTTTGCTCGGTAGCGCAGTGCGCGCAAGATAGAATGCGGTCGCTCCGTGTTCCAATAACTTAAGCTGGTCGCGCGGGTATGAGGGTGGGTCGCGTCGTGTTCCGCACTATAGGCGCAGGTGCGCCCTTATAAGCGCCGGGTCGCTCAATGTAATTTTGTCGAATTTTTTTCAACGCTGAAAACGGATAACCACAAATCAAATAAGGGTGGGTGGGTTTAATGGGACTTAAAATGACTAATTCTACTATGAAAACAATGCTAAAGTGCAACTAAGATGGCAGCGACGCCATTTGATAAAAGATAAAATTGAATAGTCTACCTACGAAATGAACGATGAAACTCAAAACGTAAGTAAACTAAAACTATTTATGCGTGTCTATATTTATCAAAGTTTCTACTCTCAATTCTATCGAAATAGAGTGGAGTAACAAATTCGTTCCACTCCTAGTGCTCTAGCATGGAATGTTTTCTAATCTAATTAGTCTGTCTTAAGTCTAATGAGAGCTGGTGTTATACTACGATACAATATGAAATTGATTATGTTGAATTTAAACTACGAATGCTATGGAAATAAGATTGTTTTTGAATCTAGATAAAGGATTAAAGGGGAATTGAATCCACCTCGAATCCAACTTAATAACCTAGCATAGATTCTTGTATCTCGATTCTTACGTTCTTACGGCAAGAATTTCGAGTTCTAATCCCTAGTGTTCATGACATTTCTACCAAATACTAACTAGCATGTGAGGTCGTCCACCCATTCTCATGGCGAATCACGACCTTCTAGAGTGGAATAGATTCTACAATGTTTCTACACTATACCACTAAGTTTTCATCAAAGCTTCATCAACCCCTCTAATGGAGGTTTTAGCCTTGAGTCATCAAACCATCATTTCCCATTGAATTATAACTACTCATCATATTAAAATTCTAACTTAACTAAATTAACTAACAATGTTTCAATCTACTTAAACTACTTAAAATGATAATCAACAAGAATTAAAACTAGATCTATAAATTGAGATGACAAAAATCGAAATTAACAAAATAACTATTTTATTTATCTAATCAATCAAGAACAATGATTCAAAGGCTTAATCTAAAACAAGAATTGAAAATGGAACTAAAATTTAATTAAAATACCGAAACTTGATCTAGAATTATCTATATTGTTTTAGGTCTAACTAGCTACCATTAACAAAGAGCTAAGCTTTGGTTTTTATACTTTCAGATCCAAAAATCGTGCATGGGCTTGGAGCCATGTTTTGGGCCAGAGAATCAGGCCCAAAACCCAATTCTTTCAGTCCAAAAAGGCCTCTTCAGCTGCAGTTGGCTTCAACAGACTTTTCGTCTACTTCTGCCTCCTGATTGGGTCAAGGCTTGGACCATTGGAAATCTCTTTCCGAAGTCGGTCGTTTTGACATAAGGTAGGCCCCATTCCGAGGTCCGAGTCCAAAGATACGGCCTTCGGAAGTTCTCACGACTTGTGTCTCTTGTTTACGCCCATGTCGACTTTTCAGCTTTTGACCGGGCTTTAGAAAGGCTTTGTCTTCTTGAATCTTGGCCTTTAATCATGGAACTACTTAGTAACCGATCTTTGCTCCTTTATCTCACTAAAGTGGCACATTTCTGCACATAATGGACTTTGAAACCTGAAATGCATAAAAACACGTAATCAGTGTTAACTCTTAATTATTACTCACATAATTGGTCTAAAAGTATGACTGTTACAGGGTTAAAACTACAGTTTTGGGCTCTTATCATGTATATAATAATTTCTCATATACATACATCATATATATGTGAAGCAATTAAGCATCAACTTAGAATGATCCTTGAGCAGAATTTTCTTAAAATATCACGTGTGCACCGGTTACTTTCGAAAAACCGGTGCGAAGCTCGGTTTGCATACTAGTCTCCAATAATAGGACTGCTCGATGAAGGGTTTGTGGTGGAGCAGAGGAATTTGAGCCAGAGAAGATGTGCGGGATCTCATGGTTACGATAATGCTTACTTCCCTATGAGGTCCATCTTTATTGGTCATGGTCCTCGGTTTGCAAGAGGTCACAAGATTCCATCTTTTGAGCTTGTTGAGATCTACAATTTGATTACATCGATTCTAAATATACAGGGCGCTTCTAATAATGGCACAGCTCCATTTGCGAACTCTGTTCTCTTGCCAAACAGTTATGAGAATGGAGGTTCTATTGCTGTCTAGTTGAAGTACTATAGTGATGCTGGTTTGGTCTGTTCTTTTGTAGTAAGCTTCTGCTGGGTCTTTATCTCGTGAAGATGTACTTCTTCATTTTGTGATGCCATTTCCTTGTGTTGTTCTATAATGCATTATGTAGAACCTAGTCTGAAGGTTTCTTACCAAATGAGCTATGCCGTAATAAGGATTATTACTGGTTCTATGTATGTTTGTGTATTGTATCTTGGCATGATCGACTTGATGTCAACTTCAAGACTTACTATGTATGTTAACCTGGTGTCCACTCCAAGACTACCATTTTGTGTGTAGGCATTTCCATATTGGTTTGTAAGGTTTTAATTTAATTTATAATTCCTAATTTCCACTAATATAAATAAATAAAAAGTTATACTCACCAATCAAAAATAGGAAAAGAGCTCCTCTTTGCTCTTTCAGCCCGACTATTTTCTTCAAAGAGAGCAAAATCCAAAATCATGGGAAAATATAAAATATAAAATATAAAAAGGATCAAAACACCTAGAAACAAAGATTCTAAATTGTGTTTTATACAGTGAATTTGATGGATTTTTACTATTATATTGGGTTGAATGAATAAGTGAAAGATACCTATGCAATGATGGTGACTATCTTCTAGTTTGTTGTTGTTGTAAGTTTTTAAATGGTTTTGGACTTTTTGGGTGATTTTGTTTGCTGGTAATGAAGGACTTAGGGGTTTAACTCAGTTGTGGTTCTACTAGAAATGGGGTTATAGGGCCTTTTAACTTTCACTGGATTAGGAAAGGATGGATTTTATTCAACTTTAATTTATATGGGTTGTTGTTTGATTATATTTCCATTGGGTGAAGTGAGTTATGGTACGTTTCTTTGACCACATTTATATGGGTTGCTGTTTGATTGTATTTATCAATACTAGCAAAATGCACGTGCTATGCACATGAATGACAAATAAAACTTATTGAAGATAATGTGAACATAGTTATCAAGAGGAGAGCTATATGTCAGATTGTTACTAATTCATATTCAAAAAATCTAGCGACGTGTTACAAAGACTACAATTTTTTTTATTTGGGAAAAGGGATAGTAGTCATGGTGTGCTAGTAAACACAAAAGGTCAGTGTACATTACATTAAAAAAAAAGATAAATGCATGTGGTCCTCAAAGTCTTTGTGACACATTTGAAGTATGTGCATTATAAAATTGTGTTAAAAAATTATTAGTTTATTGCCTCAAAATTCCTAAGATGAAGATCTGGTAAGGAGGTTAAGTTCTTGAAGAGAGCTAATTTTATGGGTTGCACACAGAGGAGTAAACAAACACGACTTCAACGCCTAAGAACTCCCTTCACTGTCATCGATTGCTCCAACTAAATTTGTACCATCAACCTTTGGCCCCACATAAGTGCTGAAAAACACATGGCATAAATTCAAGAAGTGCTCTTAAATACTCCCTTTTCAGATTACAGAAATGTGCGGGCATTTGCAAAGTCATAGAACTCAAGCTACTAAAAATATTAGCGCTTCTAAGGTGAGCAGGGTGCACCCTAGATTTTAGATAAAAATATAAGTGAATCATCAGTACATCTTATTTCTTATAACTGCATAATTACATTTGGTCAAAACAACTAAAAACAAAGATGATTTCCTTTGTCGTTATAGAAAAAACTAATACAAACAAACACATCATAAAAGTTGAAGCTACAGAGTTTTTTGGTGGGTATTGCTGCGCATTTCTTGCTATACTTAAATAACTGCTTGTTCTGAGAAAACTCAAGTCTTCTAGCATGTTCAACATTATTGTTGTTGGAATGACCAGCAATGGCATACAATCTTCCAAATGTAAATGAAGAAGAAAGCCAATTCAGGTGTCCCTAAACCAATCAGTAAGCCAATTAATAATTATCATCAAATAAATATACCAAATGAAACTCTATTTTCTCCCCATCAACTAAAACACTTTCAATATCACCATGTAATCCTACTAATCCACTTTCTGGTACAATCACTTTTAGCTCAGTATACCTATAAAAAACAATCAACAACTACCTCACCAAATTGAAACATTTATTTATAAATTTCACGAAGGAAAGACTCACCTGTAGATTCGCTGATTCTCAGTAACCTCAACATTTTGCGTCCATTAAAAAAAAAAGTGAAAGCTAGAGATTCGTTACCTTGAAAGAAGATGATAACTAATTATCCTTAATCACATATATAATGGGTAAATGGTAAAGTACTAAAATGCCTTAAACATACACATTAGTCTTAATCATCATTCCTCGTCCCAGTTATCGGTGAAAAATTTAGTAATTATCTAAGCTATTAGTGGAATCTCCTATAACTAAATAGCTTCTTGTACCTCTACTAAGAGGTTTTTTTAAAAAAAACTTGCTTAATTGATTGAACTGTCTAGAACGGCCTTTGGTGCCTTCTTCTTCGTTGTGATTGGGGGTATTTTTTTTCTATTCAGAAGAAGAATAGAAGTTACGTTCTTTATAGTTCTGATTTGAATAGAGTTCAAAACACAACAAAAATCAAAGATCAAGAAAATACACAAAAAACAGGTGCTAAATCAAGAATATTAAAAGAAACTTACGAATCAATGGATTGCAAAATATGGAAATATAGTTCGTTGATGAGATTGTTTCCTTTCTCCATGTTAATGAGAAGTTAGCTCACAATCAGGGATATATGTTTTTTTTTTTTTGTTGCTTTCAGTTTAAATTTTTTTTCAAGGGAGAGCAAATTAGGGGAGATGTGGAGAGAGAAAGGCGCATAAGAAGAAGAGAAGATGAAAAGAGACAGCTGGTTTATTGCATTTAATTTTGGTATAAAAGGTAATAATTTGGCAATTAATATGATGGCTAAGTCGCAAACAATTGAATAGTTGTGTGTAGTTGATTTATGACTTGAAGCCATGTAATATTTCTGCATTCACAAAGAAACAGTTGAAAAAGAGTACATATACTATTTTTACTAATTAATAAATTGCTTTCACCTTGAGATTTTAACTAACAGAGCAACAAATCCGTCGAAAAATAATATGGTACAAACAAAGCACGAACATAATCAAGTCACAACTGCTCAACTCCAAGTCCCCAACATTCAAAGTTTTAAATTGTGTCCCCAACATTCTTAACAATAGCTGTGAAAACCATTACACTATCCCCTCTTATTGTGACCTGTAGTCAAACACTTTGCCATTGCATTTGTTGCTGCCTATAGAGCGTGCACTATATTTCAGGTACAACTGCAAATAATTTTTCTAAATATTTCTAAAGTGCTTTGTACTCTGGTCACAGCATATATGATGCTTTTTTCCTTCTTTCAAGAGAACAAACAAAATCTAAAAAATGTGTTCTTTAAACTAACCTTTGAGTTGGTGACCAAGAGATATCTGTACTTTTTCTCCAACCTCACTGGTCATTTTGAAATAATATTCTCAGTCGTCTTGGTCGAATGGGTCTTCTATGGATACAATTGGGTACTCGCTGGCAAAAGGTTTGTATAGATCTTTTAGGGCATCTCCTGAGATCTTTTGTGATCCATCATTGCTCTGCACCAATTTAAATTATTAAACCATATGGACATAGTCATGTGCTAAAACTTGAAAGACCCAAAAACATAATAGATGAGTACCTCTTCTTTAAAGTTAAGATCATAGGTTTAATCTGTAGAGTAAAATTCAGAAGCAGCAACATCCATTCCAATAACCACCTATAGTAAAACGAATTAGATATCAGTGTCCCCTCATTCAACCTAAAGGATATTGATGGAGATCAACACGATCGAAGAGAGGAAATCGTAAAGACCCACCTCCTTGGTGTAGCCAGCTTTGGCAATAGCTGTTTTTAATAGCTCAAGACCTTCCTTGTTCTCCTGTGATCACGTAAAGCATGAAAGAAAGAAGAGTTAACAACACAAATAAAAGAAAAGATTGTTGCATTTCCAGAAAAATGAAGACCACAATGTCAAGTATAGCTGCATTTAACCTGGATATTGGGAGCAAATCCACCTTCATCACCAACATTGATTGCATCCTGACCATACTTCTTTTTTATGACACTCTGTGGATAAATTGTAATATAATCATTAAAACCAAGAAAACATCTTTACATACACTTAGGCATAAATCTGAAAGAAAAAATATTATAAGACAAACTTAGGTAAAAGAAAGATAAGAGCAAAGATTCATACATTGATTATTTTTACTTTTGTGAAATATTGGTCATATGGGCATTTTATGGATATCCAAAAAGTGTGATATTCATATGATACTACCCCTCATGAGTTCACTGAACTATGCGAATAATTTACTTTAGCACCAATTTTTGAGTTATGAAAAAATGACGGCACAAAGAAATTAAATGTAGAATGAGTACCTTCAAATTGTGATATACTTCCACCCCCATCTTCATTGCCTCTTTCAAAGAGGAGGCTCCCACTGGAAGGATCATGAACTCCTAAAATTGAAGACCAAGTCAAAGTCAGAACTTAGAAACTCACAAGAATAATGAAATTTCTTCAATATGAAAAAGATTTGGATTGACAAAGTCATTACCTGCATCGCAAGCTTGTTCCCTGCATGCGATCCTCCATTGATAACATTAAAAGCAGGAATAGGTAGCACCAAAGTCTTGTTACCAGCAAGGTTGGCAATATGCTTCATTCTGAGGAACATATTAGTATAAAGATTCAGAAAGTCTTCCTCATGTTTTTTATTTAGCTTAAGAAGAATTTTAATTGTGTACACATTTGCCTCCGATTCTATTGAGTGGATACCGGCAAGCACAAAATGTATGTATAAAAGCCAATGATTTTCATACCCTCAAGTAAAGGCAAGTGACTTCTAGGTACTATATAGGACATATAATGTAATTTGTCTAACAAAGAAGT
Source organism: Coptis chinensis (assembly GCF_015680905.1). NCBI lineage: Eukaryota > Viridiplantae > Streptophyta > Magnoliopsida > Ranunculales > Ranunculaceae > Coptis > Coptis chinensis. The sequence goes on from NC_141458.1 coordinate 99,969,632, forward strand.
CATTGAACAACCGCCTTCCCACCCCACAACATCGATACACCCATAAAAGAAAGAAAGCACACAATCATGTGTGCAAATGTTTGCAAACCTCAGAAAGTCAGACACATTAGATAATGTACATAATGATAAATCAATGCAGTACACACCTTGTAAAGTGGGATTTGGCTAACGAGGTTTTCACAAAGGAGCAAAAAGAACATTACATCCTTTAGAATAGAAAATCGCACTGAGGAGATAATTTAAACCGTCTCTCTTCAAATAATCTAAAAGAACTATAAAGGAACTAATAATCAAATAATCAAATAATCAAATAATCTAAAATCGCACTGAGGAGATATCCATTACCAAAAAACTATAAAAGAAATAATCTAAACCGTCTCTCTTCAAATACCAACAGTGTCATTGCGATCAAATCTTTAGGTAAAGCAGAAAAAAGGATGTTAAGAAACAAAAAGGCCTACCTGAATTGTCTTGACTTAAGGCTTGGTTGAGACGTTCGATTATTTGTGGGAGCCGAGCCGTAAAGTGGAAGAGAGACGGTTGGTTTGTTGAATTTAATTTCATAAAAAGTAATTATTTGGGCAATCAATGATGGGTAAGTGGCGAATAATTGAAAAGGGGCGTATAGTTGATTTCCGACTTGAATTTACACATTTGTCCTTAAATTACTATATAATCTTGAGGGTATAGATGGTAGTAAATTATAAAATGACTAAGTAGTCCTTCTTAAAGGTATTGAATAATTGATTTTAATATTTTATTAAGGGCATTTCATGGTAGAAAAAAGGTAGGTCTAATTTAAATGTCCATGTTAATTATGGTATACTATACTAATAGAGATTACAATATTATTTTTTTATTTTGGTTTTTTATGTAAAAATGTGGTCAAAGATGCTAATCGATAGTGTGCAACGCAGTACAACAGTTGCGCTGGTAGTATACTAGTATCTACCAACACTAGCCGATGGTGAACAAATTTGGACTCTGCCATCTCTCATGAATATAAAATATTGCTAAGTTATTTCAACTTTGATATGGTATCCAAGCCATATATAACAAGTTTACACCAAACTCGCTAAAACCATGTCCATTTGTGTGTGCTCGAGGTCGTCAAACAAGTTGGAGAAATGGATCATACAAAAAATGGTTACAATTTACAAATGAGACTTTACCAATTTCAGTTTAGAAGTAAATAAATTATGGGTTCTACAAACAGTGATTACGGCCCAAAGAAAAAACCCAATAATAATTTCTCTCCAAGTCGGCCCAAAATTTTAATTTTGAATTGAAGGAAAACCGAACTGACGTCATCAATTTTTACTTATAATTTCGACTTAAGGACAAATTTTCAACAATAATTTCAGCTCAAGGATAAACCGGACTGACGTCATTATAAGTAAATTTACATATGACAATATAAAATTACAATATTTTTTATATGAAAATTTAAATTTACTTATAAAAATTTAAATTTATAGATGTCAAATTAAAATTTTAATTTTCATATGAAAATGTAAATTTACATAGTTTTACATATGAAAATATATATTTATATTACATAAGAAAACATTGCTGACATTCGTTAACCCGTGTTTTTTCTTTAAATTCGAAATTAAAATTCAGATGGATTTAGGGCCAAAAGAATTGGAAAGTTGGGCTCTTCGCCCAATTAGTTGTCCTATTAAATTACGGAGAGACTATGAATCAGGCATTCAGGCCCATGGAAATTAGCCCAGTTAATATCCACTCGGGTAGAGAATCGGGTCGGGTAGATCTGAATTTGACCCGACCTGATTACCGAATGTATCGGGTTTGGGTTGATTTTCATATCTGTTTATATATTCGTTTGGATTCGGGTATGTCGGGTTTGGATATAATTTTTGGATTTTTTTTGAATTTTTAGTGTTATCCGATTGGGTCGGTCGGTTCCGATATTAAATTTCAGATTTAATCGGATTCGGGTTCGGATGTTGTGAAACTATTCGGATTTGGATTCGGATATAGTAATATCCGACCCGAATCCGACCCGATCCCTGCCCTATTATCCACTGCCTTTGTCCTTTTTTCAGTTTTTCACACCATTTATTTTCCCTAAAAGAAGTGGCCGTTTTTTTTTTGAATTCTACCTTTACGGGCGACCTCAATCTCTCTGTAAGTTACTACAAATTGTTTTATTTATTTTTTTGGACAATGCCCCATCAAATTGTTTACAGAATTTCATTACTCAATAGATTCCAAACTGTTCAAAATTCAAGAATCAGCGCCGCATCCCAAATTCATGATTATTTACTTGTTCAAAACCAGTCTCTACTCGTTAGATTCATCTCTACTCAAAGTTCCATAATCTCAAACCCAGATTTCACAGTAAACTACCTTATAAACTCATGTGGGTTAACCCCAGAATCAGCTCTTAAAGCTTCCAAAAAATTTGTTCTCAAGGAATCAACAACGACTAAACCTGACTCAGTTCTATCCCTCTTCAAGTCCCATGGTTTCACTGATGCCCACATCTCAAAAATCATTGCTACCCACCCTCCATATCTCCTATCCTCTCCTGATAAAACGTTAAGACCCAAGCTTGAATATTTCAAAAGCATTGGCATTGCGGGAACCAATCTTAGTGAAATCGTATCTAAGCACAGCGATTTATTTATGGCAAGCGTAGAGAAGTCCATCATCCCTACCATCAATTTCCTTAGAAGCTTTGCCACAACAGACAGTGACGTCGCCATCATTCTTAACCGTTTAAAGTGGCCCAGAGGTGTACAACAACGAATGGGGCCAAACATAGCAATGCTACTAGCTCATGGTATGCCCAAATCCAACATCTCCAAATTGATGATTTATAATCCTCGAACTCTATGTGTTGATCCCAACAAGATTAGTGAAGTCGTGTTAGAACTCGAGAAAATGGGTTTTAGTCCTACAAGTACGGTGTTCATTAGTGGATTCATTGTGCTTTCTGGGATAAAAAAGCCTATTTGGGATGCGAAAATGGAAGTTTATAAGAGTTTTGGCTGGTCAGAAGATGAGGTTCTCGCTGTGTTCAACAAGCAACCCTTCATTATGGGTGCTTCGTTGAAGAAGATTAGCACAGCACTGGATTTCTTTATGAATAATTTGAATTGGAGCCGCGATGATATTTCCAAATATGCAACTGTTTTATTACTAAGCATGGAAAAGAGAATTGTTCCTAGAAGCTTTGTTCTTCAAATTCTTCTTTCAAAGGGCTTAATAAGCAAGAATAGCGTGGGTAGAGCATTAAAACTAGTGGAAAATGCATTTCTTGGAGAGGTTTGTCATCAGATATCAAAATGAGGTGCCAGAACTTTTGAAATTGTACCAAAGTAAAGTAAGTACTGAAGAATTTGTCGTTGGGCGTGAGGATGGATGAGAGTGTGAGTAATTCTAGAATGCATTTTTTTTAAGTTAACTAGCATCTTTGTACGTGTCTCCGCCACCTTAACAATCTCCTATTTTATTTTATTTTTCATTAATTTATGAACGTGAAACTACCATTTTATCCCTGTAAAAAGACAAAATAAAAAAAATAAAACGAAAAATAGCATAAGTTGTAATATTCGTGTTTGGCAAGGGGCAAAATTGGAAAAAAAAATTAATGGCGTGATGAATTTACTGTTGAAGCCCTCATTTTCTTTAAAGAAGTTAGATGAAAGATGCACAAATTTCCATTCGACTTTAGTTAAATACCTATACACATGATTCTATCCTGTATGACTACGACACTGATTTTTCGAACCTTTTTAAGGGAAGAGTACTTGAACCGACTTCTTAAAGGTGTTTCTCATCTCATTTGAATTGTATCATGCTCGATGAGTACATGTATCGCGAAAACTAGTGGTGGAAGAGAATTGGTATAATGGCATGATCAGACATCAACGACTTACTTTGTCTTGGGGAAATGGAGCTGCGGGGAATCTTCACACAAGAGACCACCAATATTGGGAGGTGGAAGAATTTAGTGCATGTTTGAATCTCATTTTTAGAGTTTACCCCTACTATAATTGGGTAAATTAGGTTTTGGTCATATTTTTATCCAATTTCAAGTCGCGTGACAAGCATGCTCCAAGGGTATTCTGGTCATTTGGGAAAATCAAAGAGGATTAAACAGTTTGACCACGGTCAACTGATCTGAGACGACTAACGATCAACAAATGGAATGAAGTAGGACTAAAACCTAATAATCGATAATTTTAGGACAAAAGCCTAAATACCCCATAAATAGTAGGTCTAAAACCTAAATAGCCCATCTTATGAATATGACATTTCAACCTATTTGCAAGGATCTTTAAAATAATTTTTTGTAAAAGAAGTTACAAAGAATGATGGGTACGGTCTAAACTTGGAAATGTATCAGGATAATCAATCTTAGGAATCAAATAAATAAAAGTTTCATTGAGTTTGGGGTTGAGAATCCCTTTTGAAAAGAATTCATGTATACTGTTTCGACCCCCACCTACGTGGCAAACGTCCATTGGTAGGGTCTCATCGTTATTCGCTAAATTGATAGGGCTAAGGCCTAATTTGCAATATCATAGATCAATGTACAGGCTAACAAACTCATTAACTCATGTGTCTAGGGCTAAACCCTAGCAACATGGTACCTTAATTTATGTCTAGATTCGTTTCATATCAAAGAGATAATCATCAATTAAGAGTCAGGTTCAATTGCAATTACTTGAGCTACAAGAAGTCTCTACTCTACACATATAAATACCAAACTATTTTTCATAAAGAACTACGTTCTTGAGACTTGATCCCATCGATAGTTTGGATACGTAAGCAATCGAAAGGTACAGTCTCATAATTCACTTAATGACCATCACTTTTCTCACTACTTTTCTACGTTATTCATCTCTTTCGTCACCACTTAGTGTTTTGATCATATTTGGTCGAAACATAATTGGCGCCGTCTGCGGTTCTTATTCAACACCCTTGATTACGTTCTGCAAAAATTATGACAAATACTAGAAGAGCTCAAGTTCCCGATACAATTGCGACATTATTATTTTTCCACGAAGATATGGTCTCTGCAATCTGATACTGATAATATAAGTCAAATGCCTCGAGAAACACTTTTTCGAAAGTTCAAGCATGTACGAATCGGAAATAGAACAATTACTACAAGCGTCGTCTGAAATGAACCATTCCTCTCAAAGATGATGTGACATCTATCGCACCACAACATAACACACGCCAATGACATCGTAGCATGTGGGATCAGTTATGTGGTGAGGATGAGATTCCTGTTGTTCCCAACGTTCGGTAATCCACGAGTTCTCGAAAATGGTGTTGTATCTGTCACACCATAACGTAACACACGGTAATAACATAGTTGCGTGTGGGATTGTTTACGTGGTGGTGATTAGATTCTCGTTGTTCGAAATGGTTACCCACGAGTTCAAGACGATACATGCGGACTTCGCAATGGTTACTTTTCACGAATCTCAGCAACACATATCCAATTAATATTTGTCCATTGCCATTTCATAGTGCCGATAATCGTCTCATATTCTTTGTTAGCACGACTCTTATATCAGCCGAATCGAGGCATTCTTGCATTGAGAAAATTGCATTGGCCTTGTTTCATGCTGCCAGACATCTTAATATTGAGTCGAAGTTTATACTCAATATCCGTTGGATAAGTTTTTTCGTAATATCTATGAATCGAGTCGCAGAATGGAAAAGTTATCTTAGCGCTTACAACATTGTTTCTGACACTCATGCACTTAAAAAGAGACAAACTTTGGTTTTGCTAATGGTTGATTTTCTTATTGATGATATTTCTATGTCGAACGTATTACTTGATGAGAAAAACGTCAATACCTAATTGTCATTACCTCTCGGGGTCGATGATTTGCAATACTTATCAGATATTTCAACTGATTATTGGATGTACACCGAAGGTTCACATAATAAGTCTGGTTTCGGTTTGGTTTTGTCATCTTGAAGTTGAATGAAGACATAATTGAGAGGTCTCTACGTTTGGGTTTTGACACTTCAAATAATATGGCTGAGTACGAAATTGTCATTTGCGGTATACGATCAACTCTTTAGCTGGGGGTGATTAAGTTTCGATAAATTATTATAAGTTAGTCGCTAATCACTTTGAATGATAATATGCGGCTTGCGATAATAGAATGGTCGTTTATTTAGACTTAATTCAATGAATTGTATAAAATTTTACATCTATCAGTATTGTGTAGTATCCATGTTATGATGTAAGACATCCTGATTATATCATAACTTATTTGTGGAAATCAAGTCATCGTTGCCAAGATAATACCGGATTAACCACTTATGTTGTCAGATAATTCCAATGAGCTTGGCACTGATAACGTCTCGGTATCTACCGACGACGATCATGCAACTGACGATGCTCTGGAATTCCTGCTGACCAAAAACTCTATCGCAGCGGAATAAGTCTCAATCCTATCCTTCATTGTTTGGGCAGAACGAACGATTTAATAGGCCTCGAAGAAATTCATTAAGGACTATGTGAACACCACTCCTGGGTGTGAAGTCTCACTCACATAGCACTGACCCAATCGTATCCGAGAAGTGTGTGCCTTGTCAAAAACATGATATATGATATGGGTCAAACTTCCCGCGATGAAGCGTCATCCAATCCATAAACCTTGGTCATTTGCAAAATGGGGCCTTGATATTGTTGGTTTATTTCCGACGACCCTGACAGTGTTCGTTTCTTGCCCGTCGCAACAGATTATTTTAATAAGTGAGCGAAATCCCGATCAATGCTTTGGATGTTAAAAATTTCTTATGGCGTGACATTATTTGCCGTTTTGGTTTTCCAGCATCGTTGACTTCCGACAATAGCGAATAATACGATGTCCAAGAAATTTGACAATTTTGTTTTGTGAGCGGACAAAATAGACAAGTTGAACGAAAAATCGGACAAAATTTTGTTAGTCTGTATCCAGTTCAATAGTTTCTTTTCTGTTATTATCTTTGCACTTTTCAAGATTTGGTGATCAATAAAATATTTCTTTCACTTCAGTTCTAATGGTATAATTTGGTTTCCATCGCAACATTATTATCGTTACGACAAAATCTGATGAAGTTACCGCGTTTAGCTTCGTCAGTCTAAGTTTGAACGCTTTTACGCTCGCTTAGTTCATTACTACCGCTACAAAAAAATCTAACGAAGTTACCGCGTTTGACTTCCTCAATCTAAGTTTGAACGCTTTTACACTCGTTTAGTTCGTTACTATCGCTACGACAAAATTTGACAAAGTTACCGCGATTTAGCCTCGTCAGTTTAAGTTTGAACGCTTTTACGGTCGCTTAGTTCGTTACTATCGCTACGACAAAATCTGATGAAGTTACCGCGTTTAGCTTCGTCAGTCTAAGTTTGAACGCTTTTACGCTTGTTTAGTTCGTTACTATCGTTACGACAAAATCTGATGAAGTTATCGCATTTAGCGTCGTCATTCTAAGTTTGAATGCTTTTACGCTCACTTAGTTCGTTACTATTGCTATGACAAAATCTGACGAAGTTACCGCATTTAGCTTCGTCAGTCTAAGTTTGAACGCTTTTACACTCACTTAGTTCGTTACTATCGCTATTTACAAAAATCCGGCGGTTACCGCGGTTTAGTTTCACGGTCCTAAGTTTGAACGCTTTTACGCCGCTTAGTTCGTTACTATCGTTATTTACAAAAAACCGGGTTACCGCGTTTAGTTTCATGCCTAAGTTTGAACGCTTTTACGCCGCTTCGTTCTATTGTTACTAAACCTCAAGAAGAGTTACGCTTAGCCGACTAAAACGCCTTTTACGCCGCTTAAGTTACCGCTTAAACCTGAAGAAGTTACCGCGTTTAGCTTCGTCAGTCTAAGTTTGAACGCTTTTACGCTCGCTTAGTTCGTTATTATCGCTACGACAAAATTTAACGAAGTTATCGCGTTTAGCTTCGTCAGTCTAAGTTTGACCGTTTTTATGCTCGCTTAGTCTAATTTTGCTCAGTTAAGTTAGCATTGGGGGCGTTTTTCTCTACATGGGGGTGCTCGTTCTATTCTATTTCAACTACGTAAATCAACAACACTGTCAGTTTTTCGCAGGTACGTTCTCTGACACAACAACAATATTCAATAGCATACCCATACTTTATTTTTGTTTTCATCACAAGAATTTTTAGCTCTATGGTATTACGTTCACACAATCACAAAATCATTGGTTTGGGAAAATCTAATGGTTCCTTATCAGTTTTTTGCTTATACAACTTGTATAACTCTTTCCGTTTCAAGCAAAATTATCTGCCAGTTTCATTATTTTTTCTAAGGCATTAAGCCAATATTTATGAGCGAAACTTTTCGCACAATTTTTTTTTGACAGTTTCATTATTTTCTCTAAGGCAGTAAGCTAACCTTTTTAAGCTAAACTTTCTGAGTTAAACTTTCCGACAGCTTCATTATTTTTTCTAAGGCATTGAGTCGCTTTTTCTGAGCGAATTGAAACTTTCCGACAACTTCATTAATTTTTCTAAGGCAACGAGACGATCTTTCTGAATGAATCTTTCCGACAATTTCATTAATTTTTCTAAGGCATTGAGCTGATCTTTCCGAGCGAAACTTTTCTCCGGCTTCTTTATTTCTTCTACGACATTACGGTGCGATAACCCTGAGCAAAAATTTCTTCAGCTTCTTTGTTTTTTTTATCGCATTAAGATCTTTCCGCTCGAAACTTGTCATACATATATTTTACTCATCATACCGCTGTTTCAACCTGCGATAGAAATACAAAATTTCGTCAGTCTTTCAGACTTAAATAAAATTTTAAGATTACTAATAAAAAAATAAAGATAATACTAACATACCTGTTTCATGCTGTCAAAAATCATTGACACTACCTTTGTCATATTCTCCGAAAATTTCTGTGTTTTGGTCACACTTCAAGTATATTTCGAACTCTGTTGTGTATGACACGATTTCTTTTTCCTTTGCTTTTCGGATAGTCTACTCCAGATCTACCCACAACTTCCTATATTCCTTTGTATTTTAATTGCATTCTCTTGGTTTTGCGGCTCAGAAATATTGTGTGTTGCTTAACAAACATTCCTATTCATGTTATCCCTGCAAGAATGCTTTGTAAAATTCATACACAACCAATTTGTGATATTGCTGAGAAGTCACTCAATCTAATTCTTTGAAACTTAGATAATCATTGAATCATCTAGCTTTTGCACATCAATTGAATTCTTTAGTGGATAAAGAAGACGAATAAAGTTCAATGTTTGTGTGGATATCCAAATAAACAAACAGAAAGGGAAGATAAACCAAATACATAATGAGATTATATCAAATTCGGAGTGGCTTGAATATCTTTTATCTTATGAGATTCACCCTAAGTTATAACTACGAACGTAAAATAGAACAACGAATATAGGTAGGGTGATATCAAATACCTGAAGAGTAAATCCAAGACCAAGACCCGTCATAGCACTGCCAATAAAAAGCCTCTCTACACCTAAACCCCTACTACACCTAAAGCCCTACCATGGAAAACCACCACTGTTAACCAAATAAATTGACCACAAACAAGCATTGACATTCGATGACCAAGCACCATTGTCACGTGTGAGGCAAAAAACGATCCTAAAATTGCTCCAAAGTAGAGCGAAGAAGTGAACCAGCTCAATTTCTCACTGTGGTTGAAAGAACAAAACAAGCAATTACCAGCTTTTTGACCCAAAATAACTGGTTGGATTTGTATCGGTTTTACTCGATCAAATTCTTATATAATCCAAATTATTTTCTATTCTAAATTCTTATCTACTCCAAACTCTTATCTACTCCGAATTCTTATTTAATCTAAACTCTTATCTAATCCAAACTCTTATCTAATTCGAAGTTGACATCCAGTTTTAGTCGCTACAGTCTTCACCTTCGAATCAAATTCATATTTAACTTCATTTTCTTCCTATTATTACTAAATTGCCCCTACATTTAATTTTAAATGTCTACTCCTAATATAAATTTTCCACTGGCATGAGTCATCAAAATCAATTTTATTATTATTACGTAATTATTTCGGTACAGTTTTTTCCATCAATTTCTTTTGCAATTTTTTCTGTGCCACCCATTTCAATTCTCACTTCATCCATCTTTCATTTAACTACATTGCATCCCATATACGTTAGTTTGACATTATTTCGTTCCCAATAATTCATGAATTTTTCTCGACAGTCCCTTTTCTTATCGTTTACATTCACACGACATTTTGTTATACATTCTGCTCACTTTTTTCTTATTCTATTTTTTCCTTGATTTTTCTTATCTTCTTTACCATATGAACTTTGTTCGCATACCAAAAAGGGGGCGGTGTTTTGACCCCCACCTACGTGGCAAACGTCCATTGGTAGGGGTCTCATCCATATTCGCTCAATTGATAGGGCTAAGGCCTAATTTGCAATATCATAGATCAATGTACATGCCCATTAACTCATGTGTCTAGGCTAAACCCTAGCCACATGGCTTGCTACTTACGTACATTAATTTATGTTTAGATTCGTTTCATATCAAAGAGATAATCATCAATTAAGAGTCAGGTTCAATTGCAATTACTTGAGCTATAAGAAATCTCTACTCTACACATATAAATACCACACTATTTTTCATAAAGAACTACGTTCTTGAGACTTGATCCCATCGATAATTTGGGTATGTAGGCAACCGAAAGGTACAGTCTCATCATTCACTTAATCACCGTCACCTTTCTCACTACTTTTTACGTTATTCATCTCTTTCGTCACTACTTAGTATTTTGATCATATTTGGTCGAAACATACACAATCTACCACATCAGACTCCATCACATCTCAACAATTATGATAAAAGACTTGTTGAAACCCATATGGTCTGGGAGCTTTGAGACCTCCCATCTTCTTAACCACATTCCACACTTTGTCATGAGTACGTGGGAATGGCCACCAATAGCTCATTTTCTCTAGGAGTAGCACATTTTTTGAAAATGTTCAAGATATCATCATTTTGATAGGTACATTTAGTCAACATCATTTTTATGTTTTTTGGTTGGCAATTTTTTCACCGTGGTAGCTTCGCCGATCGCCAAGGAAGTGTGTTCGTGAGTGGTTGGAACCAGACTTGGACTGGAGGCCGCCACCCACGCCCATCGGGAACAAAACCAGCATGTTAAATCCCTGCGACACAAGACTTATTTAGGGGGTGGGGGGTAAACACCAATTCCCTCTGTTGGGTGTGAAGTAAATGATAAGCACCCGAAACTGTAATATAAATCCCCTTAGAGACATAACATTTTGGCTAATTATGTATTTAATAATCATAAGTTAATTATATTTTTGTGTTTTTGCAAGTTTGGGCAATCAACGTAAAAATAAGAATAAAAATCAGTATTTAAGCACGAAATAGTGTGTCTACATGAAGTTTTCTAATTTAGCCCACGTGAAGCCCAAATAAAGCCCAGGGAAGCAAAAAGGACAATACAAATTCAAGTCAGAACAAGATGAACGTGTCGAAAAGCATCAAACTCCAGAAGCTTATATCTTCTGAACCTGGATTCCAATGGCGGGAAGTGAATCATCAGAATGATCAATGCGACGAACTCTACACATAGGCGAGACTTTGTAAAAAGTCAACTTTTTGACCCACCACTTGTCCAAGCATGAGGGACCCACTGTGCGGACCCACAGAAATTGGTAATTAAGCTCACACGTAAAGCTTCCGCACAAGTCAAGTTACATTAAAACCATAAAAGATTTTTATGCATCACTTTGGCATAAAAGTCCTAATGGGTGGCATGATTAGGTGGCAAACAAATGTATTTGGTTGGCAAAAAGTCTCGATTGATTTTGGCACAAAGTCTTGATTAGGTTGCAAAATAAAAGCCATGATTAATTAAGTGCACACAAAGTCATGGCTAATTAGGTGGAAAAGATTAGGAAGCCTTGATTTGGAATTAAATGGGGCAGTTGAGTTCACCTGGACAAAAGGAAAATGGAAGCAATCTCTTGTTTTAAAAAGGAGGCTTTAGTAGCAAGAAACAACTTTTGCTCCATTAGTTAGCTTAGTTTCGTAGTAAAAAGTTTCCATGTTTTTTTAAGCTTGTAATATGTTTTCAAATCTAAGTTGATAATAAAATTCTTTTATAAGTATAAATTAGAATTATATATATATATATATATATATATATATATATATATATATATATATATATATATATATATATATATTGCTACTTCATATAAATCTCAATTAAATTTCTTGATTAGGAACATGAGTAGATTAACCCTCCACTTATCTTTCTAGCTATATCTCTCTTTTTCCGTAAAATCAAGTAATTAGTTATTTTTTTAGCTTTTAGTAACTTGCATATCAAGTCACTTAGGAAAGTAGTTTAAATCAAAATTAAAAATCCTGCTCACATGATTCCCTTGATGAGAAATTTTCAGTTGGTTGTTAACTAGAGTTTTAGCCTTTTGGTTTGGAACGAAACCCTTGCTCAAAATAAATTGCAACGTGCACGTGAACGAGGTGTTTGAACGAGTGTACTTGAGTGTGTGTAAGAACTGGGTTTTTTCACGTGCAAAAGTACATTTATCAATAAACAACTTTGATTTCACATGACATGTCCTAACATTGTGTACATGTGTTATATTTCTATTCGTGCGTACCTCTGTTGATTAAATCGTTAATAGTCCCACCTCTTATCCTTAGTTCTCTTTCAATTAGAAAACCATTGAATATATTTCTTCATTGTTCAAAAACTCGAAATTCAGTATAACTCGAAATTTCATTTTGTCAAGGTAGACCGAAAACTCGGGAGTTGACTCGGCAAGTTGGATTGTCCATATCTATATAATAAAATAGCTTGGTTTTTAAGTGGTTTGTGTGAAGCCTACATCAGATGGCTAATAGTTAATGCAATCAGTACATCTGATGGTAGACCGACATGATTAAAGAGTAAGTTGATTCCAATTAGGAAACAATCTTTATGAAAATGTACTCAAAGAAAACCCTTTGATATTAATCCTCATAGCCTTCTTATCGACAAACTCTATATTAATCCTCATAGCCTTCTTATCAACAAACTCTCCATAGCATTAAATATGGATACTTAATTATATTTATCTCAACATTTAGACATTTTGTGGAAATTTTACAGGAGCATGATACGAATAGGCAATGGTACTCACTTTTTACAACATGTTATCCTTCAATTCGTGTAAGCGGAATTTCTATATCAAATGTATATTATCTTATTCTTATATCTTTCCCATCGCCTTATAGGACACAATTAGGGTGATCTTGGACATACCCAACAAAACACTCCCATACCCCATAACTAACATAAATTTTTGTCATACCCCAATAACTACCTAAATCCAATAATATCTCCCATATATTTTTGGGGTATTTCCCATAAGGGCAAAAGGATTAAAAAAAAAAAAAAACACCAAAACAAAATAACTACACGTCTATTTTGTACCATTTTTTTAGTGAAAGTTTCTTTTCACATTCTTCTTCATCCTCGCTGTATCTTCTATCCAAAGTGGAAAAAAAAAAAAAAAAAAAAAAAAAGCCCTTTCGAGCCTTGCAAAAAGGAATGTATGAATTGGGCGTAGTCATTTTGGTGAATGGTGAATGGTTGTTTGAAGTAGGCGCTAGTTGTATGAATTTGATTGGTATTGATTTTTTCTTAGTGATTGGAAATGAGGGTGCCTGGGTATGTTAAGATTTTTCAAGTAGAAATAGTTCTCATCTAATGCTCTTTGACAATGTATTACCTGATTGGTTTTGATTTGTAGAATGTCAAAGCTGTTTTTGATAATGCGATCAAGGTTGTGCTTCAACCTCCTAGGAGGAAGGAAATTGCGATGAAGAAACGTCATAGAAGGTCCAGTCATTCATGCTTGTAAGTGCTCAATACCTTTAGCTTTTGTAGGTAAACTCAACTGTATTTTCAGTAATTCATTTAATCAAATGAATACACTTTTGTTGTGGTGCATTGGTCCACTGTAGGCTGGTATAAGAGATCTTAGTCCTTCAATATCAATGGGTATGTCAACTAACTTCCTAAGTCACAAATTATACAGGACATATAATGCATGGAGAGTTGTTCTGTTGATAATAACTGCATAAAACTTTCTCTTGCAAATATAAAATAGGCAAATGTACACGTGGTTGCAGCAGATGAGTATATCGTGGATATGATGTTCTAACAGGATATGGAACACAAATAGGATTATTTCTACAAAAATAACATGAAAAGAAGTAAGGAGATAGAAGGCTTATCGGGGACGGTAACACAAAAAGTAACGTCAATCACATCCGTTCAAGGCCAAGTGCTATTCAAGTGTTCAACTAGGCTAGGACCAAACCACGCAATTCTAACCTCAGGTCTTAACAAATCCAATTTGAGGGAGATAGGTCCTCTTAAGTTCCATTTTTTTTCTTCACATACTTTTGAGCCCGATCTTTAGATACTCTAGGGTTACCTGTCACTCTTTGCTATTGTTTAAGTTTTTCTTTAACAACCTAACTCAAGGAATTATCGCTAAAATAACAAGTCCTTAGCCTTGATAGTTCTTTGGGTCCTTGGATTGAGATGTCAAAATCGAGACAGACTAATAATAGATATTCAATTTGACATCAATTTGCATACAACTTCATTTATGATTTTACAGCTTTACTTACATTGTGTCATATATTTTGAGAGGGTATCTGCACTCCACAACACATTTAACACGCGTGGAATGCAACCAGAGCAGCTAGAGTATCAATGTTTTACAGCTAGAGCAACTGGTCGATATATTTCTTGTAGTTTGTAAATTGTAAATTTTATGTATTTTTCTTTGTTGCTAATTATTCCTTTTCTTTATGCAGGAGGATCATGTGTGGAGGTTGTGTTTATTATTAAGATTTCCGACGCAAGCACCAGTTCAGCAAAACCTTTGGGCATGAAACCACTAATTTTCTAATGCTTTGGATATCCATATGTAATATGTCTTTTGTATTTGTCTGTGCATCCGCAACGCAAATATCTTTGTTCACAGTTAAACTGAATTTATGGCCGGGGAAATTTTTCGTTCTCTTATGCTGTGAATACAAATATATAAGTTTTGTTGGTCTATTCTTCTTGCTTCGTGGGAAGTAAAACTTTCCTTAGATTAAATATACCACCGTGTCGGATTCATAATTCAACTGCTCAGTTTTGCAATTCGTGCTTTGTACATTGAGATTTATAGTCCCACAGACCCGCCACATTGGGCATCTATTCCAACTCACTAATCCAGGCTTCTATTCAGTCTCACTACTCGACGACAATTGTAATGGATGATCAGTTAGTGGATTTACGTAGTGTTTTTGTTGAATTTCTCCTCTCATTTTTCTGCTCGAACAAAACACAATAATATTGAACAAACGTGTTGAAAATGTTAGGACCTGGGCACACCCGCCAGGCCTGGGCCTCCGCGCCCATGGGATAACTAGTACCGATATTGTCCCCCACTTAACCACCCATTGGGCTTGGGCCACATCTTGGCCATGGGTGTGGGGTTTTTATCTTAAAAGGCCTCGGTACTAGTTAGTGATCTTCCCACTTTATCAACCAATGATGAACTCCTTTCTTGTTCAATGTGGGACTATTTCTCTTTTCGGTCCACACACTCTAACAATCTCCACCTTGGACCGAACTCCAAGGGACTCCATTCGTTCATCGTCGAGCACGATCCAATGCCATACCAGAGCTCTGGTGTGTCTGGGCCTCTGAGGGAGGTGGCTTTTTCTCAACCCCAGAGCCTACTCCACCTCGAACATCATTCGATGTTGTTAGATCCAACTCGAGGTACACCCTCTTGAATCTCTACAACATGGGCACCAATCTTTGGTGTAACGGGCACACTTCGTTAAGTAACTCCACCTGAGTTGCAGCCTTCCCTGGCGCTCCAGCTTGAATGATTTCGTCTCTTGATTCTGCATGATCAGTGCTTTTGTCCTTGCCGAACCATCGGCTCTGATACCAGTTGTTAGGACCTGGGCACACCCGCCAGGCCTGGGCCTCTGCGCCCATGGGATAACTAGTACCGATATTGTCCCCCACTTAACCACCCATTGGGCTTGGGCCACATCTTGGCCATGGGTGTGGGGTTTTTATCTTAAAAAGCCTCGGTACTAGTTAGTGATCTTCCCACTTTATCAACCAATGATGAACTCCTTTCTTGTTCAATGTGGGACTATTTCTCTTTTTGGTCCACACACTCTAACAGAAAAATCCCAAGTTGGGTTCAAGCGTATACACATTGAGTATATTGACAACTAATTCAAGGAAAGCTAAAATCAGAAACCATTACATAGTCAAGTATATACTGTTAAGCAATGAAGCACATAGTCTCTTGGTTGGAGAGAAAATTATTGCTAAATTTGTGGAGACTCTAGGCAGAGACTGAAGCTCCATATGAAATTTGTTCAATTCCTTAGCATCTTTAGCATTTTTGGACGAGGATGCGTTCACATAGATGCTCTCTCCAATAAATATTCAAAAATTTTGAGTTCAATTTTGTCGCTTCCATAGAAACATTCAAGCTTGATAGATTTGAGATGATATAGCATGTGTTGAGATAAAAACACATCTTTTTCCTCTCGTATTGTACACGAGTGCTCCTAATCATAAGAATAACAATAGAGTTAACCACCGATTTGTTTTGCTACAATTATTACAATTTAATAAATTATCTCATCTTAAATGATAACAATAACGTAAGTGTTTGTCCAATACCTAGAGATGCACTACTAATAGGATGAGGCTGTTTAAAGTAAAATTTTATCAAAAAAAAAATGAATGGTTTAAGTTTCTTATACTCAGTATGCACTCAAAAAAAATAGCACTTTATTTAATATTGCAAACAAACTCACATTTTTGTTTGGTGTTTGTATCTGTTCATTGTAGTAATCCAAAGTATAATAATCTTATGCTTTCTCCCATTCATCAAAATTTGATTTTTTATTTTTTTCTTCATCTTCATTCCATTGGTATTCATCCTCATTACTTTGGTATGAGTGATTTAAATCAAAAGTGGGTGTTTGTATGTTTATTGATGAGATAAAAGAATAAGAGGTTATTGGAGAAGAAGAAGGGGAAAAAAAAAAACCGAGGTTTTTTTTTTTTTTCTGAATCACGTAGAGTAAATGACTTGTTTTAGTCAATAAATATCTTGGGTACGTCTAATAAAAAAGAAGGGTAATTTAGGAAGCTAAATGTGATCTAAATTTTTATTTTTATTTTTATTTTTTTTTAAATTGGGGTACGGGAGTGTTTTGTTGGGTATGTCCAATATCACCCCACAATTACTTATTTTCTAATTGTCTTTTGATAGCAAGGATGAAACTCTCTACAGGGGTGACTTTCCTTTTAGAAGGTATTCTGTTTTTCATTTTTCTTTTTCTTTTTTGTTACATTACCTTTAATTCCTAACCTCACGTTATACAATTTTGTTTCCTAGGCTTAAACTTTGGCGTTGTCATATAATTGGAGAATATGAGCGACATAATGAACTATAAATGTTTTAGTATCGCACGCATGTATGTCTATTACAATTTGGGACTTTGTCATTCTTCAACTACTTTGAAAAGTTAACTGGCTAGAGGTTGCTTACCCAATAATTTTATTTGATTAAAAGCGGTGTTATTATGATAGTACATCAGTTCATTGACACTTCAGCCTTCCGATCCATTAATCTAGATTGGGAATTTTACCGATTCACATTGTGTGTACCTTAATGTAACTATCACTGCCATATTTTCAAATTTTAATTCAGTATGGAGTTGTTAGTTTGTTCAATTTCAGTTTTGGACTTAGATTAAAATTCAACTTTGTGTTAAGATTTTAGTTCGCTATTAAAATTTCAACTTTGTTAACTTCAGGTAAACCTGCTTTCAATGCACTTAATAAGCAACTAAATTGTGTTAAGATTTTAGTTTTTTAGTCATACGTTAAAAGGTCGTAGAATTCTGCTGCGTGGTGGTTCAATAGTTGCTTAGTTACCTACTTTGTTGTAATACTATTGAATTTGATACAAATATTATTTGATGGCACCTTTATGTTTCAATAAACCCTTGGTTATGTTGGCTTTCAAAAAAACTTTAGCATGTTAACATTAACATTGTGTTAACGCTGGACGAGTCATGGGTACTTTTAGTAGGATATTGCTAAACACTACAGCTTATATGACAGTGCTGGGTTATAGTGCTTGGTGTTGAGTAGCTGTTCAGCAAAGGTGGTTGAATTTATGGATCGCAACAGGTTCTACGTCAATAATTCAGTCTTTTGGTAACTAGGAAGTATTATGGGTCATGAGAAGTAGATAGGAACAAGCAATGAAGTCGCTCAACCATGTAGTGATGTCCTCTACTTGGAGGGAGGTGATACAATGGCAAAGCATGGTGTGGCTCAAGGTTCGTTATTCACATCCCCCATAACGAACTTTTGGGTGTAATTAAACAAAAGCTATATGATTGAACTTTCTATTTGTTTTATCCGTGTCAAACAAAAGCAATTGCCATTTTTTTTTTCTTTTTGAACAAGTCATTTGTACTCTATCTCTACCTTGAAATTGTTTGCACTGAGAAGCATTTTCTCCCCTTTCTTAAGCTTTTTAATTTTAACTTTTACAATATTGATTTAATTGTTTTGATTCTGGCAGCATTACTCTGTAAGTGAATGCACATGCGGTGTGGATGTGGCATAGCTGATGTGCTATATAAGTTGTAGGTACACAAAATCTACCTAACCTAAATTTGGCTAGAATGATTTACTTCACAGTTGTAGCTGAGGATACAATGTCATCACTGTTTGGTGCTATCCTTGAAGGTTTGCATTATATTTTCTCCTTAAAAAATCTAATGTAAAGTAAATATGATAGGCGTTCTCGCTGTGATATTTTATGCTTGGAGGACTCACTGAAATCAAAGACAAATTGATGACAAGAATGAGACCTCTTGGATCTGTGAGTCTGGGAATTATTCCAAGGCTTCATTGTTCTTGGATGTTCCATACTTCTAAAATAACCTCAGTTCAATGGGGATGGCCAAATGTACATATTTGTTTAGATGCATCTCAGGTGTCAAGTCACAGGGATGCACGTTCCTGCCACCATTGTAATTACTTGATCACTCCATATAGAACAGGTTCTACACTAAATTGTGCAAGTTATAGTGAGTATGTTTTTTTTTTTAAATTTGTCTACTCCCAAGAATCAAGCACATTTAAACTTAAAAGTGTACAATGATGACAGGATATTGCATGGACGTAGTTCTGGACGTTTGAGAATCTGAGGTTAAAGGAAAAATAGGAATAAAGTGTTGATGAATTTACACATACTAGAAATGGAAGATAAGAATAAAGTTACAGGCTAAAGATTGTATGATTACTCCAAGAACAATACAATGTTGCAGTGTGCTTTAGAGAGATTGTAATTATATAGGAGATATTGGATGCTTAAGAAAAGTTCTGTGGAAATAGAGGGGCATAGTACATCTTGCATATGCTTATACTACCAACTAGACAGAAGCTCCGCGCCCACTATCACATTCAATTGTACTGCAATGATAGGTGAGTTTCAATTAGATCGCTGTAATACATCAGATGCAAACCGGCCATGACCTGAATCTACTACACTGGGATATAATGTGCATTGTACGTCCATCGTCCATAAGACAACATTCTATGTTTGTGGTAAGTACAAAGGCTCTAAAATCATAAAAAACAACATCCAAACACATGGATGCAGTGGTTGTGTGTATAGTTCATAACTAGGAAGTCGATCGAGGAATCAAGTCCTGTGATGGATAGATTTATAAATTGTGCTAGAAATCAACTACACGTCTGAATGGATTTTTCCTGCCAATGGAACACCAAAAATATGTAGGAGGACTAATAATAAGCCACGCTATTGCGCAACAATGATGATCCAAAGAAATGTAATATTCTATTCAAAATAATCAAAAGGCTAAGCATAGGAAATTATATATGTAAATTGTATTAATTTAGTTATTATATATATATATAGGGGTGGATTAGTGGATAGAGGCACAGTCACTGTAGCCACATTCTAGGCACAGCAACTCCAGTCCACCGATGTTTTCCACTCCTACGGATATTGGGTAGTCTCAATTAGCCAAATACAAAATTTCAGGAAAAACAAAATTTCGAAACAAAAAAAAACGAAAAATCTCTAAAACAAAAAAACAAAAGATTTCTCTATTTTTTTTTTTTTTTTTTTGGTGCAAATCATACTACTATATTAATATAAACCAAACCACCATCACACCGACATTGGGACACAGTTTGCATCAACCATACAACTCGGAAGATCAGAATTTCCTAGCTGCTGATAGGCCCATGCAGCTAGGGAGTCTGCATCCCCATTATAAACCCTACTAATCCATTTAAACACTACAGAGCTACATACAAGTACTAAAGAGGTTATATAGTTTTTCATAGCTTCCCATTCCCAACGAGATGAGTGACCTTGTAAAGATCTAATCACCTCCTTGTTATCTCCTATACACACAAAATGTGGTTTCCTTAGCCTCCTTGCCCGAAGAAAAAATCGCAACTTCAAATGCTCCCATTTCGGCATCACCGCTCCTATGGCTCTAAAGCATCTGACAGCTGCTCCAACTATGCAGCCTTCACTGTCCGATGCTACTGCCCCAGCTCCTGCCCATCCCATCTCCCTGTGAAAAGATGCATCAAAGGTTATTATAATACTCTCATTTGGGATAGTAGGAAAAACTTCCTCAAAACTATTTTTAAGTAAGTTTGAGATAGGGTTAGAGGTGAGATGTTCTTCTCTGAAGGCCTTGTAGCAAGTGTCTGCCTGTCTGCTGCTTTCCCTGAGAATCCTTTCTCTGTTGGGCCTTCGGTTCTCAAATTTGAGCTCATTTCTGGAAGTCCAGATGTGATAAAGTAAGAAAGCCATATGTATCCCAGCCAGCACTTGATCTTTGTCTTTACTGCAACTCCACAAGATCAGCATGTCCAATCTCTGTATGAGAGGGAGGTGTTATGGTATCCTCAGGCCTAAAATAGAGCTGTACCACACAGTTCTTGTCCAGTCACAAGTAAAGAGCAAATGTTCAGCTGTTTCTAAAACCCTTAGGCAATATGGGCATGAGAGATCCCCTTTTATCTTTCTTTCAGCTAGCATGTCTCCCATTGGTAGCATATACATGTATAGCTTCCATAGAAACAATTGAATATAAGCTGGTAGTGGAGCTTTCCACACATGGTTGAGAGTGTGGGGATTACAGCTTGAACTTTGTCCCAATCCACCCTCTGGTTTAAGGAACTTATATGCTGATTTAGCAGTTAAATACCCATACTTGTCCCCATACCATTTCATCTTGTCAGCCAAGGCATGCTCAGGTCTAACTTTGATATCCAGGATGTGTTTGCACAGGAAAGGATCAAAATGAATCCTTAACTTGGTTTCATCCCACCCACTCTTGTCAGACAAAAACAGCTCCGAGACTGCCTTGTTCTGCAGTCTAGGGTCAGCTATTCCCAATTCTTCCAAGGTCATAGGCTTATTCTTACATTTTAGCCATGGATCTTTTAGAATTGAGGTAGTTTCCCCATTCCCAATCCCCCAGATTAAACCCCCACTTATGGCATTGAAGGCTTTGTGTATACCTTTCCAAAAGTAGGAAGCTTCATCAGGGGGTTTGTCCACATCTCCTATCTAGTTCTTCCCATATATGCTGAACAAAGTTCTAGTCCATAAGGAGGATACATCAGTAGCAGCCTTCCATGGTAACTTTGCAAGGATAGCCATATTCATATCTCTAGCCTTTCTTAACCCCAAACCTCCAACTTGTTTTGGTTGACATATGTAGTCCCACCCTTTGGTGTGGACACATTTAGTTTGATCCTTTCCAGACCACCAAAAGTCTCTACATGCTCTGTCAATCTTATTGCAAGTAGCCACAGGGAGCAAATAAGTTGACATAGCATATAAAGGGATAGTCTGAGCCACTGCTTGGATAAGAGTTGTTCTCCCAGCTTGGGATAACACCTTTGTTTTCCAGCCTTTTATCTTGTTATGAATCTTGTCTACCAAGTAATCGAAGTCCTCAGACTTTTTCCTTGATAGCATAATAGGCACCCCAAGATACTTCTCTTTTGGAGAGAAATTCCTGATTTTCCAATACCTCTTGAGTTTCATCTTTTGTCTATAGTTGACATTCCTACTGAAGAAGACACTAGACTTCTCATAGTTGATTTTTTGCCCTGAGGCACTACAGTAATCATCTAGTATCTTCTTCAGGTTTCCACTCTTAGCCACATTGGCTTTGGTGAAAAAGATCAAGTCATCTGCATATAACAGATGAGTGAGAGCAGGGGAATGCCTTTTGATTTTAATCCCATGGACCCTTTCCTCTTGTTCAGCTTTGGCCACCATTCTAGATAAGGCTTCTGAGACCAAGATGAACAGATAAGGGGATAGGGGATCCCCTTGTCTAACACCTCTTTCAGGGGTGAATTTCTCCAGATGAGACCCATTGAGCATGACTTAAAACGAGACAGTAGATACACACTGGTATATCATTTGTCTCCATTTCTCATTGAAACCAAGTTTCTCAAAGATTTTGTCTACAAAGGCCCATTCCACCCTATCATAGGCCTTGGCCATGTCAAGCTTAAGGGCAATCCAGCCCTCTCTTTTAGATTTCATGTTTTTCATGTTGTGAAAGACCTCACAAGCCAGGCCAACATTATCCCCAATGCTTCTGCCCTTAATAAAAGCCCCTTGGAATGGGGATATGATTTTATTAATCAGACATTTAAGTCTGTTGGCCAGAATTTTGGAGATTATCTTGTACCCAAAGTTACAAAGGCTAATAGGCCTGAATTTTGAAGCATGGTCAAGGTTAGCTACCTTTGGGATCAAAGCTATATAGGTCTCATTAAACTCAGGGTTCAGGGACCCCAGGTTAAAGAAGTCCTGAACAAAGTCAATCACTGTTGACCCAATGGTCTCCCAGCACTTCTGATAGAAAATGCCCTGGAAACCATCAGGTCCAGGGGACTTGAGGCTCCCCATCTTCTTGACCACAGCCCATATCTCATCAGCAGTAGGCGTAGCAATGAGACTTTCATTCTCTTTGGGGGTGACACAAGGTTGAAAAAGATTAAGGATATCCTCATTGGTCTCTGGTTGATCAGAGGTGAAGATCTCCTTAAAGTATTGATTAAGAGAGATGCCCACCTCTGTTCTACCTTCCTGCCAGTCCCCCTCATTATTCCTAATCTTATCGATGTTATTTTTCCTCCTTCTGTATATAGTAGATAGGTGGAAAAATTTGGTGTTTCTCCCACCATCTTTCAGCCAAGTGTTAGAGGAATTTTGTTTCCAAAAATCCTCCTCTTTGATATACCAATCCTGGAGCTCATCTTTAAGCTTCTTAGCCTTAATATAGTTAACTGTACTTAAAGGCTTAGAAAGAACAGAATTGAGCTTGGCTTGGGTAGCCTTTATATTGGTGAAGATATTCCCAAACACATGCTTATTCCACAAATTGAGATCCTTCCTGGTCTTATATCCAGCTTGTTTATAAAGGTTCTATCAGGAAGATCAGCCTTTATCGAATTCCAAGCTCTCTCAATAACATCCATGCAAGCCTCATTTTTAAGCCACATATCAAAAAACTTGAAAGGTCTAGGCAACTTTTCTACTTTATTGTCCAAATTTATAAACAGGGAAATATGGTCAGAGGTAGCATTAGCCCAGGTCCTGATCTGGGCATTAGGGAAGGCAACTAGCCAATCAGGCGTGGCCAAGGCTCTATCAAGCCTTTCCAAGATGTGGTCTTGAGTCCTCCTATTGTTGCTCCAGGTGTATTTAGGGCCCTTGAAGCCTAAATCCACCAAACCCAGATCAGTTATGAGGCCATTGAACTCCTCCATGCTTTTTGTAATTTTACTTCGTCCCCCTATTTTCTCATCTAGACTAGCAATGGCATTAAAATCCCCAAATAAAATCCAAGGTCCAGGGATCAAAGGAGCTATTCCCCTTAGCTCATTCCAAACTTTATTCCTATTATGAGCAATATGTTCTCCATAAACAAAAGAAAAAAACCAAGGTTCTTTATGGAAATAATTGACAATTTTACCTGTAACCTGGTGTCGTGATGCTCCAAGAATCTCCAGTTCCACTCCTTCCTTCCACAAGACTGCCAAACCCCCACTCCTTCCTATCGCAGGAACAGCAAAAGACCCACTCAACTTCAGTTGTTTACTTAGCTTCTTTATTCCTTCTTGACTTGCTTTAGTTTCAGACAAACACATAATATCAACTTCGAACTTTCCCAACAGGTCCTTTAGTTGTTGAACCGCTATGGTGGTACCTATCCCCCGGCAGTTCCAGGCTTGTATCGTCATGGAGACAGAGGCGGCTGTGAAGGGACAGCCACCGCGAGCCCTGAGGGAGAAACTAACAGACCCTCACTGTTTGTGTTGTCCTCACTTTCTTTCTTGTTGTAGTCTTGCTTATTACTGCTCCCCTCCCTATCTACTTGTGTCTCCCCACCTAGTTCTGATTCTATACTTTCTTTGTCCTGAATCTTCCTGATCACTGTAGAATCTTCCATGGCAAGAGGTATGGGTTGTGCTTCAAACCCATCACTATCTTCCTCTAGGCCAGCCATATCTTGGGCCTCATAGTTGATAACTTCTTGTTTTGGGTGTTCATCCTCAAACTGTATCTCATCCTCCATATCTTCAGAGTTTTTCGTGTCCACCACCTCGTCCGACTCTGACTCCAGATCTTCTGAGTTTGTTATAGAGGGTTCTGAGGAGGTGTTCATACCATCTTCATCAGACCCCCCCTTGCTCACCTTGAGACTCACTCGACCCACTGGATACCGGAATAATTTGTGTTCCTATTGGGATGAGTCTATGTCCTTCTCCTCTGCTTCGCATTTCATCTGCTTGTATCTTTGCGCTTTTTGATCTCTTTACTGCCCCTCGGATGCTCCTTCTCAGCCATTTGTACTCTCCATCACCTGCCATGGTTTGATAAATTTCTATTTCCAGACTCCCCTTTCTTTTGTTGCCTGTTTTCCTTACTCCATTATGCTCCTCTTCATTTTCTTCCAGCTCTGTTAGCACATTTAAACTGGTCTGCACTCTATTCTTTTGCTTTTTGCCTCGAGATACCTTTGTCTTAAACCCTCTTCCACGCGTCGCTTTGCTTTGGAATTGAAACTCTGTATTTTGGTTTCGCACACTTGATTTCCCCTCTTTCTCATGTTGGATATCCTTGGGTTTGATGAGCTTTTCCTTGGAACTAGCTGAATATAGGTATTGTGGGTTTTGAGGGCGGCGTATCCTGCTACCTTCATCATGCTTCATTTGACTATGTTGTGCTCCAGGTTGCAAGACTCGATTCTTGGTCCCGATTTTTTCTTTTTGTGCGACCGATATCCAATCTCCTTTCCTATTTAATACCTCTGTTGGTGTTCCCCAGCCTATTAGATTTTCTTTAGTTTGGCCCATTTTGTTCAGCTGCCCTTCGAAAACAACCATCTGACCTCTTTCCTTATCTTGTCCAAGACCCAGCATCCCTGTCCCGTCTTTCTTTGGCCCATAACTCTCGGGCCCAACTATCCTTTCAAGCATAGGGGGTCCATTATGTTGAATTCTATCCGTTGTGGATGCATCTAGCTGTACACTAGCCATTGTGATTTCCATTCCCTGGTTACTTTGACTGAGGTTCTGGGTAGTAGCCGTTTTTTTGTCTCGATTAGCCTCTGGTTTCCCTGACGTGGCAGTGTTCCATGTTTCTTGCCTAGCTCTCATTCCATACCCTTTACCCCCAGTAGTCGGAGAAGCCGACATCTCTTCCAATTTTAGCTTCTGTGGCTCTCCTACTATGGTTACCCTTTGTTTCCCTGTAAAGGCTATGCCATTGAAGAACTGTTGTGCTTTCAGTTGATATGAGAAGAAAGGTTTGATGACTGTTGGTGTCCCTCCATACTTCGATATATCATATCTATGTTGTGCCCTGATGCGACAGTTGTATTGGTCATGCCCTATGATGCCACAGAAGTAACAGAAGATTTCAAGCTTCTCATATTTGAATCTTACTACCAGGCTGTCCCCTGTTTCCAGTTTGATTTTCTGCTCCTTTGTTAGTCGTTCTTTAATGTCCATCTCTATCCTCACTCTAGTAACAGGTTGGTTAAACTCTGGTGGGCATGAAAGATCAACTTCACACACTGACCTAAGTTCTGCTCCAATCTTCCACACATTTGCTTGATTTATACGTGCCTTCGGAAGATCCCATATTTGTACCCAAAACTTAACAAAATCAAAGTTATAATCCTCCATCCTGTGATCCCCCCTCCACTCCTTAATAGAGAGGATGTACCCATATATATTCCATGGCCCATTAGTAAGGACATGTGCTCGTTCACTCTCCTCTTCGAACGTTATTCGGATATGGTCTCTATCCACCATATCCAAGCAAACTTCTTTCTTTGTTTGCCATAGTCTATGCACTTCTTCACTTAAGTCTTCTAGCTGTATTTTGTGCCCTCCATATAACTTGCCCATAAGTGTGAGCGGTCCATTAACTTGATCTGGACCATTGATGCAATCCAGTTCAATCACCCTTTGTATTTTTTTCCTGAAGAACAGATTAAACATGTTCTGTTGAAGCTCCTCTATTCTCTTGTTTCCTTCTGGTATCATGTATGTATCTTGATGCTGTTCCATGCTAGTTTCCATCAATGCTCTATCAGAGATACAAAACTAGGTAAGAACCAGGCAAGTAACTAGGTCAGAATCTGCTCACTACTTAAACACTAGATCAACCTCCCAAACTAACAAAAAGAAATAAAGAAGAGGAAGCAAGGAGGTATCCTTCTTCCTAGTGGAGAGCTATGGACGGTGAGTCTAAGAAGGTTACAGGATATAAGAAAAAGCAAAGATTAGAATATGAAAAGAGAAACTCTGTTTTCGCCCACAGGAGAGGCCACCTTTCCTAACCTGTATTGCTGCTCTTTTAGTAACAAAAATGTTCTCTATTTCTCTCTTAAACCTTCTTCTCCAGTTATACAGTTTCTAATACCGCTACTAATTTCTAAGACCCTTGTGGTTCTATTATATGTTTGGAGAAGAGGACTATTCCGAGGTTATCAGTAGTACGAGTTTTAATCTCAAATGCTATTGTTGTGGAAGATTACAAATTGGCTACTTTGTTACGTATTTCTGAGAAGAACTTTTTGAGGAAGTATGTCACCAAATTTGAAAGCAAAGTTCTTGAGATTTTCAATGTGTACCAACGGAAGACAAATGGTTTATGACCTTGTTGCTGCAGCATCAGATGACCTTAGTGCTAGTTAACAAGAGTTGTCTATCCAGTTGGAACCAATTCTGAGGATTTAGGTTAACCTTAAACAGTTGAGTTTAAACATTTGGGTGAAAACTGAAATTAAACTTTTTCCTTATCCTACCAACCTTTTAGAAGGACATAAATTTCAAGGAGGTAGCATTTTTTTCATGGTGAAGTGAATCTAATAATTTGCAGGTGATCTTGATTTATTTTATACGCCAGGATGGCAACATTCAGAAGTTTGGTAGTAGAGACAAGTACTTGGAAGAGCAGTACTGTAAATGTGCTTCATTCTTTTGTAAGAGGTGGAGAGGGAAAATGGCCAGCTGCTTTGAAAGACAAAGGAGGGGACCCTTTTGATCGGAAGTAGTAGGAGATTGTTTCTGACGAGTCACAGAGGATTGCTGCAAATGTCTAAGGGCTCGTTAGCTGATATGAAAGTAACATCGGATGAATTGGAGGAAGCATTTATGCAGAAGGGCAGGGAACTCATTGAAGCTCGAAACATCATTAATTGCCTAGTTTAGGTGTGGAACTTACTAGGAATGACATGGTCAGATTTTTTGGCTCTTCAGTCAAGCTTTTGATTGGTGCATTATGGAGTATGGACTAATTGTTCTGAATGTAGGTGTGGTACTCTTTTGTAAGAGTTGTGTTCAAGTTTAGGATTGTTAAGGATATGATTTATCTACCAGTCCAAAAGTTTCCACTTTTGCAGAGAACTAAGCTAAATAAAAGCTGTTAGGAGAGCAAAGCTAAATAAAACTTGGCAGAGAACTAAGCTAAATAAAAACAAACATTGAGAAAGGCCCAGCATTTCTTCAATTTCCTACAATAGTTCCAACAAGTTTTGCTCCGACTTCAAAAAAATTAATAGATGGTACAGTTCATCAACTACAACTTCAAGAAACATAAACAAATAACTCTTCATTCTAAAGAAGATTTAGTTACAAGGCATGGATGAAAACTAAAACCGAACTTTCACTTTCCAACCACTCTTCAATCCTTGTGCCTTGTAAAATGTGAATATCATTCCTCCACCCAACAGCAGAATATCAACTTTCTCTAACAATGATTCTATCACACCAATCTTGGATGAGACTTTTGAGCCTCCTACAATAGCAGCAAACAACCTTTTTGGATTGGACACAGCTCCAACGAGATAGTCAAGTTCCTGAAACAGGGCAGAGGGGAAAATGTCAGAGTACATGCACAGATAAACACCAAAAACAACATCAAAATGTCAGAGTACATGCACAGATAAACACCAAAAATAGCATCAAAATGTCAGAGTACATGCCACATTTTTTAGAAAAAAATTCCCAGAAGTTGGCATTTACTAACTCTCAATCCCTCTTCAAGCTTGTGAATGAACAATACGAACAGTTTTAATTTTCTTCATCTCTCTCCTTGAGGTGAAGATAACTAGAAATGTCTTCATCAGAAGTCATCTTCTTCTCAATTTTTCTGTAACTCACAACTTCGTTGACACATCCAGCTAGCCTTGTATCATTCTCACTCACAGCCTCCAACGATGACAGAGGCAAGAGTTGAGATGTCCAACTCATGGCTCTTTAAAATTCCTAGAATCAAATCAGTCCGACAAACCGCCATTACTGGTCGTTT
The DNA here is from genome assembly GCF_015680905.1 of Coptis chinensis. Classification (NCBI taxonomy): domain Eukaryota; kingdom Viridiplantae; phylum Streptophyta; class Magnoliopsida; order Ranunculales; family Ranunculaceae; genus Coptis; species Coptis chinensis. The sequence goes on from NC_141458.1 coordinate 99,998,671, forward strand.
TTTACATCTATCATTTGGAGGTACCTTCAACAAGATTCATCTCGCAACCTTCCAAAAGAATGAGATGCCTCACTAGGCATACTGACCAAGCAAACACTTTGAGTGGTACAATGCTTACTCATAAATGTCATTCCAAACACTAAGGCAACTAATATCAAGTTTTAAGTTTACAACTTGGTCTAAAATCTAAACCATCGGATTTTATATAACGTTTTCAAAGGCAAGGGACTATGATCACACAATTCATATAGAAAACAGTTCCAGAGAAAAAAAAATAAACATAAGTAAATAAAAATATTAAATTCCATACTTTGTGAACTACTCAAGTTGAAGGAAAGTGGCAGTGGTGTTGTTCCAGAGCACTCTTGCTCCTTCCCAGTAGCACAAATCATAGGATTTCCTACAATGCTAAACAACAGAGAAACAGAATGATAAATGTTCAATACATTTTGCTTAAAAAACAGAAAAATCGTTCTCAAGTGTAACTCACTTAAATGTTCTGGCAGGAAATCTTTGTATAGGGCCACTTAAATTATTGTAAGAGAAGTCCCTGAAACAAAAATAACATAACCAAATCAAACCTCACATATATTCAAATTTCTATAAGAGAAATAACAATTACAGAAAAGCAACTGGTCCTGAAACCACAGTGGAGGTCAACTGGTCATAACACTTACAAAAAAGCAAGCTGTGACATGTTTACTAAGGACAAAGGGACTAGCCCGGACATACTATTATTGTTAAGCCTCCTGTTTCCAATTAAAAAAACATGAAAATAGTATGTTAAGTAATAATCCAAACTAAAAACCAGAACATTAAAACTTCAGATAAGATAACATTAGTTTTTCTATGCATTCATACTTACAAGTATTGTAGATTTTTCAAGTGGGGCCTAGAGAACTGGGAACTTCTCTAGTTAGAACAATATTAGAGATATCAAAAGTATGCAGATTCGCAAGCCTTCCGATCTCTTTTGGAATTGGTCCTGTAATGTTATTGTTCTGTAATAACCTGGAAAAAAAAATCATCAAAACCAAGTAAGGAAATTAACCATATACTTAAAAACTCACGATCAGCTAATTTTTAATGCTTACAAAATTTGGAGATTTGTCAAGTTGCCAATGCTGGAAAAAGAGTTCTAGAGAAGTTCTGGCTTGGAGTTGTTCTACAAAGTAGACCATTAAAGCAATTTCAGTCTGAGAGTTTGAAAGAAACCATTAGAAGAATAGCTATTCTTATGCACTTCGAACTTACAGTCCAATTACTAGATTCTCAGGTGAACAAGTAACCATAGCCCAACTACATGGATCAACTGAGTCTCTATCCCATTTTCCAAGAACATTTCTAGGATCTATCAGAGATTCTTTTATGTTCACCAAACCTTGCACTGCAAACAATTAAAACCATATATTAGCTAAATTGAATGCAATGTATAAAAATAACACAAACAGGTGGATTCAAACTTACCTTCAAAGTTTGGAGCGAAGAAGAGAAGAGTGTTTCACTAGAGAAGATTGATCTAATTTTGGAGAAGAAGGTTTAAGAGAGAAATAGAGAAATAGATTGATTGTTTTTTTTTGTTTCGGAGATTTTTCGTTTTTTTGTTTTGAAATTTTGCTTTTCCCGAAATTTTGTATTTTATATTTGGCTAATTGAGACTACCCATATCCGTAGGATTGGAAAAGATCGGTGGATTGGAGTCACTGTGCCTAGAATGTGGCTACATGAGGGCATCTCCAATGGGGGGTGTAAACTGTATAGAGTGGAAATTTTACACCCCAAATATAAAAAAACTCTCTCCAATGGGGGTGCTATACCGTAGGTAATAATGTATTAGTTACACCCCAAATATCAAAAAACTCTCTCCAATAGGGGTGCTATACCGTAGGTAATAGTGTATTAGCTAATAGAGAGGGTGGGGAATTCCCCCTCTCGCTATTAGTTAATAAAAAGCCCGGGCGACACTCGAACTGATGTCTGAGTGAAATAATTTTCGGACGTCACTTGGAGTAACGTCCCTTTCTAATTATAAAGTAATTTTTTAACTCGGACATCACTCCAAGTGACGTCCCAGTTTAAATTAAAGAGGGACGTCACTCCAAGTGACGTCCGAGTTTAAAATCTATTTTTTTTACACTCTTCCATTGGAGAGTATAGAGTGTGGATATTTATAAGCTATACAATAATATACAATTAGAGGTGTAAAATCCTAATGGCACCTACGTGGAGCCTAGGTGGAGGTGTAATTTTACACCCCCCATTGGAGATGCCCTTCTCCAATGGGGAGTGTAAACCGTATAGAGTGGAAATTTTACACTCCAAATATAAAAAAACTCTCTCCAATGGGGGTGTTATACCGTAGGTAATAGTGTATTAGCTAATAGAGAGGGTGGGGAATTCCCCCTCTCCCTATTAGTTAATAAAAAACCCGGGCGACACTCGAACTGACGTCTGAGTGAAATAATTTTCGGACGTCACTTGGAGTAACGTCCATTTCTAATTCTAAAGTAATTTTTTAACTCGGACGTCACTACGTCACTCCAAGTGACGTCCCAGTTTAAATTCAAGAGAGACGTCACTTGGAGTGACGTCCGAGTTTAAAATATATATTTTTTTACACTCTTCCATTAGAGAGTATAGAGTGTGGATATTTATAAGCTATACAATACTATACAATTAGAGGTGTAAAATCCTAATGGGACCTACGTGGAGCCTAGGTGGAGGTGTAATTTTACACCCCCCATTGGAGATGCCCTGAATATGCCTCTATCCCACCCATATATATATATATATATATATATATATATATATATATATATATATATATATATATATCGGATATGACAATATGATGCAAACATGTTCTATTTAGATGCCAAAAAATAGGCAGAGCTAAATCGTGTAAAATGACAAATTTATTGATGAATTTAACCATCGACAATTGAGTGGCATCGCCACGGGTTAAATTATAGTCTATATAATAAAACAACTTGGTCTTTAAGCACTTTGTGTGAAGTCTACATCGGACGGCTAATAGTTAATACAATCAGTACATCTAATTGTAGAGCGGCATGATTTAGACCACATTAGTCTAAGAATCCTATTTACATTAAAATTCTTACCAAAACCACCCAAAAAACTAAACCACCAAAACAAAGAAAAGCTTTTCTTCACCCCTGCCTTTTCCTTCTCTTCACACCGTAAAAACAACCATTTTCTTCACACAAAAACAAAACAAAAATACTCCCAAGCAAATACTCCGAGTTCAACTCTTCTTCACTAATTGGAGATAACTGGTACCCTCTCTATTCTTCGTTCTTTTTAATGATTATAATTTTTGTGACACATTGTTCTCTCCACCACTCCAAATACAAATCTACAAGGAACCAATGGAAGTATTTCCAGTGCAAATCTCATAGCATGAGTTAATACGATTATTAGTTGATTTTTTTTCAAAAGATCCACTTGAGTGATACACGACTGCTCTATTTCTAAAACACAGAAGTGATCAAATTTATCATCTATAAATAAGGTGATTACTAAGGTTGGTCTATTTTTCTACGATTTGAGTTGATTTCTTGCTTGCTTTGATTAACAGTTTTGGTAACTATATAATGATATCCCTATCTAGAACCATTTAATCAGTGTATATGGGTATGTTCATTGTGATCATTTTTAGATTTCTTATCTAGATAGATTAAACGATTTATCTAGATAGATTAATCTGTTTAATTTTTTCCATTTGCACTTATTATTGTGAAACTATAGTGCCAAGAGGGTAGTATTAAAATGGTTAGGAAGCTGCAATCTAAGGGGGAAAAAAGCATAAAAAATCAAAAGTCACACTATTACGAACGAATGGTATACCAAGTAGGAACGCTTCAATCCTAATTAAAGATCCTTTCACTTTCCATTTTGTTTTATTAGAATCATGGGGGCATGAGAGAGAGAGGGACTCAGAGATCAGAATTTTGAAAACGCATTTATTACTGTGTAACTGCAGTGCCATACTTCAGGTGCTATGCATGAATATTGGTGTTAACAAGCTGTTTTGCTGAGTGTTTGGTGATTTTGGAAGGCGTGAGGATGGCGTCAAGGATGGCGTCAAGAAAGGGTACAGGAAACTACGAGTGGAATAAGACTCTATAGCTGCTGTGATGACATATGGATTTTCGGAGTTACCATAGTTCGTGAAGCCTGGATGGTTAAAGTGTAACATATTGCTAGAACTCTCTTTTCTGTCAAGTACTGGGAATGAAGCAAACTTTGTTGCCATTGCTCTATTCTGTCTTCCCTTTTCTCAGGTACGACGTAAATCATTTCTTAGTTACATCGAAATGAGATTCTCAATTTTTCTACCCTTAAATATGTTCTTAAATAGTTAAACTACACTATGATTAATGTCCCTTTTTCTTTTTACTAAGGGAAAGCCTTTATGGTTGACCTTTTTAAAAATGACAGTGATCTATAAAGTTTTAATAATGGCATGGACGCCTGGTGGGTATTTACTTCATTATTAGGGTTTATTCATTTGTTTGTTTTTGAACATTTGTCGTAAAGGTATAGATCTTTCATTAAGTGAATGTGTTCAAGTTTATATATGGGATTAATTTGTTAAAAAACTTGCATAAAATCCGAGGTTGAATTTGTGGTTGAAAATACTGACTTGAGTACAAAATGGACCTTTCGAGTAGTAAAATATCAGTGAATGCATCTTTTTCTATTGAATAAGATTCCTTGGGATTAAACGACAGTTGTGAAGGCAAGAACATTTTAACGTCATTTCCTTCTAATTGTTCAAGTTTATTTCTATGCATAGAACAACAAAGAATCTACATTCATTTCGGTATGTATAGAGTGCAAAGACTTTAACACTTCTTTTGCAAGATTGAACTAATCAATGGAAGGTTTACGTATTGTTTATGCCTCATATGTCATAGCTAAAGAAATATAGATCAGAGGAAGATTTACTTTATTACTTTCCCTTTGCTTGCTAATTTTTATTAGCTTTTGGTTCCCCAAGCTTTTTAGTTTTTTTTTTTTTTGTTAATTAACTTTGTGTTTCCATTTCAGTGTTCCAGTCGCATTGAATCATCTTGGATCAGGTACTTCATTAAATTTTCAGGTAAATATAGTAGTTTTATTGTATCTTTCCCTTAGTTCATGTAATTGGAACCAAAATATGGGTTTCTGACATGTTGACACTTCCCATTAGTACCAAGCCACCTTGGTTTATATATACCAAAAACCATCAATAAACCAATTGTTGAAGTAATTAAGAAAAGAGTTCCTTTTTATATAATTTGGAGGTTTTGATTGTTGTTTAATTGATTTCTAATAAATAGTTCTTTTTGTTATAGGCACTTGAGTGACAGATTTTATGAAAGAAAGCCCAATTCACACATCTTGCCAATTCGATCTGCCAACGATGATAACCTGATTTTTGGGTAATATATTGAGACAATAACTATATTTTTGTTATAATAGATATTATGAACCATAGAAAATGCTCGTGTTGAATGTAATTTTTTTTTCTTTTATTTTCTTTCCCAAATATTTAGCTCTTACATTTTCTAAAGGTGTTGTATGTGTTGAAGGTACAATGTTTATATTGTATATGGAAAAATAAATTTGTCAGATGTGGTGCTATGGTGCTCATGTTTTAATCAAAATGCTAACTCTATTTTTCCAAGTTTTGTCTAAATGTCAAAAAAATATTAATAATAAAAATTGAAAACTCTTATGAATTTTACCTTTATATCACTAAAGTTACCCATAGTGACTCGAGTTACACCACGGATTAGCTAAGGACTCGAGGGTATCTGTCACACCCCAAATTTTCAGAAAATTCAAAATAGGGAATTATCCAAGATGTAATTATCTCAATCGTCACCTTATTCAATAATCTGAAAACCCAGGATGAAATGAAACCCTAATAACCCATTATCAAATATGACAATAATCATCTTAGATCAAGCTAGATAAAAAGAACGACTTAACTCTTCATATACGAATTCAAGAATTGCTAACCAACTCTTTTACATCTGTTTGAAATCAAGACTTTATACTTCATAAAACTTATACCAGTAAGACTCCAAGAGCGAATCCAAATCACGTGTCCTCATCTATTGCACTCCACCATCTATGTTTCCAAGAACACACCCAAGTTGCAAAACAAAGCAAACATGGGTCAGCAAATTGAATTTGCTGGTATGAGTAAGACTAAAAATATAAAATAGTAAAGCAGTATGTTCAATCTTTCAAATCAAGAAATATACTATTACAATCATTTCAACTTGGAAGACAATTTTGTTCCGTATTCTCAAAATGGCATGCAGTTTCTTCCCCAGTAAGATTTCAACCCCCAATATACATTTCCAAGAAATCTCATATAACAGTATTCATCATTCTCACTTTTCAAAATAACTCATAATATAATTACCACTTACATTCCACTTATTACATACACATATGATAACTTATTTAAATATGAGTTTGATACACTTTACCTTTAAGCCAGCACGTCGTCTTAGGGTAGGACAACGTCTCTGCATAAAAAGTTAATAAGTCCTACCCTCTTGCAAAACAAAGTTAGATTTCCCAACCGTAATTATTTATAGTATACATCTATTTCGCTCTTACTGCAACTATCATGGGTATATATAATCTAGCATAATATATCGCCAATATTAACATTCATGTCACACCACCATATTCATTATATCATAATATATCACCAATATTAACTAACATTCATATCACACCACTATATCTATCATATCATAATATATCACCAATATTAACTAACATTCATATCACACCATCATATCCATCATATTACGCTAACCATATTCACATTCCTTTGTAAGAAATTATATGCATCATATCATAATATATCATCAATCATATCGAACAACTCGCTCATACTTAAAGCCAATATTTTTCTTAAAAACCACTCGTCTACTTATGAGAATGAGAAAAATATCACAATCAGGGAATACATTCATCCCTTGTGAGTATCAACTCATACAAACCACGCATATATTTCTCATAAGAAATCATGTACATCATAATACATAAATATTCATATGCAATAATTAAGTCACACGTAAAATCAATATTTTACTCTGCTTATTAATTATCTCGTTGACTCATTTATTAAAAGACACAGCCCAACCTTTAGTTCCTATTCCATGATTTGCACTTCACACATTTGCCAAATCACACATATCCGTGTGCCTCACTCACACTGAGTACCACTACAAGACAAATGTCCCAAGCAGGGATATCACCTCCAGGAAATATATTTCCATCTTGTAAACTCGTAACTTGTAAGTCACAACCATCTCTGGGCTTTCCATACACAAAATCATAAAGCCACTTTTAGGCATAACAAATATCAGGTAATTCATGGAACATTCAATGAATATCTTGGGTCATTTCCGCCACATTCAAAAATACCCATCATAATACTAATAGGTCATTCATGGCACATTCAATGAATACCTTAGGTCATTCCCGCCACATTCAAGGAATACCCATCATAACACTAACAGCCCATTCATGACACATTCAATAAATACCTTAGGTCATTCTCGCCACATTTAAAGAATACAGACCTACATTCCCGTACATTCAAGGAATACAGCCAACCCGTAAGGTGAATGCCTTAGTTCCTTGATAAGAGCCCAAAATTGTAGTTTTAACCCCTTAACAATAATACTTTTAGACCAATTATGCGAGTAATAAATAAGAGTTAATGCTAATTACTTGCTTTTATGTATTTCAGGCATTGAATTCAATTATGTGCAGAAATGTGCCACTTTGGTGATATAAAGGAGCAAGGGTTGGTTGCTAAGAAGTTTTGTGATTAAAGGCCAAGATTCAGGGAGAAAAAGCCTTTGTAAAGCCCGGTTAGAAGCTGAAAAGTCAGAGTCAACGCGGGCAGAAACAACACACAAAAGTCAGTAGAACTTCCGAGTACCGTATATTTAGACTTAGGCCTCGAATTGGGCGTACCTTATGTCAAAACGATCGGCTCGGAAAGCGCTTTCTAATGGTCTAAACCTTGACTCAATCAGAGGAGCAAAAGTGGATGAAAATCCTATTGAAGACAAAGCCAACTGAAAAGGGCCCTATGGACTTAAGAAATTGGGTTTTGGGCTCGATTTTCCTGCCCAAAACATGGACCCTCAGCCCATGCACGAATATGTGGATCTGGTCTCTTCCATTTCCACACACAAGACTTAGCTCTTAAGAAATAAATTAGCTTAGGATAGAAAGTAGCCATGAGAGTAGCCATTAAAGCTTAGTTCTAGATCTAGTTTTTTTTCAATTAATTAATTAATTAGTTGTTATTCTTATTTTAATTTCAGTATTGAATCATTGTTTATCATTCATTAGATAAATAAAATAGTTAGTTCTTGATAATTTTGATTTTTTTATTTAAAATTTCTTAGATCTAATTTCAATTCTTAGTCGTTAATGATTTCTTAGTTGTTAATTTAGATTTCAATTATTGTTTAGTTGAATTTAATAAAGTTAGAATCTTTATATTATGTCTTATTCAATTTCATATGGAAATGATAGTTTGATGAATCAAAGCTAAACCTCCATTAGAGGGGTTTGATGAAGCTTTAATGAAAACTTGATTGTGTAGTATAGAATCGTTGTAAGAGTCTATTCCATTCTAGAAGGTCGTTGATTTGCCATGAGAACGGGTGGGCGGGCATCCTCACATGCTAGTTATGAATTGGTAGAGATGCCATTTATAATTAATGATTAGAACGACCAATTCTTACCGTAAGAACTGGATTACAACAATCTATGCTAGTTTCTTAAGTTGGATTCAAGGTGGATTCAATTTCCCCCTAATTCTTATTATAGATTCAAACTTTAGTATTCCATAGCATTTCATAGTATAATTTGTAAAACTCTCATTGACTTTGGTAGGATTGATAGTCGTAGGAAACTTGAATGCTAAAGAACTAGGAGTGGAACGAATCTTCTATTCCAACTCTACTTCAATAGTATCGAGAGTAGAAATCTTTGATAATCACGAGTATAGTTCAGTTTTAGTTTTACTTGCGTTTAGAGTTTCATTGCTTTATTCATTAGTAAAACTATCAATTTCACTATTATCAAATGGCGCCACTGCCATCTTAGTTCACTTTAGTATTGTTTTCTATTGAATTGTTAGTTTTCCAAAGTCCCATAACCCACCCACCCTTGTTTGATTCTCACTGTGGTTGTCCATTTCAGCATTGAAAATTTTCTTCGCAGAATTACACGGAGCGCGACCCGCGCCCAAGCGCCTGGAACTCCACCTTTTAGTTGAGCATGACCCTCGCCTTGCCAAGGAAAAACACGAGCGCCCCCCGCGCTGAAGCGCCTAGACCTCGAGGTTTTCCCTGAGCGCGACACGCACCCTACCAAGGCTAAATTGGAGCACGACCTACGCCCAAATGCCTGGAACTCCAGCTTGAACTTGAGCGCTACCTGCCCCCTACCTAGGCTTATTCTAAGCGCGACCTGCGCCCTCTGCTGAAACTGCCCGATTTCCACAGGTTTGTTTCAAATTCCCATTTCTTCATAGTTTTTAGTGTTCTAACTAGTTATACACACTGAGCACGCGTAAACAAGACGCTATTCATAAGCGAAGCAAGGAGGCATTCAGGTACTCTTTTCTTCCACACCTCGCATCTCCTGTTAGAGGTTCATACTAGCATATCAGAATTGTTTGGAGTGTTGTTGTGTTCGTTAAGATTGGCTTAGCCTTGCATGAGATTAAGGTCAGGCCGAAGAAAAACGCCTAATGTAATCAACCAACAATGTCAACAAACACTCCTTTCTAGTATACCACTCACTACACCTCTAACTAATATACCACACACACCACCTGAAGTAATGGCTGAAGAAAGAGAGTCTCCTCTTTCTGACTTTTACAAAGCCTTGAACGATAGCCCTAAATCTTGCATCATTCTATCAGACCCAGTGGGGGATTTCCGAATCCCCCCAAATATATTTAATTTGTTACCCATTTTTCATGGGTTAGATGATGAAAAGCCTTATCAGCACATGCGTAGGATTGACCAAGTCCTTACTACATTCCACCATCCTACGGTTGGTGCTGAACAAATTAAACTAAGGGTATTTCCATTCACTTTAGCCCGATAAAGCGGCGTCTTGGTTAACCCAAAGCCCAAATTCTCAAATTGGACTCGTGGGCTAAACTTGTTCAACTATTTATGGAACATTTTTACCCATCACTGAAGACCGATGAAATGCTTTCCAAGATTCATTTCTTTTGACAGAATCCTCATGAATCATTTTCAGAGGCTTGGAATCGTTTCACTGATCTACTTATAGAGTGTCCACACCATAACCTCGTGGGCTTGACATAATGAATGGGGGTAGTTTCCTAAGTAAGGGAGCCTCAGAGGCTTATAAATTTTTAGAAGATCAAACTAAGCGTAATAATAACTGGGGGGGGGGGGGGGGGTAGTGATGATATCTCCCGCAACGCTAGTTCTTCTACAACAGTTAAAGCCGCAGGTATGTTTGAGATGAAACCCGATCCGAAACTTAAAAATTTAATCAAATCTCTAACTAAAAAGGTAGAGGCTATTTCTGTTCAACAAACGCCTATCCCCGTCATGAATGTCAACTCCAATCCATGTAATTTTTGTTTGAGTCTAGAGCATCCCGACTCCTATTGTCCTTTCGCCTATGAACAACAACAATCACAACAAGATAGTGTTTGTTCCATTAATAGCGAACCTAACGCAGCTTGGCGACAAAATCCCAACTTTGGTTGGTGAAATAATCAACAACCTCCAAGGTTGTTTAACCCAAATGTTAGGCCAACAAACAATTACAACCAAGGTCCACCAAGGCAAGGACAAGGTCAGGGTAATTATAATTATAACAACCAAGCTCAACCACGACAAGGACAAGGTCAGGGTAATTATAATAATTATAACAATAATAATTATAATACTAATAGAGGTATCGTTCCAGTAAATAATAACTACCAAAATCCACCCATTAATAATCAACGTGACATAGTTCCTATCACACAACCAATAGCAAATACTACTCCACAACCGAATCGTTTTGATACCTTTATGCAATCTCAACAACAGATTTTACAAGCCATCCAACTTTCCTTATAGCAGTTAGCTCAAGAGAAAGTACAACCCAAAGGTGTGTTTCCAAGACAAGCGATACCTAATCCTAAAACACCAAACACAGCCTTTGAGGTAAACGGTAATACTAGTAACGAAAATGTAAATGTAGGTGAGATAAATTCCATCACCACTCTCCGTTTAGGCAGAGTGGTGGATAACAAAGTAACTATGTCTATAGTTACCCCACCAGTAGTCCCTACACTAGATATTACACTAGATACCGAAACAGAAACTAAAGATCCTACCCATGTAGAGGTACCAGTTAAACCACAACCTAAGAAACAGAAAAGCAAGGTTAACCATCCTGTTGATCCATATGCTAAATATAGAGAGAAACCATCATTTCCTCAGAAATTAGCTATGTTAAACAAGGATACAAATTTTGATGAGATTAGGGAAGTTTTTAAAAATCTAACGATAAACTTACCTTTTCTTGAAGCGATTAAAAAGTTACCTCACCATGCTAAGTTTCTTAAAGAGTTGTGTACTACTAGGCGTAAGACAAAGATTCCTAAAGACGCCTTTTTAACTGAACAGTTTACAACTTTAACGGAACACAACAAAATCGTTAAGTACAAGGACCAATTCGCCCCATCTTTGTAATGCACCTTAGGGGATACTCACACGACCAACTGCTTTATTAGACCTCGGGGCGAGTGTTAACTTACTCCCTTATTGTTTATATAAACAAATAGGTCTACAGGAAATGCAACCTACAACAATGACGTTGCAACTAGCTGATAGGTCTATCAAGTATCCTAAGGGTGTAGTGGAAAACGTGCTTGTTAAGGTTCAGGATTTCTACTATCCTTCGCGGATTTTGTTATCCTCGATATAGAAGTCGCTAACAATTCGTTCCGATCATTTTAGGGTGCCCTTTCTTGGCAACTGCCAACGCACTTATAAACTGCCGCGATGGTTCGATGTCCTTGTCTTTTGGCCATCTTTTCGTTGCGGTTAACATTTTTAAAACGAACAAACAATTGCCCTATATGAATATCGATGGAGAGGTTAACATGATCGAGAGCTTAGCTCATGATTATTTCAAAACCATGTTTCTGAATGACCAGATGCACAAATTCCTTTCCTTTGGAAGTTCCAACTTCAACAAATACTCCTTGGACGTAGAGGAAATTGAGGAAGATTTCCTTCAAGTCTTTTGCAACACTTCCTTGCCACCTCGCGAGTCCCACCCTGCCAACCTCCATTTATCCCTTGACGCTATGACGGAATATGAATTTTTCACCCTCTACTCCCAGTGATTCTTTTGACCCACCTATTAAGGAATGTCTGGCATATCTCAAGGCTTCTAATAATCTAGACCTGAGAGCTCTAGCTAACACTCATTCATCTTCCCTCACCAATATTCCCCACCTTCCACCCTTTCAAAGGAACCTGGAGTTTGCGCTTGACCCTTTTGTTTCTTCTATACTTAATGATTTTCTAAATCCTCTTAATACAGAAATAATTCCCAAGGGAAAGGCACTTGACACCTTCATTTTCAGAATTGAGACGGTTCCCACCTACACCATGAATGAGTTTTGTGCCAAACCTACATTCTCATTTCTTCTATTTCTTACGTCTAAAATTCATTCATATCCACCATATCTTCCACAAACATCCATTTTCTCATGATCATTCAATTGGACACCCTCTCGTTCAAAGGCAAAAAAGAAGGTGCATGCGCGGTTACATTCTAGATCCATCAGACTTCGCTTTAATTTCAATAAGTTGCGTTGTAGAGAATTTTGGGGCTTGATTCTGTTTGGGAGTGCATTCCATATTATTTATTTATGGAAAGACCCTCAACTCTTTAGGTTGTTGATATATGGAAAACTAAAAGGTATATATATATATATATATATCCAGTTATTTGTTAAAGTCTCGAGTATCTGACTATAAACGGCTCATTTTGTTGTTTGGTGTCCTTCCTTATAATTTCATATATTGGTAAGTGCACCACTCAGGTAACCGAGCCCTCCTTATGGAGTGTGTGGCTATAAATACCGAATCCTAAGTCCACGTTAAACATAATTCACATTTCCCACTCTTGCATGTTTTCTCAGATTTTGAATCATGTTCTTCTATGGTGTGAATTATGCATTTATTAATTTATTATTTTTCTTATATTAAATCTTATTCATAAAAAATAAAAATTGTTAAAATTATAAAAATAGTAATTTAGGAAGTCTCGGGAATCCGACTTTAAAAGACCCGCTTTTAAACCAAATTTTCTAAACTTCATTGCCAAAAATTTGTTTGGGGGTGGGGTGTTCGTTTCTGTATTAGATTGTTCAACTTTCCATTTGTGTTGCGTAGGCCGTTTAATTGTATTTTGATTCAAGTTGACATTATCTATGAAATTAGAGTTCATTCGTTTGCAAAACTTAGGTCACGCACGCACTATGAGGTATTCCCATCTTCTTATATGTCATCCACGGACGGAATAGAATGTTTTATGGATCATTGGATTGGAAATTCTCTCTTGATCATTTCCATAGCTCATTCGCAAAAATTGGACCGGCAGCGAAGCGGAAAATTTAGTTTGAAGTTGCGCAAAAAATCGAAAAATCAAATTGGGCTTGGGCCCAATCTCGCGCACACGTGCAACACATGTGTGTCTCCATCTTCAACATAACAGTCGCGATTTCACCTTCCAAAACCGCCATTACCAAATTCAAAACCATAACCTAAAATAAATATAAAAAAAAAAAAAAAAAATACAGCCACGCCCAAATTCAAAACCTTACCCAAAACACTCCCACCACCATCCCCAACATCGAAAATTAAGAGAAAAACCAAAAAATATTTGAACTGCCGCACAACAGCTGTCCCACCACCATCGTTTTATTTAAGTAGGGTTGTTTCACATCGTTTCCTACACCACATACAAACCCCCAAATCAATTCAAAACTTTCAATGGCTCTAAGAAGAAGAATTCTTCCGGAACAAGCTTTTACGGCCGACCGCTTCGCACCATTTTTTCATGATGAGATGATTAGGAGGAATTGGAATAGGTTGTGGTACTCAACAAATAATTTCTATCACTTCGATTTGGTCGAACAATTCAATAAGAAGAGAGAGTTAGATGGTCAGAAAGTTTTCATGAAGGTGGCTGGGGTTAGGAGAGAATTATCGAGAGAGAAGTTGGTTGAGATTCTAGGCATTACGCCTGAACAACACCTCGACGCCACCATGCAGGAATCCCAGTATACTGGAGTTCCTACAATGATGAACGACACTCTCATGGAAGGTCAATATAATCCGAATTCTCATTGTGCTCGACAGTCATCTCTGCGAACCAACCAACTGGCTGTAGCTCATTGGATTGGTAAGAACGTCATTGGGAAGGAGAAAGTGAGCGATATCGGTTTGACATGTCTGCACGTTATCTGGATATTCCAAGAGAAGAGGTATGAATTCGGTATCCTCGAGTTTTTGATAAATATGATTAGAGGAGTTGGGAAGAGTATTGCACCATTCCCTGCTTTAATTACGAAGATAATGTTGTCTTGAGGGGGGGAGGGGAGGGAAACCAAGAACTGAGCGGAATATGTTGAAATTGCATTCAAATGAAATTATTTATACGGAGTGCATCCAAAAGACTTGGATGTTGCCGGAGGATAGGGTGGTTGATTCGGATGAGGAAATGGAGGACATGACATGTTTGGATGAAGATGCCTTGGAAAAGTGTACGTATGAGTCAGAACGCATGTCAATGTTGCATACTAGCGTGCGTTGCATTTATGCTATTTGTGAAGATGTACGAGATAGGCAGATTATAATTCGAAATAAACAAAAGAACCTTCAGACGAGTTTTGAAAACCTCGAAAAAGGGTCAGGAGGATCTCTTGTATAACATGGAGACACTCCTTCAGACAATGCGCAATATGTAGAGATGAATGCAGCAATGGAAGCATAACGCCTGTTCCAAGTAGAGATTCTTCGACGCATGCCACCCCTGGAAGGTTCTGTTTTAGATGAGTCTGAGAGGCATGAACATCGTCGTCAAAGGACGGATGGCTCGGGCCCTTCTTCATCCCAGGCCCAATCTCCATCTCAGGGTCCATCTTCATCACGTGGCTAGGTGTTTCAAAAATTTGGTGTTTCGATGTTATTTAGTTGTTTTTATTGTTTTTATTAGTTCGGATATTAAGTTTTTTAAAATTCAGTAGTTAAATTTAAATTCGGTAGTTAAAATGTTGTTTGAATTTCATTTTTTAATATAATATGGTTCTTTTCAAATTGTGCATTATTTTTATTGTTAATCCCACCTTCTCGAATTGTTTGGGGGTGGTATTAGTTAGTCTAACATGATTTTTATATGATCCACATTTTTATTATATAATTTTGCAATGATTGTTGGGAATATTGTCGATATGGGCATGGCTATGAATATATATTGTGATATGATGAAATCCCATGAGTTAGGGAGTTTCTATCCTAAATTCAACCTAAAAGATATTAGGTTTGTTTTGGAATAGAGAATATGGGTTGTTTCCATTTTCGGTTTTGGAAATTTTTTGTTTCCGGCAATTGCCTTAAAACTTGTTGGTAACTTCCCGATTCGTTTTAGCAACTTAAAACCTATAAAAACTTCATTCATTCTACACTCACAACCCACACTACACCTCACTTTCATCTCTCACCTTTAACTCCCATGGTTCCCATCTTTCTTATCCATTTTAGCACTATCGGCATTTCGGGCTTCGGCGCCTAATGGAGCGACTGCGACCCTAGGCAATCGCCCGATAGAATTTCAACAGAGCGCGACCCGCGCCCTACCAAGCCCTTAGTTGAGCGTGACCTGCGCCCACAACACTGAAATTCCAGTTTTCATCCTGAGCACGATCCGCACCCATCCCAGGCCCAAAGTGAGCGTGCCCTGCACCCAAGTGCCTGGAACTCGAAAATCACCAAGGCGCACCCCGCGCCTTACCCAGGCCTAGGTGGAGCGCACCTCGCACCCAGAACCCCGGGGCCAAGAAAAATTCCACTTTTTTGTGGGTTGTTCCAGGATCCTTCACAGCTATTCCAGCGAGTTTATTGGGGATGACATTCCCTCGTATCATACCGGAACAATCTTTTGAAGACTTGTTCCAAAGTGACACCTACGGTGTGTGGTTTCGCGAAGTGATCATTCTAGCAGGATGGGAGCCGCTATTGGTAAGTCCTGATGAACTTTA
Organism: Coptis chinensis; assembly: GCF_015680905.1. NCBI lineage: Eukaryota > Viridiplantae > Streptophyta > Magnoliopsida > Ranunculales > Ranunculaceae > Coptis > Coptis chinensis. Next base: position 100,015,046 of record NC_141458.1, read on the forward strand.
TTCTCCCGCACTTACATCTTATTTTTATGATAATTGTAAGTTCTTTGATAGACCAGATGGAGAACAAGTGTTCTCCATCACCATTGGGGATGAACCAATGGAAATTTCCAGGTTCTTGATAGCCTTTTGTGCTTGGACTTGCTATGCCGGCCGAAATACAAGACTCATGGGCCTATTTGGTAGATAATATGTACATGTATAACTATGATGATTTGCATGAGCATTACGGGGTAGGAATCTTTAGGATAGAGGACCAAGGGGATTATAATGTCGCCCTTGGTAGCCAGTCTATGAACGTGGGCACTGTTATGTTTTGGATCATGCTAAACATTAGAGGGGAATGGCGTTATTCTTTTATGAATGACGAAACTTGTGATATTTTCCTTGCTTTAGCTGGGGGACGTACACTCTATGATATTCCCCAGACCCTAATGTCTAGTTTAGCCCGAGCCCTAGCAAGAGGCAAGAGTACCTTCTTATGCCTGTTTTAATTTGCTGTATAATGCTATGTTTCTTCCCTATTTTTTGTGCCCGTTTCACGGATTGGGTTGGGGTCGACATTGCGAGACCCACCAATTGTATTATTCGATCTTTCCGTGCAATGACTTAGCAAGGGTGGAGGATACAACCTCATCAGGTTGCGCCTTACACCCCATCCGACCAAGTGGCGTTTGACAGGTTAGCTATAGTAGACGATAAGTGGCGTGAAGCCTAGAAAATTACCATGGGAGTTAAGCTTAGTTTTTATTTCAGTTAGTGTCTGCTTATATCCCAAGCAATTTGTTTCTCATTAACCCCATAACGGGTGGAACTCTTATAGAGTTGCATCGGTTTTTCTTTTCTATATTAGTATGTTTAACCTGGTTTTGCAGATGTTCCAGAATTTCACGCGTTTCCATGGTATTTCTCTACCCTATTTATTTAAATACTTTGAGGACAAAGCATGCTTCTTGTTTGGGGGGGGCATAGAAACACATGTAATTAAAGAATCTGTTAGGATATAGATATGTATAATATGCACTTGTTTTCTAGTTTAAAAAAAAAATCTAAAATTTTAAAAATATAAATAAAAAGTATGCTATACACTTAGGAATATTGGTATTGTTTTCTTTCTCTATGCTCTCAATAATCTAGAAGTCTCACGTAGCTTTTGCATTAGAATAGTTTTTAGAAACTTAGGCTAATATATAGGTAATAATCCTTGCATCTATCTATAAATATGTTACATAAGTATCTATGATTGTTGGTAGTAAGCTTCTGAAATCTAGGCTAGAGTACTTATTCTACAAATCCTGTGAGAATATAGCCTAAAGCCTTATATGAGTAAACATTTGAGAAATGACACAAGGGAGAAGTAAAATCCGGATAGAGAAATCACACGTCCACTTGCTTGATTACTATACCATATCCTAAGCGAGAATTTAGGCCCTCTTTGGATTGATATAGCCAGAAATTCAAACCTATGAATTATTTTCCGTTAGTCGCCTCTCTGAGCCTTTTATAAACCGCAAATCCTTTACCCTGTTACAAAACAAAACAAAATAAAAAAATCAACCTACCCAATTCTTTGAATAAGTCTGAGAATAGAGATGAAGAATAGAAAAGAGAAGAACCTTTGAAATCAAGAATTCGTTAGTCTCTTCAGATGAGAAAAGTAAGTTTCCATCCAAATAAAAAATAATAATAATAATAATAAAATAAAAGAAAATAAAGAGTTAGAACTCCAAAAATAGAATCAAGGAGTCAAAAGCCAAAGAAAAAGAAAAAAAATATGGCTAAGGATGGAAACAAAGTGTAGAAGCAAAAGTAAAGAACAAGGGTTTCTCTAGTTGCATAATATGAAGCATTTATTATTCAGACTTGTCCGTTTTGAATATCCATTCCCTTCCTTCTTAAACCATCTCCTAATCCCCGCAACACCTAATAAAGACCTCTAGCTCAATTAGGAATAGGATAGTGTGATAGTAAGTGGCAGATGTGTTTGATCGACTCCGACTTCCTTGTGTGTCATTGAGATTGTAAGATAAAGTGTGCCCACTGTACACTGGAGTAGCGAAACTTAAGCGGAAAAATCAGAGTGGTTTTTGTCTTGACATTTATGTGAGGACCTACTTAAGGACGCTATTCCGAGTTTTCAGAAACGGGCCTACTAGTACATCTCATAGTATTACTCATTGTATATATGTTTATTCGTAGATGATTGATTATTATGCATATATTAGCTTACGTTTCGACTTGATTATTCTGTATTCATTGCTAGTGAGATGTATAAATAATTGAGACATAGATAAGGAAACAATAGTTTTATTTTTGAGTCGTTGTAGTATACATGAAGTTTGTGAGTACCTTCACTGGAAAACTCTCACGAGGCTATAACTCATCCACTAGGAAATTCCTAGTGGTTTAAGGCCTTGTTGCATATGGTCAATCCAATCGCACTCGGTGAAATGAGATTAGTTAGAACTCCATTTTTGGTCACTTATGCTAATTTCTCATATTTGCTTGAGGACAAGCAAAATGCTATTTGGGGGGTGGTTTGATAAGAGCCCAAAACTATAGTTTTAACCCCTTAACAATAATACTTTTAGACCAATTATGCGAGTTATAAATAAGAGTTAATTACATGCTTTTATGTATTTTAGGCATTGAAGTCAATTATGTACAGAAATGTGCCACTTTGGCAATATAAAGGAGCAAGGGTTGGTTGCTAAGAAGTTCTGTGATTAAAGACCAAGCTTCAAGGAGAAAAAGCCTTTGTAAATTCCGGTCAGAAGCTGAAAAGTCGGAGTCAACGCGGGCAGAAACAACACATAAAAATCAGCAGAACTTCCAAAGACTATATCTTTGAACTCAGGTCTCGAAATTGGGCGTACCTTATGTCAAAACGACCGGCTTGGAAAGAGCTTTCCAATGGTTCAAAAGTTGGCCCAATCAGAGGAGTAGAAGTAGATGAAAAGTCTGTTGAAGTCAAAGCCAGCTGAAAAGGGCCCTGTGGACAGAAGAAATTGGGTTTTGGGCTTGATTTTCCGACCCAAAACATGGACCCTCACCTGATGCACGAAAATGTGGATCTGGTCTCCTCTATTTCCACACACAAGACTTAGCTCTTAAGAAATAAATTAGCTTAGGATAGAAAGTAGCCATGAGAGTAGCCATTAAAGCTTAGTTCTAGATCTAGTTTTTTTCAATTAATTAATTAGTTGTTATTCTTGTTTTAATTTCAGTATTGAATCATTGTTTATCATTCATTAGATAAATAAAATAGTTAGTTCTTGATAATTTTGATTTTGTTATTTAAAATTGCTTAGATCTAATTTCAATTCTTAGTCTTTAATGATTTCTTAGTTGTTAATTTAGATTTCAATTATTGTTTAGTTGAATTTAATAAAGTTAAATTTTTTATATTATGTCTTATTCAATTTCATATGGAAATGATAGTTTGATGAATCAAGGCTAAACCTCCATTAGAGAGGTTTGATGAAGCCTTGATGAAAACTTGATTGTGTAGTATAGAATCGTTGTAAGAGTCTATTCCACTCTAGAAGGTCGTTGATTCGCCATGAGAATGGGTGGGCGGGCGTCCTCACATGCTAGTTATGAATTGGTAGAGATGTCATGTATAATTAGGGATTAGAACTACCAATTCTTATCGTAAGAACATAATAATTAGATTACAACAATCTATGCTAGTTTCTTAAGTTGGATTCAAGGTGGATTCAATCCCATCCTAATTCTTATTCTAGATTCAAACTTTAGTATTCCGTAGCATTTCGTAGTATAATTCGTAAAACTCTCATTGACTTTGGTAGGATTGATAGTCGTAGGAAACTTGAATGCTAAAGAACTAGGAGTGGAACGAATCTTCTATTCCAACTCTACTTCAATAGTATCGAGAGTAGAAATCTTTGATAATCACGAGTATAGTTCAGTTTTAGTTTTACTTGCGTTTAGAGTTTCATCGCTTTATTCATTAGTAAAACTATCAATTTTACTATTATCATTCCTCTCTAAGGCGACTTTTCATATGACATCATTAGTCATAAACATTTCTTTTCATCAAATAGGTGTGGAGAGATCTAAAGGTGTGGGGGACACATTAAATTTTCACCGGACACTTTACACCGGATTTTAACATTCAAGAATTCTCATTTATTATAATATTTTTATCATAAACTAAACATCGTCTTAGCAATAGAATCATTACTAAATATTCCAAACCCAATAACCAATCAACTCACCTCATTATCAATTATATAAATCACAAATATCAAAATTCTCAATTATGAATAACACGTTAATTAAATGCCTCATGAATACTTTTTAAACAACCACAATCACGTACACAATTAAGTACTAACATTGTTCACATATAGTTATCACAAAAACTAATATATAATATATAATATAGTGTAGTGGCTGCACTTTTGCTCAAAGCTGCCTACGTATCCAAATCTTTCAAGATTGGAATCAAGCCTTCGTAGTTCTTATCAGCCACATTGTTAAAGTCAAAGTCCATCAGTGCCAACAGATATTATTGCATGATACCACGTTAAATCTTTATTAGATAGTGACAAACATGTTTATATAGATTTTGACAACATTCTATTATTAGATTTGTCCACAAAGTTCAATATGTCAAAAGTCAAACTTGGTCAACCAGTCAAAGGGTAAATCAGTTAATCCAAAACTCATCCCATAACCCATTAATTAAACAATGAACTCATAAGTCCTAAACTGACTTGGCTAGCTTGACCCGGTTCAATAACTTAAGTCTTAACACAGCCTATAAACAGATTAAGCCCAACTAGAAATAGTTTTTATAAACCGATCCAACCCTCACAACTTTAAGCCCACAATCCAAAAACTAAGACCCAAGACCCAACTAAAAGAAACTAAAGCCCAGCCCACTTAAAATGAAGGCTTGCCCAAAGAAACCAAAACTTAAAATTTCCGGTCCAAGCCCAACTAAAAAGACTTTAGAGCCTGGTCCAATTAAGAGGTCATCTTCTACCTCCTTCTTCCTCCTCAAGTGCCTACATCACCACTGAATCAACCACCACCAATCTCACTACCCACCACACCAAAACCGTTCGGTTTTTCTCCCCCTCAAAAACCAACTTTTGACACAACCAAAACTAAATTCCATCACTCCTCAAAAATCTATTTTGACGCCATTAACGCCCCCTTCGGAGCTTCAACAACACCCATACAATTAAACAACCAAATTAACATTCAACAACCATAGTTCACCCAACAACACAATTTACCTATACAAACCCGACAATTAAACAACCGATTCTAAACCCGACATCACCCATAAACCAACAATCCACAATCAATTCAAATTGAGAAATATCGCATAATATATAGATCGACCAAGTAAATAACAATAACCCTTAATCAATTAATTACTCGCATTTTATCAATAAATCTTGTCGAGTTTTCTTGAGACCAGATTTGTTCTTCAATTATGATGATAACCTTTATTTAAACATAGTTAACACTAAATAGTCGACAATACCAAAACCAAATAATAAATCAATATGTGGACAGTTTAAATATCAAGTAAAAATAATTTTTCCACATCATCGTGAAATCTACAGCAATGTGAAATTTATCAAATCCAGAAAATATCTACTCACCTCTGTCGTGTTTACGAGTGACACGTAAATGAATATAAACTTGAGAACGAAAAACGCCACGCAACAATCGTCAGAAACCAATCCCAATAATCTTCGCCTTTCTCTCTTTTTCACTCTGTGTAAAACTCTCTGTGTGAACTCCTCTTTGTGTTTATTTTTTTTTCCAAACGGAAGAGGGTCTATCCTCCATTCCCACATTTTCTCTCTCCACTAATCTTTATCCTCTTTTTGCTTTATTTTATGGGACTGGAATTTTCCACGCTCAGTTTTCACACTTCCCCGAATCGTTAAATGACATGACCAAATTACCCTCACCTTTTGTAAGCACCAGCTGTCTACCTATTTTTCTCCTTAATACCCCACACCACCCTTCTCGGTTATAGAGGTAAACATGAACCACGAAATCGAAAAAAAAATGTTTTCTCACCTTTTTTACCATTATTTCAAGGCGGAAGACAAAAAGACTCACTTTTCTTAGTCATATACGAAAGAATTTGGTTTCCATTTTAGCTGATTTTCTCTTGAAGCAACAACATTGAAGTGGTATAAAGTTTGTGAAGGATTGAAACTTGGTAAAAGGATAGTGAATTCAAGTAGATGAAAAGGTAAGTCCTTAGTTATTCTTTCAATTTGTGTTTTGGCATTTGGAATCTTTTATTAACCGTGTAATCCTTGTTTAAATCAAGTTTTCAATTTTAACCCATTTTCTCTTTCTTGTGTACTTAAAGTAGATAACATTTTGTAGATATTGAGAATTTAATTGCACGGGATTCAATTGCACTATTTATTTTGTTCTATATTATTTTGTCATTGTAAATGTAGTCAAATTGCAGACAAGAAAAATTATTCATAAGTATCGTCAAGGATATTATTTGCGTTGTTTATGAAAGAACATGGGCATTCAAAAGGTGAGTGCGTTTACAAACCACCATGAGAATGAAATGGAACAATCTGAAAGGGTAGTTGAGTGTGAAAATCAAGAGCATCATGTACATCGGGAGATGCTTCCACCACCGCCAAAAATGTTTATTAGTCGAGAGGACCTACTTCAGTATGTGCACAATTATTCTTTTTCTCAAGGATATGCAACAAGCATTAGAGATTCTAAGAAAGATAAATATGTCAAAATTGGCTGTGACAGAGGAGGCACTTATCTAAATAGATCGAATACCACAGCTAAAGAACGGCAAATGAGAACAAGCTCTCGTCTTATCAATTGCCCCTTCGAAATAAGGGGTAACAAACAAGATGATGGGGTGTGGCAACTCCAAGTTAAAGATGGATCCCATAATCATGAACCATCAAAGGATATGTCTGGGCATCCTTCGTTTCGTCGATTGTCACATGATGAGTTCTTGAGAGTTAAAGAAATGACAACGTCGGGTATACCACCTCGCAAATGATTACTTCGCTGCGCAATGCTAATCTAGATATTCTAGCAGTATCTAGAACCATTTACACTGCAAAAGCAAAGATTCGAAAAGATGAGTTAAAAGGTCGCACGCCGATTCAAGCTTTGTTAGAAGATCTTTCGGAGAAAGGGTTTATGCATAACATTAAATGTGATGCAGAAGATCGTTTAACTCATCTGTTTTTTTCACATCCTTTCTCAGTTACATTAAGTAAGAGCTACTCATATATCTTTGTGATGGATTGCACTTATAAGTCTAACAAATTCAAGATGCTGCTGCTTGACATTATTGGAGTGACAAGTTTTAACACTTCTTTCTATTCAAGTTGCGATTTCTTGCAGAAAGAGGAAGAAAGAGATTACATTTGGGCTTTAAATATGTTCAAGGAAATTCTAGGTGATACTTGTCAGCCTCTTGTAATTGTAACAGATAGGGAATTGGCATTGATGAACGCTATTCAAGTTGTTTTCCCGATGAGTACACACCTTCTATGTATTCGGCACATTGAAAAAAATTTATTGGATAACTGTAGGCCACTCTTTGGAGAAGACCAAGATTGGGCTAATTTTTTATCTGTATGGACTAAAGTTGTCACACCCCGAATTTTGACAAAATCGAAAAACAATATTTGTTCCTGACTCTTCTATTTTCGAGGTGTGATGCACTCTCCACTTCCAAAAACCCATCATCTATTTTGATTATTCTAATAATTTGAAACCAATAAATTTTTTTAAATAAACAAAAGTCCTCTTCATTACCAAAAACTTTCAAATATGATTAAGTTATAAATCTCCTTTCAACAACTTTTTAATTATAATTACAACTGAAAATACAAAGCAACATTGTCTCAATTGAAAATCTATTTCACCTCAAGGGAAAACAAAACATATCCTATAATGAGATGCTAACGCGAACTACAAGCATCAATCAACCTTCTTTAACACTAATCATGTCAAGACTTATCAACTGGGTTCATTTAATGAACACACTCGATAAGCAAACATGCAAATCGGGTCAGCATTATAAATAATGCTGATATGAGTAGCCCTAAAATACAAATCATACTTATATATATATACACAATCAATAAGGCAGTTAGTTCCTCCACCGAGGCACCTTAACTTCCAACGAATAATACAACATTCCTAAATTACAATAATTAAGGCAGGTAGTTTCTCCACTGAGGCGCCTTAGCTTCCAATTCAATAATAATAAGGCATTTAGTTCTTCCATTGAGGCGCCTTAAGTTCAAACCGTACTAGATCAACTACATCTAATAATAATAGAACAAAACTAAAACTTACTCTATACTTACACTGGTGTAAGCATAATCACAGAGTGGGTCACACTTGCATAAATAATCAATTCAACCCAACCTTCTGTAGAACTATTGTGAATGCAACATAAATTATAATAAATCATTTATTAGAGCTTTAACGTACACTTTGTTATATCATCACAATGATTGTTTGGAGTTTCTTCAAGTGTCTCTAGAATCACGTCATCTTTATGTTTTACCTAGTTTCTCTGGCTACCACAATCGCTCCCCAATGCCGAACATGTACATCCACATGCCTCCCCTCACATAATGCACCACTCCGTGCGTAGTTACCCTAAGCGGGATATCGCATACCAGGTAACCCTCACACGATCGTCATTATGTGAGTCCTGCCACTATTCGGCATAAAATATCGCACGTCTCGTTCTAATTTTGCGAACGAGATAATCAAGCCACTATTCGGCTATGCCAGAAGGGCCATTCAGATTCATTGAAACGCCAGAAGGGCCAATCGAATCACATACGCCCTTCACATGGGCCAATCACATGAGTTGTGGTAGCTAGGTTCTAGGATTTTCGTTACGTAAATTATTCAAGTATGATACGTATGTATCTCATAACAACTTTCATTCTTTCGCGTGCCAAATAAATTATAGCACTAATCCACAATCCTATGGGAAATATCCACACATATTATATTACCTCATAATAGCATCTCACAGATTTAATAATCGAGCGTTTACATTTATTTCTCAAAGTTATTGCATTTAATAGATATCCTAACATATTATATCATTTAACATAACAACAATTACAATATACCATAAAATTTCACAATTGCTCCAAACCTATCGCATAACCTTTTTAGCGTTTTAAGAATATTATGTCTCCTAAAATTTCAATCTCGTCACGTGTCAAAATTGTACAGTATCAACGTCAAATCTTTCTTAAATAATGACCAACCAGTTTATATAGGCTTCCATAGCATGCTACCATTGGATTAATCCATAAAATAATAATATAACAATGTAACACAATAAACAGTCAACACTCAACGATCAACAGTCCAAAACCAAGGCCCAAACCTTTGTATCATGGCCCCAAAAGTCTAAACAGATTTAAATGACTCAACTTGAACCACTTTAAATCATGTGAGCCCAGCCCAAACAAAAATAGAATCGTCCTAAAGAAACAAAACTGATGTGGTCCGGCCCAAAAACAAAAGAAAGGAACTGGGCCAAAGAAACAAAACTGATGTGGTCCGACCCAAAAACAAAAGAAAGGGAACTGGGCCAAAGAAACAAAACTGATGTGGTCCGGCCCAAAAACAAAAGAAAGGGAACTGGGCCAAAGAAACAAAACTGATGTGGTCCGGCCCAAAAACAAAAGAAAAAGGAACTGGGCCAAAGAAACAAAATTGATGTGGTCCGGCCCAAAAACAAAAGAAAAAGGAACTGGCCCAACAACAAACTAATGTTTAGGCCCAAAAACAAAAGAATAGATTTTTGGCCCAAAGCCCAACTAAGGGAACAGAGTCGCTAGGGCAGGGAATCGGGTCGGGTTTGACTCAAATCCGACCGCGAATAGTTTAGGTTTGGATCGATTTTTATATCCGTTTACTTATTCGGGTCGGGTTTGGGGTCGGGTCTGTCAGATTCAGATTCGGGTTTAGATATATTTTTTGGGTTTTTTTTTTAATTTTTAGTGTTATCCGATCGGGTTAGTCGGATATAATCGGGTTCGGGTTAGGTTAGGATATTAAATTTCGGATATAATTGGGTTCAGGTTCGGGTTCGGACATTATGAAACTATTCGGATTCGGATTTGGATATAGCCATATCCGACCCGAACCCGACCCGATCCCTGCCCTAAGAGTCGCTGTCTTCCTCACCAGCGCTCTCCTCCTCCACCAACTCAAGTTTCGGCCACCAACTCTCCTCTTCCTCCCCTCTCATCCAAGCGGTTTTGACCCTCATGAAAAACCCCATCTTTTAATACCATCAAAACCCGATTCCCCCACTCCTCACAATTCACGGTCGGCGCCATTAACAAAACTTGGAAGCTTCAACAACACCATACAACCCACCAAAATAGTTGGGTTTTGATCCCCAACAAAACCCAACCCTATGCTATACTAAAAACTCGATTCCTTACATCATTCATCAATTATAGAAAAAATCTCGACCTCCATTAACACATTTACAGAGCTTCAACAGCACCACTCCTCTCCAACACTCAATCACCCAAACCAATACTATATACAAGTTCAAATATAAATTAATGGACAATTCTTTACTTTTGGGGCTTTAGCCGCCATTTAACAACCTCCAGAGTTCGAACAGTTCCAACAGTTTCAACAAATCAACTTCCAGAGTTTTAGTAATTAAGCAAAACAACACATAACATTTAACAAGTTAACCATTCAACATGATGAGAGAAAAATAACGACATAGTAAAAGCAGAACAAAAACTGAGAGGAAGAAAAACTCGGCAGTAAATGTTTTTACTCGTAGACGTAAAACTCTAGTTTGGATGAAAAAGACAAACATAACTACTCACCTGTATCGCAAAAAAGAGTACATAGAAAATGACGCAGATAATTCGATCATAAGCTAGCTACAAGATGCACAATCCGCTCTGTCTCTGTTCTTCTTTGTGTTTTAGCTGTTTAGTTCTTGTTTTAAGAAAAAAACCTTCTTTTTTTTTTCTTTCCTGAGACCTTTCTAAATAATTTACTTACCATATATTTGTTTAACCTTTTAGAAACTTCCTATTTTACCAAATATTTCTATTCCTAATATAGAATATTATTTCCTATTAAAAATATTCTATTTATTACATACCTTATATTAACATCTTTTTTGAAAACTTTCCAACTATTAAAAATCTCTACACAAAATTCAAAATTCAAAATACTTGTTTTCCCTCTTTTCTTTTTCTATCAAAAAGTCAAGCCCACATTTACTAGCCCGTTAACCCAGAAATAAATATCAAATTCCGAAATGTTAAATATTATTACAAAATAATGTAAAAATAATTTAGGGGTCTCACAAAAGTGATACAATCTCCTACAGAATCGTTGTACCTTGATGCTTGGAAAGAATTTGAGGATGTTTACTCCCATCAAGTTGTCGCTATCAACTACATCAAAAGTACATGGCTTCCTTTAAGAAAGTGGTTTGTGAAGGCATGGACTGACAAGCATTTACACTTTGGCAATCACGTTACTTCTAGAGTAGAAGGCGCATAAGCAACGTTAAAGAAATATTTGCAAGATTCTACTGGCGATCTTCGTGTGGTGACACGTAAAATTATTCTTGCCATTGAGAATAATTTTAGAGAAATCAAGACTCAACTTGCTAGTGAAAATATTTGAATCCCTCATTTTATTTTTGTCCCTTTTTTTAAAGAACTATTTCGTTGTGTGTCGGTATTTGCATTGGACAAGCTTTTGAAGCAATACAAATCAGTTACAAGTGGGGCGACATTACCTCCATGTATAGGTCATTTTTTCGCTTCAATTGGTCTTTGATAAAAGCCCAAAATTGTAGTTTTTGCCCTTTAATAGTATTATATTTACACCAATTATGTGTATAATAAATAAAAGTTAGTACGGTTTACATGCTTTTGTGTATTTCAGGTATTGGAGTCAAATATATGAAGAAACATATCACTTTTGTGAGATAAAGGAGAAAAGGTTGGTTGCTAAGAAGTTCTATGACTAAAGGCCAAGATTCAAGGAGAAAAAACATTTTTAAAGCCCGATCAAAGCTGAAAAGTTAAAGTTAATGCGGGCAGAAATAGAGTAGAAAAGTCAATAGAACTTCCGTATGCCGTATCTTTGGTCTCAGACCTCGGAATTGGGTCTATTATATGTCAAAACGATCAGCACGGAAAGAGCTTTCTAATGGTTTAGGCTTTGATCCAATATGAGAAGAAAAAGTGGACGAAAAGGCAGTTGTAGTAATTTCCAGCAGCGAATCCCTTTTTGGACTTAAGTAATTAGGTTTTGGGCTTGATTTCATGGCCTAAAACATGGCTCCAAAGCCCATGCACGAAATTGTAAACCTAGCCCTCTCTTATATAAAAAGGAATAAGGCAAAACTCTCAATTACTTAGACTTAGTTATTATTTAGTTTAGACCTAGGATTTAATTCATATCACTCTTCATTAGTTTTAAGTTAGTTGATAATTCAATACTTAGTCTTTAATATAGTTTCAATTCTTAGACTCGTTTCCATTAGATTAATAAAAGTCAAGTTATTGTTCTTCATTATGTCTTATTCTTATTTCTCTATAAATGATAGTCTAATGACTTCTAGCTAAACCTCCATTAGAGGGGTTTGATGAAGCTATGATGAAGACTTGATGTGTTAGTTATAATTATTGCATTTAAGAGTTTCACCCTAGTAGGTTAGTTGATTTGCCATGAGAATGGGTTTAACTTCCTCACATGCTAATTATTAGTTGGCAGAGATTGCCATGAATAATTAGAGATCAATTACTTAATCTTTATTGGTTAGGATTGCAATAATCTACACTAGCATATTAGGAAATCATCTAAGTGAAATCAAATCCCCCTAATCTCTTCTCCATATTCACATCTTAGTATTTAATTGTTATAGTATAAGTTAAATCATCTTAATTAGTTAAATCACCATATTAGTATAATTTCAATCCATTACTCTCATTGCTTTTGTTAGAATCGATTAAACGAGTGAAACTTACGTCTAAGAAACTAAGAGTAGAACAAATTCTCTACTCCACATATTGCACGATAGACGAAAGTAGATAACTTTGATAATTTAGTAGTAATTAGCTTTAGTTTTACTTATTCATAGCATAGCTAGTTAAGAGTAGGTAAAACTATTGTTTTATGGTTTATCAAATGGCGCCGCTGCCATCTTAGTTTTGTTTAGATTCATTTCCGTTCGTATTTTCGTTCCTACCAAAATCCCATTAAACCCACCCACCCTTGTTTGGTTCTAACTGTGTTTGTTTGGTTCAGAAATAATTTTTTTTCAGAATTCTACCTTGAACGCGCCCGCGCCCTAGGTACGCTATTTTGTGAGCACGCACGCCTTCAAGTTACTGGAATTCTTGCCAGCCCGCGTCCGTGCCCGCGCCTTTGTAGGCCTGTTTCCAAGCTTCGCCCGCCCCGCCCCGACGAAAGCCCGATTTTTCACAGGTTAGTTTCCAACTCTCTTCGTTCAAGTTATTCAGTGTTTCCAACTTCATAAATACACTGGCATTGCATATACAAGACGCTATTCAAACGTGTAGCAAGGAGGCATTCATGTACTCCTTCTACCACTCTTCACCTTTTCTGTTAGAGGAGTTTTTAATTTTAGCATATCAGGGTTGTTTTGACTGCTGTTCATGGTTTATATTTATATTGGCCTTAGCCTTGCATGAGATTAAGGTCCGGTACTAGTAAACCATCTTCTGTTATTTATCGCAAGCGTTAACGCACACGCCTATCTAGAATTCCACACACTACACTTGCAACAATGGCTGATGAAATGGACTCCTCTCTCTAACTTTTATAAGGCCCTTAACGATAGCCCTAAGTCTTGCATCGTTCTTGCAGACCTAGTGGGGTGGGGTATTTTCAAATTCCCCCGAATATATTTAATTTGTTACTGGTTTTTCATGGGTTAGACCACGAGAAACCGTATCAGCATGTGTGTAGGATTGAAAAAGTTCTTACCACATTTCATCATCCTACCGTTAGTTTAGAACAAATTAAACTTAGGGTGTTTTCTTTCATCCTAGTTGATAAGGCGACATCTTGGTTAACTGCCCAATCGCCTAATTCTGTGGACTCATGGGCCAACCTCGTTCAATTGTTCATGGAGCAGTTTTACCCACCTCTGAAGACAGATGAAATGCTTTAAAAGATTCATTTCTTCCACCAGAATCTTCATGAATCCTTTTCAGAGGCTTGGAATCGTTTCACTGATCTTCTTATCGAGTGTCCACATCATAACCTTGCAAAAGACACGCTTGGTCGTGCCTTTTTCAAAGGGCTTTTACATCACCATAAAGAGGTTCTTGACATAATGGCTGGGGGTAGTTTCTTTAGTAAAGGTGCCTCAGAGGCTTATAGGTTTTTAGAAGATCAATCTAAGTGTCAAAATAATCTGGGGTAATGACATCCCCGGTCCAAGTAATCTTCTTCCACGATTAAAGTCAAGTATGTTGAAGGTTAAATTTGATCCCAAGCTTAGATCTCTAATCGAATCTCTCACTAAAAAGGTAGAAGCCATTTCCATCCAACATAAGCCTACTCCTGTCATGAACGCCAACACTCTTCCATGTAATTTCTGTTACAGCCTTGAGCATTTCGACTCCTATTGTTCTCTCCTCTATGAACAACCACTCGCACAGCCGAATAATGTTTGTTCCGTAAATAGCGAACCTAACCCACCTTGGAGACAACACCCCAACTTCAGTTGGCAAAATAATCATAAAGTTACACCTCCAGGGTTTAATAATCAAAATGTTAGGCCAGCGACCAATTACAACCAAACTCCACCGAGACAAGGACAAGGACAAGGTAATTATAATAATTATAATAATAATTATAATGCTAATAGAGGTATCATTCCGGTTAATAATAACTATCGTAACTCACCTATTAATAATCAACATGAGATAGTTCCAGTCATACCACCTGTGGCCACTACACCTTCACAACCGGATCGCTTCAAAGCCTACATGCAGGCAAACCAGCAGATTTTACAATCCATTAATCATTCCATACAACAGTTAACCTAAGAGAAAAACCAACCGAAAGGTGTGTTTCCAGGTTAAGCCATACCTAATCATAAAATGCCAAACACAGCCTTTGAAGCAACCGGTAATCCTAGTAATGATAATATACACATAGGCGAGTTAAATGTCATCACCACTCTCCATTATGGCAGGGTGGTTGATAACGCCGTAACTATGCATGTTGTTACCCCACCAATGGTCATTACACTTGATAATTTACTAGAAACTGAAGTAGTAACTGGCGATCCTACTCCTATAGAGGTACCAGTTAAACCTCAACCCAAGAGGAAGGAGGCCAAGGTTAAAACTCCTATTAATCCATATGCTAAATATAGAGAGAACCCACCGTTTCCACAGAGACTATCCATATTACACAAGGATACAAACTTTGATGAGATTAGAGAAATTTTTAAAAATCTAACGATAAACCTACCTTTTCTTGACGCTATTAAAAAGTTACCACAACATGCTAAGTTTCTAAAAGAGTTGTGCACTACTAGGCGGAAAACAAATATACCAAAAGACACCTTTTTAACTAAACAGTTTCCAACTCTATCTAAACATAATGTAATCGTTAAGTACAAGGACCCTGGTCGTCCTACTGTACAATGCACCTTAGGGAATACCCACACGACAACTGCACTATTAGACCTGGGGGGGAGTGTTAACTTACTCCCTTATTATCTATATAAACAAATAGGTTTAAAAGAAATGCAGCCAACTAAAATGACGTTGCAATTAGTTAATCGTTCTATTAAGTATCCTAAGGGTGTGGTTAAAAATATGCTGGTTAAAGTTCAAAACTTTTACTACCCAGCCGACTTCGTTATCCTAAACACATAAGTCGTTAACGTCTCTGTTCCTATCATTTTAGGGCACCCCTTCTTGGCTACTGCCAATGCGTTCATAAACTGCCACGATGGTTCGATGTCCATGTCCTTTGGCCATCTTTCTGTTGAGATAAATGTTTTCAATACGATGAAATAGTTACCAAATACAACTATCGATGGTGAGATTATCATGATCGAGGGCTTAGCTCAAGATTATTTCAACAACACATTTCCTGAGAATCAGATGCATCATTTCCTTTATTTCGGAAGTTTCGACTCCGACGTTTTCGTCCCCACACTAGTCGATACCCTTCTTATAGACGTAGACAAAGATCATAATTTCTACTCCTTGGACAAGATTTATGACTTTCTCAAAGATGCAGAGGAATACCATAGTCATGTGGATGCAACCAGTATCCCACGACCCAACAACATGCCTTTCAAGTTCTTCAACATGTGGTGCTCCCATCCAAAGTTCAAAGATGTGGTGATGGAATCTTGGCAGGAGCCATTATCGGGACACTTTTTATACATTCTCACTCAGAAACTGAAGCGACTAAAGGCTGTTTTGAAGAAGTGGAATAAAGAGACTTTTGGTAACATCAGGTTCAAGGTAGAGGAAGAAACCAAGAGGTTGGAACTGATGCATGAGCAGTTCGAGAGTGGGGATGTTACGGAGGACTTTGTGATGAACATGGTGGACCAAGAAAATCAAGTGGAACTACTGCTACAGCAGGAACAAGATTTTTGGAAACAGAAGTCAAGAACAAAATGGCACAAGGACAATGATCGAAACACAAAATTCTTTCATGCAATGGCCAATAGAAATAAAAGTAAGTCCCTGATCACAGAAATGAGGAATGAGGAGGGTGTCACCCTTCACACTCAAGAGGAGATCGGCAGGCACATAGTCAACCATTACTCTGCCAAATTCAGGAGAGTGGAGCATACTATGGATTGGGATCTTATACATGCT
This sequence comes from Coptis chinensis, assembly GCF_015680905.1. Lineage (NCBI taxonomy): Eukaryota > Viridiplantae > Streptophyta > Magnoliopsida > Ranunculales > Ranunculaceae > Coptis > Coptis chinensis. Next base: position 100,031,962 of record NC_141458.1, read on the forward strand.
ATGCCTCAGGACTTGCAAGCTGAGGATAATGATCTCCTCACATCCATTCCAACACCAGAAGAAGTGAAAGTGGCTGTCTTTCATTTGAACCCAGACAGCTCCCCAGGTCCTGATGGGTTCTCCGGATATTTTTTCCACCATTGTTGGGATATAGTCGGGTATGATCTTACAAGGGCCATCTGCTATTTCTTCTTAAAATCTAGACTGCCATTTGGTATCAATACCAACTTCATTGTTCTAATCCCAAAGGAGAAAAATGACAATCGCTTAGGGCAGATTTCGCCGATATGTCTCTCGAACCGTCTTCAAGGTCATCACAAAGATTCTTGCCGCAAGGTCAAACCGATGCGAGAGCGAATCATCGACAAAGGAACAATATGGCTTCATCCCTAACAAAATTCACAACAAGCCATTGGCCTAGCATCGAACCGGTGAATGATTTGCGACTCTTAGACATGGTGGAAGCATTGGGATAAAACTTGACATCTCTCAAGCCTTTGACCGATGGACTGGGACTTTTCTACGTAGGCGGTTTGCGGCGGGTGGGGTTCAATGAAAGATGGATCAGGTGGATTCAAGCGCTATTCCAAAGCAACACAATGTCTATCATGATAAATGGTGGACCACAAGGGAATTTTTCTGCGAGAAGAGGTCTTAAACAAGGGGACCCTCTATCTCCTCTGCTCTTTGCTATAGCGGAAGATTGCCTAAGCCGAAGCATAAGTAGATTGGTCCTGGAGAACAAGATACAGCCGATGGTGATAAACTCTAAGTACTGCAGTCCCTCACACTTGATGTTTGCTGATGATATCTTTCTTTTCTGCAATGCAAATATGAGATGTCTTAAGCAAGTGGGGCAGATTCTTAACAGGTATCAAGACACCTCAGGGCAGCTCATAAATAAAGAGAAATGCAAGATTTTTCTAAGTCCGATGCAAAGCAGAAAGAAGAATTTGATTTAGGCAACTATGGGAATCAAAGAAGGGAGCTTACCGGAGAATTATCTAGGAGTGCCTTTGATCATGGGTAGGGTAACAAGGGCGGCATTGGCACCGCTGGTGGACAAGATTAGGAAAAGGGCGGCAGGATGGGCGGAGAAAATGCTATCTTTTCAAGGAAGGGTTGTTTTAGTGCGACATGTTCTAAATAGTATCCCAGTCCACAATATGGCGATCTACAGATGGCCACAGTCAGTGATCAAAGAATGTGAGTGAATCATCAGGAATTTCATTTGGAGTGGTAACCCGGCTGAGAGAAAATCTTTTACGGTGTCTTAGGAAAAAACATGCAAACCTTTAGAGGAAGGTGGTCTAGGCATTCAGAGACTTAAAGATATCAACCTATCCATGCTAATGAAACAAGCGTGGGGACTGCTCACAGAGGAGAATGACTGGTCGAAGTTTATGAGAGGAAAGTACACAAATCGATCCGGGCGCTGGACCAACTACAAGACATCGACAGTTTGGGGGCATCGGATGGGCACTTAAGGAGATGACTGAACTCCATGGATGGATAGTGGGGAATGGCTCCTCTATTAATATCCGGGCGAAAACCGGGCTCTGAAGAAACCCATTTGCGACTTCTTCCCAGAAGAAAGTGACGATATCAAGAAATTCCAAGGAAGGCTACAGGAGCGACTGGGAATTCTCAGGTAACTTTTCACAAGTGCTTCAAGCAATCGGTATCAACCTTCTCTCTCTCCAACATCCTGATGATTCCAAGGCCGATGAAAGAGTATGGCTTTCTGATGGAAAAGGAAAATTTTCGGTAGCAGCAACACATGAAGACATCAGGAAAAAAGCGGTGAAGCACATGGGTTGCAGGTTCATATGGAGCGCCAAGATACTCCCTAAAACGCAAGGAATTGCATGGAAGCTAGTAAGAGGGGCATCGCGAAAAGATGATCAGTTGCAAAAGAGGAAGATACAGCTTGCTTCGCGATGTTGTATATGTAAACAAGAAGAAGAAACCATCGATCACATCTTGTACCACTGCCCTCTAGCAAAACTAGTTTGGGATCAGATGCGGCAAATTTTCAGCATGCGATCAGGTATAGAATCCTTCAACGATATTTTGCAACAAAGCAAGCATCATAGCGCATTGATCTTGGATATGTGGAAAGCTTGCTCGCTGACTTGCATGGTCAGTTTGTGGAAAAATCTAAACAAGGTGATTTATGAAGAGAAGAAATCCAGTTTTTTGGATATTTGCTTTCTCACAAGGAGAGCCATCATCAGAGCCTACCACTGTTCATCAGGTACTATGAATAATTGCATGACGGACATGAAAGCTCTGCACAGCTTCAATCTTCCACATAAAGCGAGAAGAGCCCCCCAAATTATTGAATGCTACTGGCTTCCCCCAGCCCCGGGGATTCTTAAAGTGAACGCAGACGAGAGCTCAAGGGGAAATCCAGGTATGGCGGGATGGGGCATAGTTCTAAGGGACTACAAAGGAGATTTCTTGGGGGCAGCAGCAGGGGGGTTGGGTATTGCAACTAACTATATGGCAGAAACTATGGCAGTTGTTGAAGGAATTCAGAGAGCTTTGGACTTGGACTGGAAATACATTTGGATTGAATCAGATTCTTCCTCAGTGGTTAAAGCCTTTCAAGAGGACACAGTACATTGGGAAGTTAGAACTAAATGGAGGCAGCTGAAGGAGAAAGCCACATGGATTAATGTAACTGCAACATGGCGAGAAACTAACTTAGGAGTGGACAGTTGTTCGAGGCATGGAGCATCATTACAAAGGGGGGAAAGTAAATGGTGGGGCACAAGGCCTCCTTTCATGAGAAACCTGGAGAATCAGTTCACTACCTACTTTCGTTTCTCTAACTAATTTTGGGCTGTAATAGGTGGGTACACATATGATGATACTCACACTAGGCAACTTTTACTCTACTTATTATTTTCCTTTGTACCTTTTCATTTTATTCTTTTAATCAATTACCTTTAAGCAAAAAAAAAATGTGGATGCGACCAAGCTAGATGAGGAATTCAATGAGTTTCTTAGAGCCTGTGATGATCCACCCTATCAAGAACTACCTTGCACACCACCTGCCTCGATTGTTTTCCCTCCACCTTTTCAAAGGAACCTTGAGTTTGCACTTGGCCCTCTTGTTTCTCCTGTGCTTCATGATTTTCTAAACTCTCCTAGTAAGAATATACTACCTAAAGAGCCACCTGATATTTTCATTTTCAGTTGTGTGATTATACCAACCCACTCCTCCAATGAATTTTATGCTACACCCACACTCTCATTTCTTCCATTCCTTACTTCTAAAATTCATCCATATCCACCATATCTTCTATAACCATCCATTTTCTCACAATCATTCACTTGGCCACCATTTCGTTGGAAAAACAAGAAGAATTTGCATGCTAGGTTAGGTTCTAGATCCATCAGTATTCACTTTCATTCCACTAGGCCACGTCATGGGAAATCATGGTGCTTGATTGTGTTTGGGCGTGTTTTCTGTGATAATTATTTATGGCAAGATTCACAACTATTTTGGTTGTTGATATATGGTAAACTGCAGGTTATATATATATATATTAGATAAAGTCTCGAGTATCTGCCTATTAAAGACTCATTTTCTTCTTCATTGTACTCTATTCCACTCTTATATTTTGGTTGTGCACCATTAAGATAACCGGGCCCTCCCTTTAGAGTGTGTGGCTGTAAGTACCGGATCCTAAGTCCACGTTTAACATAATTCACGTTTTCCACTCTTGCATGTTTGCTTGGTTTTTTAGTCATGTTTCTCTATGGAGTGCATTATGTTTTTATTGCTTTATTGTTTTCCTTTATATTAAACTTATTAAAAAAAATAAAAAATATTAAAACCATAAAAATAGTAATATAGCAAGTCTCGGGAATCTGACTTTAAAAGACCCATGTGTTTGAACAAATTTTCAACACCCTGTTTTCAAAATTTTGTTTGGGGGTAGGGTGTTTGGTCTTTCCATTCTTGATCTCTCAACTTTCTATTCTTATTGTTTATGCCAGTTAGTCGTATTTTGATTTGGTTTGGCACTATCTATGAATTTAAATTTCTTTTGATCACATAACTTATGTCATTTACGCACTTTGAGGCATTTTTTATTTTCTTATATATCAGCCACGGTTATATTTGAGGTTTTTTTATAGATCATTGGATTGTACTCTCTTTGTTGATCGTTTTCATAGCTCATTCGCAAAAATCGGACCGTTAACGAATCGGGTATTTTAGTTTTAAGTTTACGAGGCATAAGGACATGATGGGTATTATCTGTATTGTTTTGGGCTTGGGCCTAAAAGCTAATAAACCCTACGCGGTCACGTGCCTCGCACGTGACCCCCTTTTAAACACTAAATCAAGTTTTCTTCTCTCTTCTCCGCCTCCACAATGCTAAACCTTACTGACATTGTAAACCCTTACGCACACACATCCTCTGTCCACGCGTATTACAAGCGCACCCGCGCCCTTACCTCTACACAGCTGCCCCCCAATTTGAACCGAGTCATTTTCATTCCTAACTCACCCGCACCATCCCCAAAATTTTCCATTCCAGATTGTCATGAATCCTCGAACCCCTAAAATCCTTCCAGAACAAATTTTTACCAGTGCTTAGTTTACACCATTTTTGATGTAGAAATGTGCATTAGGAAGTGGGATGGGTTGTGGTATTCAACTGAGGATTTTTATTATCCGGATTTGGTCTTGTCTTTTAACAAGAACAGGAAGGTTGAAGGTAATAGGGTTTTTGTGGATTTGGATGATGGTCGGAGGGAATTAACGAGAGGGAGGTTGGCTGAGATAACTGGCATTGAGGAAAGAAAGGTTGTCCTCACGATGCAGCAATCTCAGTTCGGGGGTATAACACCGCTAATGACAGAGACAGTCTTGGAAGGACGTTACAATTCGAGTTCGCATTGTGTTCGTTAGTCGTCTTTGAGGAGGAACCAGCTGGTCGTGGCTCAGTGGGTTGGCAGGAACATCATTGCCACCACGAAAGCCAGTGACATTAGTTTGAATTGTCTCCATGTTCTATGGACCCTGCAGACCAAAAGGTATGGGTTTTGTTTACTTGAGTTTATTATTAATGAGATTATCGGAGTTGGTGGTACTACCGTCGCTTTCCCTGTTTTGATAACGAAGGTAATGTTGTTGTGGGGATGTGTGCCGGGTTTGGATAAGATTAAGTTGAAGGTGCATGAGAATGCACGGATTTATAGAGATTGTGTTCAAAAAGATTGGAATGTGCCTGAAGTGTTGGCTGCTGAAATGGAGTTGGAGGAGGAAGACGATGCTGCCTGTTTTGATGCAGGAGCTTTGGAGTTGGCTACTACTGATAGAGCCTGCTTTTCCTTACTTCATAGGGGCTCGTGAACTCTCCATACTCAGTATGAGACGATTCGAACAGGCCATCATTCTATTGATGACCTCTGTGAGGCCATTCAGACTAGGCAAGGCACAATTATCAGTAACCAAGCCAAACTTCAGGAGAATATTTAGTTGCTCAGTGATAGTCACCAAGATGTCTAGGATAACATGGAGTCTCTCTCATCTAATAAGGAGCATTGGGAAGCCATGGATGTGTTAATGGAGCAACAACGCACATTTTAAGTCAAAGTTTTACGACACCTGCCACCGCATGAGGGTTCTTCTTCTGCAGACTCTAGAAGGCATGAACGTCGTAGACGCAGGAGGGATGACTCTAGCCCATCCTCGTCTCGTGGCTAGTTTTATTGTATTATTGTTGTTTTAAGATTATTTTCCCTGCTTTTAGTAGATTTTAATTCTGAATTGTTTTAGTTAAGTAGTTAATATTGAATTATGTATTTGTTATTTTAAATTTGAAGTTGTTTTAAATTCCGGCATATGTTATGTTTGTATCATGAATCCCACCCTTCCAACTTGTTTGGGGGTGGACTTATTTATTTAGCATGCCTCTACTCATATCCACGTATTTTTTTCGTAATATTATTGCCTGCTTGATAAGGATCGGTTTAGGTGCGTATGTTGCTAAATTGGTGTAGCTAGAATTAGCTAGTGTTGTTTGGTGCAACCTCAAGGAGTAGTGATTAGATGATTGCTATTTTAATTCCAGCCAAAAAGCTATTGGTTTGGTTTGGGAGTATGCATCTGGTTTGTTTCTATTTTGGATTTAGCAATGTTCTTTTTCCATCATGTTGCCTTAATTATTTGGGCAACTTGTCGAACTTAGAAACTAGTCCTCTATAAATACAGGGTTCACTTTCAATTTAACACCACACCTCTCACTTTGCACATCTCACATTTATAAGGATTTTCACTTCAGAGCACATCTATTACACGGAGCGCGCACGCCCCCTATTTTGCCTATACTCATAGCGCACACGCCCCTAAAGTACTAGAAATCTTGTCAGACAAGAGTGCACCCGCGCCTTCACCTCAACACGACTTCAGTTCTGATTTGTGGGATCTTTCGCAGTCACTTCCATGAGTTCCATGGTGAGTTTGTTTGATATGAAATCACCTAGAATCATTCCGGAGCAATCCATTGACGAATTTCTCGATAGTAACACGTATGGATATTGGTTCCGCGATAGGATTGTGTAGTCCGGATGGCATAATCTACTGGTAAGTGCAAATGACACTTATTCTCTTGCGCTTACTTCGTATTTCTATGACCATTGTAAGTTTTTTTATCAACTGGATGGGGAACAAGTGTTATCTGTCACTATTGATGAAATAACAATGGATTTCAGCAAGTTTTTGGTAGCCTTTGCTGTTGGGATGCATATCACGAGCACCCCCACTTCCAAAACTCATGGGGTTATATGTCTGATAATATATATAACTATGAGTATTTCCAAGAGACTTATGGGGCAGGGAATTTTTGTATAGAGGACCAAGGGAATCTTAACGTAGCCCTTGGTAGCTTGTCCCCTAATATGGGCACTATGATGTTTTTTATCATGCTAAATATCTTAGGGGAATGGCAATTTTCTTCTGCGAATAACGCTGCTAGTGACGTTTTCCTTGCTTTAGCTGAGAGACATATGCTATATGACATTCCCCAAACCTTAGTGTCCAACCTAGCATGAGCCCATAGTATGAGGCATAAGTACCTTTGATAATTAGTAAATTGATTCTTAATTATCTATAGATGAATATAAATAACTAATGATCAACTACCTTATCAATATTATTCCTACTCTCAATTCATTATACAATATAGAGAGTCAGGATTCGTTCCACTCTTAAACTACCAAGACTAAATAGAATCCAATTAATCAAACAAAAGGAACAATGATGAGAGTAATATGTGATATGAAAACAGTAAATAAGATGTCAAAACAGTAAATATAATGATGATAAAAGGGTATAAAGAAGATTTAATCCACCACGCAATTCGATTGACCATTAGGTTGATTATCGAATTGCCTATTGATCCCTAGTGAACACCAAGTCCTCTCGGATCAAGGCTTCACTAGCATGAGAGTTTAACTCCACCACAAATATCTTTGGTGGTGGCTCTAAACTCTAGTTCAACTATTATGATCTTTATCTCTAAACAATCATAAGAATCAAACTTAAAACGCTAATACAAATCCACAACCATACTAATTACCAATCATCCTCACATGGCTTCATAAACCTCCTCTAATGGAGGTTTAGCCTTGTATCATAGGAATCATATTAACTAAATATTGAATAGAAGACATAATTTAAAGATACTTGAATTGAATAAACTAAAGCTTTTATTAATAGGTTCTAATGGAGGCTACAAACTAAACTAATTAACTAAACCTAACTTAAACTAAAGAGAGAGAGAGAGAGAAAACCCTAATTTAAAACTAAACTAAATAGGGGAGTAGCCAAATTTTGTTTTAGCCTTAACCCTCTTTATATAGGAGAGGGTTAGGTTATAATTTCGTGCATGGGCTTTTAGGCTAGATTATAGACCCATAAATCAATTCCATAACCCAATTGGTTAAATCCAAGACATCCAATTCTGGTTGTGTTACTGTAGAACGTGTTTTCGCCAACTTATATTGCTTTGATTGAGTCAAGGCTTAGACCATTGGAAATAGCTTTCTGAGCCAGTCATTTTGATATAAAATGGGCCTAATTCCGAGGCCTGAGTCCAAAGATATGGCCTTTTGAAGTTTCGTTGACTTTTCTTCAGCTCTCTAATCCGGTTTGACTTTCACTTCACAGTGTTGACTTGGGCTTTTTAAGGGTTTTTTCTCCATTAAACTCGGGATTTCTTCATGGAACTTCTCTAGCAATCAATTTAGCTCCTTTTAGCGCCTAATTAGTAACGAATTGACATTTATTCAACTCCGAAGCCTGAAATACTCAAAAGCACGTAATTAGTGATAAACTTATATTATTAATAACATAATTGGCTAAATATAAATACTATTAAAGGGTTTAAACTACAGTTTTGGGGTCTTATCAAACCACCCCCAAACAGTATTTTGTTTGTCCTCAAGTAAATATGTGAAATTAAAATATGTGGCAAAAAATTTATTTTTAACTAGTCTCGTTTCGCTGAGTACGACTGCATTGACCATATGCAATAAAGTCTTAAACCACTAGGATTTTCCTAGTGGACGAGTTATAGTGTCATGACAGTTTTCTAGAGAAGGTACTCACAAACTTCATTTATACTACAACGACTAAGAAATAAAAGTAATTGTTCCCTAATTGTTCCCTAATTTTATCTCAGAATCTATACATCTCATTAGTATTTAAACAATGATGATCATTCTAAAACTTAAACTAATACGTGCATAATAATCAAATCATCTTAAGATAAACAACTATACAATGAACTATGATATGAAATGCAATGGCAGGTCCGTTTCTGAAACTTTTGGGTAGCGTGCCTAAGTAGGTTCTCACAAGGAATGTGTCAAAATACATAACACTCTAATTTTTCCACTCAAGTTTTCTAACTCCAGTGTGCAGTGGGCACATATTTCCTCATAATCTCAATGACAATCTAAGAAAGCCGAGGCCGATCAAACACATCTACCACTTACTATCACACAAGCCTATTCCTAATTGAGCTAGATGTCTTTATTAGGTGATACAGGGGCATAGGTATTGGTTAAAGAAGGAAGGAAATGGATATTCAAAAAGACAAGTCTGAGAAAATAGGGTCTTCATATTATGTAACTAGAGAAAACCTTGTTCTTTTGCTTCTACACTTTGTTTCCATCCTTAGCCTTTTTATTTTGTCTTTTTGACTCCTTTTATTCTATTTTTGGAGTTTTTATTTTATTTCTATTTCTATTTTTCTTTTCTTTTCTTTTCTTTGGATGAAAACTTCTTTTCTTTTTCTTTTCTGAAGCAACTAACTAATTTTTGTTTACACAGGTTTTTCTCTTCTCTTTTCTTCACTCATCCTATTTCCCATACTTATCCAGATAGGTAGGCTGCTTTTATTTTTTATTTTGTTTTATTGGGTAAAGGATTTGTGGTTTGTGAAAAGGCTAATGAAAGGCTCAGTGGGGCGACTAGCGGATAATAAATTTCATATAGATGTGAATATCTGGCTATATTGATCCAAAGAGGGCCTAAATTCTCGCTTAGGATATGGTGTGGTGATCAAGCAAGTGGATGTGTGATTTCTCTACTCATAATTTACTTCTCCCTTGTGTCATCACTAAGATATTTCACTCTTATGAGGTTTTTAGGCTAGATGCTCACAGAATATGTATTAAGTACTCTAACCTAGGTCTCAGAAAAATACTGCCAAGTACAATCAAAGATGCGTATACAAGATGTTCATGAAAAGATGTAATGACTATTACCTATATATTAATCTAAGTTTCAAAAATTAAATCCTAATTCAAGTACTACGTGAGATTTCTAGACTAATATCATAATGGAGAAGGGAACAATACTATTATCACTAAGTGCCTAGTATAAACAATATTTATGATTTTTAATATGTTATAAAGAAAAGTGCGTAATTCACATCCTAAAAGTGCCTAATTTTTGCAAATGTTTCTATCCCACCCCCAAACAATCGAACGCTTTGTCCTCAAAGTGTAAAGAGATAAGGAAAGAATTTACCATAGAAATGTGGCAAAAATTGGCAGTACCTGTAACAGAAATATTGTAAAGATGATATAATAACATGAAGCACAATTAAACTGTTACGTACTAACTAAATTAGAGTAACATGACAGGCAAAGGGTGGAAAAACGTTTTGAAATGAAATACCAAAATATACCACCCCCAAACAAAATTGGAAAACTCTTTTTAAGTTTGAAAATGTTTGTTTGGCCCATACTCTAGAAAGGTGGTATTATACAAAAACTTGGGTCTTTTAAAGTTAGATTCCCCAAACTTAATGTGATATATATGTATTAACATGCAATTTACCATATATCAATAATCTAAATAATTGTGGATTTTTCCATAAATAGTTAACACGGAATACACCATCAAATAGAATCAATCACCAAGATTTTCTATAACGTGGGTTAGTGGAATGGGAGTGAATTCTGATGGATCTAGAACCTAACTGAGCATGCACCTTCTTCTTTTTCCTCCAACGAAAGGGAGGCCAAGTGAATGAGCGTGAGAAAATGGATAGTTTTGGAAAATATGTGGGATGTGGATAAGTTTTAGAAGGATGGAATGGAAAAAATGGTTGGATTCTATGAGGGATTAGCTCATGTGAATGGTGGTCGGGTGGTGCTTTAGGTAGTGTTTGAGAGGGATCATCACAGGCTCTTAGAAACTCATAGAATTCCTTTTCTAGCTTGATCGCATCCACATAATTATGGTATTCATTTCCATCTTTGAGGAATTCATCTATCTCGTCTATTGTGAGATTGACTCCATCTCTCATAGGGTCGAAAGGCAGGGTGAAAAATTCTTTCTTTATTTCATTTATGATCAAGGAGTCAAAATTGTGATTTTTGTCTTCTACCATAAGAGGGGTATCTACTAGTGTGGGGACGAGATCGTTGGAAGCACTAATGTGATATACAAAACACTCAATGAACTTCACTTCTTTTCTACAGGCAAACCTAGTTGTCTCTGCTTTTGTCTAAACATGTTAACTTCCACAGAAAGATTTCCAAAATAAAGAGTCATTGAGCCATCCCGACAATTGATTTGGGCATTGGCGGTTGCCAAGAAAGGAAGCCCTAAGATGATGGGAATGGAATCATGAGCAACTTCTATGTCGAGAATAACGAAGTCTGCTAGATAGTAAAAGTCTTGAACTTTAACGAGAATATTTTCAACTATGCCCTTGGGGTACTTAATAGAATGATCAGCTAACTGCAAAGTCATTTTGGTTGGTTGAAGTTTTGTTAGACGTAATTGTTAATATAAATAAAAAAAGTAAGTTAACACTCGCCCCCAGGTCTAATAGAGCAGTTATTATGAAGTAATCCCCTAAGGTGCATTATACAGTAGGACGACCAAGGTCCTTGTACTTAATAATCCCATTATGTTCAGATAAAGAGGGATATTGTTCAATTAAGAAGGCTTCGTTGGGTATGTTGGTTTTCTCTTCTTGGTGCACAACTCTTTTAGAAACTTAGCGTGTCCAGGTAGACTTTTTATAGCATCTAGAAGAGGTATGTTTATAGTCAGATTTTTAAACACGTCCCTAATCTCATCAAAATTCTCGTCCTTTTTAGACACAATTAGTCTATGGGGATACGGTGGTTTATCTCTATATTTAGCATAAGGGTCAAAAGTATTATTAGTCTTTGCTTTATCTTTAGCCATTTTCCATCTAGGTGTCCATATTGGAACCTCTACAGGTGTAGGATCATCAATTTCTATGGTGGTATTCGGTAAAGTTTTGCCTTTTGGTTGTGGTTGGACTGGAACTTCTACAGTTGTAGGGTCTTCAGTTTCTATGACAGTATTTCGTATGGTTTCATTTTCAGCTTCTATTTGCGGGCGATCTTTAGGCATAGTTACTTTGTTATCAACTACTCTCCCTGAACAAAGGGTAGTGACTGCCTGTAGGTCCCCTGGGGTTTTTTTTTTTTGATGAAGCTAGGGGTTCGGCTGACCCCAACCTGTATTAATCATAATCTCATATACATTCTATCTAGCGCATCCTCCATTACAAGTTTAGATAGATCACCATCCAAAGGAGGTAGGAAAAACAGCAATGAGTCATGTAAAACATTACATAGCTTTGACAAAAAGTCAGCTACCCGATTGGTCTCCCTATAAACATGTTTGAACTCCGCTACTTCGAACTGATCTTTCAAAGCAATAATGGAAGCGACGATATTAAGGCAGTACCAAGGGGGTTCCTCTTTGCCTATGATTGCCCGAATAGCACACTGTGAGTCAGACGCAATAGTTACTCTTGTAGCTCCAATGTCAACCGCACCCTTCATACCAATTTCAATGGCTAAAAGCTCCTGTGTCATAACTGACTTCTTAGTAGAACTGCCTGTGAATGCCAGTTTCACTGCCCCTGTTTCATCTCTAATCACTCCCCCAAATCCATTTGATTCCTCTGTAACCGACCAATCAGTATTTATCATCAGCTCACCTAGTTTAGGCCTAAGCCACGAGCACCAGCTGGGGTTCGTTTGTGTAAAGGAGACTTGTATACCGATTTTGTCAATCAGTATTCTAGCTGCTACAGTCTCTGGAACTTCCTTCAACACAGTTTGTAGATATATCTTCATCTCCTTTTGCACTCTGCTGAAAACTTGTTCTTCAGTACGTTGTTGCTGCTGAAATCTCCTCGCATTCCTTTCTCTCCAGATGGCGTAAACTGTTGCGCAAACAATAGCTTTTATAATTTCAGCTTCCATAGTAGCAGGACGACATAGCCGCAACAATCTGTACCATTCAGAGGTTGACGCTCTAACACAACAGCTCAAACCCATCCACCTCTTCACTTTTGCCCACACTCCTCTTGTAAACTGGCAATCAAAAAACAAATGTTTCGAATGCTCTCTTGAGGTGTTGCAAAAACAGCAATTCGACTGGGTTAATACCTTCCTCTTAACCAACCTGTCCTGAGTCGGTAATGCATTTGCAAAGAGCTGCCACCCTGTAAACGAATGTTTCGGAAGAACAAGCCTGCCCCATATCAACCTGTACCACTTCACCTTGTTTGGATCTGCTTAGAGCACGGTATCTTGCCGACCGGATGATGAATCTACCCGATACTGTTGGCGTCCAAATTACTTGGTCTAGAGAGAGTAGAGGGTTCAAATCAGTTCCTTCTATTTTCCTCTTGAGCTCACTGTCAGGCAAACTGGTAATGATCTGGTTCCATCTCCCATCTGTAATAAGCTCACTCACAAGCGCATTATCCGGAACATGAAGTAGTTGAACTGCTTCTGCCCACTGAATTAATGGTGCGTCATGACACCACGGATCATGCCAGACATAGGTCTGCCCACCCTTCGCTATCTGATGCCTTACAAACTTTTGAGTTGCTCCCCTGTACTTCAAGACATTTCTCCAGACCCACGAGGCATCGGTCGGTACTTTCATAGTCCAAAAGTGTTGGTTTCGGATATGATTTTCAACTGTCCACTGAACCCATAAGGAATCTTCATAGCTCGCAATTTTGAAAACTAGTCCACAATAGGCAGCCTTATTCCATGTCTTCGGATCCACAATGCCCAAGCCTCCCTGATCTTTACCAAGTCTGAGAGTAGCGTGACTTGCATGATGCATTTTGGAGTTCATATCTGGCCCTGACCAAAGGAATCTATTGCAAATCTTTGCGATGTCCTTCAAAGTTCTCTGGGGTAGGATGAAGGTTCTCGCCCAGTAGACATGAAGAGAGGAAAGGACAGATTGTATCAATTGGAGCCTTCCAGCATGTGTTAGAGACTTATTCTTCCAATTTGCTATCCTCTTTGTCACCATTTCTATCAACGGCAGGCACTCCTTAATTCCCATTCTAGAAGCAGTGAGAGGAAGGCCTAAGTATGTTACCGGTGGATGGACTAGTTGCACTTCCATTATATCCGCTAATTCCTGGGCTTCATGCTGACTCATACTACCCGCAAGCAGTGTAGTCTTCTGACTACTCAACTTCATACTAGTACATGCAGAGAACTCCTCAATGGTATTCTTCACAGCTTGAACCGTATTGGGATCACCTTTACAAAACAGCAAGATGTCATCTGCAAAGCTAAGATGTGTAATGCTCAATTTCTTACATTTAGGATGGTAAGAATATTCCTTCGCTGCCACCTTATTCCTCAACATACCACTGAGCACTTCCATTACTAAGACAAACAGATAAGGCGAAAGTGGATCCCCTTGGCGAAGACCTCTAGCACCAGCAAAATAACCTTGAGGCGTTCCATTTACTAAAATGGAGAAATACGGTGAGGAGTAGCACATTTTCGTCCACACAATGAACTTATCTGGGAATCTAAACCTTGCCATCACCATCTCAATAGTTTGCCAGCTCACGGTATCATATGCTTTGGTAATATCAATCTTGATAGAGCATCGTTTAGTCCCATGAGCCCCTGTGTATCCTCTAATAAGTTCATGAGCTAATAAGAGGTTATCCTGAATGGATCTGCCCGGAATAAAGGCGGATTGTTGCATGGAGATGATATCAGGCATAAATAGCTTCATTCGGTTAGTGAGCATTTTGGAGACACACTTATAGAGAACATTGCAGCAAGCTATCGGTCGAACTCTTCCACCCTGGATGGTGTTGCACATTTCGGGATGAGACACAAGTGAGTTGAGTTCACTCCTCTATGCACTGGTGAAGAGAATATAGAAAGAATAGCTTGAACAACCTCATCTTTCACCCATTGCGGTTCTTCTTAAAGAAAAATGCATTGAACCCATCGGGCCACAGGGCCTTATTATCCTCCATCTCAAACAGAGCTTGTTGAATCTCGGCCTCTGTAAACTCCTGTATCAATGTCTCTGCTTCATCTGGGGACAGAACCCTAGAAAAGTGCAGCCTCTCAAGGTATTCAGGATCACATCTAGCTGGGGACGGTTGTCCCAATAAGGTCTTATAGTAGTCAACAAAGGCTGCGGAGACTTCTTCATGCCCTTCCCTTCTAGTACCAGTTTCATCATTAAGAGCCTAGATCAAATTACGACCTTTTCTCTCTTTAATCATCTTATGGAAAAACTCATTACATTTATCTCCATATTTCATCCAGTCACATCGAGTACGGTGCCTGAGATCCTCTCCTTCCATGATGATAAGCTGACAGAGTGTTGACCGTGCCTCTTTTTCCCTAGTACATAGTAGAGCATCCATTGGATTACTTTGTTGTGCTCTCTGTATATAATTGAGTTCCTTCCTAGCAGCCTCAGTCTGCTTAGTTAAGTCCGAGCAGAAGAATTTTGCCCAGCTTTTCAACTTGCTTTTCAACAGTTTGAGCTTTTGCGTCAGAATGAAGAGAGGGCTGCCATTCACTTGCACCCTCCAACATTGCAAAAAGGCGCCCAAGAACTCTGGATGAAGGACCCAAAAGTTACTAAACCTGAAAGGAGGACTAGCGGCAACTCTGTTGATGATAGCGATAACTATCGGAGAGTGATCTGAAGTACCCGAGGGCAGGTATTCTGCATAAGAGTAGGAGAATGTAGTACTCCAGGCACTATTCACCAAACATCGATCAATTTTAGACCACTTCCTATCAAAATTGGTCCATGTATAGAACGCTCCAATAGCTTTGAGATCATACAGCTCAAATGTGACAAGACAATCCCTGAAAGGGGTGGTTTCCCTAGGGTGCACCGCTTCTCCACCAATCCGTTCAAACGAATAAAGAACATTATTGAAGTCTCCTGCAACGCACCACTCTCCTTGAGTGCCATTGTGAATATTGCAAATTTCAGCCCATAGCCTCATTCTATCTGCACTATTGTTACTTGCATATATCACAGTAAAAAAGAAAGTTTTCAGAGAAGGGAGCATATCAATCTTACAGTGTATAAGTTGCTCAGTCTCCTTTATTTTCGATAGTGCTATAACCCCCGGATCCCATGATATCCAGATTCTGCCACTGTCACTGCTACTGTAGTTGTTTACAAAAGGCCACGAAGGACAACAGAGACTACTGATAAGCTGAAACTTCTCTATTCGAAGGCAGTGTTTGTTGACTTAGGATTAGGCACTGCTTGACCTGGAAACACGCCTGCTTGGTTATTATTTGGGTTATATTAGGCATCGTTTGTTTTTTTTTTTTTTTTTGCTAAAAGATAATTGATTAATAAATAATAAAGTTTACAAAAGTAGAAGTTACAGATTAAGAATTGCTTAGAGAAGGTAACATCATTTGTGTACCTTTCCTAAAACATCAATGATCTAGTCGACAAATCTAAAATAAGTGGTGTAATGATTCTCTAGATTTTTCATGAAGAGTGGTCTACTGTCCCACTATTTTCTTTCACCTTGAGCTAAGGTTGCCCCATGTTTAGAGCACCCATCGGCTCCAAGGTTAGTCTCCCTCCAAGTGGCTGTGACGTTGATCCATGTTGCCTACTCATAGTTTGCCACTTTTCTCGAGCTCTCCAATGTATTTTATTTTCCTAAAAAGCTTGGACTACAGATTTCGAATCACTTTCCACCCATATATATTTCCATCCAAGGTCTAGCGCCTTTTTTATAGCTTCCACTATAGCAACTGTTTTAGCCATGTAACTAGTAGTGACTCCCAGTCCCCCTGCCACTGCACCTAAGAATTCACCCTTATAATTTTGAATAACCATTCCCCAACCTGATCTCCCAGGATTCCTTCTCGAGCACCCATCAGTATTTATCTTTAAGATTCCAGTTGGAGGGAGAGTCCAGAAACATTCAATGATTTTCGGTGCTCTTCTCAGCTTGTGTTGAAGATTGAAGACTCTAAGAATCTTTAAGTCATGAACCGAGTTTTCCATATGCCCTATAGATCTGTGGTGAGCTCGAATGATTGCTCTTCTTGCCAAAAAGCAAATTTGCGAGAAGCTTGAGGCTTTATTGTCCTATAACACTCTATTTCTGTTCTTCCAAAGACTCACCATCATTGTTAAAGAGCAAGCTTTCCACATATCAAGTATGAGAGAGCTGTAATGTTTCCCTTGCTGCTGCACATCCTGAAATGATTCTGGATCCTTGCGAGTGCTAAAAATGTCTCGAGCATATTTCCATACTCTTTTGGCCAAAGAGCATTGAAAGAGAATATGGTTCAGAGTTTCTTGATGATTGAGACAGATGCAACATCTGGAAGCCAGCTGCGTTTTTCTCTTTTGAAGTTGGTCATCTGTTCGAGTTGCACCGTTTGCCAACTTCCATGCTATCCCTTGTGTTTTCGGCAGAACTTTAAAGCTCCATATATACTTACACATGATGGTTTGGCTGCTTTTTTTCTGATGGCTTCATGAGCCTCTGAAACTGTGAAATTCCCTGTAGAAGAGGCTATCCATATCCTGGTATCATCTCTTGAGCTATTAGGCTGCGGAATAGTGCCCAGATCAATACCCATTTGTTGCAACACTTGAATCATATTTTCAGAAAAATGCCAGTTTTCGCCCTGAATACAGTCACTGAGCTTTGACTGGAACTTAACAATATCCTTTCTTTCTTCCTGAAAGAAGTCACAAAGTGGTTTCTTCAACATCCAATTCTCTCTCCAGAGATTAATAGAGGCGCCATTGCCCACAGTCCATCCATGTAGTTGTTTCATCTCACTTAGAGCCCATTTAATACCTTTCCAAACAGTGGATGTTTTGTAATTTGACCATCCCCCTGTTCGATTGGTATATTTACCTTTCATGAAGGACGCCCAATCACAATCCTCTGTTAAAAGGCTCCACTCTTGTTTCATAAGCATTGAGAGATTTATATCTTGAAGTCTCCTTATCCCCAGTCCTCTTTCCTCTGTAGGCTTGTATGCTTTCTCCCATGATACAGTGATATACTTCCTTTCTGTCGGGTTTCCACTCCAAATGAAATTTCTGATTATAGCTTCACATTCCTTTATCACTGATTTCAGCCACTTGTATATAGCCATGTTGTGCATTAGGATGCTGTTTAGAACATGTCTTGCAAGGACTACTCTTCCTTGAAAAGATTGTAATTTTGCGTCCCATCCTGAAGCTTTTCTTCTGATCTTATCCACCAAAGGAGCAAGTGCTATTTTCGTTACTCTCCCTATGACTAGAGGTACCCCTAGGTATTTTTCTGGCAGGGTTCCTTCCTTGATATTCAATGTCTCCTGTATAAGATTTTTCCTTCTGGTGGTCATTGGGCTGAGAAAAATCTTGCACTTGTCCTTGTTAATGATTTGTCCAGACGAGTCTTGATATCTATTAAGAATCTTGACAATATGTCTAGTGCATCTCATGTTAGCATTACTAAACAAGAAAATATCATCTGCAAACATTAGATGTGATGGACTACAGTATTTACCATTAACCACCATATGCAGAATCTTCTTATCTTGGACAAGCTTACTGATGTTCCTGCTTAAGCAGTCCTCTGCTAGCGCAAAAAGCATTGGAGATAGTGGATCACCCTGTTTCAGCCCTCTCTCTGCAGAAAAATGACCTTTCGGACCTCCATTGAGCATAATAGACATTGAGTTGCTAGAAAAAGCTCCTTTTAGCCATTGAATCCATACATCACAGAATCCCACATGCCGAAGGATTTCCCATAGGAATTCCCAATCCATTGTATCAAATGCTTGAGAAATGTCGATCTTGATTGCTATACTTCCCCCATACCAATGTGTTTGGAGTTCATTGATTAACTCGGATGCTAACCTAATGGCTTGTTGAGAGTTTCTATTTGGGATGAAACCATATTGCTCCTTGCTGATGATCTTTTCTGCAATTGGGCTCAATCTTGTGGCAAGAATCTTGGTGATGATCTTGAACACAAAATTAGATAGACAGATAGGCCTGAATTTGTTAACCTGATTGGCGTTTTTTTCTTTCGGAATTAACACAATGAAGTTCGAGTTAACTCCCATAGGCAGTCGAGATTTGATAAAGAAATATCTTATAGCTCTGACTAAATCATATTCCACAATGTCCCTGCATTGTTGAAAGAAAAAAACCGTAAAACCATCTGGGCCTGGGGAGCTGTCAGCTTTGAGGTGAAAAACGGCTGCCCTCACTTCTTGTGCAAATGGGATGGAAGATATCCTTACATTATCTTCTTCTGAAATTACCTGTGGCATATTATGAATCAGGCTCCAGTCGATCACATGCTCGGATTTTTTGAATTTATCCTCATAGTGTTTGACCAAGAACTCTCCAATGTCCTCCTAAGTGCTGAGTGTGTTCCCCACATAGTTTTTCAGTTCAGAGGTCAGAGATTTGCTTCTATTATGATTCGCCATTGCGTGAAAGAACTTGGTGCTTCTATCATTATCATTATCCCAGCTGGTTCTTGATTTCTGCCTACAGAACATCTGTTCTTGTTCTAACAACTGCTCCACTTTGTTTTCCTGTCTCACCATTTGCATGATGAACTCCTCGTTCATGTTCCCTTGATCGAATTGTTTTTGCATCTGCTCTAGACTTTTGGATTCATCTTCAACTTTAAATTTGATGTTACCGAAGATCTCCCTGTTCTAAGTTTTCAAAGCACTTTTCAGTCGCTTTAGTTTTTGTGTCAAGATATAGATTGAATGGCCTGACACTGGAACATCCCAATTTGCTTTACCAGTGTCTCTGAAGGTTGAATGTGAACACCACATGTTGAAGAATTTGAAGGGAATATTCTTTGGTTGAGGAATATCTACGCATCGACCAACTATAGGAGAGTGATCCGAGCATAGCCAGTTGCATACCTTATAGTTCCACCCCGGGTATTTGGAGCTCCAAAGAATATTGGAGAACATCCTGTCTAGTTTACCCAGAATTTTTAATCTCCCGACTTGCTTGTTCCACCAAGAAAAGTGAAACCCATTGCAAGGAACTTCCATCAAATGATTGGAACCAACAAAGTCTCTGAAATCAGTCATCACTGCTGTAATTGGTCTATGTCCTCCCTGTTTGTCTAAGTAACTCAGATAAGCATTAAAATCCCCAAGCATTAACCATGGAAGATTACTGAGACTTAGCTGTTGCAGATCATACCATAATTGCCTCCGACTCACATATATGCAATGAACATGAATAATAGACAAAAGTACTCCATCTATCTCCACTGTTAGTTGTTGATTAGAGCAATGTATCATATTTGGAGTAGCTACTGTTGTCTTCCAGAATAGCCAAATGTTAGGAACTCTATTTTGACTAGTATTGTAAAATAAGCAAGAGCTCATTCCCAGAGATTGGAGATAAGACTTGGAGATATCATCAGGACTGATCATAGGTTCTGCAATACCTACTATTTCAGGATCCCATTTATTAATGAGCATAGAAAGCCTATTTTGCGACTTGTCATTCGCAATTCCTCTTATGTTCCAAAAGATGCACCTCATTGAGATCAAGGTTTTTTATTGTATTTTAAGGTGTAAACCACCTTTAATTATCCCTTTTCCCAGTCCTAGATCGTGATCTGGACCTGGTAGCTGGGGGATATGTTTGTTGCATCTACCACTGTGGTTTGTTTCGACTCCTGAAGATTAGTTCAGATTCTTGAGTGTCATTCACCATCAAGCCCACATTTTGATCTTGTTCCTCTTGTTCATCATCCTCCGCCATGTCTCCCTATATGGAGGGAGGGGTTTCTAGGTCAGGATGTTCTTTTTCTTCCGCTCCATTATGCTGTTTGCGTATTAGCATTTGAAAAACTTTCTCCGCTTCAGTCTCGGCCAAAGTTTTTTCAGCATAATCTTCATGGACTTGAGATATTGATATGGCACTGCTTCCTGTTGTGTTGGGACTATGTTCTTGCTCATTCCTTTCTTTTCCAGCACTGTAAGTCACCTTGCGTTTCTCCAAAGGAAGTACATCCTCCTCCCTGACTGGCTCAGCAATTTTCTCGTGGATCTGAGTATGCATACTCTGATCCTGTTCTACTTCCTGAACTAATTCTCTTTCTTTGCATGTCCCCCTATTTGCATCATGTTCTTGTTCATCTACTAGCTCCTGCTCCTCTATATTTTGTATTTCCTCAATCACTAGACTCTCAAATCTATTATAGGTTTGAGTTTCCACCGGTTTCTCATTTGCTTTTGGTCTCCATATTGCCTCTCCGTGCTTACTAGTTTCAGGTTGTGTCTGTTTTCGACCTCTTTTCCTTTTCGTCTTCCCTCCGAGAAAATCTGCATCAGGTGTAAGGTCTATCACGACTTCTTTGTCTTTATTTTCTTTCCCCCTAGAAGTTTGCATATCACCTTTTAGTTTCCTACATTCAGTAACTAGATGCCCGACAATTTTGCAGTGGGTACACATCTTTGGTAACTTCCCTATCTCCACTGTCTGCCAAAACTTCACCGACTTTGTTTTCACATAAATCTGATCAGGGATGGGTTCAGATAGGTCCACATCTACCAGAATCTTCGCATAATATCCATATTCTCAATTAAGAGTTTTCTCATCGATTTGTATCGGATAGCCAACCCCTTTTGCAATGGACATAATGGTTTATGGTTCCCAGAATTCTTGTCCAAGTCCTGGAAAATGAAACCATACTAATGCATGAGACTACCTCTGGCTATCCGGACAAAAGTTCAGTGTCCACTGGCTAATTCTCATTGGACTTTTATCAAAGTCCCAAGATCCTTTCACCCAAACCCTATTTAGATCCTCAGCATTGGAAAATCGCAGAAATAGATATCATTTACCAATGGGAGTAATAATACACTCACCCGAGGGCTTCCAGATTTTCCTTGCTATTTCCCGCACTTTTTCGATTGGTACTTTCTAAAGATCAATTCTACCCACTAGACAGAACTTGCAATAAAGCAACCCTTTTTCATACACCTTTTCTGGAATGGTGATGGCTGGATAGTCCCCCATCTTCTCAGGGTTTGGAAGCTCTTGAATTTCCACCTGTTGTTATGTGGCTTACTTTGCTGCCTCTGCATAAGAGATTTTTGGAGCTGTTCCCTGTACCGTAGGCTGGTTTTTTTTTATTTTGTTCCTTACCAATGTCGATTCCTTGGGTAGTTCGCAGAGGATCTTGGTTGCTTCTTTTGTCATTAAAGGAGCTTTCGAATTCATAAATATCCATTCTTATATGTTTCTTTTTGGAACTCGGCACTATTCACAGTGGAGGATTTTACCCTAGAAGTAACAAACCATAAAGATTGGAGATACTAGCCTTTTCAGAACTCTCACTGTTAGCAGTGAATGATTTGACCCAAAAAGGCAAGAAGAGAAGAGATTTTCGGAACTCACACTGTTGAGCAGTGCAGGATTTTACCCGAAAAAGAAAGGAAATAACGATTGAGAAGATAGAGAGGAGTCTTTTATCTTTTGTTTTTGCTAAAAGCAGCAAAAGAGAGGTGTACAAGATCATAAGCGCAGCTTATGTAATAGCACACCCAGTCGCCCCTAATTTGGTCCCCATTTCTACCCCATTGAAAGGTTATGACACTCTTTTTCAACAATAACTCCATAAGCACATCGTTTGTTTCATTATATTAGAGTTTTGATCATGTTGATCTTTCATCAAGTTAGAGTTTTGTTGCATAATTTGATTTTGTTTTTCCAACAAGGTCACTACTAGTTTGTCTGTAGATGGTTGGACTGGAATTAAGGCTTGTTGAGCGTTCATGTCTTGATGTTGATTAGTTCTGGGTCATGGGCACTAAACCTCTATTCTGGTCACCTAAGTATCATTGCCCTTGATGTGGAGTTAACTGGTTGAAGTTTGATGGTTGTGGTGGTGGTTGTGCATAGACAAGAGGACAATAGAAATCGGAATGCTTAAGACTAAAACAGATATTACAACGAGTAGAGTTAATGTTCATGACAGGAGTGGGTTGTTGTTTAACAGAGATGACATCTACCTTTTTAGTGAGGGCATATATAAGAGTTTTAAGCTCGGGATCAGGTTTAACCTCAAAAGAAGAAGGAGTGGAGCGGGAAGAGTCATTAACTCCCCCATTGTTGTTCCTTTTAGATTGATCTTCTAAGAATTTATAAGCCTCCAAGGCTCCTTTACTAAGAAAACTACCCCCAGGCATGATATCTAGAACCTCCTTATGATAATGTGAAAGCCCCTTGAAGAAAGCACGAACAAGCGTGTCTTTCGCAAGATTATGATGCAGGCATTCAATGAGAAGATCAGTGAAACGATTCCATGCCTTAGAAAAGGATTCATGAGGATTATGGCGGAAGAAATGAATCTTGTGAAGCATTTCATCTGTCTTCAGTGGTGGGCAAAATTGTTCCATGAACAATTGAACAAGATTAGCCCATGAGTCCACCGAGTTTGGCGTTTGGGCAGTTAACCAAGACGCCGCCTTGTCGGCTAGAGTGAAAGGAAACACCCTAAGTTTAACTTCTGGACTTAAGCTAGGATGATGGAATGTAGTGAGAACTTGTTCTATCCTACGCATATGTTAGTAAGGCTTCTCGTGGTCTAAACTGTGAAAAACCGGTAACAAGTTAAATATATTAGGGGGAATTTGAAAATCCCCTACTAGGTCTGCAAGAACGATGCACGACTTAAGGCCATCGTTCAGGGATTTATAAAAATCAGAGAGAGGAGTCTCTTGTTCTTTTGCCATCGATGCAGGTGTAGTGTGTGAAATTCTAGATAGGCGTGTGGTATTTATGTCTACGAAAAACAAGCCTGATTATACTAGAATTAAACTCCTCTGACAGAAGAAACGAGGAGTGAAAGAAGGAGTACCTGAATGCCTCCTTGCTACGCGTTTGAATAGCGTCTTATATACGCAATCTAAGTGTATTCAAGAAGATAGAAACACTGAATAACTTGAACAAACGAAAGTTTGAATTACCTGTGAAATCGGGATTATTAAGAAGAGGGCGCGGGCGCGCTCTTGCTTGACTCGAAGTTCAGGCACTTGAGGGCGGGGCGCGCTCAAGAATTACCTATGGATGGTGTGGGGAGCGCTCTTGCTTGACTCGAAGTCTAGGCACTTGAGGGTGGGGCATGCTCAAGAATTGCCTATGGAGGGCGCAGGGCACGCTCTTGCTTGACACAATGTCCAGGCGGTTGAGCGCGGGGCGCGCTTGGAAATAGGCTATCTGGGGCACAAGTGCGCACTCCAAAAAATTTGAAATTTTTACAGTTTGTTACTAAGACAACCAGTAAATAGCCTGTAAAATTTTAGAACAATCGGAGATATGAAAGTCCTTCTACTGCCTTGCAAAGTTTGTGAAACAGTTTTCGGACACAATACAAACAACCGAATGGTTACCCAATCAAAACATAACCAAAAATTGCTAAAATATTACTGGAGACTTTTGACAGATCATGTGTATTCCTGTAACACTTTTAGAGTAATTGAAGTTCTACAAACCCTCCTTATCGGCTATTGTTCCAAAAATTAAGTGTTGCAAAACTGCAGAAATACACTGGAAACAATCCACTAGTTAGGTGGTCAAAACAAATCAAAAACTCGTCAAATTTTTACTTCAAACTCTTGACTTATGATAGATACTCCTGTAAAAACTTTAGAATTTTTAGAACTGCCTAAGTAACCCTACTCATCTGTTTTTCCAGAAACTTATAGTTTGAAAGCTAAAATGCAGCACTGTAAAGATGGTATTAGTTTCCTAGGTAAAATAACTTGGAAAACTCTGAAAATATTTCAGTAAATCAATAACACCTTAAGAATTATGTCTGAACAATTTTAGAATTTTTCAAAATTTACAAATACCTTTACCGCAGTGTTCTTCACTGTGACTCCGCAGATACAAGGGAGGGCAGGCCGCTCTGAACAAGGCAAAATGGAGGCCATGCGCCCCTATGCTTAAAATAGTGAACAGTAACAAAAATATGAGAAAAAAGAAAGAAAAATGAAAAGGGTGGGTGGGTAGAGAATGGGGGATTGCTCCTTGAATTCAAGCAATTGAATTCTTGTCCTGAAAGAGTTTAAGATGGCAGCGACGCCATTTGATAATTAATAAATTGATTCTTAATTATATATAGATGAATATAAATAACTAATGATCAACTACCCTATCAATATTATTCTTACTCTCAATTCATTTTACAATATAGTGAGTCAGGATTCGTTCCATTCTTAAACTACCAAGACTAAATAGAATCCAATTAATCAAACAAAAGGAACAATGATGAGAGTAATATGTGATGTGAAAACAGTAAATAAGATGTCAAAATAGTAGAGATAAAAGGGTATAGAGAAGATTCAATTCACCACACAATTCGATTGACCATTAGGTTGATTATCGAATTGCCTATTGATCCCTAGTGAACACCAAGTCCTCTCGAATCAAAGCTTCACTAGCATGAGAGTTTAGCTCCACCACAAATCTCTTTAGTGGTGGCTTTAAACTCTAGTTCAACTCTTATGATATTTATCTCTAAACAATCATAATAATCAAACTTAAAACTCTAATACAAATCCACAACCATACTAATTACCAATCATCTTCACATGGCTTCATAAACCTCATCTAATGGAGGTTTAGCCTTGTATCATAGGAATCATATTAACTAAAGATTGAATAGAAGACATAATTTAAAGATACTTGAATTGAATAAACTAAAGCTTTTATTAAAAGGTTCTAATGGAGGTTACAAACTAAACTAATTAACTAAACCTAACTTAAACTAAAGAAGGAGAGAGAAAAAACCCTAATTTAAAACTAAACTAAATAGGGGAGTAGCCAAATTATGTTTTAACCTTAACCCACTTTATATAGGAGAGGGTTAGGCTACAATTTCATGCATGGGCCTTTAGGCTAGGTTATGGACCCATAAATCAAGTCCATAACCCAATTGGTTAAATCCAAGACATCCAATTCTAGTTATGTTACTGTAGAACGCGTTTTCGCCAACTTATACTGCTTTGATCGATTCAAGGCCTAGACCATTGGAAATAACTTTCTAAGCCGGTCATTTTGATATAAAATGGGCTTAATTCTGAGGCCTGAGTCCAAAGATATGGCCTTTTGAAATTCCATTGACTTTTCTTCAGCTCTTTAACCTGGTTTGACTTTCACTTAACAGTGTTGACTTGGGCTTTTTAAGGGCTTTTTTTCCATTAAACTTGGGCTTTCTTCATAAAACTTCTCTAGCAATCACTTTAGCTCCTTTTATCACCTAATTAGTAACGAATTGATATTTATTCAACTCCGAAGCCTGAAATACTCAAAAGCACGTAATTAGTGTAAACCTATATTATTAATAACATAATTGGCTAAATAGAAATACTATTAAAGGATTTAAACTACAGTTTTGGGCTCTTATCAACTTTCTTATGCCTGTCTTGGTTTGCCGCATCATGGTATGTTTCTTTCCTGATTTCGTATTCCGCTATACGGATTGGGTTGGGGTTGATATTATGCGACCCACAAATTGCATTGTACGTTCTTTTCGTGTAATGATTTGGCTAGGAGGCTACAACCTAATTGGGTTGCCCCTTATACCCCATCATACCGAGTAACGCTTAACAGATTAGCACGAGTTGATGATACATGGCGTAAGGCCTGGCAAGTTGTCATGGCATGGCAGGATGCAAAGGAGCCTCACTTCTTCACAGAAGAAGAGGACAATGCGTAAATGTTGGATATGAGGTAAGTTTTATTTTTTGTTAGTGTCTGCTTATGTCCCAGGCAATTTAATTTTTATTATCCCCATAACGGGTGGAACTCCTATAGAGTTGCATCTGCTTTTATTATCTATATTAGTATGTTCTAAATTTGTTTTGCAGGTGTATTCTTCAATTTTCACGCGTTTCCATGGTATTTCCTACCCTTCTTATTTTAATACTTTGAGGACAAAGCATGTTCTTCTTTGGGGGTGGCATAGAAACACACGTAATTTAAAGCACCTATTAGGATAATATATGTATAAGCACTTGTTTTCTAGTAAAAAAATAAAAAATATTAAAATCATATAAATAAAAAGTTTATGATATACACTTATGAATATTGGTATTGTTTCATTCTCCATGATGATATTAATCTAGAAGTTTCATGTTAGCTCTTAAATTAGAATAATTTTTAGAAATTTAGGTTAATATGTAGGTAATAATCATTGTATTTTTTCATAAATATATTGCATGAACATCTATGTTTGTATTGGCAGTAAGTTTATGAAATCTAGGTTAGAGTACTTATTCTACAAATCCTGTGAGAATATAGCTTAAAGCCTTAAATGAGTGAAATATTTGAGAAATGACACAAGGGAGAAGTAAATTCTGAATATAGAAATCACACGTCCACTTGCTTGATCACTATACCATATCCTAAACAAGAATTTAGGCCCTCTTTGGATCGATATAGCCAGAAATTCAAACCTATATAAAATTATTTCCAGCTAGTCGCTCCACTGAGCCTTTCTTTAGCCGTTCATAAACCACAAATCCTTTACCCTTTTATACAAAACAAAATAAAAATAAAAATCAGCCTACCCATTTGTGAATGAGTCTGAGAATAGAGATGAAATGAAAAGGAGAAAAGAGAAAGACATGTGAAACCAAGAATTTGTTAGTTGCTTCAAATAAGAAAAGGAAGTTTCCATCCAAAGAAAAGAAAAAAATAAATAAAAAAAATAAAAAGTTAGAACTCCAAAAATAGAATCAAAGGAGTCAAAAGCCAAAAGAAAAAGAAAAAAATGCCTAAGGATGGAAACAAAGTGTAGAAGCAAAGTAAGAACAAGGTTTTCTCTAGTTACATAATATGAAAACTATACTATCTCAGACTTGTCTTTTTTGAATATCCATTTTCTTCATTCTTAAACCATCACCTAATCCCCACAACACCTAATAAAGACCTCTAGCTCAATTAGGAATAGGTTAGTGTGATAGTAAGTGGCAGATATGTTTGATCGACTTTGACTTCCTTGTGTGTCATTGATATTGTAAGGTAAAGTGTGCCCACTGCATACTGGAGTGAGCGAAACTTGAGTGGAAAAATCAGAGTGTTTTTGTCTTGATATATATGTGAGGGACGCTATTCCAACGTTTCAGAAATAGGCCTGTTATTGCATTTCATAGCATAGTTCACTATATATATGTTTATTCGTAGATGATTGATTATTATGCACATATTAACTTAGATTTCGAATTGATTATTCTATATTCATTAATAGTGAGATGTATATATATCTGAGAATAAATTAGGAAACAATATATTTATTTCTTAGTTGTTGTAGTATATATGAAGTTTATGAGTACCTTCTCTGGAAAACTCTCACGAGGCTATAACTCGTCCACTAGGGAATTCCTAGTGGTTCAAGGCCTTATTGCATATGGTAAATGCAATCGCACACAGCGAAACGAGATTAGTTAGAACTCCATTTTTGGTCACTTATTTTAATTTCTCGTATTTGCTTGAATGACAAGAAAAATGCTGTTTGGGGCTGGTTTCATAAGAGCCCAAAACTGTAGTTTTAGCCCCTTAATAATATTATATTTAGACCAATTATGTGTATAACAAATAAGAGTTAGTACGGTTTACGTGCTTTTGTATATTTCAGGTATTAGAGTCAAATATGTGAAGAAACATGTCACTTTTGCGAGATAAAGAAGCAAAGTTTGGTTGTTAAGAAGTTCTATGACTAAAGGGCAAGATTCAAGGAGAAAAAGCCTTTTTAAAGCTCGGTCAAAGCTGAAAAGTCAAAGTCAACGCGGGCATAAATATAATAGAAAAGTCAATAGAACTTCCACAGGCCGTATCTTTGGACTCAGACCTCAAAATTGGGTCTATTGTATGTCAAAACGACCGTCTCAGAAAGATATTTCTAATCGTCCAGGCTTTGATCCAATCAAAGGAGCATAAGTGGACAAAAAGGCTATTGTAGTAATTTCCAGTATAGAATCCCTTTTTGGACATAAGTAACTAGGTTTTGGGCTTGATTTCATGGCCTAAAACATGGCTCCAAAGCCCATGCACGAAATTGTAAACCTAGCCCTCTCTTATATAAAGAGGACTAAGGCAAAACTCTCAATTACTTAGACTTAGTTATCATTTAGTTTAGACCTAGGATTTAATTCATATCACTCTTCATTAGTTTTAAGTTAGTTGATAATTCAATACTTAGTCTTTAATATAATTTCAATTCTTAGACTCTCTTCCATTAGATTAATAAAAGTCAAGTTATTGTTCTTTATTATGTCTTATTCTTATTTCTCTATAAATGATAGTCTAATGACTTCTAGCTAAACCTCCATTAGAAGGGTTTGATGAAGCTATGATGAAGACTTGATATGTTAGTTAGAATTATTACATTTAAGAGTTTCACTCTAGTAGGTTAGTTGATTCGTTATGAGAATGGGTTGAACTTCCTCACATGCTAATTATTAGTTTGCAGAGATTGCCATGAATAGTTAGGGGTCAATTACTTAATCGTTATTGGTTAGGATTGCAATAATCTACACTAGCATATTAGGAAATCATCTAAGTGAAATCAAATCCCCCTAATCTCTTCTCCATATTCACATCTTAATATTTAATTGTTATAGTATAAGTTAAATCATCTTAATTAGTTCAATCACCATATTAGTATAATTTCAATCCATTACTCTCATTGCTTTTGTTAGAATCGATTAAACGAGTGAAACTTATGTCTAAGAAACTAAGAGTGGAACAAATTCTCTACTCCACATATTGCACGATAGACGAGAGTAGATAACTTTGATAATTTTGTAGTAATTAGCTTTAGTTTTACTTATTCATAGCATAACTAGTTAAGAGTAGGTAAAACTATTGTTTTATGGTTTATCAGTCTTCCTTGTGCACACATGATGAGAAGTATGAACAATGAGTTGCGCCTTACTGACATACACCCGCAATGGAGAATCGATGAGTGGTCGTTTGAACTCATGCCGCACAGTCAAGAGAACCAACTGAAAACACTATTTTAGGATTTAGAAAGTAAGTATGAGCGGTGGCCTATAAGCCAAAGGGAAGCTGCAGAGAAACAATTGTTTCAGCTTATAAATAGTCCTACTCCTATAGTATTTGACCCAATTGTTCAGCCTCATAAAGGACGACCATTGGGAGCCAAAAGAAAGAAAGCAATGAACAGTACCACTAGAGACCTTTCAGCATTTGAATTTGTGGACAGATCGCGAAAGTGCAGCATTTGCAAAGTATTTGGTCATAACAGCCGAACATGTCCACAAGCAACTTTGAATTCTAATGTTGTTATGCTCAACCTTGCTGAAAGTGGAAGCTCCTCACATGCTGTAGACTTGAACTCATAACCTGGCGACATTGGTTGCTTTAGATGATTGAAGAAGCTGGTAAGATTATGTATATATCATCTCTTCAAAAATTTACATCACATCAAGTTAGACTTGCGATTACATGTCGTTCTTGACTTGGTAATATTG
This sequence comes from Coptis chinensis, assembly GCF_015680905.1. Classification (NCBI taxonomy): domain Eukaryota; kingdom Viridiplantae; phylum Streptophyta; class Magnoliopsida; order Ranunculales; family Ranunculaceae; genus Coptis; species Coptis chinensis. Next base: position 100,062,328 of record NC_141458.1, read on the forward strand.
TCTGATTGTCGCTAAACTTAACTACATTTTCTTGTTGTTCATGTGTTTTCTAAGCAGGGTGCATTTGGGATTATGACCTGCAACTAAAGTTTGGTTATTACATTAATTTTTTTGTGTGCCGAACTGTTGAACATGGAGGAATTTTCAACATAAAGCTGTGGGTCTCTGGATGGGTTTTAGGTAGTGTTATTAGTTGCTTGATCATGGTTTTATATATAAGTTTTGAGAAGGGGATGAATGTGTATGGACTGGGGCACTTATAGAGGATGTCTTCATTTGTGTCCTGCATAGTGCATACTTTTTGTTGGGTAAACTTGCATATTCGCATAGGGATCCCTTGGCATATTGGTTGCTCCATGACTGTTGGTACTTTTTTTGGGTAAAAATTCAGTTGCTACTTGAATTCTACACTTGTATGAAGAACAAGATATATAATTAAATTGAATGTTCTATTTGAATTGATTCGGTTATTTTCAATTGCCTCAACTAGAGTGTATTATTTACAAATCAGAGCAAATGTTGCTGCTTTTTTTTTTTTTTTTGGTAGGCAAGCGGGCTTTTTAACGAGGTCCCCTACCTCTTCATTAAAGAAATAAATAGTAACTGAGCTGTTTACAATCTCACATACTCTATGCCAATGGCATCCTCATATACAATCTTCCTAATATCCTCTGAAAATGAGCTAGGGATTATATCAACATTCCTCACATTGGGTACATTATCAGCTTAACGCATCAGCCAATTTATTCGCTTCCCTATACACATGAATTATATTAAACTGCTCCAAGTGTCTCACCAGCTCTTCAATGCTCCGGATTAGCTTCCTTGCGTGCCATGTGTACTGCCCTTTTGTGTTTATGAATGAGACGACATTCACTGAGTCTGTCCTTGCTTCAATTCGCCGTATACCTTGCTGCCTTGTCATTTCCAGCCCTTTTTCCAATCCTTGTAGTTCGATCATGGCAATGTTGGGATGTTTTGACTTTCCTTTACTTGCCGCGATAACTTCTCCCTTGTCTGTTCGAATAACTGCTGCCCATCCTCCCAAGTCTCCTTGTAAGGTCCCATCGGTGTTTAATACAAATGTTTAATACAAATGTTGCTGCTAAATTGTCCTATTTGCAAAAACTCTCACAATATTCGAGTTGTATACAGATGTGTTTAGGACAAACCCTTAAATGAAAAAAAAAAATCAGCTTAAATGATTAGTGTTTAGCAATCTAGATTAATGAACATGAGTTTTCTGGAAGTGAACCACGTATTACACCATATAGAGAAACCATCCTGTAAGCTAAAATGGCATTTTGGGGTGTTAAGGAAAAAGGTGGGCAGAGAAATAGCTGGCTTTTTGATGTATAACAGTTTGCAAAAAGGTGAGGGCATTTTGGTCAGGGGTGTTAAGGAAAAAGGTAGGCAGAGAAACAGCTGGTTTTTTGGCGTATGACGGTTTGCAAAGAAATGAGGGCATTTTGGTCACGTCACTTCACAATCCAGGGAAGTGTGAAAACTGAGCGTGGAAAATTCCAACCCCTATTTTATTTATTCTTATTATTAATATTAATCATATATTTTAAAAATAATAAATAAAAACAGCCGGGTGTTATATATAGTATCATAATGACACGAACACATTCAATTTAAATGTCAGAAAACATTGGTAACTCTGTTGTAAAAGTTAGTGTAGATTGTAAAATACTAAATTTACATGTGTTCATTTCATAATGACTCGAGTGGCGTAGCCACGGGTACAAATAATACTATATCTAAACGTTTAACGAAGATCACAATAAAAAGAGCAATGGCAAGAAATTTGGAGACTAAGGGCCCTAGAATTACAACTTTATGGAGAGTAGTGGTTTGTGAACATTAATCATTTCCTAGAGGTTGAAGCGAGGAGTAACTGAGAGAGATATATATAGAATTTCCTTCTTTAATTCCTTACATTTAAAACTAAATGAATCAAATAATTTCTTTTCCAAATAGACACAGTCTGCGTAAAGTCAAATATGTGAGTGATCCTATCCCAAAATTGTGGTCATCTATAATACAAAACAGCTCAGTTTTTAAACAAGTTATAAGGGCTTAAGTGGTGGTCCTGATTTTTTCGGGATTTGTGCTAATACTTGAAGAGTCCTATTTACCTAATACTCTAATGCTTGGAGAATCTTATCTACCTAATACTCTTATGCTTGAAAAGTCCTATTTACCTACCATTTTCTTCACGCCTAAAAAAACTTCACCAAAAAAATTCCCCTTTTCTTCATGCAAAATCTTCAGAGAACCAAAAACTTAACAAGGATTCCCCCTTTCTACACACAAAATCTTCAGAGAACTAGAAACTCATGGAGAATCCTTTCTACCTAATACTCTAATGCTTGAAGAGTCCTATTTACCTACCCTTTTCTTCACACCCAAAAAAACTTCACAAAAAAATTTCCCCTTTTCTTCACGCAAAATCTTCAGAGAACCAAAAACTCAACAAGGATTCCCCTTTTCTTCACGCAAAATCTTCAGAGAACTAGAAACTCAACAAGGGTGCTTCTTCTCCACCACTCCAAGCCTCTTCAACAGGTGTAATTATTTCACATATTAAATTATATAATTGTTTCATTGTTTACGAAATAAACATTACATGGGGGTCAACTTTTCAACTTTTGAAATTAAGATTAAATAAACAATTTTAATTGCTATGTAGTTGCGTATAAGTATTTAGTTACTTTGTACTTCAGACAATTGTTGGTTTGTGAGAATGGTCTTAGCCACTAAGTTGCCTCCAATGTTTTGTTATGCTAGATGCAATCTGCTATGTTCCGTTCTTCATTTAATAGTTATAAGGTGGAGTCCAAAATAGTTATAAGCTACAAGACAGACTAAAGAGTAGCACCTCTAGACAGAGCTAGACTTAAGTAAGAGCTAACAACCTCTAAACAGATCGAGCTAGACTTAAGCAGGCTAAGAGCTAACAAAGCAAAGAAGAGAACCTAATGCCACATAGAGCAGGTTTTCCAGGTGGAGTCCAAAATAGTTATAAGCTAAGGTTAAAAAAAAATGGAAAAAAATAGTTTCAAAATTTTGAAAACGAGATATCTCACATAGTATAAATATAATGGACATGGTTATTTCCTAAGGTCTGCAATCATTTCCAATAAGAGAGCATTATGTATTTGTATAAAGTTTTCATTGTAACCAAGGATTTAGTATCTAACTAAAGTGTTGTTGTAGCTTGAGTTGCTTTTGTTAGGTTAATTTGGGCCATGATTATGATTCATAAAATGGTTTAGTATCCAAAAATTTGAATGCTGCTCACCGTTTGAGAAATGTGTATAAATTGAATATGGATTACACAAGGAATGAACAGTGAAAGTTGTACGTACACTCCGCTTCTTCTTTTTTTCGATGCAAGTACACTTCGTTTCTGGATGAAGCTTCTAGATGAACAAATTGTTCTCAATACATATACTCGGCCAAGATGATTTTCTAAGGCATATTCAGTTAAGGGTATCACACTAACACTAACAAGTTCAATTTAAATGTCAAAGAAAAAAAAATGGTAATACTACTGTAAAAGTTAAATTTACATGTATTCATTTAATTATGACTCGAGTGGCGTAGCCACGGGTTAAATTCTAGTCTATATAATAAAACAACTTGGTTTTTAAGCGCTTTGTGTGAAGCCTACATCCGACGGCTAAAAGTTTATATAATTAGTACATCTTTGACGATTAATATAATACAATTAAGAGTTAATAGTAAGTTGATTTTAATTAGAAAACGAAGACCCTCACAAAAAAAACCGTTCATTTCAAACTTATGAAAACGTACTCTGGAGTTCCATGAAAAGCATCTATCATGAAGAAATCATGAAGACTTAGACAAATATCACAATTACGTCATGGATATTCAAGTTCAATATATGATGGTTTAAGATGTATATAAACAGGTATGGATCTGTTTTGTTGGGAAGGGAACAAGTGAGCTTTAAATCAATCATGAAATCCTTCATGGTATTAATAGTAACTATAGTATCAATGGGTGAGACACTGGCATTGGCTCTGGATCTCCTCAAGGGAACCAAATGGTAGCTTTAGTGTTTGAATTGTTAGATAGAAAAACAACGGTGGCAGGGGATGTAGGAGATGAGTTGACTAAGGTAGATGGCACCATTAAGATGAAGAGTGTTCATTTCAGTTACCCTTCACGGCATGGCGTTCTTATCTTCAAGGATTTTGATCTTGAAGTATCAGCTGGTAAGAGCATGGCATTGGTTAGGTCAAGTGGGTCTGGTAAAAGCTCGGTGATTTCTCTTATATTAAGGTTCTATGATCCAATCTCTGGAAGTGTGATGATTGACGGTAAGTATCAGTTCATACTAAGTTCAGTGTTCGAAAGTGTCCCACCTTATTTTATGTTATACCTTATTTCTAATTTCTTACAGGGCTGGATATCAAGAAACTGAATCTGAAGTCCCTAAGAAAGTTCATTGGCCTTGTACAACAAGAACCATCACTATTTGCTACATCAATCTATGAAAACATAGTTTATGGTAAAGACAATGCATCTGAATCCGAAGTAATTGAAGCTGCTAAGGTCGCCAATGCACACAACTTCATTAGTAGCCTCCTTGAAGGTTACTGAACAAAGGTTGGTGACAGAGGGGTCCAATTGTCTGGTGGAAACTCAACAAGGGTGCTTTTTCTCCGTTGCTCCAAGTTCTCTCCACCGTTACAAGCTTCTTCAACAAGTGTAGTGACGTGATTTCACATATTAAATTGTATTCTCCACTAATTTTTATTAATGTGTATGCCTTTAACACTCAATCTTCTCTGCATATTGCCTATTGCAAAAAAATCCCTAAAACAATTACCAAAAAGAAGAGGCCAAACTCTTCAATAAACTTCTTCATATTGTCATTTCAGTTTGAACAGAGGGTAAACTCCAGTGACGTACTCCTCAACACTGACTCCTCACTTTGATTGTGTTGTAAAAGAGAGGGTTACGGAAGAAAACCATTACTAGACTGCGTATTTTGCATTCGATAGTATATCTTACCCAATCTCCAACTGATATTGACAGGTGTTAATGGGAATGAGTTTTTTTGGATATCAGCTTCTATACACTATGAAAGAAACATAGCTTTTCATCACAGATTCACATGTTGGGAATTCTTCTCTTTATTGATTTTTAAAGTAGGGCTCAACTGTTTTGTTAATGATTTTAGTGGTAACAAGTTGTTGGCATATCTACACAATTTATAGTTCACAATATCATGTAACGAATTGTATCAAAACTACCAGCAAAAGGTTATTAAGGAAAGTGTAAGTATTACATTGGCTTTTCATAATTTAGTTATCAACATTGGCTGGCTTATTTCAAATATTTATCCTAATGTTGTATTGGTTCAAACATTTTTTTGTGTCACATCACTCTATTGTTGAAACCACATGTTTGGGGTCAATATAAAGAGAAAATCAAGGTACAATATAATTCGTGGAGTCTCCCATTTAAAAGCTGGGTGTTGATACAATAACAAAGTATGACCATAACAAAGAGTCTTGCTAAGGATATTCAAGCAGGTTGGATTAAATTATGGATTGTCTCACATCAATAGGTGCAGTGGAAGCATTTTGCTCAATAAATGCATTAGAACTTCTGGCTCTTTATCACATTAGCTTGGACATGAAGTCAACTTTGGCACTAAAAAATGTGCAATAGCAAGAGCAGCACTTACCTCATGGCACTGGGAAGTGGTGGGATAGCAGACCAGACTTCTTAACTTCAGTGGAACAACCATAATTGACCTATCATTGAATCTTCTCTTAATGTATTGTAGTTGGTATGCTATTACATAACCAACTATTACTCTCAATTCTCAATTCTCAATTTTTTGTAATATTAATGTAACTCTTCCCCTTTTGCTAATTCAATACAGTTATTACCTTCTAGCACTTTTAAGTGTGCATCATCATTGTAGAGGCAATAATCATCAGCTCATGAATAGTCACTCACCTTATTTGCTAAGGTCTGCAATCATTTCCAATAAGATAGCATTATGTATTTGTATAAAATTTTCCTTGGAACCAAGGATTTAGTATCTAACTAAAATGTTATTGTAGCTTGAGTCATTTTTTCTAGGTTAATTTGGGCCATGATTATGATTCATAGAATGGTTTAGTATCCAAAAATTTGAATGATGCTCACTGTTTGAGAAACATGTATAGATTGAATATGGATTACACAAGGAATGAGCAGTGAAAGCTGTGTACGTACACTCCACTTCTGGATGAACAAATTGTTCTCAATACATATACTCGGTCAAGATGATTTTCTAAGGCATATTTAGTTAAGGGTATCACAATGACATAAGTTTAATTTAAATCTCAAAAAAAAAAAAAGGTAATCTGCTGTAAAAGTTAAATTTACTTGTATTCATTTGACTCGAGTGGCGTAGCCACGTGTTAAATTCTAGTATATATACATTTTTAAGTTATATTTCCTTACCAACAATTAATATATATAAAGTTCTAGTATTAAATTTTTATAATAAATATATAAGGTTCTAAAGAATGATAGAAATTGAAAGTTGTACGTCCAAGTGGTAACAAAAATATCCATAGTTAGTTTAGACTTGTTTTAGGAGGACCAGTGGTTTTCTCGCCAACTCGAACGAGTTGGTATAGTGAGTTTCATCGAAATTCAACTAAGTTGAGTTGCCCCAGGCGAGTTCTGAGTCAACTCGATGAGTTTTCAAACAATGTATTTTTTTAATGGCTTGTTTTAGAAAACTAACTGACAATGAAGTGGGACATTGGGTTTTAATTGGCCTAATAATCGGTCAAGATGCTTGATTTCTCACCAAATTGAGAAAAAAAAAATTACTGAAAATATTAGTTCCCTACCCAAAAAAAAAAACATAAAATTAACAGTTGGACTTTTAAACCCGAATAATATATAATGAAAGAATGTAATCAACACTCAAAGGTAAGTTGTTTCTTATTTTCTCCCTTTAACAAAGGTTAAATATACAAATTCTTGTACTAGCTCTCTAATATATATTCTCTCTTCTCTCTCCATTTTATTCTTTTTAATATTTAACAATATTGTTGTGTTTGACTTCTTTGTACGTAGTACTAAAAGATTGAGTTGGTTGGATGTGATTATGAACATAGTACAAAATATCAGAATACAAAGATATATCGACCCTGAATATTTGGATACATATCGTGGATATATTCATATATCCTCTTATGTGGACATATTTTTCATTTGCTCATTTGTAGATATCGTGATATATATATCAAGTAATATCGACAAATATCAATCGATTGTGGATTTTTTTTTTTTGATATATCGTGTTTTCATCAATAGTTTGTTAAAACCAAGTGATAAATAGTCAACCGAATTGATATCAGCAACTAAGAATGGTAAATATTAGGGATATATCACGATATATTCCTAATGTTCCCAATATCGTGAACTTATTGTGATATTTGTTGATATATTGAGGATACTTACAGTCGATAACTCGATACTATCTATTCGATATCAAGGTATTAATATTGATTGTTGAATTTGAAAGATATCATGGTATTAATATCAATTGTTGAATTTGCAATAGATATCGTGATATATCATGTCACAATATTTTGTACTATGAATATATTAGAATATGTCCTATATGTAAAGTCTCACGTTTCTATAGGTGTGGACATCCATATCTAGTAGTTTATATTCTTATGTTTTGGATAACTTCACACCCAAAATAGGTTAGTATAAATATCTAACTCTCGGTAGAGAACAAAAACTCTGAACTCAAACCCTAATCTCTCCAACCCAACTTTCTCAATCAATCAATCTCTATTCTAAGGTAAAGAAAGGATCATGGGACTGTCCTCCAAAATATTGTCCGACTTATAACAAGAAGGTTTTCATTTGAGAAGCTTGTGGATGCCATCTTAGGATACTTTGATCTTCTTAGCGATGAGATTCCTTCGTTTATAAACGTATATTTTTAGGATCCAAATAGTCAGGGTCACCGTGTTGGACCCGATCATCCGGAGATCACTAAAGCAGTAGCTAATATTGATAGAATCATTGAAAAGTTGATAACAGGGCTCGAAAAGAGAGTGTTTGATGATGTTAATATCATTATGGTTGGTGATCATGGCATGGTTGGTACATGTGATGGAAAGTCCCTCTATCTTGAAGATTTGGCTCTGTGGGTCCAAATTCCGGTGGACTGGCTTCAGTTTTATGGTCCATTGCTGGCAATTCGCCCCCTGCTAGTGTTTCTCTGTCCGAAGTTATAAAGAACATGATTGAAGGACTAAGTTCAAGCAGCGTTTCAAATGGAAAATATTTGAAAGTGTTTCTAAAGGAGGACTTACCTGATAGACTTCATTATGCTGCAAGTGAGCGCATATCTCCAATAATAGGACTGCTCGATGAAGGGTTTGTGGTGGAGCAGAGGAATTTGAGCCAGAGAAGACGTGTGGGATCTCACGGTTACGATAATGCTTACTTTTCTATGAGGACCATCTTTATTGGTCATGGCCCTCGGTTGGCAAGAGGTCACAAGATTCCATCTTTTGAGAATGTTGAGATCTACAATTTGATTACATCGATTCTAAATATACAGGGCGCTTCTAATAAACAGTTATGAGAATGGCATTGTTGTTCATTTGGTCGAACTCTGTTCTCTTTATCCAAACAGTTATGAGAATGGCGGTTCTAACTAACCCTGAATTTGGCCTTTTAATATAAATTAAAATTGTTGTCTTATTTCATTATTTCAAATGTGGGATAAAAAAACAAATTCTAAAAAAAAATGGATTAGTTAATTATATGGTGATATGGATTTGGTCCTCATGATATGTATTACTGGATATGTTAAACTTCCAAGTGCTTCTTTAAATATAGGCCCGCACATGGGTTTAAGAATAACAGCCCGCCACCACTGGTTAATGCCAATATTTATCTCGTATATTGAAGATGTACTTTTCAAAATATCAAAATATCTTAATCTCTCTCTATATACAATTTCTCTAAAGAAGAAGATCCTAAAATGGCTTTGGACATCTCCAATAAAAAAAGAGATAAGAAGTGAAGAAGATCCAAAAACGGCTTTGGACATCTAATTTAAACCAAAAAAGAGATTCCTTGTGTTATTCTATAATGCATTACTTAGAACCTAGTCTGATGGTTTCTTGCCAAATGAGCTATGTCGTAATAAGGATTATTACTAGTTCTATGTATGTTTGTGTATTGTATCTTGGCATGACCGACTTGATGTCCACTCCAAGACTTACTATGTATGTTAACTTGGTGTCCACTCCAAGACTACCATTTGTGTGTAGGCATTTCCATATTGGTTTGTAAGGTTTTGTATATATTGGAGTCCGGATTTGTTCACCTTCACTCGAAGCTGGTAGAATCTACCAGTGTACCTATTGGTCCACATTGCACCCAAACAGTTAGCATTAACCATATTTGTAATTTAATTTTTTAATTCCTAATTTCCAATAATATAAATAGGTACTCGCTATGGGCACAGCCCATTTTGTGTTGGGTGGGACCCCAAAAAAAATTATTTTACAAATTTGCCATTGACAAAAAAAAAACGTAATTTGTGTTGGGCACCCCCAACTAAATACAAGTAACCTGGAGCCAACCTGTTTAACCTTTTTCTTTTTCTTTTCCCTCATTCCTAATCCCTAAACTATACCCTAAGTGGAGGAACTTTGAAATAGTAAAATGAAGACCCAAGCTTTTTAGAACACGAAGATGAACCATTTAATGAACACATGAGAGAAAATGAAGAAGAGAGAGGAATGGAAGATGACCAAATGAGGGAAAATATTCGAAGTGAAGAAGTTGCAATGGGAAGTGAAGCCGAAGATGATACGGAGATAGGAAGAAATCCTTGAAGACATAAGGTAAACCTAGCTAGATTTTTATATTTTCTGTGCATGTGTTTCACCCAAGTCCCCAATGACCCCACCACATCGAAATTGGACATATTGAACGAACCGGTCACATCGATAGTTATGAGTCCCAAACGACCCAGCTACATCGATTAACTTCAGTCTAAATGATATGACCATATTGAATTGGGTGAGTCCCAAACGACCTAGTCACATCGAATGAGAAAAAAATTATTAAAATGAAATGAAATTTCACCAAATCGATGACGTACGTAATTACAATTCTAATAAAATTGTATAAAAAACCATTTGTATAATACATCACTTAACAATTGTTCTTCATGCAGGATCCTTTGCTAGATTCCGAAAACCCTGGAAACTCAAATGACGTGGATGATGTTCAACCGCTTTCAATGGATACAACATAAATATTTACTACAGATGAGGTACAGATTAGGCATTGATTTTATTTGTTTTTATTTTCTAAATGAAATTATATTAGTGTATTGATTGTTGTTTCATTTCATATATTTAGGTATTTCATACACGTAATGAGGTAATTGGTTGGGCAACTTCTCGGGGAAAACAATGTAATGTGGTTGTGGTAATTGGGAAGTCGCAAACGGGAACCGAGTACCAAGGTTGGATTTAACTTGTGAGAGTTCGGGTATATATCGTTCACACAAAAAGGTAGGTCAAGATAAGACTAATAAGAGAAATACGGGAACAGTAAAATGTGGATGTCCATTTAAGTTAAGATGTTGTTTCCAACGCGGCACTGTGGATAGTTGGAAAATTGTTGTTGTTAATGGTATTCACAACCATCCACTGGCGAAGACCCTTGAAGGACATGCATTTGCTACTTGGCTGACCGTTCCATAATTCGAATACTTGTCAGAGATGACTCAAAATTCAGTTAAGCCTAAAGAAGTTTTCAAGTCTATCAGAAATAGGTATCCTAAAAACCTATCCAGCATATATCAAGTCTATAATGCGAGGCACAAGGTGAGGACATTGGATATGAATGGTCGCACACAAATGCAGAGATTGCGTGAGATGTTAGCAAAAAACCATTATTTCGAGGAGGTGAGAGAGGATATGAATACGGATGAGATAACGGGGTTGCTATGGGCCCATCCAGAGGGTGTTAAGCTAGCTTGGACTTTTCCAAAAGTTATCATCATAGACGCCACCTACAAAACCAATAGGTATCGGTAGCCTTTTGTATAGTTTGTGGGGGTGACTTCAACCTAGAAGTCTTTCACGGTCTGCCAAGTGTTGCTTCGGTCTGAAATAGCGATAGACTATGAGTGGGCTTTGCGTCAGCTTAATGGCTTGCTGGGTGACGAAAGGCCATCCGTGATCGTGTCTGATAGGGAGTTGGCCTTGATGCATGCCGCTGATATTGTGTTCCCTAACGCATATAAGCATATCTGTAGATGGTATATCGCTACGTGTGTCCTTCAGAAATGCCTTGATTTTTTTCCAACCACAGAACTTGTAGAGAAAGGCCAGTTCTCGTGGAACACTGTAGTGAAATCGAGGACTAAGGATATCTTTAACCGTAGATTTGCTACTTTGGAAAAACATTATAGGGTTGAGTAATCCAATTTTATCAATTATCTGCGAGAGACTTGGTGGCTTTACAAGGATCGCTTCGTATGTTGTTGGACAAACCAACACATTCACTTTGGGAGTACAACAACCAATAGAGTTAAAAGGTCTCATGCTCAGGTGAAAAGTGTTCTAGGAAACACAAACAGACATGACTTTCTAGGTATGTATTACTTGATTCACCCGATTTTAGAGATTTAGATGTCCGAGATTAGAGATACTTTTGAGAGGAGTCTGATTCTAACTCAGCACTGCCACAAAATTCGGTTATTTCGTGAACTCAAAACCTGGTCTCTATAAAATGTTTGAACTTCCTTTTTGAAGAACTAAATACCCGCATAATGGATGCTACTAAAAATTCTGAGTTCATTTGTGGGTGTTATTTGCGCACCAGCCATGGATTGCCATGTGCTCACGAAATTATAGAACTTCAAAAGCAAGAGCGGTCCATATCTTTGAGTGCTATCGATCCCTTTTGAAAAACTTTGTCTGCTTCTCCAAATGTGTCTGTGGGTGTTGGTCCCGATTGTAGACGTTTGGTGGATATGTTCCATAAAAGGTATGAAATGGCTTATGAAGAAGAGCAAAGTTGTAATTCTAGGGCTGTTAGTCTCCAAATTTCTTGCCATTGCTCTTTTTATTGTGATCTTCGTTAAACGTTTAGATATAGTACTATTTGTACTCGTGGTTATGCCACTCAAGTCATTATGAAATGAACACACATAAATTTAGTATTTTACAATCTACACTAACTTTTACAATAGAGTTACCAATGTTTTCTAACATTTAAATTGAACGTGTTCTTGTCATTATGATACCCTCGAGTCCTTAACTAATCTGTGGTGTAACTCGAGTCACTATGGGTAACTTTAGTGATATAAAGGTAAAATTCATAAGAGTTTTCAATTTTTATTATTATTATTTTTTTGACGTTTAGACAAAACTTGGAAAAATAGAGTTAGCATTTTGATTAAAACATGGGCACCATAGCGCCACATCTGACAAATTTATTTTTCTATATACAATATAAACATTGTACCTTCGACACATACAACACCTTTAGAAAATGTAAGAGCTAAATATTTGGGAAAGAAAATAAAAGAAAAAAAAAACATTCAACACGAGCATCTTCTATGGTTCATAATATCTATTATAACAAAAATATAGTTATTTTCTCAATATATGACCCAAAAATCATGTTATCATCGTTGGCAGATCGAATTGGCAAGATGTGTGCATTGAGCCTTCTTTCATAAAATCTGTCACTCAAGTGCCTATAAGAAAACGAACTATTTATTAGAAATCAATTATACAATAATCAAAACTTCCAAATTATATAGAAAGGAACTCTTTTCTTAATTACTTCAACAATTGGTTTATTGATGGTTTTTGGTATATATAGACCAAGGTGGCTTGGTACTAATGTGAAGTGTCAACATGTCAGAAACCCATTTTTTTTGTTCCAATTACATGCACTAAGGGAAAGATACAATAAAACTACTATATTTACCTGAAAATTTTAATGAAGTACCTGATCCAAGATGATTCAATGCGACTGGAACACTGAAATGGAAACACAAAGTTAACAGAAAAGAAAAAAAACGAAAAAGCTTGGGGAACCAAAAGCTAATAAATTAGCAAGCAAAGGGAAAGTAATAAAGTAAATCTTTCTCTGATCTCTATTTCTTTAGCTATGACATATGAGGCATAAACAAAATGTAAACTTTCCATTTATTAGTTCAATCTTGCAAAAGAAGTGTTGAAGTCTTTGCACTCTGTACATACCGAAATGAATGTAGATTCTTTGTTGTTATAGGCATAGAAATAAACTTGAACAATTAGAAGGAAATGATGTTAAAATGTACTTGCCTTCACAACTGTCGTTTAATCCCAAGGAATCTTATTAAATAGAAAAGATTTATTCATTGATATTTTACTACTCCAATGGTTCATTTTTTACTCAAGTCAGTATTTTCAACCACAAATTCAACCTCATATTTTATGCAAGTTTTTTAACAAATTAATCCCATATATAAACTTGAACACGTTCACTTAATGAAAGATCTGTACCCTTAACACAAATGTTCAAAAACAAACAAATGAATAAACCCTAATAATGAAGTAAATACCTACCAGGCGTCCATGCCATTATTAAAACTCTATAGATCATTGTCATTTTTAAAAAGGTCAACCATAAAGGCTTTCCCATAGTAAAAAGAAAAAGGGACATTAATCATAGTGTAGTTTAACTGTTTAAGAACATAGTTAAGGGTAGAAAAATTGAGAATCTCATTTCGATGTAACTAAGAACTGATTTACGTCGTACTTGAGAAAGGGAAGACAGAATAGAGCAATGGCAACAAAGTTTGCTTCATGCCCAGTACTTGACAGAAAATAGAGTTCTAGCAATCTGTTACACTTTAACCATCTAGGCTTCACAAACTATGGTAACTCCAAAAATCCATATGTCGTCACAGCAGCTACAGAGTCTTATTCAAACCGTAGTCTCCTGTACCCTTTCTTGACACCCTCCTCTACACCCTCCAAAATCACCAAACACTCGGCCAAACAGCTTGTTAACACCAATATTCATGCATAGCACCTGAAGTATGGGTCTGCAGTTACACAGTAATAAGTGCGTTTTCAAAATTCTGATCTCTGAGTCCTTCTCTCTCTCATGCCCCCATGATTCTAATAAAACAAAATGGAGAGTGATCTGAAAGGATATTTTATTAGGATTGAAATGTTCCTACTTGGTATACCATTCGTTCGTAACAGTGTGACTTTTGATTTTTGATGCTTTTTTTCCCCTTAGATTGCAGCTTCCTAACCATTTTAATACTACTCTCTTGGCACTGTAGTTTCACAGTAATAAGTGCAAATGGAAAAAATTGAACATATTAATCTATCTAGATAAAAAATCTAAAAATGATCACAATGACCATACCCATATACATTGATTAAATGGTTCTAGATAGGGATATCATTATATAGTTACCATTACTGTTAATCAAAGCAAGCAAGAAATCAACTCAAATCGCAGAAAAATAGACCAACCTTAGATAATCACCTTATTTATAGATGATAAATTTGATCACTTCTGTGTTTTAGAAATAGAGCAGTCGTGTATCACTCAAGTGGATCTTTTGGAAAAAAATCAACTAATAATCGTATTAACTCATGCTATGAGATCTGCACTGAAAATACTTTTATTGGTTCCTTGTAGATTTGTATTTGGAGTGGTGGAGATAACAATGTGTCACAAAAATTATAATAATTAAAAAGAACGAAGAACAGAGAAAGTACCAGTTATCTCCAATTAGTGAAGAAGAGTTAAAGTCGGAGTATTTGCTTGGGAGTATTTTTGTTTTGTTTTTGTGTGAAGAAAATGGTTGTTTTTACGGTGCAAAGAGAAGGAAAAGGCAGGGGTGAAGAAAAGCTTTTCTTTGTTTCCGTGGTTTAGTTTTTTGGGTGTCTTTGGTAAGAAGTTTATTGTAAGTAGGACTCTTAGACAAATGTGGTGTAAATTGTGCCGCTCTACCGTTAAATGTACTGATTGTATTAACTATTAGGCGTCCGATGTAGGCTTCACGCACAGTGCTTAAAAACCAAGCTGTTTTATTATATAGACTAGAATTTAACCTGTGGCGATGCCACTCGATTGTCGATGGTTAAATTCATTAGTAAATTTGTCGTTTTACACGATTTAGCTTCACCTATTTTTTGGCATCTAAACAGAACATGTTTTCATCATATTGTCATATCTATATATATATATATATATATATATATATATATATATATATATATATATATATATATATATATATATATTTAGTATTATATATATATATAATAACTAAATTAATACAATTTACATATATAATTTCCTATGCTTAGCCTTTTGATTATTTTGAATAGAATATTACATTTCTCTGGATCATCATTGTTGCGCAATAGCGTGGCTTATTATTAGTCCTCCTATATATTTTTGGCGCTTCCATTGGCAGGAAAAATCCGTTGAGACGTGTAGTTGATTTCTAACACCATTTATAAATCTATCCATCACAGGACTTGATTCCTCGATCGACTTCATGGTTATGAACTGTACACGCAACCACTGCATCCATGTGTTTGGATGTTGTTTTTTATGATTTTAGAGCCTTTGTACTTACCACAAACATAGAATGTTGTCTTATTGACGATGACGTACAATGCACATTATATCCCAGTGTAGTAGATTCAGGTCATGGCCGGTTTGCATCTGATGAACTACAGCGATCTAATTGAAACTCACCTATCATTGCAGTACAGTTGAATGCGGTAGCGGGTGCAGAGCTTCTGTCTAGTTGGTAGGATATGCATATGCAAGATGTACTATGCCCCTCTATTTCCACAGAACTTTTCTTAAGCATCCAATATCTCCTATATAATTACAATCTCTGTGAAGCACACTGCAACATTGCATTGTTCTTAGAGTAATGATGACGTTGTATCCTTAGCTACAACTGTGAAGTAAATCATTCTAGCCAAATTTATGTTAGGTAGATTTTGTGTGCCTACAACTTATATAGAACATCAGCTATGCCACATCCACACCGCGTGTGCATTCACTAACATAGTAAAGATGACAAAATCAAAACAATTAAATCAATATTGTAAAAGTTAAAATTAAAAGGCTTAAGAAAGGGGAGAAAATGCGTCTCAATGCAAACAATTTCAAGGTAGAGATAGAGTACAAGTGACTTGTTCAAAAAGAAAAAAAAAATGGCAATTGCTTTTGTTTGACACGGATAAAACAAATAGAAAGTTCGATTCAATCATATAGCTTTTGTTTAATTACACCCTAAAGTACGCTATGGGGGATGTGAATAACCTTGAGCCACACCACGCTTTGCCATTGTATCACCTCCTTCCAAGTAGAGGACATCACTACATGGTTGAGCGACTTCATTGCTTGTTCCTATCTACTTCTCATGACCCATAATACTTCCTAGTTACCAAAAGACTGAATTACTGACGTAGAACCTGTTGCGATCCATAAATTCAACCACCTTTAATTTGCTGAACAGCTACTCAACACCAAGCCCTATAACCCAGCACTGTGAAATAAGCTGTAGTGTTTAGCAATATTCTACTAAAAGCACCCATGACTCGTCCAGCGTTAACACAATGTTAATGTTAACATGCTAAAGTTTTTTTTAAAGCCAACATAACTAAGGGTTTATTGAAACATAAAGGTGTCATCAAATAATATTTGTATCAAATTCAATAGTATTACAACAAAGTAGCTAACTAAGCAACTATTGAACCACCACGCACCAGAATTCTACGACCTTTTAACGTATGACTGAAAAACTAAAATCTTAACATAATTTATTTGCTTATTAAGTGCATTGAAAGCAAGTTTACCTGAAGTTAACAAAGTTGAAATTTTAATCTAAGTCCAAAACTGAAATCGAACAAACTAACAGCTCTATACTGAATTAAAATTTGAAAATATGGCAGTGATAGTTACATTAAGGTACACACAATGTGAATCGGTAAAATTCCCAATCTAGATTAATGGATCGGAACACTGAAGTGTCAATGAACTGATGTACTATCATAATAACACCACTTTCAATCAAATAAAATTATTGGGTAAGCAACCTCTAGCCAGTTAACTTTTCAAAGAAGTTGAATTATGAAAAAGTCCCAAATTGTAATAGACATACATGCGATACTAACAAATTTATAGTTCATTATGTCGTTCATATTCTCCAATTATATGACAACGCCAAAGTCTAAACCTAGGAAACAAAATTGTATAACGTGAGGTTAGGAATTAAAGGTAATATAACAAAAAAGAAAAAGAAAAAGAAAAACAGATCGAATACCTTCTAAAAGGAAAGTCACCCCTGTAGTAGAGAGTTTCATCCTTGCTATCAAAAGACAATAAGAAAATAAGTAACTGTGTCCTATAAGGCGATGGGAAAGATATAAGAACAAGATAATATACCTTTGATATATACCTTTGATATAGAAATTCCACTTACACAATTGAAGGATAACATGTTGTAAAAAGTGAGTACCATTGCCTATTCGTATCTTGCTCCTGCAAAATTTTGAGTATCCACAAAATATCTAAATGTTGAGATAAATATAATTAAGTATCCATATTTAATGCTATGGAGAGTTTGTCGATAAGAAGGCTATGAGGATTAATATAGAGTTTGTCGATAAAAAAGCTATGGAGAGTTTGTCGATAAGAAGGCCATGAGGATTAATATCGAAAGGTTTTCTTTGAGTACGTTTTCATAAATATTGTTTCCTAATTGGAATCAACTTACTTTTTAATCGTGTCGGTCTACCATCAGATGTATTGATTGTATTAACTATTAGCCATCCAATGTAGGCTTAACACAAACCACTTAAAAACCAAATTGTTTTATTATACTAGCCATTTGGCCCGGCCCATGGCCGGACTTGCTACATAGATAGCTAAAGACTCAAAAACCTAAAATCCACTTGAATAAATAATATATTTATATTGATAGAACGGGGTAATGTGGCTTCTTGGGAGCATTCTCACCAAACTTGAAAATTATTGGTTTTTCAAAATCATCAAATACCTAATAAAAATGGAAATACTAATCATTGAACAAAAAAAAACACATTTGTCCATTAACACAAATACCATAAATAGTTATTAATTGACTTAAATCCTGCTAGTTCGAAATTCCTACGCAATATCATTTGAATCTTGTTTCAAACTACTAAGTAGTGTACCACTACTCATTTACTCTCATTAGTCATTACACACGCATGCAAAACATAACAGAAGCAAAGGACACTAAATCAGAAGTTGAAGCTCCCCAAAACTCCAAATCAAGACATACAATACCATTTCAACGAAACAAAATTTACTTACAAATATGTATACCTTTGTACTGAAAATGGAGAAATGTCCTGATTTAAGTACTGTAGGTCTGACCTTTATAGTGAAAGTCTCTATTAGAGCGACAATCAAGTATACCAAAACAATTCTCTGCAAGTAAAATAACAAATTCTTGAGAAATTATTTGAATCAGGCAATCAGCTAAGAAATTAGATAGCTCTTGCTATGATCAATTGGCGTAGAAAGGCCCAAGCCTAGTTACCAGTCTCTAGATCAAATCATGCATTTAGAATTGTAGGATGGAGTAGGATTGCTAACTCAACCCAAACTTGTGTCGTTGCATGTTATGGGTCTAGTACAACCCAAGTTGAAATTTACCCTTAGTTTCCTGGGCTTTCACAGTTTTGTTTTTCTAAAATATGAACAAAAAAAAAGGTTAGCAAACCTGAATAATGCCACGCCAATGGATTTGCTTCATGTCAATTCCATAAGAGAGGTCGTCAGGAGCATGAGAGTAGACACCTTCAATCATATAGAAAGTTGTGTTAGAAAAAAGCCAGAAAAGTTAACAATAAGAAATATTTCGTGCAAACAAACAGTGAAACACGAAAGATCACCTCATCAACAAAAGCTTAACAGCTTATGAAAATATACATGTAATTCTTCTTAAAAAAGAAAAAAAAAAAACAGCTAAACACTGAGATAAAAATGAACTTCATAACATCAACTTTGAGGCAGACTCTTATCAACTTCTCATCCTCAAAGTCAATTAACAGTAAGTTCTTAATGACAATCGATACTAAGTAATGAATGTTGAACATATAAAGTGCAATGAAAACTTCTTCAGTTTGACTGAAATTTAACCAAACTCCACAAAATGCAAACATCAAACATCTAAAAGTGGAAATCAAAATCCATATTTAACATGGATGCAAGCACAGGATAGAGTGAGCAATGGTTGCTTCGAATATATAAAGTACATTATCTTTAAGAACCTAGAATGAACATTCAGTATTATGCCGAAGTTGTGGTAGGAAATATTTTTTTCAGGGGCTAAAAAATAAAAGGAAAAATGTAAACTTTTTAAGTTTGCCGATCAAAAAGTTAACCTTTTAAGTTTGCAATTAAGAATGCAATGTGAAAAATAGTTATACTTCTCCACTACCACAACACTTCTATTTTATTTTAGCTAGTGACAGGTTATATGAAGATGGAAATAGTTGAAAGGAACCCTATTCATGGGTTGGCTGACTAAGCTGTCAATATTGTAGTTATAAAACTGCTGGTATTGGGCAAGGTCCTTTGTATTGTTAGGGATTACTCAAATATTTCATGGTGCCAGGAACATAGATGAATACCGTGACAGGGATTACAGGAGAAGTCGTAGCAGAAGTAGGGACAGGTATCGAGGAAGGGAAAGAGATCGCTATCATCGAAGCAGGAGCTGCAGTCTGTCTCCTGTTCACCACAAAAGCCGTAGTCGGGTAAGGTATGATGATGATTATCGACGAAGAAGTAGGAGCCGCTCATACGACAGGTACCTAGTTTGCAGAGATGGCTGAGCGCGTTCTGTTGTGTTACTGTCTTTCTTTTTTTCTTCCTGATCACCATCCAGTACCTCCCCTCAGCGAGGTCCTAGTCCTAGGAAGAGCCCAACCCCGCATGTGACTCCACCTTATGGAGGTGATAGTCCAGATAAACGCAGCATGGATGAAAGATCACCAAGTCCAAAAAGTGTTTCGCCGCGGAATAGATGTGCTGATTCTCGTAGCCCATCTCCTCGTAATTCAGATGCTGATGTAAGTATCCAACTATCAGTATTCTGGATGTTGTGAATGAATTTGACTGGCCTAAATAGGTAATTAAATTGGCACCTGTATATGTTTGTTTTGCAGGATTGATGGCTAGGGCACAACATGTGTGGATAGATCTTTAGTTATCATGTAGGGGTTCGCTTCTTGGGGGCAGTCTTGTGTTTTGCACGTCATCATTATAGTTTGAGAGGCTACTTTGGTGTTCATGGATTTTATTCGAAGGTTAACTATTTTGTTGTTCAACAAAAAGAAGCATCACACTGAAGAAGTATCTACAAGGAGTGTATCAACTAACTCTGCAAATACCAAAAACTGCCGGCCCAAAACTGCCAAACAGATTATTACAAATCAACTTTACAAAATTCTGACATATCATCAAAATTTCTAACAGAACTGCTTAACTGCTGCAGGCCTTCTGCCAAGAGCTTTAAGACCTTATGTCAGGACCTTCTAACAGCTTAGTGTTTTCCTACTTCTTGACCCTCAACATGCATTAAGCAACAGAACCATGTCTTCAATCTCCACCGACATATATGCCTTGATAAAGACTAATTCCTATTAACCTAAAAAAAAAAGGAACCATCTCTTTAGTACATTAAACAATAGCTTCAAACGATAGCATGAGGCTTATGCCTAGGTTTCCTTCAAACGATGCACCATGCATGGAGGCTTATGCCTTGAGGCTTCCTTCAAGCAATACAACACGCACTTGAGCAACATGAAATAATGTTAAGCAATTGGTCTATCCATCATGGCATAAAAAAGGAGGGTGCCTCGTTTTTTACCCTTCTTGCCAACTATGTTTGCACCTTATGAGTATATGCTGTGACCACGGGTTACAGAGGTTTAAGAACTTCAATCAAATCAACATTTTTGCCACCACTGTCCCGTAACTTAAAAGAAAATTATATATGCTAAATTATTGATGCCATAGGAAAGTCTATTAGGAAAATTGAATTACTAAACTATAAGACTCAAAGACCATCTATTTACACGTACTGAAGGAATTAGTTATTTTTACTTCAATTCATGAATAAGTGACTCCCAATAATTTTCTTCTTCCAATATATCCATCCTAAGATTTGTTATTATGCATTTTCAATATCCATTCAAAATGGTTGGTTCATAACTCACAAGTTACGTTTTAACCCATGGAAGTTTGAATTACTAAACTATAAGACTCAAAGACCATCTATTTACACGTACTGAAGGAATTAGTTATTTTTACTTCAATTCATGAATAAGTGACTCCCAATAATTTTCTTCGACTAACTTCAGTCACACTATGGAAAATACAACACGGCAGTCACATTTGAGGGAATATCATTATGTCTAGTTAGATCTCCTGCTAGCCAACAGAACGCACCTTTTCCAGATACTCTGGCTTCACCCCATGGATTCATTCCACTTCCATAGTTATGAAGATTTAAAGCCACTATAGACCTTACACTGCAAATACATAACCTTTGTCAGATCACCTGATTAAAGACAAATCAATACAGCGAAGTATCAAAATTCAAAATTGCATATTAAAAACAACATAGTTCATGCTATTTCTATTTATTCTAAGAACCATGCCGGGAATTTAGATAACCATCAAGGAAAATATAAAATGCATAAGCCTCAGGATCTCATATGTCCATAGGCCATCCCGTTATGGATATTTATACAACAAAATGAAAAAAAATTCAAAGTTTTCAGATTATGTAAAATAAAAAAGGTGGAAGTATTGCAGCTCACCTTGAAGGAATATGAACTTGCTCCCACTCCGAGCTATTGAGCTTCTTAATATGCATCCTTATAATATTTTTGAGTCCCCTGTGAGCATTAATTTTGAGAATGCATATAAGATAAGCACAATATTGTAGGTACAAATGTTCCCAGCCAACCAATGCCATTTTAATCTTATATTCTTGCAGTTTTGAATCTCAAAATCTAGTTACACACTTCCCATGTTATCCCAATTCTCAATAAAAACTTCAGTGGCAGTGGGAGAATCTGCGAAACATTACCATCTAAGCAGTAATCATGCAAGTGTGATTGCACTATCAATTCATTTCAAATCTTTGACATGCATCAACCTCCAAACTAAAAATAATACCAATTCCGAACACTTTTCTAATATTATGCCACCATTCAAAGTGATACAACAACTTATGATGAGGAACTCTTTATATCAAGTCTTTATTTTGGATATGCACCAACTATCGTTTATTGGGTAGCACAAATATCCATATCCTACAACTCGTAAATTTCTATCTTTCATTACATTTCCTAATGACCATAGCCATGAAACAAGATTCACGAATAGGATGTTCTCCGATCTTCTACTGATCATAAACCGAAAACACAAATCCTGCAGCCATATAAGAAAATGAATATACCATACTCCACTAAAATCAATACAACTTTGATTGTGTTTCGGCCATCTGGTACAACACGTGTGACAATTAAGGTTATTTAGAGGGGGTTTAAATCATCAAAACACGCTGAGAGCATCCGAAACCATCAGGGACTCAGGTTCTCCTCCCAGGCATAACCCTTATTACAACCACCAGCATTTGCCCTCAATTCATATCCCCTGTAGAGAAACACAACAAATTATTACAATTGTAATTTAACATTTGAAATCAGGTTTAATATTAAGATAGGCAAGTTGTTGAATACCGCTAATTACAACCATAGGAGCAGTTGGTATATTCATCAAGAGATACAACAGAAGAAAGTCCATTTACCACACTAATCTCCAACTAAATCCAACCACACCCTTTCCCTCAACTAACACCCTCGAAGAAAAATCTTACAAAATCACACAATAGACATAATACAGTTCACATGCATGTATGATCATTAAAATCAAAAACTACTCACAGGTTCTCCTTGTCGAAATTGCCTACATAACCTCTGTTGTGCAACAAACTTGGAGACATGGGATAGCACTCAAATCTTTGACCAATCTGCTCCTTCTGGTGACTCCTAATTTCATTAATTTAAAAAGCCTTAATTTCACGATTTTTGGGAGGACACTCCAGCCAATATCATGGATGTAATATTTGATTTTTCTCTGGTTTCAACCGGTTCAAAGATGCAGGGGTTCCCTTTTCAGTTGCTTGCAACCATGCACTCTCTAACCTTTGCTCATCAATTATGGCCTGTATTCGTTGTATCGGAGTAGTTTGCTTAAATTCTGAACAATTTCTTAGTTTAATTTTGGAAGAAGAGAAGAATAAGAGAGAGGGTTTGAATAGATGATTTTTTTTTTTTTTTTGAGTTGGGAATGTTTTGTAGAATTGAAAAGAGAATATAGAAAGAGGTTTTTATCTATTTTGGGTTACCCTCGAACAATTGAAATCGCCAAAAAAGGGCGTAGAATTCATCTTTTTATGAAAAATCTGATGTGTCAGTCTTAGAGAAAAAAAGGGGGCTGACGTGGGTCACTGGGAGCATTTTCCACTACTCAGTATTAATGGTCTTTGATAGATATGGACAATCCAACTTGCCGAGTCAACTCCCGAGTTTTCGGTCTACCTTGACAAAATGAAATTTCGAGTTATACTGAATTTCGAGTTTTTGAACAATGAAGAAATATATTCAATGGTTTTCTAATTGAAAGAGAACTAAGGATAAGACATGAGAAAATTAATGATTTAATCAACAGAGGTACGCACGAATAGAAATATAACACATGTACACAATGTTAGGACATGTCATGTGAAATCAAAGTTGTTTATTGATAAATGTACTTTTGCACGTGAAAAAAACCAGTTCTCAGACACACTCGAATACACTCATTCAAACACCTCGCTTACGTGCACGTTGCAATTTATTTCGAACAAGGGTTTCGTTCCAAACCAAAAGGCTAAAACTCTAGTTAATAACCAACTGGAAATTTCTCGTCAAGGGAATTATGTGAGCAAGATTTTTACTTTTGATTTAAACTACTTTCCTAAGTGACTTGATATGCATGTTACTAAAAGCTAAAAATATAGCTAATTACTTAATTTTACGGCAAAAGAGAGATATAGCTAGAAAGATAAGTGGAGAGTTAATCTACTCCTGTTCCTAATCAAGAAATTTAATTGAGATTTATATGAAGTAGCAAAAAAAAAAAAAAAAAAAAAAATCTAATTTATACTTAGAAAAGAATTTTATTATCAACTTAGATTTGAAAACATATTACAAGCTTAAAAAAACATGGAAACTTTTTACTACGAAACTAAACTAACTAATGGAGCAAGAGTTGTTTCTTGCTACTAAAGCCTCCTTTTTAAAACAAGAGATTGCTTCCATTTTCCTTTTGTCCAGGTGAACTCAACTGCCCCATTTAATTCCAAATCAAGGCTTCCTGATATTTTCCACCTAATTAGCCATGACTTTGTGTGCACTTAATTAATCATGGCTTTAATTTTGCCACCTAATCAAGACTTTGTGCCAAAATCAATCGAGACTTTTTTCCAACCAAATACATTTGTTTGCCACCAATTAGGACTTTTATGCCACTTAATTAAGCCACCTAATTATGCCACCAATTAGGACTTTTATGCCAAAGTGCATAAAAATCTTTCATGGTTTTGATGCAACTTGACTTGTGCGGAAGTTTTACGTGTGAGCTTAATCACCAATTTCTGTGGGTCCACACAGTGGGTCCCTCATGCTTCGACCAGTGGCAGGTTCAAAAGTTGACTCTTTACAAAGTCTTACCTATGTGTAGAGCTCGTCGCACTGATCATTCTGATGATTCACTTGCCGCCATTGGAGTCCAGGTTCAAAAGATGTGGGCTTCTGGAGTTTGATGCTTTTCAGCACGATCATCCTGTTCTGACTTGAATTTGTCTCTTTTGCTTATCTGGGCTTTAGTTGGGCTTCATGTGGGCTAAATTAGAAAACTTCATGTAGACACACTATTCCATGTTTAAATACTTGTTTTTATCCTTATTTTTACGTTGATTGTTCAAAACTTGCAAAAACTTGAAAATATAATTAAATCATAATGATTAAATACATAATTAACCAAAATGCTATGTCTCTATGGGGTTTTATATTATAGTTTCGAGTGCTTATCATTTATTTCACACCCAACGGAGGGTGTTGGTGTTTACCCCACCCCCTAAATGAGTCTTGTGTCGTAGGAAATTAACATGCGGGTTTTGTTCCCGATGGGCATGGGTGGTGGCCTCAAGTCCAGGTCTGGTTCCAACCACTCATGAACACACTACCTTGGCGGTCAATGAAGCTACCACGGTGAAAAAATTGCCAACCAAAAAATAGAAAAATGTTGTTTAATTAAATGTACCTATCAAAATGATGATATCTTGAACATTTTCAAAAAATGTGTTACTCCTAGAGAAAATGAGCTATTGGTGGCCATTCCCACGTACTCATGAAAAAGTGTGGAATGTGCTCATGACAAAGTGTGGAATGTGGTTATGAAGATGGGAGGTCTCAAAGCTCCCAGACCAGATGGGTTTCAACAAGTCTTTTATCATAATTGTTGGGATGTGGCGGGGTCTGATGTGGTAGATTGTGTACATGATTTCTTTTCAAAAGGGATTCTCAACCCCAAACTCAATGAAACTTTTATTTATTTGATTCCTAAGATTGATTATCCTGATATATTTCCAAGTTTAATTTAGACCGTACCCATCATTCTTTGTAATTTCTTTTACAAAAAATTATTTCAAAGATCCTTGCAAATAGGTTGAAATGCCATATTCATAAGATGGGATATTTAGGTTTTAGACCTACTATTTATGGGGTATTTAGGCTTTTGTCCTAAAAGTGTCGATTATTAGGTTTTAGTCCTACTTCATTCCATCTGTTGATCGTTAGTCATCTCAGATCAATTGACCGTGGTCAAACTATTTAATCCTCTTTGATTTTCCCAAATGACCAGAATACCCTTGGAGCATGCTTGTCACGCGACTTGAAATTGGATAAAAATATGACCAAAACCTAATTTACCCAATTATAGTAGGGGTAAACCCTAAAAATGAGATTCGGACATGTACTAAATTCTAACATTTTCTTAACTTGTTTTTTTCACAGATTTGTCAACTTTAACTCCACTATTGAAGCAAATGGAGTTTTGTTCTTAAAGTTAGGGTATTTAATGGAGAAGATGAAGTTTGGTTAAGGTTTCAGTGATGAAGTTTGGTTAGGAAAGAAGATCAAGTGTTGAGTATGTCTGAACGAAATGGGGGGAGTGAGAAAAATTTTCCCTCATTATCTCACCTAATTCATCAAGATGAAAACTATTAATGATCGAATAGTAGATGTAATTTATGTAGAAAACTTATTCTAAAATTATAATTATTGTTAAGTAAACAAGAAAATCAAATTGATACAACAAATATGTCATGAACATGCAAGCCTTTAGTTCAACAAACTAACTTAATTTGCCAATGATTAAATTCAAGCCTAGTGATAATCACTATATATGTCCTTATTATTAAGACAAATTCGCTCCCTCTCTGTGCTCAAGGTTGATGATCGAACAATTGTCTCCCAAGATAGAACGGATTTCAATCCTATGAATGTAGCACTCCAATTCAAAGGACTCAACGAACCCAACATTGTCTTGCATAGTCGAACAATTTAAAATGAAGATTTATAGAGAGAGAGTGCACAAAAAAAACAATGCAATGACTTTTCCCAAAATACATTTTTTTTAATGCAAGTTAAGAAAATGTTAGAATTTAGTGTATGTCTGAATCTCATTTTTAGGATTTACCCCTCTTGTAATTGGGTAAATTAGGTTTTGGTCCTACTTTTATCCAATTTCAAGTCGCGTGATAAGCATGCTCCAAGGGTATTCTAGTCATTTGAGAAAATAGAAAAGGATTAAACAGTTTGACCATGGTCAACTGAGACGACTAACGGTCAACAGATGGAAGTACATAGGACTAAAACCTAATAATCGATAATTTTAGGACAAAAGCCTAAATACCCCATAAAAAGTAGGACTAAAACCTAAATAACCCTCATAAGATTATCTCTCCTTATTTCCAAGGAGCTTTTATTAAAGAGAGAAATATTGGAGATAATATTGTGCTAACAAGTGAGCAATTCCACAATATGAATAATATGCATGTACAAGAAGAAGGATAGTTGGGTGGCTTTGAAATTAGATATGGCTAAAGCTTATGATAAAGTGGAGTGGTTTTTCCTCCATATATATATCATTTTTGAAAAGTTAGGGTTTGGTGCTAAATGGAGGAATCTTATATATCATTATTTATCATCTATCTCTTTTCAGGGTGTTATTGAATGGCTCTCCCTCCTTTAAACCACATTTTCCCTCCTCTCTTTATCTCTTTATTCTTGTGTCAGAGGTCTTATCTAGGATATGATGATTATTAATAAAGTTGAACATGCGCAAGTGAGGTTAGGGGTATCAAAATGACCCTCAAGCCATCAGCCCGCCTGCCCGCCCCAGAAAAAACCCTCTAAATGAGGCCCTCACACATTCGTGGCTGCCGGGCCGACCCAGCCCTCAAACCTTTGAAGGGAGAATGGAGAATCAATGTGTGACTTCCATGAGCTTTAATGGAGAATCAATAAAGAGCATGGCTGCTGTTACGGAACTGCTAGAATGGTTGTCTATGCATTTATAGTCGTTACATAATCACATCAAGTTTCCAGTTTGGGAGCAATATACTTGTACGATTTGCTTGGAAGTGTTCTTGTAACTTGTCGAGCTGTCCTGCCGGAGGTCTTTTATTGAATGGAGCGAACTGTAAACATGTTAATATATAGGAGAGATATTCTACAATGTAATCTGCCTGACACGTGTATAATATACATTGGTTGTGTATATTAGTCCCTCACAACACTACTGGTGGACTTAGTTATATTTTTATTATCATGATGCATAGGCTTATAATAGGAATACACATTTACACTTCATATTTAATATCAGCTATGATATTACACATTTACACAAACACCAAATACAAACTAATAATAACGTGGTAGCACGTGCCCTCATCTAGTAGTGGTAAAGGCGTCACAAAATACCAATTCTCACAAAACGTACATGCGTAATCAAACAACAGGAGGCTAGTACCTCAGATAAGACCCAATCATGTATACGTGTAGTAGATGCATTTTCTGATATTATACAAGAACAGATCTTCCACTACAGCTCTTCAACTAGACCACAACAGAACCTTCATTATCACACCTATTTGGCAAGAGAACAGAGTTTGCAAACGAAGCCGTGCCATTGTTTGAAGCACCCTGTATATTCAGAATAGAGGTAACCATATTGTAGATCTGAACATTCTCAAAAGAGGGAACCTTCCGGCCCCTTGCAAACTGAGGTCCATGGCCAATAAAGATAGTCCTCATAGAGAAGTAAGCATTATCATAACCATGAGCTCCCGCGCAAGTTCTCTGGTTCAAATTCCTCTGCTCCACCATAAACCCTTCATCGAGCAGTCCTATGATTGGAGATATGCGGTAATTTGCAGAATAGTGAAGTCTAGCAGGGAAGTCCTCCTTGAGAAACATTTTCAAATTCTTTCCGTTTCGAACAGTGCTTGAGTTTAGCCCTTCTGTCATATTCTTTACAACTTCAGCTGGAGAGACGCCAGCAGGAGGTCGAATTGCGAGCAATGGATAATAAGACTGAACCCACGACTCCGGAATTTGGACCCATGGAGCCAAATCTTCAAGATAGAGGGACTTTCCGTCACATGTACCAACCATGCCATGATCACCAACCATAATGATAGTAACATCATCGAACACTCCTCTCTTTTCGAGCCCTGCTATCAACTTCCCAATAAGTCTATCAATATTAGCTACTGCTTCAGTGATCTGCGGATCATCAGGTCCAACACGGTGACCCTGACTGTCTGGATCCTCAAAATATACGTTTATAAACGAAGGAATCTCGTTACTAGGAAGATCAAAATATCCTAATACAGTATCTACGCGCTCCTCAAATGGAACAGAAGCATTATAAGGAGGACAAAATTTTGGAGGACAGTTCCATGATCCTTTCTTTACCTCAGAACCGGGCCAGAAGTAGGTAGCTGCACTCAATCCATTCTTGACCACAGTTTGCCACAGTGGTTCGCCTAACCACCAATGTGGTTCATGACTACGTGTAGTGAAAGTCTCGCCGCTATTTGGGTCGGTAAACCAGTTGGCAATTATGCCATGGTAATCTGGATAAAGACCGGTGACAATGGCATAATGGTTTGGGAATGTTAAAGTAGGGTAAACTGGGATCAAACCCCTCTCCGCTTCGGTCCCATTGGCAATCAACCGGTGGATATTGGGTGTGGATGTCTTGAATTGGTACCCGAATCGAAACCCATCTGAGGATATCAATATTACAACTGGTCGCCTAAGCTTGACGAGTGAACGAGCAACATTTTCAACAGAATAGGAAGCTTTAAGGATGTTAGCACTGCCAAAAACAATTGGTGCTGCCGCTAAGGAGATACCTATGAGAACAAATAGAAGTTCACTTAGTGAAGCGAAGGGTTTTACAGATGTTCTTGCCATGACTGCTTTGATAGCTTAAGGGCAAATTTACGACCCTTTAATAGAGAAGAAGAAACATTAAAACAACGTTCCTCTCAATAATCGGTAGCAGCTGGATCTCCAAGTGGCTACAAGCCTAACAAGAGCCACGAGATATGAGCAGGAAAAAAAACGTTTGGGATATATATGCAAAAAAAAAAACAAAAAAAAAATGATGGAGATGGACAGTGGTGGAAGTGTGGAACCAAGACAACCAACAACACCAATTTTTTCTTGCTCTTCTTTTGTTCTATTTGAAGGTTTTCATCAATCATTATCGTTCTTCTATATTACTAGCTTTCCATATTTTTCACTTTTCTACTGCATATTGTATATTTTTGTATTGGTATTACTAGAATAGGGCCATTACTGCAAGCTTGTTAACTGCATTTAGTAGGACTGTGAATCGGATATCGAATATCTTTATTCCATAATGATTCTACTTATTATTTTAAAAAAAAATGAGATTAGCCAAATTTTATGAGTACTGTAAAGGCTCGATTTGGTGTTGCTTTATAGGTCTTTGGTAGGGAGGAGAATATGGATTGACTGAGTTCGCGATGGATGCGAACTGCGTACGTATCAAATTCTGGGGTGCAACTTGAATCAAGTCAGACATAGTTACTCTTCTCTTTATATAGGCAAGTTGTTCGCGCTTCCTCCTCTTCCACTTCAGGTCAAATTCAGGACTTTAGGTCATTTAATGAGCTATGATGGCGAGTTGTGGTGGAATAATGGGGTGCACATCTGGAGCTCTGGTTTTGATGGTGACGGCTGTGGCATACGTTACTATCCGTTATGGTGTGAGCAAGTGTGGACCTTCTGGAGGTCACTGTATTAGTCGAACTGGTAGGACGATCTCCATGCAGAAATCGTGCTCTTGACTGGAGTTGATGTGAAGCGATCTGGAGGTGTGGGCTAGTCCACACGACCTGAAGGTTTGCGTGGTGGAGATAGATTGGTAGCTCCGCTTGGGCTGAACATGTGTCTAATATCTATTGGATGTGGATATTATTCCCTCACAAGTACCTTAGTGGCACCTATGCCCAATAATGAGAAGATTGGTCAAAACTAAGGATGGAATGATGGATGCACAACCAAGAGTGCCCACAAGCTGACAAAAGAAAGGAAGAACGGTAACTTTAAAAGCATAAACTACTGAAGGAGACTCAATTCCGAAAACAAAAATTCCACCTTTTATTAGAAAGATAATGCATTTGGTCGGTGTGAAGCAAATGATAGTGATGATTGTTACAAGATTACAACTATTAAATTGAGGAAGATGTTCAAAGTTCAAACAGAGTACATTGCCAGGAGGGCATCAGCTGTTGGGGATAACAATATCAATCGAACCCCATTAAGATAACTTGTACTTGGACAATTAATCTTCTATTCCAAACAAAAACTCTAAACTTTAACTACAACCAACAACAAACCCAACCTTCCAAGCAATCAACAACTATCACAAACAAATAATAATAATGCAAGAAAAGTAAAGCATACCACAACACAAAGATGTACCGTGGTTCGGTCAATGATGTCTACTTCCACAAGAGCTAATCCTTTTATAAGTATGGGAAAGAAGATTACAATCACTACTCCTCTCAAGTCTCTCCACCTTACTAGATCTCTCTTCTCTCCTTACAAGTTTTCTCTTTGCAAGTTTTATCTCAATCTTGATTGCTCTCAAAATTGGGTTTCTATTCAAGACTTAGGTTTTCCAAAACCATACTTCTGGTTTTTATAGTAACCCACAATTTCACGGTTACTGTAGAAATAGAAGTCTACAAATTTAGGCATGGGCGTGGGCGCACTTTCGGAAAGACCAATTCGAGCGCGTGCGTCCTCAAAAGTTCAGTAACTTTGTTTCACGAGAGGCTGAAAAAAACTATCTTCTTTTTCACGACAAGGGGGGGGGGCGCCTTGGGCCAAGCCAATCTGAGCCCGCTCGCTTAGACCTATTCACACGAACAGTACTATTTTCTATCCTCTTCCTCATCCTCATGTGAGGGATAACTCCAACAATCTCCCCCTCCTGAACAGCGAGGGTGGACACCTCCATACATTCCCAAATCAACAGTAGGAGTGTGCTACCATTCCGGCGGTTGATAATCATAAAATTCAATAGTTTAGTCTACCTACGAAATAAACAATGAACTCAAAACGTCGTAAACTAAAACTTTTTACGTGTCTATATTTATCAAAGTTTCTACTCTCAATTCTATCGAAATAGAGTGGAGTAATAAATTCGTTCCACTCCTAGTTCTCTAGCATGGAATGTTTTCTAATCTAATTAATCGGGTTTAAGTCTAATGAGAGCTTTACGAAGGGTGTTATACTACGATACAATATGAAATTGATTATGTTGAATTTAAACTACGAATGCTATGGAAATATGATTGTTTTTTAATCTAGATAAAGGATTAGAGGGGAATTGAATCCACCTCGAATCCAACTTAATAACCTAGCATAGATTCTTGTATCTCGATTCTTACGTTCTTACGGCAAGAATTTTGAGTTCTAATCCCTAGTGTTTATGGCATTTCTACCAAATACTAACTAGCATGTGAGGTCGTCCACCCATTCTCATAGCGAATCACGACCTTCTAGAGTCGAATAGATTCTACAATGCTTCTACACTATACCACTAAGTTTTCATCAAAGCTTCATCAACCCCTCTAATGGAGGTTTTAGCCTTGAATCATTCCACAATCATTTCCATATGAATCTAAACTAAACATAATATCAAGATTCGAAATTTACTAATCTAAATTAAACAATAATTAAATTCTAATTAACAATTAAGAAATGGTAACCAACAATAATTAAAACTAGATCTAATAGATTGAAATAACAAAAATCGAAATGACAAGAATAATAACTATTTTATTTATCTAATGAATGATATTCAATGATTCAAGAAATTAATCTAAAACAAGAAATGAAATTCTAAAACTAAGTTCTAAAACTCATTAATGGAGGCTAACTAATCTAATTCTAATCTAGGTCTAACTATCTACCCTTAACAAAGAGCTAAGTTTTTGTTTTTATACTTTTAGATCCAAAAATCGTGCATGGGCTCGGAGCCATGTTTTGGGCCAAAGAATCAGGCCCAAAACCTAATTTCTTTAGTCCAAAATGGGCTCTTCAGCTGCAGTTGGCTTCGACAGATGTTTCGTCCACTTTTGCTCCTTTGATTGGGTCAAGGCTTGGACCATTGGAAAGCTCTTTCCGATCCTGTCGTTTTGACATAAGGTAGGCCCAATTCCGAGGTCTGAGTCCAAAGATATGGTCTTCTAAGTTCTCACGACTTTGTGTCTTTGTTTAAGCCCGCGTTGACTTTGACTTTTCAGCTTTGACCGGGCTTTAGAAAGGCTTTGTCTTCTTGAATCTTGGCCTTTAATCACAGAACTCCTTAGCAACGAACCATTGCTCCTTTATCTAGCTAAAGTGGCACATTTCTGCACATAATGGACTTTGAAGCCTGAAATGCATAAAAACACGTAATCAGTATTAACTCTTACTTATTATTCACATAATTGGTCTAAAAGTATGATTATTAAGGGGTTAAAACTACAGTTTTGGGCTCTTATCAAACCACCCCCAAACAGCATTTTGCTTGTCCTCAAACAAAGATGAGAAATTAGAATAAGGCATATGCAACAAGGCCTTAAACCACTAGGAATTCCCTAGTGGACGAGTTATAGTCTCGTGAGAGTTTTCTAGTGAAGGTACTCACAAACTTCATCTATACTACAATGACTAAGAAATAAAACTATTGTTTCCTTATTTATGTCTCAATTATCTATACATCTCACTAGCAATGAATACAGAATAATCATGTCGAAACTTAAGCTAATATATGCATAATAATCAATCATCTACAAATAAACATATATACAATGAGTAATGCTATGAAATGCAAGAATGTGTCCGTTTCAAAACTTTGGAATAAGCGTCCTTAAGTAGGTTCTCACAAAAAGTCAAGACAAAAATCACTCTGATTTTTCCACTCAAGTTTTGCTACTCCAAATGCGCAGTGGGCATACTTTACCTTACAATCTCAATGACACACAAGGAAGCCGAGTCGATCAAACACATCCGCCACTTACTATCACACTAACCTATTCCTAATTGAGCTAGAGGTCTTTATTAGGTGTTTCGGGATTAGGAGATGGTTTAAGAAGGAAGGAAATAGATATTCAAAAAGGACAAGTCCGAGATAATAGAGTCTTCATATTATGTAACTAGAGAAAACCTTGTTATTTACTTTTGCTTCTACACTTTGTTTCCATCCTTAGCCATATTTTTTCTTTTTTTTTGGCTTTTGACTCCTTTTATTCTATTTTTTGAGTTTTTATTTTATTTCTATTTTATTTTTCTTTTCTTTGGATGGAAACTTCTTTTCTTTATTTTTCAAGCAATTAACTAACTTTTGTTTACCGCGTGTTTTTCTCTTCTTCTTTCTCCCTCATTCTATTCTCGGACTTATCTAAATTGGGTAGGTTGAATTTTTATTTTGTTTTGTTTTGTAACAGGGTAAAGGATTTGTGGTTTATGAAAGGGCTAATGAAAAGCTCGATTAGGCAAACTAGCGGAAAATATACTTAGGTCAGAATTTCTAACTATATCGATCCAAAAAGGGCATAAATTCTCTCTTAGGACATGGTATAGTGGTCAAGCAAGTGGACGTGTGATTTCTCTATTCGAATATACTTCTCCCTTGTGTCATTTCTCAAATGTTTCACTCATATAAGGCTTTAGGCTATATTCTCACAGATTTGTAGAATAAGTACTACTCTAGCCTAGATTTGAAAACTCTTGCCAAACAATCATAGATACTCATGTAATATATTTATAGATAGATGCAAAGATTATTACCTACATATTAACCTAAGTTTCTAAAAACTATTCTAATGCAAAAGCTACGTGAGACTTCTAGATTATTAAGAGCATAGAGAAAGAAACAATACCAATATTCCTAAGTGTATAGCATAAACTTTTTATTTTTATTTTTATTATTTTTAAGACAAATAATACGTAATATACAACCTAATATGTGCTTAACATTTACATCGTGTTTCTATACCACCCCCAAACAATTTGGGAGAAGGGGTTCATGAAACAATTCAATAGCACAATTAAATTATGTAACTAACTAATTTTTATAATTTTTAACATTTTATAAATAAAAGTGCGTAATTTACATCCTAAAAGTGTCTAATTTTTGCAATGTTTCTATCCCACCCCCAAACAATCAACGCTTTGTCCTCAAAGTGTAAAGAGATAAGGAAAAAGAATTTACCATAGAAACGTGGCAAAATTGGCGATACTGTATGTAAAATATTGTAAAGATGATATGATAATATGAAGCACAATTAAACTAGTATCGCATTAACTAACACAAACTCTACCGAGTAAACATGACAGGCTTTAGTGGCAACATGATTTGAAATGAATACCAAAATATTTGCACCCCAAAACAAAATTGGAAAACTCTTTTTAAGTTTGAAAATTTTGTTTGGCCTATACTCCAAAAAGTTGGTATTGTACGAAAACTTGGGTCTTTTAAAGTCAGATTCCCTAGACTTATCTAAACATATGTATGAATATGCAGTTTATCATATATCAACAACCGAAATAGTTGTGGATCGTTCCATAAATAAATATCACAGAAAACATATCCAAACACAATCAAGCACCAAGATTTCCTACGACGCAGCCCTAGTGGAATGAAAAACGGTCGGATAGACCTATAACATAACCGAGCATGCACCTTATGTTTCATCTTTGAACGAGAGGGTGTCCTAGTGAATAAGTGTGGAAAAGTGAATGGTTGTGGAAGATATGGTGGATTGGGATAAGTTTTAGAGGGAAAGCATGGAAAAAATGAGGATGTGGGTTTAGGACAAAACTCATTCATGGTGTAGTTAGGGACCTGCCTCAAGTCTGAAAATGAAGGTGTCAAGTGGTTTATCCTTGGGAAGTATTTGTTTACTAGGTGGATTTAAAAAATCATGAAGCACAGGAGAAACTAAAGGATCGAGTGCAAACTCGAGGTTCCTTTGAAAAGGTGGAGGGTGGGGAATATTGGTGATGGAAGGTGAATGATTCTTAGCTAGAGCTCTCAAGTTCATATCATCGAAATCTTGATATATGCAAGACATTCCTCAATAGGTGGGTCAAAAGGATCACCGGGATAGAGATTGAAAAATTCATCTTCCGTCATAGCATCAAGGGATGAATGGTTGTTAGCAAAGGGGACTCGCTTAGTGGTAAAGAAGTGGTGCAAAAAGAGTTCGCGCGGAATTCTTCTTCGATTTAAATCTACTACTAGGAGTCATTGTTAAAGTCGGAATTTCGAAGGAAAGGAATTTGTTAATCTGTTTCTCCGAAACATGTTTTTGAAGTAATCTTGAGCTAAGCTCTCGATCATGCTAACCTCTCCATTTGTAGATGAATCGGGATACTTTGTCCTCGTTTGAAAACATTTACCTCAACGTAAAGATGGCCAAAGGACAAGGACATCGAACCATCGCGGCGTTTATGAGCGTGTTGGCAGAACCAAGAAGGGGCGCCCTAAAATGATAGGTACAGAGTCGTTAGTGACTTCGTGGTCGAGGATAACGGTCGGCCGGGTAGTAAAAATTTTGGACTTTAACCAAAGACGCTTTCAACCACACCCTTAGGATACTTAATAGACCGATCGACTAATTGCAATGTCATTTTAGTAGGTTGCATCTCCTCTAGACCTATTTGTTTATACAAATAAAATGGGAGTAAGTTAACACTAGCCCCCGTGTCTAGTAGCGGTCGTCGTGTGAGAATCTCCTAAGGTGCATAATGCAAGAGGGGCGACCGAGGGTCCTTTGTACTTAACAATTCCATTATTTTTAGGAGAATGTTGGGAACTGCTTCAGTTAGAAAGGCATCTTTAGGTATGTTGGTCTTACGCCTAGCAAAGGCACAACTCCTTAAGAAACTTAGCGTGGTTAGGTAGCTTTTGATAGCTTCGAGAAAATGAAGGTTTATCGTTAGATTTTGAAAACGCTCCTAATCTCCTCAAAGTTAGTATCCCTGGTTAGCATGGCTAATGTCTGAGGGAACGGTGGTTTCGCTCTATATTTAGCGTATGGCTCGACTTGATGTCTAACCTTGGCTTTCTATTTCTTAGGTTGTGGTTTAACTGGTACCTCTACAGTGGTAGGTTCTTCAGTTTCTATTTCGGTATCTAGTTCGATATCCGGTGTAGGGAGTACCTATATGGGATATATAGAGATAGAGTTACTTTGTTATCAACCACTCTTCCAGAACGGAGAGTGGTGATGGCATTTAGCTCACCTACGGTTGTAGTTTCTGTACTAGTATTACCGTTTACCTCAAAGGCTGTGTTTGCTGTTCTAGGGTTGGGTATCGCTTGGCCTGAAAACACGCCTTTTGGTTGGGCTTTCTCTTGGGCTAACTGTTGGTTTAAATTATTAACGGATTGTAGAATGTGTTGGTTAGATTGAGCCATGGTTTGGAAAAGTTGTTGGCTCACTTGTATGAAGGTGTCAAGACGATCCGGTTGTGTGGGTGCAAGATAGTCACGGGTGGTGGACCGAACTATCTCGTTGATTATTTATGGGCGGATTGATATAGTTATTATTTACCGGAACGATACCTCTATTAGCATTATAATTATTATAACTACATTGACCTTGTGCTTGACCTTGTCGAGGTTGCGCTTGGTTGTTATAATTATTATAATTACCCTGATCTTGTCCTTGTTGTGGTGGAGCTTGGTTATAACTGTGCGTTGGCCTAACATATTGATTATTATACCCTGTAGGTGTGACTTGTTGGTTATTTCTCCAACCAAAGTTGGGATTTTGTCTCCAAGGGGCGTTAGGTTCACTATTAATGGAACAAGAATGTTCATAGGCTATAGGACAGTGGGAGTCGGGATGCTCAGGACTCTAACAGAAACTACATGGATTTGAATTTACATTCATGACGGGGATAGGCTTTTGTTGTACAGAAATGGCCTCTACCTTTTTGTGAGGGATTCAATTAGAGTTTTAAGCTCGGGATCTGATTTAACCTCAAACATACCGGTAGCC
This sequence comes from Coptis chinensis, assembly GCF_015680905.1. Taxonomy (NCBI): domain Eukaryota; kingdom Viridiplantae; phylum Streptophyta; class Magnoliopsida; order Ranunculales; family Ranunculaceae; genus Coptis; species Coptis chinensis. The sequence continues at coordinate 100,100,192 of NC_141458.1, forward strand.
TTTAATCTGTTGAAGAAGAACTAGCGGAGCGGAGTAATCGTCACTACCCCCCATTATTATTACGCTTAGTCTGATCTTCCAAAAATTTATATGCCTCTAAGACTCCTTTACTTAGGAAACTACCCCCATTCATTATGTCTAGGACTTCTTTATGGTGGTGTAGAAGTCCTTTGAAAAAGGCACGAACTAACGGTCTTTTGCTAGGTGATGGTGTGGACACTCTATAAGGAGATCGGTGAAACGATTCCAAGCCTCCTCAAAATGATTCATGAGGATTCACCGAAAAGAAGTGAATCTTGGAAAGCATTTCATCCGCCTTTAGGGGTGGGTAAAAATGTTCCATAAACAAATGAACAAGTTTGGCCCACGAGTCCATAGAATTAGGCTTGAGCGCTTAACCAAGACGCCTTTATCAGCTAAGGTGAAAGGGAATACCCTCAATTTAATTTGTTCCGCACCAACCGTAGGATGGTGGAATGTTATAAGGACTTGTTCAATCCTACGATGTAGCCGATAAGGTTTTTCATGGTCTAAACCATGAAAAACGGGTAACAAATTAAATATATTTGGGGGATCACGAAAAATCCCCAATCGGTCTGCTAGAACGATGCAAGATTTAGGGCTATCGCCAAGGCTTTATAAAAGTCGAGAGAGGAGTCTCTTTTCTTCACCATAATATCGGTGGTGTGTGTGAAATAGTAGCTAGAGGTGTAGTGGGTGGGAAACTAGATAGACTTGTTTGTTGGCGTAGCCCGTGTAATTACGTTAGTTGTTTTTCTTTGACCGGACCTTAATCTCATGCAAAACTAAGTCAAACTTAACTAAACATGCAACACTCCAAACAATTCGATATACTAGTAGAAACCTCTAACCGAGATCGCGAGGTGTGGAAGAAAGGAATACCTGATTAAGGCCCTTGCTTCGCTTTATGAATAGCGTCTTGTTTATCGTGTTCGTGTATATAACAAGTTAAAACACTGAAAAACTTGAAAAATCGGGTTCAAAACAAACCTGTGGAAATCCGCAAATTTCAAAGTTTAGTGGAGTGGTTCGCTTTGGCTGCCAAAAGCGAGTTCCATAACTTAGCTGGTCGCTTCGCATGGGGGCGGTCGCTCAAGGTTCCAGGCGTTTGGGCGCAGGTGCACTCGCTTTGGGCGCGGTCGCGCTCCGTGTAATTTTTCGCGGAACTTTTCAATGCTAAAACGGACAACCACAGTATGAATCAAACAAGGGTGGGTGGGTGAAATAGGACTTAAAAATGACTAATTATACTATGAAAACAATGCTAAAGTGAAACTAAGATGGCAGCGGCGCCATTTGATAATCATAAAATTCAATAGTTTAGTCTACCTACGAAATGAACGATGAACTCAAAACGTAAGTAAACTAAAACTTTTTACGTGTCTATATTTATCAAAGTTTCTACTCTCAATTCTATCGAAATAGAGTGGAGTAACAAATTCGTTCCACTCCTAGTTCTCTAGCATGGAATGTTTTCTAATCTAATTAATCGGGTTTAAGTCTAATGAGAGCTTTACGAAGGGTGTTATACTATGATACAATATGAAATTGATTATGTTGAATTTAAACTACGAATGCTATGGAAATATGATTGTTTTTTAATCTAGATAAAGGATTAGAGGGGAATTGAATCCACCTCGAATCCAACTTAATAACCTAGCATAGATTCTTGTATCTCTATTCTTACGTTCTTACTGCAAGAATTTCGAGTTCCAATCCCTAGTGTTCATGGCATTTCTACCAAATACTAACTAGTATGTGAGGTCGTCCACCCATTCTCATAGCGAATCACGACCTTCTAGAGTGGAATAGATTCTACAATGCTTCTACACTATACCACTAAGTTTTCATCAAAGCTTCATCAACCCCTCTAATGGAGGTTTTAGCCTTGAATCATTCCGCAATCATTTCCATATGAATCTAAACTAAACATAATAGCAAGATTCGAAATTTACTAATCTAAATTAAACAATAATTAAATTCTAATTAACAACTAAGAAATGGTAACCAACAATAATTAAAACTAGGTCTAATAGATTGAAATAACAAAAATCTAAATGACAAGAATAATAACTATTTTATTTATCTAATGAATGATATTCAATGATTCAAGAAATTAATCTAAAACAAGAAATGAAATTCTAAAACTAAGTTCTAAAACTCATTAATGGAGGCTAACTAATCTAATTCTAATCTAGGTCTAACTATCTACCCTTAACAAAGAGCTAAACTTTTGTTTTTATACTTTCATATCCAAAAATCGTGCATGGGCTTGGAGCCATGTTTTGGGCCAGAGAATCAGGCCCAAAACCTAATTTCTTTAGTCCAAAATGGGCTCTTCAGCTGTAGTTGGCTTCGACAGATGTTTCATCCACTTCTGCTCCTCTGATTGGGTCAAGACTTGGACCATTGGAAAGCTCTTTCCGATCCAGTCGTTTTGACATAAGGTAGGCCCAATTCCGAGGTCTGAGTCCAAAGATATAGTCTTCGGAAGTTCTGCTGACTTTGTGTGTTGTTTCTGCCCGCGTTGACTTTGACTTTTCAAATTTTGACCGGCTTTAGAAAGGCTTTGTCTTCTTGAATCTTGGCCTTTAATCACAGAACTCCTTAGCAACCAACCATTGCTCCTTTATCTAGCTAAAGTGGGACATTTCTGCACATAATGGACTTTGAAGCCCTGAAATGCATAAAACACGTGAATCGGATTAACTCTTACTTATTATTCACATAATTGGTCTAAAAGTATGATTATTAAGGGGTTAAAACTACAGTTTTGGTCTCTTATCAGCGGTAGCACAACAAACATCAAACTTACCTTTCGCTAAAACTTTGGTCATCATATCCGACCCGTTCTTGTCAGTATGGATCTTCTCAATACACAATTTCTTGTCTTCGAGAACTTCTCTAATCCAATGATAACGCACATGTATATGCTTGGATCTAGAATGAAAACTCGAATTCTTGCTCAAATGGATGGCGCTCGATCACACATAGAACTACTGATCAAGCTTACGCTTTAGCCCTAGTTCATCGAAGAACCTTTTCATCCATAACATCTCTTTGCAACACTCAGTGGCTGCAATATACTCGGCTTTTGTAGTGGAGAGGGCAACTCACTTTTGCAACTTCGTTTTCCAAGAAATTGCTCCCCCTGCAAAAGTAAAAAGATAATCGGAGGTGAACTTCATAGAGTCAACATCACCTGCCATGTCTGCATCAGTGTAGCCTTCAAACAAAATCTTACTTCCACCAAAAGACAAACACACTTTGGAAGTGCCATTGAGATATCTCAATATCCACTTAGCACCTTCTCAATGCTCCTTACCCGGATTTGACAGAAAATGGCTTACAACACCAACGGCGAAAGCAATATCCGGTCTTGTACACACCATTGCATACATCAAGCTGCCCACTACGGATGCATAAGGAATCTTTTCCATTTGACTATACTCATGCTCACCTTTTGGACACATATCTTTGGTCATGCGGAACTGGCCACCAAGCAGACAACTGGCTGGCTTCGCTTGATCCATGTTGTATCTCTTCAACACCTTCTCATTGTAGCTTTCTTGAGAAAGCCACAACTTCCCACTCTTTCTATCACAAGTGATCTGCATACCAAGTATCTACTTTGCTTGACCCAAATCCTTTATCTCAAAGTACTTACTCAAGTATTTCTTTAGCTTGGATATCTTGTTGATGTTTTGGCCAACTATCAACATATCATCCACATACAACAAAAGCACTATAAAATCCCCATCTGGAAATTTCTGAACAAACACACAATGATTGGAAGCGGACTTCATGTAGCTATGCTTCACCATAAAGGAATCAAACTTTATGTATCACTATCTCGGTGCCTGCTTCAACCCATACAAACTCTTTATCAACTTGCATACTAGGTGCTCTTTTCCTTTGACCTCAAACTCCTCTGGCTAGTCCATGTAGACATCTTCTTCAAGGTTTCCATGAAGAAAAGTTGTGTTGACATCTAGTTGCTCAACCTCTAGGTTCATACCTGCGATCAGACCTAATACCACTCTGATAGAAGTCATCTTAATTATAGGAGAGAAAATTTCATCAAAGTCAATACCTTTCCTTTGACCGAATCCCTTAACAACAAGGCAAACTTTGTGCCTTAGTTGTGGATTATTCTCCTCATGCTTAACTTTGTAGATCCACTTATTCTTGAAAACTTTTCTTCTTTTCGGTTTCTCAACTAAGTCATAAGTGTGATTCTTATACAAAGAATCTATCTCATCATGCATGACCTTCAACCACTTCTCTTTGTTTGTACCTTCAAGAGCCTCTTGATAGTACATAGGTTCTCCACTATCAGATAGTAAAACATACATATGTGGTGAATACCAGGTTTAAGCTAGTCTCTTTCTGTTAGACCTCCTTACCTCATCTTCTTGTGGCTCAGGAGGATGCACTTATACTTGCTCAGGTGGTAGTTTATGCACTTTATCTGTATCTTCTATATCAATAGGTTATATCCCATCATGAGCAATAGGATCATCATTAAGAGCTTCAAACCCATGGTTCTCTGCATTCTCAATGCCTGCTGCACATTCCACAGTAGGAACATCTGGTTCTAAATCAACAAGATCATTAGTGAAAGCTTCTAGCTTCTCACCATCCTTGAATTCTACTATGGTTTGATCTTCCAAGAACACAACATCTCGACTTCGGATTACCTTCTTGTTAATCGGATCATAAAGTTTGTAGCCAAACTTCTCATCCCCATAACCCAGAAAAATGCATTGCTTAGCTTTGTCACCAAGCTTGGATCTCTCATCCTTTGGAATATGAACAAATGCCATGCACCCAAATACCCTAAAGTATCCATAATCAACATCTTTGCCTGACCATACTCTCTCTAGATAATCACTATTTAGAGGCTTCAAAGGCGATAGATTGATCACATGTACGGCTGTGCACATTGCTTCTACCCAGTAACTTTTAGGTAACTTAGAGTGAGATAACATGCATCTCATCCTCTCTACAATGGTTCGATTCATCCTCTCGGCTATACCATTATGTTATGGTGTTTTGGGAACGGTCTGCTCATAACCAATCTCATGACTCTTATAATACTCTTCAAATGGCCCAATGTACTCACCCCCATTATCTGAGCGAATATACTTCAAAGGCTTCCATGTCTCTCTTTCCACCATGCTATGGAAAGTCTTGAGCACGCCAAGTACTTCATCCTTGGTCATCAGACTATATGCCCATATCTTTCTTGATGCATCATCAATGAAAGTCAAGAAGTACAAAGCTCCCGTATGGGACTTTACTTTCATAGGACCACATAAATCTGTATGTACAAGCTCAAGGACATTGTCCTTTCTGTGAGAGGGGAATCTTTGGAAAGACACCCTGTGTTGCTTTCCTACCAAACAGTGAGTACATCTATTTAAATGCGTACCTTTGATGTTTGGCAAGGACTTTTGCTTGGAAAAAACTTCCATGCCTTTTTCTCCCATATGACACAGTCTTTTATGCCATAGTTCGGAGGAAGCTTCTTCTTGTGCCGCATTTAACTTTGTTTTATACAAACTAGCATGTGTCTTGTAAAGCGAGCAAGTTTTCTTCCCTTTGGCTACCACAATGGAACCTCTACTTAGTTTCTATACTCCGTTACCAAACGAGTTTAGAAAGCCATCATCATCTAACTTCCCAGCGGAAATTAGGCTTAGCCGAATGTCAGGGACTTGTCTTACATCCTTGAGTGTTAAGGTATAGCCGACATTGGTTTCTACATGAACATCCCCAATGCCTACAATCTTCGAGATGCCACTGTTACCCATCTTTACCTCACCAAATTCACCACAGTTGTAGGTAGTGAAGAATCCCCTGTGTGGTGTGACGTGATAGGATGCTCCTGTATCTATCACCCTCTCTGTATCCTGGCATAAGGTACTAACACAGCACTCACCACAATCTAACACAATTCCCACTAGATCATCATCTACAAGTGCGGTAGTATCTCGGCCTGTGTTTCAATTCCTCTTTACCATGTCTTCATGTACACAGTTATTCTTCTCATCCCTCTTCAGTGTTCTGCACTCATACCTGAAGTGACCCTTGGTGGCACAATAGTAACATTGTCTCTCTACCTTAGAAGTTCTAGCTTCACCCCTAGATTTGCTTCTGTCATCACCTCTAGAATGAGATGGTTTTCTCCTCTTACCTCTCCCCCGCTTCTCTGTGATAAGGATCTTTGAGTGAGAGGAGCTGCTTCGTGAACCCCTTCTTGTCTCCTCTTTCAACAATGCCCCAGTAGCCATCTCCATGGAAATAACTCCATCCTTAGTGCCTCCATTAAGAGAAACTGCTAATGTCTCGCAATTGTCGGGTAAAGAGTTTAATAGGAACAAAGCCTCAACTTCGTCACCCATATTAATCTTCATCAAGTGCAACTGATTGATGGTATTCTGTACTTCATTAAGATGCTCAGACATTGAAGAACCTTCTTTGTACTTCGTATTAGCAAACTTCTTGATGAGCAGTACCTTGTTTTCGGCCGACTTCCTCTCATAGAGGTCTTCGAGTTTCTTCCACAAGCCAAAAGCGTTAGTCTCTTAGGATACATGGTGCAAGACACTGTCGTTAATCCACTGTCAAATGTACCTAATTGCTTTTCTGTCAACCTTGGTCCATTCAGCCATGGCAGTCACTTCTAGTTTTACTCCTCCATTCTCAATGGGTTGTGCCAAGTCCTAGCAATAGAGCAAGTTTTCCATCTTGGCCTTCCAAATAGTGTAGTTAGCTCTATTCATGCTAGCCATGCAAGTGTTTATAGAATGGTCCATCTCTACAAGCTATTTCAACTCAAACCTTCTCTCAGGAATTTTGCTAAACACCTTCCGAGCAAAATTTGGATAACAACCTAGATTAATCTAACTTGGCTCTTAATATCATTTGTTGGGGACAACGATACCAATCAATCCCCACTAAGATAACTTGTACTTGGACAATCTTCTACTCCAAACAAAAAATCTAAACTTTAACTACAGCCAACAACAAACCCAACCTTCCAAGCAATCAACAACTACCACAAATAAGTAATAATAATGCAAGAAAAGTAAAGCATACCACAACACAAAGATGTACCATGGTTTGGCCAATGATGTCTACTTCCACAAGAGCTAATCTTTTTATAAGTGTGGGAAAGGAAGATTACAATCACTCCTCTCAAGTCTCCCCACCTTACTGGATCTATCTTCTCTCCTTACAAGCTTTTTTCTTTGCAAGGGTTTTCTCACAATCTTGATTGCTCTCAAAATTGGGTTTCTATTCAAGATTTAGGTTTTCCAACACCTTACTTCTGGTTTTTATAGTAACCCATAATTTCGCGGTTACTGTAGAAATAGAAGTCTGCAAATTTAGGCATGGGCACGGGCGCGCTTTCGGCAAGACCAATTCGAGCACGTGCGCCCTCAAAAGTCCAGTAACTTTGTTTCGCGAGAGGCTGAAAAAATACTATCTTCTTTTTCACGACAAGGGCGCGGGCGCGCCTGGGGCTAGGCTAGTCTGAGCGCGCGCGCTTAGACCTATTCACACAAACAGTACTGCTTTCTCTTCCTTATCCTCATGTGATGGTCAACTCTAACATCAACAATTAAGTGCAGGACTGCAGGAGATATAGCCCACAATATTATATTGTCACTATACCACTGTGAAACAAATCGACCACCTATTTTGACCAAAAAATCAACCCCTGAAAGTGGAGTCCTCTTTTGTCTAGTGAACATTCCATGCCATACGCAAGCCTTAATCGCCATGAATATCTTCTCCAAGTTATGGGCAAGTTCTATTAATATCCTCATTATGCAACTTCAAATTGATCCAACACACCATAAGGATTACGTTCACAAACCATTTTCACATAGCTAGTTGACAGTGTTATGAGTTATGACATGCCTTGAGGTAGATTGTCATAACAAACGCACATCTGGCAAAGAACCTGCTCGACAAATGCACATCTTGCAAAGAGGTAGATTGTTTCTTCCTCCTGTCCACACAACACACATCTGTTCGGGGTGCTCCATCCCCTAATCTGCAAGCTATCGACATATCAATTCTCACCAAGAACGTAAAAAAAATATAGCCTTATTGGCTTTCCCTACAGTCTTGTATGGCAATGTGATATGTGTAGCATTAACTATTAGGTTACCTCCACTATTCTCAGATAAAAAGACTTCACATAAGAGAAACCCTTTGTGTTCCACTTCCATTGCCTTCATATTCACTATTCCCTCTTTTTATTGTCAAATGGTACCCGATCGTCAACGAAATTCTTCCACTTCCCAATAATGGCAGTCTCTTGTGTGAAGATTCCCTGCAGCTCCATTTCCCCAAGACAAAGTAAGTTGCTGATGTCTGATATTAAAGCATCTCTAGGTGGTGGTAGTATTTTCTTCAAATTTGAAGACGAAATTCGGAGAATCTGAATGCAAATTTTGACCAACTCTAAGTGGTCGCAAATATCGACCGCAAATGTGATTGTAGACCCTACCACGCGTGCCATTAGTACTGTTGCGCACCAGTACTATTGTCAGGCGCCATTAGTATTGTCGCGTGACATTACCAATGTCGCGTGCTATGCCTGTTTAAATGTCGCGCGACAGTCGGACTTTTGTCATTTCACACATTTGTTTTCAGCATAGTTTCTCTAGTTATAACAAAAGAATGGATTCTGGTGACGAATACGTCTATAATAACCAAACAAGATGGAGTGGTGATGGTGAGGAAGATCAAAACAGTGGTAATAGTGCACTGGTTTGGAGCAATCCCATGGGTGATCGCTACTAAAAATATGGTTTTTTGCCACGGTCAGTTGTGGTGGCAAAAAGCCCAAAATTCGTGGCAACATGTGTTTTGCCACGGAAAAACTTTTAGCCTCGCTCGAGGCAAAAAAGGGTGTGGAAAGAAGTTTGTTGCCACGACTTTTGCCACCGCTACAAGAGAGTGAACATTTAGCCGCGACCATGTCGTGGCAAAACATTGTTTTTTATTTGAATTAATTTAGTTGTCAAAATAAATTAATTTCTTTTTGTCACAGGCACGACCGCTGCAAAAAGTATTTATTGCCACAAGTCGTGGCAATAAATGTTTCTCCCGCCATTATTTTTTGTTCTTTTTTGCAGCAAATGGCCGTGGCAAGACATTCTTTTGGTTTTTTTTTTTTGCAACAAATGGCCGCGGCAAGACATTATTTTTGGTTTTTTTTTGCAACAAATGGCCGCAACAAGACATTATTTTTGGTTTTTTTTTACAGCAAATGGCCGCGGCAAAACATTACTTTTGGGTTTTTTTTTATAGCAAATGGCCGTGGCAAAAAGTGTTGTATATATAATAATAATAATAATAATAATAATAATAATAATAATAATAATAATTTGTGTACTAAAACCACATAGAACTATGAATGAGAATCTAAAGTGAAATTTCATTTCACATGGAAGCTACATAAACCAATTCCAATCACTACCAAAAATAAGAGAAATAACAATCCATCTTTCGAGTATTTCAGTATCACACAAACAAAAGTATCAAACTATCTACACAAAAAATTCTTGTGATGAAAGTCCAAAATCCAACAGTACACATACGCAATAGTATCATATTCCGCCTATTAGTGCCAAAATCGCAAAAACTATGAAGTTTCGGAATCAATCATGCATGTACAATAAGCCATCGTTGTGCATTTATTTTCTCAAATAAACAAACAACAAGAAAAGTTTAGAAATAACAAGAAAGACATAAACCGAAGACAATAATTAAAGGTTTATCACTCCAACAAAGGCTTAGTCATCTACCAAGCTTAGCATATGCTTCATTAGTGTCGACTCTATAAAACCAAAATGTTCACTATAAGTTTTGTAGCTATTTCATACCTAAGACCCGAAAGACCAAGGATGATAGCCACTCCCCCCCCTTTTTCTCACACCCCAAAAAGAAAAGGAACAAGTCAAGACCGATCACTACTTGTAACACATCTAGAATTCTAGATTCTAGACAAAACAGAGTAGATGTAGATGCAATTCCATTATTAGAAACTGAATAATACAGATAGATAATATTATAATGTAGCAAACACATGGATTATGACGTAGTTGACAATACCCAATAATCGGCCTTAAACCCCATCAGTTATTCTACTTTAAGTAGTTGAAAACAAGATACTACACAAATAATCACCGCAAATGAAACAAGATACTCTTTTTGCATGCGACTTCCGTAAATGAAAAACAAAAAGGTAATTTATACAAAAAAAGATCAAACTTCTTCTTTAGCCAAAACACTTTCAAATCGAAACAAAACTTAGGAGGCTACCCAATCTCATTATCAGTCTCTGTGCATCAGTTATAAAGGTGATCATTTCAAGAAAAAGAATATATATTACTTTGCTTCTTTGTATTATTGTAAACTATAATAAAAGTATTGCTCCATCCCCCCTTTCTTAAAACCAAGATCAACCAGACATTGCAAACAATGCCTACTTATTAATCAGTCTACCCAATAACTTCTCAAATTACCAAAAGTTTTTTCAATAAGATAGGTCAATTGATGAACAAAACAATAACCGCACTTCAAAGTAAATCCCTCAAAGTTCAATAGCTCAAAGGAATACCTAGACTTGAGAGAGCGAAAGGGTAGTGTGGTCTTTTCCAATCTTTTAACTACTTATGGTTCGAAAGTACAGCTTGGAGGGAAAGCTGCCACTTTTGGCAAACTTTGACTGATGCTTCCCCGGCTAAGATCGCCGCCGATCGAGGATGGAAACATCTTTGGAGCCAGTGGAACTCCAAATCTATTACCCCCATCCCCAGCTGATGAGGGGATGACAAATCGGGATGAGGCTCAAATCCAGAACCTTAGCTCCACCGGAATGCAAACATGGAGCTCACTTTTTACTAAGAGTAAGAATTCTAAACTTCACCTAACCTTACTAAGGTGTATCCTTCGCTTTCAGATGGAATTGCCGAGGTTCCAAAAGAAATCATAACCAAGGAATAGATCTATGGAATTAATAATAGTAGTAGGCTTCTTTGTGGAAAAGAGGTCATCATTACCTTTTGTTAAGGATGATGTCCATAAACAATGGAAGTTAACAGGCGATTTTACTATGATGGCAGATAAAAATCTTTTCTACTTTAAATTTGTCAATGATGAGGATAAACAGCGTGTTATAGACCATGAACCCCTGTTCCTTGCGGGTAGAATATTTGTTGTGAGACCATGGACTCCATCAATTGACAAATACAGAAATGGGATCAAAGCTCTTCCCATTTGGATTCGAGTGGATCTCCCAAAACATCTGAGGACTAAAAATGGTATAAATTTCATATCTAGCATCATTGGAGAGCCCATCTGCATGGATGATGCTACAGCAAGAAGAACCCGAATATCATATGCAAGAATCTGCGTAGTTGTCGACATAGAGTTTAAGTTTCCATCCTTTATTCCTGTCAAGATTGGTGAGGGGGATATAGTAGACATTGAGCTAGATTATGAATGGGTTCCTGACTTATGCACTAGTTGCAAGATTTTTGGTCATTCTGATTCAAAATGCATAAAAAACAAAGAAGTGAGTGCACAGAATCCAGTCATACAACCACAGATGGCTAGGACACATGTTCAAAACAAACCAAGGAAACAACATATGAGATGGACGCCAAAAAAGAATACTCTCACAGGCCAGACAAGCTGCTTAAGGGATAAAAATGGAACAACTGTCACTAATGATGGTCGACCGAGGATACTCCAGCTTATTATAACAGAAGAAGTTGGCCAAACACAAGAGAGAACTTACAGAGAAGTGACTGAAGCCCTTGAACCTACAGTTAGAGGTTCACAAGTCGTAGTTCATTCTGAGGTACAAGCTTCAAACAGATTTGCAGTACTCATGCCAGCAGAGGATGAAGGTGTGCAGGAATCTAAACCGAGATTGAAAAGTAAAATAACATGGAAATAGTTCCATATGTGGCGGCCATTTCCATAAAATGAACAAGAACTATTCTGGAGGACAAATTTGAGGAGGTCGAACTGAATTTGAGCCATCGGTGGGTTCTCTAATACGTAGAAGAAGAAGGAAATTCTGAAGATTCTAAAGAAAAGAAAGTTTACTCAATCAAGAGAGGAGAAATTCGGCAGGAGGATAGCTACTCGGTAAGTGAAGAGGAATTCGAGAAAGAATATTTTTCAGACCACCTTGATGCTGAAGAAGATTTAGAGGTAGCTGGAATGTTAGAATCTCCACCAATAAATGGTATTAGTGTCAAAACTAAACAGCTAATAGAAACCACTGGCCTCTCTAGTCAGACAGGATGGCATAAGGCCAAGAGGAAGTCTAGAAACAAGGCCAAAGGGGCAGCCAAAGTCAGAAAAGATAATAATGAAGAAAAGGAAGAGAATGCAATAGGAGAGAGTATTAACGCCATTGCAAGTACACAACACATGCGTAAGAGCAACAGAGCTGGTGCAGAAAAAGGGACCAAGAGTGGGTCAGGAATACAACCCCAACTATCTTAATGATTAATTTAGCATGTTGGAACATGAGAGGGTTTAACCAACCCTTCAAACACATTGAGGTAAGGGATTTGATACGCAAGTATGATATAAGTCTGATGGGGTTGATCGAAACAAGAGTGAAGAAACGACAAGATGGATGAAGTCCCACGGAAACTCTTGACAAGAAACAAAAACGACAAAAATGCATAATGGATCAGGTGAACTATCTCTAATCATCATCTGCTCCTACAACAGAGTTCAGCGCATTCAATCCCTTTTTGCTGGACAGCTCTATCTTGATTCCACTTCAAGTATGGATCCCGTTAACTGCTTTTTCTCTAAGATATGTTTTGACAAATCGATGCTTTGTATGTAATGGGCGAATTGGGCATTGAGACATCAGATCACCGAGATTTGTTTCATGCCACCGCGCTAATAAGTCAAATCGCTTTCTACCCACAAAAAGACGGGGGGTTTGATAAACATAGGTGCTTTCAAACAAAGGTCCATTCAAAGAAAGAAAGTAGATGTCCCGGGTTGAATAAACTTCTTGCTTCTTCGATCCTACGATCTCACAAGAAGGCAATGCAGCAGCCCGTATTCGCTTACTTCCCTCCTGTGAAGAAGAGCGGGCTTGACAATTAGTCAACGGCTTCGATCCGAAGGTCTCCTCTCATCATATGTCAGCTTCTTCAAGTTGAACCTCTTGTGTGCCTTCGGAGCCTCTTTCTCCGATTTCTATGTTGTTGGATCAGCACGAATACCAGCATGTACCTTTCTGTACAGTTCTTCTATCCCATCAGCTTCAATGCCTTTCTTGATGTACTCAGAGAAATGGGTCTGGTACTTCTCTAGCTCATCCTCTATTAGCGTCATCATATAAGCAGCAACATGGCCACCATAGACATACTTTCGGTGAACCCCTGCATCCAACTGCTTATTCTCTTTCTTAAATCCAGCAAATCTCTTGTCACTGTGAGGAATGTCAAGCCCACCATCCAATGCACCCTTAAGTGCACCAGTTGTTGTTCTAATAAGGCCTACATCAAGCAATGCACGGAAAGGCCTCCTGGAATCAGTGAGCTCAATAGAAAAATCTTCCCCAGTTGCCTCAACATTTCCCTCCTACTCCTCATCCATCTCGAGTGTTTTCAGGACACGACGAGCCAAGAGAAGGCCAGTGCAGTAAGCTGCAGAGTAATTGGTGAGACCAACATCAAGCCCATATCGGGGCAATTCATGGGCATAAGCTGATGTAAGTATCATATCACCAGCAATACTAGTAGATACAATCTGAGTAATTATATCTTTGTTGGTAAACCGCACAACAAAATGATATTTGGGTGTCCCGTACTTGTTCTTGTCCTGGTTGATAAGACGGATACGAGCCCTGTAATCCGTCTTTCCAGCTCTCCTTCTCCTGAACTTGACTTGATAACGCTTAAAGTAAGCCCTCTACTTTGTGGGTTTGATGAACACCATGGTTGGGTTTTCGATATGCTCTTTCTTCCGCCGCTGCTAGAAGAGAATGAGAGTGAGAAAAACCAATACAAGTTGAGTGTAGGAACACCCAAAATTCCCCATTTCTTATAGCTGATTAGAATAAACGAACCATGGCAACAGATCGATATGTGTGGCACAGAATATCTAGAAGTCAAAGACTCTACGACGAGAGTTTTACAAGACCAGTTTTGTTCTCGATATGCCTAGTTAAGTATCCTGGCATTTCCCGATGTTATTGAAATTGGGTCATCATTTTCTTCATGAAGAAAGCCAACAAGTAGCTTAAACGAGACTCTGCGATAGCGATTTCAAGCACAACCCCTGCTCTAGCACCTCTTCCCAATTGAGTAGGAGTAATTGAAACTTCAATCCAGAAAAAATGGGTTTATTGAGGCTCAACAAACATCTCACTAGCCATCCAAGATTAAACTCAAGTTTCGAAGTGAAATATCCTACGAAATGGTTTCTTACATGGATCATGGTTAGAATCTAACGCAATGCGGGGATCGATCATCCTACTACTAAAACGCGACAACCTCGTTTTCACATTTCAAAGACACCGAGTAGACAATATCTCAAAAGTCAAAACATAGATAAAGACTCAAAAGGCACCAAGAGTCAAAACAAGAAGCACAGGTTGAATACAATCAAGCTTAGGAAATTAAAGGTCTATTATTCAGAACAACACTTCCATAGTTCCCTTCTTGTCTCATAATAATCTATCAAAATGAACAGAAAAAAGGTCAATCGGCATTTAAAATGATTTGGGTATCTTTTCTTTTAATCCTAATATATATTCAACAACTCCGATAGTTCAAGTTTGTGCAGCACTCTGGTGGGATGGTAAGAACCTGAGCTCAAGCTATTATAGAATGTTTAAGTAGTTACACTATTATAACATAATAACCACAATGTATGTAGAAAGAAAAAACAAACAACAACAGCCAACAATAATAGGTTTGTTTCCTACAAGAAACTGTTAGATTCAATAGAAATTTTTACAACAGTTGTTAAGTAGTAGCACTAATATAACCAACCCTTGTAACGATCAAATAGGAACTCTAGCTTGCTCTAGACTTGGACACCAGTGTATATCGGGTTCCTGACTTGAACTCTAAGCAACTACTTAAATACTATTTGGACTCAAAGTTGCAAGTACTTGATATTAAGCTCAAAACCACTTCCAGAACTAACCAAGTTGCCATGAAATCTAAGCTAACTACTTAAACAAATATTTGAACTCAATGGCTTAACAATATGCATCCATGAAGGTTTTTTAACAGGGTGAAGATAACTACAGACTCTAAGAGACCAGCTCAGATTATAAAGAAAAAGAACATTCATAGACAAGAAACTAAGCATGTTTACGTACCTACGTGATACCATTTGGGCAAAATTAGCCACCTTTTGCATAAGTCGTGTTTCCATGTCCGCATCCCGTGCATCCAACTGCCTCTTCATCTCATCTATTTCATGTCGCCTTTGCTCATCTTTCTCTTGTGCTTGCCTCTTAATCTCTTCAATCTCAAGTTGTCTTTCCTCCTCCTTCTCTTGTGCTACTCTTTGCATTTCAGCCAACTGGCTTTCCAGGTCATTCACACGATTGTCTGAAGATAGTCGGGAGCCAAAGTAGCTGGTTGGGGTTACACCTCGTCCCTTTAACCTCACATGTCCATGCCGCTCTGGAGGCATCACTTCCCTATAGATCTCATCTGAGAGAGGTAGTTGTGTCCCATGTTCATCTATACCTGCTAGGTCTTTCATTTTGTGCTTCATATTCCAAAAAAAAATTACACACAGGATATTAAATACAGCCGAGTATGATATTTAAACTGAAGCTATTACTAAGATGAAATTGTTACATACAATGTATTCTCTTGATTGATCATCAAGAGCGTCATGCGTTTAGAACTTGTGTGAGTCCTCACAAAAAGATCTCCTAGGGAAGGGGTGCTCCAAAATCCCCGACTCTAACCAAATATAAAGAAATTTATTAATTGTTAATCACTAGTCAAATTCAATGCCACGAGAGGGAAAATAAAAATAATAAGCATATGTACCATTATCTCTTCAAACTGGGAAAACTTATTCTTCCAAAGAAGATGCTTCGCTATTTGCTTAGCACGGTTAGCCCTATTACGTTTAGAAATTGCCTATACAAAAAGATCTCCTAGTTAGTATTGTACCCTATAAAAATACTTAAGCTAAACATTACACTTTTTCTTACTTGATGCTCCGGAGTATCCCAAAACTCCATAAGTTGAACCCACTCCTCTTGCGATAGTTGCTTTGGCCTATGGCTTATAATGCTTCTTCATATGTGGCATAGCGGGTATAAAAGTTCCTTTTCCATTTACTCTTTTTGTTTCTGAATTCGTCCCCGGAAATCAGAGCCAAAGTGGGCTCCTTCCGTCTCATCAAGTTCCCATTTATCCTAAAACGAGAGACAAAAAGATCTACTAAGAAATGAAATAGACAGTTTTTTAAATTAGTGCAAGTGTGTGCATCCAAATGTCCATACCTTAATGTTATCCCATAACCACTCTTTGTCGCCTACATCTTGGAGCTCCCAATTTTTTGTCCAATCAAATCGACGCGACGCGTTGCCATTAATACTCCAAGAGATTCAGAGAACAAGCTTGATGTTTCCGAGGTCCCACCGGTTGTCTCGCCTTTCCATACCAATTCCAACTTTGAGCCATTTGGTTGGTCAAATACCTTAGGAAGGGTAGAAGTGCCCCTTACCCACTTTCCAGCTGTACACAAGCCCAAAGCTTCATTAATTAAACATAAGACAATAATGAACTAGAATGTTTAGTTAAACTTACCGCTCTCTCGTCACCATTAGGATCCTCTCGAAATCGTTTGACCATTGCACTGTCTAAATCGTCACATAAAGCAATTCATCAAGTAAATCCATCAAGGAAGACACTAATAATAAAAAAAAAAAAAAAAAAAAAAAACAAAAAAACGAGTTTGTTCCCACAAAAAAAAAAAGCACAAAAAATGAGTTTGTTCCCACAAAAAAAAATAGCACAAAAAACTACATATAATCATCGTCACTGTCATTGTCTTCATCACAATCATTATCAATGTCTTCATCATCATCACTATCATTGATGAAGTCTTCATCACATTCGACACCGTCAATGATATCTTCATAAATAGTATCCGCAACAACTTCTACTCCATCAATCTCACTCCTAGTCCAACCGTTAATGTCGTGTGTGCTGTCAACTATGTTATCCACATCTTGCTGCATGCAAGACGTGTTATCTTCAGTCGACTCAACCATGAACCCATATCATACAAGTCCCTTTGGAAGCGTCTTTAACACAACTCTCGCCAATTATCATCCAAATTATCTTGGAGATAAAAACTTATTCAGCTTTTGAGATGCTAAAATAAACGGTTCACTCGTAGCTAAGGTTCGTGTAAAGTTCACAGTAGTGAACCCATATTCATCTATTTTCATTCCTGCGCGAGTCAGAACATCCCACCAATCACACTTGAACAGAAACACTCTATTCTCCTTACAATAACGCAACTCAACTATGTCATTCAACACACCATAATAACCCACACTACCGGTCACTGGGTTCATGTCTTTCGCGCTCGCAAAGCTTGACGTTTCTGCCGATACAAAAACCCACTATTCTGAGTTTTCCTTCGTGACTCACGAGTTGTGTGAAATCTGTATCCATTTGCAATACAGCCCTTGAAATAAAGCAAATCGACTAGGACCATATGCTAAACTCGAAGTTGCTTTCAATGACCAACTCCCCATCCTTTTTCATTTCTTTGGACCTATTCAGATAAGGAGAAAAAAAAATAATGTTGAACTTCAAGAACATAAGCAATCAAGTAGCAAGTAGCTCCAATCAAAAAGAAAGAAGACAAAAAAATGGCTTCTTTTGCAACAAACAACATGGCGAATATTGGACTTTTATTACAAGGTTTGAGGCTCGGACCTTAGAACACTCTATCCAAGCGCGAATATAAATTGTTGTACATGAGTAATTATTATAAGGTTTGAAATTTTGAATAGCCCTAATAACTTTACCACTATTGATAACACAACTAGATCAAGTAAAGTCATTATAGTAGATCGACATTAGATCAAGATATACTCAAAACAAAGAAAAAGCTATTACAACTAATTACTTTCGGTAATGCAGAGACATTCTTCTCTGTCTTCCACTCTCCGGACCCAAAAGAAAAGGAAACAACTAATGCAGAGGGAGGGGGGGAGAGATTTACTAACATCTTCCTATTTTTTCCTTGTTCTTTGTGTTGGATGCACTAATTACCAATGCTCTAGGAACCTGCAGCTAAATTCCAAGTAGAACAAACATCCCTAAATAAGAAACTAAATCTAAACTGTACTAAACATCCTCTAAATATCCCTAAATCAGCTAAACATAAATATAAATAAAACAAGTAGAATCCTTCTTGAGGCATGTTACTAAACAGTGAAATCATATTGCTATCTACAAAACTACTTTGGAAAAAAGTAAATAGAGTACATAAACTGATATACATAATCTAACTACATACAATTAACACTTACTTGGTTTTCAAACCATTTACCAAACCGTTCATTATGAATATGGTCTACATTCCTAGCACTTCCCCGCCGCCTGAGCTCATCCCTAATCACTTGTTTGTGTTTCCTGTACAAAACATTATTGCATTTACGACATAGGTTTATAAATAATATTTCTTTTAACTAAGGCACAATTTCAATAAAGTGGACTTACTCAATAAATGGTACCACTTCCTCACAATTGATTAGCACATACAAACGAAGCTTGTTCCCACTCATCGCCTCTTAAAGTCCTAAACGCTCCTTTCCTAAAGCACGATCAGATCCTTAAAAATAGAAAACCGTCCATCCAATCCAACAACTCGGAACTCTTCATTCCTCCCTATCCGGTTGAACTTAGTCTCCATCCCATCATCTAAGTATCTTGAGCAAAAGTCAAGCATTCATCGACAAGATACCCTTCGCATGGATCCCTCCGTCTACTCTTATTACTTAACATACTTCTTCAAAGTGTACAAGTACCTGAATAAATATAAAAGATGACAAAATTTAAGTTCAAATTTTAACAAAATACAAACAAAAGTAACCATTACTATTATCTTTACTTTCATCGACCTTTCGATTGGGTACATCCATCGATAGTACACTGTCCAACGAGCTTAGCTTGACCAGCTAAATGAATAGGCAAGTGCACCATAACATCAAAAATGATGGAGGAAATATCATTTCCATTTTGCATAGTGTGACAAAGAATCGGGTACTCAAGACGCGTTCCAACTCTGCAACCCATAATACTTTTGAACACAACCGCTTGTAGAAATTAGAGAGTTCAACAAGAACTAATGTAACTTCCTTAGGTAAGATTCCACGATATTGCAACCGGAAGCGCTTGCTGACTAGAACATGCCAATCATGGCTTTTTAGGCCGTATTTTGCATTCTTTCACCAACATGACGCGATATATTTGATGAAAAATTATTCGAACTTTAATACCTTTCAAGAATTGACAAAGCTTCCTCTTCTCGGTCAAGGACAAGGTAAAGGGAGCGGGGGATATAGTATTTGTTACCCTTTTAGCTATCGGATGAAGTGACTTTCGCGATACCCATTAACACCAAATCTTGTCTTGACTTCAAGTTATCCTTTGATTTCTTCTCTAAATTCAGCAAAGGTCCCAAGGCAACTTTCACCGTTGTTCTTTTCAATGTGCATGACATCTAGATTATGGAGTAAACAAATGTATTTCCAATATGGGAGCTCAAAAATACACTAATCTTCTTCCAATTGTGTGGCAAAGAATTATCCTCTCGACTTCTCTTTTGTCCAATAACCTTATCACTATTCACCTTACCAAATGTGATTTGGTCAATCCATCTAATTGAGCAAGTACATCACTTCCAAAAAGGGGCTTGGGGCAACTCCCATTTCTGTCTTGTTATCAAAAGAACTCTTATTCTTTCGATATTTATGATCAAGTGGCGTGAATTTACTTACTTCCCATATAACGTAACTTTTTCCCATTTTGCAACCATTTTGAGCAAGTCTTCTCATGGCAAGAGGGACAGGCAAGTTGTCCTTTAGTGCTCCATCCGACAAAATTAGCAAATGCCGGAAGTCATTAATAGTCCACAAAACAGCTGCATGCATTTTAAAATTCTGTTTTGAAGAGGCATCATACGCCTCAACTCCCTTCTCCCACAACTCCTTTAACTCATCAATCAATGGTTGCAAGTACACGTCAATGTTATTTCCAGGACTGCTAGGGCCAGGAATTAGCAATGACATGATGAGAAAAGGTTGTTTCATACACATCCAAGGCGGCAGATTATACGGAACTAGAATAACGGGCCAAGTGCTATGAATAGAACTAAGACTACCAAAAGGATTGAAGCCATCACTAGCCATTCCGAGTCTGACATTGCGAGATTCTAAACCAAATGAAGGATATCTTTGGTCTAAGCTTTTCCATTCCTTGAGTCAGCTGGATGCCTCAAAGCACCATCTTTCGTACGATCATCAGCATGCCATCTCATATCTTTAGAAGTTTTTGAGCACATAAATAATCTTTGGAGTCTTGGCTTTATAGGAAAGTATCGCAAAACCTTAGCAGCCTTTTTCTTAGGTTTTGCAGATGAACTAACTCTATTTTCTGTACACTCCGAAGTCGTGATCCATCTTGACTCACCACATACATCACAGTTATCCTTGTCCATGACTGGTTTATTATCCTTCCAATACAACATACAATCATTAGGACATACGTCTATCTTAAAGCACTCCATCCCAAGATCCCGAAGTTGTTTTTTTTATTCATAATGATTCTTGGGCATATTGATGTCATTTGGAAGTGAATCATTTAATACCTCAAGCAACATGTCAAACGAATGATTACTCCAAAATTAAGACACTTTACATGAAGCAATCGTACTAGAAAAGACAATTTTGAACTCTTAGTACAGCCAGAGTACAAGGGTGTGTCTGCTTCCTTCAACAACTTGTAAAACTTATGTGCTTCTTCATTTGGCTCATCCGTTCGAGTGTCATTGGAACTAGACTCATTTGTATTCGAACTAGGTGGTATGTCATTGTCTATACCAACCATGCTTTGAAATCCTAATGCATCTTGCAACATTGTATGCATATCATCACCTTGATTAGACTCGGTATTTACCTCCACACTCTCCCCATGCTTTGTCCAACGGACATAACTCCGTAGTATACCACGATTCTTTATATGATGTTCCACTATATGTTTAGGCAATAACATTAGATTAAGGCATCCTACACATGGGCAGTAAATCTCACCACCAAGTTCCTTAATTCGATTATTCCAAGCAAACTCGATAAATTTCTCACAACCAAGTATATACTTACGACTGCATCTTCCTAGAGTCGGATCCATCCAACTTTTATCCATTTAAAAACTGAACTACAACTACATAAAAAAAAATAAGACAATCTTGTTCAGCAAGAATATCATATCCTACATCAAGTTCAAAAATTAATATATTCACTAACATATCCTAACATAACATAGGAGAACCAATAAAAAAAAGACTGTGACAAGGCCATATTAACTGTCCAAATGTGGGATTTACCACCAAATATTGGTCTCACATAATTGAAGAAAGCAATAGCCATGAAAACATAACTAGAACTCAATACGAGGAAAGCTAAAGCTTTAAATTTGAAAAGTCAAACTTTTTATCCAAAAATAACATAAATTGGATTAAAACCTCATATATATATACAATATTCTAACAATAGAAAAGTCGAATCAATTGATCAAATATTCTTACGATATTTAGATTTAAATAAAATAATGAAGTGCTTGACTTAGTCACCAGATCGTTGAGCGGGAGCGAGATCAAGAGCGGTCGCGAGAGCGCCTAACTTGAGAAGCTCCCACTTTGAGAGCGCCCACAGAGCGCTTATATATACTAGTAATTTTACTAATTAATGAAGTACTGAGTAACAAATGCTAGTTATCATACTTGATTTTTTTTTCTTGTGTGTTCTCAAAGTAATTAATAAAGGATTAATAAATCAAATGTTTGATAACAAAGTTACAAATGATTCTAACCAAAAAAAAAAAAAATTACTTAAGGATTGAAAAAGAAGTAGAATTAGGAGAAAGGACAAAACATAATTAGCTATTGAGTTGGTCAAAAACTGAGAAAAATAAGTTATACTACACTAGTGCTACTATGAGATGGGGAGTATAGTATAGTGGTACAGGTTTTCTTCCTTAAACCTTCTTCACACTTCAGAGACCCAAAAATTTCATGAACGACAACATCTCGACAAAAACCCATTTCATCAATTATGAGAAACAAAACTCGCTAGTTCGATAAAATCGTCATATTCTCATCTCTTCCAATTTTTTTTTTTTTTGTTTGGATTTTGATTAATTCATCTTCAATATTTTGATTTAAAGTTGAGAATCTATTAAAGTTCTTCAAATTAGTGAATGGTTTGTATAGATAATTAGATTTGTGTTTTACTCTAGCAGAAAACTCATCTAAATGGATGATTAGAAATGAATTAACTGATTCTTTAGTGCAAAGAGCAGTTCCTTAAATCCAAAGCACGGTTTTGAATAGCTTTTGATCTAAATCCGCCAAACCGCGGTTTGAGTGCAAGAGCTCCATACCATCTACACGGTTTATGTGACTAAGAGTGCTTCAAATCACAAAAAAATATACCATTTCTTAAACAAATCTCTAAAATAAAACGTAGGGGAGAAGATGATGGATTACCTGAAGGTAAAGTAAGCAATGGAGAAGGAGGCAGAAGCAGTGAAGAAGAAGAAGAAGGCAACCGGTGAAGAAGAAGGCAAAGAATCTGGCGGAAGAAGAAGAAGGCACCTGTGCGGCAAATGGGTGAAAAGTATTTGGGTTTTCGGTTTCTTCTTTTTCTTTTGTTATTTGAGATTCAACTTTCACCAAAATAAACGAAAGGAAAAGAACCGCTGAACGCTTAACATCTATTTTCTATTTTCTGATTTTTTTTTTTTTTTTGAAAATAATTATTTAATGTTTTAAATAGCCTTTTGCAGCCATCGGCGCCAAACACTTAATTAAAAGCCACGCGCAAAAAATTTGTTCGCTACTTTAAGGTCCGACTTAAAGCCACGACCACATTGAAACGGTTGCAAAAAATGCACCTTTTGCAACAAAAGGATAATCACGAGGCAAAAAGGTACTTCTTGCCACATATTTAGTTTGTCGTGGCAACAAGTAAGATATAGCAACCAAACCCCTAGCCGCGGCAATATGTCCGAGGCTAAAAGTCACTTTTTTGGTAGTGTGCTAGATGATGAACCAAGCACTTATGTAGCTGGAAATCAGGGAGCTGAGCCGGACGATCCGTTGCTGCTTCAGTATCACCAAGTTGATTTTGAATTTCCTGCTGAGGCTATGGATTTCAGCCATCTTAGATCAGTGTCTAGGAGGTTTCATGATAAGTATGTCTCAAGAGTTGTTCTTGAACAACAAGTATGTATTTTAATTTCAAATATTAGCAGTAGTAGTAGTTAAATACGTACTTTTTTATTTTTTATTTTTTTAATTTTAGTTTCATTTTGCGTACATCAGAGATATGTTATGTATCGGGTTCGGTGCACTCCACGTGCGCTTAAGACGTGGTGGGATGATATTAAAAAATTCAATGCACTTAACCATGTTAGAGATGCAATTCTAGCGACTCCCTTCGGTCATCTAGTTGACATACCTTACAATAAGACTGACATTCAGGGAATTATCAATACTTTAGTTGAGAGATGGTGGGATAGTACACATACTTTTCACTTTCCTCAGGGAGAGTTGGGCTTCACTCCACTAGATTTTTTTATGATATCTAGTTTGACTATAGAATTAGGTCAGCCGTTGAGATATAGCACTGAATTCCAGAGTTGTGCCCAAATGATAACTTTCTTCCCTTATCTGACCGAGGAGTCATATGACAGTGCTGGTGTTAGGATTTATGGTACCAAGATTGCATACATTACACCATTGACTAATGATGATGGGTTGCAGTTTTTAATAAATTATTTGTCACTTGATTCTGATGATGGCCAAGCACATGTTGATGAGTATGTAAGAGCTTTCTGTATGTATTTGATGGGGGTCTTGTTTCTTCCTTCTGGCCATTCTACAATTAACTTGGGGTATCTAGCCAACTTTGAGCACTTACATGAGTTGGGCAGTACTGAATTTGGTGGAGCCATATACTGTAATTTGCTGCGTTGTTTAGATAGGGTTTCTTGACAGACTGGTGTTGTCAGTAGTCCCCAGATGGGAGGGGTTGTCATTCTCTTAGAGGCATGGTTTTATGAGTATTTTTGTACTGCAAATCCTATTCTCACAAAGTACACCGATGAGAGGCCTAGCTTAGGCTCAGGGCTTGGCATAGACCTCGTCGAGCTCATCTGACCAGTGAGATTAGTCAGAACATAACTTCTGTCCGAATCCAGATCGAGCTTAGCACACAGACTTCTATTATTTGGAGGCCTTGGCGGACATCTGTGCACATCGACGCGAATGACTGTAGATACGCATTGTTCATTTCTCATAGGAGGATGGTATTTAGGGGATAGATGTTACAGACAGCTCACACCATGCTTTGGTATCCCCCCTGATCTGCCTACCCATGTATCAGAGGCTAAGGACATTACCTTATAGCAAGTCATCGAAAGAAACGTGGATTGGAGTTGGTTAGTAGCTTCTGACCTAGTTACATTGCAAACTTATGAGCAGTATTACCGTTATTGGTTTAAGGTATCTATTGTATTTGGTCCTAGCTATGAGTCGTATAGGCAACATTCATACGATTAACATAATAGGTGTCAGACGTGAATTTCATATTGGCCAGCCGTCATAGTCGATGTTTCAGCATGGACCTGTACACACATTTGTTCCAGCGTTAGATCCCCCTCAATCAGAGTGGCCTTAGGTTTTCAGTTTGAGTGATCCGAGTGGCCAGACGATTTACCATCCCATTTCTTCTATTGATGACATTCTCGTCATACAGTTAGAGCCTGACCTTGGACATCTACCTCTGGTAATTATTTTTATTGGTTTTGGTTTATTATTTTTGTTTATTATGAAAATGTCATAAATTATTAATGAATAATTATTTCAGGATGAGCTAAGCATGAGATATGAGACAAGCATTTGTGTAAATGATGGAATGTGCTCCTCGGTATTCGCCTATAGTGTTGAGAGAGGGACTTCTTTCCCAGGCTCATGTTGATTATGACGATTTGCAATGCCAAGTTGATGAGTTGCATGCTCAGATTGATCGCACAAGGGTGAGTTCATTACATGGACAGACGGAGAGTTCAACACAAGGACAGTCGAGGAGGAGTTCATGGCAGAGGAGGCATATGTAGGAAGTGAGGACTTGATGATTTATAATATTAAGTTTGTTGTATGACAATTACTATTATATTGTGTTATTCATAATTGTTCATTTGATCATTTTGATAAGTTCTAATTTACTTCTTTTGATCAATTTGATTTAGCAAATGAATTACAATTTTTATTAGTAGAACGACAACTAATACATGATTGTAAAAACATAAAATAAAAATAAATAAATAAAAGACAACTATTACATATCACCCTTATTACATACTACTAGAGTTACTCTAGTTATCAAGCCAGTCATCATTTTCTTCATCATTGGCTCTTTCGTCGTCGAAAGCTTCATTTGTACTACTTGATCCAGTATTTTTTTTTTCATATTTACCTACAATTGCTTCTTGTTTTTTCTCTAAAACCCTTCGCAAATGAGAATTGACTTTGTCGAGTGACATTGCCAACAACCTAGTCTCATTTTCCGCCTCTCTAACATGGAGTTTTTCTTGCTTCAAAAAGAACTTTTTTTGTGTCTTCTCTTGCTTCAATTTCACCATAGTTTGAAATTGCCCATTTAGAATCTCTTCTTTATGTCTTCGGCTTTCTTTAAAAGTTTGAAGAAATTCATCCATATTTTTAGTAGTGGATGCAACATTACCCTCAACAGTAGAAGCAATTTTCTTGTTCTTCTCAATTTCTTTGCTCTGCTTCCTACCAATTGACCTCTCCAAAAAAACCTTCGGTATTGCGAGGATCATGTTCTTAGTACAGTGAAGGTGAAGGGTTAGAGTGAGGCGTTGAAAAGGTTGAGGGTGAAGAATCGAAGCCTTCAAGATCTCTGGATCTTGCTTTCTTCTTTGGTCTTGGAGCAAGTGTTTCGTTGCATAACTGAGTTCTTTGCCACTTTGGTGTATGTTTGACTAGATTATAACAATCTTACCATATCCATAGTTTCCCAGTAGTAGCCACATAAGTTACTGCCGCGTCTGTAAGCTACGTTTATTAAAAAAAAACAACAAAATCAATATCAATATCAAGTAGTATATAAATAAAGTATAAACGAACCTTACAATGTCTTCATGTCCCCACCCGCTTGGAGGTTGTTCTTTAAGCTATCTTAGTATAGCATGATATTTGTTTAAGAATGGTAAAAGAATCGCCCAACGTTGTGAGGCTCCTTCCACTTACGGTTGAGGGTAAAACCTTGAATTTCATTCATCCTAGCCATAATTCGTTCCCAATAAACTTGTCCTGATTAATCATTCTCTACTATAGGATCTTCTCCAATCTCAATCCACGCTCTAGTAAGAGCAATATTTTCTTCATTTGTCCAACTTGGACCACTGTCTTGTTTTGGTTGTGACATTGAGAGTGTTGTGTGTGAAATGGTTGAGTTATTTGATAAGAATGTTTGAGTTGAGTGTATGTAAAATGAAGAAGGAGATGAGTGTAGATATATGGATGTAGAATTTCGGCCATTTTTTGCCCGTTTTTTTCCCATTGGAGCACGCGACATTGGCAATGGCGCGCCACATTAAGAGTGATGTGTGACAGTACCACTAGCGTGGTGTGCTGGTCAAAGTCAAAAAAAAAAAATTTGGGCTACAACATTTGCAATGGTGCGAGATATTACCACTGTCGCTTCACATCCGCATTCGAAATCCCAAATTTGCGAACAAAAATGCGACTGGACAGGTGATGCGACCGAATTTGCTTCCACCTAGAGTTGGATTTCTGCAAAATTCCGAGTTTTGGAAGCAAATTTGAAGAATTTGGGAGGTGGTACTACCAACTAGAGATGCTATTACAAAATAGTACTTTAGAGTTTAGACTTTGGTACCACTTTGTAGACCGATATTAGGAAATAGTACCAAATTTCAAAAAAATTAGGAAATAGTACCACTTTTTTTCTTGACCGAGTTGACCACGGTCAATCTGGCAGTATTTTTAATATGGCGACATTACCCCTACCGTGCCTCTCACGTGTTTTAGATAATTAGGTTTTGGTACCACTTTTTAAGTTGTCCCAAACACCACGTATTACAATCTTAGTGGTTGCGCAAAGTATTGTAATCTTGGCCGTTAATTTGTTTTTTCGTTGATCCCGATGAATTAAGGAGGGAAACTTCCACACTTGCACATAAAATTCTCTCACTCTATCCGTAACCATCTTCTTCGTCTCTCTCTCACTCAAACCCTAACACTCATTCTATCTTCCATTAAAATATTTACATTGATTAATCGTTACTTCTCATTCACTCACTCTCTAACACTCAGTCTCCCATCATTATCTTCAAATTTCGTCGTCAATTTTGAGGATGGTTATTGTGGGCTTCATGAATCGTTGAACAAAACTGATCGTGGTGATATTTGAACTGATCATGGGTCTTGATTGTTAGATATCAGTTATTTGCCGTTGTTAAAGGTTAATTAGGTTAGCTCTAATGCTTAGCTTTTTAGTTGTTTTGGTAATAAAAATCATATTTTTATCTTAAATTGCATAATTTAAGATGAAAAATTGCGTTTTTATTTGAATCACGTATGTTAGATTTCATTTCATTCACTTAAACTCCAACACATGTATAAAGTAAAACACATTAACACCTTTGTTTGTTAATCAATGCTTCCACAACTTCCTTTGTTTGTTGCATATATGCATGTTGTTGCACCCTTGTTGCATACGTCATAAAATTGTACTAAAAACTAAATTTACATTAAAATGTATGACTATAACCTATTTGATAATTACCAGCATTTGGAATTTGGGGGTTCTATTTGTATACTTGAATGTGATTGTATGTGTATATATATTTGTTTTACAGTGAACTATAGGTGATTCTAAATTGTTGTTAGGTTTGAAAGAATTTGTTATTCATTATGATGGTGGTTGGGGAAAACTCAAACCTAGTGAAATTAGGGGTAGTGATTACAATGGTGGTGAGAAAGTGGAAATCAAAATGGATGGGGATGAGTTTTGTTTTGTATATTTACAGAAGGATATGGAAGAATTGGTTGGTGAAGGAGTTATTATATACCAGATTGATTGTATAATTGATGGGTTTATGTGTAGGATAATGCATGATACACATCTGATGCATGTATGGGATGAGCTTCAACTTGAGGAAGACATGAAATACCATTTATATGTGTCTCAACCTCCAATAACCAAAAAAGAATCCATAAACCCTAAATCAATTCCCACTACTTCAGTTCCCTCTCAAAACCCTAAATCAACTCCCATTCACATAACTAAACCACTTGATAGTCAAAAAAAAAAAATTTCAACCAATATAATGGCACCTGTAAGAAAGTCTACAAGGCTTAGCAAACTAATTACTAAATCAATGTTAGGACCTAATGGAAAGCCAATTAATGGTCTTGGAGATTTCTGGAGATGACAAGACTGAAGAAGGTGCTCATGATGAAGTCAATATTTTAGATGACCATATTTTCACTACAATAATTTTAGGATATGACAATATTTTTTTAACATCACTTCTACAAATATGATGATGTATGTAAAATTTGACGTCGCTTTTTCTTTAAGTGATGTTAGTAGTTTGTGGTAATCATGTTTTGATGTCACTTTTCTCTAAAGTGATTTAGAAAATTTCTACATCATCACTTTTGGAAGTGATGTAAATTTTGTGATGTGGATTACATCGCTTGTTGGATCACTTTATAGGTGATGAAAAGTAGAAATATTAAATCACTTTAAAAGTGATGTCCCACGGTTGCTATTAGATGGACATGTTGCTATAGTTGCTAAAGTTAATTAGAATTAGATTATTTAGTCATATTATTTTATTTGTTTGATTTAATTAGTGTTTTGATGATAAGTTTTATAGAAAATAAATATAATGAATAAAAGTGTTGGAAAGAGGTGTAATTTGGAAGTGGAGTGACACAGAGTGAGTGTCGTCGTTCTAGCTCAAGGTGATATACGTACTCATATACATTGGCGTGGGTCGGGTGTATTTTCATTTTTTTTTTGGAGTTTAGATATGATAGTGGTGGCTAATAAAGGAATTTTAATTAAGTGGGGTCATATATGGTAGATTTTTCAAAAGGTCATATTATCCTAGCCATGGACCAAAGTATGATAAGCATAGGTGTTGGGGTAACTGATGTGTAGTTTGAAAGGGACTATTTGGCCAAACATACCCGTGAAATGAAATACCTGACTAGCTTTTGTTATGCCATGTCCGAAACGAAATGTTGAACATCATCTACTATGTACTACTTAGTCCTTGGACCAGAATATCACCCCTTTAGTTTCCTTATCCCTTCTCTTGTGTTACGCACAAAATCTAACTAATTATGTCCATCGCACGACCGTGGGCTTTTTGTGCGTCGATAATAATCTACCCACAGTCATGACCGTCGGTAAAGCCAACCAATAGCTATGTCTTTGTGTCAGTCATTGTCGTCGGTATGGCCACGACTGATAACCGTCGGAAAAGATTAGTTTTTCCTACGGTCTTTATTTGTGGGATATGATTAATTTTTCTGACGGTCCTAAGCCGTGGGATAAGATTGTTTTTCCTATAGCCTTAGGTCGTGGGATCTGTTGTTTGTGTCGTGAGTTTTGGTTTTTGGTTTGTTTTTGCTTGACCGTACCATGGGTAAAGTTAGTAAACCGTGGCAAAAGATGTGCTTTTCCTACGGCTATGGGTGATAAGTGCTCAAAAGTAATGATTTATAACCCCAATTATGTGTATGTTAGTCTCCATTTTATATTTAAATATTCTAATATAATACAATTTGAGTTTTTGTAGGTCAAAGAACCTAAATGTGAAATATGGAGGGAAAAGAAGTCAAACAAGTCAAAAAAGAGTCACTGGGAATTACAGCTAAAGGCCTAGGGCAAAAACGTCATATTTGTCTCTATAAGTGCCAAGCCTAATGGGACTCTAAAAGAGGATAATAATTGAGTTAGAAGACTCTTAAATCTGATCTCAAAGCCTTAATTTCAACTTCATAGGAAGAGAAGATCAACATGGAAAAGAAGCCAGAGTTTCACAAGAATTAGGAAACTGAAAGCTGTCAGAAGCTGCAGCTTGCAAAAGAGTCTGCAGGGTCAAGTGGGCCATGTCTTACTTTTGTGCAAACAAATCTAGCTTTTCTAGGATTGCTTCTATAAAGATTACAGAGAGTTTGACACCAAATAAACATAGGATTCGGATCTTTATCCATACGAGCATGTAAGCCAATATATAAGGCACAAAAACCTCAGTTTATATCATCTAGGAAATTTAGTGTTTGCATCTTAGATCTAGAATTAAGAGAGAAGAAAATTCATACCTTTTCACCTTTAATATCTATAAAGATTATTCCTTTTCATATTGTGTTCATAGCATAGTATGAGGAGCTAATCTCCCGTCTCTTGGGAGGGGAGATGAAGCCTTTTTCTTATGTTTTAGTTTAGTTCTTCTTCTATCATATTTTAGTTTAAATCCCTCATTGAGTTTCTTCTAATTCATTCATTGATCTAATGCTCCTGTGGAGGTTAGGAGGTCTTAGAGTAATTCATAATTGTGTAGAGCCAAATACCACAAACCCTAGATTCTTATTCATCCATTGATCTAATGCTCCTATGGAGGTTAGGAGGTCTTAGAGTAATTCATAATTGTGTAGAGCCAAATACCACAAACCCTAGATTCTTTTCTTCTAGTTTTTAGTGTTATAGTGTGATTATTGGATTCTTTATGGCACCTCAATTAGTTGTATGGTTAATACCACATGTGGATTTTCCATGGTACCTAGAGTTGTATATTGAATGCCACTTAAAGCACAATTTGGTTAGATAGAAGATATCATTGGAGATTAAAGAAGTATTTTATGGAAAGATAGAAAGCACGTTGAAAGCCACATTTTTTTTCGCTAAAAGGTAACTGATTCAATTTTTTTTTTTTTAAAGGTTATAAGAAAAAAGAATATAAAGTGTAAGATCTGTTTAGTATGGGTTTCATCATATGTGAACCCACCTATTACATCCAAAATTTAGCTTATGAATCGAAACTAAGTTATAAAATGGTTTTCCAAGTTCCTCACAAATGGAGGCTTATTGTCCCACCATTTACTTTCTCCATTTTGTAAAGCAGCACCATGTCTCGCGTAACTGTCTGCTCCTAAATTTGTTTCTCTCCATGCAACTGATATATTGATCCATGCTGCTTTCTCTCTTAGTTGCTTCCATTTTGATCTTACTTTCCAATGCACATTATCCATCTGGAATGCTTGAACCACTGAGGATGAATCTAATTCCACCCATATATATCTCCAGTCTCGATCCAGTGCTCTCTGAATCCCTTCTATAATAGCAAAGATTTCTGCCATATAGTTTGTTGTTATCCCAAGATTTCTGCCATATGATCCCGAAAAATCACTCCCCAACCTGCCATGCCTGGGTTTCCCCTGGAACTTCCATCAACATTTATTTTTATAATACTCGGAGGTGGGAGAAGCCTGTAGCATTCCAAAATTTTGGGGGCACTTCTAAGTTTGTGCTGGAGATTAAATATGTGAAGTGTTTTCACATCTGTCATCCAGTTGTTCATGGTACCTGATGATTTATGGTACGCTCTGATGATGTCTCTTCTAGTCAGGAAACATATATGAGAGAAACTGGATGTCTTCTAATCATAGAGAACCTTATTCCTGTCCTTCCATAAGCTTACCAGACTTGTCATTGAGCAGGCTTTCCATATGTCTAAAATCAAAGAGCTGTGGTGCTTCCCCTGTTGCATTATATCATTGAAGGAATTGATATTTGATTGGAAGCTGAAAATATGTCTAACATGGTTCCAGACTCTCTTAGCCAACTCACAGTGATAGAGGATATGATCGAGACTCTCTTCTTCCTTCATACACACACAACATCGAGAGGCCAGCTGTGTCTTCCTTTTTTTCAACCTACCATCTGTTCTCGAATCCCCCCGAAGTAATTTCCATGCTATGCCCTATGTCTTGGGTAAAATTTTCGAGCTCCAGATGAATTGGCAGCCCTTATGCTTAGGCGCTTTTCTTCTGATATCCTCATGCGCTGATGCAACTAAAAATTTTCCTTTGTTGTCTGATAACCAAATTCACTCATCCTCTTTTGAAGAATCCGGTAGTTACAGCAAGGTGAGATCGATACCAATTAGTTGCAACACTTGTGAAATGTTGCTGGAAAACACCCACCGATTACCTTAGATGAACTCATGAAGTCTACCTTGGAATTTCCTGATGTCTCTCCTCTCCTCCTGGAAAAAGTCGCAGATCGGTTTGTGATGAAGCCAGTTCTCTCTCCAAACATTTATTGATAAACCATTTCCCACCACCCATCCATGTAGGTTAGTCATTTCTTTGAGATCCCAGCTTATTCCCTTCCAGACTGTCGAAGTCTTATAATCCGTCCATGTTCATGATCTATTTGTGTATTTTCCTCTCATAAAGACAGCCCAATCACTCTCCTCCATTAGCACACCCCATGCTTATTTCATGAGCATTGAGAGATTGATGTCTTTATGTCTCCTCAAACCCAGTCCTCCTTCCTCCAGAGGTTTACATGATTTTTCCCAGGATACCATCAAAGATTTCCTATCCGCAGGATTGCCACTCCAGATAAAATTCCTGATAATGGTCTCACATTCTTTTATCACTGATGTTGGCCATTTGTAGATTGCCATGTTATGGACTGGTATGATATTAAGAACATGTCACGCCAATACTACTTTCCCTTGGAAAGATAGCATTTTGCCCGCCATCCAGCAGCTCTATTTCTGATCTTGTCAACTAATGGCGCTAGCGCAGCTTTAGCCACTCTACCCATGATTAATGGAACCCCGAGATATTTTTCTGGTAGCATGCCCTCTTTTATGCCCATAGCCTCCTGAATCAAAAGCTTTCGCCTGGTATTCATTGGACTAAGAAAAATCTTACACTTCTCCTTGTTTATGAGTTGCCCCGAAGTGTCCTAGTATCTCTGGAGAAGTTTGACAAGCTGCTTAATGCTCCGCATATTAGCATTGCAGAAAAGGAAAATATCATCTGCGAACATTAAATGGGAAGGACTACAATACTTGGAGTTTATCACCATGTGTTGAATTTTCTTATCAAGAACCAATCTGCTGATGCTTCGGCTTAGACAGTCCTCCGCCAGATAAAATAATATAGGGGAAAGGGGATTTCCTTGCTTCAGTCCTCTCTCTACTGAAAAATATCCCTGAAGACCTCCGTTAAGCATGATTGACATTGTATTACTACGAAAGATTACGTGTAACCATCTGATCCAACTTTCCTTGAATCCCACATGCTCCAGCACTGCCCAAAGGAAGTTCCAGTTCATAGTGTCAAAGGCTTGAGAGATGTCCATTTTGATAGCCATACTTCCACCATACCTGGGAGTTTGTAGTTCATTCACTAGCTCCGAAGCTAGTCCAATGGCTTGTTGGGAATTTCTATTGGGAATGAAGCCATATTGTTCCTTGTTGATAATTCTTTCTGCGATAGAACTAAGCCTTGTAGCAAGAATCTTGGTGATTACCTTAAAAATGAAGTTTGAGAAACATATAAGGGGAAATTTCCCCAGATGATTGGCATTTTTCTCTTTTTGGATAAGAACTATGAAGTTGGCATTGAAACCAAGGGGCAATCTAGATTTAATGAAGAAATATCTAATCACTCGTGCTAGATCATGCCCTACAATGTCCCAATAGTGATGAAAGAAATACCCTGAGAATCCATCCAGTCCCGGAGAGCTGTCTGGGTTCAGATGAAATACTGCCGCTTTCACTTCCTTTGCAGAAGGGATAGTGGTGAGAAAATCATTATCCTCCGATAACATCTCTTGAGGCATATTATGAATGAGTTCCCAGTCTATGTTATGGTCCACCTTCCCGAATTTGTCAGAATAGTGCTTGACTATATGCTTCCCAATTTCATCTTGCGTATCTAGCGTGATGCCCTCATCATTCTTCATTTTTGTAATCAGTGACTTGCTTCTGTTTCTATTTGCCATAGCATGAAAGAACTTTGTACTCCTGCCATTGTCATTGTCCCATTTTGTCCTTGATTTCTGCTTCCAGAACATTTGCTCCTGCTATAATAGAAGCTCCACTTGGTTTTCTTGATCTACCATGTGTATAGTGAATTCCTCTGTCACATTTCCCTTCTCAAATTGTTCTTGCATCTGTTCCAATTTCTTTGTTTCATCCTCCACTTTGACTTTGATATTGCCAAAAGTGTCTTTCTTCCACTTCTTCAAAACACCCTTCAACCTTTTCAGTTTCTGCGTAAGAATAGAGATGGAATTTCTCGGAAGTGGTATCTGCTAGCTTTCAGAAACAGTATCCCTAAAGGTAGGGTGAGTACACCACATATTAAAGAACTTAAAGGGCCTGTTCTTGGGCTGCGGAATGGTAAGATTTCCTCCCAGTAGCGGAGAATGGTCAGAGCAGATTCTGCTATAAACTTGGTATTTCCAACCAGGAAATTTGGACCCCCAACCTGCATTACATAACATTCTATCGATCTTGCCCAGTATTTTGAACCTCCTTACTTGCTTATTCCACCAAGTGAGTTGATATCCGCTGCTTGGAACTTCCATCATCTGATTGTTAGTTATGAAGTTTCTGAAGTCATTCATGGCTGATGAAGACGGATTATTTCCTCCTTTCTTTTCAGAGATGCTCAAGTAGGCATTGAAGTCCCCCATAATCATCCACGGCAGATTAAGTAGATTAATGTTGGATAGTTCTAGCCAAAGTTGTCTTCTTTGAACAGCTGTATAGTGCGCATGAACAATGGTAATGAGAACATTTTCAATCTCCACTGTAATGTGTTGGTTTGAAAAATAAACCATAGTAAGACTGGGCAGCGATGCTTTCCATATGAGCCAGATATTGGGAACTCGATTGGGATCAGTTCTAGGATTTGAGTAAAAGGCAGTGCTCATTCCCAGTGAGTGAAGAAAATTGATGGGAATATGTTTGGGTTGTATCTTTGTTTCTGCTATACTCACGATATCTGGATCCCATTTGTTGATAAGTTTGGATAGCCTGATCTGAGATCGTTCATTGGCTATACCTCTTATATTCCAAAAAATGCACCTCATTGTGAACAGAGGGAGTTTATTATTGGAGATGGTGAAAGTCACCTTATTCTGCCTTTCTTCCAGTCCTAGATCGGGATCTGGACCTGGTGGAAGGTAAATCTGTTTTATGCAGCTGCCATTGTGGTTTAGAATTGCCTTTTTTTTAAATGACTTGATCATTAGTTTCATCATCAACCTCATCTGCCCATCTCGAGGACTGTGGAGAACTGTCATCTGGAGGTTTATCCTCCAAGTCTTGCACCTGCTTCTTTTTCACTAAGAGATGAAGTACTTGTTCTGCTTCCGAGTCCGCAATAACTATTCCAACTGGAGTGGTATGGATTCGAGATATTGAGTTGTCCCCAGTGTGAGAGATGAATAAAGTCTCCTCTCTTGAATTTATTGGTGAATCCATCACGTCTGTTTGTTCTTTTTGCAATCCCTCCTCTACCTCAACAACCTTGTCAGATTCATTTCTTTCGGTTCCTATTTTCAGAGAGGTCTGGGCAGTGTCATGGACTAGAGCATCTTGTTGCTTATCTGAGTTTGCATCCAAACCTAGATTTTGAGTATGATTCTCTTCCCCAGTAATAACTTCCTGAATATCATTCTGACCAGCTACTTGATGATCCTGGTCTTCAATATTGTGGATCTCATCCACTTCCAGCCCTTCAAATCGATTCTAGACGCGGACATCTTTAGATTTGTCTGTGATTTTTGCTCTCCAAATGGTTTCCCCTTGTTTACTTGTTTCTCCTGTGTTCCTTCTCCTTCCTTGTCGTCTAAAATATTTTTCCCCTAAGACATCTAGGGAAGGGGTTGCATCCACTACTACCTCCTTATCGTTGTTCTTAGCCTTGTTATTCTGCATATCGCTCTTGAGTTTTCTGCATTCCGTAACCAAGTGCCCCACAATTTTACAGTGCGTGCACATTTTCGGGAGCTTACCCACCTCCACCGTTTTCCAGAAGGAGATATTCTTTGCCCTGACATAAATTTGATATAGTATTGGTTCCGAAAGGTCCATATCCACCAAGATATTTGCATAGTATCCATACTCTCTGTTGAGTGTTTTCTCATCGATTTGCATAGGGTATCCCACTCCACGAGCAATGGACATCAGAGATTCTGGTTCCCAATATTCCTAGCCAAGGCCGGGTAATCTAATCCCCACCAATCCATGAGATTGTCGTTGACTGTCTCGATTGAAATTTGGAGTCCATTGGCTGATTCTCATAGGAATTTTATCAAAGTCCCATGACCTTTTTGCCCAGACCCTGTTAAGATCCTCTGCATTCAAAAATCTTAAGAAGAGAAAACCTTTGCCAATAGGAGTAATGAGCCATTCACCTGTTGGATTCCAAGTTTGTGATGCAATTGCCCGAACCCTATCCAATGATACTTTTTGGAGATCAATTCTTCCCACCAAACAATGCTTGCAATAAAGCATTCCTTTTTCGTAGGCTTTTTCAGGTATTGTTATGGCTGGGTACTCTCCCATTTTTTCCAGAGTAGGAAGTTCTTGAAATTCAACCTGTTGTCTCACATTTTGTTTTGCAGCATCCACATAAGAGATTTTCGTAATACCTTTTTGTGATTCAGCAGCATTTTTTCTGGAGTCATCAGCACTTTTGTCATTTATGATTGATTGTTCATCTTGTTGCGGTGTTTCCTTGTTATGATTGCTTGGATTCTCAAACTCATAGAGATCCATGATAGAAACCTTTTTGGAACTTACACTGTAGAGCAATGTAGGATTTTACCCAAAAAGGAATGAAACATGAGAGTTGAGAGGAGTGATATCCAATGCCTAAATTTCCAAACTTCCTGGAACTAACACCGTGAATCAGTGTAGGATTTTACCCCAGAAACAGGAAAAGGCTCCCCAAGTTTCAGAACTCGCAATGTTGCCTAGTGAAGGATTTTATCTGAAAATTGGAGCTTGAGAGAAACGAGAGTGGCGAAGTAAGTCTTCAGAAGTCACTCTGTAAGGCAGTTGAGAATATCACTCAAGAGAAGGAGATAGGCACCCCAATTTCAGAACTCTCACTGTGAACAGTGGAGGGTTTTACCTAGAATGGAATGAAAGATGAAGATGAGAAGATAAGCTTATTTCGTCAAACTAAATTTTTTCCTAAAGCGGCAAAAAGAGGAGCACTGTATCATTTGAATTACTTAAGTAATGTCACTCCCATTCGCCCAGCATTTGGTCCCCATTTCCCAGAGACAAGGATGAACACATTATTTTTATCATCTTCCCAAGATGAGAAGATAGGCACCCCATTTTCCGTTGAAAGCCACATATTATCATCATGGTTATGAGCATAAGGTTTGTAGGTATGGTGAGTTTCTATTGGTGATTTATATTAAGCATGATAGGTAGATCTATTAGACTAATTCTATGATTTTGGTGGATTCATCTCTCCCAAGATATTCTCTCTCTTAATTCATATTCATATATTTAATTTAGTTCCGTTTATGCATAATTTACATCTCAAATCAAATCAACTATATAGTAATCATTACTTAGCCACATCTTTTACTTGCATCCATTAGAGTAATTTAGAGTAGAAATTTTATTATCATCAACTAGTTATTTAGAGTAGGATTGATACCTTGCTAGCCACTACACTAATCAATATTTAATAGGCTAAGTAAGATTTGCAAAAGATACGTAACACAAACCACGACAATACAAATAAATACGTGTTACGTGCATTTTCAATGGCGCTGCTGCCCGGTCTAAATTGATTAGGTGATAGAATATTTAATTTAGATTACTTTAATTTAGGAATTCATATAGTATAAATTGCATATTTAGCATAATTAGATTAATTTAGCATAATTCAATTAGATTTGCATAGTAGAAAGTATTTTCATAAAGTTTAGTGTTTGTCTAACAGGAAAGAACAGTACAGAAAACGTATTTATAAATTTCAAAAAATTCTGAAATTTTACAGAGTTGATCAATACAGTATCGGTAATTTATTGAAATTTTTTCGAAGTTTTAGTACTTGTCTTACTTGGGTAACTAACATCGTCTTTGCAGTACCCCATTTTCAGTTTTCAAGACGCAAGCATCTGTAAAAACAGTCGAGTAGAGTTATTTGCACATTATAAAAAATTCTAAATTTTTTACAGGAGGAACCTCGATTCGTCAGGAGCTTCCAGTAAAAATTTGAGTATTATTTCACTTGTTTTGACCACTTAACTAGTTGCTTGTTTTCAGTGTGTTTCTGCAGCTTTTCAGGACCAAGGTCTCTGGAAGAACAGTCGAGAAGAAGGATCTGTAAAACTCCAAATAATCCAAACTTTTTACAGGATCATGCTTGACACGTCAGGAGACTCCAGTAAATATTTCGTGATTTTTAGTGCCCTTTTACTTATTTATTCAATCGATTGTTTGCAGTGTGTGCAGAAAACTTCTTCACTGGACTCTACAGGACTAAACAGTACAGAAGAGGGACTTTTCAAGCTCTGATTGCTCTGCAAATTTACAGGCTACTTCCTGGACGTATCGGGTAGCTTCTATAAAAATATCAAAATTTTTGGACTTGTTTTGCCTGCTGTAACAATAAGTACTTCTCTTCCACCGTGAATCCACTATTAGCTGTTTCATAATTAGCATTAATAGTTAGCATCATATAGTTTGATAATATAATTTAGTTAATTAAGTGCATATTAGATTATTTTATATAGCTTTATTATCTAGTGCATGAAAACTTGGTTTTGTGATTCACCTCGTAAACGTTTAATCAGAAGAGCTAATTCTTGTAACAATCTTTCAATTCTGGTTTTGGAGGAGACCACACCATCGAACTCAGGATCTGATTCTGAATCTGAAACACACACACCACTAGTAGACTTAGAGGATACACCAGAGAGAGTACCATTAGCCGCTATGGCTGATCAAAGAACTCTTAGCACCTTGTTTCAACCTATCGCGGTTCAACCACCGAACTGCATAGTGATGCCCGACAATAACAATAACTATGAGATTAAGCCCACCATTCTTAATATGTTGCCAAGATATTATGGCAAAACAAATGAAGAACCATATAATCATCTGAGTAAGTTCTTGAGCATATTAAGTACTTTTAATGCACCTCATCTTTTCCTTGAAGAAACTAGATTAAGGTTGTTCCCCTTGACTTTTGGGGATGCCGCACTACGTTGGTATAGATCCCTACCCTCTAATTCTATAACTACTTGGGAGCAACTATCACAAAAGTTTATGAAACAATATTACCCTTTACGTAAAACTGAAGCCATGCAATTGGCTATTTCAACCTTCAAAGGAAAACCTAATAAATAGTTTCATACAACATGGGATAGATTTAATGATTTACTTGTCCGTTGTCCACATCATGGTTTTGACATACTTAATATAGTACATTACTTTATAAAAGGTCTTTCACCTATGAACCGTCAGTTAATTGAATCAATGAATGGAGGAAGATTTACTATTCTTACTCCTGATGAAGCCTACACTTTTTTGCAAAACTTTTTTGAGAGTTCTAAGGATTGGGCCAATGGTAGTGACCATGAGGACATGGCACGGGTAGATGGGGGGATGAGTTTTAGTAAACCAGCTATGTATGAGGTTAAAAACGAACTCAATGAGAAACTTGAAGGTGCCATTACTAGTTTATCCACAGGAATTGAAACTTTAAACAAGAAGTTTGATTCATTTACTTTAAATTCTCCAATGAATAATCAACCTAAACAAGCAATGAGTGGCAATCAATTTTGTGAAAGTTGTTTTCCACAGACCATGATACACTAGTTTGTCCAGTATTTGTTGCCCATAACTTTAGTAACAACTATAACCAAGATTCACGAAATAATTATCAATGGAGACAGAATATGTCTCCACCGCAAAACCAATATGGTTTTCAAGGTAATCAAGGGAATAATAGGCAACAATACATGAATAATAGAGGCGTAGTAGTACCTTCTCCACAGTATTACCCACAACAACAACAACAACAATCAAACGTAAACAGAGAATTAGCTATTGATCTTATGGCTAATTACCAAACCCAACACAACACCACAGATGAAACCATGAAAGCTTTAGCCACCAAAACCGAGAATGAGTTCAAAAGAATTGACCAAAAATTTGATATTATGGCTCAACAAGTAACACAACAAATTTCTCAGGTAACTCAACAAATAACTCAACAGATGAGCCAATAATTCAATCAAATACTAGCTAGTCTAGCAGACAGACCCAAGGGAACTCTACCAAGTCAACCTGAAAAAAACCCTAAAGGTATAAATGTTTATCAAGTTGAAACCACCCCTTCATCCACACCCATAGAGGGAGTTAATTCAATATCTACCCTTAGGTCAGGAAAGAAAGTAGATAACAAAGTTTACATACCTGATTTTGATGACGTTGTTATAACAAAAGATAAGGAAAAGCCAGTTGAAACTGAGAAAACCAAAGAGCAGGTAACCGAAAAAATTCCACCCACACCATTCCCCTCTAGGTTAAAAGATAACAAAAAGGAAGCACAATATAATGAGATCATGAATATTTTTAAAAATCTACATATCAATATTCATTTTCTAAGTACAATTAAACAAATACCTTCATATGCTAAATTTATAAAAGACCTAGTAAAGAAGAAAACAAATATTCCTAAAGACGATTTCCTTGCACAAAGTTGTTCATCTTTTCTACAGAACAAAGCCGTAGTAAA
The DNA here is from genome assembly GCF_015680905.1 of Coptis chinensis. Lineage (NCBI taxonomy): Eukaryota > Viridiplantae > Streptophyta > Magnoliopsida > Ranunculales > Ranunculaceae > Coptis > Coptis chinensis. The sequence continues at coordinate 100,141,433 of NC_141458.1, forward strand.
ACATAAGGACCACGGTAGTTCTACAGTTATGTGTAGAATAGGAGACGACTACACTGATTAAGCATTATTGGATTTAGGTGCTAGTGTGAATTTATTACCATACTCAGTTTATAAACAGCTAGGGTTAAAGGACTTGAAACCAACAACTGTTAGACTACAGTTAGTTGATAGATCTATTAAGATTCCACCAGGGATAATAGAGGATGTGATTATCAAGGTCTCTGATTTTTATTACCCCGTTGATTTTATAGTTCTTGACACTTTACCTACAAATGGAAACCAAATTCCTATCATCTTGGGCAGACCATTCTTAGCTACAGCAGAAGCTTTAATTAATTGTAGGAATGGGAACATGTCTATCACTTTCTGGAATATGAGAGTAGATGTAAACATCTTTACATTATTTAGAAACCCTGATGATGATACGGAAAATATAGATAATCTATATGTAATACACAAAATAGCTAATAAAAGTTTTAGGAACACTCACTACAAAGATCCATTTTTATCATGTGTATCACAATTAGGCATGAATTATAACAAGGATAGTGTTATACACCATATTAATACATTGCTAGACATTGGTCACTCTCATGCAAAAATGGAAGACATTCGAGCATCTTTATGTCAAGCTACTTTTAATCGTAGATTTATCAAAGATTTAATTAAGATGGCTCGCCCTCTACTAAAATGTATAGGTCACGTATGGAAAAGAAGGAAGATAAAAAGTGTAAAAAAATCAGATTACAAACAAGTTATAAGTCTAGGGAATCTGACTATAAAATACCCACAAATTTATAAAATTAATTACCTAAGCTAGTTAGGGGGGTAACCTTAAGTTTCCCCCTTTTGTGTCGGCTGGCGACATTAAACGTAGCGCTTATGGGAGGCAACCCAAGTAGTTAAATAGATAGTTTAATCAGTAGCTCATGACAAGAAAATTGAACTGAGAAAATAAATGCGTACCTAAACTTGTGCTGAAGATATAAAGTAAAAAACTCACCGAATTCTTGAGCTTTTTATATTTCCATTCCATCTGTGAGTATCTTTCTCCAAATCCAATTCAAACAATGATAGAGGACTAGGGAAGTTCCAATATAACCAGGAAAACTAACCCAGTTCATGCAAAGCAAAAAAGGGAGAGTGCAATAGATTTTGGAATTCGAGTTAAGATAAGAGTTGAAATCTGCCCAGCATCAGGAAGTTGTAGCTTTGCGATCATGACTAGGAGAGAAGTGGAGCACTTCTTAAAGTTTTCCTATAAAGCTCAATCTTGTAGAGTCTTCTAAGTTCACTACTTCAACAGTTTCTACATCTCTGTATTCTCTATCCCATCACCACAACAGGTTCGGGAAGGAGCTTGAAGTATTAAGAGTATGGAGAATTAATCTATTTTTAGTCGTTATGGTTTATTATTAGAAAGATGGTAGAAGCTAAGTATAGTTAAGTTTATTTCTTACTCTCATGAGATTCGTTGCTTTTAATTATTTAAATATCAATAGTTTATAAATTGAGTGATTATTTTTATTAAAAAAAAAATGAATTGATAGAAGGTTTGAAGTGTATGCGTGATGCATATATGTATTAAGTTGTGCTTTAGTAAGGTGGAATTTTTCTGTATTACGGACTAGCTCTCTATTCCGGACTAGTAAGTTAGAATCCTACTTTGTTTCGGACCCCAATCCAACTCAAAGTTTACAGACAACCACATGGGCCTAAAAACTAAAGAAAAGCTCAATCAAAAACAAAAGAGAACGATAGTTCGATACATCCTTTTTCCTTTTGCTCATCTCCTACCTACAGGCTACAGCCGCACCCCCACCATAACTCACCGTCTGCCACCACCAACCAGGAGCTCCACCACTCACCTTCACCCATTGTCTACCACTCCCTCATCGTCATCACCACTCAAAAGTTCAACTTGAACTAGACGCTGCAGCCTCGTGTCATAACTACCCTAGACGTGGAGCACTTGCAAATCAGCAAGGCTTATCACCGGTCAATTCACACAGTGTTTTCAAATTTTAAATTTGGAACTCTACATGTCCAAACAATAGTTTTGACGTTCCCCTCTCCCGATTAGCTCCACCAAGTTTCTCCAGTTCTAGTTCTAAGCGATTCCCCAATTTTTGGATTTTCTTTTTAATTTATATTCTCTTGATGACATGGTGAATTCGATTTTGCATTCGATAAGGAAAAGAGAAAGAGAATTGAATTGTCACAGTTTTGATTGAATTCGGGTTTCTATTTTGTTTACTGTTACAATGTGGGAGAGAGAAGAACAAGAGGGGTGTCAGGTGGTTTCAGTTGTAAAGATGCGTAGATTATGGGTATTTGTTTAGGAATTGGAGAGAAAGAAGGTCCTGAACCTTAAGGACTTATTACCTAGTAGTAGTTCTTTTGTGACCAGGTTTTGAACTTCAACGAATTGTTCACGGTCCTTCACTGATAATGTGCTCTCGATTATAATAAAAGAATGGTAGATTATGGGTATTTGTTTAGGCTTGAGAGGATTTGGAGGGAAAGAAGGTCCTAAACCTTAAGGACTTGTTCATTCTTTTGTGATCCAGTTTTGAACTTTAATGACTTATTCACTGTGCTTCACTAATTTGGTGCGCTGTATTGGTTCTTTTCTTAAGCTTGGCAAATATACCTTAAGCCATTTTCAAGGACATTTTCGCAAATAGATGTTAAAAAGAGAGGCTGCCCAAAATTAAAACAATGTTGCTCAAATACTTTATTTATGCTCAAATTAGTAAATACTTTTGATCACTCGTGTACTTGATTGTCTAATATGGCTTTATTTATTTTACAACCAAGACAAATCTTGTATTCCATGCAGCAATGAAACTATTGATTTTATTATTATTATTATTATTATTATTATTATTATTATTATTATTATTATTATTATTTATTGTTTAATTTTTATTTTTAATTTTCAGTCGTGTCATTTGTACATATGACTCATTATTCCACTCTAGCACTTTTTCTCCGTCTTTTTAGAGATGTGAAACTCTATGGAATGAGCACATGACAAATATTTAGTGGTAGTAATTTTAATCCTCATGAATCATCACTCTTATGTGTTTTGTTAAGGATATAAATTCTATAGATTTTAGCTGATGTAATTTTGCACGTATTTAAGGTTTTTTTTTTTGCTAAAAGGTAATTGATTAATAAATAATAAAGTTTACAAAAGTAGAAGTTACAGATTAAGAACTGCTTAAAGAAGGTGACATAATTTGTGTACCTTTCCAAAAACATCAATGATCTAGTTAACAAATCTAAAATAAGTGGTGTAGTGATTCTCTAGATTTTTCATGAAGAGAGGTCTACTGTCCCACCATTTTCTTTGACCTTGAGCCAAGGTTGCCCCATGTTTAGAGCAACCATCGGCTCCAAGGTTAGTCTCCCTCCAAGTGGCTGTGACGTTGATCCATGTTGCCTGCTCCTTCATAGTTTGCCACTTTCTCGGGCTCTCCAATGTATTTTATTTTCCTGAAAAGCTTGGACTACAGATTTCGAATCACTTTCCACCCATATATATTTCCATCCAAGGTCCAGCGCCTTTTTTACAGCTTCCACAATAGCAACTGTTTCACCCATGTAACTAGTAGTGACTCCCAGTCCCCCTGCCGCTGCACCTACGAACTCACCCTTATAATTTTGCATAACCATTCCCCAACCTGATCTCCAAGGATTCCCTCTTGAGCACCCATCGGTATTTATCTTTAAGATTCCAGGTGGAGGGAGAGTCCAGAAACATTCAATGATTTTCAGTGCTCTTCTCAGCTTGTGTTGAAGATTGAAGACTCTAAGAATCTTTAAGTCATGAACCGAGTTCTCCATATTCCCTGTAGATCTGTGGTGAGCTCGAATGATTGCTCTTCTTGCCAAAAAGCAAATTTACGAGAAGCTTGAGACTTTATTATCGTATAACACTGTGTTTTTGTTCTTCCAAAGACTCACCATCATTGTTAAAGAGCAAGCTTTCCACATATCAAGTATGAGAGAGCTGTAATGTTTCCCTTGCTGCTGCACATCCTAAAATGATTCCGGATCCTTGCAAGTGCTAAAAATGTCTTGAGCATATTTCCATACTCTTTTGGCCAAAGAGCATTGAAAGAGAATATGGTCCAGAGTTTCTTGATGATTGAGACAAATGCAACATCTGGAAGCCAGCTGCGTTTTTCTCTTTTGAAGTTGGTCATCTGTTCGAGTTGCACTGTGTGCCAACTTCCATGCTATCCCTTGTGTTTTCGGCAAAACTTTAGAGCTCCATATATACTTACACCATGATAGTTTGGCTGTTTTTTTTCTGATGGCTTCATGAGCTTCCGAAACTGTGAAATTCCCAGTAGAAGAGGCTATCCATACCCTGGTATCATCTCTTGAGCTATTAGGCTACGGAATAGTGCCCAGATCAATACCCATTTTCTGTAACACTTGAATAATATTTTCAGAAAAATGCCAGTTTTCGCCCTGAATATAGTCACTGAGCTTTGACTGGAACTTAACAATATCCTTTCTCTCTTCCTGAAAGAAGTCGCAAAGTGGTTTCTTCAACATCCAATTCTCTCTCCAGAGATTAATAGAGGCGCCATTGCCCACAATCCATCCATATAGTTGTTTCATTTCACTTAGAGCCCATTTAATACCTTTCCAAACAGTGGATGTTTTGTAATTTGACTATCCCCCTGTTCGATTGGTATATTTACCTTTCATGAAGGATGCCCAATTACAATCCTCTGTTAGAAGGCTCCACACTTGTTTCATAAGCATTGAGAGATTTATATCTTGAAGTCTCCTTATCCCCAGTCCTCCTTCCTCTGTAAGCTTGCATGCTTTCTCCCATGATACAGTGATAGACTTCCTTTATGTCGGGTTTCCACTCCAAATGAAATTTTTGATTATAGCTTCACATTCCTTTATCACTGATTTTGGCCACTTTTATATAGCCATGTTGTGCACTGGGATGCTATTTAGAACATGTCTTGCAAGGACTACTCTTCCTTGAAAAGATAGTAGTTTTCCAGCCCATCTTGAAGCTTTTCTTCTGATCTTATCCACCAAAGGAGCAAGTGCTATTTTCGTTACTCTCCCCATGACTAGAGGTACCCCTAGGTATTTTTCTGGCAGGGTTCCTTCCTTGATATTCAATGTCTCCTGTATAAGATTTTTTTTCTTTTGGTGGTCATTGGGCTGAGAAAAATCTTGCACTTGTCCTTGTTAATGATTTGTCCAGACGAGTCTTGATATCTGTTAAGAATCTTGACAATTTGTCTCGTGCATCTCATGTTAGCATTACTAAACAAGAAAATATCATCTGCAAACATTAGATGTGATGGACTACAGTATTCACCATTAACCACCATATGCAAAATCTTTTTATCTTGGACAAGCTTACTGATGTTCCTGCTTAAGCAGTCCTCTGCTAGCGCAAAAAGCATTGGAGAGAGTGGATCACCCTATTTCAGCCCTCTCTCTGCAGAAAAATGACCTTTCGGACCCCCATTGAGCAGAATAGATATTGAGTTGTTAGAAAAAGCTCCTTTTAGCCATTGAATCCATACATCATAGAATCCCACATGCCAAAGGACTGCCCATAGGAATTCCCAATCCATTGTATCAAATGCTTGAGAAATGTCGATCTTGATTGCTATACTTCCCCTATACCGAGGTGTTTGGAGCTCATTGATTAACTCGGAAGCTAACCCAATGGCTTGTTGAGAGTTTCTATTTGGGATGAAACCATATTGCTCCTTGCTGATGATCATTTCTGCAATTGGGCTCAATCTTGCTGCAAGAATCTTGGTGATGATCTTGAACACAAAATTAGATAGACAGATATGCCTAAATTTGTTAACCTGATTGGCATTTTTTTCTTTCGGGATTAACACAATGAAGTTTGAGTTAACTCCCATAGGAAGTCGAGATTTGATAAAGAAAAACCTTCTAGCTCTGACTAAATCATATTCCACAATGTCCCAGCATTGTTGAAAGAAAAAACCCGTAAAACCATCTGGGCCTGGGGAGTTGTCAGGTTTGAGGTGAAAAACGACTGCCCTCACTTCTTGTGCAGATGGGATGGAAGATATCCTTGCATTATCTTCTTCTAAAATTACCTGTGGCATATTATGAATCAAACTCCAGTCGATCACATGCTCGGATTTTTTGAATTTATCCTCATAGTGTTTGACCAAGAACTCTCCAATGTCCTCCTGAGTGCTGAGTGTGTTCCCCACATAGTTTTTCAGTTCCGAGATTAGAGATTTGCTTCTATTACGATTCGCCATTGCGTGAAAGAACTTGGTGCTTCTATCATTATCATTATCCCAGATGGTTCTTGATTTCTGCCTCCAGAACATCTGTTCTTGTTCTAGCAACTGCTCCACTTTGTTTTCTTAACTCACCATTTGCATGATGAACTCCTCGTTCATGTTCCCTTGATCGAATTGTTTTTGCATCTGCTCTAGACTTTTAGATTCTTCTTCAACTTTAAATTTGATGTTACTGAAGATCTCCCTGTTCCAAGTTTTCAAAGCACTTTTCAGTGGCTTTAGTTTTTGTGTCAGGATATAGATTGAATGGCCTGACACTGGAACATCCCAATTTTCTTTAATAGTCTCTCTGAAGGTTGAATGTGAACACCACATGTTGAAGAATTTGAAGGGAATATTCTTTGGTCGAGGAATATCTACGCATCGACCAACTATAAGAGAGTGATCCGAGCATAGCCTGTTGCATACCTTATAGTTCCACCCCGGGTATTTGGAGCTCCAAAGAATATTGGAGAACATCCTGTCCAGTTTACCCAAAATTTTTAATCTTCCGACTTGCTTGTTCCACCAAGAAAAGTGAAACCCATTGCAAGGAACTTCCATCAAATGATTGGAACCAACAAAGTCTCTGAAATCAGTCATCGCTGCTGTAGATGGTCTATGTCCTCCCTATTTGTCTGAGTAACTCAGATAAGCATTAAAATCCCCAAGAATTAACCATGGAAGGTTACTAAGACTTAGCTATTGAAGATCGTACCATAATTGCCTCCGACTCACATAGATGCAATGAGCATGAATAATAGACAAAAGGACTCCATCTATCTCCACTGTTAACTGTTGATTAGAGCAATGTATCAGATTTGGAGTAGCTACTGTTGTCTTCCAGAAAAGCCAAATGTTAGGAACTCTATTTCGAATAGTATTGTAAAAAAAAAGCAAGAGCTCATTCCCAGAGATTGGAGATAAGACTTTGAGATACCATCAGGACTGATCATAGGTTCTGCAATGCCTACTATTTTAGGATCCCATTTATTAATGACCTTAGAAAGCCTATTTTGCGACTTGTCATTCACAGTTCCTCTTATATTCCAAAAGATGCACCTCATTGAGATCGAGGTTTTTTATTGTATTTTAAGGTGTAAACCACCTTTAATTATCCCTTTTCCCAGTCTTAGATCGTGATCTGGACCTGGTAGCTGGGGGATATGTTTGTTGCATCTGCGACTATGGTTTGTTTCAACTCCTGAAGATTAGTTCAGATTCTTGAGTGTCATTCACCATCAAGCCCACATTTTGATCTTGTTCCTCTTGTTCATCATCCTCCTCCAAGTCTCCCCATCTGGAGGGAGGGGTTTCTGGGTCAGGAGGTTCTTTTTCTTCCACTCCATTATGCTGTTTGCATACTAGCATTTGAAGAACTTTCTCCGCTTCAGTCTCGGCCAAAGTTTTTTCAGCATAATCTTCATGGACTCGAGATATTGATGTGGCACTGCTTCCAGTTGTGTTGGGATTATGTTCTTGCTCATTCCCCTCTTTTCCAGCACTGTAAATCACCTTGCGTTTCTCCAAAGGAAGTACATCCTCCTCCCTAACTGGCTCAGCAATTTTCTCCTAGATCTGAGTATGCGTACTCTGATCCTGTTCTGCTTCCTAAATCGATTCTCTTTCTTTGCATGTCCCCCCATTTGCGTCATGTTCTTGTTAATCTCCTAGCTCCTGCTCCTCTATGTTTTGTATTTCCTCAATCTCTAGACTCTTAAATCTATTCTGAGTTTGAGTTTCCACCGATTTCTCATTTGCTTTTAGTCTCCATATTGCCTCTCCTTGCTTACTAGTTTCATCTTGCGTCTGTTTTCGACCTCTTTTCCTTCTCGGCTTCCCTCCGAGAAAATCTACATCAGGTGTAAGGTCTATCACGACTTCTTTGTCTTTATTGTCTTTCCCCCTAGAAGTTTGCATATCACCTTTTAGTTTCCTACATTCAGTAACCAGATGCCCGACAATTTTGCAGTGGGTAAACATCTTTGGTAACTTCCCTATCTTCACTGTCTGCCAAAACTTCACCGACTTTGTTTTCACATAAATTTGATCAGGGATGGGTTTAGATAGGTCCACATCTACCAAAATCTTCGCATAATATCCGTATTCTCGATTAAGAGTTTTCTCATCGATTTGCATCAGATAACCAACCCTTCTTGCAATTGACATAAGGGTTTCTGATTCCCATAATTCTTGTCCAAGTCCTGGAAAACGAAACCATACTAAAGCATGAGACTGCCTCTGGCTATCCTGACAAAAGTTCGGTGTCCACTGGCTAATTCTCATTGGACTTTTATCAAAGTCCCTAGCTCCTTTCGCCCAAACCCGATTTTGATCCTCAGCATTGGAAAATTGCAGAAATAGATATCCTTTACCAATGGGAGTAATAAGCCACTCACTCGAGGGCTGCCAGATTTTCCTTGCTATTTCCCCACTTTTTTCGATTGGTACTTTCTGAAGATCAATTCTACCAACTAGGCAGAACTTGCAATAAAGCAACACTTTTTCATACGCCTTTTCTGGAATGGTGATGGTTGGATAGTCCCCCATCTTCTCAGGGTTTTGAAGCTCTTGAATTTCCACCTGTTGTTGTGTGGCTTGCTTTGCTGCCTCTGCATAAGAGATTTTTGGAGTTGTTCCCTATACCGTAGGTTGGTTTTTTTTATTTGGTTCCTTACCAATGTCGATTCCCTGGGTAGTTTGCAGAGGAGCTTAGTTGCTTCTTTTATCATTAAAGGAGCTTTCGAATTCATAAATATCCATTCTTTTCTGTTTCTTTTCGGAACTCGGCACTGTTCACAGTGGATGATTTTACCCTAGAAGTAACAGACCATAAAGATTGGAGATACTAGCCTTTTCATAACTTTTACTGTTATCAGTGAAGGATTTGACCCAAAAAGGCAAGAAGAGAAAAGCTTTTCAGAACTCACACTGTTGAGCAGTACAGGATTTTACCCAGAAAAGAAAGGAAATAAGGATTAAGAAGATAGAGAAGAGTCTCTTATCTTTTGTTTTTGCTAAAAGCGGCAAAAGAGAGGTGTACAGGATCATAAGCGCAGCTTATGTAATATCACACCCAGTCGCCCCTAATTTGGTCCCCATTTTTACAACTTAGCTTAGCTTAGCTTATGTGCACATATTTAAGGTAGTATCCCTCATTCTCTAATTATTTCAATTATGGTAAGCTTTCAGTTATTTTATTTAGTCATTGAGGGCAATGCCTAATTTAGTTAGGGGGGTGAGAATTAAAATTTTCCAATATTTTAATTATAATATTTGAAATGTTTATATGTGAATTATGGTGATTCTAGGTGAAGAGTATATTTTTATCGTTTAAACTGGCTAATAAAAATTGGAAATTATAAGTCATAGTCAGGATTAGTAAGACTTTTAGACTAAGTTTCTATTACTAGAAATAGATCTCACTGATAAAAATCTTAGTTTAAAGTAAGTTCATATAATACACCACTAAAGGAATTTCAAATGAAAGAGCAACTTAAACTTCTACCAAACTAGATGATTAGTACATAGACTTGACCTGTGAGACTTGGGCCTTTCAATTTTAATTTCTTGGAGAGTCTTTACGTAAATCTGAGTCCAAGTTGACTCAAGCATTTTTCTATGCTTAAATTCGTTGTGTAGTCTCATTTATTCTTGATTTGGTCAATCACGAGGTGGCATCAACTGGGGAGATAGCCATTAGGTCTTGTAGTCTATTCAAAGTGGAATATCATACTGATAAGTCAAGTAGTGAACTAATCAACCTTTATCCCACCTAGTAGGATTATCATGTTAACCACTTTTGAGCCTTATATATTAAACTTTTTATTCTTAAACCAATCATCTTAACCCCAACTCGAGATAAAGAGTATATCCCATATTATTAATATTTCTGAGGATTTCTAAAGAACTAAAGAGAAAGCTAGAACGAAGAAGATTTTGAAGGAAATTTTTCCAATGTCAAATGAAGAAAATCATTCCTTTTGCTCAAAGAAAAAAAAAAAAAAAAAAAGAAAAAAAAAATATAAATATAAATAATTGAGCAGAAGTAGTGATATAGTTCAAGTGTTGCAGTCTACAAGTGAAGAAAATTTCTAAGAAGGTCAAAAGCAAATGTCTTTAGTATATTCTCAGAAATTTTTGAATCCTTTTTATCCTTTTCTTATTAACCTATCCTAAGCCCCGTTTTAATACTCAGACTTATCACCAAAGTATGATATGAAGTGTAGAATTGGTGAGAGGATGCCAAAGTGAAGGACCCGACACTTCAAATGTGATTGACATTCTTTCCATGAGACTTTATTTATATATTTAAAAATTTCCGTTTTTCTAACTAAATATGTGGGATGTTCTATTTTTTACTCATTTCCTTCATATAGAGGTAAAATAGAAAACTTATCTGAGAGAGATTTTCTTGTGAGTGTATGAAATGGTGAGATTTGAAGTCAAAATACTAATCCAAAGGTGAGGTAGAAATTCCGTTGCTTAGAAAAGAGAAAGAAATCAAAATGGTTAAAAATGAATAAGCTCTAGTTAGAATGATTAGTCAGTCTTTTCTATCTTTATGAATAGAACATTAGCCTAATGTTTTATGATCATGGGTGTGATAAGTAGTAACCTTTTGATTTAGACATTTTAACTGAAAAAATTGCTTTATCTAGATTTCACCATAGTTCATATGTAAAATTGATTTTGTGGGTATATCAACTGAAAACCCTCACGAGGCTATAACTCGTCCTTTAAGGGTAACTTAAAGGTTTAAAGCCTTGTTGCATATGGTAAATGCAACCGTGATGCCTGCAAAAGTGAGTTAGTTTATTATTTAATTAATATTGTTAGCTTTGAACACTTCTCTAGTATAACACATATTTGCTAAGAAAGTAGCAAAATGCTAGTTAGGAGTTGTGATAAGTGCACAAAAGTAATGATTTATAACCCTAATTATGTGTATGTTAGTCTCCATTTTATATTTAAATATTCTAATATGATGAAATTTGAGTTTTTGTATGTCAAAGAACCTAAATGTGAAATATGGAGGGAAAAGAAGTCAAACAAGTCAAAAAGGAGTCATTGGGAATTACAGTTAAAGGCCTAGGGAAAAAACGTCATATTAGTCTCCATAAGTGCCAAGCCTAATGGGACTCTTAAAGAGGATAATAATTGAGTTAGAAGAGTCTTAAATCTGATCTCAAAGCCTTAATTTCGACTTCATAGGAATAGAAAATCAATATGGAAAAGAAGTCAGAGTTTCACAAGAATTAGGAAACTGAAAGTTGTCAGAAACTGCAACTTGCGAAATAGCCTGCAGGGTAAAGTGTGCCACGTCTTACTTTTGTGCAAATGAATCTAGCTTTTCTAGGATTACTTCTAGAAAGATTACAGAGAGTTTGACACCAAATAAACATAGGATTCGGATCTCTATCCAGACGAGCATGTAAGCCAATATATAAGGCACAAAAACCTCAGTTTACATCATCTAGGAAATTTAGTGTTTGCATCTTAAATCTATAATTAAGAGAGAAGAAAGTTCAGAAATTTTCACCTTTAATATCTATAAAGATTATTCATTTTCATATTGTGTTCATAGCATAGTATGAGGAGCTAATCTCCCTTCTCTTGGGAGGGGAGATAAAGCCTTTTTCTTATGTTTTAGTTTAGTTCTTCTTCTATCATGTTTTAGTTTAAATCCCTCATTGAGTTTCTTTTATTCATCCATTGATCTAATGCTCCTATGGAGTTTAAGAGGTCTTAGGGTAATTCATAATTGTGTAGAGCCAAATACCACAAACCCTAGTTCTTTTCTTCTAGTTTTTAGTGTTATAGTGTGATGATTGGATTCTTTATGGCACCTCAATTAGTTGTATGGTTAATACCACATGTGGATTTTCTATGGCACCTAGAGTTGTATATTGAATGCCACTTAAAGCACAATTTGGTTAGATAGAAGATATCATTGGAGATTGAAGAAGTATTTGATGGAAAGATAGAAAGCACGTTGAAAGCCACATATTATCATCATGGTTATGAGCATAAGGTTTGTAGGTATGGTGAGTTTCTATTGGTGATTTATATTAAGCATGATAGGTATATCTATTAGACTAATTCTATGATTTTGGTGGATTCATCTCTCCCAAGATATTCTCTCTCTTGATTCATATTCATATATGTAATTTAGTTTAATTTATGCATAATTTACATCTCAAATCAAATCAACTATATATTCATCATTACTTAGCCACATCTTTTACTTGCATCCATTAGAGTAATTTAGAGTAGAAATTTCTATTATCATCAACTAGTTATTTAGAGTAGGATTAATACCTTGCTAGCCACTATACTAATCAATATTTAATAGGCTAAGTAAGATTTGCAAAAGATACGTAACACAAACAACGACAATACAAATAAATACGTATTACGTGCATTTTCAATGGGTCGTGGCAGAGTTATTTGTTTTTTTTTTTTTTAAATATTGATATTTTAATTCCTAGGTCGCTTCACCTGCAATCAACAAAGACCTAGCAAAGCTCCCCTAACCATCATACACCTCAAAATCACTATTTCCATTCATGCTCATCATCTCGAAAGATATAAAGGGAGCTTCACAAAGCAAATGATTGAATCAACTAGTACTATCTCTCTACATCACATGTACTATGTAAACACTTTCCTAAAAAAGAACATAGATGAGTAATATGAGATATTCTATACACCAATCACTAATAAATGCACGGTAAACTCAGATAAATAGAGCAGTTAACAACTGCTATTTCTAAATACTATCCATATTCTCTAGTACAATACATATATTTCTAATATAATACTCTAGATCGTAATCTAAAGCTGCATTAGTGTGAGCCTTTCAAGCCTGTTACTGGTTCAATAGGCTGCAATAAGTCAAGCATAAAGACTACAATAAGTCTTAGAAAGAAAAATTACTTCAACATATAACGGAATGCATGGTAAATATAGGAGTCTTACATATAGCAAGTCAAAGTGTCAGACCATAAATGCAAACCTTGTATTGAATTTGAATCAATCCTTCACAATTTCCTACAAACCAAAACAGGATATAAAAAATTAGTGGCCTAACTTTGAAAAATAAATTCATAAATCACTAGCTAGTGTATTCAAGAAGCAAAACTAGTATAACAAGTGTACGTGGACAATTAGATTCACTCGCAATATATGAAGACTTGCAAGCTAAGGAATCTCACATCAAAGCAAAAGTGAGAAAAGCTAGCATGGAAGCACATTCTCAATCCGGAGGATCTATGTATAACACAACACAAGAACTTGAAACTCTCCATGCATTGAGACTACATAGCAAACTCAGAAGAGCTCCAAGAGAAGGAAGTAGGTGGAAGTAAGAAAAAAATAAGCTCCTCTTATGATTGTTGATAGACGAGACGATCCAACAACCCCACAAGACATGATTCAAAAACACAAGCTGATGAACAACTAGGACGAAGAACCTGAGGCATCACATTGTAATAGATATAGGTCTTGATTACTGCCCATAACAACAACATCTAATGTTAGATTAAAAATGAAAAAAAAAAATCAAATAAAAAATCAATCTTTAATAGCATAATAACAACTTGTAAGTCACCTTCAATTTGTAATGGAGGAATCGCGTTCAGAGAAGAGAAACAAATCTTTTAATCCCTTTCCCACTCAGTAAATCCTCAGAAAATTAAAATTGAAAAATTAGTTCTCACAATTTTAATTTGTCAAAAAAAAAAATCGGTGCTTGAAATAATTTTTTTGCTTTAATCATTACCTTGTTGAGATGAGAGTAGGGGGTTGGGTTTAAATGGCGGTGGGAGACGAAGGCTAAGTGGGTCGTATGTTTTTTTCTCAAAGTAAGTGTTTTTTTTGTTGAAAAGTGTTGAAGTGTTGCAAGGAAGCAAACTGGTTTGCCCGCCCAAAATTTTCAGCCCTATCCCCACGGTCAAAATGCGTAAAACAGCCATTATAGTTAAAAAATTGTACCCGACTGGTTTTGGTTGTGGCTGCACCCACGGCCCAAGTTAACAGCTAAACCATGGCTAAAAACATTGAAGATACGAACATATTTGCTACAGTTAAAATTCATGGGAAACTATGCAAGGGCTCATGACCGTGGGTAAAAATTCCAGGAATCCGTGGGCAAAAGTCAATTTTCTTGTAGTGTCTCTTCTTCAAGTTTATACGTATTATGTACACAACTTATTGTACTTAGTTAGGTTCATTTGGAATTTCATGTCAAGAAGCAGTCGGCGAGTCTTCAACTTGTTTTGCTTTGCTAAAGCCATGTACATGGTTCTTAGGTTCGTTAAGATTCACGTCAAGGACGAAATGCTTTCGGTAAGTCTTAAATAATTATTAGTTTTGGCTTTTACCAAAGTTGCATTGGTTGTACCCATTTTTAGAATAGTGTGTAGTCAGTTGGCCCGACCCTTGTTAAATAGTTGGCCAGTCTTTTACCCTCAAAGTTGTCTTAGTATTAAAGTGGTTGAGGGTGCTAGCAAGCCTCTGGGCGGTCTAGTATTAAAATTTTTGAATATGCAATGGAGCTTTAGAATGTAAACTAGCGTGTTTACTCAGATCAGCTTCTATGTAAACTTAAATCACAAGCATATGGATGGTTCAATAGTTTCATAAATGTGGTGAACTCTCCCAAAATTTTCCCATTTATTATTTCTTAAATGCTTTTTGAGACCAAAAAATTTCTCTACAAAATGGTTGGTGTCCCTATAGAATTTTGTAGAAATTTGTGTTGATGATTCACAAGGACTCAAGTATACGTGGTTTTTATATTTTGTTGTCCTCAACTCGTTAGTATGTTTGAAATTGGTTAGTTGTAATTAGTAGTTAAACATTGTCATAAATATATGGTTAAATAGCATGGTTGGTACTATTGTAGTTAGTAACTTAGAATTTTTAAGTTGCAAAAAAAAGTTCTGCCTATTTGTATAGTTTCTTAGGCTACTGTTGTGTTTTCTCAGGTAGCTAGTCAATGTTAGTTTGCGATACTATGGATCCATAAGCTCAAAATGGCACGAGTGCCCAAATATTTGAGAGGTTGATGGTTCAAATCCATCTGGATCCAATTATATTTTTGTTTTTCAATTTAAATTTGTGCATTTGTGAATCAAGCATAAGTGATGTCAATGGGTTTTTCTAACATCATTTTTTAAAAGTGATGTCAAATTGCTAAATATTGCATAACTAAAAAAGTGATTTTGTATTCTCATAACATTATTTTAGGTCATCACTTTACGAAGTGACGTCGTATCTTTACCCTTATAACATCTTTTCAAAAGTGATCTAAATTGTTACGACATCACTTCAAAGTGATGTTAAAAACACTAACTTTTAACGTCACCACTAGTAACATCACTTTCGAAAGTGATGTGATACAGTTTTAACACCACTTTGCTAGTGATATAGTACGCCTTTTCTGTTATAGTGTTTAGAAGATGTAGTTGATGAAGGCAATAGTGAAGAAGATGTTGTGATGCCAGACAATAATGTGATAGAGTCTCAGTTAGATCCCATAGATCATGACTTCTTTACTCATAATATCTATGACTATATAAAAGAATTGGAAGCTCATGTAGAAGAACATCATATGGTTGATACATAATACCCTTGATAATAGTGATGTAATTGAGGATTTAAATGTTGGTGTTGGGGGAAATGATATACTAAAGAACCTAGATGTTGGTGGTGATGGGGGAAGTGACACTGAAGATGATCAGTATGAGTATGGTGATAGATTTGGACTTGTGTTTGGCAATAAAAAAGATGCAGGCTATAATAGTTGTGAAAGTGATGATGAAGATTATGATTACATCCCTATATATAGTGATTGCTCAGATAATGAGTTAGATAAAGACATTGATCCAATTGTAATGGATGAAGAAGTTAAAAATTTGGAAGAAGAAATACAAGGTACTGAGTTAGGCAATGTTTTGTCAAGCTAAATAGAAACATTTATGAGGCAGAGGAGATGGCAAAGGTTGTAGACCCAGTGGTGGAAGAGCTTGGGATATGTGAGTTGAAGCCTAGGATGTCCTAACCTACTGTTGAGGTTTGTAGGTAGTTCTTCCAAACAATGGCAATCAAGCATAAGTTTAGTACCAGGCAAGTGAGAAATGACAGACTTAGACTTGAGTTGAAGTGTAAAGTTCCTGACTGTGATTGGGCTATAATAGTTAGTGTTACTAGAAAAGATAATCACACCTTCATCCTCAGGAGTTTTAATGATGAACATACATGTCAAGAAGATGAGAAGAACCTGAACGCACAAGCTAGAGCACCATGGGTTGCTAAAGCACTTGTAGAAAAAATAAGAGACCATCCTGATCACAAGCCAAAGGATATAATCAAGGAGATGTTTTCACAGTTTGGAATTAACATATCATACTGGACTGCTTGGAATGCAAGAATACAAATGTTTGAAGCAATCTATGGAAATTATGAGGATGGTTACAAACTAGTCCCAGAAATGTGTAGGCAGATTATGTTAAGAAACCCAGGTAGCATTGCCAAACACTTTGTGAACCAAGACAGTTATAATTTCATTGGTGTTTTTGTTACATTCAAGGCATCACTGGATGGGTGGAGGAATGGGTGTAGGCCAATAGTTGGTCTTGATGGTTGTTTTCTCAAAGGCAAGTATGGAGGGTGTAAGCTATATGACTTGATGCCATGAATGAAATTTTCCCTCTTGGTATCTACATATGTAAAACAGAGAACAAGGATACTTGGAGGCAATTTTTATGTCAGATGAAGTCACATTTAGACATGCATAAGGACAAGTTGACATTCATTAGTGATAGACAGAAGGGATTATTAGCTAGCTAGTGTAGCTGAGTACTTTCCAGACTCACATCATAGGTACATGCTCTTTATAGATGTATTACTTTCTTAATACATGTTTTATATAATCTTGACATATGTTGTGAAGTTTGACTAATTAGTGCATATGTTGTTGTAGATACTACTTCAGACACATGTACCAAAACTTTAAAAAAACTTTCCATGGTGAGTTATGGGAGAATCTGGCTTGGGAAGCATCATAGGCATACAAGGTACAAGAATTTACAAGGATATTGGGTGTCATTAACAAAACTGATATCAAAGCTTTGGATTAGTTGGATAGGGAGCCAAGGAGTTGTTGGGCTAGGGCACACTTTGATTGGACAGCAAAGTGTGATCAATTGACAAACAATTTTAGTGAGTCTTTCAATTCATGGATACTTCACATCAGAGATAAACCCTGCGTACATTTTATTAACCAATACAACCTAGATTTATTGAATTTGATGTATACCAGAAAAGAGCTTTCTATGGAGTTACTTGAGGGTGATGTTGTTCCAAATGTGTTGTTCATGATAAAGAAAAGGGAGATGAGGTACAATTGGTATGAGGTAAGGGTTGTAAGTGATACTGAATATTTAGTAGTGAATACCAAGAAAGGGTCAAGGTACAATGTTGACTTAGTGAAGCTTGAATGCTCATGTATTGAGTGGCAGCTATCTGGAGTACCTTGTGTACATGGAATTGTTGTCATCAGACAAACGAGGGGGGATAAGTGGGCTAGGTAAGACACTTGTTTTTTTTTAATTAAATAATTTCCTATTTACAAAGTTTACATTGATTTCTTATTTACAATGTTTACATTAATTTACTATTTACTATGTTGGCAGATATTGTAGTCCATACTTCAGTGTTGAGGCTTTTAGACAAACTTATTCAAATTACCTTTACCCACTTGATAACATTGAGGAATGGCCAGAAATAGTAAGTCAACCTAATTTATGTACTCTTTACCCCTTATTATAAGTAAACTTGATAACTTAATATTGATGTTGGTATTTCTCTTAACAAGAGGATCTTGAAGAGTTGGTACTGCCTCCTGAACAAACTACAAAGGTAGGAAGGCTATGAAAACAGAGAATCAGGGGAGAAGATGAACCAACCAAAACAAAAAGGAAATGCAAAATATGTGGAGAACTTGGTCACAATGCAATCACATGTGCACTAAGACAGAAGGGTTAATATGGAAAGAACTCTAAGAAAAGGAAGGGTAAGTTTAATTGAATGTCTTGTGGATGTACATGCTTTGTGAACTGTCTTAGTTTAATTGAACTGTCTCAATGCAAGATGAAGCGGCATCTCTACATCAAGTACTAGTGCAACAACGTACAAGAAGCCCCATTGCAACAACAAGCTCCAAGTGAAAGAGGGAGAGGAGGAGCAAGAGATAGGGCCAAAAGAGGAAGAGCACCACAACAACAACAACAACAAGTTCAAGAGCAAGCAATAGCCCCAGTGCAAAGAGGGAGAAGAGGGACAAGAGGGAAGGCCAGAGGAGGAAGAGCACCATAATAGCAACAAGAACTAGTTCAACTAACAGGAACCACAAGCTCCAAGTGAAAGAGGGAGAGGATGAGCAAGGACCAAGGGAGAGATAGGAGTTAGAGGAGGAGGAGAAACACCTTCAACTCCTCCAATAAATGCAAGTACATCAGCGTCAGCATCAGCACAAGAGCCACTTAGCCAGACACAGTAGTTGGTAAGTTATTGCTTGCATATTTTGGTGTTTTTTGCATGTTTTGTTAGTTTTTGTTTGTTTTGAATCATGGTTATACTTATGATGTCACAAACAAATGGTTGGTATTTTAGTTAGTTATCGTATAATATAACAATTCTGGAATTTGATGTACTTTGGTACATATATCTATTTTGATGGAATCCAGTATTTGTGTTATGTATTTATGTTGATTTTTATATATTTGTTTTGCTATTGTTTTGTTTAAATATGCATGAACTCTTTATTATTTGTTTGAAAAGTACACCTTGGATTCTAGCACTATATCCCCTTATGTCTTGGTAGTTGTAGTACGTATTTAAGTCCACCTAGACGCATCTCTTGGAAGACCCAGTATTTAAGTTATTTTATATTTCCTAGTTAAACCTTCTTCAGACAACTCATTAAATGGTTTATCCTATAAAACCACAACCCTAAACACTCAGTCCTCCACACACAAGACTCAAGTACACAACATCAATAGTGAAGACTGAAATGGCTAGGAGAAAGCAAACACCCAGGGGGAAGGGAAAAGAAGTTGTAGTAGAGTCACCTACACCTTATCCTAATTTATATAAAAGTGGGTATAACAACTTTGGGACTCATGGAAAAAAGATCTGCAAGGACTTCATAGATGAACATCCAGGCAGCACAGAAGATGATGTCCACCAATATTTAAGCGTTGTGGAAGGGAGTAAGGCTTTAGAGAATAGCAAAGCTGCTTTGGAGATGAGTAAGAAGAGCAAGCTAGGCTGCTTTGGAGAATAATAAGAAGAGCAAGGCTGCTTTGCTGGATAAGAACAAGAAGACTGAAGTTAGGGTCGTGGTGCAAGGTTTAAAGGCTACTTCAGCTTAAATTGTAGGGACTTCTATGTTTAGGTTGTTTTTGTCTTTTGGTTCAATGATTAGGTTTGTTTCTGTGTTTTGCTATTTTTTTATCTAGGTTCAGGTTGTTTGGGAATTGAAGTATTGCTGCTTCACCTGTTAAAATGGCTATGATATTATGTTTTAACTTCACTTTTATATTAGTATAAAAAACCATTACATAAACACACACCATCACTTAGGATAATCAACAACACAACAACACTGATTACCATACACTTCACAATCTAGTATAAGAGTAGTCTTTTTTTCAGTAGGCACCATAGGCTGGTTGGGAGCATTGTAAAACATCTCCTTATGGAAACACCCTACTCAGTCACATGAAAGCCACATTTTAACTATTTTGCCAGAATCATAAGAACCTTTGTTTAATTTCATAATGCATATGCACCTATTGGAAGAATAAAGGGAGTTGCAGTTGCATCTCTTATAAAGATAGGCATAAGCTAGAGCTGTGTGGCCAACTGACATATCTGTGAAAAAAATGAATTAGAAATCGTAAGAATGCCTATTATTAGGAATTACTACCAATGTATTACTGAAAATTAGGCTTTAGTACCACTATTCTGCCATTACAGTTTAGTCAGTTTAGCAAATACCTCAAGTGCAACAACACTTCTTGCAGGAGCTCCACCCATGGCTTCGTTTATTTGGTAGAATAAAAGTTTGGGTACCCTCAAAGATGATTTGCAGAAAGGGAAGAAGATGACTTGCAGGAATAGAAGAAGTAAACCTAACTCTCATATAATAAAACCCCCCAACGACTATTTTTTTTAACAATTGGATTAAATGTTTGATTTTGACACGTGTTTTTGTGTTTTCCAACGTTATTATGCCTACTCATGTGAAAACCACGTTGAGGGTATTGTGGACATTATGAAAATCTGAACAGATTGAAATAGTTTAACTTCGGTCAACTAACATAAGTGTTATTATTTCCTAATTTTTTTGGAATTTTGTACTATTTCCTAATATCGTTCTAAAAAATGGTACCAAAGTCTAAATAACCCTTTTATTGTCAAATGGTATCGATCGTCAACCAAATTCTTCCACCTCCCAATATTGGCAGTCTCTTGTGTGAAGATTCCCTGCAGCTCCATTTCCCCAAGAGAAAGTAAGTCGATGATGTCTGATCATGCCATTCTACCAATTCTCTTCCACCACTAGTTTTCACGATACATGTACTCACCGAGCATAATGCAATTCAAACGAGATGAGAAACACTGAAACACCTTTAAGAAGTCGATCGGTTCAAGTACTCTTCCCTTAAAAAGGTTCGAAAAATCAGTGTCGTAGTTATACAGAAATACATAATAGAATCATGTCTATAGGTATTTAACTAAAGTCGAATGGAAATTCGTGCATCTTTCCTTAACTTGAAAAAAACACATTCCAGAATTACTCACTCTCTCATCCATCCTAATGCCCAACAACATATTCTTCAGTACTTACTTTACTTTGGTACAATTTCAGAAGTTCTGGCACCTCATTTTGATATCTGATGACAAACTTCTCCAAGAACGCATTTTCGACTAGTTTTAATGCTCCACCCATGCTATTCTTGCTTATTAAGCCCTTTGAAA
This sequence comes from Coptis chinensis, assembly GCF_015680905.1. Classification (NCBI taxonomy): domain Eukaryota; kingdom Viridiplantae; phylum Streptophyta; class Magnoliopsida; order Ranunculales; family Ranunculaceae; genus Coptis; species Coptis chinensis. The sequence goes on from NC_141458.1 coordinate 100,162,807, forward strand.
GAAGAATCTGAAGAACAAAGCTTCTAGGAACATTTCTCTTTTCCATGCTTAGTAATAAAAGGCAATACTACCACTTAAGCCTATGAACTTGCTAAAATATTCCACTTTACCCCATATACTTTTTTTAGAGTGCAAACCACCTTAAACTTGTAGTTAAATTAAATTTTACCTATCCGGCCCATTCCATTTATCCGACACAGTGATGTGGCAGATGATACATGTCTTGTATCATGGTGCTACACGTCATGTATCATCCGCTATGTCATTGTGTCGGATGAAGACAAAAAATACGTAGGCGTAAAATAAGACACATCAGCAATCTGGTGCCTGAAATGGGCCGGATAGGTAAAATGGAATTTCATTACAAGTTTAAGGTGGTTTGGCCTAAAAAAAATATGAGGTAAAGTGGAATATTTTAACAAGTTCATAGGCTTAGACACTACACCAACTATCATTTTGGGATAGGGTGTAGAGCTAGTTGTTCTTCCTAACAACCTACCAAACCAACAAAAATTGATTTACCCTCACATGAGTTGGATTAACTCCCCAAAAGGGAAGTTAGCTCATGATCCTTGGGACAAGGATTTATAAACTAAAAAAACAAAAGAGAGATAGAGAAAGGAAGAAGATAAACAATCAAACTCACTTTGATATATTTATTTTCTAGAAGAAAAAACAAGTGTTTCCTCCATTAAAACTATTACAAGCTTCTTACAAAAACTAAAAACTAACTTATGATTTTTTTTTCACTAAGGAACTAAAATAATGCCATGTGAGGAAAATAAGTCAAGGGAGTAAATGGAGTGTCCCCACCCTTGTCTAATTTCTTCTCCATTTGAGAGAAATCTCATTTCCTCCCACGAATCATCAAACCACATTAATTTATTTTTATCCACCACATTAAAACAAAGTGACACCTTGCCTTTTTTTTCACTATTAACACCTAATCTAATTTATTACATGCAAGGTGTCAACTTTGCACCAATAATTTGTTATTTTTGTCTTGACATGCTCCATGATTGATGACTCATCCAATCTTGTGGCCCCGCATAGTGGGCCCATGTGTAGTCCAGTGGCGGTCCGGTATTTTGGGCAGTTTTACAACTTCCCGCCTATGAGTAGAGTTCATCGCCCTGATTGTCTGAGCAGCTCTCTTGTCGCATTCGAAGTCCTGGTTCGAGAGGTAGGAGCTTTGGAAGTTTGATGCTTCTGTGCGGATTTGGGAGAATTCATATATACGCCGTTCCTCGTGCTTTATTGCAGGTTTAACCAATATTTCCATGTTTACTGCAATACCTGCAAAAGTATGAAAACATATTTATTTCATGATTATTAAACACATAATTAACCAAATTTATGTCTCAATGGGGTTTCATAATACACTTTTGGGTGCTTATCAATAACGATAAGGACGAACATTCACCGGGGAGGAACCGGGGACAAGAGGGATATGATGATCATGGGATCTACTAGGTGGAAGAGTAGTAGGTTCCTTGAAAATTTCATAAAACTGAGAAACAAGGGCAGCAACCTCATGCGGTACTGGAGATGAAACTACAAAATTCGGTGAAGAATCATAAACCAACTGTAACAAAACCCCCTGGCGCTCACGCTGTAACACGCGCTGAAACAATGCACTATCCATATTCATGATCGTAGGAGAATTATCACCAATCAAGGTAAACTCTGTATCACCCACAGTAAATTTCATAACCAAATTTGTAAAATCCCAAGAGATTAATCCCAAAGAGCGTAACCACTGTGCGCCCAAAACCGCATCACAACCACTTATAGGCAAAATAGAGAAATCTGTGGAAAATATGTAATTATGCAACTTTAGAGGAACATCATAACACATGCCAATACTAGTTAAATATCCACCATCAGCTACCATAACACCGAAGTTCTTCCCTTTTGCAACCGAAAGTAACCACCACATCGCTTAGCAATCAAGGGGTGGAAAAATTATGTGCGAACCGAATCGACTAGCACGATGGTGGTCTTTTTTAAGACTACTAGTAATACGCATAGTCTCAGGACGAGTTGAACCCACAAGAGCATGCAAAGAAATTTCAATTGGTGCAGAAACATGTTCTTCAATGTCGACACTTTTAGAGTCAGGTTCCTCAATTTCATCATTAGTTTCAGCATCCAAAAGGGATAATTGTGGCTTCTGACATCGGTGGCCAGGCTTATAAATTTCATCACAATTGAAACATAGGCCCTTCTCACGCCGTTCTTTCTGTTCCGCCCAAGATAATCGTTTAACACCTGGAAGAAAAGAAGATAACTGAGTAGTAGGCTTTGGTGCAGGTGGTAGAGCAAGAGGCCGAGAAGAAGATGGTCGAGAAGCAGACTTTGTTGCATTATGAGTGACGGTTGCAGTAATGGCATCTTCATGACAGAGTGCCAATTCAAAAGCCTCAGTCAAACTTAACGGGCGAAATAAACGAACACCATCCCTTATATCAGCACGAAGACCGGATAAGAAAATACTAACTTGATGGGATTCCAAAGAAATTCGAATCATATTAACAAGGCACTCCAAATTCGCCGATGAATTCCCGAACAGTACCAGTCTGAGAAAGTTTAGCTAGTGAATTGCAAGGGTCTATATGTTGTTGCGAACTAAACCGAGTGCAGATTGCAAGAGAAAATTGCTCCCAAGTTAAAGTACCAAGAGATCGTTTCATTCGACGATACCATGGGATAGCATCCCCTTGAAGGTGAACAGCAGCCAAAGGAACCATCTGTGCAGCAGTAACTTTATTAAGATCTTGATATTGCTCCGCTCGAAACAACCAACCTTCAAGATCCTTGCCATCAAATTTTGGAAAATCAATACGAAGAGTCCAACCTTGAATGATTGGATCACCCCGTTGATGCGTGGGATCTTGATGTTGAGGAAGGTTAACGCCACCTTGTTGTGGAGGTTCAATGGGAAGTGGAGCACGTCTCTCTTTCATGAAATCTCGAATTTCTTGAAGGATGGTGCTATTACTTTGGCGATCCTGTAGCAAATCCCGAATATTTGTCGACATCCCATCTACTCGAGAAGAAAGGTCAGCAAATTGCTCTTCTAAATCTCTGACGGTCTTCTTTTTCTTCTTTTTTTTTTTTTTTTTTTGGAGAGGAATTTAGATGTGGATGGGAAAAGTAGGATTCTTATGGATGATAGCAGTAGAAGATGAACGAGATAATCGCCAAGACCGAACGCTCTGATACCAGATAATAGAATCTAACACCGGAATTGATCCTTTGATTGGGGATCAGCCACCAAAGATCTTTTGATTGGAGATCAACCACCTAAGTTCTTAATTATATTCTCAAAAAGCCTCCTTTCAATTACATAAAGTTGACCTTATATAGGCAAACATCAAAGACTCCTACTAAAATAATAATTGCTAAAATAAGAGATTACTAATTAGAATCCAACTAACAGACCGACTGGTATAGTTTCCTAACATCACATCCATGCGAGAAGACTTCTTTTTTTGAGAGACCCAAACCAACCTGCATCTTTGAGAGCAACCATTCGTTGGTGAGAGAGAAGTTTAAGGACTTTTCGTTTGTTTTGAACGGCTAATAAATTAAATTGCTTAATTAAATGCATTGATGGTGGCGTACAATTGAAATGAAGGCGTGGCTTTGATTTTTTTGATTAACCAACACATGAAATGACCAATTACTCCTAATTAAAGCACTAATCAATAGTTTCATTTAAGGACAATATGGGTACCATATATTTACAAAAGGAGAAAAAGACAAAATTATCCTTGTAAATAGTATTTGGGTGTTTTGATTTAATGATTTATTAAGGGGCATTATGCGTCACAAAAAAAACCCGGATGAATTTAGGAGGCCAAGATCATTATAGGATATACTACTAGTAGAGATTTAAGTGTTTCTGGGTAGTGTGTTAGTACTAAAATTGGCCTATTTCATTCCTTCAAGCATATGGTATGCAGATAGAGAGATCATTGTGCACAATGAATATGATTCGGTTATCGCTTAAACATATGGTATGTTTTGAGTGTTCTATTCCTTGATTGTTGCATTATATTTTGATAGTGAATTGTTATTTAGGACAATAATAACCTAGGTGAGGATGATAAGAATTGTTATTTGGGACAATAATACTTAAAAAAAAAATTAGAAAAACATAAACCTATCAAACAAAGTATATATATATATATATATATATATATATATATATATATATATATATATATATATATTATAAGCAGTGAATCATTAGCTATCAATATACATATATTATTTATTCAAGTGGACTTTAGGTTTTTGAGTCATTAGCTATCTATGTAGCAAGTCTGGCCATAAGCCAGGCCAATTGGCTAGTTCAATAGAAAAAACTTGGAAAAATAGAGTTAACATTTTGATTAAAACATGAGCACATATTCTGACACATACAACACTTTTAGAAAATGTAATAACTAAATATGTGAGAAAGAAAATAAAAGAAAAAAATACATTCAACAAGAGCATCTTCTATGTTTCATAATATCTATTATAACAAAATATAGTTATTGTCTCAATATATGACCAAAAAATCAGGTTGTCATCGTTGGCAGAATTGGCATGATGTGTGGATTTGGTTTTCTGTCATAAAAATCTGTCACTCAAGTGCCTGTAACAAAAACGAACTATATATTAGAAATCAATGATACAACACTCAAAACCTCCAAACTATATTGAAAATGAACCTTTTTCTTAATTACTTTAACAATTGGTTTATTGATGGTTTTTTGTATAAACCAAACCTTTTCTAGCAGAAATCTAGCAAAAAATAGAAATTGTCGAGCTGAAAAACACTAAGTTCTCATCTTCTAACTTGGATTCTGCTTACGCCTTCAAAAATCTCTCATCGAATTAGACCAAAAATATATGTATTAAGAAAGTTATAGCTATGATTCAATAAAATATTCTAGCTATAATTTTAACTATAACAAACCAAAAACTAAACGATACATAATTTCAAAGGATGTAATGGAGCAGCAGATGGACTTGCTAGCAATGCTATATGTACTCATCACTGATCACACATGGTGGTGCACAATGGAAGACTTTATATATAGCTCGTAAGATATCTAGAGATTTGTAAGGATATAGATAGATACATAACAAATAGATTCCCATGTGTAAAAGAATCTACATAATCTATAAAAAAAAATGTACACAAAACAATATCTACTGAATTTACTTGAAAGAGCAGCAGTTTTCACACATTTCATTCATCACCAAACACATTAGTTTTAATCGTAACAGTACATCAAAGAGCTTGAACATGAAATACCTTAATGAACCTGAATGATTGGATTGAAGGGAGCCTAATCGGAAAGAGCGATAAACAAACAAAAAAAATTCCACAAAATTAAAGTTAGTATAAATACTTCATATCTAAATGAAAATTACTATTACTGCAATATAAGCATTTGAAATATATATTAGAAATATCAAACAACACATATTACTCAGGACATTAACATTGTGGTCTTGCATTGTGGCCGCTAGCAAATGATTCGATCACCGCACACCCACGCTTAATGTTAAAGGAAAGATAGCTTAACAAAATAAGGTGACAATCCAAAATAAGAATTAAGGGTGGATGCCCAATGTTTAGAGACAAAAAATGGTATGAGATGATGTTATACTTGAGGCCCAGAGAAATAAACACGCGTTTTTTAGGAACATGGAATCCAAGTGATATTAACAAAAAATGTGCCAAAAGGGATTTACAACTAAACAGATAATGTTTACAACAAACTAATTTACAACTAAAAGGATTTACAACTAATAAGAAAATCTCAGATAATTGCAACCATAGTACAAAATATCCCGATATATTGCGATATTTGGGGATATCTATCCAGATTTTAGAGAAAGATATATAAATATCACCATATGTTCAGAGATATATACAACTGCAAATATCAGTAATATTTCAACGATATTTGTGATATTTGGCGATATTTGGTGTATATGACAATTTTATTTAATATTTATCATTATATTTCAAATAAATATAAATAATGTATCATGATATATCAAGAAATATCCATAATATCCACGATATTTGTCGATATTTTAGAAATATCCACGATATTTGCATGTGAAACAATGTCAAATATCCCTAAAGAGGGGGATATATCCAAGATACATATCCAAAAATTGAATATCGATAAATATCCATATCTTGATATTTTGTACTATGATTGCAACTATAGTATGTAACCATTATCAAACAATTTCAAACAGTCAAAGTCAAGACTCTTGGGAAAGCAAATATCAAGTGATTGCTTGAGCACTATGGTATATCAATGTACATAGTCATATGCATGTGCTGGCTTCAAGTACTAACATGTCTAACACCATACGTTCAAAGGTCCTAAAGCAAAGACAGTGATGAGTAATAAAAATCTAAAATAATATCTTATGTCAAAATCATTAAAATCGGAAGTTCAAAATCATAGATCATCAAAGATTTACCAAAACAAAAGGGAACATACTGAATTTTATAGTTGTGCATATTTCTTGCCTACAATAATTTGAATTTGAGTAGATCGATTTATGCAAGTACCAAAATTAGTAGGAACGAAGAAGAAAAATTTACGTGAAATACCAAAATAAGTAGGAAGAAGAACATATAAGTGCCTAACAATAATTCTCTAAAAAATTCTCTAGAAAGGATACATATATATTAAGTAGAGAAAAGATAGTGGTAATACTCATGATGACATGGTACTTGCCGAATTTGAAAGCTGGCCTTTGTTATTGTAGTTTGTGTTTGAGTTAAATGTTCGTGTTAGGGAGGCTAATACTTGGAGGAATATGCCACATTAACCTAGCTGATTTTTCAATGGAGTATATATATGGGACTTCTAGAAAACTAATCCAACCAATTAAGTAGTCAACAGATTCATTAGAAAAGTAAAATACTGATAAAATTATGTCAACTGTACCTCCAATTTGTTTTTTTTACTTTTGTAAAATTAAATATATAGAGACATAGAGTTCTACTGGAACTAAACCAGCTATAAAGCTACATGATAAAATGGGTAGTAGAAATTTCAATGCATGTTCACTCTAGAACACTAATACAAATAAATTTAGAAAATTGAACATAGTGTCACAACACTAGTCTAGCTAAAATTGCTATTCAACTATGTGCTCTGCTCAGTCTCAGTGTGGCTGAGCTCCTTTCCTCTCTCCATCCTTACCCGCTTTTTAAAAAAAATTAATAATGTTAGAATCTAGTATGCAACCGAGACAATTCCCAAAATAGTAAACTACAATTCTTTCAATTACACAGGATTAAACAAAGAGAACTGAAAAAAAAAGTATTTGAAGATCAAAGAACCACAAAGAGAGTACCCGTTATCTCCACCATTTGAAGAAGGTTATTGAAGAAGTATTAAAAGAGTTTAGGAGTGATTTTTTTTTTTGGCGTGAAGAAAAGGAAATATAGGGGTTTTTTTTTACCTTAAACTAATGATTGCGTCTGGAGATCCTTGTGCTTGAACGTGCAAGGACGAGAAGAAGGAACGTGCCACCAAGGTGTTAGCTTACTGGTTAGGAAAAAGAAAGGGTTGGCGAACTCGTGAGGAAGAGGAAAAAGTGAAAGAAAGAAAGGGTTTTCCACTTTTCCTTTTGGCCAACTTTTTCTTTTTTATTTACAGTTTTTCTTTTGGGAATTTTTAATAAGTGGGACTCTTAAAAGAAAGTGGTTCATGGCCATAGGATCTCCCAAAACTATTTTCTCCCTGACCGCTTGATATAAACAGGCGAACTTTTTCTTTTTTATTTACAATTTTTCTTTTGGGAATTTTTAATAAGTGGGACTCTTAAAAGAAAGTGGTTCATAGCCGTAGGATCTCCCAAAACTATTTTCTCCCTGACCGCTTGATACAAACACATAAAAAACCAAGCTACTTTATTATATAGATTTGAGCGAGCGGTTTTTTTTTAAAGAAAATAGTGTATATGTTAGACACAATTGGGTGGAAATGTACAGATCGTGTGGATATCATTGAAACTTTTGAGCTATATATATATACCATGGTTTATACTATGCCCCCACAACTTCACCCACAAGACGAACTAGAACCTAATTTTTTGTGGATATGTCTAACAAACTATGAAGATCATCTCCACAAAATTTTAACTCATTTGATAGTGTTTAACAATATCAAAAGATGATTGCAAAATCGAAAAATCTAGGCCATTAAAAAAAAATCAAAGTTGTCAACAAAATTTAAATAGGTTAGAGGTTTCCAAATGAGCCAAATTTTTGTGGAGTATCTATCCATAGTTAGTATATCATATCTACAAAATATTAGCTTTTAACTCATCTTGTAAAGGGGCGTGGTATAAACCATGGTATAAAAAAACTATGGTAAACGAATCCCTCCCCATCTTGAAATATCGTTTTTTCATCTTGATCTGATTAATTTTGATCCAACTGCCGATATTCTGCTGTTTGGATGTTGTTTGAAATTCTACTGTCTATCTAGTCGGCCCGTATATATAGACAGTAGAATTTCAGACAACATCCAAACAGCAGAATATCGGCAGTTGGATCAAAATTAATCAGATCAAGATGAAAAAACGATATTTCAAGATTTGCTTCACAAAATAGGATATTTCACCTCACAAAATTCTTTTTACGAAGGGTTTGGGTTCCTCTGACTCGCTCTTCCTCTCTCCAAAATCATCTCGCTCACACTTCATGCTTGATTCTTAATTTATCTGGTAAGAATTTATCGTTTTTAGTTCGATCTTGTGACACACTATTTCTGCTTCTTGTTATTTGTTTTTTTTCAACTGTATTTGTTATATGCATTTGATGTAGATCTACATTATATTCAGATGGTTTAGTTTATAATCGATGTAGATCTGGCTTGTTTTGATTTTGTATTCGTCATCTCCGCATTGCATTTGTTTATGGTGTAAATTGTTTTTTAAGCTCGTTCTAGTATAAATCTCACGTAGATCTGGCTATGATGATGATGATGATGATTCTTCAATCAGTAGCGTCTTCGAATTATTTTGTTATTCAGCCGATTGAAAACACTTACTCTTGTGTGCTTAAATTCCTAGTTGAATCACCTTATTATTGTTGCAAAGATGTTTGTATGAAGTTCTAATACTTCAAAGTTCAAACCGTTCCATGAGCCTGTATGTAGTTCTTAGAGAATAACAATATTGTTTAGTTGTGTGATCTTTAGGATGATGAAGTGAGATGGATATACAGTTTCCTTTCTTACTAGTGAACTTCAATAACAGTATAAAGCTAGCTGTATTTTTCCAATTAATAGGAATTTCATGGTAGCTCTAGAAGATGAGACTTGAAAGGCAATTGACACTGTATATGTTGAATTTGCAGTTTGTCCCACTACTCTGAAAAGGACATGCAGACAACATGGGATATCAAGATGGCCGTCTCACAAGATAAAAAAAGTTAACCGGTCATTAAGGAAGATACAAACTGTTATTGATTCTGTGCAAGAAGTAGAAGCAGGATTGAAGTTTGATTCTATCACTAGATGTCTCACAATGGTCCAGCCCACCATGTGAACAACATGTCTCATCAGAAGCGTTTCTGATTGAAACTGAACGAACACTAGACCCACCAAACTCGAGTAGCATTTCTGATTGTTCACTTAGTTTGCAGGTCTTTAGTGTTCGTATGCACCACCAAATGTGCTAAACTTAATGTCAGGAGATGCATTCTTATTTAATATAGATCGTGCTTGTTCATATTGTAAAATTGTGTACTTTTCCTGCTTTATAATTTGATAAACAGGGGTGCTTCACGGCCTTTGTAGTTGTTTCGCGTACCAATAAAGATGCAAATCAGGATAAAATAAAATGGCAGCAAAGTTCTAATCATCCCATCTGGAAGTCCTAAATAATCATCACTTATTCAATTATTCTAGTTCCAGTTGTCCTTGAAATTTTAAAAGTAAACAAGCAAAGTGTTCACGTGCAATTCAGTCTGGAGGAGCTCAAGTAACTTGATTACATTACTTGTAACTTAGCAGAAGAATCTGTGAAAGACTTAAATCTTAATAATCATGAATCCTGCAAACAACAAAAAAATTGGTAAAACAAAATACAGAGTTACGGACACAAAGCTTAGGTAACGGCATGCACCAGATGCGTTTAAAACTTAAGTATATTACACATTCGTACATGTATTGATCGCTCCAAGTAAGTTAGTGGAGATATAAGCTTTCACTGTATCATTTACATTACAATACTTGGCCTTAACAAGGCTCCGTCCCAAACTTCACAGAAATTCCCATAATGAATAGCTCCTGACAGAGAAGCTTCACCTCATAAGGTACATTGACCTTCACAACATGCTCGGCAGAATCACAGAACCTGCAGAATGGTCTTCTAATCTTGCCTCCACAAGCAACCGATCTTTGAATGACATTTGAAATATGCAAGCATTTTCCACAAATATGCATATGGGAGAAGTCACTAAGAGTGAATAGGCGTTCATGCAAGTTGGCAGCAGCTCCAGGGGCAAGAAGACAGTCACGCTCCATCTCACCGAACTTGACGCCACCAATAAACTGTCAAACCCTGTAATTTGGATTGTTTCTCGTGTACTTAGTAGCATGCCATCCTGAAGAAAAAACAATTATTCCCCAACATCCATGTATATGCAGCGGAAGAGCTCTAAATAGAATCCAGCAAGCAAAGAAATGCGTATACCACAGACTTAAGTCAATTATTGGTTAAAAATGATCATACAAACTCAAGGATGTATTAGCATTTAGCACATAAAGTGCAATCACAAGCATGTTAGCCACAATTACTTTTATCCAAAGTTTGTCCCCATGAGCTCCAAAACTTAGTTAGAAGGGTGTTACTGATCTGACAATTATTAAGTACAAAGTTAAAGGTCCCTCGACGTTCTTGAGGGATTAAACTCAGATCATTTTCAAGGTGTCTCCTAAAAGACAAGATACCAGGTCAACTACCCTAGTAGCATTGAAAAGTTTTGCAGCAAAAAAGTGAAAACTCAAAGATTGTTGTAGTACATCATTTAGTAGTAATAGTACCCAATAATATGTTCATCTAAATCAAAGTACTCGTGTCTCATGATATCTAAAAGTTTTTTCCCATATGCAAAACAATCCCATGCTCGACATATCGTGGGCTAAATAAAATAAGCAAGCAAAAGTATTCAACAAATCATTCACAAACTTTTTTAGGATACACAAAGTCAAACCCAATCAGTCAAATAACACATGAACGAGCTTAAGAATAATGGGGGTTCAGCTATACCAATTTTGTTCTGAACTCCATTGTCTAACTTTATTGCCTTCTTCTCCACCTCACAAGCTCAAGTTACTAAGCAGTTGAGTACAGAGGCATGTCTAGAAAACTTCAGTGGACACATTACTAGTTGGAATCCTATGACGTTTTGTTACATAATATAATCTGATGGAAACTATCCAACTTTACCTTTGCATTCCCCTTCAGACCATCCCGATGGAGCCACCTAAAAAAGATCAAGTTTCATGACATTAAACAAGAATCCTGGAACTCAATTCGCAAACACTATGCATACAAAGAGAGCACATAACAAGAGAAATGGTCACTATTAATCTCCTGGCGTTATAAACTATGATAGAAGCTATGAGTCTATGACTTTCATGAATGAATATACAGACATCGAAAAGTAGAACAACCTTATCTTTCTCCTAAGACTCAGTAGTAGGATTTCCATAGCGCCCATATTCCAAACTTCATAACGCCCCATCGTTCTGGTAAAGTTCCATTGTTCTTTGCTCTGCAACGAAGGAACCAACAATTCAAATACTACCTGTAAAGGCGTGATTCAGCTTTCCTTTACAAATACAGTTGGATGGGAACTGGAAAGGGTTATTATTGGGACCGAGTTCGGCTTAGGAGCGAACTGCCTACGTATCTTGCTCTTGATTCGTGAGGGAGACAAGAATCAGGTCTGGCGTAGTTCATAGGAGGGGTATTTATAGATGTTGAGAATGAATCCTCGCCCACCACATGTAAAGTGTATCACCTGCGTGGGGTCTCGATTAAGGAGGCGTGCAAGACCTGTCTTTATAGGTCTGCTGTGATGATGGGGATTAGTAGTCTGGGCAAGTAGCTTGCGGCAGCGGTCAATAGCTGGTGGCAGTGATTAGTAGCTTGTGGCAGTGGTTTGTGAAAGCACACCTTCGGTAATGATTGCATATGGATAAGAGATGATGTCATAAGTTGAGGCGTTTTGCGTGAGATCGTCTGTTCGACCTGCGTTATCCTGGAGTGAGCTGAAGTAGACCACCAACATAAGGCGAGTTGCTTATGAAGTGAGCTTTGAGGACGTTGACATGAGATCGGTATGGTATTTCTGTTTATGTTGGACACGTGTCTAATATTCATTAGATGTGAATATTACTCCCTCACACAAGTAGACCACCTACATAAGGCGAGTTGCTTATGAAGTGAGCTTTGAGAACGTTGACATGAGATCGATTGTGGTATTTCTGTTTATGCTGGACACGTGTCTAATATTCATTAGATGTGAATATTACTCCCTCACACTACCCACGGCATCGTTTGCAACTTGACAGGAAGAGCACAAGCCAGTAGACCACTTTGATTTTGTGTTGGAGGTGTTGAATCTGGAGGTGTTGGGTTTGGATTCGGAGAAAATCGGAGAGAGGAATAGTAGAGAGAAAACCCTTCGTAAGTTTATGGATATATGTTGGTGTTTGATTTCGATATTTAGTGTTTTGATCAGATTTAGATTTAGATGATCCAACGGCCGAAATTTTGCTATTGGTATGTTGTCCGAAATATTGCTGTCTACCTAGCCGGCCTGATATATATATATAGTAGTGCTCTCATCCGGACTCCCTTAACAAAATAAAATCAAGACCTATTAAAATTCATGTGAGCACTCCTACTTTTCTCTCGGTTTCCAATTCTCTCTCTTTTTATTCTCTCTCCTCTAATCATTAACTACTCCTACATTCTCTCTCTTTAGTACATTCTCTCTCCAGCAATTATTTCATTTCCGAATTCGTCTACCCCGGGGATATCCTCATAGGGACGGCATCCGATACTGTTGGATCCGAGATCTAACGATCCGAAAATCAAAAACAAATTCACATTCTCTCTCTTCCTTTTTGTTTTTGATTTTCGGACCGTTGGATCTCGGATCCAACGGTATCGGCACACTCATCCCTATGAGGATATCCTCGGAGTAGCCTAGGTCTTTCCTATAACATATATAATAAAGACTCCTACTTGTTTCTCTCTCTTAGCGTGTGGTTACCTTTTTCTTCACATATACCAATATACCACTTTTAGCTATTTTCTCACACTTTACAAACAATCTCACGCAATCTCACCCTCTTCATTTTTTTTTAAACTTAATAATCTCTAATAATTTCTCTTTATTTACCCTATTCAGTTCTCCACCTAATTAATAATCTTGTTTTTGCTGAGAATTATATTGAGTATTATTTATGAGAATGGGTGTGGATTCTGAACAATTGAATTTGGAAGAACAATCTGAGAATTTGTTTTTCATGCCTCAAGTAAAAGATGATTGTAAACCGAAAATTGACCAAGAGTTTCAATGTCTAGATGAATTTTATAATAATTATGCAAAGGAGGCTGGCTTCAGTATACGGAGTAATTCTACTAAGAAGAACAAAGAAAGCAAAACCACCCGGAAAGAGTATTGTTGCTTCAAAGAAGGTAAACCCAACCAAAAAGATGTGGGAGAAAAGAAAAGGCGTAGTGGGATAGTACGTGAATGTTACAAAGCAAAGTTGTTAGTTGTAAAAAGCAAATTGGGATCAAATTACAGAGTCAGCCAATTTATCAAAGGTCACAGTCATTCTCTTTCAACCCCCCATAAGGTATATTTATTGAGATCTCATCGTGGCATATCTGATGCAAAAATCATTATCTCAACTTCTTTCATCAGCCAATATACCTATAAACCAGCAAATTAGCATTCTTTCAATGGAAACGGGTGGAATACAAAATATTGGTTGTACAAAAAAGACATTAGAAACCTTGTTAGAGATTTGAAGAAATCGGTAGGTGGGCATGATGCGGAGTTATTAATGGAGTACTTTATATCTGAGAAATAAAAAAATCCATTATTTGCTTTCAAAATAGAAACAGACGATGAAAATAGATTGACCCGCTGTTTTTGGGCTAATGCAACGTTGATAAAGGCGTACAAGCTTTTTGGTGATGTGGCTGTGTTTGATACTACCTACTAGACCAATAAATATGAAATGATCTTTGCACCATTCACAGGGTTAAATAACCATGGTCAGACTATAATGTTTGGTTGTGCATTCTTGAGTGACGAGACAGCAAGTTCATTTGCTTGGCTATTTGAAAGCTGGATGGAAATAATGTCAGTTGGTCCACCGAAATTATTATCACCGATCAAGACCCTGCAATGTCAACGGCTATTGCTCATGTTCTGTCGAATACATATCATAGATACTGCATTTGGCACATTCTTAGCAAGTTTTTGAAAAGTTGGATGCAATCATTTATAGAGATCACTTTATTGAGTTTCAAAGATGTATCTGGGATTCAGAAACCGTGAAAGAGTTTGAGGTAGGTTAAAAGATATATTACAAAAAAGTAAGTTAAAAGATAATACTTGGTTAGCTGCGTTGTATGATATTCGTTCGGAATGGGTTCCTTCATTTGTGAAACATATTTTCTCAGCTGGTATGTCAAGTAGTCAAAGAGCAGAAAGTGGGCATGCATTTTTCAAGAGATATATCTCCAAAGACAATTCGTTAAATGAATTTGTGACTCGGTTTAATCGGGCACTTGAATACCAACGTCACAAAGAACTGGAAGCTGACCACGTTGATAACAATGAACGTCCGGTGATGAAGACACCGATCTCCATGGAGAAGCAGATGTCTGAAATATATACCCTGTCTATTTTTCTTCGATTTCAGATTGAGTTATGGCAGAGTTTGGAGTACTTGATTGAAACTTCAATAGATAATGAAGAGCAGATTGTTTACATGGTGAAAAGGGCAAGTGCAATAAACTCTAGAGCTCGTAAGGTTGTTTATGAGAAGGCCTTAAATTTTGCAAGTTATAGCTATAAGAAATTTGAATTTGAAGGAATTCCTTGCAGACACATTTTGGCTTATTTGAGAGCCAGTCAAATTGTTTATTTGCCAGCTTATATATACTGAGCAGATGGAGAAAAGATGCAAAGCTGGAAATAATTATAGAAGATGGCGAGAAAATTGTGAAAGAAAATAGCGACAATTTTGTGCTATTGCGGAATAGAAAATTATATCATCTTACTTCAAGGGTAATCGATGATGTTGTAGCTTATGAAGAGACAAGTGAAATTTACGAGCAACATATGAAATTGGTTCATGAAAAGATTAAGGAAGTGATCGCTAATAGAGGGGCTGGAGTCACTCCGAAGGAAAAAATATCTCGGCAGTGGACTTTGAATGAACCAAATATGGTTAGGGCCAAGGGATGTGGGAAACATAGATTACAAAAGGGAAAAAGAAAAAGCAATAGTTTCTGCTAGGCGTTGTAATGGATGTGGACTTAGTGGACAATCACATGACAAAAGAAATTATCCTATGTTAACAGGTAATGTTCGATTATTTAATTCATGTGTTTTTCCCTTTTTTTTTTTGTTATACTGATATATACTGGTGGAAATTATAGGTTCAACGGATGGTGGTAACTCGGCAAATGACAAGTGAGAATGGAATTGGAGATGAAGTTGTTTTTTAAAGGAGCATGCGTGTCAGACTATACATGTGTTATGAAGTGTTAAAACTGAAGTTGTGAGAAATGGAGCTGGTAATAGTAGTGAAGTTAGAGAAATAAAGTTGGTTGGAGTGTAGGACCGTAGGGAGAAGTACAGTGAGAATTTGGGTTGGTATAAAGTGAGAGATTGCATGCTATGTTATTTTTCTACATACTATGAATTTCTTGTGAATGTTATTACTTTTAGTAGTAAAGAACTAATTCCAATGCATTTGTACATTGCTTTTGGTTTAGCCTATGTAATTAATTAATTTAGTCAACACTAGCAAAGAGAAAGAGGGAGAGAATATGAGTGAATCAGTATTCCGGAAGAAAAAGGTAACCACATGCTAAGAGAGAGAAACAAGTAGGAGTCTTTATTATGTTTTAGGAAATCTACTATCTATATACTAAAGCAGAAACCTTTAAAGGAAGATTTTCTCTCTCTTATGTGGCACTCTAATATGGGAGTTAGCCTTTTCTCTATCTTATGTGACACTTTAATATGAAAGATAGTATTTTCTAATAACCTATAATCTCACGTACATTGAACCTCTTTGGATAGTTTGAGTGTATTTCTAATTCGTATATATTTGATCAATTAAAAAAAAATTGCTAAAAAATAGGTGATTTGTAGAAAGTAATTTCCTATTACAAATCAAACACTTTTAGTGTCCCAATTATTATATATTTGATCAAATAAAAAAAAATTGGTAAAAAAATAGGTGATTTATAAAAACTAATTCCCTATTACAAATCATACAATTTTAGTGTCTATGATAAAGCACCGACTTATTTCGAATATATCCTTAATACGGCCTCAAAACATAGTTAAAAACAATTATACAAAATATAACATCACAAAATATATAATAGAAAATGAAAAAAAAAAAAAACGGCAAAGCAATAATGACAAATATTTTAAAATATATATAATACTGATTGAAACTAACGTAAAAAAACAATTAATGTGGAACCGAAAACTGGATGCAAATGCATCGAACTAATCTCAAATAATATTTAATGGGAAATCGGAAACTGGATGCAAATGCAAGCATTAAACTAATCTTAAAAAGTAATTAATAGAAAATCAGAATATGGATAGAATTGCATTAAACTAACCTCAAAGAATAATTAACGGAAAATTAAAACTTGGATGCAAATATATCAAACTAACATAAAAAATAATAATTGTCGGAAAATCAGAAACTGGATGCAAATGCATTGAGCTAACCCTCAAAGATTAAATTAACGGAAAATCAGAAACTGGATGCAACTGCATTGAACTAACCTCAAAGAAAAATTAATTATAAATTGGAAACATAATGCAAATGTGTGGAACTAATCTTAAAAAAATAATTAACAGGAAATCGGAAACCGGATGCAACTGTACTGAACTAATCTCAAAAAATAAACTGGATGCAAAACCTCAAGAAATAATTAACGGGAAATCGGAAACTGAATGCAAACTCATTGAACTAACCTCAAACAATAATTAACGGGAAATCGGAAACTAGATGAAAATACAACTTTATCAAATAATAAACGAGAAATCAGAAACTGGATGCAAATGCATTAAACTAATCTCACAGAATAATTAACTGGAAATCAGAAACTGGATGCAAATACATTGAACTGACCTCAAATAATATAACAATTAACAACAAGAAATTGGAAATTGGATGCAAATGTATTGAACTAACGAAAAGAATAATTAACAAGAAATCAGAAACTGGATGCAACTGCATTGAACTAATCTCAAAAAATAAATAACGGGAATTGGAAATTGGATGCAATTGCATTGAACTAACCTCAAAATATAAATAATGGAAATTCAGAAACTAAATGCAAATATATTGAACAAACCTCAAAACATAGTGGGTTATATGTTGTGGGAATGTCTCGATAAGTATAGTTTTGCATTTAAAATGGTATTTATCTTATCTCTTTCCATATGATTGGGAACTCCTTGCTATTCAAGTAGCTTCAATATATATGAAATTTGCCTTATTAGGCAACCTCACAAAACTTCAATCAAACTTCTATTATTAAACAACAAAATGAAGTTGAAGGGTTTTATCAATGGTGAGTTCTTTTTTTTTAATGGAGAGTGAGGTTTTCACGTTATAAAAAATTTGGTTGAATGATCAATATAATATTAATATATAATAGTTCTGCATATTTGCAAATAATTTTTAGAATAATTAATATAACAACACCCGTTCGTAGATAATCTTTGAAGATTCCACATAGTGAGTCATGCATAATTTAAATAATAATTAACGGGAAATCGGGAACTGGATAATCTTCGGTGATCCCACATAGTAAATTAAGCATAATTTACTTTTTATGTCATGTTTGTAAGGACACTACAGATGGATCATTAGAAGTTGGTATTATACACCACATTGGATAATTATAAGGAAATCGGAAACTGGATTCAAATACATAACTGAGCTCAAAGGGTAATTAACGGAAAATCGGAAACTTTATGCAAACTGCATTAAACTAACGACATAGAGTAACTAATGAGAAATTAGAAATTGGATGCAAATCCTTGAAAAATATTTAATGAAAAATCAGAAACGGTATGCAAATACATCAAAAAAACCTCAAATAATAATTAATGGGAAACATGAAACTGGATGCAAATGCATTGAACTTAACTCAAAAAATAATTAACATAAAATAAAAAACCGAATGCAACTGCATTGAACTAACCTCATAGAATAATTGGTGGGAAATCGGAAACTAAATGCAAATGCATTGAAATAACCTCAAAGAATAGTTAATGGAAAATCATAAACCGGATATAATTGTATCGAACTAACCTAAAAACATAAATAATCAAAAACTAGATGCAGATGTATTGAACTAACCTTAAAGAGTTATTAATGGGAAATCGGAAACTGGATCCAAATATAATGAACTAATCTCAAAGACTAATTAACGAAACATTAAAAAATGGATGAAACTGCACTGAGCTAACCTAAATGAATAATTAATGGGAAATTATAAATTTGATGTAACTGCACTGAACTAACCTAAATGAATAATTAATGGAAAATTATAAATTTGATGTAACTGTATTGAACTAACCTCAAAAAATAATTAACGGGAAATCGAAAACTTGATGCAAATGCATTGAACTAACCTCAAAGAGCAATTAACATAAAATCGGAAATTGGATCCAACTGCATTGAACTAACCTCAAAGAATAATTAACGAAAAACTAAAAACTGGATGCAACTGCATTAAACTAAAATAAGATATTAACTAACGGGAAATTAGAAATTGGATGCAAATATATTGAAATAACCTCAAAAAATAGTTAACTAGAAATCGGAAGTCAGATGTAACAGCATCGCACTGACCTCAAAGCATAAATGTCCACTTTTTCAGCCTTCTCACATGAGTAATTGCGAGTAATTAGAAACCCAAAACAAAAGTGAGTTTATAAAAATAGACTCTTATATGTATGCAAATTGTATAGAAATTGTAAACTATCGAACTAACCTAGAAAAACAATTAACGGGAAATCAGAAACTGGATGCAGATGTATTGAACTAACCTCAAAGAGTAATTAACGGGAGATTGGAATCTGGATGCAAATGCAATGAACTAATCTCAAAGACTAATTAACGAAACATCGAAAACTGGATGCAACTGTACTGAATTAACTTTAATGAATAAATAACGGGAAATCATAAAGTGGATGCAGTTGTACTGAACTAACCTCAAATAATAATTAACGGGAAATCGGAAACTTGATGAAACTGCATTGACTAATCTCAAAGAATAATTAATGAGAAATTGGAAACTGGATGCAACGTAATACATTAAACTAACCTTAAAGAATAATTAATGAAAAATCAGAAACTTTATGCAAATGCATTGAACTAATAACCCTAAAACATATTTGTATTATATGTAGGGGGAATAAATGTCTCGACAAATATAGTTTTGCATTTCAAGTAGTGTTTATTATAATTCTTTTATTGTGATTGGAAATGTCTTGCTATTCAAGTAGCTTCAATATTATCTTCGCCACATTAGGCATTCTCACAAAACTTCAATCAAACTTCTATTATTAAACCTAACAATAAAAAGAAGTCAATGAGTTTTATCAAGATTTGATGCTTCCATTTTATAGAGAGTGGTGCAAGAAATTTAAATGAGTAATTAATATAATTTTTATATCTCATAGCTATGCATAGTTGCTAATATTTTTTAGAATAATTTAATATAACGACACCCATTTGTAGGAGACGTTCATGTGATAAATCCTTTCAACTGGGAGTAGTTCTTTGAGGATATGGAAACAATCAATCTATTTTTGTGATTTGTACACATTAGTACGTAAGTCGAACGGTGATGATTTACTGCTAAATCACCATAAATCTAATAAAACTATTATACAAACTAAATCGAGTTTAAAATAATTTCATTTGAAAATTACAGATTAATATTCTAAACCACAAAGTGAAGAGGCTATCTCAATTTGATCCCTTAGTTTCCAAGTACTTATGCACTATAATCGTTGGTCATTAACGTATTTAGGTTTATTTTCAATAAAAATATATTTTTATTCGAAAATTTGTGTGAGACATTTTGTAAAGCCTTTTCAGCACACAAAATATTTAATAGGTCCCGGGCGTATGCCCAGGTCCAAAATCTAGTAATTACTGAAGAGATAATATACTAAAAGAGAGAGAATGTAGGAGTAGTTAATGATTAGAAGAGATAGAATTGGAAACCGAGAGAAAAGTGGGAGTGCTCACGTGAATTTTAATAGGTCCTGACTTTATTTTGTTAAAGGAGTCCAGATGAGAGCACTAATATATATAAGGAGGGATCCGTTTACCATGGTTTTTTATACTATGATTTATACCATGCCCATTTACAAGATGAGTTAAAAGCTAATATTTTGTGGATATGATCTACTAACTATTCTATTGAGGTATTTCCACTAATGGAAGAAGAGGAACCTGCAAAAGCGCCCTTTGTTCTTTCAAACAAAGAGAGGGAGTGACTCTGTATGAGACTGCAAGTATAAGCTCATAGCTCACCGAGTTAAGTTAAGTTAAAGGTAACTAGGAAAATTACAAACAATCGTATGAATTAGCTTTTATTGTTATTATTTGTCTACAAGTTTTATTGTTTGTTATACTATTATCTCGGGGTATTTATGAATTAATACATTGTTTTTACTTTATTCTCACATAATGGTTTTTCGCATATACAGTCCTTCTCTTAAAAAATAGCTACTTAAGTTAACTTTAAAATAAGTACGTAAGTAAAATTTTACCTACAAAATAAATTTAAAATTTTTTTTTTTTGTTGATATGATATACTCAATATTAAAATCATCTCTACAAAATATCAACTCATTTGGAAATCTCTAACATTGGCAAAAAATAATTACAAAAACTCAACATTTCTGGACCGTTAGATTTCTTTTTAAAGATGACAACAGTTTTTATCTATGTTAGAGGTTTCCAAATGAGCTGAAATTTTGGGAAGATAATTATTATGATGAATGCTTCATAACTACAAAAAAAAATAGGTTTGAATTCATTTTTTAGGTGAAGTTTTACGTACGTACTTATTTTACATTAAGTTAAGTAGCTACTTTTTAGAGAATTACTATATATATATATATATATATATATATATATATGGCCGGCTCCTAAAAAGGCCTTAAATAAGTACCAAATCTAAAACAGCTACAACTTCACCTACAAAATAATTTATAACTTAATATTTTATGCATATGATCTACTAAACATGTCATAAAGAACATCTCTACAAAAATTCAAATCGTTTGACAATTTTTAACATTGGCAAAAGATGATTGCAAAAACTAGACATTTCTAGACCTTTATATATATTTTCAAAAGTGGAAAACAATTTTATCTAAGTTAGAGGATATCAAACGAGTTGAATTTTTGTAGAGATGTTCTTTATGGTTAATAGATCATATGCACAAAAGATTAGGTTTTAAATCATTTTATAGGTGAAGTTGTGGATGTTTTAGATTTGATACTTATTTAAGGTCCTTTTAGAAACCGGGCTGTATATATATATATATATTATATTATTTTATTTTATTTTTGTAACAGTTTTCTAGATTGAATACGTGTGTAGCATCAGGTTTAAGGCTAGAATAGGGGTAAGGTATGAAGTTGTCTCGGTAGACTACCTGGGCAGTAGCATCAATGTTGAGCCACCATGTATGAACTTTGCTCAAAAAACAATGAAATTGAGGCACATGAGACTGTGATCTGGACCCCAAATCCGAATTGTAAAGACTGCCTAATGCCTATGCTGCTTTTGTGCCTCTATGAAAAAATTGATTGCACAGGATCTTGGGTCGCTTGATCGATCACTTCAAATTTGATTGGATTAGGGGGAATCATTCACTCCTTTTTATGGCTTATTAATTGGATCTTCAAGTAAGCAACGATTATAAGAATCTTAGGAACTGTTTTCTATTCCTTAAATTGGTCATCCATTATTAAAATTGATGAAGTGAAGTTGTATATATAAGCTTTTTGAGAATAAGTTGCAAAGAAGAAATAGTTAGGGACTAGGAAAAGAACAATTTGAACCTGCACCGAAAGGTATAAAAAGAAAAGGGACCTTATATTGCTTAATTGTACTTCTCATTTGTTTTATATCTTGCTTTTGAATCTTATATTGTTTTTACTTAGGTTTTCTCTATTGGATTGCTTTGTTAAATGGTTCGTAGTTGAAGTTTGAACTTTGAACACTTTTGATACTTCCATTGCTTATAGCCTTATATACACATTGTAAAGTGTTGCTTGGTTGTTTGCAGATTGATTAATTAAACATACCTAAAACCAAAATTTAGCACTATCAATACTAAGGTTGATGCTCTTTAGATCTGGAAAAGCATCTCTACTCATTGTATGAATTTTGTCCGTCCTACTTCATGCAATTTAGGGATGAAATTGGTTTTGGTTAATTGATTTTGTTTTATATATATTTTTGCATTTATACAAGTTATGCAAGCTTCATATAAGTTATGCCATCTCTAAAAATTTGATTTTTTTTTTGTCAACAATGGTATATCCAAGAAATAAAGTTTGGAATGCAGTGATTGTATGACATACATGCATGCAGCTTAAGATATACACAATGCAAGAGCTTATGCATGTTTTAATTGATGATGCCATTGACAAATCATCAGGACAAGAAGCCGCTCACAAAAGATATCGAGCTAGAGATGTGGAAGAGGCAGAACTTAATTAAAGCTGCCCAAGTGGCCTTAATATATAATAATAAAAAAAAATGGGTGTGCATGAGCTGAAAGTCAGAGGTGTTTAGGGTTACATGTTATGGATATATATGTACACACCACTCATTTAGGATTGGGTGAAGAAATGATATTTAATCAAAAGACCTTTACTAATATAAGAAGCAAGTGTTTAAATGCATCCATTGCATCCCTTGAGCCAATCATGGGAAATATAATCTATGAACATAGCAAATATATCTGAATAAGTCTTCTTGAAACCTTGAGCTACTTCCAGTGTTCCATATCTAAATCAAGTTTTTCAATATTCGAATTCATCCTTAATCTACTTTTAAGAGTTCAGGGGGTGTTGTGTGATAGCTTATAGTTACGACATGTGAATCTTCAGGAAAAGGAAGAAAATAGTATTGCAAAGCTACACAACAGACTGAGTCTCCTCAATGGGTAAATATTCCTTAAGATAAACATGCAATAGAGATACCACTAGCCTTGGACAGTTGGACGCGATGATTTAGGATAATTATTTAAGTTCCCAAAAGTTTAGGTGACAAATAAAATTCATTACTAACCCAGGCAATCAACCATTGAGACAGAAAAAATCCACCTATTACATAAAAGACACTACGGTGAGTAAAGTTAAAACCCCCATCAATTAGGAACCAACGTGAAAGTTTTCGAATAAATTAATTTAAGTCTGCCATACAACTCAATGCAATAATTATCTACAGTAAAAATACAATTTCAAAATCAACTAAAGAAGATACATTTAGCAAAAGTGTCATGTGTTAAACCATCAATTTTTTCAAACATTGCAAAAAAAATATTGACAGAAGCAAATCCTTCCTGCACACTCAAATCAATTATTCATAAAATAAATAAATAAATAAATAAAAACAAAAACAAAAAAAAAATAACTCTGTAAAAAGCAAACAAGGAAATTTGTAATACAATCAATGATGGGCAGATGCAGATGAGAGTATTATCAGTGAAATTTTTTTAAGAATAAAGTGTGAGTTTACACGTGTTATCTTTCTGTGGAATAAATCAAATCTTACCACGTGTTCATTATACAAACAAATGGGCTTATACATTAAGCACATCAAACAAAATTAAAAGCCTAAAAATTGACAGGCCCAAAAATAATAGATTTGAAAAAAAAAAACATGCCCGACTACATTGTACTGGTTTTAAAAACAATAAAAATTTTAAAACCAAAAACCCAAGCAATGGATTATACTTCAAAAATCAATACATGGATTATTAATTCAATTGGACTTTGGCCTATTGAACCATTAACAATCAATGTACATATATTAATTTTTCAAGTGGACTTTGGGGCCTTTTGGATTGTTAACTATCAATGTAGCAGGCCCGACCTGTAAGTATTTTTTAAAATTTTACCAAAAAAAATTAAATAAACTGTATTTTTAATTATCGTTATAAAATATATAATAGAAAGTAAATAAAAAACAATGTAGTTCACAGGCTAAAGACGCTAACAAGTGTCTAAATATATTTAATTAAACATATATACCTTTCATGCACATTTCTTCATGACAACAAGCTCATTCTGATCATGGGACAAAAGTCACTAATTGAATTAATTGGCGTGCAAACTAAAGTATTCTACCTCTAATGAATCGTGTGTTGTATACAAGTATTGTTTTTTTTTTCATTTTAGTTAAATAATATTGTAAGAAAAAAAAATAAAAAAAAAATGTGTTAATGATTATTTATTAATGAAATAATTAAAAATAACCTTTTATAAAAACAATATTAAAAAACGCTACCCATTCGTAGGACGGGTTCAAAAACTGGTTGAAGTTGAAAGTTAAGCACTAACCAGTGCCCAAGTTAACTTGCCCCTCTGGTTTATGGCTAGGGGTGGAACTTGTGTCGGGTTAGCCCAAGCCCGATGGACTAAAACCCGACTTTTGTTGGTCCTGGGCTAACATGTCATATCTGTGGTCTGGGCTTGGTTTTGTAAAATGAAAATCCGACTCGGTTTGGGTTGGGCTCAGGTTAGAATATCAAAAAACTGAAAAACCCGAACCCATGTGCATATATGTACGTATATTGTTCAAACATTCTATTTTTGTAAAAATAAGGTTGAGAATCTCTATTTTAGAGAGAATAATGTAATCAACAAGGTTAGTTTCCCTTTCAAACAATCAAATCTCTTTGATTTCATTAGAAGATTTCAATTTAAGTATTTTTTTTATCTTATAATTCCAAAAAAAACCCGAAAAGTTTTACCAATCTAACATAACCCGACCCAACCCGAATTGGTCAGGCTAGGGCTGAAAATTCAAGGACCGTCTAGGGTTTGGTTCCGGCTCGGGTTGAAACATTTGTAACTCAGATTGGGCTTGGGTTATACCTCAACCCGACCCAATCCTCCCGAGTTCCACCCCTATTTATGGCTTTAATCTACTTTAAAAGAAAAAACAAATGTCTAATAATAAAGTGATAAGAACGTTTGAGTGCCATCCAAACCAACTCGCATTTGAGATGATCCGTCGAGAAGTCGATGGAATTATAAGAAGGGTATCTACCTTTCTAGCTATTTCTAGTTTTCTTAGGGAACAGCAACAAAGTCCTGAAGAACAAGTCAAAATCCACTGCTGCAAGATTAATCAGTACAACATTATTTAGCCCTCAGTGCCCCGATAAGATAATTAGTTGTGTACCCCTCTCTTTCATGGGAGAGATTGCAAGTTCGAATCTCACAAAATATTCGTTGGGATTTCTTTCTCGTATATAATTATATGATAGGCCTTTAGACTAAGTAAGTTTTTGGGCTAGAGATAGAGTGCTGCAATGATGGGTGGCCCGAAGAATGAAAACAAGTTTTTTTTATGGACAAGGTGGAGGGCGGTTGGGCCTATTCAAATGGAATTTCTTCCTTGTGTAATTATGTGATAGGCTTTTGGGCTAAATAAGTTTTTGGGCTAGAGACAGGGTGTTGCTACGATGGATGGACCGAGGAGCGAAAACAAGTCTTTATGGACAAAGTGGAGACGGTTGGGGTCTACTCAAAATAGCACATCGCCTAGTCTCTGGACTAAATTCCCTTCGGGGTTGATGAATGTAACTGGTGTGGGTATGTCTTAACCCTCTAAATATTTCAAAAAAAAAAACAGCAGAGGCTTTCAAGTACAATGCTTGCAACAAATTCATTTCACAAAGTAACAAACCAACCCAAGTACCATCCCTAAACATAGCTGCATGCTTCATTCGCATCACTCCATCAATTGAGAAATTACATCCCAAATACCAAATACCAAATTTTCAAAATCGTCTAGACTAACTTAACCCAAAACAGAGGGCAACAGATGCCCAACCATAAACAGAAAGTACAAACAAAATTCTACAAAAAATGCAGTCAATGCATCATAGTCATGGTCAATGGATGAACTCAAGTGGCAAAAGTTCAACTTGTTAGCTTGAAAACGTTATCTCAGTCAAGTCATATACGGTTAGACCAATCTGACAGAAATCTAATATAGGCAACCAAATTATGCAACATTAACGTCAACTCAGATATATGGAAATGTTGTGCGGTGAATTACGTACAAGACAATTCACCAATTAAAGGCAACATTGAGATAAAATAACAAGGATGACAAGGTTTAACATAACACGTACTGAGAAATTAAAAAACTGGGAAGTATATAATTCACCAATAAAATCCCATACAAAACTTGCATTGTGTCCCAAAATACTACTCTGAAGTCTGAACTAACTGGAAAAATAAACATAACCACAACAAATCAATCCTCTTCCTCAGCCTCATTTTCAGCAATGTTGAAGTACCTCAACTCATACACATTTCGCTCTTTGTTTGAAGCAATGACTCGAAGCCAATCCCTCACATTATGCTTCTTCAGGTACTTCTTTGTCAAGTACTTCAAGTACCTGGAGATAAGACGAGCCATAACATAATATCAGAATTGGAAACATCAAAGACTTGAACTGGTTAAATGGAAAGATAAGCTTCTACAGTAACATCTAAGGTTAACCAGAGAAATGAGTATCTCAGCTAGGTCAGGTTAAAATAAAATAAGAAACAAACAAGACAGATTTTTGCAGTATTTTTTAAACTGGCCTACAGACTATATGCTCTTGTTAAGAGTTGAAACACATATTATCAAGAAAATTATTAGAGTAGTAGGCATCGGTCTGTGATCAGAAGAAAAATATGACATGGTGACTACGTATGAATAACAAAGGCATGTGGCCATGTAGGGACCTCCTATGCAACCCTACCATGCCACAACCTCTACACACGATAAGGTTGATACAACATTAATTGATATATTAGATTATCGGCTCATGTATTGTCAAAAACAAAAAGTTTCATATTAAAACATCAAATAGCATTAAGCCTATAATAGCACTGACACAATTCTACCGAAGTATCCATTTTAACAATATGCACAAAAAAACCATTTCACACACACTAAAGTTCCTATTTGACTTGGTTACAACATGAAAAATTATCAGGTGACAGGCCCCATCTGAGGTTGCCTGTAGGTCATCACAGCCACGTATATCATGCTTCATGCTATAACTTGACATACAGGGTCTACAGAGAATCATAGATGATACTTCTTAAAACACACCACCATGAAGCATAAACTTGTCATAAAAACATACTCACCATGAAGCAGTCAGTTTACCATAGTTCTCAATGTAAAGTTATATGTTAAAAAATTGTACCAAGAAACATTAGTGTTACTAGTAGGAAAATATGATTTGATTTGCCAATAAGTTGAAGTGAAAAAAACAAATTATGAATCTTTAGACCATGAATAGCCATGAACTCCAGTTAATTATTCAAGCAGCTAGTTAGTATAATTGAGATAATGAGGTTATATAATTACCCAAAATAACTGCAAACCTATATAATTCCCAACCACAGTACTTTGTTTAATTCCTTACAGCTTAATTCATTTATGACTGCATCATTAAACAAGTAATATTTTATAAACCACATTATCCACAAATTAAGAAATCAGACTCAAAACCATATAGTACTCCCTGGAAACCGATTTTTCTGTAATTCAAATGATAAACACACATGTATAACATAAAATCAACTGAAAAAGCTCACAGGAATAAACAACGGGTAGTGATTGAAAACATGTTTTTTTAAACTCTTATCAATGATGAAAGTACACAAAATCGACTAACAAGTTTTCCCATCTATCATTTCAGTAGTTTGACAATCAAAAGCTCCATTCCCTAAGAGTCCAGCTTAGGTTCGTGATAGCAAAGTGAAATCATTTTGATAAATAAGTAATTTTGTATATAGCCTTTCACAAATACTTCCAACTACATTATGTCCTATAAATAGTTCAACAATTAGCCAATGCTGCACATTTTGATAAATAAGTAATTTTGTATATGTCAATCCACATACAGATTGACTTGTTATTTATAAATATTGCATTATTAACTTGTAATAAGCATGACTGATGTGAGGGTAAGCCTCACAACACACTTATTCAAATTTGCTAAGCATTATGGGCATAATGACATCACATTTTCGCCACCAAAAAAAAATCCCAACTACATGTATAGCCACAATGAGACCTAAGCCCACCAACAACAATAGTCATTGAAAACGTGAATCATTAAACCATATCAACATTTTATAAACCACATAATCCACCAAACGAGAAACCAGTCTCAAAACCACATACAATAACATATATGTTGTCCAAACGGGTCCCAATAGAGCATTTTATACACAGTTCAAAACACAAATGCACTGACACATTAAATCATAAACACATCTAAACACTAACAATGGCTTTTCACACAAGAACAGAACAAAATCTAACGAACTTAACTAAACCAAACAAGGGGTAACATTCAAAACTAATTTTCAACTTCACTCACTGATGAATCTACACAAAATCGAACAAGTATTTCCCATTAATCATTTATTACATACTTTTAGCATTTATCATGATATGAGCTAGCTAACATGACAACAAATGAGTACATATATAACGTAAATCTGGCATAAACTCATATGAATGAACAAACACAAAACAAAGAGAGAACATTTATATATACCTCTTGGAAAAGGCGTTATCAGAAGTGACAGAGATCTTGTTTTTGTCCCTAGTAATAGTAATAGAGTCACCAAGAGCACCAGCTTTGCCACCAACTTTGATCCTTTCTTGCAAAAACTTCTCCAGAGAAGCAATATCCATGATCTTATCTTCAACTGGTTTAGCACAGTCAATAGTAAAGGTTGCTCCCTTCTTCTTTCCCTTTGGAACAGCTGTTTTGGTCTTGATACTCATTTTTCTCTGTTGAGCGGCTACCTCTTTTTTCTTTACTGTGTTTTGTGAAATGAAGAAACCCTATTCAACTGTTGTCAACAAATTCTGTTTTTATACCGGGTTGGGATTAGGGTTGTGGTCGAATTGGGCCTGGATCTTGGACTCGGTGTAATGTGTAAGTGAGCGCGATGAGGCACCACTAAACGAGCCCAATACCAGTTTAGGTTGTTTAGCCTGAAAAATATATGGAAGTGGGATTTTGTGCATCTATCGATCTATCTATCTATCACTCTTCTCTATTTAATAATATTATTTAAAAATATAAATTAGAAGCCTTTTGCGCATTTACAGTTTTTATATACTTATTGCGCATTAACTCTATTTATTGTCATAATCGTCTATCTATAAGTATTTTCAGACTTTTTAAAGAGAGTGAGTTTGGATTATTTGCTCTCTTTAGTAAGACTATCTATGTCGGACTTTTGGTAATGAATCCCATTTGAAATTCCATCTTTATATATATATTTTTAAGAGACGTCTGCCATTAGAAGAAAGTCACGATACAATTGGAATTTGTGCTAGCTATAATTAGTACCCCATGGGTGTACAATTCAAACAATTAGGGGTGCCACTTTTTTCCGAAAACCAAATATTTTCGAATTCCGATATGATATTTTTTCAGATTTGGCAATGATATTTGTGTTTCGATATCCAAAATTCCGACATCCAATTTTTCCGAAAAATAATTGGATCAGTATTGGATGTGTTTTCAAAATCCGATCCGATCCGATCCGATCCGATTAATTTATGAATTTTTAACATATTGCGGTCTATTTCATATAGTTACTAAATTAAAACTGTAGATAGTTTATAAACAAATAAAAACCCTTGAGAAGTAGAACATTGTCTCTCTCACAACTTCAATAAATCAATATTGTCATTCTAATACATGTCTCAATTTTTCTCATCTTTCTATTTACTGAATTAATGCATTAACATGAAGAAAAAACTTGATGAATGAACGTGTTAAAAGGTCTAAGTTGTTTACTAAATTAATATATTTCAAAATAATTGCTAAATGAATGTATTAATTGGATAAAAAAAATGGTTATCCTAAAAGAGAATATGATTATATAATTCAAATCTTTGATTTATTTCCGTATTTTGTGGATTTTGAAATTTCTAAAAAAATTCCAATTTTCCGAACTTTCCGAATTCAAAAAAAAAATTGTCATCCGAAAAATAATTAGATCGGATTTGGAAAAGATATTGCCATCCGAAAAAATTAGAAATTTTTCCGAAAACCCTTTATCCGATCCGATCCGATCTAATGTCACCCTTACAAACAATAATATAACATGGTAAAATCGATCATGAGAAAACAAATGTATGAGTGGTTTAGTTTGTTCCAAAACTTCATACGAACAATGTGTATGAAAAAGACTTGATATTTTGTTGTATTGGGCCTTCTTGGTTGGTTGGATAGAATAAGTTCGAACCTTAGACATTGTAAGTACTATTCAAGCTTCTGATTTCCCGTTTGGTGGGTGTTTTGAGATTGATTCAATTCTTTTGCATCAAGCTTTTGTTTTGAGCTTTAACTTTTGACTTGCTATATTTATTTATTTGTTTTATTATTATTATTTCTATGAAGTAGAAATAGATCGATATATTAAACATGGAAAAACATATGTGATATTCTAGTATTCCAAGTGATATATTGCTGAAAGAGATTATTAAAAACTAATTGTGCATGTCTGAGAAGAGGAATGAATAAATGAGTTGTAGGTGGAATTCATGTATGCACAATCACAACCAAGAGATGAATAGTATAAATACCCCTGTGGACTTGCTACATTAATAGTTGATTTGCTTAAGCATATTATTCAAGTGTGCCTGCTACATTGATAATTAATGATCAACTGTTTATATTTAAAACCCCAAAGTCCACTAATATATGTACTGTCCTGCAAACCTACACATAGAGACCTGACCAATCTGCCTCTTTATATCGGCATGCACCCTGCTAATCTGTTGCCTTTGATTACTATTTCGACCAACTGAAAAAATTCATTTTGGTACCTATAAATTTGTATTCTTGGAAGACATGATGGCTTTGAAGGGTGCAAAGTCCTAAAAATCTTCATAGAGATAGAGATGGAATAAGCTCTTCCTACCACTGTAATTATATTAGTGCAAGTAGGTTATAAGAAATTCACGTCTTCAACCATCATGAGTGTACCTAATACATGTTACTTTCCTTAATAATATTCATACAAAGCACACACCGTTGTTTCCACTCAATCATGTTACCTCTTGAGCCATACAATCAGTTGTACTAAATGGACTTAATACTGCAAACCCCAAAAAAGTTAGATCAATTGAATACCTTATCAGATTAATGGTTCAACCTAACTAACATGGTATTAATATAAATAAATAGCTCGACAACAACTGAATGATCCAGCCAAAAAGAGAGAGCATATAAATGTATCAATAGCAATTGATATGTACTCATTCAAGTACAAAGATAAGTAGATTAGTTTTAAGAGAGTGAAAATACAATACTCATTAACTGATCGATCTATCTATGAACCCAATAAAACCATTAGTTTAAAATCAAAGATTGACATACTATGAAGAAAAATCTGCTGCAAGCAAAGTACATTTTCAGCTACATTACTTGCAAAATATGATCTTTTCAAGCAAGGAGCATCAGTATTGGCTTGATCTTCATCTCATTTTTCCGTTTTACTGTTTCTCCCCTGCATCTTTCCTATCCTATTTGAGCCCTTACCCAACTCTTTTCTCTTCCCCATTGGATAGTTGGTCCTTACTATCATCAGCAGTAATTTGTACCTATCCAATTAGACTGCATCACTTCTCTCTTTATAAGCTGAATCATTAGTAAATCAAAGAGATAAAATTCTGCAAAGTTTTTCCTATTACTCAAAGCAGAAACACGAAGAAGCATAAGAAAAGTAGGGACTAACATGTTTACAAAGCATGCATAGTTTTGTAATAAGTAATAAATTCATGATTTTTTTAAACTGAACTACCTTCTAAGCACGGGGACATGAGACAATGAATTTGATGATACATCTAACCACTGTAAAGACGTGTTCTATCTAAGATTTGTTGGCAAGGGACCTGATAGGGAATTGTTCCATAGCTCAAGCACCTCTATCTTGGTTAGTTCACCAAGTGCAGTAGGAATGTGACCTGTTAATTGGTTGGACATAACATTCAAGAGCTGCAAATTCTTCAAGTAGCCTAACTCTGCTGGAATCTTTCCAAATAACTGATTCTCAGAGAAATACAATAGCACTAATGATGAACAGTTTCCGATTTCTCATGGGATATTGCCTTCAAAGTTGTATTGCTTTAGCCTCCCCAGCTTGGCTAGAATCCGGCCACTGAGACTTCCCACCGCCAAGTCGAGATACTGAAGATTGGTGAGATAACCAAACTCAGCTGGAATTTCACCTTCAAATGCATTATATCCTAGAATAATACTTTCTAAAGATTTAAGCTGCCCAAGCTCACTTGATATATAACCAGAGCGATTATTACCTAAAAGACCAAGAAACTTCAAGTTTTGCAGATTCTTATAAGCCAATGGAAATGAACCTTCAAAGAAGCCCCCTCTGAGATCTAGAATTTCAAGCAAGGTAGCATTTGCAAGGTCTTTAGGTAACAGGCCTGAAAAGTTATTACTTGCGCATTGACAATCTTTAGTCCTCGTGCCATTCCAAGACCAACAGGAAAATCACCGATAAAGTTATTCTGGCTGACATCGAAACTCATTAGAAATATATGTGAATGTATATTGATTTCGGTAATGACGATGAGAACCCATTGCAGCATAGATTTAGAACCGTTAGACTGTGTAGCTGCTTGATGTCATCAGTAATGCGGTCACTGAGATTCATGTAGGAAAGATCAAGCTTCTCGACTGCACCATTTGAGTTGCACCAAACTCCAGTCCAATTGCAATGGACTAAATGGTTATCCACTTTATTGTCTGGCAACTTCCAATCTCTAAGGCAATCCATCGGGTCTATAGAGTAGTTGTTTCAGTAAAACAGATTAGCCTGCAGCCGTTACCATGGTCACCTTAAGTTTCAGTTAACTTGTAGTATGCCAATTACACGTTTCCCCCAAGCCTACGTAAACAAAAAAATTCATACTCGAATCTCACCTTATTGATCAACAAGGTTACGTATTGACCCAGAATGCAAATAAAAGTTGCCAAGTATCTCTTCTAATCCCTCAATTAAATAAAGTACCTAAAGATCATCAGGAATTTTTGGCCATTATATTTCCTTATCCCAGCCTTGTTGACGTAGTAGACTCAAAATATTTACATGAGAAGCATAGATTAAATCCTGAATAGCGATAATTAAAATTTACTTAATAAGGTAGTGGCATACAAAAATATATTTCACTTATGCAATCTTTTCTATGGCCTTTAGCCTTAGTCACTAACTTCAAACTTGAAAGGATATCGATCAGACAACTAACCATCAAGTAATTTTACAGTGCAAAAGCCACCATAGTTCCCTCTGTCTACGATGCTTTGTTTCAAAGTTCTATGGCTATTACATCAATGTTCAGCCTGGCATATGTCAATGTGAATTTAATGGGTATGAGTTTGGCATATATCAAAAGTTCTATTGAGCTACAGATAGGTAGCAGGACAAAACTCTATTGATTAGTTAAAAAGAAAAAAAAAATTATCAACTGGAATAATTCCCTTTCCCATTAAACTTCTTGTCGGTATAAACTACAGCAAGCTTGATCTTAACCGAAGTTTTTTTTTTTTTTTTTTTTGAAATAGCCACGATAATGGATAGCAAAAAGACATAAAATATAGCAACTTGATTGTGAAGACTGAAACGAAACTTAAATGAGAAAATACATGCTAATTTTAAAGAACTACATGGAGATGGAGTAGGCATAGGGCTCAACAAATTTGATGGAGTACCTTGGATTTTTTGCGTGCATCTCCTTGCGATTTTGAAACAATTTTTTCCGACCATTGCAACAATTGCACTTCTATTGTACCTAAGACAACATTACATACACTAGCACATATGCACGCCCTCTGGGCGGCAAATTGAATCAGTGCTACACTAGCGGTTCTTCTAAAATTTTGTCTAATAAAAGAACTTCAACTTTGACATACCTAAGCGAAATAGATTCAAAAAGAAAATTGACAAAATTTGCAGAAACAATAAGGAAAGAGAAATGTATGGTGCTAGATAACAAAATTGCAAATTAAGTTATAATGTTGTGTATAATTGCACAAATATATACCAACTTACATGATTGTGTTATGGGGTGCGTTCACCAAACCCATGCACACAAATTTCAAGTGGAAATTGCAATTACAATGTGATGAATTATTGTCAACAATCATCGACATGCTACAGGACGAAACTATATGAAACTTGAAACCATGCACTCACATACTCTAGCTGGTAGTTTGCTTAATACATGTTTAGGACTATATCACATAAGATGGGACTCGAGATATTTGAAACAAAAGTTCAAATTTGGCCTCCATGCCCAGAGTATATCATCCTGCTTTAGTGCAATTGATTGGTGATGCTGAGTGAATTTCCTTATTAACATATTGGATATTCCGGCATTCTACTCTTATATCACCCACTTATAGCTCCAAGAGCTCCACTTCTGCTGCTACGGTTTCTTATAAATCCAGTTGCCTTTCATATATATCCAGTTTCTCATAAAACCCTTTGAGCAATGTTATTCACCATAGCAGCTACAAGTGGAGTTAGAATCAAATGCTAACAATTAAATCACACATGCAAATCAATCAAATGATAGGAAGTACATGAATGCAAATAATTGAAATGGAAAATACCATTTTTTACTAACGTTTTGAGCTTCCTCAAAGGCCTTGTGTGCAACATCCAAAACTAAATGTTTTTTTTTTATTAAAGTAATCCCAAATACGAACATGAGAAAATACTAAAGAAGACACAACATTTTTTTATTTTTCCTTCTCTACATAATCACCAAAAACACCACGTAAAAGTTTGTAGTAGTAATCGAAAGATAGAATGTAACCCAAAGAAAGAATACCCTTTCCTCTCCTAACCCAAGAAGCACTCTAACATTGTCGTTAGAGTTAAGCCCTCTGAGAAGGCTGCAAGACAAACTTTTAAAATCTTGCTAGAAATATTTAAATAATGATCAAATCCATTGATAAACATAACAAATGTAGGGCCAACTCATTACAACGTTTAATTCTAAGCTACTGCACTCAGCTAGATGTAAAGTAATTTAGTAAACGGTTGGTGCCTCGCATAAGTTTCACTTTCACATCCGAGCGATGTAGAAAAAAAGAAACTAAAGTGCAAGAAACCCTTTTAATTATCCAGATAGCATGCTATCTGCCATCTCTAGCAACAATTAGTTGAAGGCGAAGGGGATATACTTCAACAGCGAAAGTCTTTTTAAGTTCACCTTGGGAAATCACTTTTCTAAGTATTGTAGGTCCATTAATAGGTTTCTTTAAATGTTCACAGCTATAATATCATTTGTTGGGCATCGATAAAAAAAAAAAAAAAAAAAAAAAAACCGCAATGAATGACGCAATTAGAGGCACAATAATATTTTACTTTGAGATGAGGTGCTCTTACCCCTTGAGCTATACATGGACAAAACACAAAGAATTACTTTCACTCCATATCACCATCCCGCCCGTCAATTTTTCCTTTACTCTATAGTGACCATCTCTACAACAAACGATAAGAAGAGGTACATCACCGCAGTCTTGGGTGGCAAAACAGATTGATAAGCCCGTTGATGTGAAACGAGGAGAAAAAGTCCGGAATCCATAAGCGCTTGAGGATTGTCGATGTGAAACATGGACTGGACGAAGGCTTGGATTGGTTAGGGAAGAAGCTTGTTGTGAAGGGCTAGGTTCGGACACTAAAAGTGCAGAGCAGTGTTACATTTCTCAAGGTTGGTTATAAAAACATCCCTAAACTTTCAATTGTTCTGCTCTTACTGTTTATTTGTTTGTAACAAACTGTCTATAATAATGGGAATATATATTTCTGCCCCTTATTGTTGCCTATGTTGTGGTGGATTGTGTTAGCCTCAGGAAGGACTAATGGTTATTTTCTTCATTCTGTAATGTGTCCCTTGTCTGTTCTACAGGTTAACGATGGCTCATGCCTTTCAAACATGCAAGTAATGTGATAAATTCGGATGTTTGATGGCTATGATCGTATATATTCAATGCAATCACAACCATTACATCTCCCGAAGTTGTGATTTTGTTTCATTAAATACCTTTATCAATTTTCAAAAAAGAAAGATTCATTGTACTAATTTGATTTGCTTATAATTCTTGGACCTCCATATTTATAATGATTGTGAGAAGTATTCACGATTGCCTTAAATTAGAATGTCTTTGTTATGAGCATTTGAGATGACAATGATGTGTTAGTTTTTAAAGTATACTATTAGGGGAGTAGAGATTTCCAAATTCTTATATCTTCTTATTGTTGCTTTTGGCTTGTTATAATCTTGATGAACACTAACTTCGTTGGTCCAAACATAAACCGCATAAGTTAATCTAGTTTTCTGCATTTTCTATTAATTGTTACCCCATAATCCTTTTCATTTATTACTCTGCCTCCTCTCTTCTCTATTTTACGTCTTTGCATAGCATCTCCTTAAAAATGCTTTCGGTCTTGCTAGGTCGAATCGGCTTCATTTCAAGCGGGTGCATCATCGATATGGGTAGAGGGTGTTGTGCTTATTAGTCAAGGATCGAAGCGAGAAAGTTGAGTTAAATGTTGGGAAAGTCATCACAAGAAGGAAATTTTCTTTTCTTGTCGAAATTTAATTCCCCCGCTCCCCTATCTCGTTTCTACATGTCATGCACATGTTGCCTAAAACCATGTGAAGAAACGGACCATGCATATGCTCATGATTTTAATCTAGTTGATCTATCCAACTCTGTAATAAATGCTTGCAGAGAGGATTTCTCAAGCTTGTAGTGCTCCCAATTTCAAAGTTTTTGACATGACTACAATAATAAAATAATAAAATGTAGGATGAGGTGTCGACAAACTTCTACTCACCCTCTTTACCCTTTAATCTTGTAGGTGGGGAGAAGTGATTCTTCTTTTCCTATTCAAAAGAAAAGAGTGAGCGGATAATTCTGCGAACAAAAGCTCATCTTAGATCCAAGGACAAACACTTTTGGTCGCGGTATGCTTTTGTATCTTGATACATTGGTTTGGTATTTTTGGTATATTCCGGAGGTTGGTTCTTGTTTTTTCTGTTTTGGGAAATAATCTGACCATGTTTTCTCGCTCAAGGTTGTTTCAGTTGCTAGAGTGAGGAATGCTTTAGCATATGCTACCCACAAGTTTTTCCAAGAAAATGGGTTTGTATGGGTTTCAAGCCCAAGTATTATCTTGCTTGAGATTGTGAAGGAGTCAAGAACGATTACGTGTTACTAAACTAATATTGTGTGATCTTTAGCTCTTTTAGTTTTTTTGAAGTTTTAACTGGTTATTGTGTGAAGACTCCCTCATTTGTATGTGGACACTACCATAACGCGCAAGCAAGATTATATCGCCACCTAAAGAATACTATTGTTTTAAAGAATACTACTTGTTTTGTGAAACCCCTTTTTCGAATGTTCTTCTCTTTTTTTTTTTATTTTTCCAATTAGAAACTTTCAATAATCAGGTACGGATAATTTAAACAAAGAGTAGGAGTAAAAAATAGCCAAACCTGACCAATGTGCACTCGAAAGCATCGTAGGTAGTAGGTTCATCTTCCTCCTAAAGCAGTTTTCCTATCTCCGCCTTCTTTAATACATTCTTCACCAATACTCACTATATTTTGCTAGATATGAACCTTTGGCTTAACATATTTCAGTGTTGGGGCCTGATTTTTAAGAAGATAGTAAAGTTAGATCCAATAAATCCACATCTGAATTCACATATTCTTCCTTTTAGCAAGAACTAAATAAAGACACTATTGGTGCACAAAGAAAAGGCCACATAGAAATCCAAAAAGCGAAAAATAAAATAAAACATATAAATAAAATATATGTTTTGATATACGCAAATGGCAATTCATAACTTGGAAGTAAATGCCCAAAATGTATGGAACGTACCAACACCTATCACCAAACTTTGCCAAGTACCTAAAATTTGAAGCCTCCGTGACGAACAACTTTGCAACTCACTTACCAAACAAAAAATTGAAGACAAACAAATGTTAAAGTGCACATCTGGCCCCTCGATTTTTGTGTGGCACGTTTGACAAAGCAATCATTTATTTCCATTACACCTAATTCAACTCTAGTCTACAAATTGCTTCGAATAAAAAAAAAAGTAATCTATATTTTTAGATTGTTCGCAGAATTGGGATCAAACGCTTAATTTTGATTACACTCATATTGCAAACTAAAAATAAAACAATTCTCAATCAAAAGTCAAAAGCATCCCAAAATGGAGGAAAAAGGGAAAAATATGGAATCGAGCAGATACTTTGAGGGCTCGACGATGGGTATAAAACCCCAGCAAGAAATATGGTCATTGGCACCGCATTGTGAGACACTTCTTAAAATATAGTGGTTACGATTTCATCCACAATCCAGGCAAAGTTCTTCGTTTTAGGTTCCGCGAAATTAGCAACAAAACTGACCAGAAGAACATAACATACCCTTTTTTATCGTACTATCATCCATAGCTTTATACTCCATATTTTTCAATGCAAGTTCTACGCAGTAAGCACCCAAGTTCATAGAGTTAGTTGTACCAACAGCACCACAGGGACTTGTAGCTTTTTCACAGCCATGAGGTAAGACAGGTCTGACAACATATCTAACTCTTCCCTATAAGCATTAAAAACTTGAGTCACTCGGCATGAGAATTTATCCAAGCCACAAACAATAACACCAATAAGAGAAAAGTTGACATTTTTAACCGATAGATTGGTCATTTAATGAGCAAGAGGAGTGAAATCAAGATGCAGGGATGCAAAGACATCTTTTTTACACCTAACTACTTTCACCTAAACCAAAGCTTTGACTGTGAATCGTAATAAAATCGCCTTGAGTGATCCATCAAGCTCTAGAACAAACATGACTTGCTTGACCCATGTTTAACAAATTTTCTTGTGTTCTTTATTTGTTGTTAAGAACAATATTTAACTCTTCATCAAGTTCTCGTATACATTCCTAACAAACCAAAACAAACATATAGTCCATATCTACACCTTTCCTAATCGCGAAATCACACTCAATCCAACAACAATATGCACTCTATATCCTCGAAGACAATGGTCACAAAAAAATCAAAAGGGTGCTTAAGAATCTCGTGGGTCAAACATAGACCATGGTTTCCTAAGAAATTTACGTTTCACTTACACCGGGTCTATCAAATGAAACTTTTTCAACTCGGTCACTAATTCTCTACATGGTATAAATGTGTTTGTAAGATGGTACTTGTGCTATGGCATGGGGTGTATGGTTAGAATAAGAATTACATCCTCACAAAGGATCGGGGTTCTCTACTTGAGGTTATACTTAACCATGAGTAGCGGATCAAGGAGTCGTTAGGAAATTTACTTCCAATTGAACTTCGTGGATCGAGTTTACACCAAAATAGTTGTAAACCCCAGTAAGTATGATATAGACCAATTCATTCTTGTGATGAACATGCACGGACTTGAAATTTTTAGATAACTACACGAAACATTCCCATCCAACTTTCAAGAATAGAACCCTAATAAATGATGCTCACAAGTACGAGGGCAACCAAGGAATTCAATGAAAGATCGGAACCTTAAGAACATCCCCTTCTTAACTATCTTGATTGGTAATATCTTGTCATTTACTAAGCGGCGTTTTTGCTCTAAAACTGCTTTGACCAATTTGCACAAAAAAACTATTATTATATTAGCACAAAGGCTAATTAAAAAAAAAATCAATGCTTATTTGCTCTCATACTTTCTTATGTCGAGATAAGTATTTCTTTGCCTTTTGGGCCTTAAAAGACCAACTTAAACTTTAGTGACTCAAATCAACGACAAATTGAAACGAAATATTGAGAACCCCAACATTCCATGTCTCAAAATGTGGACCACTATTCTATTTTTTTTTTTTTAAAAACAACGACAACAACAACAACAACAACAATGATAATATTCCCTACAACAAATGCGCTTCACAAAGTATAAGGAAAATTCAGGTCAAAGAGCAAGAACAAACCGAGGCCAACAAATATACTAAGTGAGGAAATCTTGTTAATGCCAACTATCAGCTTCACACTACTAATGAATGTCAGTTTGTGATTTTGCTAAACTCCCATACACAGTTCCTGCCAAGAAGACCGAAAACAAAGAAAAATTAAGAAGATAAGCTGTAGTAATGATCTGTTTGTTTGTGTAATTAGTTTCCATAGAAGGTAAAACAGACCTTGCTTACCTGATAATTGTCCATTAAAAAACACGGCTGCCAATATAATCCATTTCAACCTCCTACGATGAACGTACAGTAGGATTTGGAATCAAACATTTAATAGAAATCGTGCTTAGTGGAACAGCGACTAAATCTTAAGGGAGCCATATGATCAGTCTCAAACATCATAAACTCTATGCTTTTGAACATCCGATTATCTATGATAACACAATCTTCTAACTCACTTGTATTACTATGAAAGTGGTTTCGTTTCCCCGTGCAAGAGAATCCCATCAAAGAATGCACTCAATGTCTCTAGTTTGAAAGAGCGGAAGGAGAATATTACCATAATAAGAAGAAGAAAAACCAAAATATTACCGCATAAAAACGTATGACCTGCTGACAACACCGTGAGTGCATGATACTGTTCATTCTTCAAGAAGGCTGCATTTGGATTTATCTTAACGCTGAATATTGAGAGAAAAGAATCAATATAAAAAAAAAACAGCTACATAAGGTAACAAATCAGGTTCAACCTTGCAGATGTATATATCTTTCTCTCTTTTCTTCTTCTTCTTCTTATTCAAATGTTTACTTCTTTCTTTGTGTTTTTTTTGACATGTGAAGTTATCGGATAAGAGGAAAGTATCGGTAAGAAGTTGGAAAGGAGAAGTGAGGGTTGACATTCGTGAGTTTTATGAAATCAAGTAATCAAATAGAGGACAAATATATTACCTTTTGAAACCGAATTTTTTTTGTTCACAGATACTTTCGTGATGAGAGAGACAATCAGGTATGTTTTGTTTTTTGTTTTTGTGGCTTTCAGTTTAATGGAGAGCAAATTATGGAGATTTGGGAAAGAGAAGAAGAAAAGAGCCGGTTGGTTTCTTGAATTTAATTTCGGAATAAAAGGTATTTATTTGGCAATTACTGAAGGGTAAGCCGCGAACAATTGAATAAGGGCGTATAGTTGATTTCCAACCTGAATTTACACATACATCCTTAAGTGACTATGTAATCTTAAGGGTATAGAAGGTATTAAAATTTAAAATGACAAAATAGTCCTTCTTAAAGGCATTGAATAATTGATTTTAATATTTTATCAAGGGTATTTGATGGTAGAAAAAAGTTGGTTCAATTTAAATGTCCATGTTAATTATGGTATACTCTACTAATTGAGATTTGTTGAGAAACGTATCTATACCACCTTGAAAAAGAAGGAAAATATGCAAATAATCATATGTAGGTTTAATCACTTCCATCCACCAAAAGTTGTTAATGTCACTAAATTTCACATTATTCATTTGCCTACATCAAGTGTTCCTTAAATTATGAAATAACATATACATGTCAACAAAATTTTCTTCTACAACTATGAAGCCCGCTATCATGACAGTCATAAAAATGTTTTTTTCTTCGCAATTTCTAGAGATTCAAAAAGCAAACATAAGATGAAGGCAATTTTACAACCGGAAAAAAATTGCTTACCCTTAGATTTTTTGTTGTCTGCTAGCACGACGTTGTAACCATTAATCTTCGTTGCATGTAAGGATTCTTCTGATCCTTCCTGTTGCAAGTGCCATCAATAGCTGTTGTATATAGCTCCAAATACTTGGGCATAGTTGTGTGTTATAAACTCAAAGGCATGCATCATCCATAAGACCACTTCACAGGCTTGATCGACATTTCTCAACACTCATGTTAGCCTACACGTGTCTATATGAAATATTTAAAGTTAGTTCCATCTGATCATCTGAAACCCATTCAGGTTTCTCATGTCACCAACGTCACTCAAAATTCGGACTTGAACTGGTTTTTAAGTGGCGTCAACATGGACACGGCCTATACCCATGTGAGATATGGATTATAGACTACAAAAGCAAGGTCAGAACTTAGTATGTTGTTGGATTTAGGAATTTGTATTGGATGGACATGATGACATTAAGTACAGTATCTGACAAAATGAAATTTGAGTCTACATCTAATTCTTTTAAACATCTACTACAACAATAATGTCAATTTTCTATGCATAAATAAACTGAAATCAATTTAAAGTATGATACCAAATAAAGAATGCACTACTTACAATTGAGTCCATGAACAATGCCGACAGCAAAAAGTAAGATTGAACAATTGATTCTCGACAAATCCATTTCTCTAGAAAATTAGTCTGTCAAACAAAACAATAGGAACCAACAATTATAACTTGAGTTATGAATAACTAAGTAATTAAACTAAAAAATATTAAGAATAGAAATAATGAAATATTTTGTCTTTTGCTAACAAAAAAGAAAAGGAAAAGAAAATGTTACATGATTTCATGTAGTCATCAAATCTTCAAACACACCAAAAAAAAATGAGTTTGCCCGTGGAATCATTTGATAACACCACATTTGCAGATTGAATCATTGTTAAATAAGATTGATGGCCATTTTGAAAATAATTAAAAAACTAACCTACAAAAAATTTATAAAATACATCTTAGCTAGAGAGTAATGACTTATTCTCGTCCCAAAATCACTTGAGAAACTAAACTATGTTGCATCAGGGTTCTCAATCTTAGTAAGGAATGGAGCTATATGATCACACCATAGCTTGCAGTTCTTGGC
Source organism: Coptis chinensis (assembly GCF_015680905.1). Lineage (NCBI taxonomy): Eukaryota > Viridiplantae > Streptophyta > Magnoliopsida > Ranunculales > Ranunculaceae > Coptis > Coptis chinensis. The sequence continues at coordinate 100,206,289 of NC_141458.1, forward strand.
CATGGAAGAACTTTTGCTTGCAGAGATGTCTGCAGCAAAGTTTGCCTCCCTACAGGTGTTCGTGATGACGATGATAGCATCAATTGTTCTCTTTTTGTCCCAAAGAGCCCTAGATTTCCAATAGACCTTGTCAGTGTGGAATGCTATGGTAGCTGCTCTAGAGTTGGTCTCAATCCCAAGATGTTTCCACCCTTGTTGCAATGCTACTTACGACTACATATAAAAGTGTACATGCCATGCGAATCTAAGGGAATTATTGGATTAATTTATTTGTAGTGATTAGATCAGAAAGAATTACATATGATTGGTACAGGTACTACGGAGTACGGTGTTAGGTAGTTGGAAATATCATGTCATGAAAATGGAAGGGGGTTAGGGTGATATAACAATTTTCCCTTGACAATATGGTTTAGTCCATGACCATTGAGGTCCAATCACTCCTACACTGATAAACTTGTATAATCAACTAAGGATAAGGAAGAGATAAAATCAGACAAAGACAATTGTATCTTTTATTTCTAGTCATTGACTAACATAAATGACTACTTCACCTTTAGTTGTCCTAACCAAAATCCTTGAGATGCCTTGGAGTTTACTTGTGGATCAGTTTCCAAAGAAGATTTAAAAGTTCAATCTTCATGTATTCATTCATTTTAGCAATGGTAATCTCTTCATGGTAGAGTATATACAAAGGCATATATATAGAGATAAACACTAAGAGACCACTTACATTGGATTTGAGCATATAGAAGCCATTTTATGTTGGTCAAAATGATCTGGACCGTCCTTTGTTATAATTTTGTTTTGTAGCACTCAAAAAATTCTCCTTTAGTTTAAGCTGGGCAGAATCAGGAAGTATAACAGGTCTAAATGATAAAGAGCGTTTGCAGATTGGCATAAACAGCATGCACGAAACATTTGGATGCACCTATAAAAAACAAATTAAAGAAACTTATACATCTTTCTTCGACTATCATTGCTCTAAAGTTGGTATGCAAACTGTTGTTGTTCTAAGTTTCTACAACACTATCACCAAGATGCACTGTAGGAGGCCGACCTTGTTTATTTCATGGGGTAAACTTTCAAACCAAAGACTTGCTCCAAAAAAAAAGACCCAACCCTAAAGGTTCCTAAGCTACTAATTCTTATAAGAGCATTTGTCAAACCATTTAATAACCAATCACGCTCATAACGCAAAATATGTAATCCTAAAAGTTTGAACACAACTTTGATTTCTCAAACAATCAGGATGATTCTTATCAGAACAATGAACATATTTATCCAATAAAATCAAATGCAAAAGAAAAAGAAAATAAAAAGTTGGTTGCCAGGGAACACTGTAATTATTTATTGGCTTAATTTCTTTAACAGAGATCCCTCGGAGGAGAAAACTTTAACAACAATGCAATCAAATGCAAACACCAATGGGAACACTAACCTAATTTCTAGTGAATCATCAATAGAACAATATAGGAAAGTTGAAGTTAAATACCAACTTTTTTTTTTGGTCAAGAGGGAAACACTAACCTGCAAAACAAATTAAATGGGTAAGTGAAAGCAACATGTTATTGATGCGTATTATGAAGAAAAATCAAACAAAAATATACAAAACATAATTAAATTAGGGGGGGGGGAATCAATCTCGAGAGAGATGAATAGTGTTTATGAAAGAGTGTGTTGAGGTTTTGGGGTTTTCTTAGTTTTAATTTCAAGGAAATATTTTAATTTCGTAAGACTGTTTTAGCAGTTTTTTCCTCGTGATTTTTCGTAATTAGTCTGGACACGTGGACACTCTAGAAACGCTTCCTCAATTGAGGAGGGGAGAGCTATAACATAATTGAAACAAAAGGTATCCACCAATTACCAAAAACTACGGTGACTAAAGTCGAACCCCATCAATTAAAATCCAAAGTGAATTAGACATCAGTTAAGAAATTAGCCATAAAGTAAAGTAGTAGTATGTAAATATGCACCCAATGTAGTTACTAAATACCGTCATTCACATAACCTACTTCAGTTCATTAAACAAGGTGCAGGGGAGATAGAACACTTGCATAAACTTTAGAATATGAACAACTAGCAGAGACCTTAAGTTGTGTGAATCAAGGCCCAAAATATCGATATCGATCAATATATCGGTGTACCCAAAAACCGATATATATCGGATATATCAGATATATCCATTTTTTTCGTGACCAGCCAAAACTATCTAAAATATCGGAAATATTGAAAATATCCGATATATCGGAAATATCGGAGGAAATAATAACAACATTTATTTATCAAGAAAACCATAAAAAAATATTGACAAATAATTAACCACAATGTCATAATCTAATGTACTCAAAGTCTCAAATTACAAAATAAGATAAATAAGTTACATCAAGTCATCAATACATAAACGAGGGACGTGGCTGGTCAACTTCCATACCCGATTCTTGAATCCTAACTGCTTCACAATACCCTACCCAAGTGTATATACAGAGTTATACCCAATCGGCCGAAAATTGTCGAACATGCCACTCATATTTTTGTGTTGGAAATTCTAACATGATTCCAATTCGAGGAGTGTTGGTATAACTATACATTGGGCGCAATGCAATAAATCTAGGTATAGTTCCAACAGGTTCATAACTTGGATAGAGTTCTCCATATGTTGGTTCAGGTTGTGGTGCGCCATAAGGTTGTTGATCAGCCCCCATCCAATATCCATATGAAGAACCATATGACGCACTACTTGCGGTACGACCGATTATGCCACTAGAATAATCGTTATCTCTTGATTGGTTGTATCCCCAGCCACTACCATATACACTCTCATTGTCATGGTCATGTGTCCCTGAACTCATACTCATTGCTTCAAAATTAGAAGAAACTGAATCAATATCAACATCATTTCGTATAATGTGTCCTCGTTGTCTTCTTTGACCAACACTTCCACGCCCTGGCTCATACATTCTTTGGGAATTGTCATTAAGAACTCCTCTACGACTATTGTTTTAAGGTGCAACCTCATATACTTGTGGGTCCAATGGAGTTTCCTCATCAGTTGAGTCATGCAATTGAACGTTAAAATTACCTCCACCACCACCACCACCATTGTTGTCACCATCACCACCACCACTATCATCATCATCAAGATCGGGTTTCTTACGTCTCGTCATCACTAGAGATGCTCTCGGATAAATTATCTTGTGTTTGGAGAGGTGTGTCAAATTCGGGGCCCAAACCCCGAAACTAGGCACGCAGCAATCATCTTCTTCTTATTACTCATCGACCATATCTTCAACATCCGGGTCGCCTACCCGATTCGTGATCCAACACAGCGCTAAAAGATTTTTATCAATAACCCAAATACCAATAGATCAACTTGTTCACTATCCATAAATACTTGGGTGAGGTCAATAATTTGATCATTATCGTATTTTTTGACGCGTCTTTGCTTCAAACGCAAGTTGTAGTGGACCTTCACCAACATCATCAATTTTGGCGCGCCAATATGGTTCCTAAGTTTCGTGTGAATTAGGCCGAATGTGCTCCAATTGCGCTCACACCCAGATGATGAAGCTGTTTGAGAAAGGATTTTAATCGCCAACTCTTTTACCTCTTTTGTATCACCACCATACAACTCCCACCATTCAGCTGCATTATTTAAACAAAAATAACACATATTAATTATCTATAGACAATGCATTTGAGTGATTGAGATTTGAGAGTATGAAAAAGTTAGTTCATTTACCAAGGTGTGAAATTGCTATTCCAGCCTGCGCTGCAGGTGTACCAAATTCCCCAAGATGATCCCGAAACGACATCATCTAATAGACCAAAGTGTTAGTGACCCAACATAAATGTAAAATTCAAATTCTAACTTGAGAACATCAATATTCTTATTTTTACCTGATGCAATGCTTTTTCTTGTTTGCTACCATCACTAAATAACACTTTTGCTACTTTTATAACTGCTTTTTTGTGGGGATCGGAGAATCCGAGCTTCAATGTGTATTGGTACTCTGGGTTCAGATACATTGCTAGTAGAAATAAACATAACTTTTAGGAATATTTGAAATAGAAATAATTTAATTAACTCAAACTAAATCAAGTAAACTCACCAAATTGTGTAGTAGCGCATGCGATGAATTGTTTTGTCCATCTTTTGTCGATAATATCAAGGACCCAACCACATCCAGGGATTTTAGAGATCTTCTCCCTCGTTATTTCAAAGGCTTGCTGTACATATGACATTGTTGGCTTCTTGTCACCATCCAACAACCTTTAGGCATATGTACAAAGGTTCAAGAATTTGTACAATATAGTTAACATCATTCCAGAAATGCTCTTGAGCGACTTGCTCCACAACCATCATACCCTCTATAGACTTAGCCGATGGGGTGTCGAGATATCTTTGATCCACGAACATCTGCCTAAGCGATATCTTTTTCTGCTGGAGACTTTTGAGAGACAAGTAGTTTGTGGCGAATCTAGTTTCTGCAGATCTAACTATTTCGCCACCACATGTCTCCCTCATTAATGCTAAGACCACGGATGCATTGTAAATGAACTTTGTAATTGAATGAGCTTTGTCGATACACCCCGCCACCAGATGATACTTGGCAATATCTTTTAACATCAAGTCTATGCAATGACAAGCACCACGGTGTCCAAAATAAATTATATCCCGGTGTCTTCATCGACAATTTTCCAAATTTTGTGTAGCGGAACCTTGATCAGTTACTATCTGTACCTATCTCATCAACAACTTCTTTAATTAACTTAAATATGGTTTTGTGATTTTTCGGCTCAATGCTGATATCGAAAGACTTCTTGAAAATTGTTTCCCGTCCAATGATAGACCCATAAAGTTAACGAAGGATATCTTTATTGTCCCAGACCAACCATCACACATGATGGTGCATCTATAAGTTGGATACTTCTCTACCACTTCCATTTCGAATTTGTCGATATCATTATTTTCCATCTTTAAATATTTTCCCAGTACCTCTTCAGCAGTTGGTCCTTTCACTCCAGTAGGACATTTCGTGATGAAATCAATAGTTGGTTGGTAGTATGGATTGTTTGTTGTTAATGCATGTGGAGGTACTCGGCAAAAAATTGAACCATGAATTGATCCGCCTACCCAACTTCTGCCTCCATGTCTTCATTTTACCCATATCTTTGACACTTAGGTTGGTCGTGTCCCCCTGCCTAATAGTGTATGGATCAATTGTTTCTTGTCTCATGGTTTTGGACTTCCGCAAAACCCATGAATCCCTTCCCTTTGTTACTTGATCCAGCCACTTCGACACAAAAAAGTAGTGATGCGAAAATTTCTTGCATGTTCTCCTTCCCTTTCTAGTGTCTTTCTTCCTATCGGGTCATTCTGAGTTTCTTCGTGCATGTTGCATACCCTGAAACTCCTCACCCCTCCCTTCGTATGCTCTTGCTTCTTCTTCTACATCAGAATCACTGGAATCATCGTCCAAATGAGCGCACATTGTCTCCTCGACTCGAGTTTCACGCTGCCTTTTTTTAAGTGTTTTATTTGTGTCATCCTGTAGTAGGTCTCGCATTGCAATTCTTACTTGTCCGGGGACTTGCGTACACCTTGCCACTTGGTTACCAACCCCAGATAAGTGCTGTTTTAGGCGACTGACCCCACCACTATGAAATTCTAGTTGGCAGTAATTGCATTTAAACTTCCCCTTGTTGTTATCCAACGGTACGCTATGAGACCAACCAATATCTGGTTTCCTAACCATTTTCTCTTTAGACAAATATGTAACTTCTGAAACAATTTTTCGAAACACGTTGAAATGTCAGACGTGACAAATATAACTAATTAATCAAAATGATCGAGCTATGCATATAACAACATAAAAGTCCAACATTCTCAATTTATCATTCATTTTTCTCAACGTAGGTTTATTCATTTTCTCAATGTAGATCAATTTAGTTCTTATGAATTTATGAGATTTCTTTTATTTTAACATAATAGCTACCTTCATTTATAGATAACATAATAGCTACATTAATTTTTGTAGAAACTAATTAAATTTTCTTTGTGATCCTATCATATGCCCCCATCAAAATGATCCCTTATGAGGCCTAGTAGACTAGTACTACCTTAACTGTTGAGTCAATACCCATACCACGACAGTTTATTGCCAGCAACATTGGAATATAGACTCCTCAACTATGCACAGAATACCAATACCAACAATCGATGAAAGAAATTGTTTTGATCTGCCGTAACTTTGGACATATACTACCACCTTAGGTAGGCACCGCCATCAAACTGATAACAAAAAGGATTGGAAATAGAAAAGGTAGAGAAAGATTCAATATTTATCACTACTTAACCCAACCCGCCCTCAGTCGGCATATATTTATCTAACCAATCGCCTAGACCTCTTCACTGTTTCACCGCCGATGTCATCTTTACTGCCAGATTAACCCTTGTAACCTCAATCGAATCTCAATCAAAACCACTACAAAACACTTGTCCAAAAGGTAGAAAGATAACCAAGACGAACAATACCCATAAAAAACACTGATCAAATCTATTCCGATAAAAGCAATCAACACTAATCACTAGGTAGCTAGCTAAGCACAACAAAAGGAAAGAAGAAGCTTTAATTCAAGGCCGAAAATTTCGGACGACAAATTGATGTCGCTGAAATATTTCGTTTTTTAAGCAATCCAAAATCGAAAGATTCAATATTTCGCAGCCGAATATTTAAGCCTTTTTAGCCTGATATATATCGGTAAAACCGAAATATATCATTATTTCGACGATATAATCGATATTTTCGACTTATTCGACATATATCTTTTAACTTTGTTGACTTTGACCGATGTTTGACTGATTTTTTATTATTTTTTCTGATATATTGATATTTCTGATATATTTTGTTTTTTGAAGTGTCTGAAATATCGTCCGATTTCTAAATATTAGGCCTTGGAATCATGGTAATTTACATTTTTAGTTGTAAGGTGCATTTTGGTCACACATGTCCTACCATTTGGAAAAGCAATTTGGCCCATCCGCCCATGCCAATAGTGAGACCCTATGACCTTATCTTATGTCCAATCCGTTCTTTTCTCTTATGTCCCATATCAAGTCCACTTTTTGTTCTTTTAGTTTTTTTTTTGTCAGAATTATAAAGTCATGGAAATTCACGAAAGGTTTTTCATCCCTCTACATAAGTAATTAAGTACATAGTATTATCCAAATGTAGGAAACGGTTTGGACTTGAGGGCCTGCTTTGGGCGGTGCTTTGAAGTTTGAAAGGTGTTGGTGCTAACTTTTCATAGAACAATATTTTATTTTTAGGTACAAGCCTACGGGATGCTAATAGTCTAATACAATAAAACGTTGATGACGACAGTGTTTTTAAGTATAAACTAAATGAGTGTATAAACTAAATCAGTGTTTCTTCATCAGTTCATCCTCAAAATTCAACCGACATCTCTCATCAAATAACACACTGATCATGAAGAACACGTTAGTACTATTATTCCAACACATTTTCTGTTTCGTTTACTCACTTCATCATGGGCTCCTTTTATTTATTTGTTAACGAATTATAATGTGGTAGGTCTAATGTCTAGAAGAAAGAAAATAATCTTACTTAAATCAAGCATGAATAATGAAATTTGTAGATATATCATATTAAAGTTATAAACAACTCACCCAGCACTCTCAAGTTCATATTGAGTACCATTAACAACAGTACCAACATTAACAATTTGTACATCACCATATAAATTATAAAGTAATCTCATGATCAAAGTTATTGAAAGCTCATTTGAGTACAGAAAATGAAAATGAGTACCTGGATACAGAAAATGCTGCTATATTTTTTCCCCGTGGGTTATTGAAACTTGAAAGCTCATTTGAGTAGTAGACTTTGGTTTATGTTGGTGATGAGTTGGTGGGAAGGTTGAAGAGTCAGGAGAGATGTTTTTTTTTGTGAAGTGTTTTTTTTGTAGATGTTTTTTTTTTTAGGAGAGTTGGTGTGAATTGTGAAGGTTAGCGTGAATCCCGTGTTTTTTTTGCTGACAAAGTGAAAATGGAATGGACTAAAAGTTTAAAAGAGATGCTAAAACAAAAACTTTTGTTTTTCACTTTATTCCAAACTGTAACCGAGATGCTAAAGCAAAAACTTTTTTTTTTCATTTTATTCCAAACTTTGTAACCAGCGCCCACCCTTTGTTCCAAACACTCTAATCTCACTGATATATATCGGACATATCATATATTTCGCCGATATATATCGGATATATCGAAATTTTCATATTAAAAAATGGTCAAAAAGACAAACGATATATATCATAAATATCAAATATATCGATTATATTGGCGATATAAACTTTTATATCGGAAATTCCGATATATATCGGAAAAAAAAAGTACTATATTCAGTGGATATATGTCAAAAATATCGATATCGGTGTACCAAAATACCGATATATATCGGGATATATCGTCGATATTTTGGTCCATGGTGTGAATAACATATCACAGAAAAGTGTTAGACTTAGCAAGAAAGAATTCCAAGAGACCATCTTTCAAGGTACATAAATTACCTGGAAGTTAATGAATCAATTGGATCCCAAACATCCCGATCCTCGTCCCTCAAACAGTTAGAAGCAATAGATGAATGTCTATAGAATTTTGCATATTATCCGTCAAACAAAATAATATATTATATAAAAATCAGCGGGAAAAGTTGAATGATGGGAACATACAAATATAATCTAATTTGTACATAGATTTTAGCGAATCCAATCAACACCATTCTAATCACATAAATCTAATGAAAAAAAATGAAGATTAGATAGATAAATTGCTTTGAAGAGAAAATGAAAAGTACAAACACCATACCTGATTGAGAAGTATTAAAGGTTCATAAAGCAGGGTGTTGAAGTCTCGAAGGGATTGTCGATGGACTGCCAAGGTAAATAGTGACTTTTGTAGATAGAGAATCCATTTAGATGGACCTTTCCATTTTTCTCTCCTATGATAGGCAAAGGAAACTTTAATCAGCAAGTAGAAGTTAATACCTTCTGCACATTAGCAGATTCCAATAACGTGTACTCCATACAACGCCAAATTGCAAACTTTGATTTAAACAAAAAATCAATGAATGAACAGTTAGTGAGTGTATATACCTTTTATTTTTAACTATGGAATATAAGCATATCAAGAAATAAAATATGTTTACCTTTGAAGAAAGCGTGAAGAAGATGCAAGATGAGGTTCGATTTTCTCATTGGCTCCACCACAGAGTAGTTTGACTTTGCTGAAAGAAACCCGAATCTGAGAAGCGAGTTAAAGCGAATTAAATTGATGCTTGGGGTTCGCGGAGAGAGAGAAAAGAGACGTATTTTAAACCCAAAAGATAGCTTCGGTGCGGTTTAGTGTTTTGTTCGCCCCGTGAAACTATGAAAGTTTTATTTCCACTTTATCTCCTGATTTCTCGTAATCCCCCTATAACGTGGACACCCTCATATCTCTCCAAAAGGACCGCTTTATTTCTCAATTGATTTTCTTAGGTTCTTAAGGCAAAGGCTTAAGTCTGTAATATTTGACCGAATTCAAAATATATGCTATAGAACACAAAAAGTTTCTCAAAGAAAGTTGCAATTGATTTGAACTTGACTACATTTCAACAAATAACTAGTATTAACACACTTCAATAGAGAATGAGAATGAAAAATGTTCAACAGAGAAGGAGAATCTAAAGAATTGTTTCACCAAGTACGACGGGCCTTATCCAAGGGATTAGTTTTGTAGTGACACTCGAGTCCGCAAAATCGGGATTGTTGGAGTCCCAAATGTCCACATTTAGCTACAAAGTTCAAAATGGAAATCTGGTTCACTAACTAACCATAAAAATAGGAAGAACCAAAGATTGAGTTATTGTAGCTTGAACCAAAGATTGAGTTATATATTGTTCCCCAACATGGAACTTGAATCAGACTACTTCTAGGCACAACATGACGCATTTGAATTGGAAAGCAACACTGAAAGGATTAAGATGACTTATGAGCACTTGATAAGCATGCTAATGTGCCCATGGTGCAATAATCGACTTTCAAAAAGACTTGGTGAAGTGTGTTGCTCAGATGTCATATTGTGAGATTAACAAATAAATTTCATACTTTTGATCGAAGCCCAAAAGTTAAATTCCAAATGAATAGCTAAAGAAAGACAATATTCCCCTGAATTTGAGAACACTAATAGATGGATATGCACCACGGTATCTTCTCCCACAAAACCTGTTTCCATGTATCGTATTCCTATCTAATCTATCAATTATCATTATTTGTAGAAGAGGTATCATTTATCAAAGAGTCTAAGACAACAAATGATATACTAACATGTGTGAGTGATAATTGCCCTATTACATAGATATGCACCACACAATATTCCCCTGAATTTGAGAACACTAATAGATGGATATGCACCACGGTATCTTCTCCCACAAAACATAATGCCTAGAATATAATAGATGGATTGCATGTCTAGAATTTTCATGCCGTGGGTGTTCAACTTATTTGTTTCTGAATCTAAGATTGAACCCATTGAAAATAGCAGTCCCTTTTCCTGCTCTCTGAGAGTGTCCACGTCACCAAAAGGATTATGAAAAAAGTGGAGAGAAAAATGGGATTTTACGTAGACCATTTTCATTTTTTTTTTCCCTATCTTATAACACTAATAGATGGATATGCACCACGATATCTTCTCCCACAAAACATAATGCCGAGAATATAATAGATGGATTGCATGTCTAGAATTCTCATGTCATGGGTGTTCAGCTTATTTGTTTTTGAATCTGAGATTGAACCCATTGAAATTATTATTACCCCTATTTAAATAAATATAATTCTACCACAAACTTAATAATTCCTCCAACATAGTGAAAAAGATAAACACAATTCAATGTTTTGTAAAGAAATTTTTCATACCTGAACCCTAAATCCAAGATGCACCAGCACAACAATAAGAGTGGTAGAGCAACGAAGAACATGAATATCCATTCATAAATACCTTGTGAAATTCTAGGGTGTCTCCCTGGGATTTCCAAAGCTCAACCATAAACAACGACGGAGCAACCTCAAAAATCTGGGCAAACAAATAATTTTCAAGAAGTATTAGTATATGTAAATGGAATACAACAATGAGACTTCTAGATGCACAATTTCTCTAACTAAGTAGTACATTGACTCAATCAAAGCCGAATCCACCAAGGACTTATGATTTGAAGAGATATACCTCTGTTGCAATAGATAAATGGTCTTTCCGTCCAGTTTTCTCCACTTGCAGTTTCATCTGAAGGTAACAAACAAAACTGCTTTTAACAGAAATAGAAGAGGAACACCCTATAGATAATAATCATCAATACAACTGAGCCCACCATACATGAAAACACAGTTCTGTGGCGGAATACATGCAACTGAAGGTAAAAGAAAGAAACAACTACACTAATCTCATCTTGTCTCCTTACCTCAACAACATTGGATGCCAAAATGATTCAATAACAGTGTGCATTAATTTTTATAATACTTTTATGCAAATCATTGGGCTTTCATCTTCTTGCTCTTTAAACGATCCGAAACTTACGTCTTGTGTTGATCAACAATGAATAGAGTTTTGATTGAGGTGGGAAATCAATTAGCGCATAGTTTGGATTTGAGATAAACGAAAATCATACTTCAGCAACAATGACAAAGCTTGCTTAAGCTAAGGCCAAATTCAAACCTACTGGGTGGAGCGGAAAAAAAAACTTCAAAATAAATACAAACTTTGAAGTACATTAATTAAAGTACAGTAGAGTTGAAACGGTGACACCAAATTACTTTTAGCTTATTTTAATGCTAAAAATTGAGAAAACTGCACTGATATAATTGAGAGAGAGAGAGGGATTTAAGGTTTGAAGCACACCTTTTGACATAATCCTTTAGTAGCTTTGAGAGGAAGTGGAGTGACTTTCCTAGTAGTTCGAAGAGTTTGGTGCTCTGTCATGGCTTCTGACTGCTGTTGATTATGATGAAGAGAAGTAACTGAACGTATTGGGTTTTGCGATTGAGAGATGAGTCTATAATCTTACAAATTTCAGAAGAGAACGATTCTCCCAATTTCGAATGGTCGTTACTAAATCATGTAAGATTACAGTTACAACTTTATTTCGCCATACCTCTTTTTGTCTCGATCATCTCTTCGTATCTCTACGTCATCTGGAAAATCCTCAACTTCCCTTAATTGTTGACAGTGTGAATGCCCTGGCGAATACTCTTCCATATGGGATTTCTCCTTAGGAATGTTTCGACCACCCGCTATTGGTGAATGCATGATTCTCTTATGAGGAGATTCAGCTCCTCTGTCTCGCATTAGCCCTAAAACATTTGATAATATGCAGAAGTTTCAAAGTTTCAAATGATGATCAAAGTTCGAAGCAATAAAGGAAGGACAGAAGCACCAAAGTATCTAACCTGGAGTAGCGAGTTTCATCCTGTTTAGCTACCTCAAGACCATCATTAAGCGCAACCAAGTTTCCTCTTTCCCTCACAGGACTTTCCATGTCAGCGTAAATTACCCGCTCCTTCTTATTCCTAATAGGACCCTCGGACAAACTGAAAGTCCTTCAAAATAACAGAAATAAGCATACAACTTACAGGAAAGGACTGAAACAGTCTTATAAAAAAAAAGTATAAATGTGAAGATGCAGACCTCTTATTTTTACGGGGACTTGATCCTCCTGTGTGCAATGAAGACCCCGATTGACTTGGAGAACTTTCACGGGTGGGTGATGAACCAGACCGTTAAGTGATCTCTCGGTTCCCGCTGGGGTGACCTCAAAGATGTTGGTGGTTGCCTTTTTGGGTTTTTGAGTGCTAGGAATTTTTTTTAGGGTCGGCGGAAGAGAAAAGAAGAAAGGTTTTGGTTTTTTAAATCGTCCGGGTGTTTTTTGCTGGTATAGGTTTCTATTTTGAGCAAGTTTCTCGGGCAGTTTTTTTCTCCCCATTTCTGTAATCCCCTGTCGACGTGGACACTCTCACACCCCTTAAAAGGGACTGCTATTATATATACTAGCTATTTGGCCCGGCCTATGGCCGGACTTGCTACATAGATAGCTAATGACTCAAAAGTCTAAAGTCTACTTGAATAAATAATATATGTATATTGATAGCTAATGATTCATTGCATATTTTATTTGAAGGGTTTATATTTTTCTAATTTTTTTTTAAAGAGTTTTGGCGAAGAGTTTTATTTCTAGGTTTACAAACTCCCTTTCAGTAGCGAGTAGTCTATTTACAATAGAGTACGATAAGTAATCTTGATAGTTTTAGACTTCTAGTCTGAAGACGCAAGAGGAAAAATTGTAGGACTTTGCTTATACATGGCAAAAACATGATCCTTGAGCACTGACTTGGTCTCACCCAGTTTCCTAGCACATAGCATAAACAATGTGTAAAAAATAAAATTTCCAAGAACAGTATTGATAGTTCAAAATTTTGTAGGAGTACGTTTAATGTTGTGTAGTAGAAAAAGAGACAGTATAGTGATATTCTAATCCCAACTCGATATGTTAATCTATAGTCGATACCAAAGAAAGTGAAGAATACTTAAGTAAATTTTAATTCCAAATTAAACGTAAATTGGAGATTAGAATTTTGTTGGCTGGGCCTGCTACATTGATAGCTAACAATTCAATAGTCGAAAGTCTACTTGAATATCTAATATATGTACAAAAAAGGTAAAGATCACTACTTTATTATTATTTTCTTCGCCCATTTGAGTTGAATCGATCTTCTTCACACTATGTTGTTGTTGTTGATGATGATGGTTTGGAAAAGAAGAAGAATGAGAAGATGGGACCACCGAAAAAAAGAGACCATGTGATTCCAAAAGCCTCTTATTTCTTTGTTATTCCGGATTTTTTCAGTTTGCTTGTATGCAATAAATCACCACTACACAACTACAAAAACAATAAAACATAGATGCTCTGTAGTTGTTTCTTCAACTGAATGAAGATTTTTATAGTATGCTATGCACAATCTACGCTTTTGTTGAAAAATTACAAAAATGATAAACAGCTAAGAGATAGAAAATCATGCCTTTCTTCTTCTTTCTAAAAGTAACTCGCTTTTATCACGGCTAGGAAAACTCTCGTCAACAACTCCATGCCGAAATTGAATGAAATTGGACTCTTTTCTGTTTCCATCGGTTTCTGCTTTCTTGCTACAGGCTGAATCTTTCCCATTTTTTTTCTTTGCCATACTCTCTGTATTGGTCGCTTCTTTTAGTTGAGAGAAGAACATAACTAAAGGCTTGGAGTATCTTTTAAATCTAATTACTTGAAGAAGAGAAGAATAAGAGAGAGAGAGTTTGAAGAGATGAATTTTTTTTTGGAGAGTTGGAAGTGTTTTGTAGAATTGAAAAAAAAAACATGGAAAAAGGTTTTTATCTATTTTGGTACATTAATAGTGGATGATCTTATGATTATGTTTACATTGTATTTCAATCATCGTACAAACGTTAATAAATATTCATACGCAATAATATAATCAACAAAGGATGGAGATTATTAAAATCCAATTGTGCATGGTGAGAAGTGGAATGAGTAAAATGAGTTGTAAGTGGAATTCATGTATGCTAATCACAACCAAGTGATCTAATAGTATAAAGCAATTGACCAATATTTTTGTGCATGGGTGGCTTAATTGAATTTATTTATTTAAAACATGTGAGGTTTTTCTAGACTAAACCAAGTTATTACGACTTAAATTTTAAAATCACCTACAAAAAGATTCTCAAAAGTTTTGGTTGCTTAAGTATTGAATCCTATTAATTTCACATAGCAAGTTTCGATTGTAATCCAATACTTAGTGTTCTCATTTCATCAAACTAAACTCATTCTAGATAAATCTCCTAAAAAAATAATTTATTTCTAAATTACATAGTAAGCACCGATCTAGAAAACAACAAAAAGAGTTTTCAAGAGTTACTTGAGTGATAGTCTCAAAACCCATGTCTTTAATAGCTTTCATGGTTATAATTGTGCACTAAGCTATCATTATACCTTGCTCCGATCCAATAGAATTACAAAATCAGGCCGCCACCAAGGCATTTTAAGGCAACCGTGGCAAACCGGCAACCCCAATGAACAATATGAATCTAAAAATTCCATACTAATCTTCTTCTTCTTTTTTTTTTCTATCCGCTAGAGTTGCATATATTTTGGGGCTTAACTGCAGAATGGAGTTGAACATATATATGTACATTACTCTGACAGAAGCATCCTCTTTATAAAGAGTGTGGAAGTTCATTTTGAGTTACTGATATAGCTGAAATTGGATATTTGTCTTTTGAATTTTCTAAATTCTAACATACACTCTCCTTAACATACTTCCACATTAATAATTTTATTTCTTCTAAAAACGTTTACACAACTACCAGTAGTTGCTATTAACAAAGGAAGATGGCACACACTTCTAAGAATCATTCTTTGTTTGCAATTTTTCAATGCATTTTGATGAACCTCAGATAAAAGAATTTAAGAATAAGAATTCTGCATATGAAAACGAACAACGTCTCAAATGAGTGTGTTTCTCACCGTGAGATGTTGAAAGAGGAATTCTGTAATTCATCTGTACTAAATGATATTTAGCAAGATAAAGCTTCATAACTGATATATTTCCACCAGAGTCTCCAATATACCTACAGTGTTGCAGTGTGTCTCTAGTGACATGTGATAATCAAGAACTTTGAAATCCTACATAACGTTGGGAAAGCTGGAAAAGCTTACGATAAGAAGTTTGTTGAACGACTATAAAAGAGGTGATATCTTCTTTCAACATGAACACATCACACAATTGCTTCCTCTCTATATCCCAGACCTAAGAAAATGCAGTGGTTTAACAAACCAATAATTAAGTCACAAAATATTACGAAGGGCCAAAGAGTGCATAAAAATAAGGCCTAAAAGTAAAACTGCGGATCACATTTGTAAAGTGAACATATGACACATAGTTTCTTCTGTAAACAAAAGCTTAAGTTATAAGACTGTTTTTGGACTTACTACCAATCACATTTATGAGTAATGAGTCAACATATAGGACTTGCCTCAATGTTGTTCTGGACAGTAACATTAAACAGAATGCCTTGGTTCTCAAGAAACTGTAACAACACAAATAAAAAACAAATGTCAATTAAACGGTACGTAAAGAAACAGGAATAATGCATGCAATGACACCACTAAATAGTAAATAATATTTAAACCTGTATAAATTTGCTCGGAACTGCGTCATTGGATTGTAGTAGAGCTTGAGTAATATCTTTACCAAGTAACTTAATTCGACCATCTCTGTAACAATCAATATATTGTTTCAGTCTACATCACTACATGCTATATATATGCATAGGATAAATAGATAAAGAAATAAAAGGGAGGGATCCGGCTAGAGTTGCATATAGTCTGGGGCTTAACTGCATAATGGAGTTGAACATATATATGTACATTACTCTGACAGAAGCATCCTCTTTTTATTACGGTAATGGTTGCAACTGATTCAATTACAATGTATGAATGTAATTACACTATTACAGACACCAATACCAAAATTGAATTTCAGTAAATCGGTGACTTCTACAACAACAAAAAGTGGCTTGTCAAGAGAATTGGCCAGCCAAGGAGATGTATAAAAAGAGAATAAACAGCATTGGCTAACTTGTACACTTCAATCTCGAGAAGATTAGAACTGAAACTTATCACCTGTTAGATAAAAGAAATCAGAGTAAGGCGGATATTCATATCATAATATCAATTTGAACAACTATAAGAATGACGAAAACAAAATTTACCTATTTACTCATTGACAACATTTGGCCAGTACCCATTATATACCTTGATTGCTCAAGCATAGTAATCTTCTCTCTCATCAAATGCAACTCCTCAATCAACTGCGTTTCGCTAACCTGCCACCAAAGAAACCCAACTAAGAAACCAACAAAAATTTAAACCTTTTAAAATCATAAAACAACATTAGGGAGGATATATAAATAATAAATATACCATGTGCTTCTCGCATTTTTTTTATACTCTTCCAACTCTTCTAAAGCATTCTTCAACTCATCTTCGATATCAAGAACACAAACCTCAGCCTCTTTAGCCCTTTCATCTGCTTCATTAGCAAATTCCATCAACGCTTCTCGATCACGATCATAAAGCAAACACTCTTTCTCCCATCTTGTACACTGGTTCAAAAGATTAGTACACTCAGTAGCCAACTTCTGACTCTCCTCCACAAATTTCTTCAATGCTAGTGCACTTTGACTCGCTTTAGACTAAATAAAAAGTCAAACAAAATAAAATTATATATAAAAAGAATTAAGTTTAATTATATAGACAAAATAAAAATAAAAATGTACTACTAACCCTAGCATGGTCGATTCTTTGGTCTTTTTCTTTTAATCTGGAATGTAAAAGAAAATACGGATCTTGAAGACGTTTTCTTGCTTCTTCAAAGGCACAGAGTTTTAATTCAAGTGTGTTTGTGGAAATAAGGAGACCTAAAGAGAAATCGATTGATTCTTTAATGAACTCAGTTCTGATCATAAGATACAACAAATTATAGAAGATACAGGCAAACATGACGATTTCACTTGGTCCCACTCTATTCCTTATTTGAAACCTCGTCTTCTAGTTAAAACTTTTCTACATGTATCAATATCTTCACTAATAACAGAGATGCCAAACCTCCACTCAATGACTGGTATATAATGAAAATTTCTAAAATATCAGTTTTGGAGGCATCTGATAATTTACATCCAGGAACGGTAGTTTGTTCTATGGTCACAACTTAAGGAAGTGGGACGAAACTATAAAGTCTAATATAGCTAACCTAGTAACCTGGTACTAATAATACCGTATTATCGAATAGGAACAAAGTCAGGAAAAACCCGAAATGAAAATTCGCAATGCACTGTCCAGAAGATATGCAAGAGCCATTATTACCTGGTAAGAAATCTGTGGTTTCTGTAGGATTACCACCACTGTAGACACTGGATTAAGTAGCAGAACCGCCAATGTGCAACACATTCAAATCTGGAAATTTATTGTCATCAGATGCATTTCAAGCAGTGCAATATATCTCTCCGCTAAAAAGGAATATAATATCTTCACCATTATAATGAGAAGAAAGAAATAAAAATATTAATCTTCCCCGCCTTTTTATTATTGGAGCCTGTGCTGGACCAGTTTGGTTATATTGATTGATTACCCTAAATATCTACATTGGGCATGCCAGTGCTCGTAATATAGATTCTGTGACACCCTTTTTGAACCATTTAGAAGATTTCACGAAAGCCCATTGTTGAATTTCTAGTTTCAGGTTGCAATTTTTGTATACAAATTGTGAAGTCTGACTAATAAGGAACTTTAAATGTCTCTCACTTGGTCCTTTGACAAACTTGTGGAACATGGTTCCTTCAAGAGAAGTACTTCACATGGCAGGTTAACTACTGGTGGGTCATCTACTTCGGAATTCAAGCCTGTAGAGCTTCAGTATGCCCAACCTGGGCCTGTGTTCTAGATCAGCTCTAAAGAACTCAACGATAAATGACAGATTAACAGTTATGTTAAAGTTAAAAAGAGGAAAAAGCTCACATGAACCAATGACAAAGAAGACAAAGAAGCCAAGCACGATGGGTGTAACTGGATAGTCAGCCCCTTTCTTTGCAGTTGTTTTGGGCAATGCTGTTCTTCTCAAACTTCTCCACCTTCCTATCTGCAAGACGCTTTGAAGTTGTCTACAAATTTTTGATATCCGGTAATCAGATCTTAATTCAACGGCATAAAATAGTATAGAGAATTAAATGAAACTGGAACCGGGTGGTTTCCATAAAAGGGTGGGAGGCTGGTCAATTATGTTGCCGTTTAAGACCCAAATCACTTCCATTGCCACCATCACCATATTTCCTTCAGAAACAAATAAAAAAAAAAAAAAAGAGAGAGAGCAAACTCAATATTCACCCGAATATGATCATTGGGGTCGATGACATTTGCAATGCCATTGGCAAAAGGTTATGAAACTTCAATAATATTGGTAAGGTTATTGCAATAGTTTGATTTACTTGATGAATGGAGGGCTTGAAGGGATGACCTTAGTACAAAAATAAAGTAGTGATGATATTACCTCTGAAAACCGTAAATGACTATGGTAAACATTGGAAGTCTTAACAATTGTTTCCCATGTTTGATCAACAGAGGGAGGCTTGGAACACTTTTCTAAATGAAATGCAGCAGAATTCTTGGAGGAAACAGAAGGTAAGGTGCATATAGCCAAGACTCAGAAAGTGATTTTGGTAACAGTGGGGCAAGAGGAAACTGTGAAGAGTACACATCTGGACTACCCTGATACACTTCTCTTAAGAACTATGGTTTATCAAAATCCAGTTCACCGCTATTCCATACATTTGAAGACATAAAGGACCTAGCCTCCTGATCAAGAACATCACCGTTTCTAAAGCCATCCAAGCTATGTCTATGTCTTGCAGGATTTGGTCTATCGGAGGAAGACAATAAATTGGGAGAACCAACCTCTGAGAATTTGGGTTTTGAAATTTTCTTCTCTTGTGGAAGATCCAAGTTGTGGAGATCACCAGAGCAAGATACTGCAAGCATGTCTTCCTTTTCAAAATGTTCTGTCAGAATTACAGAATCGTTCTCTTTGAAACCAAATATGAAATGGAATTGTTCACCTTAACGCTCTTCACTTCCTTAGGAATGCCAAGAAAACCCATTCCTTCATGAAAGGGGATTGAATAGCCTCACTCGGTAAGGTGATATTTCGAACCCCTGAATGCATGCGGGATGATGATCCTTCAGTTGTCTGAGAATTGCTCCATATTGTTAGCTGGTTGGATTCACTTGTCAGCTTACTCTCATCCCCCAGTGGTTGAAGTCCACTCATTTGTTTATGTTTATAGACTGCTTCCCAGTTGTTCTGTTTATAAAAAACTGTAAGACACGAACAGAGAGTTCTAGTAGATAATGACACCAACATTTAGGAAAGAGGTAGGATTACTTACCACATGATCAGGTTCAATGTGTGACCTGGAATACGTGGTTTTAGTGATTTATCACATCTACATTCCTCTAAAGTTAGTGTCTTAAATACATCAGCTACCCTTACCTCTCCTTTCTTCGTGTTTTTGTCCACCACATCAATGCCACGGGATCTGACTTAAGTATGCAATATGTGCACTTTCATCTAAATTGGCAAACATCTGACATCGAGACCAAATTCTATTCATATCTGTTGATTGGATATAGATGATTTCTAAACGTTTACGTTATCGGACCTGCACACTCTAATAAAGAACTAAGTAGAATGAATTGACGAATATTTAAGCTGATACACTTATATATGATAAGACGTGCTAGGAAGGATTCAATGGCTGACTTGCCCATCTGTACCTCAAATTCCCAGTTTGATCTTGGCATTGCTGTTCAAAAAGCATGTGAGAATGTTACACTGGCATTCAGGTTTTTGTATCCTTTGGACATAAGCATCAAAGAGAAAATAGAGGCGATAGCAGGGTCCTATGGTGCCAGTGGTGTCGAATACTCAGAACAGGTAAAACCTTCACTTTGTGTAGCAATGTTTTCAATCCCCCTCTCCGGCACACCTTTTTTTATTCATGTTCTCCCTTTATTTTGTAGCAGTCTTTCTTTCTACATTATCCTGTTGGTCATTCTTTTTCACATGCTCTTTCTTTCTTGGTTATCTAGGCTGAGAAACAGATTGAGATGTACAGCAAGCAAGGATTTTCTTCTCTACCGATCTTCATGGCAAAAACGCAGCTTAGTGCACTAAGACATTCTCTTCCTGAAAAATAAGTTATGAGTGAGCGGATAGCCGAATACTACACAGTAAATGAGAGAACTTAAGAAAAAGAGGAAGCATAAGATTTATGTATACTTTGCTTATAATATATACACCCCCTTGGATGCAATCCAGCAAAAGCTTGCATAGCTGAATCATCATAAGAAACTTGCATTGCAGACAAACATCTCACAACCTGTTTCATTTTGGTGGAAATCATGCATTAATTACTAAGCATTTGTAAAATAATCCATAAACCACCACATTGGCAGAAAGATCATATCAACAGTTCTCCATTCCCTGGACCAGAATAACTATACAGAAGAAAAGCATCTGCCCTCCCTTTAGATATTCCCTCCCTATATGGTCCCAAACTACCCATGCCAACTTATTACCTCCACTGTTACTTGTTCTGACCAGCTTTCATGACAGCCATCAATCACCATACAACCAAAGAAATTTCATTTACACATCAGAACATGGGTACTCTACCAAATTATATGAAATAATGAAGCACCCATTAGAGAAACATATAACAGATAATAGCAAAAGAGAATCTGTGAAGGAGTTTTTGTAATGCTTATAACACAGGCTCGTCATCATCAAACTTGGAGTAGAGAAAAAGTTCAGAAAACAAAGGATGAAGTAGTTGATGGAAGCGAACTTGTGTGTAAATGCTAGTATATATAGATGAAGTTAGACTTCTTGACATTAACTGGAACTAAATTTCTTGAGCTTGGAAAAGAAAGCTTGAGAACACAATTAAGCTTGAAAGAGAACAAAGGAGTAGAAGTAAATTAGGTAGAAGTAAAGACTATCAAGTATCAACTACTAAAATGGGAAAATCTTCTTGCAGAAGCAAATTCAATAGTAAGTAAAAACTTTTAGAGAAAATCTCCTTGCAGAAGCAAATTAAATAATTAATAGGAAAGGCACTGGAAAGTGGAAACATCTTATGCATAACCAAAATTTGCATGCTACTCTATAAGAATGTGCTCCATTGATTTCAAAATTTACCTTTTTCAGTTGATGTACCAAGTTTGACATGGACAGATGGACGAATAAACTCCAATTCAAATAGAGTTAGCAGTTTGACTAAAGATTTTTTTTCTTTCCATAAAACAATTTTAATGCATCACTTAACAACAAAATCACCCCCACAAATGACACCCCTAGTTCACTTTTAAATCTAATAACTCCCCTGAAATTTCAAAACTCAAAACAAAACATTACTTTTCCCTTCACTTACAGAAACACACATGGTCAAAGCCATTTATTTATAACACCAGAACAACCCTTTTCTCCTTTCCTTTGACTAATAGGGCCTTCATGACAGGACTTACATAGTGGTATGCACCAATATATGTTGCTTTCTGATCTTGAAGTACACCAAATAGGGCCGTCGTCACAGGACTTCAAGAAATGACAGAGGATCCACCCCAGACCCTCAACATTCACACTGAATTTGATTTATGTCCCCTCATGCACGATGAGCTCAAACCATTTCTTGAAGTCATCTCCCACATCGGCACCTTTAGAGCTCACATAAGTTACTTATATAACGTCTCCTCAGAAAGGAGCACCAACTGGATTTGTGTTACCAATTAGGGATGTCAAGGCAAGCGTTGGTGCCGGATTCATTTATCCTCTAGTGGGGACCATGAGTACAATGTCGGGGCTTCCAACTCGGCCCTGCTTCTTTGACATTGATGTGGACGCTACTACTGGGAAGGTTCTTGGTCTGTCTTGATTGCAGTTGAATATTTTCATCTGTTGTATTGTATTCATCTGCCCTGTTGTGGTAGTTTCATATTTTAACAGCTTTAAGAAGCAGAATAATACCCAGAGTTTGTCCTGATTTTCAAAGCATAAAATTCATGTACCATGGATGTCTTTTTCAAATATCTCTTTTCTTTCACCGGTAGATGATTCTGCTTTATAGACTTTATATTCGTGAAGATCAACGGCACTCCAAGACTGATTTCTTCATCGAGTAACTACTTGAAAGTTGCATTCTTCTTCATCATTTGATCTTTGTATTTGTGGTAGCTTCTCAGAAGAAATTATTGTCTGTTCTTGAGCTTGCATTAGCTCCGAACCTTTGAGAACATATTCTTGTCCATGAACTGGGTAGATGTAATCGTTTTCTGATAAATCATGCCACACGAATCCATTCTTATAACTCCTATAATGAAACGAAACAGAGAGAAACTAATTAGTTTCATATATAAATAATGTACCGTATGTACCTCTTGGATGACCAAGAATACATGCTGGTCATGCCTTTTCCGCGTAAAGAGTTCAAACGATTTATTACATCTGCAAAAGAAGATTAAATCAGTAACGAAATTAAGTTTTAGATAGTGGCTTCTTGTAAATGGGTGCCCAAGAAAAGCGAGTTGCAGCCGCTGTGGTGGTGGCCATGACTTGAGGCTAATGCGTACCAAGTGTGGTGGTAATGGCGGTGAATAAGAAGTGATAGGTTTTGTTTTGTTTTTGTTTTTTTTTTATTTTTTTTTGTCTGGTGAAGAGTTTTGTTTTTTTTATCTTTGTTTGGATTACGAACAATTGAAATCTGCAAAAAAGGGCGTAGAATTCATTTTTTTTATGAAAAATCTGATGTGTCAGTCTCAGAGAAAAAAGGGGGCTGACGTGGGTCACTGGGAGCATTCTCAACTACTTCGGTATTAATGGTGGTAATGGCGGTGAATAAGAAGTGATAGGTTTTGTTTTGTTTTGTTTTTTATTTTTTTTTGTTGCGGTGAAGAGTTTTGTTTTTTTATCTTTGTTTGGATTACTGAACAATTGAAATCTGCAAAAAAAAGAATTCATTTTTTATGAAAAATCGATGTGTCGATCTCCGAGGAAAAAAAGGGGGCTGACGTGGGTCACTGGGAGCATTCTCAACTACTCAGTATTAATGGTCTTTGACTAGGTATAACATGTGCTTTCGGCACGGTTGTCTTTAGGTTTCTTAAAAAAACCAAGTTAATATATATAATTACTCAATATAATTTGTTTAATGTTCACAAAAAAAAACATATATTCCTATAAGAGATGTCAACTTTAACATGTGTAGTTGCAGTTTTTTGACTTAATTGAATAATTTTTAATTATATTAATATGAGCTCTTATGGTCAACACAGTACATATTTTTATTTAGATACTTTAGTAGGATTTTTTTTTAATAAAAAAAATATAGCTAATTGTGAATGATGTTATTATATCCAATTGATCTACATCTCTAGTGGCCATGCTTATTGGTATAATTTTTTTAAATCATGGAATACGTCTAGAAACTTGACAATGGTATATGTATTTTGCAAAATAGACCTCTTTAATTAAATATATTGCATACAAAAACACAATATATGGTTAAGGAGCTACTTAATGCTTACAATTTGCAAGCAATGCGGCTTGTACAACTATGACTCCCACCAAATATCACCTTCAATAAACTTCATTAAAGATGTGTCTACTCTTTGTACAAATAAAAGTAAAAAACTTTGATGAAATAAAAGACACAACAATACAATATTAACCAAATGTGCATTAAGTTAAACCCACTCAATTTCCACAATCCACTTGTATTCGATGGACTATAAGGTTGGTGGTACCTTGTTGTCAAGCCTATGCAAACACCTTATACTAATTTCTCTTGGGCATTCTTAACTGAGACGTGTGTTTGATGCAATTGGGTGAATACCCATTCCAATATATGCATTAGCTAGGTGTTGCAATCTTGTGGAAAAAAATAATGTTAGACTTTAGGAGGCTAAATTTCTCATCTAGGATTATCGGGAAAAAAAAGAGCAATTTAACATCGCTTGACTTTAAGCTCAATCAAGTCGACTCAGCTTAGTGAAATTTCCACTATTTGAAAGTACTTATAAAAACAGATCTAGCCATCAACAATAGTGTTGTCTTTGTTCCTATCCATCAACTTAGTCAAATCTCAAAAAAGTCTGCACTACAATAACTATTTTTTGTTCCCAATTGATTCGAAAATTGTATCGATTTCAAATACCATAAGAATTCTATAATTCATAGATTTTTTTTCCCGACTTTCTTGAGAAGAGTCCTAGGGATTCTTATTGTATTGTGAAAAAGAGATGCAAATGTGTACCTTTAGTCCCAAATTAGGTATGGGGATTGTGAAAACCTATTTACGCTACCTTCTGAAAATTTTGGTTCTACATGACACCACTCATGAAACCATTTAATCCAACAATGGAGGATGAGTAATGACAACAACACAAAAATGAAATCCTTTTAACAAATTAGTTAGCATATACGATAAAAAAAACACATTCATTCCATTTCAAAATCTATAAAGAAAAGAAAATGACCCTTATCTTGGAAACCACTATTGTGGAAGTCACAAACATACCTATAAAAAAAAAAAAAAAAAAAAAAAAAATCTGACTTCAAATGGTGAAGAGTGACTACAATGAATACACACAAATCATTCCCGAACCAAAAATTGGTTTTATAGACATGTTGTCATTGCTAGCTTCTTATATACCTTTGGTCCATATAATATTCTACTACTCAAAAAACCCTAGCAAGAATCATTAGCACCTACCATGCTAGCCACTACTTCTTCCACGAACAAATTCTAACTAAATCAGGGCAAACCATTATGCTTATATGATGACCCTCAATGCAATTAAAATTGAAAACGTGCTAACAAAGAAAACTAAAGTACTTCCTACCATTTTCTTGGATACATACTATATAAAAACAAAGTCAAAATATTTGCAATTAATTTAGGATCATAACCCTATTCATCAATAATAGGTTGGTGCTAACCTCGACCAAACACGGTATGTCAGCACTCAATGCATGAACACTTCGCGATTGTAATCTTAAACGCATACATAAACTATTATTCTTAAAGATGTGGACCTGAAAGTATAAGATTCAACAAAAGTTTAGAATGAACATCCACACACACAAAAATGCTAAACCACAAACACACGAAGTACAAAATTGGTCATATTATGAATAAACAAATTCATTCTTCAACCATATATGAACCACATAAAACAAACTAATATAAATGACACCCAAATGCCTCAACCCCACTAAGCTATATGTATATTAGAAAATAACATATTGAGATAAGGAACATAAGTATTTCTATCCAATATTATCAGGTGAAAGGGAATGCCTAGAGCTCTAGGCTCCCCAAATTGTGTTTTTGATAACAATTTGCCTACGGAGACCAACCGGTTTAAACATGAAACAATGGCCACTACAATTATTAGGAGATGAGATCGAGTATCCCTTGTACAACAATAATCCTCTCCTATTATCTTCCTGCTCACCCCGCTTAAGCTATTATTGTTTTAAGGTTACCACCCCATGCTTTGTTGCCCTCCTCTGCTTAGGTAGTATCACTTGTATGTTTGCCAACATTTTCAACTACCAACTTGCTTCTCATGAATACACAATTCAGTATGCAAACACGACCACTATATACTATGGCAATCCAAAGGGCATAGTTCTTTTAGTTCAAACCATACTATTTTGCAAACATATATAATTAAGAAAATTTGACCCATGTAGAAACAACACGACAAACCATGGAAAGTATAGTCTTAAGCATACTGGAAAAGAAAAATAAATATGAAACATAACAAAGTCTATGTAAGGATCAAACAACTGCCGGTTGCAAAACTTTGAGTGTATGTGTGATTGGAACAATTAAAATTAGAAATAGGATGCCCATACCATTTCTATGGAATAAAATAAAACCTATAAGCCTATGTTTTCTTACAATGCTTCTTGTCTCATTTTAAGGCTCACTCAACCAACTTCTTGTGTTTTGTGTTCTTTTACGGCTCTTTCCTAAATATATGAAGTCAAAGCAATAAATTAAGGAGGAACATCTAAAATTAATGTCATCTTTCACTTTTGTTTTTTTTTCCAAATCTTTTGGTAAAGTAAAGGCTATATAGTATGTAATTTTTTCATGAGTAGTATACCTTGTTTAGAAAAAACCAAAGTTTAGAAAAACACTACAAAAATAAAAAGAAAAAGAAAAACATAATTAAGAAACTGTAACTTAAAATGAGCAAGTATGACACTTCACCCCAAAGAAATCTGAGATCCATGAGAACTGATGAAGTGGGATAAGACGTGCTTCAACTCAAATAAAGTACAGTAAGAAACGAAAGTATATAGTCCAATTCATGCCAACGAAACATTAAAAATCTACAGAGCTTAGTCCTTTCAGAAAGAAAAAATAAAAGAAATAGAAAATTAGTGGTTTAGTAACTATGCAAGGGCTTGTAACGTGTGTTTTGAATTTATTATCCTTAATAATGCTACTTTTCAAGCTAACACTATAAACTCATTCCCAATTCATATTGTCTTCTACTTAGTCACCTACACCATCAACATTCATAACTACTCTGAAAATTAGCATGTACTAATTTTTTTAGCTAGATCAAATAATTGCTTATGGATAGTGATGTAAAATAAGTCGTCACTATTACTATCTAAACAATGATGATAAAGATATTCTTAATAGATAAATTCAAACATGCACGATCTAATAAAATTTCATGTGATGTAAGCGAGATACCTTGACAAACGATAGGAACAAAATCGCAAACTACATATTCAAAATTGATATGGCAAAACAATACAACAAAAACTCTATTTAATATCAAACCTGGGTGGATATAAATTATTTGCCATGGAGAGAATAATACCAAAGACCGGTATGTTTCAACTTGGGTTTTATCTCATCTTCAAATTTCGAACCATATATTGATTCGCCACCACGACCTGTACCAGTAGGATCTCCACCTTGCACAACAAAATCCTCAATAATGCGGTGGAATTTGACATTGTCGTAATAACCTCTTTGAGATAGCTCAATGAAGTTTCTACAAGTTCTTGGAGCATGTTTGTAGTACAACTCGATAGTGAATGGACCCATGGAAGTTTCTAGTGTGACCTCAGGTGGTCCACCTTCTACACATGTTGACTGTACTCAATCCCAACGTGTTAAGATCCAATCCACAAATGCATGGTTCTGCTAGAGTATAAGTTGACCAACAATGGATGACCTCTTAAGCTTATCAATAGTTTCTACACAATGTAGCACTTGTACTAAAATAAATAGCATAATACGACAAAAAAAAATGGAAAAAATACAATTGGTAAAGTACACACTTTTATATATATAAAAAAAAAAGAGAGAATGGGTTAGAGTAGTTAGTTAGGCAACTAAATTGATGCATATTTCATCGAAGTCGTTGCTTGAAAAATTGTCCTTATGTAACATTTTAGAAAGACATGTAATAAAAGGATGAATCATAGTCCAGATTGCACAAAGTCTGTATAAATAATTGAAGATCAATTTCATCAAATTGATACTAATCAAAGCAAAGGAAGGACTCAAAGACACCATAGTGCTAACCCACAATGATCGCAAATCAAGAAGAGAGAAAGCACAAGTGCTAGTATTCAACACAAACTAATTAGCCAATCTCTCATTTCTCTCTACCTTACTCTTTATTTCCTTAAGTTTCTAGTTCCAACCAAACCTCAGTAAAAGGCCACTGATTTCTTGTGTTTTTTCTACCAATTTTGTTCCTAATTAAACATACATTTATGTCTCTTTTACTTTTTGTCATTCTTATCTTTCCCCTGTCTAGCTATTTAGGTAACTTCTCTTAGCATATTTCTTTCTCACGTAGTGCTACATCAAATTATGGCAGAGTGGAAGAAAAAATATTCGGCATTCAGCCCACAAACCACAAAAATAATAAAAATCACATGAATCGCAACCAATACGCACCCAAAAAAAATATTAAAATGTCAGCCCAAAAGTTATGTGCAATGTAGGAACAAAAATATCCAAAACCATCTGTACACCAGGTTCCCCAGAAAATCGTGTGCAAACATAAAGGCTTATGTTTCTTCCAGAACATCACTACACATACCAAAAGCAATGGACAGAGGTGACAAATTGCCACAGTGATTTAATATTCGATGTACAATCCAAGGACTTCCCTAATGTAACTCTCCTTTCCTCCATTAGAACTCAAATTGTTCGGTAAAGGGAATAATGAAATTCCTACTTAATTGGAACAACAAAAAATATAAAAATGATCAATCATGGAAACGCGTACATCGAAAAACAGTTTTCACATTTATAGTTATGTACTATCGTGAAACTCATTAGAATTTAGAAAGAGCTATGTACCAAAGAAATTCTAAAATTTGGACGAAAATAAAACAAAATCACAATAATTATATCAAATCCCATAATATTGAACTACTTAAATTTAGGGAATACTTTCGCAATTCGTACCTTTTGAAGACCTTTCATGAGATGGTTACAGCAAGTAACTTTTTGGAAATCAAGAATAGATGGAATATCTCACTAAACATGAGAGTGATTGTGTAGAGGCTTATATTTATAGTGGGAGAGTTAAGAGACTCCATTAGAGGCGTTTTCGGTTTTCAAGTCAATAAAGAAGAAGTGAATAGAGATTAGAGAGGGAGTTACGGCAAAGAGAGTTTAATTGCCCAAGAAGTTCGCAGGTCTTTAAAATTGGGCGTCGGGGTTTATTTTCTAAAATACATGTTTTACTCTTATCCAAGCCCAAGCCCAAGCCCATCTCAAGCCCAAGCCGCTCATCCTCCATCATATCTTAGGCCTAAATCCTAATACAATCTTGGCCACCCATTTTTGGAGAAGGCAAAGGGAGAGATGAACAATTTTGGGGCTTTAAACTTGACCTCACCAACCCAACCATAGTAATTAGATGAAAAGCATTAAGGGTTCAAAATATATTGTTTGAGAGAAAACTTTTAGATTTCAAAAGCCATTCAATTCATCCACCCAAAAAATCCCATTGTATTATGGTGGAAATGGACGCTTCAAAATTTCTTAAATGGTGTAGAAATTTAAATATAACTATTAATACAGCTGTATTTTTTTAGTAATTGATTAACTTTTTTTAATACAATCCTTAAAAGCACTTAATAAATGTCATTAATACTTTTAAATGACATTAAATAGGAGTTTCAAAATGTTCTAGATCGTACATCTGCCCCAATCTAACTCAGATCCCCACGCGATTCCGACCTCTCTTTGTCCTGCCATTGTGTTTTATTATAATAGATATAAAGATTTGAAAGCTAAGTACATATGAGGAGGTGGATTTGGATTTCCTATGTGGCAATTTCCCGTTATTTTGTTATGCCACGTGGATCACTTAATAGAATTTTTATGACACGTGGATCATACTTGGTTTTTGATAGTGTTGTGAAGTTCTCTTTCCTGGGTGGTATTCTACCAAAACAGAACACGTGGATAGAGTTCTCCCGGATCCAATTACATGTCCATAATCCGAAAAGAAAAAAAATAATTCCAAGTTTTTCTAGTTACTATGTATCCAAACCCAAAACAAAAACCACGCCTAAAACCCATGATTGATCTTCTCTTAATCACTTTCTTGCCGATCCAAAAAGATTTTGTCACACAATCTATTGCTGATGAAAATAAGTTATGGTCTTATCATGGTCAGCAACAAGCAATGGTTTTTCACCGTGTGAGACCGGTAAGCATCTTTTGATCTTCACTAGAATTCTCATGTTCTATAGAGATGTTTATAGTCGTTCTGTCTTCTTACTTCGTTTTCAGATAATGAAAGGGTGTTTTCTTGCCATGCCGCTCCTTTTTTTTCCCTCATTCCAAGAAATTGAAAGGTTTGGAACCCTCTACTCTAGAGTGCTTAGGGCATCACCAATGGGCCTTTATAAGCCTCTCTATCTTTAAATTTGAGGGACCAATGCAAAAATGGGCTTCCAATGCAGCCCTTATATGGCCTTTATAGTTACCATCTTGGAAAGATGTCTTTATTTCTGTCACAATTTTAAAGGATCTGGTCTGTAAGGATTTCAGTTCAAGTAGTTCAAGTGGTCCGTAAGGATTTAAGTTTTTTTACAGAGGATTGCTACCATAGGACTCGAACCCAGAACGTGCAAGTCACAAGTCAAACACACTTCCACTATACAAGTTTCACAATTCCACTAAGCTTATGCCAGATTTACCATTCAATATAAAGGTTTGCATTGTATAAACTAAAATATAAGGGTCCTCTATGTCCCTTGCCTCTTCTAAACACACTTTAAAAAGGCTGACATGGCCCTCTATTTTGAGGGCCTGCATTGGTGATGCCCTTATATATTATTTTAAAAAGGAAAACACATTTAACTTATGTTTTATGGGAACGGATTGGAATCTGACTTTCTGGCCTCTCATAGACTTAGAGTAGTGTACTCACTACTGACTTGGGACTGCTTCTCTCATACGGATATCTCTTCTCTATTTTAGAGTTTCTTCATACGCTCTAAGAACAACACCAAACCCATAAAAAAATATGTACAATCGAGGTATAGTCTTGCTATTTCGCGACAACTTTTTTCATACGCTCTAAGAAATTTAAAACTTGTGATCAAGTTGATGAATAAGAGTTTTGATAATTAATATAAGCAAAAACTCCATTTTGATGAACACAACCATCTCGTGGCAAACTGTTTTTTTTTTTTTTGGGAATAAAAAAAAAATTAACACCTATGACAACAACCTTCTATAGATTTGTCATATCGCGGCAACTCTTTGTTGTGGGCATTATCTCTTTCAAAAACTGTTGTGAAAGAGGAATTCGCACTGTCATCCTTATATGATTTACTCTTTCACTCCCATTTAAAAAAATCATAGCATAGTCTCTTTTCTCCTTTTTCAAATCTCTTCCGTTTCAAAAACATTAATGACATACAAGGTACGTAAGAACTTGAGGACGAAATAATTGCTATGACTGTATGACAGAACAAAAGCAAAACTTGAAGGAGGGTTATTTTGATGAATTTAACCACACGATAATGCCCCGTACTTTCCCAAACGAACTCCGGTTTCTCAAAGTAATAAAGGTTAGTTTTTTAATTTTCAATTATATTTTTGTACTTAAATAGTTGGGGCGGGGAGGTTATTAACTTGAGGGTGAGATTAATTACGAAAATCACTTATGGATACCTTTTATTGTTAATTGTGAGTACCTAATATTCATGTCCAATGAATATCAGACACGTGTCCATCACCAAAGACAATTAGCTTGTACTAAACGAACTAAAGTCACCATCTCCAGTACGCTAGAACGAGCGACCAGAGCCATAGTTGAATCTCTACATTACACTCAATTCGTGGTCAACCAGGCAACCCAACAGACAAGTCACCTTCGCTTACACATGAGCACTAAATATCATCAATGAATGAAGTACCAAAAGTGGATCTCATTCAATTGATATTAACAAAGAAAGTTATAAAGCACAAGGAAGGTGACCAAAAGAAAAGGAGAATTCAATGCTTCTTCTCCACTCTCAATCTTCTCCATGTGAGATGCTCTATCTCTAATTAAATCACTCAAGATGAACTACGTCTGGCTTTATTCCAATTCACCGGATAACTGGATACGTAGACAGTTCGATCATTCGATTCAACCATAACATCATCTAACCCAATTCTCCAAGATTATAAGGTCGTGACTAAAATGCACCTTTACATTAATGAGAAGCTCCTCCTGTTTCTTTTTCAATGCAGACTCCCTCTAGTAGTGAAGTGAAAGATAATATCTTATATATAATGCGAAAACTTGATTTCCTCGATTAGGTACCATATTACCGGTTTTAAAACAAATGTATATATGTAATGTTGTTTGCAACATAAATGGATAGAAGGATAATACAGAATGGGTAGTCACGTAAATTTCTCATTCTCTTTCTTTGTCTCTTCTTACATCTATTTAGTTAGATCATTTTGTTTGATTTTGTTATTTGATACGAGATTTCATGAGATTCAAACTTCTTAATTTTGATATTTGATTTGATCTTTTTAGTTGTCCCATCTATTTAACATGTTAAGAAAATTGTTAAGAAAATTGAGAAACTCAAAAACTCAAAAAGAAACCAATATTCTCTCACAAGGTTTAACAACACTAATTCGATGTTGAATGTAAATTCAACAATGAGCACAAAAAACTATAATTTCACAGTATTTACACTTTAATTAATTATCACAATTACAATTTAGATTCAACCATTTTTTAAAAGAAAATATTTAGATGGCTAATGTTTGTTTGGTCAATCTGACGTCTAGGGACCCTAATGTCTAAGTGATACAAGAAGTGATCCACGGGTGCAACAGCTGGCCGGGTCCGTGCCCAAAAGTCAGGAAAAGGGCAACTGAGCAAAAACAAGAGATCGAATGGGAGAAGCACAGAGAAGAATAATAATAAGCGATTACATAACCCGTTTCACAGACTCAATCTCATCTCAAGACTCTCTCTCCTTAAAACAACTCCTTTCCGTTTCCTCAAATTCCCATTCTCTCCTCTCCTTAGCCGACGCTCTCAACGTCTTCCAAGTAAGTTGTAGTACATTTATTTTTTTTTATGAAAATTACAATACTACCCTCCTGAAATATTGTTTTTTTGTTTTGAAAACAGGATGTGAACAGATTGGTTAAACAGTATGGGGAAATACTTGTTCCGTTACTTCGTTGTTTACAGAATTACGGACGTAATAATTTGGTTGATGCTTATAACTCTTTTGAGAAAGCCTCAAAGTAAGCAATGTTTTATTTTTTTTATCTTTGTGTTAATGATAAGTGATGTTTTATTTAATGCTGGTGGAATTTGCAGTGCATTTTTGCAGGAGTTTAGGAATTGGGAATCTGGGTGGGCTATGGAAGCGTTGTATACTGTTGCTTATGAGATTCGGGTTTTAGCTGAAATGGTTAGATTCTTTTTTAAACTTGTTTTGTTCTTTTCGAGTTTTTCGTTTGATTGATTCGATTGTTTAGGCTGATAGAGAGTTGAATTCGATGGGGAAAACACCGGAGAAGTTGAAGGGTGCTGGTTCGTTTTTGATGAAAGTGTTTGGTGCTCTTGCTGTAAGTTTTTTTTTACCCTTTTATTGTTGTTGTTATTGTTGGTGCACTTATTAGAAGAAGTGATGGGAGGGAAGGAATACATTGATTCTGAGTGAGAACAAGGATGAAGTTATATGAGAGAAGAGTAGAGTTGTGAGTGACATGCCAATTGTACACTAGGTCTTCTACACAAAGCTTGTCAATGCCACAACCGTTGCATTCACACTTCACAGCGGAAGGCGTTCTGTTTGTCAGAGACATTGTTGTGAACTGAAGTCATTTGTTCTTTCATGAAACATAGTTACACATGTTTGGTTTATCGTTTATGACCTTGCTTAAACATATATCCCAATCTTTTCAACTAACATTGCACCGTAATGAACTTTCAAAGTCTATGACCCGTGGGAGATTAAAAGGAAGTGTTTCGATTCAGCGGTCAACAACCAAAATTGGGGATGAAGCTAGAAATTTGTCCTTTTAACTGTGAGCCCTCTATATGGTGGCCAAGTAAAGAAAATCAGTTTCTTCTATTGACCTTTATTCCTATTCCTATCTGCAATTCTGCACAAACACTTATTACGGCTTTCCATTATATTATTTATTTTAGAAATTGTCCTCTTTACTGTAATAGTATTATGCTATTGTTAAGAAATTGCGATGATTTTATGAGAAATTGAATTATTTGCATGTAACTAACTTCAGCTAAGCTTTGATACTTCATCATCTTATAATGCTATTGGCTCAGTAGTTAACTCCTAACCTTTCTTTGCAAGTTACTTATCATGAATATATGTCTGGTAGGGAAAAGGCCCCAAAAGGATTGGAGCTTTAAATGTGACTTGTCAGTTGTTCAAGGTTTATTTTAAGGTAATTTATATCTCTTTTTCTTAACTTTGTTGCTCACTTTATCTGTTCTATTTATAATGCCACTCTTGGCTTCACCCACGAGGATAAAGGAAATAAATGAACTTTTCATGTTAGGGTAGAAATTGTAATTTAGTTATTTGAGTTTCCAATAAATACCCATGAATGACATTAGAGTTAGTAAATGGTTGTTGGGGAAATCAGTGTTGTTAAAATCGTACGATTTGCGATTAGAATCGTACGAGTGTACGACTCAAGTCGAGTCGAAGGGACATATAGGCAAATCGCATGACTGACTCGGATATACGAAAAATCGCTAAAAAATCGTGATTTTTCCCGTTGGATCGTATGGAATCGTAATAGAATCGCGAGTCCACGATTCAAAGTGTGCAGTAAAATCTGCCCAAATATATATGATCAAAGAAAGAGAGAAGAAGAAGAAGTAGTAGTGGAGGATCGATCTCTTCATCTCTGTTCTCGCTTCTCTTAGTATGTTTTTGCTGGAATTTCTGGCTTCTCTTCTCTTACCCTCTATCTTCATTTTTGCTTTTCTGGGCGGCGGCTTGATTCTCTCGCTCTCTTTCCAACAGATAGGGTTTTAGACTTTTAGCGAGACATCAATTGGGCAGTAATATGGGCCAGATTTTAAAGCCCAGTTGCTTTTAATACTCGCTTTATGAATGACCTAGCCCATGTCTTATTTTAAAATGGCCCATTATTCTATTAAAAGCAGGCCTGTGTATTAAATCTAGGCCCAATTTATTTGTAAGAGTTTTTAAGTCGTCCAAACTCTAAATATTGATCGTATTAAGTTGTTTCAGTTCTACTTATATACAAAATATAATAGATATTAATAAAACTAAAACGTAATTGGAATCTTACGATTAACGAGTCGATACGATCTACGATTCCATAAAAATGGAAATCGATTCCCGATACGATTCAGGAGTTGACAACTATGGGGGAAATTAATAATTCGAGTTTCCCCTTTAGCAATTAGCATCCCTAGGGCCACGTGATGCTTTTTGGTCAGAGAACTTAAGTAAACTTTTTGTTTGTAAAGTTCATTCAATTTTCTGCTAAGGGCCCCAAAATTTTCTCCGTGGGCTATTTTAGAGACAATGGAGACAAATCTTGTGGTTCGCTCCAAGTATATGCCCAATCTGTTATCTATATAAGAAAAATCCCCACAGTTCCAAGCACAAATTTGATTTTAATCGTTAACGGTATTAATATTTTGATGGTAAATATTTGGCCGTCCATTAATTAATATATTTTTTTCTTATTGACAAGAAAATATTGCAAAAGTAAGCACCAAATGCAGATGTATGTATTCAAAGGAAAATGAACAACATTAAAAAAGAACCCAGACAATGGTAAAAAAAGAAAAGTTGACAAATGTAACTGAAGTAAAAGCTATGCACACATGTAAGAAGCACATGCAATGCATCCGTACGTATATTAGTTTCATTTAGTTCACCTCATATTTATGTGTATGTAGTATATTATATGATATATATGTATGTATATGTATTTATACTAGAATATCCTGTGTCTTATAATCGATTCGCCTTGACTTGCTCTGTTTTCGGTTCTTTACAACTCTTCTCTTAGAATTTGTTATTGTTTTTTTTTGAAGCAACTAGGGTTAAGGTAGACCCCAACCTTTATTAATCATCAATGAATTCTCTCATACATTATTCCAAATGCATCCCGCTCTAGAATATTACAAAGTTTTGCATCATATGGACCTATGAAAAAACTCAGATGATCATCGCCTTCCTTACTGCACTTAGAGAGAAAATCAGCTGCTTGATTGGACTCTCTAAACACATGTATCACATTCACTCTCTCAAAAGTTCGGATCTTAGCCATGATTGAAGCATGTAGATCAGCACAGTACCATGGGACTTCTTCTCTTCCTTGTATTGCATTGACTGTCCTTAGGGAATCGGATCCTATCCTCAGCTTTCTTACACCCAATAATGTAGCACCAACTAAACCTTTATCTACTGCCATTAACTCTTGATACAGTACCGATTTCTTTGTAGAGGATCCCGTGTATGCTAGGAGAGCGTTCCCTTGTCTGTTTCTTATCACTCCTCCATATCCGTTGTTGTTATCCTCTCTTGACCCATCACCATTTAACATGAGTTCATCTTCTTCTGGTCTGCACCATGTACACCATATAGAGTTCTTGGCTTTGAATCTCACATCAATGCCGAGTTTGAGAAACAATTCTCTACATTTCGGTGTGTCGGGTACCTCCTTTATACTCCCTTGCAAGTAGATCTTTAGTTCCCTGATCATCTTGTCATATACTTGTTGCATACTTCTCGATTTAGCCCCGAATTTTCTCCTATTTTCGCTCCATCCATATGGCATAAATCATTGCATTGATAAAGACTTTCAACACTTCAGTCTCTATAGAGTTCTTCCTACACCTTCTGAATATTGAATACCATTCTTCATTCGATCCACTGACTTGGCTACTAAGCCCAAGGAAACTTTTAGTTTTTGACCAAAGCCACCTTGTTTCGGGCATTCAAAGAAAAGGTGTTTGAATTTTCCCTACTAGCATTACGAAGCTACAACTTGAGTGGGCAATCACTTTCTTGTTCACTAATCTGTCTTGAGTAGGGATGTGTCCACCAAAGAGCATCCATCCCGTGAACGAGTGTCTCTAGGCAAGACTAATTTCCCCACACAACTCGATACCATTTAACGTTTGGTCTTACCTTCTTCAATGCTTGAATAGGCTGTTTTACTGTAAATCTTCCTGTGCTAGTCGTCCATATCACCATATCATCTTCAAGATTAGAGTGAATCTTTGTTTTGAGAATCTGATCCTTTAGGCCACAGTTAGGGAGCTGATGTATCACTTCATTCCACTCACCATTAGAAATTAAACCGCATTTCTTGTAGCATTAACTGCGGTATTGTTAGAAGGCTAGCATTTTCATGGAACAATAGAGGTTGCTTTCGGTGCACCAAGGGTCGTGCGGATCAAAGTTTGAGTTCCTCTTGCTATCAGGTATCGGAAAAGATGAATAACTTCTTTTCTATGCTTGAAGATGTTTCTCCATACCCAAGAGGCATCTCTGGGTATTTCCATAGTCCAGAAGAATTTTTGACCAATGTGATGCTTCCAGACCCATTTCACCCAAATCGTATCGGCAAAACATGCTATCTTATAGATAAGGCCACTGTAGGCAGCCTTGTTCCACACACCTGGATCAACTATAGCTAGTCCACCTTGTTCTTTACTCATCCTGACAGTCCCACTACTGGCATGGTGCATTTTCTTTGACATTTCCGGTCCAGCCCATAGAAATCTATTCAGATTTTTGCAACCTTTTCCAACACTTTATTGGGGAGAATAAAATTTCTTGTCCAATATGTATGTAGAGATGACAATACCGAGTGCACTAGTTCCAGTCTACCTGCCTTTGATAGTGATTTGTTCTTCCAGTTGCTTATTCTTTCCGTGATCTTCTCAACTAATGGCATGCATACTTTGATTCCCAATCTTGTGGCCGTAAGGGGTAATCCCAGATATATTATGGGAGGTTCGACTAGTGTGACTCCAAGCAGATCAGCCACTTGGTTGCTTTCAGTGCTAGACATGCTACCAGTAAGGATTGAAGTCTTTGAATAGTTGATGTGAAGCCCTGTACACTCTATAAACTTCATAATAACCCCTTTGATGGCTTCTAGAGATCTCATATCTCCCTTGCTAAACAACAAGATATCATCTGCGAAACAGATGTGAGTGATGCCCAGCTCCTTACATTTTGAATGATACTTGAAGTCCCCTTCTAAGACACTTTGCTCTAGTAATCCATTCAAAATCTCCATGACTAAAACAAAGAGATATGGGGATAAAGGGTCTCCTTGTCTCAAACCTTTCTTTCCTTCAAAATACCCTTGGGGAGAGCCATTGACGAGGATTGAATAGGTTGGTGAGGTGTAACACATTTTGATCCAACCAATGAATTTTTGTGGAAACCTTAGGCGATGCAGCACTCTTTCAATGGTAGCCCAACTAATTGAGTTATATGCCTTCTTTATATCAATTTTCATTGAGCAGCGTTTCGGACCATGGCTTCTAGCATATCCTCTGATCAATTCATGTGCTAGCAAAAGATTGTCTTGAATTGTTCTACCTGGGATAAAAGCCGACTGATTCAGGGATACCAACTCAGAGGTAATGAGCTGAATCCTATTTGTGAGCACTTTGGATACACATTTGTAGACCACATTACAACATGCAATTGGTCTAAATTCCTCCACCTTTGTAGGTTTTGAAATTTTTGGTATCATGCACAAGTGAGTTGAGTTCACTCCTTTATGGATGAAATTCTGAGTGAATACCGAGTGGATAGCTGCAAGAAAGATATCTTTCACACATTCCCAATTCCTTTTGAAAAATTCTGCATTGAACCCATCAGGCCCCGGGGACTTATTGTCTGCCATACTAAAAAGAGCTGCCTTGATTTCCACATCCGTAACATCTTTAGAGAGCATCTGAGCATCATCTTGTTGTACAACATTCCTAAAATGTAACAATTCAAGGAAATCCGGAGTGCACAAGGCTTGAGAAGGAGAACCGATTAGGGTTTTGTAATAAGATACAAAAGCATTGCTCACAAGTTCATGTCCTTCTATTCTATTCCCAGTATTATCACTTAGGCACCATATCAGTTTCCGTCCTTTCTTCTCCTTCATTGCATTGTGAAAATACGCATTACACCTCTCCCCATAAGTCAACCAGTCTGTATACGTTCGCTGCTGAAAGTCTGCACACTCCATGTCAATAAAATCACATAACACTTGTCTAGCTGTTCTCTCCTTTGCCATGAGTTGCATATCTAGCGGTTGGCTTTGAATCTCCTTCTGAATGTTTCTCAGTTCCACACGAGCTGCTGCTGTTTTCTTATAGAGATCAGAACAATGATGCCTAGCCCAACCTTTCAGTTTATTCTTAAGCAATCTGAGTTTCTGTGACAAGATATATAAAGGACTGCCACCTACATCCAATTCCCAAGTCACAGTTAACAGCTCCTTGAAGTCTGAGTGCAACATCCAAAAATTACACATTCTAAAAGGAGTGTTCAGTTTTATCGATTCCAGAACTGTAAGCATGATTGGCGAATGATCAGAGATATCAAAGGTGAGGAATTCAGCAAAAGAATAGCTAAATTGATTACTCCATAAACAGTTTACCACACATCTATCTATCTTGGAATACTTCCTTGTAGCGCCATCACCAAAATTGGTCCAAGTGTAGTAGTTTCAAAAATTGTTAGTTGATATCATCACTTGATTTATTTTTCAAAAATGGTTTCCACCGTTACCAATTTGCTATTTCATAAAAATCCTTGTCTGTCAAAAGTTATGGCATTTCAAAGTTTTTAAAACGTAAAATAGGAAATGGCCCTTACTCTATGTCAAGTCTCAACCCTTTCTCAACAACCAATGTTTCACACGGGAAAATCCCAACCTCTTTTACATCCTATTTTCTTATCATGTTAAAAGCCGTCCATCCTTGTAACATAATCTTTATATCTATATAAGTATGTATTCATTCTAAGGTCTGGGTGAGCTGTTAGAATTTGGTTTTCTTGGACATGTGGGGAAAGCATGTTACATGTGTACTTTTTTTGGATTACTGTTGCAGCTTGGGACAGTAAACCTTTGCCGAAGTGTTATAAGAAGCATTGAGACTGCTCGAATATTTGACTTTGAGGAGTTCCCAGTTAGAGACAAGGTAACAATCAACTTAACATATAGAAACGACTAACAATATTCCAAACCTAATCATATCATGAGTTTTTTGTAGCTAGTTGTTAGTTAATCATCTTACAGTATATTAGTTGACATTGACATAATTTATCACAGGTCACATACATGTACTACACTGGCCGCTTGGAAGTATACAACGAAAATTTTCTTGCTGTAAGCAATCTGAACACCCAAAAGTTATTTTATGAACTTCATGCTTCACCCCATTTAGAAACATGATCTAGGACAGTCATGTTAAGTTCTACCCTAGTCGGCTCTTCATTCAAGTGTTCCAAGTTCAACTACTAAATTTGCAATTTATGAGTTTTCAAACATTCTTTAACTAATTTCTTTGAGCTTGCATGCCTCATTCTGTAAAAACCTTCTTATACTTTTTAAATGCTTTAACAAAAGTCCTATTAATATGTTTAATATCGCTTAATCCTTATTGGCTGAAGTATGGGGTTTGTTTGCTGTAAAGGAATTTAGGAACTCAACTGAGCTAAACATTGCTCTAGAATGGGATGTGAACCTGAATTTGGTTTAATATAAATCACCTCATTTCTGTCTTCGTGAATAATGTTGCTAGTTTATTGATTGGAATTATTAAATATGTTAAATAAAATTGAAACAAGTATTAAAATGGGATATCAAGATTATGTATGGTTCAGGAATATTGAAGTAAGCACTTCCAATATTCAAGAAATGTGGGGTTCTGATCAACTCTCACTTAATGATATAGTTTGACATGCCAAATTGGGAAGGACAAAGCAAGAAAGAAAGCTAAATAGAGCTAAAAGAGAATATGGATGCATGGCCGATACAGTTGGTATACTCATGGAGAGGGAAAACACAGTTTTTTCTGCTTAACATATTAAATTTGATAAGAGGCAAAAGTGAGTAAAAGCCAAAATAGAGATGCTTGTATACTTTCTCTTTTTTCCCCAGAGGTCCTAAGTTGGGACAATACATTGCAGTCTTTCTCAAATAAACGGTGAATACTCTGATGGCTTGTCAGCATATTACTTGTTATTACTTATTAGTCTATCAGAGTATTAAGGTACTGTATTGTTTATAATTTAACAAGATGAGATGTTTCAACTCTATTACCCTCGGGCTTATGAGCCTTTAGTGAGCCGGTCACCTTTACTGTCCTGGCCTGTGCTACAAATTGTTGCTTGTGGACGCTGTCTTGATTTGATATTTTGATTTAATATGGGGGAAAAAGGCTAGTAGTGGGTCCTGGAACCTTTCTAGGAATCTAGGTGGTTTATCGTAAACTGGATGATGTCTAAAGAGTAATTAGCACATAGGTAAAATTTATTCTTTTTTTTACTGTTATTTTTATTTTATTTTATTTTTTAAATTTTACTCACTATATATGACTATTTTTTTGTGACACTACAGGCGGATCAGAAACTCGTGTATGCCTTGATTCACTGCAATCCTGAGAGCAAAGCAAATATCAGGTTTGGTTTACGTGTGCCTGCTGCGTTTTATTAAAATTGTACTGCTTATGTCCAGGAGAATTCTATGAATTTTTTTCATACGAAACTTGCAGTTTCATTGGGTGAATTCTTAGCTGCTAGGATGTGTTGAACAACGTTGTTGAAGTAATGGGCTCCAACGTTCCATCGAAGATTTAAAGGAGGTTGTAACAATGTAAAATGGAAATTTGAGCTCTACATGACAAAAAAGAGAGAAGGAGAATCAGCAACACTATTTTGACCTAAGTCATATTGTCATGGATACGCCGTATGCGTGTCCATCTTCGACTCGGATAGTCATACTGAGTATCTGACATGACCTATATGAAGTAGGACGCAAGGACATAACTAATTAAAAAGAAACCTATTACCATTCTTTAGTTACAGTCCTAATTTTTGGGCTCAAGACCTTACAAAGCACCTCCTTACAATTAAATGACTATGAAAGTGGTGTATGGTGTATCCTGCAGTTGAAACTATGTTGATAGATTTTTTCTTAGGGTATAAGAGAAATCGTGGTTTGAAATCGTATACACAATGTTCCCCCTGTGTCCGGCACGAGTGTACATGTGTCTGCGTTCGAGTATGAAGTGCCCTTGTTACATAGATTTTGACAGTTATAAGTTATAACACAAATCAATTGGCTCACATAATGGGAAAGACAAGAATTGGGTATATATCACTTCAAATCAAAAAGTAAGATGTGCTCACTAGATGGCTGTCTTAGGTGATGTAGTGCTTGTACGCGTGATGCTATTCAGCTATGTCACAGTGAATCAGTGATCATTCAGGAAAAAGTTTGCTGCACTATTAAACTGCATATTCATTTACTTTCAAACTGCATATTCTACGTGAGAACTCGTTGGTAGATGTTATGAAAGTCAACTTGATTATATATGTAATAGCTTTGTCTGTTTTATCAACTAATTTGGTTTCCTTCTTTGATGGCAACAGGATGATCCTGAAATACCTAATACCTGTGAAGCTTTCCTTGGGCATCTTACCTGAAAGTTGGCTCTTAGAAAAGTATAACCTGGTCGAGGTATGTGCAATTTTTCTGTATTTATTGACATATGGTTCTTCGACATCATCTCCTAAAAGTAGAATATTACTTTGGTTCTTGCTTGGAAAAAAAGATAAGTTTGGTCAGGAAATAGTTTCATCATTGATGGGGTG
This sequence comes from Coptis chinensis, assembly GCF_015680905.1. Taxonomy (NCBI): domain Eukaryota; kingdom Viridiplantae; phylum Streptophyta; class Magnoliopsida; order Ranunculales; family Ranunculaceae; genus Coptis; species Coptis chinensis. The sequence goes on from NC_141458.1 coordinate 100,249,447, forward strand.
CTTCCCATTATTGTCATGACTGCATTAACGAAGATTACATGTGCAACTGCAATGAAAGTTCTATGGATGAAAAAAGAAAAAGAGAAGATCATCAATCTTGAACTGAACAAAGCAAATGTTCTGCTACCACTTTAAGGGACCCAAAAACTTTTAAAAACTTGAATAGTGTTTGTAAGCTATGCTGTCAAAGTCGTAAGGCGGTGCAGTGCGGTGGACCATTTACAAAACGCCGCGCTATAAGAAGGGGGACACCACTGCTTTTAAGAAAGGCCAACGCAGCTGCTGCTGGCAGGTAATAACACTAGTTTGAGGAAGGCGGGGCGGTGGTGGATAAAATCTGCCACCTGGGTGGCGCCTCCGTGACACCTTTGACAAGCTCTGTTATTACTTCAGTACAAATAGCCCAACATACTGCGTTCCAAAGAACTCTACCCTTCCAAGAGAAGACAATGGGGATGATGTGTAAAGGTAGACAATGTGATGTCTTCCTTTACAGATGTGTACTTCCTCTTCATGGTCTAGTACTGCCTCCCTCTATTTTGTATAATCTCACATGTTCAATTTGACCGGAAGAATCATTTTCCAATGTGTTTCGAGATCAAACTGAACAATTATAAATCTATTTGTTTTATGGTTAGAAAAATTTAAGAGTGGTCATTAGTTGGGTGGTGGCACGTGACAAGCCTGGTGTCCTTTCTGGAAACTCAAATATTATTCTTTCCCGTAATGATATGTCAATGTACCACTAGCATTTAGCTACTTGAGCTTTCTGTTTCTATTCTTTTATTGTTTCTTATATCTGCAGTATCGTGATGTCGTGCGAGCATTAAAGAGAGGAGACCTCCGACTTCTTCGATGTGCACTCCAAGAGCATGAAGATCAGTATGTATACAAACTATGCCCATCATTTTTAACAATTAATTAGTACTCTAGAAATGCTCATATCTGCACCTCTCTCTCTCTCTCCAGATTCTTAAAGTCAGGTGTGTACCTTGTTCTAGAGAAGCTTGAGCTCCAAGTTTACCAAAGATTGGTAAAAAAGATGTAAGTTTCCTGTGAAGTTTGTTGTTTGCCAACCTTGTTGGGAAGAAGATGCTTATATTAGGACTCTACATACTTCCTTGCAGTTACATTATTCAAAAGCAGAAAGACCCAAGCAAAGCACACCAGGTGAAGTTGGATGTAATTGTCAAAGCCTTGAGATGGCTTGATATGGACATGGATGTGGATGAGGTACTTACTACGACATGCATTGTAATTTATCTTTTTCGTCTTGAAATAATGGTATATGTGTCTACACTCAAGATTAACCCGAGCCTGACTTAGTTAGACTTCAATTGTTATATTTAATGCCTAAAACTGTCCCAACAACTCGACTGTGATATCAAACCAAAGAATGGTTTGGAGTCGGTGACAGTGGTCAAGGCAACAAGCTCAGGGATCAAAACTTGAATTAAGACCATGTCTATTATTCCAATAGAATTGATCCAAAAAACTTCGACTGTAAAATTTGCGACTGATATTTGATGTTGTTGGGTTCCTGTGTAGATACTGAACTTAAGTCCCACTGTTTTAGTTTCCTTCTTCTATTTATGTTTTGCTGTTCAAGGCTTAACTAAGTAACTAACCGAGGTTCTGTGGCACTTGTGTAGGTTGAGTGTATAATGGCTATTTTAATATACAAAAATCTTGTGAAGGGTTACTTTGCCCACAAAAGTAAAGTGGTTGTTCTCAGCAAGCAGGATCCATTCCCCAAATTGAATGGCAAGCCGGTGAATTCTTGAACTCAAGTTACGGGTATCTACACAATTTTGGAGATGGAGGAATGGTTTGAGCGAGATGGCTACTGCCATAATGATCCAAACATTTTTGGGTCCTGTATTGGTTTCTATTAGATGTACAGATTTTGATCAAGACTCACTGCTAGTTGTTGTTTTGGGTCCTGTGTTGGTTTCTACTGTTAGATGTACACAGTTTTGTCATGCTCAAGGCTACTTGTTGTTTTGGCGGAACGTCCTACTTGTTACATTTTGTTTTTGCAATAGAGAGATTTGCTGTGTAACTTGCATAATTTTATTGGTTTACTATGTAGTGCAATCATCTAGTTTATTGCGGAACTGAGCTTCGTACTATGACATTAGCTCATAAAAGGTAGTAGAAACATAATTTGCTTCTGGATTTAATAATACTGTGTTAATACTCTTAAATTCAGGATTCATATTGGTAATGGGTTCTACATTTTCTTCAGTCCCTACTTTCCACCACTATGTTCGCTGATGTGATATCCGGACTGGTGAAAAAATTGGCAGTGACTCATGGTACAACTGATGCAGAAGAGGAAACAAGGGGAAAAAACCAACAGTTTACTATGGCCTTGGGGCCTTGAGGAAAATTCAAAGAGCAGCGAGTTTGAATTTTCTTCACTTACTCCACTCTCCTTCACCCATATCCCTCTCCTCCTCTCTCCCCACCTCTACCCTGCTCACACCCCCACTGCATGGCAGTAATACTAGTCGTATCAATAGGGATGTCTTTCTTAGAAATCTTACCGTGCCCTATAACTTCATTAGGGATGGCCATTCGTTATGTCCTTTACGAGTACTCTGTCCTTCACCAGTTTCAGTAACATTTTTAGTAGGTCTATCATAGAACGGAAGATTTCCCAGGTAATCATCACACATATATATCAAAGTGAAAGAGATATTGGTATTAGTCATTATATATATAAAACAGGAAACACTGGGATATCAGTAATAAATAAATAGATATTAGTATTGGTTAAAAATTGCCATAAACATTTTCCGTAGAATGCCTCTACTAATTTAATACAACAGTGAAATTTTGAGAATGAATAAAATGCTGGTTAAAAGAAAAAAGAAATATAAAACCGCGATCCTTGGAAACTATGAATACACTATTGTTCTATTAGCAGTCTCTCTGAGTCTCTGGTTACCCTGTAATCTTTGGTTTGATTTTGTTCTCCATATAAAGCTTCTTTTTGATCTTCTTGACTTCTTGTGTGCATGCAGATTTCCAAGCAGGTTCCAGAGGTTGCTGTAACAATCGAAAGGGAGGTTGTCCAATTGATCAAATACTATGAAACGGCAGTTGGCAACCCGCAGCGACAGAGAGGACAAGTATTTGTCGTCCTTAACCAGGATTCTATGCAGTGTTTGTGATACATATGCGAGCAGGGCATTTCGGTAACATAGACTCCTATCAAATACTCATCCAAGCAAACTGCGCATGCTGTTCTTTTCGAGTCGTGTTTGTCAATCTTCTTCGACTTCAATGCTTCGACAGAAGATGGCGCAGCGGGTACTAGTTTATTTCCACTGGCCTCATCAATCACCTCCAAAAGAGACTGCTCAAACTCTTCCTCATCATCAATCTCGTCGAGTATTACTGTCCTCGTAACTTCTACTGGAATTTCAATCACAAATTCTCTAGGTTTTATCCTCTGAAGGGCGTTTGCAACATCTTCGCAAGTTTTTGATATGTGTTGCTGAATTAGTGACGATTCCTTGTTGGGATAAGACTCAAGAACAGACCAGAGACCAGGGATAAACTGACCAACTTTGCTTTTACGCAAGAAACTGAATCGAAGTCTCACCGAGTTTATAACAAAAGGACCGTCAATCACTCCAAGACCTATTTGATCACCATCAATTGTAGTGCATTGGTCTACTTGAGTTATGCTCACTTTGATGATCACACATGAATCATTAACGTTCTCCACACGATCCTGGTCGCACGAGAGAGTAGTATGTTTTCCAAACTTTACACTATACTGAACGGGCACTTCATCAGTAGACATGATGTTTCTTTCTTTATAGTTTCTCTAGATAATCAACAAAATTTTTGAAGAGACGAGAAGAATTAAATAAGGAAAGTGAACGTTGTTCTTAATCGATTTGGAAACCAAGTTTCAAGAGTAGGGCGGCAATTGTGTTGTTGCTAGCAAATTTATACACCGTTTAATTTGACCACGCAAATAGTCAAATACAACTTTGACTCTTCTAACGCGTAAAAGTCAAAATATTCTGAAATATCGGTGGTCATATATGTCGAAAATATAGATCGGGCAGGTTTCATATAATCTCATAAGAGCGGTCGCCACTCGTTTCAATTTTCAATTTCCAGAGAGCCATCTTATTTATCAGTAAGTTCTTGTTAACCCTATACAAATATGTTTCATTTTGTTTACAGAAAATTGATTACTAGTACTGTTATACGTTCAAGAATAACCGCCACAATACAATCCCATGATTATTTAAGATTCATATCTACTCAAAATTCTGATTTCACAGTGGAGTACCTCAGAAACTCGTGTGGGTTATCACCAGCATTAGCTTTGAGAGTTTCCAAAAACATTGTGCTCGACAAATCCACAATAACTAGAGCCGACTCAGTGCTCTCCCTCTTCAAATCCTATGGTCTCACCCAATCCCACATCTCAAAACTCATCGCGACCCGACCACGACTGCTCCTAGCCTCACCGGAGAAAACGTTAAAACCCAAGCTTGAATATTACAATAATATTAGCATTTCTGGACCCATTCTTGGTAAATTATTTTGTAAAAATGAGGCTTACTTGATGGGAAGCTTAGAGAAGCATATTATACCTTCCATCAATTTCCTTAGAAGCTTTGTCCACACAGACGATGACATCCCCGTCATTCTTTATCGGTTAAGTTGGCTCTATAATATAGAAAGCCATATGGGACCAAACATAAAAATCCTGCTAGATCATGGTATGCCCAAATGCAATATCTCTAAATTGATGACGTGTAATCCTCGAACTCTATCTCTTGGACCTGATAAGCTTAGCAATATTGTATTAGAATTAAAGAAGATGGGTTTTTGCCCTTCAAGTAAAGTGTTTGTTATTGGAGTACATGTGCTTTGGGGGATGAAGAAGTCTACATGGGACACAAAATTGGAGGCTTATAAGAGTTTTGGCTGGTCAGAGGATGAGGTTATTTCCATTTTCAAGAAGCAACCCTCTGTTATGGCCATATCAGTGAAAAATATCAATTCCGCACTGGATTTCTTCACGAATAACCTCAATATGACCCGCACAGAGATTTCCAAGTACGCAACTATTATACTACTAAGCATGGAAAAGAGAATCATTCCAAGAACCTTAGTTCTTCAACCGCTGCTGTCAAAAGAGTTGATAAACAAGAATAGCCTTGGTCCAGCATATACAGTTGTCGAACGCGAGTTCTTGAAGAGATTTGTGATCAAGTACCAAAATGAGGTGCCTGAACTCTTGAAATTGTACCAAGGTAAAATAAGTAAACAATTTGTCGTTGGGCAGAAGGAGGGACTCGAGGTTGAGAAATTCTAGAATACGTACTCTATTGTTAATGAAAGATCAATATTTCTCTGTTCAACATTACATAGTTACCTAAGCTTGCGGTTTCTTTTTAAGTTATGTCAAACTTGTTGAACACAGTGGAAACGATTTCTCGCAGGTATTTTTTAAACTCATTTTTACGAATCTTTCTTAGTTTTTATTATGTGAAGAAATTAAGAAAACGATGCTGGAAGAAAACGTTCAGAAGTTAATCACTAGTACAGAATGCGTGTAAGTCTACAATTCTGCTTTTTTATTTGGTCAGCATGTATGTACTTTGTTTCTTTTTCATCCATAAGTCTTGTTTCATAATCCTCAATCATCTTGACCATATCTTACATTTATATGAAGTGTTGTAGAAACAGAAATTGCCATTCTGCAATATTATTGGTAGACAAACTTCCCTCCATTTCTTTCTTCTGCTGTCTCATATACAAACGCCATGCATGCATCATCTGTGAAGGTGAACACGAAAATGACAGCCTTATTTTGAAATACATAACATCCGAACATAAATCTATAATCCAAAGAAACCATAGCTTACATCTTGTAGACTCCACCAAACCAGAGAACAGTCCGTCATGAAGCTTCACTATGATGGAAAAAGTGTTCTGACAAATATAAAGTATTCGTGCAAACATTACATGACCAGAGATGCGCCATGGTCTTTTTATTTCAGCTCCATGAGCTGATAGCTTGAAATCCATCACTATGTGTACCCACTGTACTGATTATATTAAACGATTAATTAGTAGTCTAGGATTGCCAACCTTTGGTTTGGAAGAAGGGGCTTATACTCGAATTCTTCCTACATCCCTGCAGTTACATTATTCAAAGCAGAAAGACCCACACAAAATACACCAAGTGAAGTCGGATGTAATTGTCAAAGCCTTGAGATGGCTTGGTATGGACATGGATGTTGATAGGTACTTGCTACGACAGGCATTCTAATTTGTCTTGAAATAGGGGCATAGGTGTCTACGACTCTATGTTGACAGCAATAGCTTTGGCTTCAAGATTAACCTGAGCCTGACTTAATTACGCTTCTATTGATATGATTATTAATCCAGAATTGTCCCAAAACATCTCGACTCAATAATTTAACCTAGACTTGTTCAAACACTTTTCTAGTGTAAAACGTGTGACCGGTTTGAGTTGTTTGATATGGTTGGGTTACTGTGTAGATCCTGAACTTAAGTCCCACTGTTCTGTTTTGTCCCAATTTCTGATTAATTAGTTGCAAGGAAGATCAACTTGATATACCTTTCCGAAAGGCGACACAATTCGTTGAAGGGTAGTAATCTAATTGCCTTTTTCTATTTCAAGGCTTAACTAATCAGGGTTCTGTGGCACTTCTGTAGGGTGGGTGTATAATGGCTATTTTAGTGTACAAAAACCTTCTGAAGGGTCACTTTGCTAACAAAAGCAAAGCAGCTGTTCTCAGCCAGCAGGAGTTCTTGCACTCAAGTTAATGGTATCTTACTGGATCTAATGGTATGATTAACTGGAGGTCTGGAGCAAAGCTTGCCAACGACCTTGTCATCTCATCCATCTTTACTAAAGCGCTTGTTTTTTAGGCCTTCTCTTCACGGAACTGGAATGAACCAACTTCGCAGCCAAGCTATCCACTCAAGTCAACAATTGACATTGCCTGTTATTGCAAATGAGTCTCTTGAGCCTTTCCCTCGGACTCTTAATAATGATCTGTCCTATCACCCTCAAATGGCAGGTGAGAGATCAGAGCTCGAAAGAAAGCGCCGGGTGTTGGTTGACAGATGGTGAGATAGACCTTCTCTCTCTTAGCGGTCCTTTGTTTGCTATTGCTTTAAAGAATGGGATGAGGGTTACCTGATCGTTGACTTCCATCAATTTATTGTATTGGATCTTCTTATCCCTGCTTTGGAAGCATTCGATCACTCGAGTAAGGGGCTATTGTTTATGAGTAAGAATGATTACTACCATAATGATCAAAGCATTTTTAGTCCTGTGTTAGCTTCTATATGATGTACACAATTTGATCATATGCCCACTGCTAGTTGTTGTTTTGGTGGAACATATTATTTTGTCATCACGATGTACTGTTAATTTTTGTGTTAGCAACAGAGAGAAATGTTGTGGAACTTACATAATTGTATCCTAGTTTTAAGTTTAAACATAAGTTTTCTTGCGGGCAGGATTGCCTCATAATAAGCCTCTTCAGGAAAAAAAAATGACTACCGACTGTTAAGAATTAACATTTGTACATTTCCATTTTGAGAAAGAAAGATCTTGACCTAAAGCACCCATATGAAAAACAGGTGTCCCCCTCTTAAAGAATAGTTATGTGAAGTCATGGAACTTCAATGATCAGTCATAACGAGTACTACGATAGAGCAGTTTGCAACCCAGAGCGACATAGAGGACAAGTATTTGTCTTCCTTAGCCAGGCTTCGATGCAGTCCTTGTGGTACAAATGCGAGCAAGGCATTGCTGTAACGTAGTCTCCTATCAAATACTCATCCAAGCAAATTACGCATTGTCCTCTTCTTAAGACTTCTATGCCAAACTTCTTGGACTTCAATGCTTCAACAGAAGATGATGCCGCTGGTACTAGTTTTCGTTCATAATCTTCTTCTTCCATGGAGTCCAAAAGTGTCTGCACAAGCTGTTGCTCATCATTGTGTTCATAGACTTCCTCTTCCATGTAGTCCTCGAAGTCATTGTGTTCATAGACGTGCTCTTCCATGGAGTCCAAAAGAGTCTGTATAGATTCTTGCTGGACGACATTGTGCATGTGTTCAATGATTTGCTCTTCCATGGAGTCCAAAAAAGTCTGTATTTCATAGGCTTCTTCTTCCATCGAGTCCAAAAGAGGCAGCGTTATTAGTTCTGGGCCGTCATTCTGTTCACAGCCTTTTTCTTCCATCGAGTCCAAAAGAGGCAGCGTTATAAGCTCTCGCCCGTCATTCTGTTCACAGCCTTTTTCTTCCATCAAGTGCAAAAGAGGCAGCGTTATAAGCTCCCACTCGTCAATGTCTTGACTACTGGCTTCTTTGTTCGAGTGGAAAAGAGGCAGCGTAATAAGCTCTTGCTGGTCATTGTGTTCACATGCTTTTTCTTCCATAGAGTCCAAAAGAGGCAGCGTTATGAGCTCTCGCTCGTCCTTGTGTTCACAGGCTTCTTCTTCCATCGAGTCCAAAAGAGGCTGCATAAGCTCTTGCTCGTCACACGTACACTAATATCCTTGTAACTTTTAGCAGGAGGCCAATGACCAATTCTCTAGCTAGGATTTTCTCCCAGTTTGCAGCTTGTTCACAAATTGATGATCAGGGCGGCGCTGAGCATGTGCAGGAGGGCCCCCAAACTCACCTATAAAAGAGGTGAAAATTCTCAAAAAAAAAAAATCTAATAGATCTAATTAATCCGAAATTCTCACGGGGATTATTCTCTAAACTAAGAAAATTTCTATATTCTCTTCATTAAAATCAGAATGAAAATATTTATCTTAACTAATTAATCAAGTGAGCTGAGCGACAAAAAATAGTTTGGTAGGTTTCTGCTTGTTTCTCCTCACCTATCCTTCCTCTTTTTCTCTCTTTCTCAACCAAATCCTAACTCTCTCTCTCTACCCACAAAACCATCTCTCCCTCTCTGCTCACGCCCCACTACTTATCAGTTATCTAGTTAATTTATGTTTCCAAATTAAAACTTAATTTTACAATCAATAATTAACGTAGACATCCAGAAAACCAAGAAAAAGAGGGGGGAAGAAACTATCCGTCTTATTTTCTTTTTTTTTTTTTCAATCTAAAAAACAAAATAGTATGTATGTATATATCAGTTCCACAAAAAACAAAAATTCGCTGTTATATTTACTTTGCTTTTATGGTTGAGGTCCTGTTTGGACGTTATGCACAGCCGCACAGGGCCCCGTAAATCTCAGAGCCGCCTCTGTTGATGATTGATATATATTGCTGGACGACTACGGATAGTACCTGGGGATCATATCGGAAGATGATGTTAGGGTTTTACTTGTAGACTTGTAGTGCAGTGGACTACATACATACCTTGGTTATTTCCAAAGCGATGATCACACACAAGTCGTTTACGCTCTCGACACGATCTTCCCACCAACTAGCACAAGGATCTTCAAACCTCACACTGTAATACTCGTGCCGCAGTAGATCAAAATTTTGGAGAACAGGAAGAAAAAAATCATGAAGTGAAACAACATGCCCAGGGAAATCGTATTAAGAAAAAAAAAAAAAAAAAGTGAGCCTATTAATGCAGCCCATTGCCATTTGCGCGTTGTGAACCCAGTCCACAGTCCAAAGTCCAAACTCCATTGCACTATTGCAGCTTGAAATATATCGGAAATTTCAATACCATAATTTCTCAACTTTTCACACTTCTTCACGTTCAGGGTTTTAGTCTTTTAGACTTTTAGTTTGGGGTTTCTGTTTCAAAGGAGAACCAGAGAGATTCTCATTTATCAGTAAGTTCCATTTAATTCCTTTTTTTTTATACAAATATGTTTAACCATGTTTGTAGAAATTTTGTTACATCTTTTATACATTCCAGAATCACCACCAGAACCCAATTGCATGAGTGTTTGCTGCTTGGAAACGAATCACTCTATAGATTCATCTCTACTCAAAACCAAGGTTTCACAGTAAACTACCTTATAAACTCATGTGGGTTAACCCCAGAATCAGCTCTCAAAGCTTCCAAAAAAATTGTTCTCAAGGAATCAACAACGACTAAACCTGACTCAGTTCTGTCCCTCTTCAAAACCCATGGCTTCACCCCGTCCCACATTTCCAAAATCATCAGGACCGAACCGCGACTTCTCCTAGCCTCTCCTGAGAATAGGTTAATACCCAAGCTTGAATATTACAATAGTATTGGAATTTCAGGACCCAATCTTGGTAAACTGCTTTCTAAGGACGTACACTACTTGACGAGAAGCTTAGAGAAGCGTACCATTCCTTCCATCAATTTCCTTAGAAGCTTTGCCCCCACAGACAGTGACATGGCCACCATCCTTAATCGGTTAAAGTGGTCTACTAATATACAAGACAAAATCGAAAAAAACATAGCCCTCCTGCAAGATCATGGTATGCCAAACTCTATTATCTCAAAATTGATTATCAAGAACCCTAAAGTTATGTATCTTGTATCCGACAAGCTTAATGAAAAAGTAGCAGAACTCAAGAAGATGGGGTTTAGTACTTCAAGTAAGCAGATTGTTACTGGATTACGTGTGCTTGGGGGGATGAAGAAGCCTATATGGGACTCGAAATTGGATGCTTATAGGAGTTTTGGATGGTCAGAAGAGGAGGTTCTTTCCATGTTCAAGAAGCAACCCCCCATTATGGGTGCTTCTGTGAAGAAGATCAATGCAGCACTGGATTTCTTCATGAATACCCTGAATTTGACCCGTGCAGATATTTCAAAGTATGGAATTTTTATTTTTCTTAGCATGGAAAAGAGAATCATTCCTAGAAGCATTGTTATTAAACCCTTGCTGTCAAAGGGATTGATAAGCAAGAAAAGCCTTGGTCGGGTGTTTAAAGCAGTTGAAGACGCATTCATAAAGAGGTTTGTGATCAAGTATCAAAATGAGGTACCTGAACTTTTGAAATTGTACCAAGGCGAAATAAGAAAAGAATTTGTTGTTGGGTCAAAGGTTGAACCTGAGGTTGAAAAATTCTAGAGTACTTACTCTACCGTTAATGAAAGATCAATAGTTCTCAGTTCAACATTACTTGGCTTGTGTTTCCATCGTATGTCAAACTGCAATTTGTTGAACATTAACAGTGGAGGCGTACTTAGACCGACTTGTTAAAGGTTTTATCCTAACTTATTTTTACGTATCTGACTTTGTTTTTTATTGTATGAAGGAAATGGTGTTGGAAGATAACGATCAGAAGTTTATCAGTAGTACAAATTGCTTTTAACTTGTTAAAGTCTACCATTCTACCTTTCTTTTGTCAGCTTGTATGTACTTTGTCTATGTTTATTTCATCAATTTTGTTTCTTAATCCTCAATCATCTTGACCATATGTGAGTTATGAAGTGTTATCCTAACAGAAGTAGCCATTCTGCTATATTTTCGGTAGACAAACTCCCACTACACATACGGGAGTAAATCAAATTTGACTTCTCCGAGCTGATTATCATACCACTTTGATGTTTCAATGCTACCTTTTATATAACAAACTAATCATAAACAAAGTCCTGTCATCTGCTGGTGCATATACAAAAGTCATGCTTGCATTATTTGCTAAGGTGAACTGGCTAACATGGAACTTGTGCAATTAGAGCTACTAGCTATAGCCATTAATGAAAGACACTCTCTTATCTCGGTCGATTTGGACCTTAAAGCACTCTAACTACAGAGCTGCACTAAGTAGTGTTGCATGGGTACGGCTGAGGCATGGCAGGAATATCACATTTTAAAATATGGAGTTTTTGACACTGTTACAGCTTCCATTCTGAAGTACCTTGCAACAGGACCAACTGATAGAGCTGAGATAAAGTTTACCCCGTTGATCTAGAACCAAGAACAAACGATTCCATCCCTGCGTCAAAGAAGAATGAAAAGTGCAAAAATGGTTCTGACAAACTGGAATTATCCATGCAAGCATTGCAATGACCTAGAATTGTCCCAACATCTCAACTGTGAAACCAATCCAAAGAATGGTGTGGAGTCTGTGCCAGTTGCCAAGGCAGCAGGCTTGGGATTGGAACATGAACTAAGGTCATTTCTAGATTTGTTCAAAAACTTTTCTGGTGTGAAAATGTGACAATTATGAGTTGCTTGATGTGGTTGGGTTACTGTGTAGATCCTGAACTTAAGTCCCACCGTTTTAATTGCCTTATTCTATTTCTGTTTTGATGTTCAAGGCTTTACTAGTCGGGGATCTGTGGCACTTTTGTAGGTTGAGTGCATATTGGCCTTGTGAAGGGTTATTTTGCATATGAGCGAAGTGGTTCTCAGCAAGCAGGATCCTTCCCCCAACTGGAATGGTAAACCAGTGAATTCTTGAGCTCAAGTTAATGGTATCTAAAACATTTGGAGATGGGGCAATTGTTTACAAATGAGAATGATTGCCAATGGTGATTAACAAGGTCAGTTTAATACTATAGAAATGAAAGCATTTTTCGTTCCTGTGTTTACTGTTAGATGCAGAGTATGGCCAATCACACTGCCAGTTGTTTTGGTGGAACACATGGAACGTTCTACTTTGTTGTAATGATGTACTCAGTACTCTTACCTTTTCTTTAGTAAACGGAGTTGTGAAACTTGCATAATTGCATCCCTTCTCATGGACCTCTAACTCTCTAAGAACACTGATTAACCGTACAAAACATCCTTCTTGATCTGTTATACTGAACCTTTCTTCTACTCCGTTACCCCATTGATTAAGCTATTTATCTTCCAATTCTTTTCTCAATTATTTCATTCATCATTCTTGCCAATGAGAGTGCATCATGTAATAAAGCTAGTGACCACTACAAACGTCAGTTACTCGGAATGGTAACAGAAAATAAAGGACTGAATTCAAGAACATACACATCCAACCTCACCTCAAAACTCTGTTCAGTTCATACTTTTCTTATTGTTAAGTGTTAACACAAGAAACCCATATCGTCTCACTTGATTTAAATATCTACGAACTTTCTATGACAAATAGAAAAATTACTCAAGGACTTTGAACAACAGCTATTTATGCAATTCAATACTGTTTTCACAATTTAAACTATTTTGCCCTTTAGATTCATCAAAAGCCAAGAACCAGACAATCACAAAACTGAATTTTTGTTTGGTACACCTCAGAACTATTCACCTTACAACTTATAACAAAAGAATTCAATTAAGCGAACCAAGACAGACTTTTACATTGGAAGCTTGCAAGATTTCCATTATGCTCGGTAGTCAAAAACTAATACGGTTCACAGGAACATTACGATAAAAAATCACCCATGTATATGTGAAATAGGGTTCACAGAATCCTTGTGTGAAAGCACGGAATGGTTGTCCAATGATTCAGTGATTCACGGAAAACTAATTAAGAGAGTTAAGTTGGTATCTGTTGGCGACATAAAGGACAAGTATTTGTCTTCTTTAACCAGGGCTCAATGCAGTGCCTATGATACGTATGGGAGCAAGGCATTACTGTAACGTAGACTCCCATCAAATACTCATCGAAGCAAACTGCGCATTGGTCTATTTTTGAGTCTCTTTTGTCAAACTTTTTGGTCTTCAATGCTTTAACAAAAGATGGCGCTGCGGGTACTAGTTTGTTTCCATTGGCTTCATCAATCAATTCCAAAAGAGACTGCTGAAGCTGATAATGTTGCTCGTCACATACTAATGTCCTTGTAACTTCTATTTGAATGTCAATGCCAAGTTCCCTAGGTTTTATTCCCTCAACAGCGTCTGCAGCTTTTTCACAAATCCATGATATATATTTCTGGGTTTCGAAAAATACCTCAATGGGATAAGACTGAAGAACAGAGCCGAGATGAGGAATGTGTTGAGCAACATTCGTTTTGCGCAAGAAGCTGAATCGGAGTCTCTCTGAATATGTATCAAAAGGGCCCTGGACCAATCCAAGGCCTATTTGACGATCATCAATGGTAGTGCATTGGTCTACTTTGGTTATGCTCACTTTGATGATCACACATGAATCATTCGCGTTCTCCACAGGATCCTCTTCGCGCCAACCAGCGCCATATTTTACAACCTTTACCCTATATTGCCTATAATGCTCAACGGGCAGGTGAGCAGTAGACATGATGTTTTTTTTTTTTTTTCCTTTTCTCTATACAATCAATAAAAATTTGGAGAGACCAGAAGAAATATATTAATTGAACCCAGGTATTCAGAAGATTAATTAAAAGCTAACGTTGTTCTTGATGAATTATGAAACCAAAAGTTTTTTGAGTGGGGCGCAAGTGTATTGTTGCTAGCAAATTGGAGTTTCTAATTTAATATGTAAGGAGAGAGAAAACCGTATTTATGGGACGACAATGAGTGAGCACCACGCATATTGTTTTCCGAACACTACTTGAATTCGTACTACAAACTACAAAGTTCGTGAAAGTACCTTTGTGATTAGCGCGTTATGATGCCTTAAAAAACCTAAATGGAAATATGTTTCGAAATATATCGGGAAAAATATCGATATCAGGCATTCAGATCCCAGTCCATCTCCGGGTTTCTGTCTGACTCTTTATAATCTTTCTCGAAGAACGAGAGAGTGTCTTAATAGTCTGTAAGTTCCGTTTAATCTAAATTCCATTAACTCGTTTTTTGTACAACATGTTCCATCGTTTTGTTTGTAGTTTGTACAAGTCTAAAAATTATTAGTCAGATCGAGCTGTTGTTAAGAATCCCAATTACATGATTATTATTTGCTTCTTCCTAACCAATCACCACTCTTTAGATTCCACTAACTGGAACTTTCAACACCTCAAACCCAGGTTCCACACTAGATTACCTGACAAGTAAATTAAACCTGACTCAGTTCTCTCTCTCTTTATCCTTCGGTATTACCCAACCCCACATTTCAAAAATCATCGCGACCGAACCACAACTTCTCCTAGCCTCTCCCGAGAAAAGATTAAAACCCAAGCTTGATAATTACAATAGTATATTGGCATTTCAGGACCCGTAAACTCTTCTCCAAAGAAACAAATTTCTTGTCGAGAAGTTTGGAGTAGCATATTAATTTCCTTAGAACCATTGCCCCCAGTCCCCACAGTCGCCCGTCAGCTAGGTGATAACGTTTACAAGACTCGTGTTCTAGACAAGTGAGCTAAAATCATCATCCAGTGACAAGTATACAAAATCAATAACACCGTACCCTGTAGTTTCATTTGCAGCCAAATACGAGTCAAACCAACAGTGTCTGGACTCCTGGACATTGGCCATTGCCCCCACTCCAAGTGGTTAAACTTTGGGCCCAACCTAAAGTTTGTAAACCATACAATTGATTTAGGGCCCAGTCGAGTTAGATTCATGTTCACAGATTCAAATTACTCGTTAGGGTTTCACCGTTCGTCCCACTGATCCACTCATTTTGACCAATCTGTAAGTTCCAATTAATACTTTCTTTTATCTGAAATATGTTTTATCATTTTGTTTCTAGAAATCTAATTAGGAGAGTCAGAAGTGTGCCTAGTTCAGTAATCCAATTTCACCACCACCACAATTTGGTTCTTCATAACCTATCACCACTACTCATTAGGTTCTTATCCACTCAAAACTCCGTCATCTCAAACCCAAATTTGACAGTAGATTACCTAACAAACTCATGTGGCTTATCCCCAGAATCAGCTCTCAGAGCTTCCAAAAGAATTGTTCTCAACAAATGCACCACTCAACCTGACTCAGTTGTCTCCCTCTTCAAATCCTATGGTTTCACTGATGCCCACATCTCAAAACTCGTCTCTGCCCACCCTCTAGTTCTCCGAGCCTCTCCAGACAAAACCTTGAAACCAAAGCTTCAATATTTCAATAACATTGGCATTTCAGGACCCAATCTTGGTAAACTCCTCTCTAAGGACCCGATATTTTTGATGGCAAGCGTAGAGAAGCATATAGTCCCTTCCATCAATTTCCTTAGAAATTTTGGGGCAACAGACAGTGATGTTGCTGTCATTCTTAACCGTTTAAAGTGGCTCGGTAATGTTCAAGGCAGTATGGGAACAAACATAGCAATCCTGCTAGATCATGGCATGCCCAAATCCAACATCTTGAAGTTGATGATGAAGAACCCTCAAACTCTATCATATGGACCCAACAAGTTAAGTGAGATGGTATTACAACTTACGAAAATGGGTTTTACTCCTTCAAGTAAGGCGTACATTAACGGATTAAGTGTGCTATGGGGGATGAAGAAGCCTCTGTGGGACACGAAGTTGGAGGCTTATAGGAGTTTTGGTTTCTCAGAAGATGAGGTTCTTTCCATGTTCAAGAAGCATCCCTCCATTATGTCCATGTCAGTGAAGAAGATCAATTTAGTACTGGATTTCTTCATGAATACACTTAATTGGACTCCAGATGATTTTTCCAGGTACCCACGTGCTATCAGTTACAGCCTGGAAAAGAGAGTCATTCCTAGATGTTATGTTCTTCAAATTCTACTCTCAAAGGGTCTGATAAGTAAGACTCCTGTTGGCTATGCATTACAAGTAGCAGAAGATGTGTTCTTGAAAAAGTTTGTGATCAAGTTTCATCACGAGGAACCCACACTCTTGGAGGAGTACCACATTGAGTTGGGTACTCAAGGTTCCAAGACTTCTTCCAAAGAAGGTTCTAAGATTGAGGAATTGTAGATTGCTACTTCAAATATCAACACTTTTTCAGTTTGACAGTAATTGCTTGGTTCCATAAACACATGGTTCAATGATATGTTTCTATTAGAATGCTATTTCCTTGGATGGATGCTCCTTGCTAACTTGTCAGAGGTATTATTATCTCATTTTTGTAATATTCTATTTAATTATGTGCATCGCTCTAAGAAGCGAGTTTCTGAACTGTAAACAACTTGTAGAAGTCTACCATTCTGTGCTTTGTCTGTCAGCTTGTGTGTATATGTAGTAGTTTCTCATGATTTCGGCCATTTTCAGTTTTGTCTCTCAAATCCAAATAGCCAATGAACTGATTTTCACGATCATGGTGCTTCAATGAAGAAGATCAATTCAGAAATGGATTTCTTCGTAAATAGTTGAATACCCTGAACAGGGGCTGCAGTGATATTTCCAAGAACACAAGTGTATTAACACTGTGTGGAAAAGAGAATCATAGCAGATGCTATGTTCTTCAAACTCTTATGTCAAAGGGCTGGATAAGCAAGATTAGCGTGGGTAAAGCATTAATTGTAGTTGAAAGTGTTCTTGGAGAGGTTTGTGATCAAATATGAGAATGAGGTAACCGAACTCTTGAAGTTGTACCAAAGTAAACAAGTAAAGAATTTGTAGCTTGGTCGAAGGATGGACCTGGGATTGAAAAATACTAGAGTACGTACTCTACACTTAGTGAAAGATCAATACTTCTCTGTTCGACATACTTGGTTATCTAAGCTTGCGATTCCATTATATATTTATATCTCAAAGTGCAATTTTTGAACGTTCATGGTGGAGAGTACTTAGATCGACTTGTCATAGGTATTTTTCAACTCATTTTCAAGTATTTGGTTTGGTTTTTAAATATGGAGTAAATGGTATTGGAAGAAAATGTTAAGTTAATCTGCAGTACTAAATCTTTGATTCTGCTTTTTTCTGACAGCTTGTATGTTCTTTCTCTATGTTTCATCCATCAGTTATAACTCTTAAAGCTCAATCATCTTGAGCACATACTACATTTATTTGAAGCGTTATCATAAGTTCATAACAGAAATAGCTATTGTATTGTCGATAGATCTACAAACTCCCATTGTACATAACCGTGGAGTTATTCAAAGTCGACTTCTCAGAGCTGGTTATCAAAGCACTTTGATGCTTCTGTGTTACTTTATAACACAATTATGAAGCTTCACTATTTTACAAGAAGGCTCTGACGAACACAGATCGTTCGTGCAAACATTGCAATGACTTGAGATGCCTCCTGTTTATTTGAACTCCAATTTATGCTAAGGTTGAGTAAACTTGGCTAATTGGCCTATGATTAGAACACCTTTTAGTGCATTGGACTTTTCAGTCCTTTTCTTTGGCTTCAACTTCTCTAATTAAATCCTCTAAGATTGAGGCCCTGAAGTTGAACTCACATGCCAATACATGCCTGCCTACCTGCCGGAAAGAGATCTTCTCGTTTATCAACTGAAGGAGTAGAAATCTTTTAGGAAGAATGAACTTTCCTTTTATTTGTACATTTCCTGACGCATGTACATATGCAAAACTCCTTGAGGTATTCACAGTTGAATATGTTTTTACCTTGCTTTGTACTTCAACTTTATCCTAGTCTTCATTCCCAGAAGAATTGGTGAGTAGTGACAGCCATCTGAGAATTTACCTAATTATTGTTTTTTTTTGGAGTAATGTTGTTGATGATGAACTTTTCTCCTACAATAAAGGAGCTCAGTAACTCTTTTTCTCTAAAAGATTTAGTACCACTTGGCACTCCACATTAATCTCCTTCACTGTGGATTTGCAGAGCTATGTTCAAACTTGCCTATGCTGTTTCCTACTCAAGTGGAAGGATGCAAAAAGAACAAAGTTGTCGCTCAAGATTGTTTTGTTGGATAACACTGGTCTTATGCAGTGGAACTGTGGAAGGTGTGGATCAGTGAATGCAAAGTTTTAAAAGAAAAACTGTAATCTGGTTATGGTAGACACATTTGGCCTTTGCAAGCAAGAAGCTTTGATTTCTAAAAGAGATGCATCGAGTGTCTGAACTCTGAACTCTGAAGTCAGGAAAGTGGATATTCTTTTATTTGGATAGCAGCATAGACAAGCTGCTACTGATCTCGTTCAAGGATTTAAGAACAGTGATTTTGTTGTGATAGTCACCAAAATGTGTTTCAAGATAGTAAGGTTCTAAATATTGTAATTTGAAAGGAGCCTAGTGTTGTTGCAGTGACAAATAATAGAATTGAGGAGTTTGAACTTTGTTGAATCTCATAAGCGAAACTCGTATGATGTGATTACAGTTAGAACGAGTAAACAAATTCAAACACTCCAACTTTGGCTCCTTGTTTTGAGAGAATTATCATATCTAACGGCGACATTATCAATCAAAGTAATAACTGGGACGTGATTTCTCTTTGTTCTATTAAAACTGGGATTTAGTAATTGCATAGCAGATGCTTACTAGAGAAACATAGATGAAAGCTTCTGCTTGTCCCATCTTAGTGGTCCTTGTCTTGAGATCAGCCACTGAGTCTTGTACAGTAATCCAATCTTGCTAAATTCTTGGTTTCCCATTGACTTGTACCCATGGAACTTTAAACGGTAAATGACTGAATCAGACGTTGACTTTAAAATTAGGACATAGTAGCCCGTTGAAAGTGGGTAGAGAAATTTTATTCCAACTGCGGACGTGACCCCCACAAAAAGCAAACGTTTTGTTATATTTATACCCTTTTATTTTTTTTTCTTTTCTTTCTCGCCAATACTCTCTCCCACTTTTCTTTCTCTCTTTCTCATCACTACTCTCTCCCACCTCTCTAATCTTTCAATAAAAAAAAAACCTAAAAACAACAATTTAGTTTTAATCCTCTCACTCTAACACTTCTCTTTCGCAGATCTTCATTTTGATGAGGTCATGGAATTCATCAAAAAAATGTCGTTTGGATGAGATTGGTTACTATGAACTTGATTTGTAGATTATCTGTCATTTAATGTTTGTGTTTGGTGTGATGACAAGTACTTATGTGCTTGGTGAGTTATTCCTCCACCTATACACTATTATCCAATATAATGTCTTATTAATTCCTTGTTATGTTGTTTTTATATTTGTTTTAAGAATAAATTTCTACAATAGTAATGAAAATTTAAAAAGTTAAGAAAAAAGAGCTCTCAAATAGTTAGAATGAGACGAATTTAATAGCACCACATAATGTCGTATAAGTGAGATACAATGTCTTACTATGATCATATTTAGTTCAGTTAAACGTGTTATTTAACATCACTACATAATGTCGTACATGTGAGATACAATGTCTTACTATGATCATATTTAGTTCAGTTGGTGTATTTTCAGGTTATCCAAATACGAATTATTCGAGAATGAAAACCAACTTTTGGTGGAAAAGTTATGTAGAGATGGGAACATTTGATGAGTATTGGATTATTGGAAAAAGACCTGAAATAGTAGTGGCAATAGGGATGAAAACCATATTAAGCGTGTATTTTTAGGTTATCTAAATACAAATTTAATAGCACCACGCATATCATGTCGTACAAGTGAGCTACAATGTCTTACTATGATCATTGTAGATGTTCATTAGTTTACTAGACAACGACCAAATGATTTGTGTGATAGGGAATGACTGCACTCTTCTTGGGGTAAGAGTTGCCTACGTATCAAGTTTCTTCGGGTAAACTTGAATCAAACCTTACGTAATTCATCTCTTTCTACTTATAGATGTTTGAGCTGACCTTCCTTATTTGCTTCAGGCCATTATGATATGTAGATCTATATTGTGTGCTATCTTGATGATTCGTCATTACTCTGATGTTACAAAGTTAATGTCTACTTGATTGGTGCATTGACTGAGCTACAGGATTGCGCTAGTTGATTTGCTTCCATAAATGGATGTAACTGATGCTAGGGACGACCTGGGTGTTGGGTCGTTGGCAAAGGATGGATGGATTAATGAAGTGATGGAGAACGACCTGATGTATGGACACATATACGTAGTGTAGAACGGAGGGTACTTACACAACCCTTTTTATTTGATCCGTTCTTTGGACAACTGTGATGTAAAAAGAAAAGGTAAAATAAAGTTTTCTCAAAACACGTGTCGGACAGCTAGTAGGGCTTTTGGTTTTTGAAAAATGTGCGGGAACTGTTGGGCTGGATTCGTGGGCCTGAAATCACGGAAATTTGTGGGCGATGAATGATTGTGTTATATAGGAACACAAAATGTTTTGTATTCTCTCGAGGTTTGCACTGTCAAAGGGTTTTGTTGTGGGAAAGGTCATTTGTGTTTTCATTCTACCAGTTCAACGAAGAAAAAAGCAGAGAGAAAAAGAAACACTCAACAACTTTTCTTGTTCTTTCGTTTTCCAGGTGCGTTCTCTGAACAAAAAACTTGATCTTTGTTTATTTTTGTTTTCATAATGTCTATGAGCAGTGATAGTTTAAGTGGTGAAGTTGAGATAGATGAGTGGAGAGAGAGAACAGTAAGTGCTGAAGATGTTGAAGATAGGGTTTGTAGTGGTGATGAGGCTTCATCGTCTTCATCGTTGGAGACGATGGCTGATGATTCGAGGAGGCCTAGGTCGGAGGATTGTTATGCTTCTTTGAGGGAGGAGTTTGGATGGGTGGAGGTCGACCTGGCCATGTACGACCTGAGTAGGGAGAGGAACTTGTATAGTAGCGACTACGTTCCTTGGGGTGGAGGAGCAGTGGTTTGTTATGGGCAATTGAAGGCTGGGATGAGGTTGCCTTTTTCCCGTATTACTGTGGAGGTGTTGAATTTTTTGGGAAAAGCCCCTTGTCAGTTCGTAGGGAACAGTTGGAGGATTTTTCATGTGTTGGATTTGTTGAATGAGAGGGGCTATAATATCTGCTTATCAGATGTGTTGGAGCATTTCACTGTGTAGATGTCGGTTGCTCTGAACTTTAGTTTTCAGGTCGAGAAGGGGAAGTCTCCTGTTATTGTGGGAGTGAGTAATGAGAATTGGGGCGTAGGCCGCTGTTAGTTAATGGGTAGATATTGTCCTTCCGGTTGGGAGTTGAACACTTTCGTGTTGTGCAGTTGGATGGTTGGTTGGTCGTTTGTTCTAGGTGGTAATCTTGTGTGTATGTTATTTATACTTTGGGCGCTTAGACTTATTTGTTTTGTTTGTCGAGGTTAATATTCTTGATCGTCTTCGGAGGCGGTGCTATAGAAAGGTTTGCTTGTTTGAGCTTGGAGGAGAAACGAGCTTTGTTGGGGGAGGTTGCGCATTATTTTAAGAGACGTGGAGGAGAGAAAATCAACTGTAAAAAATTGGAGCAAAAGAAAAGGGCTCGCAAGGTTGTTGCTGATATCTTTGATTCTAGCTCGGATCCTACAATGGAGAGGGAGAGCCAAAGGAAGGCACCTGTTTCTGGAATGAGAATGGCTGGAGGGGCTACTGATAGCCGTTCTACTTCAATGAGGATGGCTGGAGGAGCTGCTGAAAGCCGTTCTGCATCCAAACGCTCTGAGGTGGGTGATGGTGAACGTTCTGTATCCAAACGCTCTGAGGTTGGTTGTGGAAGTGCTGCTGGTAGTGCTAGTGGAAATGCTGATGGAAGTGCTGGTGGAAGTGGTGATGCTCCCACTTCGTTCCGGAGGCCTAATCTGAAGAGGCGCTCTGAAGTGGTTGAGATGGAGGGGGTGAAGAGGTCCCGTACTGAGTCTGAAGAACGACCTGGTGCTTGTGAAGGTCATACTTCTTCAGGTCGGGTACCTTTGAAGAAGATGAACTTGAGTGATTTGGCTGTTGATGCTGGGGTGGCTGAGGCACGTGGTAAGAAGAAAGTTGGGGATGCTGAGCCAGCTGCCCAAAAATGTCAGGGGTCGGGGAGTGTGGCCCCAGGTGACAAGAGTGGAGATGACATTCTGAGTAGGCTTGTCATGTATGATGACCTTGCGAGTGGGCTGAGGAAGTTTATGAAGAATGGGGACTGTAGTTTTAAGTCCACGCTGGTGGTTGGAGGGTTGCTGGAGAGCATTGCTCTTGATAGAGATAGGCGTAAGTTGGATTATGGGAAAGACTTGGATGCGCACCTGAAAAAGATGGACCGGTCACTGTGCTTTGTGAGTGCTCTACTGATTTGAGCTTGTTTTCTTTATGCTCTGTAAGTATTGCTAATCTAACTTATTTTGTTGTTTGTTAGATTATGGCCATGTACAGGAAGTTGAGGGATATGGCAACCATCTCCGACCTATACAAAAAAGAGCTGGATGCCGCCAAGGAGGCCTATGACAAGCTAGTGGCTATGCAACAGGTGGAGAGGGCTGAGGGCTTAGGTGCATGATCAGGCTGGGAATGTGGCCTTGTTGTGACCTGCTCTTAATGCTTCAAAGCTAGAGACTCAGCACTGGGTTGGTGAGTTCAGAAAGGCACAGGTCGTTGCTGAAAAAGCTCAGGATGAGTACAATAACCTGGTTGATTTGGTGGAGAGTGGGGTTGAGTACGTTCTGATAGATGATTTTATAGAGCTGGATCGTAAGTACAACGCCCTGAAGAAATCTGTCGAAAGTGGGGCTGCAATGGTAACTGGTGAAAGTTCCGCTGCAGATGCTAGTAGACTATTTGATCTGCCCTCCAACCTAGGTGCTATTCCAGTTGCCTCTCCTGATGATGTTGTCGTAGATGCGTTGAAAGTGGTTGATGATCCGGCTAGCAGCTCTGCTGCTGTAGAGGGTTGCGAGTTGGATCCTTTGAATGTAGAGCAAGTTTCCCATGTTGTGTAGTATTGAGCTTCTCTGGTTTGTGTTTTTCTTTGTTTGCAGGTGCTTTCAACAATATTTAGACATTTGTGTTTTTGCTACTGATAAACTATATTTTTGATGATGGGGATACTGAGGTCGGTTTCCCGGGATAACCTAGGGGCCTCTAGTATCTATCCAAATTTGTATTTAAGTAGCAATATTTAAATTACTTACTTGCTGAGATTGTGCTTGATGTTTGCATGCAGATGATCGCTTTTGCTGTTTTTGATTTGTTGTATGACGACCTGTGTTCTGAATTGATGAACTGGGGGGTTTTGATAGGTCGTCTGGTTGTAACAGGTTGTAGAGCATTTGTGTATGACCTGATATATTTGTGTAGTTGACACCTGGGCTTTCTCATGCCCTTAGGTGTGTGAGCTAAGTCGTTCCTTCTTGGGGGAACTTCTTATTGATATAAGTAGCCTTTGAACGGCCATTATAGTTGAGTCTAACTTAAACCATGTCGAGGTCGTAAGCTGGCTTCGGGTCCTTTTGGAGGACCCCTGGATTATATTTGTCTGATAATTGGCCTTTGAAGTGGCAATTACAATTGAATCATACTCAACCCTGGCGTTGGTGTTGAGTTGATTTAGGGTCCTTTTGGGGGGACCTTGGGTTGAATTGATTGATAATTAACCACTACGTGGTTGTTGTAGTTGAGTCATTCTTGACTCCATCTTTGATGTACGACCTGACATTGTGATATCCGAGGTCAGGTTGCCGTAGTGCAAGATGCCTGGTACTCATGTAAAGCAAAAGATGACATATTTACTCTAAATGTTGATGAAAATTTATTCATATCGAATGATATATCTGAAAAAACTTATTGATAAAATCGCTTGAGGAGAGCTGTATTCCAAGGTCGGGGAAACATATCACCGAGCTGAGTTTTGATCCAGTATGCCCCATTTCCAACGACTTTGTCAACAATGTAGGGGTCTTCCCATGTTGGGTCGAGCTTGACAGGCGCAAGTATCTTTTTGAGAACTAGGTCGCCATCTTGAAAAGATCTTGGGATGACCTTCTTGTTGTAAGATCGTTGGATTGTTTGGTGGTACCGAGCTAAGGATATTGCAACTGTTTCCCTTCGTTCTTCTAGGAGATCGACCTCTTTTGCCAAGATGCTGTCATTTTCTCCTAATTCGACGATGTCAAAATGTGTGGTTGTGATTGTGAGCTCTGATGGTATGATTGCTTCTATTCTGAAGCAAAGTGTGAAATGAGATTCATTAGTACCAGCTCTTGCTGTTGTTCTGTATGCCCATAGAATGTTCTCGAGTTGTTCCGGCCATTGGCTTTTCTTGCTTTCCAATTTCTTTTGGCGATTCTCCTTGATTGCTTTGTTGGTAGCTTCTACTTGGCCATTGCTTTGTGCATATCTAGGTGTAGAAATGCTTTGACTTGCGAGCCAGCAAATTGAGTTCCGTTGTCCCTGACAAGGGTGTGGGGGAGACCAAATCTTGTGATGATATTGGTCCATATGAAGTTGATGACTTGGACTTCTTTGACTTGAACTAAAGGGATTGCTTCTACCCATTTGGTGAAGTAATCTGTGGCTGCTAGGACGTATTTGAGTCCTGTTTTCTTTTTGTGGGATGAATGGTCCCATGATGTCTATCCCCCACATGTGGAAAGGCCCAGCGGCTCTCGGCGTTGACCCATGTTGAAGTAATATGTGGATGCAAATGTTTGACATTGGTGGCATTTGAGAATGTACATTTTTGCTTCGATATGCATGCCTGGCCAGTAGTAACTTTGGGCTATTGCTTTATGTGTCAAGGATCTTGCTCCTGCATGGTTGCCACATTCGCCTTTATGAATTTCGTCGAAGATGAGTTGGCCTCCGCGTGGAGTGATTCATCTGAGGTGAGGGTCCACCTGTGGATTTACGGAACAAGCGTCTGCTAATCACGATGTATCTGGGAGCTCAAAATTGTTTGGCACAAGCATTCTTTGTCTCTGATGGGAGCTTGCCATGTAAGATGAACTTGACAAATAGGCCTATCAAAGATTAACTGATCTCTTCTTCGGATGAGGACTGGAAATCTGTGAGGCTGTTGACGCTTTCTTGTTGGTAGGTGGGCCTATCTAAAATGTCAATGTAGATTGTACTGGGGCAAACCTTTTGTGTCTTTGAGGCTAAGAAAGCTAGACTGTTTGCATGTCTGTTATTTTCCCTGGGAATATGCTCTAATGAGAATGTTTTGAAAGATCTGATGTGGTTACTGATGACCTGAGCGTACTTTGCAAGGTTTGCTTCATTCGTGACATATTCCTTGGTAATTTTCTTGACTATTAGATGTGAGTCGCTGTAAGCTTTAAGCTTTGGGACTTGTAGTTGTTGTGCCATGCGGAGGCCTGTGATCAATGCTTCGTACTCCGCTTCATTATTGGACGTTGCGAAATCAATCCTGATTGATTTTTGTAGCTGGGTGCCTTCTGGTGAAGTTAACACAGCCCACAGCCCACAATCCACTGCCGTTGTTGTTGCACCCTCCATCTACGTGGAGGTGCTATGTGTTTGGGGTCGCTGGTTGATGAAGTGAAGTGATGGGCTCGGGTTTCCAGTTGACGTCTTCACCGGGGAAATCCGCGAGGAAGTCAACAACGACTTATCCTTTGCGAGACGTTCTGGGAATGAACTCGATGTGGTGCTCTTCGAGCTCTTCAGCCCATTTGGCCATTCGAGCCGTTTTGTTGTTGGAACTCAAAACTGGCTTGATGGGTACATCGCTTATCACCTTAATGTTGTGGGCCTGAAAGTAAGGCCGAATTTCCGAGTTGAGTATAACAGAGACAACATTGTTTTCTCCATTGCGGAGTAATGTTTCTCTGCATCGGCCAATGTCTTGCTTGTGAAGTAGACATGCTTTTTGATTCCCTCATTTTCGTGAAAGAGGACCGAGCTGATTGCAAAGTTGGTAGTTGCAAGATAAAGTCCCAACGTTTCTCCTTCTTCTGGTTTGGACAGGACGGGTGGAGTTGATAAATAAGCTTTCAGGTCGTTGAAAGCTTTTTGGCATTCGTTTGTCCATGTGAATGTTCTGCCTTTTTTGAGTATTTGCAGGAATGGTCTGCACTTATCAGATGCCCATGAGATGAATCTGTTGAGGGCTGAAACCATTCCAGATAACTTGTAGATTTGTTGCTTTGTAGTTGGCTCTGGTATGTCAAGGAGAGCTCGTATCTGTTATGGGTTTGCTTCAATGCGTCTTTGTGAAACGAGGTAACCTAAGAACTTCCCTGAGGCTACTCCGAATACGCATTTGGCTGGGTTGAGCTTCATCTTGTTTTGGTGTAACCTTTCAAATGCTTCTTGTAGGTGAGAAATGTGATCGCCTGCCTTCTCGCTTTTAACCACCATGTCGTCTATGTAGATTTCCATGGTGTTGCCTAACAAGTCTTTGAATATTTTGGTGACCAGTCTTTGGTAGGTCGCACCGGCGTTCTTCAAGCCGAATAGTAGGACGTTGTAACAGAACGTTCCTTGCTTGGCTATGAAGGATGTATTTTCCTGATCTTCCTCTACAAGCGGTATCTGATTATATCCGTTGTATGCGTCCATAAACGATAAGAGCTCGTGACCGCATGTTTGATCTAGAAGTATGTCGATTTTGGTAGGGGGAAGTTATCCTTTGGGCAGTGCTTGTTGACGTTGGTGAAGTCTATGCAAAGTCGCACCTGACTATTCTTCTTTAGAACGACTACAATGTTGGCTAGCCAGGTCGGATACTCGACCTCTCTGATGAATCCCACATTTTTAAGCTTTTCTATCTCTTCATTGATATCCTTTTGAAATTTGAGTGCTAGTTTCCTAGGTCGTTGTTTGATAGGCTTGACAGTTGGATCTACATTTAACTTGTGGCAAACGACTCGAGGGTCGATTCCTGGCATATCGATATACGACCAAGCAAAAACATCTTTATTGAGAGATAGGAATTTGACAAGTTGCTCCTTGAGCTTGGGGTCTAAATTAGCCCCTACATAAACAAACTTTGGGTCATCATCTGTGCCCAGATTGACTTTTTCTCCTGGTTCTATTTGAGCTTGTTTTTCTTTGAGCTTGTCTGTTGCAGTTGCTGGAGGGCTGGATGGTTGAGGATCTTTCTTCTTTGGGACGTCTTTGTCTTTGACGACCTGAGGCTTGGGTAAGGTCGTTATGCTGATGTGATTGCATCAGTGAGCTTCTAGTTGGTTGCTTCTGAGCTCCATGATGCCTCGGGGTCCGGGAACCACAGGACTTGGTGCAATGTTGATGAAATTGCTTGGATTTTGTGAATCCATCTGAGTCCTAGGATGGCCATGTAGGATGACTTGACATCGATTACACTGAAGTGTGTTGAAGTTTTTACCATGTCCTCTCTTTCCCCAATAGAGACTGGTAGGATGACATCTCCAATGGCATCAATGCGGTCTCTATTAAACCCGTAGAGTGGTGCATTTGATTCTATCATCACCGAGTCTGGCAGGTGCATGTCCTTATAAGTTTGATAGAAAAGTATGTCGCACGAGCTGCCTGGATCGATGAGGACTCTTTTGACTGTCCACCCGTTGATTTTGACGTGTACTACCAGGGCATCATTGTGGGGGTAAACACACCTTGTCTAGATCCTCTTTAGTGAATGAAATTGTTGTTGTTGCTTGAGGGTTGGTGGGATTGATCACCTCAGCTTTGTGGGAGAGGTGATAGATTTCTTGAAATGCTCCAACTCTTCGGCGCTTTTCCCGACCTGAGGTTTCGCCGTTGGAGAGGTCTGTAATCATGTTGATTACCTTTTCCTCATCATGGTCGGAGGAGTGCTGTCTCCTGTTATGCCTCGACCAACCTGGTGATTTAGATCGTCGGGCCATTCGCCATGCTTATATTGTTGGCAACTCGTTCATGGTTGTGGCTCCTGCTTTTGTGTTACTTGGCATCCAGCGATATGCCTGAGGTCGCTGTCTGGCAAGAACTCTTTCAATTTGCCCTCTTCGACTAAGTCTTGGAGGTAGTGCTTCAGGCTCCAACAATCATTGGTGCCATGGTGGTGGAGCTTGTGGAAATGGCAGTATGGTCGTTCTGGAATGGCAATCATCTTGTTGATGTTGGGCTTGAAGTATGGTAATGTATATATCTTCTTCAGGATCTGGCTTGGTGTCCTGGAGAAGTTGGAGAATTCTCTCTTTGTGTAAGAGGGTTTGTGGGAGCTGGAGCTCTTGTTGTTGTTTTTGTTGTGTCTCCCAGAATAGTGGATGCTCTCTTTGGGTTCTTGTTTGTCGCTCAATGCGAGGACTTCTTTGCCCTTGCGCTGGGCCAACCAATTCCTTGTACTTGATGTACTTGTCTATTATGTGGTACAGGTCGTCTAAGTGTTCTGGCTTGTTTCGCATTAGAGACCCTGCTAGGTCGGAGTTATCCAGGAGAGCGTTGGTGAATGCAGAAGTTGCAAAACTGTCTTTTAGGCCTGGTTCCATTGAGAGGAGTTCCTTTTTGAAACATCCTAGGAAGGCGCGGATTGTCTCGCCATGTGCTTGCTTGAGCTGAAACAGGGAGTCCAGGTCGGCTTGCTTCTTTCCTATTGTGGACGAACTCCGCTGCGAACGACTCAACTAGCTTGTCGAAGTTGCTGATTGAATATGGAGTGAGTGTGTAAAACCATTCCAAAGCTTCGTCCTTCAGGCTGGTTGGAAAGAGTTTGCATTTCAAGTAGTCGTACTCTAGAGCGCTGTATAGTGTGAGGATTTGGGTGAAACGAGCTACGTGCTGGCCTGGACATGAGCTCCCGTCGTACAGCGGGAACTTTGGTTGGATGAACTCTGAGGGAGGCTGCTTGTCTCTGATTTCAGTTGTGAATGGTGACGCCTTGTACGTCTAGAGGATTTTCTGAGCGCGTTGGCCTTGTCATTCGACTTCTCCAATCTTTGTTCAAAGTCTTCAAACCTTTTATTTGTGGTGGTGGTGAGGGCTATGACGGCATTGTTCTCCATTGCGTCTGGAGTGCCGTTGTTGGCGTTGGAAGTGGCTTGTTCCCGCATCGTCTGGTTCTCTTGTTGCAAGGTGAGGAAGGCTTCTTGGAGCGTCTTCATCTGATCTGCCAACATTTGAAGTGAGGGGGGGTCCATGGTGGTTTTTCTGACCAACTTCGTGGGCTTGAGAAAAGAGTGGTAGTTCGTAGTTCTTTTCTTAAGGAAACGAACCGGCAGACGACACCAATGTAGATGTTCGTTAGTTTACTGGACAAGGACCTGATGATTTGTGTGATAGGGAATGGCTGCACTCTTCTTGAGGTAAGAGTTGCATACGTAACAAGTTTCTTCGGGTAAACTTGAATCAAGCCTTACGTAGTTCATCTCTCTCTACTTATAGATGTTTGAGCTGACCTTCCTTATTTGCTCCAGGCCGTTATGATGTGTAGATCCACATTGTGTGCTATCTTGATGATTCGCCATTACTCTGATGTTACAAAGTTAATGTCTACTTGATTGGTGCGTTGACTGAGCTCCAGGATTACGCTAGTTGATTTGCTTCCATAAATGGATGTAACTGATGCTAGGGATGACCTGGGTGTTGGGTTGTTGGCAAGCTGTGATGGATTGGTACGAGCTGATGGAGAACGACCTGATGTATGGACACGTATACGTAGTGTAGAACGGAGGGTACTTACAATCATATTTAGTTCAGTTAAACGTGTATTTTCAGGTTATCCAAATACGAATGTTACAACACTACATAATGTCGTACATATGAGATACAATGTCTTCATATATAAATATTGTGGAAGGGTATTAGAGATATTTCATACTATCATCAAATGGGGGCCACGTCCGAAGTGGAATAAATCTTCTCTGACACATTCAACGGGCAATTATGTCCTATTCTTTAAGTCAACGACCGATTCAAGAATTTACCAAACTTTAAATTCTGAAACATGAGGACATGACTGCCTTCTCCGATACGCCAGTAGCAACGCCTATCCTGTAGCTCTCTAGTTTTACAATAAAGCTTTGCCACATTAATTCGGCGCAACTCGCTGGTTCACAGAAACTTCCCTTCCAAATTTGGTGCCACATTAATTTGAGCCAACTCTTGAATTGTTGGGAGAGTGTTTTGTTTGATTTGCTCTTGTTTTTCGGACACACTTGACATGGACACACTAGAGAACCTGAAAACTGAAGGTCGCTCGGCTGATTGTATTCCCTTTTGGTTTATCAAGGTTTGAGGAACTCTTTTTTCAACTCTGTAAGTTCCATTTTTCACTCTTTTTCTGCCCAGCGTTTTGTTTGTGGAAATCTAGTTACCACCTGTTCTAAAGTCAAGAATCAACACCACGACTGTTTGCCTCTTCGAAACCAATCACCACAAATTAGATTCCTCTCTACTCAGAATTCCATCACCTCAAATTTCACAGTAGATTACCTGATAAACTCACGCGGGTAACCCTAAAATCAGCTCTCGAAGCTTCTGGACACTATTAGAACTCAAGAAAATGGGTTTTACTTCTTCTAGTAAGAACTTCAGTAGGGGATTAGTTGTGCGTTCCCAGAAGAGAATCATTCCTAGAAGCTTTATTCTTAAAATTTTGGTGTCAAAGGGATTCATAAAGCAAGAAAAGCCTTTGTCGAGCATTTAAGGTAGTCGAACGCGTGTGGAGTGCTTTGTGATCAAGTACCAAAATGAGGTACCTTTTGAAATTGTACCTGAGTAAATTTGAGTACTGAAGATGGCTTTAAAACTTGATCTAATATTGTAAAATTGTAGAATGCTTACTTCACAGTTGTAAGTACCCTCCGTTCTACACTACAGTACACGTGTCCACACACCAGGTCGTACCAATCCACCAGGTCATACCAATCCATCAGCGCGTATCTATCCATCAGAATGTACCAACGACCCAAACCCAGGTCGTCCCCAGCATCAATTACAGCCATTTATGGAAACAAATCAACTAGCACAATCCTAGAACTTAGTCAACGCAACAATCAAGGAGACATTTACTTTGTAACATCAGAGTAATGGCAAATCATCAAGATAGCACATAAGGTGGATCTACACGTCATAACGGCTTGAAGTAAATAAGGAAAGTTAGCTCAAACATCTATAAGTAGAGAGAGATGAATTACGTAAGGCTTGATTTAGGTTTACCCCAAGAAACTTGATACGTAGGCAACTCTAATCCCGAGAAGAGTGCAGCCATTCCCTATCAAACATAACATCAAGTCGTTCACCTCCAGAACATCAAACCTCTATATTGGCGCCGTCAGCCGGTTAGTTTTCTTAAGAAAAGAACACACACTCTTTTCTCAAGCCCATGAAGCTGGTCAGAAAAACCACCATGGACCCCTCACTTCAAATGTTGGCAGATCAGATGAAGACGCTCCAAGAGGCCTTCCTCACCTTGCAACAAGAGAACCAGACGATGCGT
This sequence comes from Coptis chinensis, assembly GCF_015680905.1. NCBI lineage: Eukaryota > Viridiplantae > Streptophyta > Magnoliopsida > Ranunculales > Ranunculaceae > Coptis > Coptis chinensis. The sequence continues at coordinate 100,281,333 of NC_141458.1, forward strand.
GAACAAGCCACTTCCAATGCCAACAATGACACTCCATACGCAGTGGAGAACAACGCCGTCATAACACTCACAACCACCACCAACCAAAGGTTAGAAAACTTTGTACAAAGGTTAGAGAAGTTGAATGACAAGGCTAGCGCACTCCAGATCGCCCAGAAGATACTTAAGACTTACAACAACAACAACATGGGCTCCAGCTCCAACAAGCCCTCTTACACAAAAAAGAAATTCTCCAACTTCTCCAGGACGCCAAGTCAGATCCTGAAGAAGATATATACATCACCATACTTCAAGCCCAATATCAACAAGATGATCGCCATCCTAGAACGTCCATACTGCCATTTTCACAAGCTCCACCACCATGAGACCAATGAATGTTGGAGTTTCAAGCACTACCTCCAAGACTTGGTCGAGGAGGGCAAATTGAAAGAGTTCCTGCCAGAAAGAGATCTCAGACATAAGCTGGATGCCAAACACCACAGAAGTAGGAGCCGCAGCCATGAACGACCTGCTAACAACAGAAGTAGGAGTAGAACAGTCCGACAATCTAAATCTCCAGGTCGGTCAAGGCACAACAAGAGACAGCACTCCTTTGACAATAACGAGGAAAAGATAATCAACATGATTATTGATACCTCCAACGACGAAACCTCAGGTCGGGAAAAGTGCAAAAGGGTAGGAGCGCTTCAAGAGATCTACCACCTCTCCCACAAAGCTGAAATCATTAGCTCTCAGTCAACAACCTTCATAGCATTCACGGAGGACGATCTAGACAAGGTGTGCCTACCCCATAATGATGCCCTGGTAGTGCACGTCAAAATTAATGGGTGGACAGTCAAAAGAGTCTTCATCGATCCAGGCAGCTCTTGCGACATACTTTTCTATCAAACATACAAGGACATGCACCTGCCAGACTCAGTGATGATAGAATCAAATGCACCACTCTATGGGTTCAACGGAGATTGCACATATGCCATTGGAGACGTCATCCTCCCAGTCTCCATTGGAGAAAAAGAAGACATGGTCAAAACTTCAACATGTTTCAGTGTGATCGATGTCAAGTTGTCCTACACTGCCATTCTAGGACGCCAATGGATTCACAAGATCCAAGCAATTCCATCAACCCTACACCAAGTCCTGCGATTCCCCGAACCCCGAGGCATCATGGAGCTCAGAAGCAACCAACTAGAAGCTCACCGATGCAATCTGATAAGAGCCCAAAATTGTAGTTTTAACCCTTTAACAATATTGCTTTTGACCAATTATGTGATTAATAAGTAAGAGCTAGTATTGTTATCGTATTTTTATGTATTACAGGCATTGGAGTCGAATATGTGCAGAAATGCGTCCCTTTTGCGAGATAAAGAAGCAAAGGTTGGTTGCTAAGAAGTTTCAGGATTAAAAGCTAAGATTCAAGGAGAAAAAGCCTTTTTAAAGCCCGGTCAAAGCTGAAAAGTCAAAGTCAACACGCGAAATAAGCGCCAAAAGTCGCCAGAACTTCCGGCGGCGTATCTTTGGACTCAGACCTCGGAATTGGGCCTACCTTATGTCAAAACGACCGACTCGGAAAGAGCTTTCCAATGGTCCAAGCCTTGACCCAATCAAAGGAGCAAAAGTGGATGAAAAATCTGTTGAAATGTCAAATCCAGCTAAAAAGGCCTCTATAGACTGAAGAAATTGGATTTTGGGCTCGATTTTTCGGCCAAAAACATGGCTCCTCAGCCCATGCATGAAAATGTGGATCTGGTCTCCTCCATTTGAAGACACAAGACTTAGCTCTTAAGCATCTAGCTTTTTACTTAGCATTTTTATCCAAGAACTTAGTTTAGATCTAGTTTTTACATTCAATTAATTAGTTTTAGAACAAGGTAGATTATTATTTAGAATCAAATTTAGTTTATTAATAAAGAATTAGTTTTTCATTTCAATTTAGTTTTTTATTCAATTCTTATTTTAGATTTAGTTGTCTTAAATTCATAATTAGTTTGTTTTAATTTGATAAGTAGTTATTCATAATCTTAGTTCTAAATTAGTTTTAATTCATTTTGAATCATTATTGTTATTGTTCAAATAGATTAATAGAGTTTAATACTTATTCAATAATGACTTGTTCTATTTGTTTAATCAAGTTTAGTTTAATTTACATTATGTTTTTCTTTCATTATTTTAGTTTAATTAATCCAATGATATTAGGCTAATCCCCCCCTACCATTAGAGGGAGTGATTATGAAACCTAATGAGGAATAGATTGCTTAGTAGAATTATTTCATTGTGTATGTGTTTCAATGAGTTTAGTTTATTGTATGATTTCCAAAATAAGCATATGATAAATTAAACTAGGGATTATTGTAATTAAGTTGAAAGATTTGGTTGTAATAATCCTACATGCTAGTAATACTGACTATAGAGATGTAGGTTGTTGCTAGGGATGATAAAGGTTGAGACTTTAGGTTAAATCGTTGCGTGAAAACCTAAATATGATCTCTTTTCAATGAATAATTCGATTCTTGCATGAAACTAGTTATTAGGTGGATTGATTATTCTTCTTTGTACTTTCTCTTCTATCAAAACCCTATTTCTATTAGTTTAGTTAATTTAGATTTATTTGAATCTATAGTATAATCGTAGAATAGAAATTTCACATCACACATTACTCTCACCATTTTCTTTGTGTTTGATTAGTTGAATTCGTTTAAGTCTAGAGAGTTAAGAGTAGAACAATTCCGTACTCTATATATTGCATGAATATATATGTGAGAGTAGGAAATAAATAATTGATACCGTGAGACTTAGGTTAGAGAAATCTAATTCAGTTTTTACGGATTATCACAATCACGTCAGCACAACGACCTCACCCAAGCCTCAGCCATCGAAGGTAAGGACGTCCCAAAGAAGCAAGATCCTCAAGCTTCCAGCCCTCCACCAGCAGCAGCAGACAAGCTCAAAGGGAAACAAGCACAAATAGAACCAGGAGAAAAAGTCAATCTGGGCACAGATGATGACCCAAAGTTTGTCTATGTTGGGGCTGATTTAGACCCTAAGCTCAAGGAGCAACTTGTCAAATTTTTATCTCTCAATAAAGATGTTTTTGCTTGGTCGTATATCGATATGCCTGAATTGACCCACAGGTCACTTGGCACACATTAAATGTCAATCCAAATGTAAAACCTATCAAACAACGACCTCTCAAACTGGCTCTCAAATTTCAGAAAGCCATCAATGAAGAGATAGAAAAGCTCAAAAATGTTAGTTTCATCAGAGAAGTTGAATACCTGACCTGGCTAGCTAACATCGTAGCCGTTCCCAAGAAGAACGGCCAGGTACGACTCTACATAGACTTCACCAACGTCAACAAACACTGCCCTAAGTACAGCTTCCCTCTGCCAAGAATTGACATACTAGTAGATCAAACTTGCGGTCACGAACTCCTATCTTTCATGGACGCATACAGTGGATACAATCAAATACCACTTGCAGAGGAAGACCAGAAAAAGACGTCCTTCATAACCGAACAGGGAATGTTCTGCTACAACGTCCTACCATTCGACTTGAAGAACGCAGACGCGACCTACCAAAGACTAGTCACAAAGATGTTCAAAGACTTGCTGGGCGACACTATGGAAGTCTACATATACGATATGGTAGTCAAGAGCGAAAAGGCTAAAGATCACATTTTTCACTTACAGGAAGCCTTTGAAAGACTACGCCAAAACAAAATGAAGCTCAACCCAGCAAAATGTGTATTCGGGGTAGCCTCAGGGAAATTCCTAGGATACCTCATCTCACAAAGGCGCATCGAAGCAAACCCATAACAGATACGAGCTCTCCTCGAGATGCCAGAACTGACCTCCAAGCAACAAATCTACAAGTTATCTGGCATGGTCTCTGCCCTCAACAAATTCATCTCTCATGCATCTAACAAGTGCAAACCATTCCTGCAAATACTCAAGAAAGGCGCAACATTCACATAGACAAACGAATACCACAAAGCTTTCAACAACCTGAAAGCTTACTTGTCAACTCCACCAGTCATGTCCAAACCAACTGAAGGAGAGACACTGGGGCTTTAGCTTGCAACTATCGACTTCGCTATCAGCTCAGTTCTCTTTCGCAAACACGAAGGAATCAAAAAGTCAGTCTACTTCACCAGCAAGATGTTAGCAGATTCAGAAAAGTATTACTCCCCAATGGAGAAAACGATGATGTCTTTGTTGTACTCAGCTCGGAAGTTCCGACCTTACTTCCAAACTCACAGCATCAAAGTCATCACAGATGTACCAATCAAATAAGTCTTGATTTCTAGCAACAAAACAGCTCGCATGGCCAAATGGGTTGAAGAGCTCGGAGAACACCACATCGACTTCGTTCCCAGAACGTCTCGCAAGTCGTTGCTGATTTCTTGGCAGACTTCCCCGTCGAAGACGTCAACTGGGAACCCGAGCCAATCACTTCATTTTATCAACCAACCACCCCAGACACATGGCACCTCTACGTAGATAGAGCATGCAACAATAGTGGTAGTGGACTGGGGGCTGTGTTAACTTCACCAAAAGAACACAGCTACAGAAGTCAATCAAGATTGACTTCACAACATCCAACAATGAAGTGGAATATGAAGCATTAATCACAGGCCACCACATGGCACAACAGCTACAAATCCATAAACTCAAAACTCACAGTGATTCACAGCTAATCGTCAAGCAACTCACCAAAAAGTATGTAACAAACGGAGCAAACCTGGCCAAATACACCCAGGTCGTCAATAACATCATCAGCTCGTTCAAAACATTTTCCTTATAACACATTCCTCGAGAGGACAACAGACATGCAGACAGCCTGGCCTTCCTAGCCTCGAAGACCCAAGAGACATGTCCAACCACAGTCTATATTGACATCCTGGAGAGGCCTGCATACCAACAAGATAGTGTAAACAACCTCACAGACTTTCAGCCCTCATCCGAACAAGAGGTCACTCAATCTTGGATGGGCCCATTTCTGTAATTTACCCTACATGGCGAACTCCCAACAGAAGCAAAGAACATTCGTGCCATAAAATTCCGAGCTCCGAGATACACTGTAATCAACAGATGATTGTTCCGTAAATCCGCAGGAATACCTCACCTAAGGTGCATAAATCCACGCGAAGGCCAACTCATCTTTGATGAGATTCACAAAGGCGAATGCAACAACCATGCAGGAGCAAAATCTTTGGCTTACAAAGCAATCGCCCAAGGGTATTATTGGCCAGGCATGCACATTGAGGTAAAGACATATGTTATCAAATGCCACCAATGTCAAACATTTAGACACAACCATCTGAGTCCAGCACGAGAGTTGATCAACATAGCCAGCCCATGACCCTTTCATATGTGGGGGCTAAACATCATGGAACAATTCATCCCACAAAAGAAAACATGACTCAAATACGTCCTAGCAGCCACAGATTACTTCACCAAATGGGTGGAAGCAATCCCACTAGTCCAAGTCAAAGAAGTCCATGTCATCAACTTCACATGGACCAATATCATCACAAGATTTGGGGTGTGTTTGTTATGATGGAAACACTATGGAAAGGAAAGGAAAATAAGAGTGGTCCACCTTGTCCATAGTTTTTAAAGCGTTTGTTTACCCATGGAAAGGAAATGGGCTTTTCCATATGGAAACAAAATCATGGAAATGGAAAAGGTTTTGTGTCCTTAACTAACCCCTGAAAATTTTATGGAAAGGAAAGGAAAGAAAATAGATAGATAGGAACTTACTACTAATACACCCATGACCTAACAATACAATTATTCCTTTCCATAGCTTTTGCAAACAAACATGATTATTCCTTTCCCCAGTTTTTACTTTCCTTTCCCCAGTTTACCAAACACATACCATTTAAAATTATTTTCTTTCCATTCCATTCCATTCCATTCCATAGTGGACCACCCATTTTATTTCCTTTCCTTTCCATGAGTTAAAATTTAACAAACACACCCTTGGTCTCCCTTACACCTTTGTCATAGACAACGGAACTCAATTTGCTGGCTCACAAGTCAAGGCATTTCTACAAAAATGGCACATCATTCAAGCATTTTCTACACCTAGGTATGCACAAAGCAATGGTCAAGCAGAGGCTACCAACAAAGCAATCAAGGAAAATCTCCAAAATAAGTTGGAGAGCAAGAAAACCCAATTGCTGGAGCAACTCGAGAACATTCTATGGGCATACAGAACAACAGCCAGAGCCAGTACCAATGAATCTCTTTTCACACTTTGCTTCGGAACAGAGGCAGTCATACCATCAGAACTCACAATCACAACCACAAGTTTTGACATCGTCGAATCATGAGAAAATGACACCATCTTGGCAAAAGAAGTCGATCTCCTAGAAGAGCGAAGGGAAACAGCTGCAATATCCCTAGCTCGGCACCACCAAACAATCCAACGATCTTACAACAAGAAGGTCGTCCCAAGATCTTTCCAAGTTGGCGACCTAGTCCTCAAAAAGACTCTATCTCCAGCCAAGCTCGACCCAACATGGGAAGGCCCCTACATCGTAGACGAAGTCGTTGGAAATGGAGCATACTGGATCAAAACTCAGCTCGATGATATGCTTCCCCGACCTTGGAATACAGCTCTCCTCAAGCGATTTTATCAATATAATTTTTCTCCAAATGTATCAGTCAATATGAATAAAATTTCATCAACATTTCGAGTACAAATGTCATCTTTTGCATTACATGAGTATTATGCATCTCGCACTACGCAACCCGACCTAGGACGTCAGAATGTCAGGTCATACCTCAAAGACGAAGTCAAGAACGACTCAACTACAATTATCACACAGTGATTAATTATCAATCAATCCTGTCACATCCCGAATTTCGACAGAATTTGGAAAAACATTATTTGTTCCCGACTCTTCGATCTCCGAGGTGTGACGCACTCTCAACTTCCAAAAAAACCCATAAACAGTTTAAATATGCGGATAATTAAAAACCAATAAAAATTTTAACTTAAACAAAAGTCTTCTTCATGACAAAGATTTACAAATAAGATTAGGTTACAACTCTCCTTTCAATAACTCTTTAATAAAATTTACAAATGAAAATACAAAAACATTGTCTAGACTGAAATTCTATATCACCTCAAGGAAAACAAAACAAATCGAGATGATGCACGATAACGCAAAACCACAAGCAAAGAACCACTCTTCTTCAACACTAAACCTGTCAAAACTTATCAACTATGTTCATTGAATGAACACACCCGATAAGCAAACATGCAAATCGGGTTGAGATTATAAAAATGCTGTGTGAGTAGCTCTAAAACAACAACATATACTTATACAAATATATACATAATCCATACGGCAGTTAGTTCCTCCACCGAGGCGCCTTAACTTTCAACGACTAATATAACATCCTTAAGTACAATAATTAAGGCAAGTAGTTCCTCCACTGAGGCGCCTTAACTTCCAACAACTAATACAACATACCATAAGCATAATAAAAAGGCATTTAGTTCCTCCACGAGGCGCCTTAGGTTATAACTAAACTACTAACCAACCAAACATATACAATCATCTATCTAGAGATATATCATTTACCAACATATTACCATAATTATATTAGTTAAAGCTTTCTTTGTGTGTCCCTAAAATCACGTCGTATCTATGTCTTACCTAGTTTCCCTGGCTACCACAATCGCTACCCAACGCCGAACATGTACATCCACATGCCTCCCCTTACATAATGAACCACTCCGTGCATAACCACCCTGAGCGGGATGCCGCACACCAGGTAAATCCTCACACGGAAGCAATTATGTAAGTAATGCCACTATTCGCATAAAATATTGCGATCTCGCTCTATTTTGCGAACGGAATAATCAAGCCACTATTCCTACGATTGCCCAACACATGGGTCAATCAACATCTCATATATATACAACATCTTATATATCAACATCTTATATATCAAGCCACTATTATTAATTTCATTGCCCAACACATGGGTCAATCAACATCTCATATATATACAACATCTTATATATCAACATCTTATATATCAAATATCGCCACACAGGCGGATCACATGAGTTGTGGTAGTCGTTTTCTAGGATTTTCGTTCGTAATTTATTCAGGTGTCATACATTTATGACTCATAAACGTTTCACTATATCAATGCATGTCAAATACATTATTGCACTAAGCCACAATCCCGTAGGCAAATATTCACCAATCGTATACTACCTCATAGTAGCATCTCACATATATAATAATGGAGTGTTTATACATTTATTTCTCCCAAACATATTGCATTATATATATATATATATATATATATATATATATATATATATATATATATATATATATATATATATATATATATATATATATATATATATCCCAACATATTATATAATGTCACAATATCAACGTCAAATCTTAATTAGATAATGACCACCAAATTTATACAAGCTTCCACAGCATTTTATTACTATATGTGTCCATATAATATACAACATAAAACGTAACACAATTAGACAGTCCACAGTCCACAATCAAAGCCCAATATATATATGTTTTACACACTACTCACGTCAAATCTAAATTAGATAATGACCAACCAAGTTATATAATATCGACAATATTTTATTACTATATTTGTCCATACAAATCAAATAGGTGAAAAACTGGAAAAGTCAACATTTCATAGTCAACGGTCAAAGGTCAAAGTCAACATGTCATGGTCAAAGTCAAAGTCAACCGTCAATGGTCAAAGGTCAACATGTCCTGGTCAAAGTCAAACTGTCGTTTCCATGTTCGACAGGTTCAGGGTCATAGCCATGGTTCATGGCTAAGGTCAATGTGCATGGCTCAAGGGCTCATGACTAAGGTAATAGTTCGGACCCAACTGGCCAAGCCCAAACCTTAGAACCCAGAAGTCTAAACATTTAAAGATCCACTTAGATCTATTTTAAGTCCTATGGACTGGCCCCAAGCAATATTAGAAACTGGCCCAAAAACTTTAGACTGAACTGGCCCAAAACACAACTGAGTTCGGCCCGAAAACAAACAAAGAAAACTGTCCCAAAACTTAACTTAAACTGGGCCCAAACTAAACTTAATTAAACTGATCCAAAAATTACAAAACAAATAGAAAAGGGCCCAACCACTTAAATTAGATTTCGGCCCACATAAAATTAGAACTTGGCCCAACCAAACAACTAAGGCCCAAGCCCAAGAGAAAGTACTGTTCATCATCTCCCTCCACCAACAGCCACCAAAACCGACCACCACAATTCCAATCGACCACCCAAACAAACCAATCGGTTTTAATCCTTGCAAAAACCCCTACAACTTTACTAAAAGCTAAAACCTCAAATCCTAAAATCCAAACTTCACCAAACTAGATCTGGAAATCAATCCCGCCGCCATTAATGGCTTCTCCAAGCTTTCCACAAATTTTATTCGACCGCCCTCACCCACTCAAACACACCCCCTCTTCAACCAAACCTTTGGGGTGTAATCAACACCCAACCCGAACCTCCAAGCCCTCAACTGCCGACGCCATTGACGTCTCCTCCAAGTTCCAACAGCCCACCCAATCATCAAATCAACCATCCACATCCAATACAAGATACCCAACACTTCAACAATAGGAGTTTACAAACCAAACAAGGAGTTAAATTATATAAAAGCGATTTACGTGGGTGACGCCATTATCGTCGTCTGTCAGCTTCTTACAGAGCTTCGAAAGCCCGACATCAACCAACGAATTTCAACCAACAAATTCCCCCAAATCCACAGTTCGACTAAAAGTATTGACCCAATATCAATGTCGACAGTATAGACACAGTACCCCAGTTCGACAGTTTAATTACAAATCCGAAATTCAACAAAGTTTAATGATACAAATGGCACGAAGTCCAATACAGCAGAATAATGAGCAGTATAAAAAAAACAGAAACAGTATACGCCGATATATCTAAACTACAAATCCGGTGAAATAGCAAAATAGCTACTCACCTTTTATTAACAGCTCGACGAATCCTCCTAGCCCGATTCGTCGCGCTCCAACCTCCAGCAAACGAGCTTCAAGCTCTGCCTCCATTTTCATTATTTTATTATTCTCTGAACCCTATTTTCCAGAACAATGTGTTTATATACTTGGGTCCGAAACCCAAGCCCAACACCGACTCGGGCCCAGAAACCAGGCCCACGTGTCTCAAATCCGGTCCAGCGAATTTTGAAAATAAATAATTAAATTAATTAATTAAATAGATAAAAACATATTTTTAAAAATACGGGCATTACAAATCCAATCCAAGGTCCCCCAAAAGGACCCTAAATCAACTTAACACCAACACCAAGGTTAAACATGATTCAACTGAAAATTCCACGCAATTATCAGTCAAAATTCAAACATATGGGACCTCCAAAGCCAACTTAATACTTTTTCAAAAGGATTAAGCATGGCTCAACTATAACTACCAATCAAAGGCTAGTTATAAGTCAATAGGAGTTCCCCCAAAAGGAACAACCCAGTCAAACGCACAAAAAGATACCCAGGTCACAGCTACGATCATCTAGCCAGGTCATGCAAAAAACAATTACGACCTTTGGACATCAGGCGATCTACCATAGTTCAATAAGTCATCAAGACTACCGTTATGCAGCACATGTCGTCATACAACGAATCAAACAACAAATAAAAGCAATCAAAACTACGACAAATGCAACAAGTAATTTAAATAGTTTACTACTTACAAAATTTGGTTGGATGCTAGAGGCCCCCAGATTATCCTAAGAAAATGACCTCAGCACCCCCATCATAAAAAATCAAAGTTATCAATATCAGTTATCAGTATCAACCACAACAAGAAAGAGAATATTGTTCAAGCATTTCATCCATCATCCAAACACATCAATAACAAAAAGAGAAAAAGCACAGTCGAGGACACGAGAAAGATTCTCCACATTCAAAGGATCTAGTGGGACACCCTCTTCACTAACAGGGCCCCCAGCCGAATCACCACTCATATTCACAACTTCTGTGGAGACCTCTTCTTCAGTTGGCTGAACGGCTGGAACAACAGCAAGGTCGGATGGTAGATCAGGTCGTCTACTAGCATCTGCAACAATACTTTCCACAGCTACTGTTGCTACCCCACTTTCAACCGACCTCTTAAGGGTTTTATACTTACGTTCTAGCTCCAGGAAGTCGTCCACCATAACGTAAGTATTACCACTCTCTACCAAGTCAACCAGGTCATTATATTCATTTTGAGCCCATTCAGGAACGACCTGCACATTCTTACACTCACCGACCCAATGCTGAACCTTCACCCTGGAAGCATCAAGAAATGGTTGCAACAAAGCCACCTTCCCATCAAGGTCAGCGACCTGCGACCTCATCCCAGACACTTTAGCTCGTTCCACCTCCTGAACAGCGAGCACCTTGTCATAGGCCTCCTTGGCAGCATCCAACTCCTTGTATAAATCGGAGATAAGGGACATCTCTTTTAGCTTCCTATACATAGCCAAGGACCTGACAACATGCAAAGTAAATCACAAAGCAATAAAAGTGAAGAACAAAACAATGCTCAGGTCGGAAAGGCACTTACAAAGCACAGGGAGCGATCCATGTCTTTAATATTCACCCCCAAGTCCTTCCCAGTATCAAACTGGTGACTATCTCCATCCAGGGCAACGCTCTCCAGCAACCTTCCAGCAACTAAATAGTTCTTGAAACTACAGTCCCCATTATTCACAAACTTCTTCAGCCCACTCACTGGGTCTTCATAGGTGGCAAGCCTATCTAGAAAGTCATCAGCACTCTTGTCACTTGGGGTCGTACTCCCCGACCCCTTCAACTTTGGGCAACAAGCTCATTCTCAATAGCCTTCTTCTTGCCCCGGGTATCAGCAACCGCCACATCAACAATAAGTTCCTTCAGATCCATCCTCTTCAATGGAGCCCGACCTACAGAAAAACGACCTCCACCAATACTAGGTAGTTCCTCAGACTCAGTTCGGGACTTCTTCGACCCCTCCGTCTCAACCACTTCAGAGCATCTTTTCAAATTAGGCCTCCAGAACTGAGTTGGAGCATCACCACTACCACCAGTACTCCCACCACCGTGACCAGAATGTTCAACATCACCCAGTTCAGAGTGTTTGGATGCAGAACGTTCACTATCACCCACTTCAGAGTGTTTGGATACAGAATGGCTATCAGCAGCTCCTCCAGCCATCCTCACTGAAGCGGCTATCATCAGCCCCTCCAGCCATTCTCCCTCCAGAAATAGGTGCCTTCCTTTGGCTCTCCCCCTTTATCTTCTTAACTAAGCTAGAATCAGAGATCTCAAGAACAAGCTTTTGAGCCCTTTTCTTCTGCTCAGATTTCTTCTTGTTAATCTTCACACCACCACGCCTCTTAAAATAATGAGCAACCTCCCCCAACAAAGCTCGTTTCTTCTCCCAACTCAAATAAGCAAACTTTTCTATAACATCAAGATGAGGACGACCCCGAATGGAAACCTCTGCACAAAAGGAAACAAAAATATCATAACGTACAACATATCAAACACAATACTTATATATGACCTACAAAATAGCTACCTACCAGCCCACTTTATAGAGAGGGTATTCAACTCACACCCAGAGGTGGTGTAATTACCCACAACCAACAACGGCCTACGTCCCTATTCCTCCTTACTCACCCCCACAATCACAACCGACTTCTCCCTTACGACCTGCAAACTGATATCTATCACTTTTTGGTATAAAGATACGAAATCTTTATTTCATTCAGAGTAGACTCAAGTCCTTACTCACGTCTTCTTGCGTTTAGTTGAGTAGGGATTCGAACCAACCTAAATTCTATGACCACTTACATCTTTTTTATACTCTAAGTAGGGAAACTAGTGAGTAAGATTTATTTGGATTACTAGCTAAGTTTAGTTTTGTTATTTAAATCCTAACGGACGCTTAAACATGCAAAATATAACAAATGACGATAAAAATCTAAGATTTTCCTAAGATATTCAAAGAGAAATAAAAGGTGGAAGATCATTCCACTCATACGAGGTCTTATAAACTTCTCTTAAAGTCAGATTACTACCTTCTCTAAGTTGTTTAGGGTTCATTATCAAACCCGAACCGGCTTAATCGTCGATCCCTAGTGAAATGGACTCATCTCTAAATCCATTTCCCTAGCATAAGAAGTTGAACTGGGGTTTCATCTCTGAAATCCCATCTCAACTCCTGGACTCATACAACATAATCCTGTTAACTATGGAAATAAGATATTAGAGATAACTCGCGCGCGCGACTAGCCCAGGCATACAAAGGGAGGCGCACGCGAGTCCTTCTAAATTTTCAGGTCTCAAGTTTGGCCGGACACTACCATTTTGGGATAGTGTGCTATATGTGCCCTTAAGTCCAGGTAGTGAATCCTATTTCTAAGAAATTTTAACGAATCCTCTTATGAGCTTCATTAATCCTCCACCTTGGAGGATTTCAGCTCATGATCCTTGGATTGATTTCAAGTTACAAGATAGAAAGTAACAAGAGATAGAAAGAAAGGAATGAATGTAAAACAAACTGATTACCTAAGTAAAAAAAGAGAAATTTTATTAGAAACTAGAAAGTGTTCCCACCATTAACAATGTTTCAAGCTTTTTCTAAAAAACTAAAAACTCCCCTCCAAAAGATAAAGACTTGGAATTTAAATGGAACAAGAGTCAAGGAAATTAATGTAGTGCATCGCCCCTTGTTTTGTTTTCTTCTCCATTTGAGAGAAATCTCATTTTCTCCCACGTGAAACACCAAACCACATTTACTTCTTTCTTACCCATACAATCCACAACAAAATGACACCTATCTTTTTTTCACTATTAACACCTAATCTCATCTAACTTTATTAACTACATGCAAGGTGTCACTTTTGCACCAATTATTTGCACCTTTTTCTTGACTTGTATGATGACTCATCAAATCTTGTGGGCCCATATAGTGGGTCAACGTGCAGTCCAGTGGCGGTTTGGTCTTTTAGTAATTTCACAACTTCCCGTCTATGCGTAGAGTTCATCGCACTGATCATTTGAGCAGCTCACTTGTCGCATTCGGAGTCCTGGTTCAAGAGGTAGGAGCTTCGGAAGTTTGATGCTTCTGTGCGGATTTGTTGGGCTTCAGATGAGCTAAATTGGAAAGCTTATGTACACTCCCTATTCCGTGTTTAAATGTTGGATTTATCATTATTTGTACGTTAGTTGCTCCAACCTGCAAAAACACAAAAATACGATTATTTTATTATTATTAAACACAAAATTAACCGAAATATTATGTCTCTATGGGGTTTATAGTACAGTTTTGGGTGCTTATCACAAACTACAGTTCATTGCAGACGATCTCTTCATAGAAAAATGCTCCAACACATCCCCTAAGCGGATATTATAACCCCGCTCATTCAACAAATCCAAAACATGGAGAATCCTCCAACTATTCCCTACGAACTGGCATGATGCTTTTTCACAATAGTTCAAAACCTCAACAGTAAGATGGGAAAATGGCAACCTCATCCCAGCCTACAACTGCCCATAACAAACCACCACTCCCCCATCCAAAGGAACATAATCATCGTTATATATCCTCCTCTCCTCACCCAGGTCGTACATCTCCAGGTCGGCATCTACCCAACCAAACTCCTCCTTCAGATCAGCATAAAGCACCTAGCACCCACCTCCTCAGCCATCATCTCCACTGAAGAAGACGATGAAGCCCCATCTCCACTACGAACTCTAACTTCATCACCCCCATCATTTACCGTTCTCTCTCTCCACTGATCTACCTCCATTTCCCCACTCAAACTATCACTAATCATAGACATTATGAAATCAAAACAAAGAAACAAATATCAAATTTTTTTCAAAGAAACGCACCTGGAAATCAAAAGAACGAGAAAGGTTGTTTAGTTTTTCTTTTTTTTCTCTCTGCTTTTTCTTCGTTGAACTGGTAGAATGAAGAGACGAAAGACCTTTCCCACACAAAAAACCATTTGGCAGCACAATCCTCTAGAAAAACAAACTTTTTTGTATTCCCACAAATGCAATGATAACTCGCACACAAACCGCCGTGATTTTGGGCCCACGAATCCAGTCCAATAGTTCCCGCACATTTTTCAAAACCTAATTAAAATAACCAGCTGTCCGACACATGTTGTAAAGCTTTATTTTACCCGTCCTTTTTCCACCACAGCTGTCCACAAACGTCTAAAATAAAGGGGGCTGTGTAACTACCCTCCGTTCTATACTACAGTACACGTGTCCACACACCAAGTCGTACCAATCCATCAGCACGTAACTATCCATTAGAACGTACCAACAACCCAAACTCAGGTCGTCCCCAACATCAATTACAGCCATTTATGGAAACAAATCAACTAGCATAATTCTGGAGCTCAGTCAACGCAACAATCAAGGAGACATTTACTTTGTAACATTAGAGTAATTACGAATCATCAAGATAGCACATAAGGTGGATCTACACTTCATAACGGCCTGGAGCAAATAAGGAAAGTCAGCTCAAACATCTATAAGTAGAGAGAGATGAACTACGTAAAGCTTAATTCAGGTTTACCCCAAGAAACTTGATACATAGGCTAAGCAGTTAAAATCGATTTTTGAAACTAATTGGTCGAGGAGCGATATGCGATTAATCGGTTAATCGGTGATTAATCGATGATTTAATCGGTTATATCGGATGTATATATTTGATGTTTTCAAAATATATAATAGTATAATCATACAAAATATTTTTGAATAGTGATCCAAGATACAACAAAAAATATCAAATTCCCATAATCACATCTAACTAGCTCAATTTTGGAGTATTACCAATATGTCAAACACAAAAATTATGTTAAATATTTAAAGGAATAAGGGATTGAGAAGCAATAATATTTATTAGAGAGATAATACAATAATTTGTATATTTAACTTTCGTTAAGGAGGGGTAAATAAGTAAACTCTTAGCTTTGTGTATTGATTGGGTTCTATTATTATTAATACGGTTTAAGAATCCAATTCGTTAATTTTACATATTTTTTTGGATGGGGAACTAATATTTTCAATATTTTTTTTTCTCGATTTAACAAGAAATCGGTCGTCTCGGCCTATTAATCGGTCAATTCGGTGATTAAATCGGTTCGGTGAGAAAAAGTTTAAAAAATCGGTAAAAACTAATCGGTTTACAAGTGATACGCGATTAATCGGCCGAGATATCCGATATTTATAGCATAGTACGTAGGCAATTCTAATCCCAAGAAGAGTACAGTCATTCCCTATTAAACATAACATCTGGTCGTTAACCTCTAGAATACCAAACATCTACAACACTTAACTAAAGATCGAACAGACAATTCTCATTGTTAAATTAATTGCTTGCATACGTCATACATGTGCCATTTATTGAACATTTTCATTGCGGCGCAGGTAGAGAAAGATGGTGATCTGCCCAAATCCAATATATCTATGTCAATAGCTAGCTGGTTTGGAAAATGAGTAATTCTACGCTGACACATTATTTTGACACAGTCAACCAACACACTGAGGTGGCTGGTGACGTGTCATGTCCACCTAAGAAAAGTCAAACTCAACAATTTTGGATTTCTTATTTTTTCTATTTTCTTTGTTTTAATCCAAAAACCCTTCTTATCTTCTTCTCTTTTTATTTCTCAAACACAACTCAGACCCCACGCACTCTCTCTAACTATTAATTTGCACCAATCAAAAAACGCACTTTCTCCTTATTTGCAATTGTTTACTTCTTGTTTTTAGGAATGGAGTCAAAAATTTCTGAATTTGACGATATAAGTATGAGAATGTATGAGAAGGGCATCAGTGATAGAGAATTGGAAGAAACAATTGGTGTTGATGTGGGTATGGAGAATGAATTTGTTCAAGACAAAAAAGTGGGAGATCCGGAAATAGGAATGGTGTTTGATACTGTCGAAGGATTGTTTGAATATTACACTAAATACGGTTATGAGAATGGGTTTCCAGTAAAGAAAAGGTCTTCGTCGAAGGGAGATGATGGGGTGGTTAGATGGGTGCTTTTTGCATGTTCTCGATCAAGCACGATAGAGAGCACTTCAAGAAATGCTTTTAAATTGGATCCAGTTACCAAAACTCAATGCAATGCAAAGCTTAGAGCTGCTTTAGATTCTGATGGAAAGTGGAAGGTAACATCTGTAGTACTTGATCATAATCATGGTTTGAGTCCAGGAAAATCACGATATTTCATAAGAAATCGTAAATTGAACCGACGTGTTAAAAGAAAACTTGAGATAAATGATCAAGTGTGTATTCGGCCAAACAAAAGCTATTCTTCTTTGGCGGTGGAAGCGGGTGGACTTGATAAACTACCGTATTTAGGTAAAGATTGTCGCAATTATGTCGAGAAATCCAGACGGTTAAGGCTTGGCAATGGGGATGCTGCAGTTGTTTAGAACTACTTCGCAATAATGCAAGCAGATAATTCTAATTTCTACTTCCTAATGGATTTAGATGACGATGGTAGAATAAGGAATTTATTTTGGGCAGATGCAAGGAGCAAAGCAGCATATGAGGAGTTCGGTGATGTGATCACGTTCGACACAACTTACTTAACTAATAAGTATGACATGTCGTTTGCTCCTTTTGTGGGTGTGAATCATCACGGTCAGTCAATCTTGTTGGGTTGTGCTTTAATATCTCGTGAAGACACCAAGACTTTTTCTTGGGTTTTTCAGACTTGGCTTGGTTGTATGGGTGGTCGTGCTCCTAATGCAATAATTACATACCAGGACAAAGCCATGCAAAATGCTATAGAAATTGTGTTTCCGAATGCACGACATAGGTGGTGTATATGGCACATCATGAAAAAGTTACCTCAAAAATTACGGGCTCATAAGAAGTACGAGTCAATTAAGTTTGAGATACAACAAGCTGTTTATAATTCCTTAACAACCACTGAATTCGAAGGAAGATGGAATAAGTTTATTGAGAAGTATGATCTTAAGGAAAATAAATGGTTAGATGGTTTGTATAAGGAGAGTCGTCGTTGGGTTCCTGCGTTTGTAAAAGATATTTTTTGGGCGGGAATGTCAAGTACTCAAAGAAGTGAGAGCATGAATGCATTTTTTGACGGGTACATCAATTCGAAGACTACATTGAAGCAATTTGTTGAGCAATATGAGAATGCATTATGGAACAAGGCAGAAAAAGAAAACCAAGAAGATTTTAATTCCTTCAACTCCCGAGTCCCATGTATTAAAATTGAGAAACAATTTCAGGATGCTCATACAACTGCAAAATTCAAGGAATTTCAGAAGGAGTTAACCGGGAAGCTCTACTGTGACGTGTCTTCAGTTAAAAAGGAATGTGGCATTGAGGCGTATGAAATTTCCGAAGATGTTATGGTTGGAGAGGTAAATCTACAACTTACTTTTACAGTTTGCTTTAACCCAGATGACAGTGACATCAAGTGCAATTGTCGTTTGTTTGAGTTTAGAGGAATCTTATGTAAACACATTATTGTCGTATTGATTCAGAAAAAGATTCAAAATATACCTGAAAAGTACATTCTTCATCGATGGAGGAAAAATGTAAAGAGGTGTCATACAAAGGTTAAAATCAGTTACTTTGATTGGATGCAAAACCCTGAGAATGAACGTTTTGATAGGATGTGTAATGCCTTCTATGAAACAGCAGACTTGGCAATCGACAATGAAGATAAGACAAATATTGTTATGAAGTGGATTAAGGGCTTGAATAATGAACTAAAGAAAGGCGAAGAAGCATGTGCGAGTAGTCAGCCTACTACATGTGGAAGTGATCAGCCTATTGCATATGGAAGTGATCAGCCTACTGGATGTGAAACTAGTGGTAATGTTCATACTACAACTAAGGATAATGGCCTTATTCGTAGTCCTCAATCAGTTTGTGGTGCAGGCCGTCCACCTTTCAAGCGGAAGACAAGCAAGGTAGAACAAGCTGTTAAAAAGTTGCAAGAAAAGAAGAAGAAAGAGGGGAAGCGAGAACAAGTCACTAAAATGAACCAAGGAAAGAAGAAGAAAGGGACGAGCGCAATTGAAAAAACAATTAATGATTTAGGTTTGGAGAAGGTTAGCAAACAACCTTAATGATTTTACTTTTTTTTTTAGCTATTTGCGTATTTGTATGAATTTTACGTTATATGTAGGACCCAATTGGTGGATCGGAAGTTATGGAGTCTAGCGAGACACAAGAAAGTATTCCATTAAAGGTTTCTATTTATCATAGTTTATTGTTGTTGTTGTTTTTTTTTTTTTAAAGTTGTTTCAATGAATTGGATTTATATTCTTGGTACGTAGGATACGATTGGTGGAGCAGAACTTATGGAGTTTGGTGGAAGCATTTAGTAGGCATGAATGAAGAATGAAAGTTAGTCGAGTAAACTGTATGGAAGACGTACGTGTGATAGGGAAAGAACGAGAGCAGTTTGTCTCTTTGCACTTGAGTTTGTCTATTTGCACTTGAGTTTTGTCTCTTAGCATGGCAGAGAATTTTAAGTATCAGTTTCAGAAGATAGACACAAGTTTGCTGGCCGTGTCATAGCTGTTTGTGTTTCACTGAACTTGTGTGTGAATTGTGAATCATGTTAGAGACCTTTGGTTATTTGGAAAAAGATTGTTGTTGATTCTTCACATATTTCATTCTAGGTAACCTTAGTGTTTATTCTCTTAGTCCGTCATTTCTGCTTTTACATTTGTTGCTTCCTAGTCAAGGATATTGCACTGTCAGAAATTAAAATTAAAACCACACTGTCAGAAACCGTCCAAACTATATTGTACTGCAGCTTGTAATTTGTAATGTCAATAACCATGATTTCAAATTTGTATTGTAAAACTTCCGAAAGGGGCAATGATAGCTCTAGCCTGTAACTTTCTATGCACTACAGTCTGTAACAACTGATCAATTTCACCAAATACAAGCATATTACGTTCTTGTTTTATAAATGCACCAACTTCTCAAAAAAAAACAATTAGCATTACAAGTCTGGCTTGAAATTGGCAATTGAAAATTGCCTTTGAATTTTATTATATAAACGAATATTTTAATGAGAACAAAAAAACATAAAACTAAATAACCATTGTTTCTAAATAATGGATACAAATTACAGAGAGAACTAGAACTATACATTTGAATGAAGAGGAGCACAAAGGACGATGTTTTAAAATGATTACCAACTCCCACAATACAACGGGTAGTTGTAACATAAATAGAATAATCATTTCAAAACAAAATGGCTGGGTCAATTAGCAACATCCCTGCAGCCTCTCACAAACAAGACGGGTCATCTGTCCCACATGGCCTGAAATATTGGAGGTCTATTCTTCAACCAAAGCACCATTTCATTGTCCAGGGAAGATTTATTCACAACGTCATCTAGCATCGGACTACCAAAAACTTGAAGGGCACTCTTAAAAGACCATATTCTGTCTTTCAGCCACGGTCTCTGGGACTGCTTCTCCTGCCATAAAAGGGTATTGTGAGCACACAGATACAGACACACACACACAAAAGACAACCATACTTCTGACGCTCTAAACATAAATCTGCATGTTCATAATCACAATTACAAACAAGAGTGTTATACAATGAGTGCAACAAGAAAAGGAGCTTATGCTACTTACCACAATAAAGAATTTTGAAGTTCTCCCATAAGATCATTAGAGCCTGATGGGTCGTGACCATGTATTTTGGACCTAAGGTCATTTAACAAGGATTCCTCTCAGATGAGAAACCATGCACTCAAGAAGTTCCTCAACAAGTGAACCCTCTCCTTTCTAGAGGATCGGAAACTACCTCTTCGAGATTCAGTTTCTTGATTGGGGGAGGAGCTTTTTTGGTCATGGTATATACATCTCATTACGTATCTCACCTAAAATATACAAATACAAATCAGATCATGGATCCAATAAGAATGAAACTACCGCTCTGTTGCATCATTATCTATCAATATATTCAATTAATGGTTTCTGGAACACCATTTAACAAGAATATTGGTGCGTGAAAAGTATTCACAATTAATAGCTGTGCCTCCTTATCCAGTGATTACGATTGGAAAGAGAACTTGCACAACCTATCCAAAAATTTAAAGGTAAAAAAGATACAAGTTTATGGCTAAGAAACCTTTTCTACCAAAGGTTGAGAAGATGATGGCTGGCTGAACTTGATGTTTTAATTAAAGAAGATATATACTCATTATAATTTATGTTAATCTAAGTGAATATAGGGAAAATATACCCAAATCAAAATAATCTTCTTTAGATACATAGTTCAACTCACAAGATTCTAGCATCAGCCAATGCCGGTCCAGCATTCCATGACACTCCATAAGGACCTGGTGGGAAAAAAATAAGTGGCTATTACACTCAGAATTCACTTGACCATTTTGAAAACATAATACTTTTCAAGCGCTCCTTCAGTGCAGAATGGTGATTAAAGAAAAAATAAATAAAAATGAATAAGCTAAAACATAGTATTATCCTTTCAGTTAGGCAAATTATACAAACTCAGTATCCACAACACCATATGGGAAATTCTGATGAAAACCACTCATATTGTACCTTTTGATAAGCCCCTTCTCCAATCAAATTCAAATAGCTACCGCAACAGATTTGACTTCCACATAAACAAACAGAAGCTTCATACTCTTCCTTACTCTGCAATAAAAAAAATAGTGATATCATCAAATGAGGAAACCATCTTCTTCAGACATGATGAGTCATGACGAGATACAAACGGAATGTTCTTTGTCGACACTACATCAACCTATTTGGGTTTGATTTTGGGGTGGAAATTTTGGGAGAATGAATTTGGGTTATTCCAATTTTTTATTTCCGGTAGTAGCGGAGGAGAGAGAGAGCGGCGAGAAGGTAAGGGTTTTTTTATCGCAGAAACGAAAAGAAAAATGGTATGTTTGACTTTTGCTACGTGGACATGACACATCACCAGCCACCTCAGTGTGTTGGTTGACTGTGTCGATATCCTGTGTCAATGTAGTATTACTGTTTGGAAAATAGGGTTAGAGCTCAAGAAAGTGCGTGGTGGTTAATCCTGGTAAACTCAGGACTCAACTTTTTGACATCAAGCTAGAGAAGCGTACCATTCCATATTTCCATAATTCCTCCATCAATGCTTTTATGCCACGAAATTTATATGTTGTGAAAGGCTTGGTAAGCTAATTCATGTACCAATCAATTTGACCACTACTGGATAGTTAGACTTTCTAATCTATAGGCCCTTCCAACGTCCAAACAGCCCCATAAGATCATTTCCTCTTCTTTCCTAGGTTTAGCAAGCCCCATAAGATCACTTTGTGTGTTTTGATTTTGTGGCAAGAAGGGAGGGGTTTCTTCCCAGGTTCTCAATCATCTCATAAAGTGGCAAGAAGGTTACTGATCACTGGGTTCTGTGAGTTGCAACAACTATCCAATTCATAGTTTCTTTTCTCTACAATGTTTTATCATTTTGTTCGTAGAAATTTGATTAGAAACAGGACTGCTCCAAATTCAAGATGCATCTCTAGTTTCGTCTCAAAAATATTCACAGAAGAATACCTCGTAAACTCATGTGGGTTATCCCAAGAATCAGCTCTCAAAGCTTCCAAATACATTGTGCTCGATAAATCCACAACAACTAGAGCAGAGTCAGTTGTCTCCCTCTTCAAATCCTATGGTTTTACTGATGCCCACATTTCAAAAATCATCTCTACCCTCCCTCCCTCGACTTCTCCGAGCCTCTCCAGAGAAAATCTTGAAACCAAAGCTTGAATATTTCAATAAACTCATCTCGAATGATAAACGTCTCTTTATGGGAAGCTTAGAGAATTCTATCATCCCTTCCATCAATTTCCTTAGAAGCCTTGTCCCCACAGATGATGACTTCACTGTTATTCTTAAACGTTTAAAGTGGTCCACTGATATACAGGGCAGAATGGCACCAAACATAGCCCTCCTGCAAGATCATGGTATGCCGAAATCTTTGATCTCAAAATCGATTATCAAGAACCCTTGAGTTCTATATCTTCAATCGGACAAGCTTAATGCAAGTGTATTACAACTCAAGAATATGGGTTTTAGTCCTTCAAGTAAGGTGTTCCTTAGAGGGTTACATGTGCTTGCGGGGATGAAGAAGCCTATGTGGGACTTGAAATTGGAGGTTTATAGGAGTTTTGGCTGGTCAAGAGACGAGGTTCTCTCCTTGTTGTTCAAGAAGCAGCCCTTTGTTATGGCCATTTCAGTTAAGAATATCACTTCAACACTGGATTTTTTCAAGAATAGCCTTAATTGGAGCCGTGATGACATTTCCAAAAATCCAATTGTTATATTACTAAGCATGGAAAAGAGAATTGTCCCTAGAAACTTTGTTCTTCAACCTCTTATTTCAAAGGGCTTGATAAACAAGAGTGAAATGGGCGGAGCATTAAGACTAGTTGAAAATGCGTTCTTGGAGAGGTTTGTCATCAGATATCAAAATGAGGTGCCGGAACTTTTGAAGTTGTACCAAAGTAAAGTAACTACTGAAGATTTTGTTGTTGGGCATAAGGATTAAGGATGGCTGTGAATCTGATATATTCTTGAAAGCATTATCTGATAATACAAGCTTAACGCAAGTTTATTAAAACTCAAGAATATGGATTTTAGTCCTTTAAGTAAGGTGTTCGTTAGTGGATTACATGTGCTTGTTGGGATAAAGAAGCCTATATGGGACTTGGAATTGGAGGCTTACAGGAGTTTTGGCTGGTCAGAAGATGAGGTTATTTCCATGTTCAAGAAGCACCCCTACGTAATGGCCGTTTCAGTGAAGAAGATCAATGTAGCACTGGATTTCTTCATGAATACCCTGAATTGGACTCGAGATGATTTTGCCAGGAACACGACTGCTATTGATTTAAGCTTGTAAAATAGAGTCTTTCCAAGATGTTATGTTCTTCAAATGCTGATCTCAAAGGGTCTACTAAGTTATAATGTTATTTGTCGCATTAAGAGAAGCAGAAGATGTGTTTTTGGCAAAGTATGTGATCAAGTTTCAGCACGAGGAACCCAAACTCTTTTAGGAGTACCAAATTAAGTTGGGTACTCAAGGTTCGAATATATCTTCCAAAGATGGTTCTACGAATGTGGAATTGTAGAATGTAATCTAGGCAATTTTTTTCAGTTCGATGGTGATTGGTTGGTTGCATAAACCACGTGGGTAAGTTATATGTTTCTTTGAGACTGCAATTTCCTTAGCTTTGCCAACGGAGGCTCATCGACTTGTCAGAGGTATTCTTATCTCATTTTTCTCAAAGTTCGCCCAGGCTTTTTAACTAGGTGGATCTTGGTCTAAAAGTAAATTTCAGAATTTAATCACCTCTAACTCTTAAGTATGCCTTTTAAGTTTACCATTCTGTGTTTTGCCTGTTTAACAATACAATGTTAACACCCACTTCGAGTTTCTGCCATTTCAGTAGAGAAAGAGAGGGCAACTATAATTACCACAGTAGACTGTAAGCAGCACCAAAGAGACGCTGCGGCTGGCGACAGGCATTGATATGTCCTGGTATCCCACTTCGGCAACATTTATTTAGAAAATAGGATCAGAGCTCTAGAAAGTGGGTGTTAACTTTGTATTGTTTTAAAATTGTTAACATTGTAATTTCATCAAGATCTAGTGATCGAAAAATTAAATAAACTAGTTTGCAAAAATTCATATCGATTGATATTAATATTCATTAGAATAAAGAAACTAAGTGGGAACTAAGTTTATCTACAGTTATAAGTAAAAATTTCTAGAACGGTAAGAAACTGAAGATTAACATTCTTCTTCTTCTTCAGAAGCGCCTGATGATAGTGGTAGCTCATGCCTACATAAAGGGCAAGTGTGATTAGTCTGTAGCCATTCTTTGATGCATCCATTATGAAACACGTGTTTGCAAGGCATTAGGGTAACCTCGATCCCCTCACAGAACTCATCTAAACAAACTGGACAACTGCCTTCTTCAGAATTTTCCTTCTCAACATATTTTCTGGTCTCTAATGATGCAACAGCAGATGACGCCGCAGAGAGTAAAGGACATTGAGGGCTAGTATCAAACATACCGTCAAAAAGTACGTAGGGTAGCATAAGTATATTAACAACCTTGAAAACCAAACGTATTGTCATACTCTTAATCCTTCCTTGCTGGTTCGAAGCTCTCCATGCGTTTATATGCATGGAACGCGGTAGAGTTGCACAGAGTATTTCCCACGCAGCAGGAGAAATAACGTCCTCGGATGCATATTTGTTGCAATGATATTTGAACAAAACTTCACACCTTTCAAGAGCGTTTAACAATGGAAAGTCTAGGTTAAAATTTTCGGTAGTAGTGGAGTCAGAACGTTGTTCAATAAATACATAGTTTTCACTTGTTCGTGTTGTTATTAGATCCACAGAATCGACGTGAACCTGCAAGATTGCTTCGACAGGTTTCTTTTCTGACTCGGGAATATTAGGATCATAATCGGAGAATTCAACATTGAAATCGTAAGACTGGAAGGTTTTAGCCCTGAAGGGTTCAAACATAGACACTTCTTCTTCTTCTTCTTCAATTGCTGCTTCCATCTCGATGTTGAACTGATGAATGAATAGTTCTTTCTCTTGTTCAATTTGTAACTTCAAACACTTTTCTTAAAGAATAGTTGCTAATCCTGTTTATGTATGTAATTATTTATAGCGAAGAACGACAGAAGCAATTCGGCTTTACTAAGCCTAGTTGGACTTCTCCTACTAATTGTGGTAGAACTAGAACTAACAGGACTAGAAGTTCCTCCGGTACTTAGACGGTAGCGAAATAAGAGTTCTGACAGCCACGATGTTCGGCCCAAAGTTCTTAGATTCAATTTTTATTTTGGGTATTTAATTACCAAATTCAAGCGTAGGCCCATCCGGTTGGAAAATTTCATCCGCTTAGTTCAAAGTTTCAAACCATAAAGGTTTTTACTTTTTTATTTTTTTCCCATTTTATTTAAAGGCTAACAAAATATAAAAAATGGTTACTATGACGAAAAAGTGAAAAACACACTAAGAACATTGGCAATTGCAACTCTAAAAATAAGAAATTGTAGTAACACTGTAACACTAACATTCACATACATCTTCTGAGGCAGGGGCAGACCTAGGAGTTGGGTACGAGGAGCTGCAGCCTTCTCCTCCAATTATTTGTTTTTTTTGGAAAAAAAATCCTGTATATGCATGGCTGACCGATGGGAGTTGACAGACTATAGATCTGTCAACATTCTACAATCAGGGCCGGCCCTAGGTTTCAAGGGGCCCTATGCAAGCTCCCAAAAATGGGGCCTATATATTAATAAAAAAAAAATAACAACAAAACTCGCAAAATATTTTTTTCTTACCAAATCACTTCTGACTGTCCAAGGGGATATGGAGGACATGGACCAAGCATCACAGAGTCAGACACTACCTTCTCATAAAACTTAATTGCACGGTCCAGATCAGTCACACGAAGCATAACTTGACATAGTGGCTCTGGAGTCGATCCCCTCTGGATTAGCTCAAAAGTATAGTCATTCGGATCCTTCACAAAAGCTATGACTGTCTCCCCACCTAAAACTGCACCAGGTTCACCTATGACCTTTCCTTCTTTGGCTCACATTTTCAACCAATTCATGAATCTGTAAATGAATGAAGTTAAGAAATTCAAGTTTCCATATATATCGACGACTATATAATCATTCTAATCTCCAACTCAAACAAAACTTACATCTTCAGTTGCTATAGCAAAATGTCCAAAGCCTGATCCAATATCATAGCTATCCTTTCCATGGTCTACAGATCAGCATAGGCAAAACTCGCAGGTGCAGCTTCTTTCACAGTTTCACTCTTCAAATTTTCTCAACTAAATTGGGTGTGACTGTCTTAAAGAAGTACATCACTGAAAAAGTGTAAAATTTAGTGGAACATGGCAAATTATTGACAGAGTATGGTAGAGAAAATGCCAAGCGTAACACTCATTATGCTGACAAATCGTGCAAAGTTGTATAATGCATTGGCCTTTGGAATAAAATAAAAAGCTGGTCAGGAACGAAATAAAGGAAGAACAAATATATATAACATATTAACATAACATATATATAACTAAGTGTTACCCATCTTGCGCAAAAGCATCAATAATATATATAACTTCTTAAAGGATACCATATAATAAAGTATATGGCTTTCTCTTTCACTGATCTTATAGCCAATCAAAAAACTACTAATAAACTACTATTAATCAAAAATAGATCTTGAAGCATTTTTACTTGTGAAATCACTGATTACGCTTGCATAGTCAATTTTCTCTACCAATCCCTTCTCAATGGACAACATAGCTAACCCATTCAATCTTTCTTGTGACATGCTTGACCGAAGGTAAGATTTTATCAATTTCAACTTTGAAAAGCTTTGTTCTCCAGATGCAACTCAGAATCGGTATGGTTACTAATATTCTCAGAAGAAATCCATGCATTTGGAAAACAACTAGCTGTTAACTTCAAATGATCCAACACGCCAACTGCCTTCTTTATGCTTTTCGGCAAATCTTCTCTCAATATCGTAGTTCGAAAATAACTCCCTCCCATCAATATCGATATCGTGGTCGTGCTTCAAATACTTTTCAAGGTTCTCACAAGAAGCTTTTAAACTAGTATTATTTTGCAGACTTCAACTTCTCCAAATCATACAAAACCCAAAAGTTCCTTCAAATTTTTGAAATTCTTCAAATCGACTCCTTAATGAAGAAAAAGAGCTTGGTCAACTATAAATATAAAGTAGTGGACTCAACAACTTTTCACCGATTGTGGCGGTTCTTGAGTAGAATTCTCATCAAACTGTCTCTTTCTACGAATGATACGTTTTTCACGAAAAACAGGTTCAACTTGCATAGCAGTCGCGATCTCCTTAGCCTCTACCACAGCCTCATCAAATCCAGTTACTCTATACCTCTCAAAATATGAAATGAGCCCTTCTAACTTCTTTATAGCTACATCCATGTGCATGTCTTCCTTTTGCAAGAGTTTGCTAACAGAGTTAACTTGTAACAATACATTGTACCAAATAATCATGCCAACCAAGAATTCAAAATTTTCCAACTAGTGTGTTGCTAAAGGCTCAGCATCACTCTTTGTCTTTGGATCATCACTAGTATCAACCAAGCGAAGTAAAGCATCTCGAATCTGTGGAGCCTGCTCTTTTATCGCTGCAACACTGTCCAAACGGCTTTCCCAACGTGTTGGTGCCAATGTCTTAAGAGTAAGACCACCTTGAACCTTATCTTTAAAAACTTGCCACCGCTTTGTAGATGAAGAAAACACCGAATATATACGTTGCACCACTCCGAAAAAAGATACAGCTTTTGGACAAGAGTTCGCCATATCACATAGAGCAAGATTAAGTGTGTGACAACCACATGGAGTATAGAATGCTCTAGGATTAACTTCAAGCAATCTATTTTGTACACCTTTGTGTTTCCCTTTCATATTAGATCCATTATCATAACCTTGGCCTCTAATATTACCAATGTCGAGTTCAAGAATATCTAGCATATCTTTCAGTTTATTAAAAAGTCCCAGACCCGATGTGTCATCCACTTTCCAAAATTCTAAAAAATATTCTTCCACCTTCATTGGACTTGTTGAAACATCCACACACCGTACAATAAGAGACATTTGCTCTTCATGACTTATATCAGGTGTACAATCAAGGATGACTGAGAAATACTTTCCATCTTGGATTTTCTTCACTATCACACCTTTAACCTCACCTGCCAACATTTCTATCAATTCATTTTGAATCTTGTGACCAAGATAATGATGATGAATTTCACTCTTTTGGATACGTTGGAGGTGTTTCTGGATAACCGGATCAAATTTACCCATCATTTCAATTATACTCAAAAAAATTCCATTGTTCTCTTCATAAATCTTCTCATGCTTCCCGCAAAATGACAAATTATTCTTAGCAAGAGTTTTCACAACAACAAGTACCCTCTGTAAAAATTCCCTCCAATGTTCTCTTTCCTTTGAAATCTGATCCTGAAGATGTTTATCAATAGTTTCATTCTTGTCTAGTCGATCCACCAATTCAATCCAATATTTAAGTCGTCTTTTGTGCTCAGGATGTTGCTCATGTTGTTTAAGCCTTGTTGTAAGATTTCTCCAATTGTCATATCCTTCATCAGTTAACAGAGTAAACTTTCCATTTTGCTTGAACAATTTACAACAAAAGCAATATACCTTGTCTAAAGCATGTGAATAGACGAGCCAACTTCTATCTTGCTTCTCCCCATTCTCCAAATGTCGAGTGTAATAAGAGGAAGAAAATCGCCTATTTTCATAATTTCTAGGAAAATTACGACTATGATCTCTTACTGGACCCTTTTGTACAAGTAAGTCTCTAAATTTTTGGTCAATCTTATTCCAATTTCCTTGATCATAATAATTCACCGGTCTTTCATAATCATTATCGGCTTGTGCATGTTCTTCAATCACCACATTTTCAGATTCCACATTATTCAATTCTTCATTAACCGGTTCCTCATTTACCAATTCTTCAAACCCTTCATTAATTCGTTCATCATTTACTTCTTCTCTATTGCCATTGTCATTCTCATGTATCTCGTTAACAGGATTTAGCAATTGAACCCTCTGCTTGTTTCGTAGTCGTAAAGAATTTTTTTATAGCTCCTGCTTGAGATTGAGCCAATGCTTCCATTCTTCGCTTCTGTTTCCTTTTTTCATTACCAGGTGGATACGCTCTAGTCCCTGCCATTCGAAAAATCTTAAGAAAAACAACAACCTGATAGTCTGATACGTCTTTTCACAATTCCGTTAAAGTGGTTTGGCGCTTGTCTACTTAAAACTTGATGAATGATAACGGGATTAACAGATAACCTGTTCAAATAATTTAATATCCAATTGAAAAAACAACAAGAGAAATTAAATAATCCTTTCTACTAGTTAAAAAAAGCAGTGAAAGCACCAACAAACCATGTCTTGTTCATATTAAATAATCCCTAACTTAAAAAAGAAAGGATTGATTTGGATTATAAAAAAAAAATAAAAATATCAAATAAATACGATCCTTTATGAATTTAGAATGGCTTAACCCCGACCAACCGCCAAAACAAAGGCCAAAAAGAGGGAAGATAATACGGAAGGAAGGATAACCGGGTTTTGTTTTTCGGACTTTGAATTAGAATCGGATTTTTGTTTTGGTGGGCTAAATCAACTTTTAAGTTGACACATGAGTGGGTTTAAGTGGCGGATGGGGACTTTATATTTAGCAAACATTTGGGGGCCTTAGGCCTTAGGCAGCATAGGCCTAGGGCCGGCCCTGGTTAATCCCGTTATCATTCATCAAGTTTTAAGTAGACAAGCGCCAAGCCACTTTAACGGAATTGTGAAAAGACGTATCGGACTATCGTTGTTGTTTTTCTTAGGATTTTCAATGGCGGGGACTAGAGCGATCCATCCGTAATGAAAAAGGAAAAATAAGCGAAGAATGGAAGCATTGGCTCAATCTCAAGCAGGAGCTATAAAAAAATTCTTTACGACTACGAAACAAGCAAAGGGTTCAATTGCAAATCCTGTTAACGAGATACATGAGAATGACAATGGCAATGGAGAAGAAGTAAATGATGAACGAATTAATGAAGGGTTTGAAGAATTGGTAAATGAGGAACCGGTTAATGAAGAATTGAATAATGTGGAATCTGAAAATGTGGTGATTGAAGAACATGCACAAGCCGATAATGATTATGAAGGACCGGTGAATTATTATGATCAAGGAAATTGGAATAAGATTGACCAAAAATTTAGAGACTTACTTGTACAAAAGGGTCCAGTAAGAGATCATAGTCGTAATTTTCCTAGAAATTCTGAAAATAGGCGATTTTCTTCCTCTTATTACACTCGACATTTAGAGAATGGGGAGAAGCAAGATAGAAGTTGGCTCGTCTATTCACATGCTTTAGACAAGGTATATTGCTTTTGTTGTAAATTGTTCAAGCAAAATGGAAAGTTTACTCGTTAATCGATGAAGGATATGACAATTGGAGAAATCTTACAACAAGGCTTAAACAACATGAGCAACATC
The DNA here is from genome assembly GCF_015680905.1 of Coptis chinensis. NCBI lineage: Eukaryota > Viridiplantae > Streptophyta > Magnoliopsida > Ranunculales > Ranunculaceae > Coptis > Coptis chinensis. The sequence continues at coordinate 100,312,526 of NC_141458.1, forward strand.
CCGAAAGCACAAAAGACTACTTAAATATTGGATTGAATTGGTGGATCGACTAGACAAGAATGAAACTATTGATAAACATCTTCGTGATCAGATTTCAAAGGAAAGAGAACATTGGAGGAATTTTTACATAGGGTACTTGTTGTTGTGAAAACTCTTGCTAAGAATAATTTGTCATTTCAAGGAAGCATGAGAAGATTTATGAAGAGAACAATGGAATTTTTTTTTGAGTATAATTGAAATGATGGGTAAATTTGATCCGTTATCCAAAAACACCTCCAACGATCCAAAAGAGTGAAATTCATCATCATTATCTTGGTCACAAGATTCAAAATGAATTGATAGAAATGTTGGCGGTGAGGTTAAAGGTGCGATAGTGAAGAAAATCCAAGATGCAAAGTATTTCTCAGTCATCCTTGATTGTACACCTGATATAAGTCATGAAGAGCAAATGTCTCTTATTGTACGGTGTGTGGATGTTTCAACAAGTCCAATGAAGGTGGAAGAATATTTTTTAGAATTTTGGAAAGTGGATGACACATCGGGTCTGGGACTTTTTAATAAACTGAAAGATATGCTAGATATTCTTGAACTCGACATTGGTAATATTAGAGGCCAAGGTTACGATAATGGATCTAATATGAAAGGGAAACACAAAGGTGTACAAAATAGATTGCTTGAAGTTAATCCTAGAGCATTCTATACTCCATGTGGTTGTCGCACACTTAATCTTGCTCTATGTGATATGGCGAACTCTTGTCCAAAAGCTGTATTTTTTTCGGAGTGGTGCAACGTATATATTAGGTGTTTTCTTCATCTACAAAGCAGTGGCAAGTTTTTAAAGATAAGGTTCAAGGTGGTCTTACTCTTAAGACATTGGCACCAAACACGCTGGAAAGCCGCTTTGACGAGTGTTGCAGCGATAAAAGAGCAGGCTCCACATATTCGAGATGCTTTACTTCACTTGGTTGATACTAGTGATGATCCAAAGACAAAGAGTGATGTTGAGCCTTTAGCAACACACGAGTTGGAAAATTTTGAATTCTTGGTTGACATGATTATTTGGTACAATGTATTGTTACAGGTTAACTCTGTTAGCAAACTCTTGCAAAAGGAAGACATGCACATGGATGTAGCTATAAAGAAGTTAGAAGGGCTCATTTCATATTTTGAGAGGTATAGAGTAACTGGATTTGATGAGGCTGTGGTAGAGGCTAAGGAGATCGCGACTGCTATGCAAGTTGAACCTGTTTTTCGTGAAAAACGTATCATTCGTAGAAAGAGACAGTTTGATGAGAATGCTACTGAAGAACTGCCACAATCAGCTGAAGAGTTGTTCAGAGTCCACTACTTTATATATATAGTTGACCAAGCTCTTTCTTCATTAAGGAGCCGATTTGAAGAATTTCAAAAATTTGAAGGAACTTTTGGGTTTTTGTATGATTTGGAGAAGTTGAAGTCTGCAAATAATACTAGTTTAAAAGCTTCTTGTGAGAACCTTGAAAAGTATTTGAAGCAACGACCACGATCCGATATTGATGGGAGGGAGTTATTTTCTGAACTACAGATATTGAGAGAAGATTTGCCAGAAAGCATAAAGAAGGCAGTTGACGTGTTGGATCATTTGAAGTTAACAGCTAGTTGTTTTCCAAATGCATGGATTTCTTACAGAATATTAGTAACCATACCAGTTACAGTTGCATCTGGAGAACGAAGCTTTTCAAAGTTGAAATTGATAAAATCTTACCTTCGGTCAAGCATGTCACAAGAAAGATTGAATGGGTTAGCTATGTTGTCCATTGAGAAGGGATTGGTGGAGAAAATTGACTATGCAAGCGTAATCAGTGATTTCGCAAGTTATAATGCTTCAAGATCTATTTTTGATTAATAGTAGTTTATTAGTAGTTTTTTGATTGGCTATAAGATCAGTGAAAGAGAAAGCCATATACTTTATTATATGGTATCCTTTAAGAAGTTATATATATTATTGATGCTTTTGCGCAAGATGGGTAACACTTAGTTATATATATGTTATGTTAATATGTTATATATATTTGTTCTTCCTTTGTTTCGTTCCTAACCAGCTTTTTATTTTATTCCAAAGGCCAATGCATTATACAACTTTGCACGATTTGTCAGCATAATGAGTGTTACGCTTGCCATTTTCTCTACCATACTCTATCAATAATTTGCCATGTTCCACTAAATTTTACACTTTTTCAGTGATGTACTTCGCTAAGACAAATACACCCAATTTAGTTGAGAAAATTTGAAGAGTGAAACTGTGAAAGAAGCTGCACCTCTGCGCGAAGTTTTGCCTATGCTGATTTGTAGACTATGGAAAGGATAGCTATGATATTGGATCAAGCTTTGACATTTTGCTATAGCAACCTAAGATGTAAGTTTTGTTTAAGCCGAGATTAGAATGATTATATAGTCGCCGATATATATGGAAACTTGAATTTTTAACTTCATTCATTTACGATTCATGAATTGGTTGAAAATGTGAGCCAAAGAAGGAAAGGTCATAGGTGAACCCGGTGCAGTTTTTAGGTGGGGAGACAAATATAGCTTTTGTGAAGGATCCGGATGACTATACTTTTGAGCTAATCCAGAGGGATCGACTCGAGCCCACTATGTCAAGTTATGCTTCGTGGTGACTGATCCGACCGCAAATTAAGTTTTATGAGAAGGTAGTGTCCGACTCTGTGATGCTTGGTCCATGTCCTCCATATCCCCTTGGACCGGTCGGGCGTGATTTGGTAAGAAAAAAATATTTTGCGAGTTTTGTTGTTATTTTTTTTTTATTAATATATAGGCCCCATTTTTGGGAGCTTGCATAGGGCCCCTTGAAACCTAGGGCCGGCCCTGGGATTAACAGATAACTTGTTCAAATAATTTAATATCCAATTGAAAAAACAACAAGAGAAATTAAATAATCCCTTCTACTAGTTAAAAAAAGCAGTGAAAGCACCAACAAACCATGTCTTGTTCATATTAAATAATCCCTAACTTAAAAAAGAAAGGATTGATTTGGATTATAAAAAAAAAAAGAAATTAAAAATATCAAATACCTGATCCTTTATGAATTTAGAATGGCGAACCCGCCGAACCGCGAAAAACAAAGGCCAAAAGAGGGAAGATAATACGGAAGGAAGGATAACTGGGTTTTGTTTTTCGGACTTTTGAATTAGAATCGGATTTTTGTTTTGGTGGGCTAAATCAACTTTTAAGTTGACACAGTAGTGGGTTTAAGTGGCGGATGGGGCCTTTATATTTAGCAAACATTTGGGGGCCCTATGCAAGGCCTTAGGCAGCATAGGCCCAGGGCGGCCCCTGTCTACAATGTATAGACGTATAGTTCTTTCCCTTTCTCAGTTTTCAGTTTTTGGCTATCAGCAAGACAAACACACCTAGCAGCAGCACATAACTACACAAGGATTAACTAGCAGCCTAGCAAGGTCCTTCTTTTGAAGTACAAAGGGGCGAAGGGGCAAGGATGATCTCAAATAGGAGAGTTTTAAAAAAGAGTTGGACTACAACTTCTATCAACACAAGATGGAGAAGATGAACTGCCGGAATGCTACAATTGAAACTAACCCATAGTTGGCGTGAAGCTGATTTTGTAGCAAGGAAATTAAAGGTGCAACCCTGGATCAAGGAGTTACATAATGGAGCCACGACAGACCGGATTTTGTTAATTAGTCTTTTTAGGACCTATTACCAATGCAAGCAATAACTTGTTACTTCCACATAGGCGCTACATAGGACTATTTTCCCTCATAGTTATTTTCTTGGTGAGAAGATACTAGGAGTTGTCCAATGGCAGAGGTGACTTTAAACTTCGGACGTAATGTTTTATTCCCATGTAAAAAACGGAAAAAATGCACGGGATGGAATGTTTATCCGTTTGAAAAAAAAAACAAAAAAAAAAATCGAAAAAACACTCGAAACAGAATGAAACATCCCGTCCAAAGAAAAAAAAATGAAAAAAAAAAACACAAAACAGAATAAAATGTTCCGTCTGAATATCACAATTCAACAACTATCCCCATAGCAAATCCTATCCTCATTGTTACCTAGTGAAAAACTACCTTCATAATCACCCTTACATTGGGCCATTGTTTTTTGGCTCATAAGGATGACAAGTTGCTATTTCCCCTCAAAGTTGTTTGTAATGGGAATGCTCTTAACTATGTTATAAACGCTCCACATGTAATGTGTCACATTCTTTTCTCTCCATCAATAAAATTCTTACTTGCATGCAATAAAAAAAAACAAAAACAAAACAAAAAAAAAAAAAAAAAAAAAAAAAAAAAAAAAAAGAAAAAAAAAATCCAACTTCTATCAACACAAAATAGTCCAATTTCCTCAATTTCTTTTTAATAAAATAATTTCACCACGTAAAATACCAAACATACTCTACACTTCTACAAAAATTCCAAATTATTAAATTTCATTTATTCTATAAATAAATAAAGGGTTAACACCCCCTAGATGAGCCAATTAGGATTTTCCCCCACTACTAGATGGGAAATTAGGGTCTTCACCCCTCCAAATATACACACACAAAAAATCATGGTCAATCGTAAATTTTTTTTTTTTTTTTTTTTTTTTGTGTGTATTTGGAAGGAAAAATCCTAATTTCCCATCTAGTAGGGGGAAGGCAAATCCTCATTGGGTCATCTAGAGATTAACCCATAAATAAATCTCCCAGAATTTACTTATCAAATTCAACCACCCCCAAATTATTACACACACTTTACGCACAGGATTTGAGATAGCGCAAAGTGTAAAAGCTCTCTGCGCAGAGAGAAAAAAAAATATGCGCAGTAACTTTATTTCTTATCAACATTTATCAACAATCTCCTCAGATCTAGTTTTTAACAGCCTTTTTTAAAGCCTTAAATCATCAACACAACAACCCCCGCAATCTTCTCTACATTCCAATAATATTTTCTCCACAAAAGACTTCATATCTTGGATAAAAATAACACCTTCTCACAACCCTTACACTAGAAACAGAGATGATAACAGACGAGGGTTTCACTGTAGATGAGGCTTTTGTTAAAGACCTACAGAGAGATATAGAAAAGAAATGGAGTACACCCTCTCCATTCTTACCAAGGAAAATAAAGTTGGAGAAGCTCAAAGATTGTACAAAAAAAAAGCTGGGAAAAATCCATTATCGGAAAACTCTACACGTCCAGACGCTTTGATGAAGAAGATATCAAAATGGAACTAGCAAAAAATTGGAAAACAAAACACAAGTTTACATTCTCATGTTTAGCGAGAGGACACTTTCAAGCTCAGTTTGAAGATATAGATGATATGAACATTGTACTTGAAAACGGTCTTGACTAATACATGGCTTCGTGATGTCCTTCAAAGCATGGATTCCAAATGCTCCTATGGAATAGTACAACTTCAGTGTCTTTAAAATGTGGATACAAATATTTGGTATACAAAGATCCCAATGGGAAGAAATACATGCCCTGGGATCGGACTTTAGCGAAGTGGTGGGATTGGACTCAGTAGGCGGATCCGAAGATGGTCTAATATATTTCCAATTCACAACACAAAGAAAAAAAAAAATAGAATCAATCAATAAAAAATAAAAAACAACTTGAATTTGGACCCAAAACCATATCTGTAAATTTGAAATTTTTTTCTCGTATTTTACTATTTGTAAATTGATTATTTTCTATAACATGATAAAATGAAGATGGGAGCGAGGATCTATGGTACAAAACAATAAAATATAAACTAAAAGAATTCGAAATTAATACAATGATGAATGATTCATTTTCTCCGAAATTTGAAAGTTAAATTTGAATTTTTAATATTTGCCCAATGTTCAAACTTGAATATGTGAAATTGGTGTTGAACTCATAAGTTTGTATTCATATCTCTCAAATTCCTACAAAAGTGAAAAGAAAATATAAACAAAATATAAAAATATTAGAGTTAGAGTCTTGAAATTGTGCGGGTCAATGGCTTTTAACACGGTGTGGGTCGGGCAGTTTGACGGGTCGGGTTTGAGCATAGAATCTACACCTATAGTCCGACACTCCGACCGCGTAAAAACGGTAGCGGGGCGGGTCTTTTTTCAGGTCAGTGCAAGTTTGGGTGGCGGGTGAAAATCGAGTACCCTACTGAATGATGGGTCAACGGTTTTTTTTTACACTCCTAGAACTCTACTTTGCTCAAGAGTCCAAGTTGAATACCTTAACAAGCGACCTATGGAGAAAGAAGCAGAATTAGATCTCGGTACAACATGTCAGCAAAGCTAGTTTTTAAATATGAAAGAGCTCATTTATTTTGTTATCACTGTGGAATCATAGGACATGATTACAATGAATGTGAAGGGTATTTGAATCATCCAGATGTGATAAATCAAAAAGGGAAGGTCAACACCAACAATATTCTTCAGTTTTCCAAAAATATGCGAGCTAAAACTTACAAGCTGGGCAAAGGAATACAGGAAAAAAGAGTTGTAGAAAAACAGAATGATGAAGATCTAATGGATATAGTGAGGAGAAGTAGAAGCAGGAAGGAGCAAGTTAGAATGAGAAGGACTGGTAATGGAGCTTATTCAAGGGAGAGAAGCGTATCAGAAGGGACGGGAAAGATGACGGAAATTGGTCCAGTTAACAGAGAGATAACGGAAAAAGCTGCTGGAACGGTTATAGATAAGTTAAACGAAGGAACGATCCAAGACATGGAAATTCCCAATGCTGAAGAGACACCTGGCATAGAAACAAAAAGAATGGAATCTCAGATGGTCCGAGAATCCCATGAAAAATAGGCATCAGGAGCAAACAGCGAGAAAACAAGATAGGGTCAAGTCAAGACAGAATGAGGTCAAGAAAGGTCAGAATAGTAGAGGGACATCAGAGATGGAGCTGGATCAGCCAGTACAGAAGTTAGATACCGATATAACAATTGGGCTTGAAGACCTAGGCCCAGGAGATATGGAAATAGAGAACGGATTAGTACAAAAAAAGCCCAAATGCAATTCAGCACTCTCAAGCCACTGTAACAGAACAACTTGTACCAAACCCAATGAATACAGAGGAAGCCCAGAAGGAAACAAATATACATAATAGCCCAGAAATTCACAAGAAATACTATTTCAAGAGACTCCACCTGAAGAGCAAGGGTATGTCTCTGAAGCAATGATTCTTCTCAAGGAAGGAGAACCAACAGTGCCAGATAGAAGTATTGTAGTAGATGTCCCCAATACTGAAGAGAAGCAAAGTGTAGAAGAAGAAGTGGACAAACCATAAGATACCAATCTTAGTCATGAAACAGCTGAACAAATGAAAATGGGAGAAAAGAGACCATTTGCTGGGAATAAACTGAATGAAACAACAAGAAACAAAAGACAGAGAATTATCATAAACATATTCAAAAGGAAGGCCAAAAAAACGGAAGAAGAGGAGAAAACAAAGATAAAGAAAAGGCACTGCAGTGTAAAAGAGAATAAAAATACTTCAGCACTGAAGACAAGAAAGGAACAGGAAGAAGACTCAGAAGCCAAGTCCAATGAGGAATCATCAACAAAAAAAGGAATAGGAAGACAAGGGAATATGAATACAGAAAAAATCAATGATAGAGATGAAACAGAAAAGGATGAAGTGGAAAGTGGACAAGCACAGGAAGTACAAGAACAGAATACCACAAGCTCAGAAGGGTTCGTGGTTGCTGACCCAAATCAGCGGCCTCATCAGATATGATAGCCATGAACTGTCGAGGAATGGGTACCTCCTCTTCAGTTCAATTCACAAAAGACCTCATCCGTGCCCATACCCAGATGTCCTTTGCTTTTCAGAGACAAAAGCAATAGGAAAGAGAATGGAAGTAGTAAGAAAGCAGTTGAAATACAAAAGGAACTATATAGTGCCAGCAGAAGGGAAGAAAGGAGGACTAAACCTTGAAAGTTCCAACTCCTGGTTATTTAGCCTTATCCATAACCTTTCACAAACTAGAACTCATACCAAAAAAACCCTTCAGATTTTATGAAATGTCGCTCAAGCATGGAATTCTATAAACGATAACAGTACTTCAAGCATAGTTGGGCAGAAACAAGAAGCCACAAGAGAGAAACTAAAGGTCTGGAGAAAAAGGGAGTTTGGTAATGTAGTTTTCGAAATAAATAATATTAAGAAGTAGCTGGAGAAAATGATGACAGGAAACATGAATGAAAAGAAGTACAAGAGCATTCAAAACCTCAAGAAGGTGCTAGAGGAATTACTTGAGAGGGAAGCAAGCATGTGGAGGCAGAAGTCTAGACAAAATTGGGTAAAAGACTATGCAAAGAATACCAGATTCTTCTATATATCGACAATGTACAGAAGAAGAAAGAACAAGATTGAAAAGTTGAAGAACATGGAGGAAAGGAAGAGAAAAAGTTAGTGAAGTAATCAACACTTTCTTTACATACCTTTTCACCATTGATAGGCCCGTAACTGATCAATCCATTTTGAACTTTTTCAAGCCAGTTATCACCAATATAGAAAATTACATTCTGGGAGAAGTACCATCTGATGTGGACATATGGATAGTAGTCAAGAAGTTAAACCCCCTTAAAGCACCTGGCCCTGATGGCTTCCATGGGGTGCTTTACCAAAGTTGTTGGGATATAGTGGGTCCAACAATCAATAAAACTATCAATGATTTCTTTATCTACAACATTTTTCCACCTTACCTAAATGAAACTTTTATCGCCCTTATCCTAAAAATTCCATGCCCAGACCATATATCCAAATTCATACCAATAAGTATTTGCAACTTTACCTACAAAATCATCTCAAAGCTTTTAGCCAATAGATTAAAAGTCCACCTCCACAAGATCATATCCCCCTTCCAAGGAGCATTTGTTAAAGGAAGGAACATAGGTGATAGCATTGGCCTTGCAAGTGAAATTCTCCATCATATGAGAAAGATGAAAAAGAAGAAGCAAGGATGGTTTGCGCTCAAACTGGACATGAAGAAAGCATTTGATAGAGTGGAATGACAATTTCTATATCAAGTTCTGGAGAAGCTTGGATTTAGTAAAAAAATGGATAACAATGATCAAGAAATGCTTGGAATCAGTCTCTTATATAGTGTTTTTGAATGACTCTCCACTAAGCCATATCTTCCCAGAACGAGGGCTCAGACAAGATATGGCTCTCCACGAAGCCATATCTCCCCTTATCTATTTATACTTATTACTGAAGCATTATCAAGACTTTTGAAGATAGCAGAAGAAGACAAGAAGCTGAATGGGATCAAGGTTAGGAGAAACTCACCTCCAATAAGTCATCTACAGTATGCAGATGATTTGATCACTTTTAGCAAGGCCAGCTGGGAAGAAACAAGCAGCATGAAGGATGTTCTCAGTAAGTACTGTACAACTACAGGACAGGAGGTCAGTTAGGAGAAATCTAGCGTCTTCTTCAGTAGCAATGTGCATCACAAGCATCAGAAAATATTGATGAGAAGATGGAAGGTCAGAAGCTTTAAAGAGAAAGAAAAATACTTAGGAGTCCCAATACTTTTGAGTAAAAAGAAAGGAGAGAATTTCGAGTACTTAATAGAAAACTTGCATAAAAAGGTAACAGGTTAGAAAGCCAAAGTACTTTCTCAAGCCAACAGGACAACAATGGTTAAAGCAATAAGGCAAACAGTCCATATATATGCTATGAGGGTGTATCAACTACCAAGAAGAATCCACAATAAGTTAGATCAAATAAACAGAGATTTCTGGTGGTGTGGGAAAAAAGATGCCAAGGTTTGACATACTTTGAAGTGGGAAACCTTATGCAGACCTAGGACACATGGAGGACTTGGATTTTGAAGAGCAAAGGACATGAATATTGCTATGCTTGCAAAACATAGCTGGAGGTTGATAAACGACAGTGATTCAATTTGGACCCAAACTTTTTAGAAGCATTTATAAGTGGGATTCATTTTCTCAAGAGACACAAGAAAAGAAAACACCAAGGTCTTATTTCTAGAAAGGAGTCATGAATAGTAACAAGTAGTTGAGAAATGATACATGTGGAGATTGGGAAATGGAGCAAGTATAAAAACTTTTACTGAACCATGGATCACCCTTAACAATAAACTTATCCTTTTGTCAGAATACATGAAGGAAGAATTCTCTTTCTCAGCAGTGGATGGTAGTAAAAAAGTTAGTGATCTACTGCAGTTAAATCATATTGACTGGAATCAAGAAAGGTTGGGAGAATTGTTTCCCGAACCAATATCAGAAAGCATCGAGCTCAAAGGAGTAAGACAAGACTCTCAGGATAAGATAATTTGGTGGAGAGATACAAAAGGTGCTTTTAAAGTAAAATCAACTTATAAACATGTTTCTAAAGCAACTGAGAAGGGAGAATGCTCGAAGACAAATCTCAAAACTATACGGAAAATATGGGAGTTAAACATAGACGCAGGAACTCATCAATTCATATGGAAATTGTATGTTGGAGGGCTTCCAACTAGGGATGTCTTGTTGAAAAAAAATTCAAAAGAGATGCAAGTTGTGCTTTTTGTGGCAGAGAACTGAAACATATTATCACTGTTTCTTTGGCTGTGAATGGAGTAAGGCAGCATGGATGGGATCAGAACTTGGGTTAAGAGGGATACAGAATGCACAAAAAGATGTCTGAATAATACTGTATATTATGTTGAACTGGAGAATCAAGAAGAATGACACTGAAGGAGAGTTTGCCAAACTATACAGCTTGAAACTGCTGATGGAGATTTGGAAAGGAAGAAATAGCATCAAATTCCCCCATCTTACTTAGAATTATATAGACAAGCTTCTTTCCACACCAGTCAAGTTCTTGAAGCCTACAAACCCAATGAAGAACTCTTTATGGCCAATAGGATCCCTGAGCCTCTTGCACATACTATAGAATTTGGTAACAGAGAGGAGTTATACAAGGATAGGCATACAATATATTTTGATGGAGCATATGACAGAAGAACAAATAGAGGAGCTGCAGCTGCGATATGTAAGTGTTAGACAGGAAGAATACAAGGAGCAGTATATGCCAAATTCAAGTGCCAAGATGCAATACAAGCAGAATGTGTAGGAGCAACTCTATCAGCAATGCCAACAAGGAAACTAGAAGTGTCTAGCATAGTGATACTGGGAGACAATCAAGTTTTCATGAAAGCATTAACTGAAGATTCTAGTTTGGCATGGATTTCAGAAGAACACTTCAGCATAACAAAAGAGGCTTTTAGAATATGTCAGGATACCTTTAATGTAAAGTTTTTTTGGATTCCAGGAAAATGTAATGGTGAGGCACACAAAATTGCCAAGTGGGGCAAACAGATATGCAGGGATTAGCCCCCCACCAAGCTGGATTTATGACTCAGTAACCCCTATCTATAAAGTTTAGAGATAAATGAAAAGTTTATTATTGAAGGAAAAAAAAACAAAAAAAAAAAGATAGCGCAAGCATTGCCATAACATCTTCGACATAATTAGCAAAGTATGCCAAATTTTAAAGGTCGCGCTACTCAAGACCTTCTGAACCATGCAAAACAAAGCGACATAAAGGACAACTATTCGTCCTCTGCAACCACTCTCCTAGGCATTCTTTGTGGAACAAATGTCTGCAAGGCATCCGCATAACCTCGACACCAATTGAGAACTTGTCTAAACAAACTCTGCAAGTATCTTCGTCCAATTCTTCCTTTTCACCGTACTTTTTAGTCTTTAACACTGCAATAGAAGATGGCGAAGCTCGGACTAGATGACATTCACTGTTAATTTGATCAAGCCAATTCTGGAGGATGGAATATAGTACCGTAAATACGTTGGTAACTTTCACATCCAAAATTATAGTTATCCTCTTAATCTTCCTTTCTTCTCTCAAAGCCCCCAATGCATGTTTGTGAATGTAAAGTGATACATCTTGAAAGAGTTCACACCACAATTCAGGAGAAATAACGTTCTTGGATACATAATTGTAAAGATAATGTGTGAGTATAATTTTACACCTAGAGAGAGTGTTTAACAATGGGAAATCGAGAGTAAACAAATTGGTAGCAGTGGGTTCTAATCTTTCTTCTAGTGGTACGTAACTTAGATCATCTTCATCTGAGTGTGTTATTGTTTGATTTATTGTATGGACGTTAAACATCAAGAATGCTTCAATAGAAAAAATTCTTTTCTGACTCAGGCGTGTTAGAATCATAATATACAAACTTGACAGACCTACTGTAAGAGTTCCCTAGAAGCACACACGGTGGGCAGATCAACAGACGTACATTCTTCACTTGCCTCCATCAACAAACTCGCTTTTCAATTCCTTATCAAGGTTGTAGTTTTCTGACTTCAACAATCAATATGCTATCTTGAAGAAAATATAGAATCGTTGTTATTTTATCTTGTGATGAACGAAACTAGCAATTTACTGGACTTCTAATTAGTAAACAACATGAACTCTAGAAAGGGTACGGAGTAAAAAATCATAATTGGGGCCTGGGCCCAATTTATCGATATCCAACCCACACTACCTAGGGTAATAAAAGGCCCACCCAACAACCGCCACTTATCGCTTGCTGGTCTGATCTATAATTAGCATTCCGTTCTTGTTGCGTACTTTCAATAATGAGACGGCTGCTGATCCAAAGGTAACTAGTCAAGTCTCTTCTTCTTTTTCATTTGATTCACATGGGTTTGATGAGGCAATGGGTTTATTCAGTCAACTGATTTCACATGCGAGAGTTACCTTCCATTTTCCTTTTCAATGCGAGTCATTATGAGCATTGTCACTAATTTCAGCGTTTTTTCGAAAAAAACGCGTTTAAAATCCGAGATATTGGTAAGTCGTCTGATTCCAGTTTAAAACCGGGTTTTTTTTAAAAATCCGTTTTAAATTTTAAAAAAAACTTTTAAAACCCCGTTTAAAACTTTTTTTTTTTTTATCTAAAAGAAAACACAAAGAAAAAAAAAGAGTTTTGGAGTTTACCTTTTTGAAGAGTGGGCGTTAGATTGACTTATTGAGACAGTTTTATTTTGTTTTGGACTATTAATAATTAATTATAAATTTTAAAGTTATTAACTTATTTGTAGAACTTGATTATGCTATTATGGTTGGTAATTAGTAGTATCTTATTTAGAAATGTGTTTTGGTACTTAATCTAAAACTTCTAGTATTTGGATGAGTAATGATAATTTGATACTTTCATATATTTGAATTTTCTTTCATTTGTATTATTTTTATTTTTATTTTATGTGTCAATTTTTTTTTTTTACTCTTATAAAAAAAATCAAATTCTTTATCTATTATATTTTTTATCATTGGTTTTTACCATTTTTTTACGTATTATACGTTTTAAACCCGTTTTTTATGCCTCACGTTTTTTTATGATTTTTTTTCCGTTTTTTTTTCCTAGATGTTCCATTTAAAACACGAATTAAGTTTTTTTCAAATACACCGTTTTAAACCCATACCGTACTTGGTGACAATGATTATGAGTACAATATTCCTCCGTGTTTTCTTTGAGGATCCAGCTTGAGGTTGTTTTGAAGTAACTGTTGATTTCTTAAGATTGGGTCGTGTGTTTGGAATGCTATTTTCCACAGACGAAGACGAAGAATTGGATTGTCTATCTGGAACCATATCTAACAGGAAGGGACAGAAGCAATATTATGTCGAATCAAGTACATCATTGAAAAAATACCACGTCGAATTGAAACATCAATGAATTAGTATCTCATTAGTTATGGGGGTTATCATGCTAGGGATGGTTGGGAGAACTTGTAAATGATATGTATTCTCATTGGCAGGGTCAAAGTGTTGTCACGCATAGTGCACTAATATATGGATTGTATGCATATGGGTTGTTTCAGAAGTTTTGAAATAGTTTTGTATGATAGAAATTGGATATGGGCATGCTAAGGAAATTGGATGACACAAAGGGAGTTGTTTTGCGTCTTGTCAATAAAGAATTTGCAACCTGACACCATAACCTATAAATAGTTTTTGCAAGAGAGGGATGGTAAACAAGGCTAAAAAAATACTGGTAGAGATGGATGAAAAGGGTATTGCTCCAAATGATTTCAGATTCAATATTATGATATAAGGATTACTCAAGGAAAATGATATTCCCAATGCAAATACGACTTCCTAATTATATGGGTAGGAGGGGTCTCTGCCTCTCTGGTGGCAGTAGAAACTATGACTATATTAGTGGATTTTCTTACAAAAGGTGAATTTAATCGTGGACATACAGAGATGCTTCACAAGTTCAGTGACTTGTATTTTTGGTTTTTTTTGGGCGTTTTTTGTTGCATTATTGACTTGTGTAAAATTGCATGTTATTCATTTCTGTTATTCATTTCTGTTCTGTTTTCACAATATGTCATCCTTTATTTTGTTTCGATGTTGGGTTGTTAGGTTATAAGGGGATACCTCGTAATTGTCTTCAAGTGAATGAAAGCAGTACTATAGTTTTTCGTAATTTTTGTACTGCGATTCATTTTTTTGCTTCTTCAATTATCGTTACTAAATTGATCTAAAAGAAAGAACAATGTGAAGGTACTCTTTACTAATGTGTCAAATACAATGATCCAGCTCTTTTCAGGGAAGATATATGGAAGAAATATAAGCAGTCATATATGCTTAGACTTAGAAGTTGAAGCATCAGAACTTTTTTTTTATAGATGTTTTTGGCTGTTCCTTTTTGTAATCTTTGTTTATCTGCTTGACTAGCATTTTTTCAATCTAACGGTAGCTTTATTCTATCTATATCCATTAAAGTTGAACAACCTTTGGGATAGGTATTTTAATCAATAATATATGCAAGCCTTTTATAGTTCGTCAATTCGGCAGATTCGTGTTACTCTTCTTAGGGTTGAAAGTGAATTTCTACTCTTGGTTAAATTCAGCAGATTGAGATTGGCCAAGTTGCACAGTGTTTGTTTGGCTACATGTATAAGATAACTTTTTGATGCTGGTGGGTTCGAGTCCCAGACCCCTGGTATCATCACCTAAAAGTTTTACCGACTTTGCTAGTCGGCACCTGCTATTTGTTTTTTCTTTAATTTTCTGTAAAAGCTGGTTTGGTGTGCTAATTGACCATTTTATTTACTAATGGGGTCTGGAGTTATTTTTGTCAAGGATCACATCATCAGCCTGTCCAACTGTAAACCCCAGTTTTTGTAAAGCATGCAGCCTAGAATCTGTGAATGTATGAAGTACCATTGGTATACCGACCGCTTGACTCTTTTCTCTAGGTCGTTAATGGCTATACCCAAATGTGAAGTTCTTTAGTTGTGTTAGGTAGTCATGTTCCTTTGCAGTATGTCTGAATATGAAATGCTAATGGATCAAGAGAAGTTGATTATGGAGAATCTTTTTGTTTTTGTGTTTACAAGTAGTGTATACTGCCATCTCCAACATTACTTTTTCTAGAATGAAGTATGCAACTGCAAAACCCAAGTTGGAAAAGTAAAAATAAACCTGATTTTTTGGTGTCTTCACAGTTGACGAAGAGGTATAGATATATGCGTATGGAATAGAGAGAATCTTCTTATTGTTTTGATTGTTATTGAAGGTCAACATGCTGAATGCTGAAACCTTCCAGTGGTTACTTTTTATCTGACAAAATGTCTACGTTTGGGCTCATGATTCATGAACACAGTATGTGCCTGAATACTAAGTGCTATCTTCTCAAATTCATGTTTAAATTGTTGTATATTTTGCATTTACGTCGTTCTTTTATGCAGTTTCCCTTGGTTTTATATTCACAAGTATTTTTCCAGGATTTTAGGCCTGCAGATGATTGCTCTACTGAGTTTTTAGGGCCTTTGCACGAGAGCCATCGACGCCTTAGTCACTGTGAGCTTAGCAATCAAACCTTCCCCTATCGTTGTAGCCTTTTCGGAAGCAATGAGGATGTTGCCAGCAATAGAAATGGCCCTTGGATGACTACTAGTGCTGAGAGACTGAACGCTATATACTGTATGAATGTGAAAAAAATCAAAAAATAGAGGCGGGATAAATCAGATAAACGGGCCTCAAAATGTGCTTGATAAATCGTGCATGTCGTTTGATGGGACCGGGCTTTAGTGGCTCACCATTGTTAAGTTTGTTCAAACAAACTCCTGAAAGATGAGTAGGCTGACTGACCCAAATAATCCGAGAAACACATGTTGCCCAATCTAAAGTCAGATTATATCTAAAATCATATTATTTTGTTTAACTCATGCATCCAGATAGTATGATCGGGTCACCAGGCTATGATAGCAAACTTATGCATCCAGATAGCATGGAATTGATCAGGGCAATGCAAAACAGAAGACAAGAGTGGTCCTTAAAGCAAACTTGTTTATGTTTACAATTTGATTTTGCTTCTGTCATATTGATGATAACCGTGGAAACAGCAAACTTTTAATCTAAGTATAACAATAACATAACAATTAATTCGGCATAATCATTACAGATCTAAAATCGATCTAAATAGAAATGAACGTTCATTAGGAAAAAAATGTAATTAATAACATCGCCAGAATTGAAACTAAGAACACGCCAGTTACATGTTTAGACTTCAACAGATAAGAAATTGTAGTAGATCTCGATATAGTTAAACTTAACTTGATCGAACAGCTCCCCTTGTCAGAAAGTTTAATAAACAGTCTTTCAAGTTTCAACACTTCTTGAAAAAGAATGGAAAAATTGAGAACCCTCAGACTAATATATAGGGTGAAGAACGACAGAAGCAATTGGCATTACTAATCCTTGTTAAAAAAGTTCCCTAATTTTGGTAGAACAAGAACGTACTACACTAGTACACTAGAACTAGAAGCTTCCAGAATCCAGACTCCCTAATTGTCGTAGTGATTTAAGAATTCTGACTTGTGACACTTTATAGATGACATGGACACATTATCACATACCACAGCAAGGAAACTCTTCATAAATGACTTGCCACGTACAGCAAGGAAACTCTTCTTGGATTTTTGAAGGAAAATGGACCAAGTACCGAGTCAAAACAAACCAACTGAAACAATAGAAAGTTAGAAACACATAGGTGCCATCTATCAAGTAGACTACGTTCTCTATATTTGTTAAATGTTAATCTATCAAGGACTCAGACAGATTATCTTCTTCGCATTCTCTATATTACAAGGCTATCAAAAGACGGTGTGCAACGTTAATCTGTACTTGGTAATCTTAGATCATTTAGAAAGTTATGACCAAATTTTTTTTCATGCCTCACTATTGCAATCAGTGACATCCAAAGTCATTTTCAATAAAGATGTAAGCTCCCATGCTATTTAGTTTACAACACTTTCTGTTTCCCTCTTGAAAAACCTTTTTGTGATTCTACAACAAAGTGGTGCTGGGGGATTGTCAACATGCTATTCAACTACACAACTAGAGTATATTGTGAGCTGAAACCAAATGGCTCCAGATAGTCTGGTCATTTCACCAGGCTATGATATTACGGAATAGACCCAGAAATGCAAAATGAAAGAGAACAGTGGTCCTTGCAAAGTTGAATTGCAATTCGATTCAGATTTTGATTTGTACACTTCAAAGCTTATAAACTACTCATATACACACTCTCCAAAAGACCATGAAAAGGAAAGACATCCCCTCTTGCGACTTTCCTAGAAACTAAGTTCATTACAGATTTACAGGACATTAACACTGTAACAGACCCTTGGCACAATACGTACCGAGGAAATACCAAAAACCAAGGAGAAGAGAGAAGGATCCTAAACCAAATAAAAAAGACCACCCGACCATTGATATACCCAAGCATAGTACTGCGACAAAAGGGAAAAACGATCTTACCACTGACATGCTGCCAACCCAATGCCCCTTTGATAATATAAGAGCAGCAACATTGACCATGTTCCATTTTAGGTTGCCACCGTAACAAAGCCTGTTCAAACAGTTGGCAACATATGAGTGGCAGTTGCATGTGAAGAGGTTGTAGGATTTGTGCTCAAAATGACGCATGCTCAAATTTAGTGCATCGTCCCATGACATTGCTGCCCCGTGTTCCATGTGCTTGTAAGCATGTTTGCAAGTGTGCCCAGACAAGTTTGGAGAAAAGCAGCACTGTCAAGCATTTAGCACCAGAAGAATACTTCATCAATTCCTCAAAGTAAGCACCTCCAAATGGTTGCAGATAATCATCAACTATAATCAATACTAACAGAAACGAGAAATACTCGAAAATGAATGTTGATTGTTACCTGTTCTCTGTCAAGATCAAGATATCTCGCGACAGCACCGAAAGCAAAGTCGTTTACATGCACAAAGTTGGAACCAGCAAAATCTAAGATAGTCCCATCCTCCCGGCAGATGCCAACATGTCCAATAAAAGGTGCCAGCCATGAAACTACAGGGAGTGGAGTCCAAACTAAACAACAAGGGAAACACGCCATTTTTGAATCAACTGCATTAAGGGGCCACAGTTCATGGCGCATTCTTCTATCACGATTGATATGTTCAAAATCTCCAGCTCCGGTTAACTCCATTGAAGACCTTGTTTCAGTGGATTTCTAGTAGGGATAACAATGTCAAGCTACTGCATCCAGACAGTTATACATAATGAAAATCCTCTCCAATCATAGCACAGAAGAGGAAAGAACAAAGAAGATGGAGTAAAAACGAATTGAAAATAGTCAATTTGATTGTTAGAAAAATAAATTGGCACTTTCAAAAGACAAAGCCAACGAAGAGACTAAACAATATATACGTACACATGTTTTTAAGACTTTATTCTATAAACTACAACCTGTTATAACCTATAGACCTACGAAATAACAGGATTTCAGGAAGAAAAAGGATTGAGTACGAGCTTTAATACCCTAGCAGATAAAATCTTCTTCAACTAACCTTCACTAGACCTGGACAGTAATTATCATAACGAACACACGACAGTTGCCACGATGATTGCCACAACTACTAGTAAATTATGTCTACCACTATCAATGTCACAACTACCAATAGTGGCCACCAAGACAACTGCTAAACCATATACCACAACCACAATTGCAAGTATACTACTTGATGCCGAAACATATGTTTAAGGTTTCACAAATCTATATACAAAAAGGTCGAGTTTGATTTCCCCATACAAAGGAAAGGAGCAGCTTCTAAAACCAACCAGTATCCTATCAGATCTGTGTCTTACTAAAATTCTTAACCTGCAATTGTTCATACCATAGAATGGTAACTTAGTCCTCCTACCATTCTTTTATTCCTACAGTTGGAAGCCTCTAAACTAGTACTTAATTCCTTCCTATTCGCATTCCTTCTTTTAGAACTGAATCCATTACCTCTTTCAATCATCACTACAGGTAACTAAACAGCAACTACCTAGTTGGCAGAGATGTTGAGGTTTTTCTCAATTAAAACCAAGTCTTCTGTTTGACCGCTATGACAGTGCCTTCTAAAAGAAGTATAATCATAACTCAGCATTTTCCTAGTTCAAATCAGAATTATATCTTTTTCCAATTCCCGAATTCCATGTTTAAACAAAATTTCCTCGCAAATCTTATTAATCATAACCAGGCCAACAACAATATTGAACAAATATCCAGCCAAGTCATCAATGAAACAAGCATGCATCATTTTAATATTTAATTCACCAAGTAACGTAAACAATCAATCTCCAGAAAAGATTACCAAGTAAAATCATAGTAGTCAAATGCATATATAATTCAGCTGAAGAATCAAGCAAACACAAGGACTAACCTTTGTAAGACAGGATTTCACCACCAACACCTTGTGAAGAGAGAGAGAGAGAGAGAGAGAGAGTGAAAAGTTAGAAATATACTCCCTTGTTTTCATGGGAAGATGTAGAGTGAAAGGAAGTACGAAGAAAGTGGAAGGTGCATGAACCCGCCCAGTTTTTCTTATGAATTCTGACAAAGGAGACATGGACCCCACTGTTTCTTTCTTTAATTATTACTATTATTATTATTAAGCTTCTAGATTGTTCCATGTGGAAAATATTGTTCAGGTTTTTCGACCAAATGACAGGCCAGTGCCACAATGACGGCGGACGGCCTTGTCTCAATCTTTAACAACTCGTTTCATGGGTTTGTAAGCAACGAATTCACAGATGCTAATTGTGCATTAGATGCTGAATTATAGGTACTTACTTTCCCAGTGTCTTGGAAAAAATATAGTAATTAAAATATATTTGTGACTGAGGCTTTTGATACAGGAAGTTATAGGTACTCGAATTATGATGCTCGATTTTTCGAGATTATCCACGACTTTCCCGGTGATAATCGATATATATCGGTTGACTTTTTCACCAATTGTTAATAATTTAATATTGTGTCTTGGAAAAAATATTTGCCTCTTTGATGGGGATGTATATCTTTTTAAACACCGTCCGATATAAATTTTGGGCTTATCTTTAGGTCTGCACATCAGTTTGTAAAAAATGACTGAAGATGCACGTATGCTAGATTCAGCCGACTTGTTAAAACATAATAAATGTTACTAATGCCCTGGGTAGTGTATTGTCGGATCAATAATTGAATGCTTAAAAGTGCTTCTTCTTATTTGTAGCAAATATATCCATGACTGTGACTGCCTAAGATTGTTTTCCCTTTAAAGATAGACCAAAAAACAATAATTTAAGGGAATAAAATAAATAGTTGGGATAACTTCCACTTCAGATGTGGTAGTTTGTTTGGTTATCTGCACCTGAGCAACTCATCTTTCGCCTATTCAGCTGTTTGCATGACTTCTCACGAGATAGTTTTCTCTTCAAATAAGAAAGTGCTGACAAATTTTTGATATAGATAAGTCAAGAAGTTGGATTCATACAAGTAAACCTAAAACATTAGAGAACCAATAATTCTAGGGAGACCGATTTCAGTTACCTGTTGACGTGTCCCTCCCTCTCACATGGATAACAAGAAAAGCAAACAAAAAAACACACAAAACCCATTCATTTTTCTTCTTCCTCTAGGCCTCCTTTTTAATTGAACATGTGTAACTTTCTTTCCTTTCTATCTCTTTCATTGTTCTTGTGTCTTTGTAAAGCCACCACACATTAGATCCTAAAACTCCAAATTAGTATTATCGTAGATAAATATAACACTCAAAAATTAAAGCTTAAACCAATTAATCTATCATAGTCAAGATACTTAAACCAACTATTTGCCCGAGGGTTTGTATTTTAGTGAGGCAAAATAGACAAATCTTTTGATTATTAGAATAAATTAATCAATCAAGTGATCATTTGAATCTTAATTTTACTTTTCTATTTAGTAATTTTTTTGGTTTTCCACATCTTTATTTCTCACTGACACTATTAGAACACAAAGATTTGAGAAGATTGTGGGTGGGGATAAGAGATTCAAGCGGGATCATAGAAGAATTGAGGGGATGGCATATTTTGCTCCTCTATCACATGCATTTAAACAACAAAATAAAATAAAATATATGTCAAATCTTTTTTATCTCTTTCACCATGGCTTCTCTTTCTTTCACCTCCTCTGCGACTAGTCGATTACCATCAAAAGCACTTTATCATTTAATCTACAATGAGTATTGAGGGTATTTCCTAATGTCTCAAAGTTTTCAATTTTAAAAGAAAAAAACAAATCAATCTCAATTAATCTATAAACAACCCCAACACAACAAATGAATGAAAAATTGAAGAGTTTTTATATTAGTTATGTTAAAATAATATTCATTTGTTTTTTACTGTTTTCAGAAAGAGAAAGAGAAGAAACAAATTTTATTTTATTTTTTTGTAATTTAAATGGCATGTGAGTGAAAGGGAGGGGGTGCAAAAGTTGAGTTCCACATCACCCAGCCACTAGAACAGGCTAAAAACCCTGTTTCCTTATAATTATTGATAAATAAAGTATCAATGCCTTGGTAATACAATAATTCTAGGATGACATTATTTTTGGCATGGTTTAGTAACATGGATGATGTGGCAAATTATTTTTGATTTTTTAATTTTTTTCCCATGTGACAAAAAAAATTAAAAAACCGAAAATAGCTCCCAATTCCTTCATTTGTAACTTTTCATAATTGGGAATAAGAATGGTAGTAGAATAATTATGTTTTTTTTGTTTTTTTTGTTTGAGTGGTAGATTTGAGAGAGCAGTAGAAAATTGCTGTCTCTTGTCTCTGTAGAATTACTGATAGAATTAAGTTGATGTATGAGAGATCTTCTGACAGAACACATTTTGAGCACCACTAATTTCTGAGAAAGCAATGCTGACATGAATGAACTATGAACACACTTAAAGAAGCAGTAAAGTTTCAAGACCATGAAAACAAGTAAGAACGCAGGAATACAGCTTTTGTGTTCCCAAAGTTTTCATTTTTCTTTCTTTTGTCGCCTAATTAACTTTTTTTTCCCCACCAATTATCAGCAGAGTTTATATGTATACAACTTTTGAAGCCGACAAGCTTCCATAAATAAAGTCCTCAAAACACAAACAATAAGATTGTACAGCTTTTCTTCATTTTATCTTTTTTTTTCCGTCGGAACTTTCCTTCTCTTTTTTTTTTTTTTTTTACCCCTCCTTTTTTCTTTTCAGTCTTCAACTAATTATTCAATTTGTTTTTCCTATAAACAGGGTGGATAAAATACAACTTTCCTCCTATGTCCCTCACTGCACTTTGCGCAGTCGTACAAACAGAGGATCTCCACATCTTGGCATAAATCATTCTGCCTACAGTTGGTTGTGGTCCCCACTTTGAATGAACCATCAACCCAATTTAAATCTACTCCGACTATTTTTGTCATATGTTTCTGCTACCCAGCTCTTTGAGCAGGACGCAAATGCTTCTGTATCATACAACAGTGCTGTTACTGTCATTTTCTTCAATTTGTCTTGGGCTACGTCTTCTCGGCAGCCAACCGTTGAAGCCGCTTAAGCTTAGACATAAGCTGTGAGAAAGAGGGACGCAGATTCGGGTCACTGCAGAGCAACAAATAAGAAATGAACTAATTAGAACGTACAGATCCATCATAGAGAATATAATTATCACATTGAAATAGTATGTCAAAACCGGCATCTGAGACAACTTTATGGCTAAATAACAACTCACGTGGTTAAACTGAAAACATACCTCTCCCAACAATCACTTATAGTCTGCGCAACCACTGGGTCAACATCTTCAGGTATTTCAAGACGTCTATTCTGGAATCCAACAGCTCCAACTACCTGCATTGGGTTCATCCCACTCCATGGCATACGCAAAGTAGCTAACTCCCATAGTATCACACCAAAGCTATAAACATCACTTCTGCAAACAAGAACATCAAATTAACATCAGATAATTTCCGAATAGTAGACCAGTATAACTCTCTCTCTCTCTCCGTGGATCATGGACTATAAAAGATGTTATATGCTTACTTCTCGTTAGAAGGTTCATTTCGTAGAACTTCAGGCGCCATCCACTCTGGCTGTGATAAATAAACAAACATGTAAATCATACTTTGTCGAAGATAAGAGCACAAATTAGCCCAACATCTTGAATGATGTTAAGTTCAAGAGAGCATAAATTAGCTCATTAATTAAACACTATAGTTTACCGTTCCAGCTGTGGATTTGGAAGACAGGAAAGTGTGGTGCTTCAGACGGGATAAACCAAAGTCACAAACCTGCACAGACATTGTTTGTTACTGTCATCAGACATGGAGACAATCGCAAACTCACTATATACAGTACTTATTATACAGTCACACTTTTTTGTGTTTGTACATTCTTTGAAATACATATAGATATAAGAATCCCATACTTTTTCCAAATTGATCTGTCTAATCCACATTGACACCTGTTGGAGTATGAGGGCGTGCGCCCCTCCAACAACACCGACGAACTTTGATTCCAGACTTAGTTACTATATCTGAAATAGTTTGATAAAGACTTGTGCAGGCACAACAATTTCTGTTTAATTGCAGATATTCCTCAAATAATGGCTCAATGAAGAGGAAGCTCAGTGGTAAATGTTATGTGTTAGTTGTTATACAAATTTTGAGCATGTTGATTCAATAATTTTCATGTACTCTCTCACCAATAAAAACAACATGAATTATGACCTCAAAAGATCATGCAACACAAGCAATCCTTGACCAACATCGTGAGCAGCAATCAACACAGCTGTTACATACTTGTGACATAAATCTAGATCTCATAATGTCACACTTTATTGTATTAATGAAATATAATGTTATAACGATGTATCACTTATGCTAGACTACATATAAGTTGTTATCTCTTCTAGGGATAACTTCTTTGTAACTCTAATAGAGACATCTTTTGCAGAAGATTCAGGACTTTTGGGCGAGACGATTAGTGAGAATCCTTGACTCCAGTATTACTCATAGAGAAGCCTTTTGCTCTTCACGAAATAAACCATGCAATTTCATAGTACAACTATTATTGACTTGCCATTTTTATTTCACTTCCACATGTTTTTTCACTATAATGCACTAGTATATTAGAATGATTTAAGGAACTATTGAAATTGAATTCATATATTATATACTATATCCAAGACTCTTGAGCAACGACAATCTAAAACTTGCATGAGTCTACAAAATGTTCACGTTCTCCAAATTATTTTAGATTATTCACCACGCCATAACTTTCAATTTGCAATAAATCAACAATAATGACATTAATGAAAGAGGAATGCTAGCGAGCTAACCCTTAACCCGTGACACCTCTTAAAAAAACAAAGAAAGTGACTTGCTGACCTACCTAACCCGTTTCTTTTTTTTTTTACGTTGAAAGCAAACACATGAAACTCTCTGGTAAACAAAGTTTACAAGTTCTTCACCCCAATTCAAGTTAAGTTTCAAATTTATATTTGTGAAAGGGGACACAAATTAAGTAGCACTCAAAGATGAAGATGAGAATTTCACACCTAATTCACCAAAAACTGCTATTACAACAAGAGATCTCTTTCAACAAAGCCTCGCGAATTTAAACCCAACTTAGGTAATTCAAATTCAAAGCAAAGATTTCAATGACCAATGCATATTTTTTTTGAAAAACTTTACCAACATCATATGATTAACTCAAGTTGAAATCCCAAAGAAAATTAATTGGGTTCAAGGTGAAAGAATGGTGATGCAACAAAAAGATGGGTAAGAGGGGGAAGAATAGGCTCCGGATGGTGGAGCAAGCAAGAAGATGTGTAGTCTATCTTTTCTTTTCATTTTATGATTTTACCCTTCTCATTTTCCGCCAGTTTTAAGTTACTTTATTTTGTTTTTTTAAGAGGTATCACGGTGAGGGGTAGCTCGCTAGCATTTCTCTTAATGAAAAGCTCCATTCAAGATCTTTGAAACAAACTGCACATAACTGTTTATAGATGATACAACAAAGCCTGGAAAACTAAATTCTGAGCACTGAATAATAGCATGTACAAATTCAGCATTGCTTCTTCACTCATTGTCCTTCAGTTCAATAGTTGTCCCTTCCCATGTCTATCGTACTTCCCATCACATATATTTGCCAAAAGAATATTTCAACAGAAGTTGTTAAACTCCTAATACAAGTTTACGTGCTTTCACCACTTGTTCATAGCACACTCCTCCATTTTAACTTTGCATGCAATTGGCATTCCCCCAAGTCCCCAACACTGCTTTCGCCACGCCTCTTCATATTGAATAATAATTTGTGCTTAATTAAGGAAAACTTTCTCCCAAATATTGAATTATTATGTACGTCATAATTTTATGTAGTTTTAACCTTTTGGGTAGTCTGTTTTGCTTTACGGATGAGCCACTTATTACCATCCATAATTCCATATTGTTGTGTATTTCCCATTCTGCTTCTCATCAATAAGATTTTACAATCTCCCTTCACATTTACACCATCTATCTCTTCCACAACTGCATGCTCCTTTCTTGCCTCCTTGTTACGCCTTAACGTAGTAATCAGTGGGAGACAATCTCAACCTGAAGATCTAGGATTAGAAGAAAACCCAAAGCTTTCAATCTCAGTTGACAGTTGAGCAGCTTGTGCCATAAATTATGGCAAACAATCTAACTTCCTTCCAAAACCATCACAACGATGAAGTTGTCCAGCATTAGTCTAAGAAAATCTCTTACTCTCAAAAAATCTCTGGACTATATAATAAAATTTCGGATCCTTGTACAATCTGATAAAACTGTATTAATTATGTTGTATACACAAAATTAATTTTCCTTTTTATATCATTTGACCTAGATCAGGTTTGTCTAAAGTGTGTGTGTGTGTGAGAGAGAGAGAGGGAGATTCTAGGGTGGATATACTATCTTTTTTTATTTCCCATTCATAAGACTCCGCTACAACTTTCAAGCTCCATGCCCCACACAGAAAAGAAGGAAATACATCTTCATTTAGATCAGTGATACAAATTTTATTAAAATCAAGTAAAGATTGTTACAACTTACAAGAAAGTTGTGGAAGATCCTTATAAAAGAATAAAAAAGTCATAATTACACAGCGGAAAGGCAATGCAATCAAGATACTTTCTCACTACCTCGTCCCATACTTTTAGCTTGTAGAGTTTCTTTTTCGTGTTTTTTTTTTTCAATTTTGGTGTGATTCTTCTCCCTTTTTTCTTTTTTCTTTTTTTTGGTCTTGTTCTAATAAGAACACTGCAAACTTTAGATAGTACTATAAGCCTTAGTATTGGAGATTTTGAAGTATTTCGTATTGCATTTCTAACAATTTAAATAAGAGTCTTTATTCTTGTAGCAAGAGCTTCAGCAAAGAATTTGTGTTTAATAGTAGCAATTTGAGAGTTTCCAACAAACCGCACTTGTACGGAGCTCAAAATCTCTCTCTCACTATGTAGCTTTATCAAAGTCACATCAGAACTAATCATCTACACTGTCCATTATTTTAAGTGACAAGAAAACCATTGCATGGTTTGAAAGTTCAGAGAAGGTAAGTATACCAAACATATCCTTCCCTGAATAGCTTCTACAGAGAACAATAAGTTTTTACAAGGGACTTCATTATTTGAATGTTTAGTAATCAAGGTTCTTTCACAAACTCATGCAAACAACTAAAGTGACATGTACAGCAAAAACAAAAGTGTGATCACATGTTTACATTCCATGGTAAGATCACGCGAAAAGTTAAAAGACTTATATATGCATCAACTCTAGAAAAAAACGACAAAACAAATACAAATTACTGGTCAAGGATATCTATTCTCCTTTAATAATAACCAGGAACATATCAACGAGAATTTTAAAAGTACCTTAACATTCCAATTTTTGTCAACAAGTAGATTCGGAGACTTCAGATCACGATGAACAATTGTAGGGTGGCTCGTGTGCAAGTAATTCATTCCCTTAACCTGCAATAAACTAACTACAATCAATGAACCCCAAAGAGGCCAATCACTTTACTGAAAATGAGTCTCCAACAAATACCACATCCAGAGCCATCCGCAGCCGTCGCTTTTCGTCGATTTGTAGGTTGGGTCGATGCAATAACCTATACAAGCTCCCCCTGCAAACAAACAATTGAAATTGAGCTCTTATGTATTATGTGTGTGTGAAATGCATTCTGCAATTCAGGACAACGGATTGCTGCTCATGAATTATTAGTTCAGGTACCACTAATCATTTCTGGCATAGTGAAGAACAATTCAATCTTGTCACTACTCACCACTAAGACTCTAAGAGCTTCAAAGAGTAAGATCTATGTTACTTATCGAATCCTTCACTAAGGAGAGGAAGAAAGAGGATTCCACAATTATCTCTTCATGATTTTCTTTTTACAACTTCTTCGAAAACATATATCCTAAAAAGATATCTTAGTTTAAGATCGAAGTCACCAGGATATGACAACTTCAATTCCAGAAAACTCAATATTTAACAGAATGGAAAATAGTCAAATGCCACAGTAGGTATTTCGAAACATATCTATAAATAAAAACACAATTATATTGAACTGCTGGAATATACATAATTTCACCCGGCAAACATAACCACTGTAAAACACAACAACATGCATGGGAATCATCCATCTCACATGCTGAATATAGAAAACTTTGTCTTCATCAAAAGACAACAGTTTGGTTGTAATATGTCAGAGTTTTTCTTGACCTTCGTGGCTGTAAAGGGGTGTTCATACTTAGTAGGGGAGAGACATAGTAAAGTAGGTGGGGGTTGGACAGACTGATTTAAGATTGGTATTTGGTAGGTGTAACCGTGTAAGTAGTAAGTACTATCTAGAGTACTAGACACTAGACAAGGAAGATTGTCTAAGACAAAGATAATATAGGATAACTTTTGATATATCATGGATTATGACAAGATTTAAGAAAAAAACCCACGACTAATCACAAACTAACCCAACACTGGAATTGCTCAATGAAAACCGTCGGGAAAAAAGTAGGTGTTTTTTTTCCATAAATCACAGAGACCAAGTAATACATAAGAAAGCTGTAACAAAATGAGTATTCTGCAATTATGTTTGCAATGGGATTTTGCACTAAATTTGATAGCTGAAACATTGAAGACTACCAACTACCCGTACAAGTGTAAACACAGAGATCAGACACAACTTTGCAAATTAATCATCAAGCAAACACACACGTATACTGAGACTGATATACATATTCCAACATAAGTATGGTCTCAGCATGCATATACAAGTAAAACCTACCTAGGATAAAATTCTGTCAATATTGAGAGATTAGGAGGACGTGTAACTGCCCCCATAAAGAGAACAACATTTGGGTGCCTCAGCCTTAGCATGATTCTGACCTGCACAGTGCCACCAACACAGGTAGAATTTGATTATTGTCTAAGGGAAGCAAAAATTGTGGTTTTTAAAGTTAAAGTGGTCAGTAACAAGATGACAATGCTCTAATTAATTAACTAGATTCTATTAATAGATACTGTGCCCCCCATATATTTTTGAGGCATGGAATTTGTTTCAATTGCCCTTCTTCCTGAGCTTATGCATTATATTTTCTCTTGATGTATCAGCTATATCAATAAAACGCATAGACCATACTATAAAAATGAGATTATAGTAAGTTTACACCACAGGACACAGTTTCTTTTCAGTTTTAAAGCTTACTTCACATCGAAACTGCTCCAATGCATCACCAGAAAGGTCTTGGTCCAAGAACTTTTTCACAGCAACTTCCTGAAATGAGCTACAGAGATGTCATACCAGTCCATATTAAGAAACTATTTCAGCTGAATATCAGTCTTACTTTAAATTTCACAAACGTGGAAAATTTCACAAACGTGGAATAAAGTGCAACGGATAAATAGAAATGCTGCTTGTAGATAAAACCTAATTGGTAAGACTTGAAGGTAATTGACAAGGGAAAATGGATGAAAAAAAAGAATAAAAAGGAATTTTGGTGTTAGACCAGTGTTAGCCATGTATACAAAAATGATTACTTACATAAACACAACTGTTCGAGACATCCCTATGAGTCAAATCAAGAACAGGCTTACAGGGGCATTCCCATTCCTAGATATCCCTAAGAATCAAATCAGGAACAGGGATACAGCCATACAGGCCTAAACAGAAAGAGCTGGATTCCATCTGAAAGAATATAATCATATTTTTCCTATGAGATAATTATCTTTTTCTACAAAATGCGTATAGCATTGGTGCGGACAAGATCATACACTTTTTTTTTTTATGTTGTATAAGCAGGTCCAAAAATAGAAATAAACTATAAAAAGCCATCTTCACTGACTTGGGAGTTTGTGGGAAACTAGGTAAAGTCGGAGCAAACAAATTTCATACATGCAAATTTCTATTGGGTCAACTATTTGTCCGAAACTTATAATTTTGAGAAGAGATGGGAAGAAATCCTTTTGAGACCTACATATTGAACTCGGCTATCTATTTGTTAAAAACTCACAATTTACAAGAAGTAGTTGAAGTGAAACTTTTGTTTCTTGTCCTTTTTCTAGGTGTCCCAAACCATCTTTTTGCTAACCTGATCATTTTTCTAAACAAAACTGCTCTTCAAAAATAAATGAAGACGAAGATTATGATGATTTTGGTGAATTAAGGTTTAATCAAAATAATATTTTACAACAAAGACGACCAGATACCAAGTAAACATCAGAATCGAGATTCCTCATCTGGCACCTTGCCCTCCGATCCTGATATGTTGTTTCAAGAGGATAGATATCCTCTTCTTTAAAGTCTAAAATCCTGAAACCGGAATAACATAATAGTCCCTGATAATCTGTTATCCTTCCCTCTAAAACCAAAATTCTATCAAGCCCCCCGTTTGGATATTTTCAAGTTATCCAATTTGACACTAGACTTTCAATGGTACATCAAAGACTTCAACTGTAAGACAAAAATTGCAGAAACTATATTCTTAATCAGGGATCTGTAGCCTAGTATTGAAGTTTAACTACAATCACCATGAACTCAATTCCAACCACCACCGACCAAAATATTTGAACAACATCAAAACATTCAGAAGTAGTGTTTGAAAAAAAAACATTGCATGTTGTAACTTAAAACTCAAATGCGAGGGAAAAAAAAACTAAATCATTACTAGTTAAAGTACAGAATCACTTACAGTGCCATTCCAATCGGCACGATAAACCTCTCCATATGAACCTGCAATATATTCAAAACCGCTTTTAGTGACCACATTTTAAAAGGCTACTAAATCGGGATTTTTTATGGACTTTTCCTTTTGTGGGGAGTGATAATATGTTTGCTTATAAAATGAATAGCACAACAACGGAAAAAAAAAAAAGGGGAAAGGTTGGTGTTCCAAGGGCCACTCATTATGTGCATCACCAGGCCAAGAAAAAAAGGGTGGAAGAGGGTACGCTCAGGAGCATACATGTACAACATCAAAACAAGCTACTCAACGACAAAACAAAACACAAAAGCCCAAAGTGATAAATAATACTATGGAAACATTGCTTCTGACATTCTTTTTACTTGCATTCTATAAGGCGCTTTTAGTAATTATCTTTATTTGTAGAAAATAGATATGAGTTCTGTCCTTCATAACTAATTGTATTCTATGCATTCTATTATAACTTACTCTACCATTTTCACGTATGCACAGAAAACAAGATTTTAATACGATGTGCCCCTATGATGTAATGACTTGTGTTAAAAATAGAGCTGATGAGACATGGAATGAGTGACCAATTTAGGATTGAATGAGAATATAAACTTACATCATTTGTTCAAAGACCCCAACCAATCATTTAGGATATGAGACCCATGCTTGAAAACGCAGGTAGTAAGAACTCAAAGTAAATACTAGGAAGTAAAAAAGTATTTGCTTCATAACCCCATAAGTACAATATTAATTCTACTCATTAATGCCAAAGTAACACACAATCCCTAATAATAAGGAGCACAATTGTTAAATATTTCACTACATGATTGGAAATTCCTCCAAACTTACCATTTCTTTGTGCCTATCTAGGTAAAGAACTGAAAGCATCTCAGAAATTATTTTATGTCTAGGAAGAAGCCAGAAATGAAATCCAGAAATGAATTTCAAACCAGCTTTTGAATATTACAAAGATTGAAATACGAGTGCTATTAAATCGTTGAGTACTCCCCGAGTAATCGGTGAGTACTCGCTACTCGCTGCTTAGCCGACCCGACTAACAATTTAATCCCTGATTACAATCGGGCTCAAAAACTCCCCGAGTACTCGGCCGATTAGGCCCGATTAGCCGAGTAATTGTGTTCACTATTTCAATGTTAAACATTGAACTCGACATTTCGCCGATTCAACCAACCCTCGATTCTGTAAAGTTCTACACTTTAATTATATTTATTTTAGTTGATTGAGTGTTTTAATTGTTTATTGATTGATTGGGTTCTTAATTGGCTTCATTATGTTGATATTTCAAAGTTAAATATATTTAATAATTATTTGTAAAGAAATATAGTGTTATGAAAAATCGTCCAATTAATCCCGATTAATCCCCGACCGATTACACCTACTCGCTACTCGCTCTTCAAGTGAGTATCAACCGAGTAGCGATTTAACTGCACAATATACGACAATTTGAATTTGGCTATGTATCCCAAGAAATCAACAAAGAACTCCGATTCATAAGAATAAATTATCACGCGCCCACCCATACACTAAAACACAATATTTCTAATATCAAAGAAAACAATATCAATTAGGGACTTTGGACCAAGGTTGTCAAAGCAGACTGTTTAATGTCCTAATGACTCAAGGCCAATCTTAATTTGCATCTTTATATGAAACCACAACTTCAATTAGCTCCACACCATCAAGATCTAAGTTTGACACAATAGAGTTGGACATACGGTCCATCGAACACAATCAAGATCAAATCAGATTTTGGAAGGAAAAAATCCATCATAGGTCATATCTCCACATGAACTCAGTAATGAAGAGTGAAAAAATAGTTTAACCTGAATAGCAAAATTTCCTGAGTGGAGGTTTAGTAAACCAATGCCAAAGGGAAAAATTGCGCTACTGAAAGGAATTATATAAGGAAACCTTACAGCTACTCTGTTTCCTCTTTAAGAAAAAAGGTGTTACTTCCTAAAGACTGAAAGAAAATAAGTAAGCATGACATACCCTACTACAACACAAAAAGAAAAGGTAAACAGTAACACATTGAAGCATAGTGAAACACCAAAGAGACAACAAATAAGCACAAGATGATTAGGCACACGATAATAAGAATCCTCCCACCGGAACACAAAGAATTTCCTATGTGAAGACAAAAGTCTTGATTATAACAATCTCCCCACTCCTTCCAACATCTTAAGGCATAGAGACTCTGCACATCTCCGAATTTTTTCTTGCGGGTCTGGTCAAAGATCCTAGAGCACTTCAAAGGAAATTTATTGTCCAACTATGAAAACCTTGTGATTGGTACAATAAAGCATAAAGCACGTCACACACATCAATGAACAAACAAACCACATGCTTTCTTCCAGAATAATGAGTAACTTTCTTGATTTGCATCAATAAGTCAATAACATAAGAAATATTTTAAGATGCAGAATTTGTGTGAGTGAGCAAGAAACACAAATCGCTTAAACATTTTGAGCAAAGGAAGCAATAAAATAAAGCACAGTGAAAATTTGTTACCCACCAAGCCCAATTCTTTCACCAATCTGAATATCTTCCCATAGAATCTCCCAATCTGCTTTTTTGGCAGGAAAATTCTCCCAATCTGCAACCTCATCCAGCATTGGGTTAATTCTTTCATTTTGGAAGCTGCTTGTAGTAGCTAAATCAGTATTAGGTGAATCCATAACTTTCACGATGAATCCTTCAGTGCTCTGTTGACAAACATTTCCTCTAGCTTCTTTACTATTATCTACTGTTCCTTGAGAGCATTGCACAACATCGCCATCCAAGGCATTTCCCAGCACTCTTTGGCTAGTGTCAACTGCAAACAGTAAAGTTTATCCATTAATCCTTCCCCTGTCAAAATACTTTTAAGGGTGGATGAAAAAAACAACAGATACGATGGCTGCACTCAACAATTCTACATAGAACTTACCGTTGACATAATTATCAACCAACACAAACCCATCACTTGTAGTCCGAAAAGGTAATGGTCGACAAACACCTTCATTGCTCACATTTGTGTCACCCACAAAATGAAGATCTAAGCCCGTAGAACCGAGATTTTTGGAGTGCAACAAATCTGAACTAGATCTCTCTCCTTTAAAATTGGAATAAGCATTGTCTCCTTTCTGTATCCCTGTAACCTCCTCTGGGGGATGGTTCTGCCTGATTCCATAATTAGCTTGATTGAAGGATTGAAAGCCTTCAAAGGGTATGAGGGAACGCTCCTCATTCTTACATTTGTCATCGACAGTACTGCTCTGAACAAGTACTTTCTGCTCAACCAGATCCTGCGGAAGAGCTAAACCAGCAAATAAATCTGGAGGAGGTGATGCACCACTCTCTAGTAAAACCGCATGCAATTTCTGCGCAAACTCTGGGTTTTGTGCTGCACTTATCACATATTTGGAGACATCTTTAACTTTCATCTTTTGAGCAGGTGAAGGTTTTGCACTAACTACAGACGAGCCTTCACGTGATCTGCGAAGAGTAGGAAGAAGCTTGCCAAATTCATGTTCAAATCTCTCAGTTTGATTTTTCTCTGCAAGATTCGAACCATCTCCCTTTGAGGGGCCAACTGCACTTAGAGTTTCATTTGGCATCGAACTACCAACTACTAGAGCAAGATCAGAGTCAGAGGAATTGTGATCCCGCATTTCATTTGTAATTTCAGGAAGGTCAAGGATATTTTCGTTTTCCACTTTTGACTCCTTGACTCTCTCATCAATGGTTATGGAGCTCATTATGTCTAAAGCAGAACTCTGGAGATGGTTACTGGGAATTTCAGCAGGAATAAGTGCTCCAGGAGCTCCCATCAGATCAATTATATATTCACTGCATCATTCGATATTCAGTCAGTAATGTTCCATGTTTGGATATGGATTTATTTACCCCAGAGACTACGAAGAAATGACAATAATATCGCAGAATGTAACTAAGGAAGAATTAAGATATCCATCTTGAATGACTTTATGCCTCTATGAGTTACAAACGAGAAACAGACCTACATTACTTTAATACAAATTACGCATGTAGGCGCTGATGTACAAAGAGTTATAGACAGCAAATAAACAGTCCTACTGACTGCATGTTGTGCTTTTCAAAAAGTTAAGAAAGAAAAAACAAACAAAAGGTCGTATGGACACCACTAAAAAGGTAAAAAGAACACACACGTAGTTTTGGATGTGGATCCACTATATAAAAGAGCTCCAAATATCCATATCATATAACAGAAATGACACCAAATAATTACCCAATAAAAGGAAGTAAATTTCAGAAATGAGCTTCAGCAAT
Source organism: Coptis chinensis (assembly GCF_015680905.1). Taxonomy (NCBI): domain Eukaryota; kingdom Viridiplantae; phylum Streptophyta; class Magnoliopsida; order Ranunculales; family Ranunculaceae; genus Coptis; species Coptis chinensis. Next base: position 100,347,382 of record NC_141458.1, read on the forward strand.
GGGATACCACGTAAAAACTGCAGCACCACAAATTGATAAAAACATCCCCCAAACAGCCTATTTAAGTGTATATCAGAGATATCAGAAAGGGCACTCAAGCAGAATATCAGCATTACCTTTCGTGATCAACTTTAATCAAGTTCACAGCTCCCTCATCAGTACCAGTGTAGTAGCTTCCCTTCACAAGCCTACATGGAAGACTGATCCGATCAGCTAGAACCTAGCACAAGAAGTACATATTCAATAAATTTGACGTCTAAGTTAAAATCTGAAACATCCGGAAACTTCTGACTGACAACTAGCAAGCAAATCCATGTTCTGCCACAAAGAAAATTATCTACTCAGAAAGTTCATTGTAAACAAACAAGTAGGATGCTTTACATTTCTAAATTGCTTTAAAACAATTGAGTCAACATCGATCATTTGTACCACGATATGATGTAAATTAAAAACAATATAGTAAATAGATTGATACTGTAAATTTGGCAGTATGGTCATTTTCCAATGGGGAGTCTTAATTATCCAAGGTAAGTCCTTGTCGGGTGTCTTAATTAAATGCCATAAATAGAAGAACATGTTACGTAGACTTATCTCTACCTTCCTTAATTATGAAATTTTGATTAATAGAACTCTTCATCTTCACTGGATACTGACAAAAAAAAACACCCTCTGGCAAGAATATTGTGAAAAAAATGCACTGCGACAACCTGAGCATCTACTCTACTTCAATTGGGTGTGTGTTACTCATCCTTTCATTGATCCAAATACCAAAAAAACTTCACGCCAGTATGAAAAACAGAAAACGAGGGAGGGGTGCAACTACTTCAAACTAAGCTATATTGCTTACATCTGAAGTATAGCCAGGTAAGAGTTATTCAAAGAAACCGGAATGTATGGAACTACAATAAAACTATGTTACATGGATACACCATTTAAAACTAATCCGTGTCGGATATGTATCCACGTGTCTTGTCGGACACAGCACAGACACATATTGTATGTGATGGATATAAATTTTTTTATTTATCCCCGTGTCAGACACTCCGTATCCGTGTCAATGAAACTTAGCTATAAAGCAGAACAGGGCAACTAGAGCAATCCTTTCTATGATTTATACATCTATTAACAAGCTGGAACATGGGTATCATGGATTATTTCATCTCTTTCAAGTTTCAAGGAGTAAAGTAATAAAGAATATATTAGTAATGTAATGATAATGCTGCATAAGAATGTCTCACGATGGTCCTATATAACAGTTATCACGACAACAAAACCACTCAATGAATAATTAATTGATTTTTTTTTTCAGTCATTCTTTTCCCCTTTCCTGGTCTATTAATAACAAAACGGATTCTTCCAATGTATAAAAAAAAAATCCAATGGCTTTTGCTACTATGACCTTCCCAACCACAATTTTCCAGACATTTAACCTCGAAAAAATAAATTATATTGATACTAAACAAAATAATAATAATAAATTGTAAATTAAGTTGAGTATATTATAAATATAAAGAAGTATGGGTAAATGGATACAAAAAAAGTGGGTTCCTTCGTTTGAGTTCATAAGATGCAAATCTAGTCTACATCCCAAAAGTGTATGAGCTTAAAAAAAAAAACCCCCACATCTTCTTTATAACCCTTGACTAAAACAAACAAGAGGCAATTATCATACTTGATATAAAAAAATACAAAAAAAACATTGCACGGATAAAGACTTGGAGATATTACCTTAAAAAGCAAGGCCCTATGACGTGAAAGCCCAATGTCAAGGCAACCAAGAGGGAGAACAATGGTATTAAGAGAAGTTCTTAATTCATAACTCCTAATCGTCCATCTTCTAAGTATATCCTCAGCATCACCAACTGGACCACCCATAGTATTAACAACCAAATTAGCAATATTCTGAACCAAACCACTAACAATCGGACCAAGCTCCAACACTCTACATTCCGCAGACAACGAAACTACTGTCCTCTCAAGTTCTTGCAGTGCAGGATCAATAACACGGTTAACTAAAATGACTTCATAATCATAGCTATCCGAAATGGACGTGGCGTGTAAGTCCAGCAATAAAGGCATTTTCCCTTGCTTAGTTGAATTGGAGGCAATTCCATACACATCATAGAATCCATCAACTACTTTCTCGTCATAATTCACAACATTATAATTCTGGCAAGTAGACAATCATCATCAGTTTACTCCACATTATTATATAAAGAAAAATAAACGAGTGGAAATAGTTACCCAATAGCGGAGAGATAAAAACTCGAAAAGAGAGTCATCGTTATTGGAAGAAGCAGAAGAAAGGAGAGATGAAGGAGAGCAGGAAACAAGGCTTAATTGTTTAGCAGCCTTGATCTGAAAATCATTATTATTATTACTATTACTATTACTATCTGGATCCGATGCACTTATAGCTAAAGCTAATTGCACTTGAAACTCTTCCTCAAAAAAATTGAAATCCACTGAAGAACTATTCTCACTTGGCTGTTGAGAAGGGGAAGGAGAAGTAGTGGGTTGTCGGGTATGGGTATTATTATTATCCACGACCCGGTTTTGATTATGTTCGGTGTTTCCTCCGATGTGGAGTTTGCGTAGGAGATGTTTCATTTTAGACATGGGTGTAGATCGGGGTCGTTGAAATAGTTTAATAGAATACTGGAGAGAGATCGTCGTGAGGACACCAACTGGAGAGAAGAGCCCTTTTTTTTTTGTTCCCTCCAATTGAAAGAAAGAGAGGAGGAGAATAAGTTAAAGAATAGACATGTGAGAGAGAGTCTTAAGAGGGGTAATTAATTATTAATATGGATAAAATATAATATATTTAATTATTATACTTTTTCATAGTTAAAAATAGATGTTGAGTTAAGTTACTATTAGAGAGAATAAATCATGGTTATTTTCATTATTGATTTTGAATTAATAATTTAGCGAGAGGACTTTGCATTGTAAACTCCTCGGCTACTAAGACAAATTTTAAAATGCTAACCAATTTGCTGCATTTTTATTTTCTTCCTTTGCTTTTGGATTTTTTTGTTTTGTTCGGTGAAAGAGAAAGAAAAAATGTTTCATCACTCGTCACTAATGCTATACTCATCTTCACATTATCTATTATAAATTGATAATTATGGCTAAGCCTTAACTCTGCCATCCAACAGACATTTCTGTTTCATTATTAAGAATACATCCTCCAATCGAATTCCATACATAGGACCTACAGTTAGTAGTTGGTACTACTCAACAAACTACACAATCCTACTGTGGAAGGAGTCGGCAGGAAACAATGATTAGTTAAAATCAAGGTATTAAGATGATTGATATTTTTTTGGTAAAGAAGTAGATGGATAAGTTTAACTGCATGTTTAAGCCCATACAATTAATAATAATACAATTCTTAGGACATTGTTGAGAAACGTATACACTATTGTATGGTCCTAAAACTCGTTCGACATGTCCCAATCTAGTTATGAAATTTGTGGTTTGACTTGATCAAGTTACATAGTAATACCCGAATCTTATTGTTTCCACCCAGTTCATACTTCATAGGCTGCCCGGTAGGCCATGGAGTACGATAAATGTAAATGAGATAAGGTCATAAAGATTAACTTTACATAATTGGGAAGGTACTGAATGAAGGGAAAGGGTTTCCCTTTTGTTACGATTTTTTTAGGATCATGATCCCTATATAATCCGAGCTTATTGAGCTATTTTTCACTGCAAATGGGCCACTGGACCCAATTGATGGTCACCGTGAACTTACTATACAAGGTGGGATATGGTTCATATATTAAATAGCAGCATGCACCAAAACTTCGAAAGTTACTACATTTCTAGTAAGAGAAAGTGATAGGAATTGAAGACTGTATCTTGGAGTTAACAAACAAAAGATTGAGAAGAGATTATGATTTATGAGACAGCAAAGATATGAGTTGAATACTTGAATATAATGGATGGATACAAACCAAACAAGACACTTGTGAGTGAGATTGACGTTACCTCTGTTTTTCAATCTTTCATATATCCAATGCTTGTCCTTCTCAAGCATTCAAAAGTAGAAAGTTTAGATTTCGTATCTTATACTAAATTTATCCATTTCGTGAGTGAGGATGAGTGTGTGACTGTGTGGGGTAACTTTAAGTTAGATTGGGACTGTGATAGTCTAAAAGCATTCCAAATTTGGATCCTTGTTAGCAATTCGGGATACGGTAAAAATTCGGTCCGAAAATAATTCTGATAAAAAATTCGGGATACGGTAAAAATTCGGTCCGAAAATAATTCTGATAAAAAATTCGCAATACGTAATTATGTGGTGTTTAATTAATACATATTTTAAATGTTTGGTTGTAAAAATTTAGAAATAAAAAAAACCGTGATATTATGTTAATAAATATTAATAATAGTTGTCATTTTTTACAACATAACAAACATATCTAAACAATTTAGCTACAAAAACACTGAAACTAATTGAATGGTCCACATAGGTACCTTCATTTATTTGTTATTTGATTGAAACTAGCATGTATCCTGTGCTACACATCAGTTCGCCAAGTTGTAAAGAACTAAAATGAAAATTGTTAAAAAAACTAAAGAGAAACAATTTTTTGTGAATCTCTCACTAAGAAAAGAGAAACAATTTTCAAAAAATAGGAAAGATATACAATTCTATACATAAATTTTAGCTTTTAAATTAAGAAGACTATTCTAAAATTATTGAAGAAGGAGGTGGTTCAATTTTAATAGAGATCAAGGAGCCAATTGTAATTAATAAATATGAGAGATGTAATTTAAATAAACGTAGGGAGGTGGTTCTAAAATCTTAAAATTGAGATATTATAAATACACTGTTCGGTTGAGAAATGTGGTTCCTAGAAACCCGGCTATCATATAGTGTAGAGATTAACGATCAAATTTCAAAATACATACACACCGTGACATGATAATTTTAATATTGCCCAAAAAGTATAAAAACAAAATTTTTGGATTAATTTATCACTAAAAATATAAGAGTGAAGACATAGAGTACATAAAAAATAATAAAAACACAATAGAATTTTAATTTTATTTTATTTTTAGCCGAATTTTTCCATATTATTCGTTTCGAGACAAAAAATCGCGAATTATTGCAAATCTTTCAAACTTTCGGAAGTATTATACGTTTTACCCTTCAAAAATTCAATTTGCATAATTGCTAACAAGGATTTGGACTACTGATGGATGAAAATTGGTCTCATGAGTCATGACTCATGTCATGTTTTATTTATGATGGGTGTTAACAAATTGATACTCGGTATAATTCGTGTGCAAGGATGTTTGCTTGCAGCCTGCAGTAGAGAAATATCATTTCATCTTTTCCCCCCTAGAAAATGGAAAGTAGGGTTTAATATATATGCATAGTTCGGAATTTCGGAATTCTGATAAATTCAAAAACCAAAATTCATTAAATTTCGACCCCTATTATATTTGGAATTTCATATGATTTCAGAATTTCAAATATTTCGATTCTATATTTGGAATTCCAATTTTTTTAAAAACCAACATTTCAAACGGAATTCCAAAATTTCGTTCGAAATCACGAAATATATGAATATATGCAGATGCTTCCACAGTGCCGCCAATCCCCGCCATGTATGTCAGATTGTCAGTTCTTGGTCCCAACTTGCATATATCTTCCACATTACTTTCTGCCTATTGACCAACAAATAAAAATGACAAAAAGAAAATAAAGCAAAAATCCTATTTATTATTTCCTGTTTAAGTATTCAACACGAAAAAGACACAAGTTATTGTAGACTGTAGTACATATCCGAATCCGATATTCTCATTCCCTCGGGGAAAATACATTCTTTGTATACTGTAGTACATATGTACAATTAGCATCTTCTGTACTTCCATTTGGTTCCAACTTCTAACTCCACCTCATCCTATTCTTTTTAATGCAATTTGCTAAAATAATCAGCGAGATCAAAACAAATGGCTGTGCATGGATAATGGACTCCCCTTTAGTTTATTATTATTTCATTTTCTGAATCTGGCATCAGCTTTATACTTCCATTTGCAATTTCCCATTATTTTCATTTAATTTTAAGCATGTAATAACTAATAAGTTTACGAAACGCCATCAAATTCCTTTTTCGAATCCAGCTACGCTTGAAAAGTTTGTTTAATGAGATGGACTGCTGTACAATCTAGACATGGAAATGAATTAGTTAAATTGCACCACTAATGCATCTACCCCTTATTGAAATCCATTTTGTTTGTGGGATTTATTTTATTTTCCATTGATTTACATTCATAACACAGTCATTGTACACCTATACTTGTAGTGCAAGACTGCAAGTATCTTTGAATCATAATGAACATTTTCAAAATACTTTCCCTTTTTCTTTTCTTCATCTTTCCGATTGGACTTTTCCCATTTAAAAAAAAAAAATTAATTGCTACATTCATTTGACCTGTTTCAGTGATATAATCTCCAACACGTACCTTTCTGATGGTACAAACAAGTGGTATACGGTTACCAAAAAAAAAAAAACAAGTGGTATACAGTACTAGGGTGTATGTGCCATTGAATTTGCATGAATTACAGCACCAGAGTTGCACACAAGTAGTATGCAGTACCTCCCCTAAAGACAGAGAAATTGGCATGAATTACAGCACCTTAGTTGCAGTCAGCAACTAAAGTAACTATCCAAATAATAATATATTAAAACAAGAGTAAACAGCTGTAGGAGTGCATCTTTATGGATGGTTCTATATACAATTGATAAGAAATGGGAATCACAAATGAGAAGTTCCCCAGAAAGCAGTGTGCAAGCTAAAGATTAAGCAGTGGCAGCAGCTTGTTCTTCAGCCATCTGTGATACTGGGAGAAGAGTACAGGTGAGGTTACGGTCACCATACACGTTGTCCACACGTCCTGTTTTACAGCAAGATATGAAAATTCATTAACAGCAAGAAATTATAATTCTAAAGAAACACAGAAACAAGAAATGGAGACATGGAGCAAGGCAAACATGGAAAAATAAATAAAACCGCCTCTAATAAAATCATAGAAGTGAGGCATTGGGACTGATGTATACCTGTAGTAGGCCAGAACTTGGAAACTCGAAGCCAGGGAGCAGGGAAGGCTGCATATTCTCGTGAGTACGGTTTTGTCCACTTGTCCCCCATGAGCACAGATGGTGGATGAGGTGCTCCCTGCACATGTTCTTAGTTAAACTCCCTCAATATAGAAATTCAATATATTTCTTGATCTCTATGGAAACTCAGAATTTCATGCTAGCACGTTTAAGACAAATTCAAAGAATCTACTGAACAGTTTATGAACTGACTTTACCTTCAGTACGTTATTGTGGACATCAGCTTTACCACTTTCAATCTGTGCAATTTCTTCTCTAATGGATATAAGAGCATCACAAAACCTGTCTAACTCGTCCTGCAATACAATTAAGATTCTTAAGACTATATTAAGAGAAATGAAAGGAAAAGATGAGGAAAGAGTGGGCGAGGAGGAGGAGGATGGGGCGGGTCTTAAATGCTTACTTTGCTTTCACTTTCTGTGGGTTCAATCATAAGTGTGCCAGGCACTGGCCATGACATTGTAGGTCCATGAAATCCATAATCCATAAGACGTTTGGCAACATCTTCAGGTTCTATGCCAGCAGTATTCTACAACAATAATCCAAGTACATTAGCTGCAAAAACATAAAGGTTTATAAAAGGCAGTAAACTCTTCACTGTACCTTAAAGCCTCTCAAGTCAATAATAAATTCATGAGCGACTGTACCATTGACACCACGGAAAAGAACGGGATAATGGCTCTGTAAAACCCAAAGAGCAAATGAGAAAATAACAAAAATGAATGCATGTACCATTGTACCTTATGGAAAACAACCAATATCTTTCCACATAGGTGCCACACAGTTGCTGATAGATTGTTTTCTTAAAGTTGTAATTCTAAAATCATATGCAGAGAATGTTAGAAATGAGAACCTCCAAACGTTTTGCCATGTAATTTGCGTTCAGTATGGCTATCTTTGATGCATCTGTCAGACCCTTGGATCCCATCATCGCTATGTATGTGTAGGAAATGGGCAAAATAAGTGCAGAACCCCAAGGTGCAGCAGAAATGGTACCAAGCGGCTGGGCCTTATCAGGGGCTGGTATACCACCAGTAGCTACCTTCAGAAGTTAACAGTTAGAATAGTCAGTAACCGGAAACAAAAAAAGATTAGTGCAGTTTGATTTGCAGACACAAAGAAAGATGCGCTGCAGTTAAGGAAATTTAGATCTGGATATAAATGCATGCATCTTATAATAACACACTCAAAACCAGAGCTAAAAAATGATGCAATTGATAAATGAGTAGGATATCTTCTATTGCCATCGTGAGTAATGTCCCAAAGAACCAGGAAGTTTCTAGGCTTTAGAATTCCAGCAACCTCAGGCTAGCCCTTAGTATTAACCACAAACTTAGCTTTGTTGTGGCAGAAAGCATCAAATTTTTCTAAGATATCTATTATATGAACCTTCTCTATATAAATAGGGAGAGAAGTGCTACACAGAACAAAATCAAACCTACCATTACTAGGACACAACTTTAAGTTAACTAAATCTAATATTGGTTAACTTTATTGTCCAAGACTCACCTCTAGTTAGAACTTTATGTCCAACTTGAAAACAATAATTCAAACCGAAGTTAACAAAATTAAGAAAACTATCAAGTAACACCTTAATTAGAACTATGCAGTTAAAGTCGCAAAAGCTAGGAGTTGGCGCCTAAGGGGTGAGCATAGACCCTGCTTTTGACTGCATAGATTAGTGCGTTTAGAAAGACAAAACATGGAGACTAACTTGAAATCAGTTTCTCATTTTTCCTTTCTCCAAAACCAAGCTTACATACAAATATACAACCTCTTAAACTTTAGGAGCACCCAACTCAAAACCAATTAGTGATGAATGGAGACTGGAGAGGTCCAAGACCTTATACTACACTGCATGGATTTAAAATCCCATCTGTGCATATACTAAACATCTAAACACGGTTGGGTATCTTAAACTTTAGGTGCATCCAACTCAAAACCAATTGTTGATGAGTGGAGAGTCCCAGAAACTTTTATACTACAATGCACGGCTTTAAACATCCCATGTGGGAATTAAACATATCAACACAACAAATTGCATCCCCTCTCAACATCAGCAGTATAAAGGTGGTAGACTTGCAGTTACTTGATAACAGGAAACAATTGTCATCGTAGTAAAAAATGCCATGAAACTTCAAGCAATATCACAATATTTGTCATTTAATTGGGTGCCGAAATTACAAAGTCTTATAAAATGTTGCAATTTGCAAAATTGGTTTTTCAGGATCATTATGGCTTGGTATTTTCGAAAATAACAGCTTCTAGGGGTGCCACAATGTTGTCTGAAATCATCATTTCAAACTTTTATTGTCATGGAAGAAAATTTTCTTACCACAGGGTGTGATGGCAGAAAAGGTGCCAAGTGTTTCTTCACACCAATGGGACCCATGCCGGGACCACCTCCACCATGTGGGATACAAAACGTCTTGTGGAGATTGAGATGGCACACATCGGCTCCAATCCAACCTGGGCTTGTCAGACCAACCTGTAGTGAAAGAAGATTTCTCTTTTCAGTAAATCATAAACAGGAAAAGAACATGGACCTTTAAAAGCAGTAACTTTTCCTTAGAAGATCTACTGACTCTACGCAATGGCAATAGAAGGTTATACCATATGCACCAACTAATGCTAAACTCTAAGCTGATAAATTTCTGGACAGAATATTTGTACATGACTTGGACAGCAAATATTTTTGTGATTGAGAGTTCAAAAAAGAAAATTTCCTTTTAGATACCCAAAGCAGTTGTGTCCATCAGAGAGTGAGGTCCATGGTAGCTCGCAAAAAGCAAAGCTATCGTACCAAACTCAGAATATACATAATACGAAATTTCAAGTTTGATTTTATTCTTCAACTTGAATGGATGATTAAGGCACAGAGCATAACAATTATTAACCTTTAGGAAAACGTAGTAAATTAAGTAAAACTACAAAAAATGACACAATCAAGAAACAATCAATAAGTTGGTTTGACTTTGAAATCAGGACACAAAACCAACTAATGGTTCCTTGACAAGAATGACAACCTTTTTCTAGTGTTTTTGTTGTGTGCTTGAACCAAACTCTTCACTCATTAGGAAATTCCGGAAGTCAAGTCAGTCATCATGCTCAAAACAAGCAAATCGGAACAGCAGAAGGTCATACTTGGTACCTTTTAACTTAATTGGCCGATTGCCACCTTCTTCATAGTCCATATAAAGGAGAGATAATAGGACGTTTGCCCATAAAATTTAAGATAGATGGTTCAAGTCAAAGTACACTCCTTTATTGCTTTATTGGCATGTGATCATGAAACCAATCCATTGAAAATGACATTTTCATAGGAAACAGCTATTCTGGGCCTCACTGTTGGTAAATTAGGGTACACAAAATTCTTAGACCGAAGTAGCAGATCAGAGACAAGGTCAAAACTAAAGGAATACAAGACCAAAATAACATAGGAACTGATCCAACTCAGAAATTGTGAATACGCACCTTTCCTCTCGTTAGAGCTGTATTTAAATTTTCACTTCTATACGTGCTTAAATTAAGATAAGCATAAAACTTATAAATTCCACAAATGACATACTATGGACATATTGAACGAGAAAGAAACAAACCTGAGCATTCATGTTAGCCCCATCCATATAAACTTGACCCCCATTGTCATGAATTATCTTGCATATCTCATCAATACCTTCCTCATAGACTCCATGAGTTGACGGATATGTTACCTGGTGATTCGAATAGTTCAACTTTTTGTTAAGGTTTGTGCATACATGTCTATAATTTATAATGTGCATGACTCTAGTCTATCAGAATGCCATTTGGAGATTGCATGCAATGCATGATCGTCATGCATAACTAGACTATTCCAACTGCCCACACCTCCCTTTTCTCTCTGCCTCAAGATCAGTGACGCCATGACTTCTTATCTATTCTTTTTTTGATAACAAGTATCTTATTCATTGATCAAAGGTTACAAAGGGTGAGAGAGAAACTCAACATATACACAAAAGACAAAAGAAATAACAGATAAAAGGTTTAAAAAAATAAAATAAAATAACAACAAGGAAAGAAACTAAACAACCCCAACTAAGTAAGACCCAAGATGACAACCCCCCAATCTTGAATCAGGCTACCGAAGGAGATCCACCTTCCTCTCATTATCCATAGTGAAGTCATGACTTTGAGTGCACAAATTGGATTCCTTATTCAACAACTTAAACCACAAATTTTTTGAAAACATAAAATAAAATATTGCCCATTCTAAAGGTCCCATCAAGATCTCTAAGCTGCACCCGAATTGAATGGATTTGGTTTGTTACAATGGAAATAATTAGAGAGACTTCCTGTGCCTATGATATCCCCGGTCTATATAAGTCAATATGGTGCTATATAAGCCATCTAATCATTTATTCACTGGCCGGTCCCCAGTCTAATTAAAACAAATTATATCAAGAAAGAAATGGAAACAGTTTTAAGTTCTAATACTCTCTAAAACATTCATCAAGGTACACAAGATGCAATATAATCATACCATAAGAGCAGATAGGTTGTCCTTGTGTTTTACTGCAGCATTCTTAAGCTCTTCAATGTTGATGTTTCCCTTCGCATCAGTTCCAACAGCAACAATTTTCATTCCACACATAGCTGCACTTGCCGGATTGGTTCCATGTGCAGATACTGGTATGATGCAAACATTGCGATGATGATCTCCTCTTGACTAAGATTTCATGCACCGAATGAATCATATAGTCATTGGAATGTAAACCTTGGAAAGAAAAGTTTGTCGATGTATGAGACAGAAATTCTCATAATAAATCATGCAACCTACCATATGGTATGCACGAATAACCATCAGGCCAGCATATTCACCAGCAGCACCAGCATTGGGTTGCAATGAAAAGGAGTCGAATCCGGTTATTGTGCACAACAAGTCACCAAGGTCTTCAAACATTTCCTAAGAGAATAAGAACTACATAAATCAAAACTGCCGGCCAACACTAGCTCACGAAGGCAAAACATAGAATGCACAAACACATGCATACTTTTGGTTGTCACAAGTTCCACAAAGAAGAAGAATTATTGATACCTGGTAACCTTGAGCTTGTTCTGTAGGAGCGAATGGGTGCATATCTGCAAAACTAGGCCATGTCACTGGTATCATCTCAGCTGTGGCATTCAATTTCATTGTACATGATCCCAGGGGAATCATGCTGTGGCATAGTGAGAGATCTTTCGCTTGCAAGCGGTTAAGGTATCTAAGTAGCTCATGCTCTGTATGGTATCTGATACGGTATAATAACAGTCAGAGTGTCTCATAAAGCACAAATATGCAGATACATAGAGCTTGGCAAAGTGAGGAGAGTCTTACGTGTTGAAGACTGGATGGGTCAGATATGGACTCTCTCTTACAAGCCCATCTGGGATTGCAGTCTGAACCTCAGGAGCAAGAGATTCAGCACTGAAGTTGACCTGAGTATTTCAGAAAAACGAATTGATATTATAGACCAGTTAATGTTTAATTTCATCAATCAATTGTCCTATAGATAGATTGATGCTCACAGGTTTCCCAGAAGCAAACACTTTGAAAAGCTTATCCACATCCTCCAAAGTTGTAGTCTCATCAAAGGACACCGTGACCTGAAATACCACTGAAACTGCATGAGAGCTTACACTTCATATCAATTTTATCAATCAATGATACGGATCTAAATCACACTTACAGTTTTTGAATCCACAATGCGGAGATTCATCTCGCTCTTCCAAGCAGCATCAGCAATTGCATGTGCATCAGCACACTTGACCTTTACAGTATCAAAGAAAGGAAGGCCTTGGACATCCACCGTCCCGAGTTTCTTCAGTCCAAGTGCAAAAGTTGCAGCAAGACCATGGACTCTTTGAGAGATGGTTTTAAGGCCTTCAGGTCCATGATACACAGCATACATAGCAGCCATGTTTGCAAGCAATGCCTAGACACATGAACACAACAATTTCCTTCGATAAACACACAAGACATAACAGATCTAATACCATATAATTCTACTAAAAAAGAAGACTGTACTATTACTCTCAGACCTGAGCAGTGCAGATATTGCTGGTAGCTTTGTCTCTACGAATATGCTGCTCTCTCGTCTGCATTGCCATACGCAAAGCAGGCTTACCGAAAGAATCAACACTAACACCAATAATTCTTCCAGGCATCATCCTCTTATACTCCTGAGACGTAGCCAGAAACGCAGCATGAGGACCACCATATCCCATCGGAACACCAAACCTCTGTGCGGAACCAACAACAATATCGGCACCAAACTCACCAGGAGGCTTCAACAAAGTCAAAGCCAAAAGATCCGATGCCATAACAACCTTAACCCCATTAGCATGAGCAGTCTTAATAAACTCCCCGTAATCCAAAACCTCCCCTTCCGTCCCCGGATACTGAACTAAAACCCCACAAACATCATTCCCCTTATAATCAAAATCTTTCAAATCCTTGACAACTACTTTCAAATCAAACCCATCGGCTCTAGTCTTACACACATCAATAGTCTGCGGGTGGCAATTACTGGCAATAATAAACGTCTTCTTTTTACCTTTCAATATATTATTACACATAGCCATAGCTTCCGCAGCCGCAGTTCCTTCATCAAGTAAACTTGCATTGGACATTGGCAAACCAGTTAAATCAGAAATCATGGTCTGATAATTAAGTAAAGATTCAAGTCTACCTTGCGATATCTCAGCTTGGTAAGGCGTATACTGAGTATACCAACCGGGGTTTTCCATTATATTCCTCAAAATAACAGCTGGTACAGAAGTGTTATAATATCCCATTCCTATAAATGACTTGAACACTTTATTCTTTCCTGCCAATTCTTGCATGTGTGATATCATTTGACTCTCAGTCAATCCGGAATCAAATTTCGAAAACTTCATTGATTCAATACGAATAGATTTGGGTACAGTTGCATCTATTAATGAATCAATTGATGAAAATCCACACATTTCAGACATATTCTTCTGGTCATCTGGTGTGGCTGAGTTATGTCTACGTGGAAAGGTGTCACTTGGCTGCAATGATTCAAGTGTTATGGATCGGTACTGAGTTGGATAATAATGATCGGATCCAAACAACTCGTTTCTTCTGGATGATGTTGGGATTATTGATGGGGCGAGTAATGAGACGTATCTTGATGCGGGTGAGTTGTGGGATCGTTTTGACTCGGAAATGAGTCGTTTGATAATGGACCGGTTCGCGAGTCGGCGAGCCCGTTCCATTTTTTTTTTGTTTTTGTTTTTGGGAGAAAGGGGGAATGAGATTTGAGGAGAGGGGTGAGGGATTGGGTATTTGTGTCTATTTGAGTGGTTGGTGAGAGAGGGAGTGACGTGGCAAATGTGATGTCTCCCAATATTGAGATTTTGTGGAAGGGTTTTCAGTGAATCATATTTAGTAGGTGAAGAGAGGATGGGAATTGGATGGAATTTCGGTGGTCTCAGTTTCGTTTTGTTTAATCCATTGGCGCGCTCTTTTTTTTTTTTTTGAGATCAGCTCCTTTTTTAATTCAGGGTATTGTTCAACGTGCCCTTAACTGTTGGGCTTTTGACTTCAACAACTTTCTGTTATGCTTTTCGCCAAGAAGACGTCCAGCTTTTTTAAATAACTAACTACGAGATTCTCGAACTGTTCAAGGCAGCTCTCACCTTAAAAAAAATTCAGTTCATACTCCATTGTAGATGTGAAGTAGAATGCTTAATTATTGGTAATTATGGTTATCAAAAATATATTAAGTATATTATGGTTAACTCTATTTGGAAAATGGAAAATAGGCTTAGGTTTGATTATTGATATCTAGAAAGATTCTTGGATCCTAGCCACGGCCCTAGCTTCGGTGAGGCCTTAATCGAAACTTAGACCTTGAGGCCTTTTTCCAAACCAATTTTTTACATTTTAAGTTAGTTACTTATTTTTTGTTTGCAATTCTATGTTACAAAACAAGCTTTCTTTGCCTAATAGGATTGAAATTTATGCTTATTTTGATTAATTTGTTTCTCATAGGTCTGATTAGACTTATAGTATAGAGATGGAAAATTGAAAATTTAACCATTTGAAATTTGAGGTATTTTCGGAAATTCTTTTTAACATAAGAGAAGGAGAGTTATTATCTTTTATTAGGAGACTTGTATGGGATATGTATTATGTTTTTTAGTATCCAAAAATCTTTTAGTAAAATTTATTGCCTATTTAGTAGGAATTTTATGTTGGGCATAGTATGATTTTTGTGGAAATTTGAGGCCTTTTTTCACTCAAGGCTTTAACCAATCGCCTAACTTGCCTTATGGACGAGTCGGCATTGATCCCAGGCATACATGAAGAAAAAGTTTTTGCTTCAAACTTGGAAAGTGGATATTATCTTTAATCAGTTTTTTGACACTAATACTAGCAAGCATATACATAATATATTTCTATCTAAAAAACATTTACAATATATTCTTAAGTGGAATAATACTAGGAAATGTGAACGTAATGTAAAATTTATGTATCATGTTCTTAGTGATCAATCTCTCTTGGCTCCAAACAGAACAGATCTTTGTTTCTGGCAAAATGATAACCAACCTAAAGCTGTCATATTTGCGTGGAAGTATTATAACAATATGATCCCAACTAGAGGCCATCTGGCCCAAATCATTTGTGTTCCTGATAAAACTTGTCTTCTATGTGGTTTGAATGTTGAAACCATACATCACTTGCTTTTGAGCTGTTCTTTCGCACAGTCTCTATGGTATGCTACTCCTTGGCAGTTCACATTAACTCATTTTGAGCATTTGCAGGTTACTTTATGGATTGATATGTGGTTCAATCCACCAAAACACTGGCTAATAGAAAAAAAAAAAAAAAAAATGAAATAAATTATGTTTATTTATTTAATGGGCAATCTGGTTAGAAAGATGTGATGTATATCATAAAAGAAGGAAACCTTGTTTATTTAAACTAAATATTTAGTTTAATAATTTTTTTGAAGGAGAAAAAGATGATACTAACTTGCATGTTCAACAGGAGTCAACTTATATCAATTGGACACCACATTACATATATTGTTTTACGCTTAATGTGGATGCAAGCTTTACAAAACTTGTTCGATTGCTACCTATGGGTTTGTACTAAGAGATTCAAAGGGATTTCTTATTGGTGCAGAAGCAATCAAAGCAGAGCTGCCAATTCAAAACAGGCAGAGTGCAAATGACTACTTAAAACTTTGGAACGGTGCAAGTAGTTCAACTGCCCATAACTAAATGTGGAGATGGATGCTCAAGCCGCTATTAACTACCTAAATCAGCTTCATTCTAGTCTCTCCTGGAATTTCATGTTAATATTAGATGATGCACTAAATATTATGTCTACTGTTTAGATTGTTTCATGCAACTGGATACCTATAACTGTTAGGACTTTGTTTGGCTACAAGAGATATTGTATTACTTAACTATGATTAGGTGATACAAGTCATGAGATAAAATACTTGTGTGTTTGGCTCTTATCCTGTCACATGTTTTACATGTTTGGTTGACATTCACACCTATATACTAATTTTTTATATCACACAAAAAAAAAAAAAAAAAAAAAAAAAAAAAAAATATACAAAATTTGCAAATAAAAACTTAAAAACAAATAAAAACTCATAAACAAATAAATTTTTTAAAAATGAGCTCTAATTAAATATTGAATACATAAGCACCTAGTTGATTTATACAAAAAACATCTCCCGAAAAAAGAAAATCCCAATTTGCTGAATAATGTGAAGATTTAAACACCACTTTTTTGAAGAAAAATATAATAATGTGAGAAAATAAAAAAGGCAGAAAGAGAGAAAATACATAACATTTATGATTTTATTACTAGGATTCCCATGAAGGAGAGAGAAAGAGGGAGGAGGATAAAAAAAATAGGGGAGCATTATTTACGTGTTATTATTATTATTATTATTATTTTCTCTCATGGATAAAAAACACGTTTTAGCGAATATTGGATTTTCCTTTGGATTTGCTTATCCACACTTTTGTGTTCCCGCAATTCAAAGGACTTACTAGAGTATCCACGTTTTAGACAGACCAAACACCTATACAAGGTAAACATGACTGCCAATCACCAATTCCTTAATATGGACTTTCTATTCACATTGTCAGACATAGCCTAACAAGGCAACACACCAGATTGCTTTTTTTGGCCCATCTCTCCCTAACTTTGTGGAATAGTTAGATACACTTTCACTACTAGCTTGTAGGCCCGTGCATACGCACATGCTATTTTAAAAACATTTATATTTTTTTAGAAAATTAGGACTACTGTTTTAGTCGTTAACTCGTTTTAAGTTTTTAATAAATTATTTTAAATTAAGTATTAATTAAAATTTAAAATCTTGTTTTTTCAATTGGGAGAGAGATCCTGTTTTAATAGGAGAATAATTTCCGTTTTAATTAGATATGCTAGATTTTATCTTTTTAATAAAGGAGGAATTCCCATTTTAATAGGAAAATGATTCCCGCTTTAATTATAAGTGTTATAATTTGTTTTAATAGGAGAGGAATTCTCGTTATAATAGGAGATGAATTTCTATTGTAAAAAAAAAATTATCGTTTTTCAAATATGAGAGAAATTTTCGTTTTAATAGAAGATGACGTGGAATTTTAATAGAGCTCGAAAAATACCCCATGTGGGAGCTTTAATATTAAGATATAGACTAGCTTGTAGGCCCGTGCATACGCGCCGACTCTTTTGAAAATATTTATATTTTTTTTAGAAAATTGGAACTACCATTTTAGTCCCTAACCCATTTTAATTTTATAACAAATTGTTTTAATTAAGTTTTAAAAATCCGTTTTTTTCAATTGGGAGAGAGATCATGTTTTAATAGGAGAATAATTCATGTTTTAATTAGATATATATATTAGATATTCCCTTTTCAATATGGGGGAATTCCCATTTTAATAGGAGAATGATTACCGTTTTAATTAGAAGTATTAAAATTTGTTTTAATATGAGATGAATTCCCGTTATAATAGAAGATAAATTTCCGTTGTAAAAAATGATTCCCGTTTTTCAAATAGGAGAGAAATTCCCGTTTTAATTGGAGATGATATGAAATTTTTATAGAGCTCGAAAAATACTCCTTATGGTACCTTTAATATTAAGATATATACTAGCTTGTATGCCCGTGCATACGCACCGACTCTTTTGAAAATATTTATATATTTTTTTGAAAATTGAGACTAACGTTTTAGTCGCTAACCCATTTTAATTTTATAATAAATTGTTTTAAATTAAATTTTAAAACCCCATTTTTTCAATTGGGAGAGAGATTTTATTTTAATAGGAAAATAATTTCCGTTTTAATTAGATACGCTAGATTTTCGCTTAATTTTCAATAGGGGAGGAATTCTCATTTTAATAGGAGAAAGATTCCCGCTTTAATTAAAAATGTTAGAATTTATCTTAATAGGAGAAGAATTCTTGTTATAATAAAAGAAAAATTTTCGTTTTAATAGGAGATGACATAGAATTTTAATAGAGCTCGAAAAATATCCATTGTGGGAACTTTAATAATAAGATATAGATATAGATATAGATGGCTTATGAACATACGGGAAAAGGAGAGATTCAGTGCAATTTTTGGCATGTGCAGGTTCTAATCTATATATACATATAATCAAAATAATAATAATAATAATTATTGGTAATGAAGGAGGCATCTCTAAATAACTACATTACTAAAGGAATTTTAGCAACTTTAAGAGTTAAGTTATTTTTTTTTAACTATTATATTGTTGGAGAATTGCCATTCACTTGTTACCTATCTTCTTCTCCCACCTTACAAAATTGAAGTGAATTCCACACTTCCCTTGTCTCACTCACATATATGATATATCAGAAAAGTGTCTTCAACCACTCATCAGATTATATGGATTCCATTGCAGATTTGCAGATTCAAAACATGTTGGTCCCACAAGTAGGAATCAAACTAATAAAGCATTTAATTAATGGCGGCTTCCCAACCCAGAAAAAGTATAACTTATAAAGTTGGTGAAATTTTTTTTTTAAGATGGTTCAGTGTCTCTGGGATCATATTTGAGTGCTTGACGAACCAAGAGCATGTATTCCACGTGGGTTTTTCACGTGTTGCTGACGATCTGAACTATGGACCAATTTGTTGATCGCATACAACAGTGATGCGACTTGGATCTGGTTTGTTATAGAGTTGCGATCAGCTGGGCTTCCTACCCATTGAAAAAAGAGAGTTACCCTCCACACCTGCAGCCTTGCAGGAAACAATTGAGAGCACGTCTTAACAAATGGCATTTCATACATCTTCTCGCGTTTCTTTAATAGTTCGAGGAAACATTTACGCTACGGCAATTCAAGGAGAAACTAAAACGAAACCTTTTGTTTTATATATAAAATGGTTTGAATATGGATTCCATTTCCCCCACAAACAGCAAAGTAGTAATCAAACTAATTTTTGTGGCTTACCTACCCAGAAAAAGAAATTTAAAAACAAAATTACATGATTTGTATCTTTGAAAATTGGCTAATTGCGGCAGTTATTAGCATTGCAAATTTTAATATTATCAAGAATCATAGTCCGGGAAGAAGTTTCCTTCATCATTTTGATATTATTAATTCTCACTTAAAGCATACAAGAAGCTGAAGATGCAGAGGAGCAATGTCCATAAACTATGATTCCTGTTGACTCAGTAGGTGATCCATGTTACGGATACACAAGAAGCTGCAGCATTGTTTGGCTCATCCTCGAATGTGGATTGGTAGAACATATGGTGGTTTTAAGCATTATCCGAAGGGAGAGTGTTTTCAATATTTGAGGGCATCAAGACATTGAAACCATCTGAAGCAGTTGATAGGAGCATCCCTGGGATTTGGGCATGCCAGTGTAGTTCCTTCAAATCTTTCTGACCCTGTTCATAATTTAGAACATAAGTTAGAAATGGTAGAACTTTACATTATCGTTCAAGTGAGAATAACATATGTTTATTACCTGATGAACAAAGAGCAATTGGGGTGGCAAATCTTCGGGGGCATTGGCTTGCTCTTTGATTCGAGCTCTGAATTCAGCCTCTTCTTCCTCATCCCTCTCTAATGAAAGGTCCCAAATCCTGATTTCAAAAGCCAATTAGATCGTAAGAGTTAAAACAGAGCAAACTGCCCTATCACTTTTATCAGTTTTATTATGTTAGCCAACTTATAAAAATGACATAAGTTTTCTTACGTTAGCTGATTATCTGTTGATGAAACTGCCAACGTTGAAGGTTCATGCGGGCTCCATTCAATAGATGTAATAGGTTGTTTATGGTATTCAAAATGTGCCACACGTGAGTCACCCTGCACCAAAATGGCAAAATCACACATAAAGTGAGCAGGTTCCTACTAAATAAGCTATAGTTCACTTAGCCGCCTGAAAATTGAGTAGTTCACAATATCCGGCAAGGCATTGGATATCACATAAATAATAACTACAACTGAGCAGCATTTAACATTTAAATTCTAAACAAATTATACACCCAGGGTAGGTGCAGCTAGAGTATAATTTTTTCTGCATAAGAACTCTATACGATTAAGTAGCGCAAATTGTACATTACCCCACACAAAAAGATTGAAATGTTAAGGAAATACCTTCAGTAACCGAAGATCATGAATAGAAAATGTGCCATCATCACTTCCAGATGCTAACATACAGCTAGCTAGCCTATTCATGATTATGCAAGTACAAGATCAATCTAAAGTTAAAAAGAAAGATACATGAGAGAACGGTGGAAACATAATATATTAAAATTACCGGTTCCACGAGATAACATTCACATCTGCTTTATGTGCCTTAATAGAAACTGCAGGTGTTTTTCCCAAACGGGTATCCCATATGGCAAACGTACCATCCACAGAACATGACGCAAAAACATCAGCTTCGGTAGGGCTCCACTGCATGAAGGCATTTAGACAACTTTTATAACGAAATAGACTTCAAATTGAGGACTTACCGTATTAAAACACGCACACAAAAAAACGAAGAAGTTTTGTTAATCAAGTTAGAGTGTACCTGGAGATCCTCAACACTTCCAGCATGCCCAACAAAAGGAGTAGAATCTACTTTCCATGTTCCACTAGACAAAGGCTCCCACAAATGAATAGCCTTCTTGCAATCCCCTTAAGACATGAAAAAAGAAAAAAGAAAATAGTAGTAGTGTTAGTTTTGAGTAGATTGTTTTGCGGCAACGTAATTCAAATACATCACCAAACAAAGATATATCACTTCAAATACACAACGAGACCCTTGAATAGATCTATTCTTGGAGCAAAGTGAATAAAAGAAAAAGATACAATAACAAACATTGTATAATATTACCAGATACAAGCCTTCCAGGAACCAGAGGACTCCAGTCTAGAGCAAAACCTTCATCTTTGTGCCCGCTAAACTTCATTAACGGATCCATAGAAAATGAGCTAGAGTCTCCTGTGCTTACTTCTGCTTCTGTCTCTGCTAAAGCATTTAGATGTGAGCTGAAGTCCCAGACCTGCATAGAAAAGCCAATTGTATATGCAGTTCAATGATACAGACATTTCCGTCAGGCGTAAAACACTCCCCACGGACCTGTAAGCAATATAATTGTACAGTAATATCAAGGTTCAAGTGTTCAATAGATTCTTTCTACTGCCCCCTGTACTACGTTATGCGATTTAACAATTACTTCACTACTAGGTTACAAAGAAAATCAAGGACTTCTTTACCTATAAAAATATTTTATTTTCAACACAACAGCTATCCCAATTTAAATTGGTGAACAAAATGCACCAGCGTGAAATCCCTCCGTGACAAATACCAAAGCCATAGAGAAAATAATTTTATCAATAGTGTCAACAACACTTCTAGATATTTCGTCGTTCCCCTCAATCCCATATGTTCTGACACATGGCATGGTGTTAAGTTCCACAAAATTTTCTTGTGCTTTGACAGATTGTGATATTCCATTTTATGAGCACACTATCCACTCCCATACTGCAAATCTATATAGACGAAAAACTAATAAAGACAATTTCAATTTCTTCTTAGCTGTAGGCACAGCAGAGTCGTCATACCATTAATGGCACCTAGTTGTGATATGCCTCATTTGCGTAAACTATACAAATTGTGAAATCCTACATATTAATCTCCATATGGAAAAGTTCATTTTGAAAAAATTATCGAGAAAAAGAAAAAATTCCCCCCCCATCTCTACCAACAGGATATAAGAGTTAAACTTCCAAACTACCATAATGAATTCTGCAGAGAAGCATGCATGTAACATCCTTGCAGTTCCCTCCATATGTCATCGTCCATCCAATAATTGAATGAAGAGATACTACCAATGAAGTTAACTATTTCCAAAATCTCCTATTCCTTGAATGCCACTCTAAAATTAAAATTCCAGGAGGCATTCCCACAAACGAGATGTGGTTATAGACAGACGTTTGCCTTAAATCTCATAGAATGTAAGTTTGCTCGAGTGATAATAAAACTTAAGTCCTTTAACGTTTTTTGGCAATGGAAATTCCAAAAATTTATTACACCTCCCAAAAATGAACCAACCATAATTTGTGATCACTACCTTTTAGGATACTAACCCATTTTGTCCACCTTATATTTTGTGAAATAATCTCCATAGAATCCCCATAATCATTTCTCCAAAAGAACAACATTCATTTCATTTACTCCCCTTACCCAATCCCCTACTTAGGGTGCAAACCCTTCTACATCGACCGGAGAAAAGTACAATTAACTGATGTATGTAATGGACAAAGAATGTAATATTACTAACCACAAGGATAAAATGAATTCACGACCATTACATAGCCCACTCAAAGATAAGTTCCTCATACATTAGACCCCTCATCCTAACGTTCGAGGATGTCCAATCCCAAACGAGTGGTACAAATATTTTACCAAAGATGGAAAATTTGTCTTTAAAAAATTGCAAGGTTCTTTTCCTTCCATCTCTTCAACCACAATTAGTTTAGCGACTTAACCGTTCATTTCGGCTACCTTTTGCTCTATGACAGTTTCAATAGCAAGTTTCTGAAGAATATACAGACCTATAGCATATACAAATGCTAGTCTTGAATCTTGATTCTCCCCAAGTGTCACATGACCAAGCAAATTAGATAGCGTCCATTCTTGGAAATCGCAATGGTTGAACAACCATTAGAGACCATGATCCCTAATCGATTCCTTGAATTAAGAATCATTGTTTTTCTGTTGTTTAAAACTCGCAATCTTGAGTTTTAGTTGAGAATTGACGGCTAGCTTCAGATCCTTCTTTTTAAATTCAGTGTTTTAAAGAGAGAAAGATAGAAAGAGCGTTAATCGATATTTGAAGATCAATAACATGGAAGTACTGGCAGTATGAATGTTCATTTCAATTCTTTTCTCATATACTTCCATGTTAGTTACTACCATGGAAGGCTAAGTTTCCACCCGATCGTGGAATGTGAATGCTCTCCATGATGTCCTTTTTGTTTTCTTTTTTGTTAGAATCTCCACTATAAATATTTATAAAGAAACCCAAGGAAATCTCTATAGTGGAGGGTTGAAATTTAAGTTTTGATTGCTTCATTTGTGTTCTCAATGTCATATTTTTCATTAATTCTAAACTAGCTTCTAACAAACAGTGTAGCTGCGGAGAAACTTAAACTAAAAATACAAAAGTAAATTAAAAGGGTTTGTTGGGGAGTCAGTAACTTTCTACCTAAGGTTTTTCTTTGACTACTTGATCTTTTAAATGCTACTTAGTTCATTGTTTCTTTGCAAGTTTTATTATTATTTTTTTATTAATTTCCTTGGGATTCTTGATAAGCAATTATGAAGGGGAATCTAACAAAAAAAACAAAAGCAAAATAAAAAGAATATCACGGAGAGCTTTCACTTTCCACCATGGGGAGGAAGCTTAGCCCTCCATGCTAGTAACTAACAATGGAGGTTTATAAAGTAAACACTGAATTGAACATGGATACCATCAGTATTTCCCTGTTATTGATCTTCAAAAATGATTGCACACTCTTGCTATCTCTCTCTAGAACAATTAAAAAACAATGAACAAAAGCAAATGTATCCTTCTCTACCAAAATCAGAATCACAATCCACACTGCACGCATTTTAAAATATAAAATATCTATGTTTAAATAACTACAGCAGATCAAAAGCCAACCTGCACATGACCAGTATCAGCCCACGATGCACATATGTGAGGATTCTGCGCCATTGAACGAATGCGATTCACACCCCCTTGATGTACAACCTTGCGCAACTATTAAACAAACAATATAATAAAACCATTATATTCTATCTACAAATGACTATCCAAACATTTAGAACCAAACACAAAAAAGATTCACCTGCAAAACAGGTGGCTGAGCGCCATTTCCTTCACCTTCGTCTTCATCCTCATCACTACTGCTATCATCATCACTACCCATCTCAGAACCATTCCCATTAGCCTTATTAGGAACTAAATCACGCCTTTTCCCAGATATTTTCGATAGCTTATACATTCCAATATAATTCCATGAAGGATTCTCCGCCTACATTAAGACTCGCTCAAATATACTAATAACTACATACCCTTTTGAACAAAACGAAAAAAAATACTCATACTAAAGTACCTGGGTCCCTGCAACGCAATACAACGTATGAGGAAACTCAGTCCGAATAAGCCCCAATTGATCACGAACAATATCAAAACTGCGAAAACAAGTTAAATACTAAATACCCAATGCCATAAAACTATATTATAAAGCTAAAACAGTATTTAAAAATCAATAAATTTTAACACTGAACCTTAAACAAGGCCAACCGATATGGAAGGCGTGGAGGGAGTTATAAGCTGAAGGGTCACACTGAAGCTCTTCACCTTCTTCTATTTTATCAACACCTGGTTGCCATACTTTTGCTGGCATAGATGGTACTTCAGAAGAAGAAGATGAGGATTGCCCTTCTTTCTTCTTTGATGATTCCTGTAAAATGAAAAAAAAAAATCAATAGTAAGTAACAAGTTTAACTGTAAGGGGCATAAGAGGGGTTGTAAGGGTATTTTACCTTGTTCTTTTTTCTCATTTTTTTAGCGCTTTTTAGACTTCGAACCATTTTTTAGAGCTCTTGATGGAGGAGCGGCTGAAGAGAGGGGGGTTTTTCTGTAACAAGGGTTTTGTGACTGGATATCTTTTGGGCTTTATTGTATTGGACTTATTGATGCCCATTTAGTGATCTTGAAACAATTAATGGGCTTTTTGTTTACCCTTGCTATAGTTGGGCTGAGCGAAAGTTGGCTGTAGTCAATCACCAGCGACTGTTTTTTTTTTGTGTGCATTTGTTCGTTGTATTTTCTCAATATTTGTACCGTCCTAAAGGTTACAATACACAATGAGTGAGAAAAGCTAGTATGTACTTAGTATACAAAGACAAAAGTGAGAAGAAGCTTTTCATTAACTGAGGATTACATACGGTCTGAGCAGGTTTTCTGATCGTCATATTATAACATTATAACATGTTAATGGTAATAACAATACTAACTTGGGATGGTTATATGAACTCCACTTAAAGTCACTCCAAAGTTACTCCACCACTAAATACAATGAATTAGAAACTGATTTTTGGTAGAGATTTTCTCCACACAATATAGATTATTCTCACAAAAAATCAATCCATATGAACAAACATAGTCAAAAATTATTTAGAATGTTATTAAATTATCCAACATTCCAATTTTTTTTAAATTTATAACAACTTTTGACAAGATTAAACATATTTAATTGATTTTTTTTTTTTTTTTGTGGACGTGTTCTTCATTATATGATATATATCTCCACAAAAAATTAGCTCTCAATTCATCCTGTAAGTCAACTTTTAGGAGGAGTAATTTTGGAGTCACAAGGTGGAGTTCATATAACTTTATAGTGGAAAACTTAGACTAGGGTCCTCAAAAATTCAAAATTTTGATCTTCCGGCAGTTGTCAGGAAAAATTTATCCTGTAGTAAGGGCCTTTCGCCCTACGGCTGTT
Organism: Coptis chinensis; assembly: GCF_015680905.1. Lineage (NCBI taxonomy): Eukaryota > Viridiplantae > Streptophyta > Magnoliopsida > Ranunculales > Ranunculaceae > Coptis > Coptis chinensis. The sequence goes on from NC_141458.1 coordinate 100,373,593, forward strand.
AACAAACTCTCACGACACACCTAAGTTCATCTGCCAAGGAGAAAACAAGACGAATCAGCAATAAAAAAACAACTAATTAAGTCATAGTGATGCTACCCTGGAGAATGGAGATGAGTATTATTTGGAATCAAATCCCCAGTTTATACGATTATAGTTGGACTAGATTGGAAATCAGTAGCGATAATTGTCAAATACATACCAACAGTATGAGACCTGTACCTTTATTTTCTTTGCCTAGTAACAACAACAAGGGTGCCAAATGCCACCATGATTGCAATTCTAACAGCCTGCAGCACAGATGAAGGATGCCAGTCTGATTTACTGTCTTACATAGCAACATTTAATCTACGGGCAAGATATATTGGCATGCAAGGGTAAACTTACACATCTTAGAGATACACTCTAAAATGAGTAATATATGGCAGCTCAGTTGCAGTAATCTCAACAAAATACGCAAATGTGTTGAAGTAAAGCCTAATGACAAGAATAATAGTTTACTCCAGCCCTATGAAGTGCATGAACAAACTGATTCTACATGAAGTGTTCAGCCTTTCAGGCTAAACACACTTTGTTTATTAGAAGTTTCGAGCAATAAAGAGTCAGAAAGATAGATGTAGGATATCTTCTTCCAGTATAGTAGTAGAAATTCGAAAATTAGATGACATTCAAAGGGATACTGCATACATGAAAAGCTTCTAATGCAAGTAGTTCTCTGTTTTAGAAAAGGTAATGGGTTGCTGCAGTTGTTTTACATTCTAATGTCTATTGAAAGTGAGAATACCATATCTGTTTACAATTAACAGTTAACGGAATGAATACAGATAGCTGAAAGTAATTGTGTGTTTGTTAGATGTCCAGGGTGATCTGACTAGTGAAAACTACATGAAATAACTGATTCAGTTCATCGTAATAATGTAGGTATAGAATATCAGGAAAATGAGAATACATTTACCAAAAAAATTCGTAGGACCTATTTGATATGCTTTGTACTTCAGTTCTTACTTATTTAAGAGTTGATTTTAGCACGACGCGTAAACCGTAAATGATATAGACACATGTTCTATGAACACTAAAACAGAACCAGAAGGTTTAGAAAGATTTGAACACAGATTATATTACTCCTGTACTGGCTGGGGCTTTATCACCGTGCCTTCCACTAGGTTATTGTATCATGGTGAGTTTACAGGACACAGTGCAGTGCGTAATGCATGATTTTTCAGATGTTCTCAACATTAGAATAGTCCACAATTGAAAAACTATGGCATAAGCATATAGGTAGATAGAGAGGGGGTGAAAGCTTGAACCTGTCCAAGGAGTCCTCCAGAAACTATGTTATCCTTCAACTTTTCGAGGTTTGATTTTCTCAAATGAGGAGAATCCCTCTTGGTATTATTCACCTTAACAGATGTCTCAGCATCCTTAGGTTCCTGAAAGTTGAATAAAAATATACTCAAAGATCCACCCGATTTGAAAAAAAAATAATAAATAAAAAAAGCAAAGGTCTATCATGACTACAAGGGAAATCCTAGTCAGTGAAGATGTATACTGGAAAAAGACAAAGGAAAAACGAAGGAAATGCATTCAACATAGATGTAAAGGCAAAAATACAGACTGGAATAAGTGGATGAAGGGATAAGCTAAGTGTACTAGCTTGGCAACTGGAAACATTAGTTTACATACTCTCTTGCAGTATACCTTCAAATGAACTACACCAATAAAAAGGTAACCTCGACACGTATGTTCCGCGTAGTACAGATACTAAAACAGGAAACATGTTTCAGCTTTCAATAAGCACAACAATGATCAGAAGATGGATCCGGTTGCAAATATGCTATCTAACATTGTTTACTTCTAAGACTCCCTGTACTTTTCTTTGTGATTATATCCTCTCAAATGTAATGGGACTATTGTTGCAATTTGCTTTCTCTTAGATCTGTCACAATGTAACGTAAGTACTTATTGTAAATGAAAAAAGAAAAAAAACAAACAAAGGGAACAGAGAATAGTAAGGCAAAATTAGACATTGTCATACATATGTTAGGTTCTCGCTTGGGACAAGGAGATTGGATGTAGTACATAAAGTTTGCCTTTAAGCCAGACAACTTAGAATACAGTAATATGGATCAAACTTTGACATATACTTACAGAAGCAACATCCAATCATGCAGAATGTATGAAGCATGAATATCTCAGTATAAGGTTCTCTATATATAAATTATAAACCTACAGAACCTCTAGACCATTACTCCAAATTCTCATAGGTACATTGGAAAACTTCATATGTCAATCACATTTCCTATTTTCCACAAGTATAAACAAAACACGGGAGATGAGAATGTTGCTGAGCACTTCATCAAGAAAATAAGCGTGGTTTCTGAAAACACTTTATATGTTTTCTTTTATTTTTAGTTCCATCAAATCTTGTTTCACCTTAACCTGATGTTATTCTTTTTTGAGTTTTTTCTGTTTTTGAAATAAAATGTACAACTGATATAAACTGATGATCAGTCTGAGAGAAAAGTTCATACCTCCTTTTCAAGTCCTATCACGTACAAACTGCTCTCCCTTTGATCACCTTCGCGAGAGTTATTGAAGCTCCCCACTGAATCATTCATTTGTTTACTCCCAGTTGTAATACACAAACTTGATGGCTCATCTGGTAATGTCCAGCTTCCCATGACCTCACTCTGATATTCTTCAACTCCAAGGCACTTGAGTGATTTCCTCATTTCAATTGAAGTTGCACGCTTACTCTCAGAATTGTCTCCATAAGCTCTACACCCACTCTCCAAATTGATAGAAGAACCTTGTTGTTCACAGTGCACGTTTTCATTGTGTTCTGTACTGAACAAATCATCAAGCACTCTTCCTGAAACTGTAGCAGTCTCGTCTTCAGAAGTTCCACCAAACTCCTCCACCAATGCTCCCTTTGCATTATGTATTTTGAATTCAACTTGTTTACTTGAGTTATTTCTTCCATCTGCAGCTGGTATTGCATCCAACACCTCAAACTGTGTAGAATTTTGAGTTATCACAACAGTATCAGATGCCTCCACAGTGAGAGCATTAGAATCATTTCTTTGTTGCAAGGTCACATCCAAAGGGTTTATTAGTGCCGAGAGATCCAGTTCTCTTTCCTTAATTTGATGCTTCTTGGCCGTAGTATCTTCCATCTTTGTGGCGTTTACGCTAGACCCACCCATAGTAACCTCTGTCTTGGTCTTGTTTGTAGGGATTTTAAATTTCAGAGCACTGGCAGGAGGTACAGGTACCTGCTGAGTTTAAGGATAGCAACCAAGGGAAGACAAATTAATACTGCTGCAATAATGACACAGACCTGATGCAACCATACGCCTAAACAAAATACCTGAGATAGACTACTTTCAAAGGCACTTATCATTTTCGTTACATTGCTAGGAGTTTTCTCCATTGTAGTCTGATTCTCAATCGTATGAGTTTGATTTTCTTTGAATGGGCTAGAATCTGAACTGCTTTTTTCACCAAGCAAGAATGTTGATGAAGGGTTCTGTGAAGAAATGAAACTTGTTTGAACAACTTTCGGTGTTAACTGGGTATCAGCCTTCTCTGATACTTGCCGAGTTACTTTTGCAAGATGGAAGACTTTAAGCTCTTTGGACAGTTTAGCCGCTGATGATGTCTCTTTACCATCTGCTTCATTCTTAAGAAATGCAATTTATGTTAAAGGTAATCAACCAGAAGTCTCTTCATTTTGGTTTTCAATAAGAAAAACTGAACCGCAACAGAGTTTACTTACAATTCTAGATTTTTTCTCCAATGTAATCTGCCTAATAGTGGCATGAGTTTGATTCTGTGAAGAATTAGGCCTTGTGGCTACATCAGTTGGTGGGGACCGAGTATCAAGCTCTTCAGGTATTTTCTGCTTTGCTTCTTTAAGATGGAGGGCTTTGAGCTGTCCTGATGGTACAGGTGTTGCTTCAGTCCCATCTGTTTCGTTCTGTGAAGAATTACACCTTGTGAATACATCAATTGATGGTAACTGAGCATCAAGTTCTTCCGGTATTTTCTGAGTTGCTTCTTTATGATGGACCGCGTTCAGCTCTTGAGAGAGTACAGGCGTCACTTCAGTTCCATCTGTTTCATTCTGTAGAGATGCAAGGGATTTTAATAGAAATTCATCTGTATTCTTAGCTTTAGATTCAAAATTTGTTTTTCTTACTTTGCTTGGAATCTCGGAGTGTTCACAAGCTCCATTTGAAGAAATAGCTTTCCGAGGAATGCTTGTTGGTGGAGATTGATCATAAATATCCTTCACAATTTGATGGGGTGTTTCTGAAAGATGGAGGGTCTTATGCTCTTGCAATGCTTTCGCTGTACCACCGAGGAACTTTTCTTCTTCTGGCGGTTCAACTGCTGTTGGAGTCCCTTCTCTTCCATCTGCTGTTTTCTAAAGAGATGCAGGGCATGTTAGAGAAATCAATCAATGCACATCAATATAGCTTATTAGCAAAATACAAATATGAGACCATAATGTGAATAATCCTTAACTGGTTTTGCGTTCTCCAAGTGTACTGCTCTTCTGTTTTCAGGGCTGGATTCTGGATCCTTGCAGTGAATAATAGGACTTGATGTGGTATGACCATGAATGGATCTCCCTGTGATGCTTTCAGCTCCCATGCAAGCAACTCTTTCATTTGAATCTTCAGAAAATGCATGACTTGACCATCAAGGAAAAGCCTTTCAAAATAAGATCAACTGAATATATACAACTACTATAAGTTACTAAAGAGTTTATTTACGGGTCTTTTCTTTTTCTTTTTGTTCTTGTTAGAAAATCTAAAGTTTGTCTGGGGTTTAACCTGTAACCTCATGGTTCAAGGACAAAGACCCCGCTGCACTGTTATGAACAACTGTAGCAACTGCAGTCGCTTCTGGATACCTTTTATTGTTAATGAGAAGCTCCTCCCGTTTCTTTTTCAATGCAGACTCCCTCTAGCAGTGAAGTGAAAGATAATATAATAACTAATCAAAGTGCTAAAAATCAAGAAATGATTGACCATCTGATTCACATTTTTGGTAGATTCATGGGCAAAAGTTAGTAAATGACTGATTAAGGTAGATTATCTAGAGTGAAATTTATGTAATCTTTTCACATAGGATTAATTTTTTAGACTTGATCCATAGAATTAAATGACTAGATGAAAAAAACTTTTAGTATCATACCATGGTTCGAATCCGCTTGCGCTCTTCTTCACTGAGGATGAACTGCAGCTTCATATGCAAGCGCCCACCTCCTTCAAGGGGGAAGATATCATCCCAAGATCCTTTCTCCATTACTAACTTTGTGCTCACACCTAGCAATGCATAAAACAAGGATCATGATCCAGCCCTATAACTCGCAGAGGACTGACTTACCAAAAAGAAACATTTAAATACCTGTTTGTGATAGTTCATTGCCCTCAATGTCACAAAGTGTTACTATGAGGTTGTCGCGAACAGTAGTTAATGGGCTGTAGATAAATTTATTCAAATTAAGCTTCACATAAATGAAGAAATACATAGTGCAACAAACAGGAAAGGAAAAGGTTAAGTAAGTGTGAACTGTTCTCTATACTATTCTTCTTACAAAGAGAACTCCTCATTGTCCCACATTTGATATTCTCTCTTTCCCATGGAAACTGCAGTATGACATGGAATGATCCAACAATATTTAATGAGAAAGCTAGGGATAGAGAAAACAAAAAGGACAAAAATGGTAAAGTCTAAAGAAACATACTCTTTACGGATATTGATGAAGATGGAAGACCAACTAACTCTAGAACTGAAGTAAAACAGAATTCAAAAGTTTGATTAATAGTAAACAAAATGTGCTCTATAATTTGGATTACAGTTGTGTGTGAATAGTTGAGAGGAGATTTCAGTAGTACCTGAAACTTGAATGGTTCCTGGCATTTGACAGTGCTTCTGTGATAGCGCGAGAATGATAGTGCTAAATACTGAGGCACTAAGTGTCCGAATTTTATTTTCAGATGCCAATTTTGATATTTGATAGTTTAATAATGGAAGATATGCAGTTGGGTGGCTGTGGTTGTGTCTTGTTGGGGCTGAAGGGGGACCATTCTTTTGGAGGCCACACGCTTCAAAACGACTCAAACATTGTAGCTTGTCACAGGTTTACACCTTCATTATTGGAACAGAAAAATCAGAGAAGCACTCATACTAGCTGCACTTCCAACATAATTCTAAAATCCCTCTGATGGTTTTCGTAATCATCCCAGAAACCCCTATAGCCTATTTAGCCATTCATAATCGGAAAAGAAAAATAGTTGAGTTGCATATATTCTTAATGAAAACCAGTGATTCTGGAAGGATATACAAATTGACGATAGTGATTATAACAAAGAATTCTACGGAAGGGTGATCATCAGGCAATGAAAAGTTCGTTCAGTCAGCTTGTTGATGACATGATGCATGCTTAGCATATAATAAACTCAATAGAAACAGGAGTAATATTCTATGATGACGAATGCTAGGATAACTCAGGCCTTGAGCTGAATGATTTTTGCTTTGGCTTAAGAAATTCATACAAAACTAGAATACCTGAAACTTCAATGGAAAATTGGACTGTACCACAAGTCAATGGCCTTCACCTCTACTTCAATAGATGGACTCAATAAGAATCCAAGTACATTTATTGTATCCATTTGCAAGTTGCAACACTTACTTTTATGACAAAAAAAAAAAAATTGCGCCCAATATCCAGTGGCGGAGCTATGTACAGGCCAGATGGGCGCAGGCCCCCCCCTGAACTTGTGACAAAACAAAAAACTAGTAGTACTAACTACTAACTACTAAAAGGTCAACAGCAACACCATTTCAACACTGCTGCCCCCTGGATGGATTAAGACAGTACGTTAAAAAAAATAGTCAGGCCCACACTAGCCCCCCACCCCCATGGACGGATATCCTGGCTCCGCCACTGCCAATACCTCGTGAGTAGCATATTTTTATTGAAAAAATGAATAAATAAATAACATAGGGTTACCAATTAGAAGAAATACGAGATGAGAGTATACCAAACATTACATGGGATTTAACATTGGGTGCTCTTTGCACTGCATATAATACTTGCACAAAAATAAGTTGACATCCGCAACAGAATATCTTGAAGGACACATGAAAATTCAATGCAGCACATCATTTACAGAGTCGGTTCAATCCAAATGGGGGACGGAGTGATGCTCATGTTGGATTCTATTGGATAATGTGGTTCAAAACTCCCATCTTCTATGTTGAACACTCCCATGTCATTGTGTCCAGGATGTTTGCTATTTGTAAAATAGATACTATTCGGCTTGCATCCCGGAAAATTTGAAAGTGACACTGACAAGGAAGCGTTGTTACCAATAAACAAAACCCTTCCACCTAAGCTCTTCACCTCAATCCACTTAGACCCATCGGGATTGAGCTTGAAGACTACAAAGTCTAAGGGAGAATCTCCGTGCTCATAATGCTCAACTTTTTTAACAATCTGCAGCAACTCCCCAGACGATTCAACGAGATACTTCTGCCCATTTATTTTGTGACTTGGCGCGACCATTGACACACTGGGGGGATAATTACGAACATCACAAGCGAAAACTTGTCCATCTTCTTTGACAGCGAGAAACTTATCTTTGCAGTTTATAACATCACATATCTCACTACACTGTTTATCTAGATAATTCCATATGCTATTACCCCGCCTAAAGAACACTAATCTAGAATAATCACCATAGATTGCCATAACTATGTAATTCGGGTTTGATATCGGATTTGCAGACAAAACTGCCTTGTGCCAAGAAGCAATTCTAGGAAAAGTAGGGAGTTGGATTTCCTTATGAACAGACGAGAAAAGATTCAAAAGACTAACTTTATAATCACCAATACATCTTGTTACCAACCAGCCATGACTAGAACCAAAGCACACTTTATTGTGAGGCACTCGTACGTGGAAATTGTAGACACGTTTATCAGTAAGGCTGTAGAAACTGCGGGTTTGATCGTCCTTGTTGAGTTGAGTGGGAAGCATAAGCAATGGAACTTGGCGGGGTAGACATCGTCGATTTTCGATATAACTTGTTTGCCACGACTTGCAAACAGCACCAAAGCTAATATAATCATTGATGAAAGTTAGTTTTATTGCAAAAAGACATAGAAGGTGATCTGGAAGAGCTAGCCAACAATTAATCTCACTATCATTTTTCTTCTTTTTCTTGTGATGCAATAACATGCTATTGTCCTCCATGTTTTTTTTTTTTTTTTTTTGAGATAGTTATTTGGAATGAACTAGCTAGGGTTTTGGATATGATGTAGAAAAATTGAAATGAAAAAACAATGTGCATCCAAAATACGTGCGATTGCCTAAATTTGAATTCCCTTGCTTTAAGGAATCAGCTACTCAATACTCATCTACACCGTTAGCCCGGCATTCACCGACGAAACTTTAAACAGCTAAAAGACGAAAAGATAAACATATCAAAACAAAACTTTGATTCTCAAAGTTTTGAACAAATAAACCAAATACTGCCAAAAAGCAAATTAAAATCATTCACGGATGGTCATCCTATGATGCTATAAATATGAAGGGTCGCTTCATTATGAGGTCTTCAAAGATATTAATGCTTTTAGCTACGTTTAGTTTTTCTTCATCTTTACCTTCCTGCCATTTTATTTCAAGCGACTTAATACTGATAAGTTATTTTACCCTTAATAACGGTCATTTCTTTTCTTGTTAATTTCACTCGCGATTTATTTACTTAATGTATACTGAAGAGTTTTATTATTCCTACTGATGATGAGCTAATCCCCCGGGGGAGGGTTATCTTTACTTCGTATGAAAATCCGGATTGATTCGTTAATATTCTAGAATCACTACTTAGGAATTAGGCATAGAATTAACATCCGGTCCCAAAATGACCGAGATCGCATAAAGTTGGAGTCTTGATGCTCCAAACAACTGCATCGTCTCGCGACTCTGCGGTGTCGATAGGCCACTCTCCCAAATTCGATGTGAACTTGTGCGAGGAAATCAAATAATATACCGAGATGAGGTATTATCGAAACTCCTTATGCTAGTGAAATCGACCTAGAGATGTGGGCATGCACTAGGGATCAATACTCGACGTCGTCTCCAAAACGAGACGCGAATTAGAGATGTAGTGATTTAGTAATAAAACCGTTGAAAAATGATTCTTGCATGAGCATGATTAACTCTCTCCCTGTTTCTACTTTTGTTTACCTATATATAATCACCGTGAGTAATTTATTTTATTTGCATTACCGTTATTTTAATTAAAAAACCAACTAAAAAGAAACCTAAAAATCCTACTCACTTAAAGTGTAACTCCAGTTGTGAACCTATCCGAGCCCTAAGGTTTGGACGATCCCTTACTCGACCTATCCTACCAATCCCACGTGAGTAAGGTAACTTGACTAAAACGTACGACTATACGGACGTTGGACTTTGGACTTTGGACTTGGACTGTGGACCTCGGACTTTGGACTGTGGACCTCGGACTTAAGGAAATAAGTAACTGAAAACCAATAAACGTGTGTAAATATGTGTGTTTATCAAATGGCGCCGCTGCATGCCGAAGGACTCTGGACTTAACGTAATAACTGGAATGCATCCATAAAAACCCCTCCCTTACCTCCTCATCTTTTTTAATTTTCATTTCAATATACAATACTAACTCTCTACCGTAATTTTTCTACTAACAAATATCCGTGAGCCAAGTTTTGTTTATTTTCATTAACGATCTAAGTACTCCGTTGAAATTTGAAGTACTAAATAGACAAAAGAGTCTCGGACGACGACCTAATTAGTAAACACGCTGAAAACTAACTCGGAGTATCAACACTCCGGTTTTCAGTCTGAGCCACTTTCCTTTTCAAGTACTTTTTTTGGGCTCTTTGGTCCTCTTTTTTAGTAAGCATAAGCTTGGGAGTAGTCGACCGCTATATTTATAGGAATCGCGGGGCCGCCCGGTTTTCAAACTCTTAAACTCCTCAAACTTTGTCGAGGATATTATTTGCTATAACCTCGCTTTTACCTCGTATATTTGTATGTTGGCATGAGAACTATGTGCATGTAAAGGTGGTTCGTCATCACATATTCACGTAACACAATTAATATGATTCAATATATTTTGATATATCGTGGCGTCAAACCACCTACTTAGAATATTTTTGTATGTGTATGTTACATCAATTCACGTACGCGGTATTCAATTGCATGAGTTCGTTCTTGACATCCCCTAGCTCACATATAACTTACATATAGTTGCACGTATAGGTAATATAGATTTGCATGGGTAGAATGTCTGCGTAAATTAGTATATGATTTGTTAGTTCTATTTTGGCATCTATCATTTTTAATTGCATATTTCGTAATCACGTCTCCATAATACACTAATTACGTAAAAAAAAAAAAAATAATAATAAAAAAAAATTTATTTAAAAAAATTTAAAAAAATTAAAAATTAAAAAAAATCATAATAATTAAAAATTTCATCTAAATCATCTTAATAACACCCCGCATAATACACCATCATAAATCATCATCCTATTCCATCGCCCTAGGAAACTTGAAAAAAATGAGGTTGCCTAATTAAGGAACGTGCTAGCACGTAACAACCTCCCTCAATTCTCTCCGGGTAACTTTGGGCTGTCGGAATATTCACACGCTATCCTAGCTTCCCCTCGCCGAAGTTAGCAACAACTTTCGGGAAGACGTGCTTCAACTCCTCCTTCCTAACTTCTAAAAACTCCGTCATTATTCGTTCCTTATGAGCACTAAATTAAAATTCATATTTGTATGAGACTACGGTCCGTAAACATAAGGAATTAGAACTTACATATCATCGTCGAAAATACAAGAAACAATCGCTTATGTTATCTCCTAGGCATAGTTCCTCCTCCGTAAATCAACCTCGTCAAACATCTCCGCTTTCCATTATCTCCTTTAATTATGGTCAAGAAAATCTCACAAATCGAAAACCCCTTCGGTTTCTATCTTGCCTTTACGGAAGGACACGCTTCTGCATTAAACTTCGATCGCGATTGTAGGTGATTTTCAGATTCCGCCAAACATTTTCGGTTTGTTACCTGCTTACCATGGTTTAGACCATGAAAACCGTATTAATCATCTTCGCCGGATGCAACAAGTAGTCACCACTTTCCGCCATCCGACCGCTTACCAACGATCAAGTCTTGCTTAGGTTGTTTCCCTTCACCTTAGCCGATAAAGCTTCGGTTTGGCTCGCCGGACAAGCCGCAATCCATTGACACATGGGCCAAACTTGTTCAAGCATTCATGATAAAGTTCTATACTTTCGAAGAAAACTACGTAAATGCTTCAAAAGATTCAATTCTTTCGCCAAAGACCCCTGTGAATCCTTTTTCGAAGCGTGGAGCAGATTTATTGATCTACTTCTCGAATGTCCCCATCATCAACTCGACACCATTGTAGATAGTCCGTTCATTCTTTAATGGTCTCTCCGACCATCAAAAGGAAACATTAGATATCATGAACGGCGGTTGTTTCATGGACAAGGGCGCCATCGAAGATACACTTTTCTTGAGAAACAGCCTCACGGCACCCATTGGGGAAACACCGATTCTTCTAGGTCTTCTAAAGACACTCCTACCAAAGTTACGCCTATGTTCGAGGTCAAACCCGATCCGAATTAAAAACTCTAATCGAAGTCCCTAAACAAAAGGTTGATGCTCTTTCGGTACAAGTAAATGAACAAAACCCAAACAGGTCATGGCCGCCAACGCTTCCCCATGCCCTCTTTGTTTAAGTCCCGAAAGCACCGATTCTTATTGTCCTTTGGTATACGAGTGTCCTCCCCAACCTTCTGAAGAGGTTTGTGCTTTCAACATCCCTAACGCACCTTGGCGACAACATCCGAATTTAGCTTGGGCACCCCGTGTCCAACAACAAGCTACTTCAGGTGGCAACAACGTTCCTCGTAGATTTACCACCCGCGAACTACAATTCCTATCGTCAAGGAAATCCTCCACAATTTCAGCAAGGGCAAAGTAATTTTCCCAACAACGCAAATATGGGATACCAAAACAACCGCAACCTTGTTCCCGCTAACCAAGGATATGGCTACCAAAATCAACCCGGAATAATAACCGAACTAGTTCCTCACGCCGCTTTGCTTAGCATATAATCCATACCGATAAAACGGGCCGAAACTTTCCCTGACGACATACATGAATCAATAGAATCAAATCCTAGCTTCTATCCAATGGTCTCTTCACCAAGTAGCTCGGGATAAGAGTCAAAAGTGCGTGTTCCCCGCCAAGCGCCCCAAACCCTAGTTTCACAAACACCGCCTTTGAACTCAACAATGCACCAGACCTAGTAATCCAAGCCGTGGTGAGGTAAATGCCATTACCACTCTTCGCTCGGGCCGAACCATCGACAATAATGTATCGATGCCGACGAGGAATCGACGGAAGTCACGACCGACATCCTTCCAACTCCTACCTCGCAACCTATAACGGACGGTTGTACCATCAAAATCTACACCTACGCCCCTAGGAAAAGATACCACCGATCCTTATATCTGATTCCGGTCAAAAGCTCCGCTCCCCGCCCCCGCTTGGTAAAGAACAAACATGACGAACATTTTGATGAGATCCGTGAAACCTTCAAAAATTTGACCATAAACTTACCTTTCCTAGATGCTTAAAGCATTTGCCCAAGCATGCCAAGTTTTTGAGGACATGTGCACCACCAAACGACGCATTTTAATGTACCTCAACAAGCCGCCTCATCAAAACAGGTTTCCCTCGATTACCACTACTAATGGTGTGGTAAAGTACAAGGACCTGTGTCGATTAACCGTATTACCATGCACGCTAGGGCGACAAGTATACCGCCATCGCACTTTTAGACCTAAAGTGCCGTTAACCTACTTCCTACTACTTATTTAAACAGCTTAGGTCTTCATGAATTGAAACCTACCAATATGACTCTCAACTCGCTGGATCGCTTCCATCAAGTACCCAAAAGGCATAGTAGAGAACGTTATAGTAAAGGTCCAAGATTTTTACTATCCAGTTGATTTTGTCATTCTAGATAATCGAAGTAGCCCTCGTGACTCCATCCCTATCATCTTGGGACGCCCTTTCCTTTGCAACCGCCAACGCCTTCTCATAAATTGTCGACGGTTCAATGACATTGTCTTTCGAACCTTTTCATCATAACTCAACGGTTCAAATTAATGAAACAGTTTCCCGATCCTATAATGGAGGGCGAGATTAGCTTGGTTGATAGTCTGGAACATGATTATTTCGCAAACTCTTTTCCCCCAGATGAGATACACCAATTTCTTTCTTTTGATAATCCGGAGTTTGACGATGACTCGTACATAAGGGATGTCCATGCATTATTAGAGTCAGTACCACTATTTGACCCTAATGCTTCGGTGCAAACTAATTCAGAAGAACCGGATTCACTCTTTTCCATTGAAGAGATGATCCCTCACGAATCCTTGATCCCCAATCCTCCAACTCCGGATTTAAAACCTTTACCCCCTGATTTGAAGTACGTGCATCTCGATCCCGATGGTAGTCACCCTATAATAATTTCTGCTCACTTGACTACAGACGAAGAGGCACGTTTGATTCATGTCATTCGTGGAACACCGCCCGCCATCGGATGGTCCTTAGATGATATCAAGGAATAGACCTTCCTAGCATATGCACGATCGTGATACATCTTGATGACGCACAAAGACATCACGAGAACCACAACGCCTTTAATCCCGCCATGAAGGAAGTAGTGAGAGAGGAAGTTCTACGCTTACTTGATGCGGTATCATATACCCTATCTCGATATAGTGATCGGGTTAGTCCCCGGCCCACGTTGTTCCCAAAAGTCCGCATTCAAGTTGTGCAAAATGAAAGTGGTGAGTGCATCTCCACTCGCGTTCCTTTGAAATGGAGAATTTGCATTAACTATCGCGAAACTTAATGCCGTAACCCGTAAAGATCACCTCCCTCCCCATTCATTGACCGGATGCTAGAACGCTTAGCCGGGTCATGCCTACTACTGTTTTCTTTGATGGCTATTCCGGATACTTCCAAATTGTCATCGATCCCAACCAAGAAAAAGACAACTTTCACGCGTCCCTTTGGAACCTTTGCATACGCATCGAATGCCTTTTGGTCTTTGTAATGCCCCGTGCACTTTCCAACGCCGCATGCTTCACATTTTTAGTGATATGGTGGAACGTTATATGGAAGTCTTCATGGACGACTTTTCCATTTACGGAAATTCCTTTGACGAATCGCTTATCCAACCTTTCTAAAGTATTAACGCTGTTGCGAAGAAAAAATCTGGTACTCAATTGGGAGAAGTGTCATTTCATGGTTACCAAAGGACTTGTTCTAGGTCATATTGTTTCAAAAGACGGATAGAGGTTGATAAAGCTAAAATTGTTAAAATTTCTTCGCTACCCTTTCCACGCACAGCTTCGATATCCGTGCCTTTTAGGCCACTACCGGGGTTTTACAGAGATTCATTCAGATTTCTAAAGTTGCTCGACCCTTAACCAATCTCCTACTTAAGGATGCAGATTCGACTTCAATTTCAATTGCAAACAAGCTTTTGATACTCTAAAACCGCCTCGACTACCGCCCCTATCATTCAACCCCCGATTGGTCTCAACCATTCGAATCGATGTGTGATGCTAGCGACTTTGCTATTGGTGCCGTGCTAGGGCCAACGACGTGGACGACAAACCCGTTGTCATTTACTACGCTTAGTAAAACTCTTAACGACGCCAACGTAATTATACCACAACCGAGAAAGAGTTCCTAGTCTGTTGTCTATGCTTTGGATAAGTTTCGCCCTACCTAGTTGGAACATCGACCATAGTATATAATCGACCATGCCGCAATTTCGGTACTTACTTTCATGCCGGGACGAAAACAACGATTGTTCCATTGATCCTTCTCTTACAAGAATTCACCCTAGAAATCAAAGACAAGAAAGGAACCCAAAATGTCGTAGCCGACCATTTATCAAGGCCGGTTGGTGACATCGATAGTGATTCTCGGGCTATCGGTGATTCCTTCCCGCATCGAATACTTGTACTCTATTTTCTCATCCCCATGGTAATGCGGATATCGTTAACTACCTAGTTACCGAGGAAGTCCCTCCTTTTGGTCACGCCCCGATCATAAAAGTTCTTATCCACCAGTAAAATATTATTTCGGATGAACCCTACCTCTTTAAGTATTGTTCCGACCATTCATTCGTTCGCCGCTGCATTCCCGATTGGGAACACACCGACGATATCCTTTTGCCATGAACAATCTTGCAGGGTCATTTCAAAGGAAAGAAAAACTCGGCCAAGGTGTTACAATGTGGTTTTTACCGGCTACCCTTTTCGCGATGCACACCTAACATTGGTGAGCTTGCATTCGTTGTCAACACCTAGGTCGAATTACCAAACGAAATATGATGCCCCTAAATCCTATCTTGATTGTGGAAATTTTTGATGTTTGGGGCATTGATTTTATGGGACTCTTCCCTATTTCTCAAGGTTTTCTATACATTTTAGTCGCCGAGACTATGTGTCCAAATGGATTGAGGCACTCGCATGTCGCCAAATGACCATAAGATCTGCCGTGAGATTTGTAAAAGAAAACATTTTCTCTTGCTTTGGTGTTCCCAAAGCTATCATCGCTGATGGGGGTACACATTTTGTAACAAAATTTTTGGGTTTTAATGAAAAATATGGAGTTACTCACAAGGTTGCTACTCCATACCACCCACAAACGAAAGTGGCCAAGTGGAAGTCTCCAACAGAGAGATAAAGTCTATTCGAGAAAACTGTCAACCCATCAAGAAAGGATCGGTCTCTCGCTTTTATCGGATGCCTTGT
Organism: Coptis chinensis; assembly: GCF_015680905.1. Classification (NCBI taxonomy): domain Eukaryota; kingdom Viridiplantae; phylum Streptophyta; class Magnoliopsida; order Ranunculales; family Ranunculaceae; genus Coptis; species Coptis chinensis. Next base: position 100,389,525 of record NC_141458.1, read on the forward strand.
GGGCATACCGAACAAAGATTTAAGACACCTATAGGGATGTCTCCTTACCGCATTGTTTTTGAAAACCTTGTCATCCGCCAAATAACTTGAGCACCGTGCCTTTTGGGCCATCAAAAGCCTCAATTACAATATCATCGAGGCAGGCGAGAAGCTTTAAAACCGCAATTAAATGAGCTAGAGGAGATTCGAGTGATGCTTATGATCTCTCAAATCCTACAAAGCTAATATGAAAAGAGTGCACGACAAGCACATTTTTGGCGTAAGGATTTCAAAATTGGCCAAAAAGTTTTAATTGCATAACTCGTGATTACACATCTTTCCCCGTAAATTGAAAACACGATGGTCCGGTCCTTTCATTGTGTCACCGTGAAACATTATGGGGCAATCTCTTTGCTTAATCCAAAAGATAACAGTTGAATTTCAAGTCAATGGGCAACGCCTAAAAACATTACCACAATTACGCCACCGGATGTTGAATGTACTCTTCTTCGTAATCCAAGATACACCGACTAGATGTTTCATCCGGGCGCATCGATCCCTCGTTTCTATAGAGGGTACGCCATTTTGGTAGCCGGGCCATCTTCTATCTTATGATCTCCAAAGTTCTTTGAGGTGTGTGGTTGCAAGCTCTAACCTTAGTCCACGAAAAACTCTTTTACGTAACCGAGTATAAATGTCTTCGCACCACGAAAGCAAACGGCGCTTTTCGGGTAAACGATGGGTACCTAAAATTTCACCTCCTTCCTTCTCTTCCCTTTTCTACTCTCTACCTCGTGAACTTCAGCTAATCATTTGGTGTAAGTCTCATTCATCACGAATAGGAAATGGTCGTAGTTCTTTTGCTCGTAAACGACGCGGCGCTGGGGATGGGCTGGTGTATATGCATTGCCAAAACCCTTCCTCGCTTAGGCCCGACTTCCTATCCGATACTAGCCAGTTTAAGGTATACTTTTGTCTAACACCACCGCACAGATAATCTTCGCCGCCGCCGCCGCTTTCTCCCACAGATGGGATTCGCCTTTGAGAATCGACATTAAAAGACTTCGATTCGCCTTGAGGATCCGACGCTAAAAGACTCACCTTGTAAATATGTTTATTTTGTTACCTTTTCCCTTTGCATTAAGTTTTGCACAAGGGATTCGTGGTAAAACCTCAGATGTTGCATACTTGGAACACAAACGGGCAATGGATTCCACCGCACCAACCCTATAATTGGTTACTTTGAGTCCCTTTGGGGCGGTTTGAGGATAGCCGTGATGTAAAAGGGCAATTTTATTAGACCAGAAAGCGCCAAGACGGGGGATGGTACCGGCCCCGCCTAACCCCATAATACATAGAGGTGAAGCCACGCCGGGCTTGGATTGGGTTCGCCCCGTTTCGACATGATAGTTGTCTATGATTTAAGATGGTGACTCCCTTGGACATCCAGTGTTTTTCACGTATATCTCCCTTGTATGTAAATAAAACCGTTAAAAAAAAAAAAAAAAAAAAAGGGGCACTCCTTGTCACATGCCCCATTCTTCTCATCCACACTTCATCCACTCTTGCGCATATCTTAGAAGATACACGTGGTCTAACTACCCTGTGACACCTCGAAACGTATCTTTTACATTTTCGGATGGGTGGCTATTTATACCAAGGATAGACACCTCAAAATATTTAACTTCATTTTTTTTTTTTCCAAAATAATTTTTCACCACTCCATCTTTAATGGCCCTCACTCGAAGTTTCGTGCCTGAGCAAAATTTTATGAATTTTTTTCAAAATGGTCTTTTTCATCCTTTTTTTGACACTGAAATATTACGTCGAGGATGGTACCCTCTGTTACACCATAAGCAAATATTTTATTCCAGAGAATTGGTCTTGTTATTCTATAAAAGCGGTTATTTCCAAAACGGACAATTCTTTGTCCGTACTAACGGATGCGAGCATGAATTGACTATGGAAATCATCTCTGAGGTACTTCAAATTCCTATTACAAACCAAGGAGTTCACCTTCAGGATTCACCTTTCGATAATATCCGGCATCTGATGTTTGCAACTATCCTTCACGGCGAATACAACCGGAAAAACCGTATTGTTTATCAGGAGATCTTTACAAAAGAACCAATTATCTGTGATCCAATGGGTAGCTCATAATGTCCTAGGCACATCTAAGACTTCCGAAATAACCAAACCACTCCTCCATTTACTCTGGGTGTTGCAGACTAACTGCAATGATTTTTGCATTATAAAATTTCTCTGGAATGCGATCGCGACGCGCCGGAAAAGGCGCCCCTTTTACCAACCATTGTGACACTTATCATGATACATTGGGGTTTTCTAGTACTTCTCCTCATACACCTCTTCAACAAATTAACATTCTTACCATTCACTCAGTATGTAGGAACGGATTCTGGAACCCCGACGTTGCAAAAGAACCATGTCGGTGCAGGAACCAACGAAGATTGTTCCACCGACAACATCTTTACTGAAAATGCCTTATGCAACGTATTTAATCCCATGGAAGGGCTTCACTTAATTCAACAAGGACTGATGACATTATTCAAACGTCAGAACATTATTATCACCAACCTTCTTGAATTTCGGACTCAAGGACAATAAACGAAGAGGAACAAGCACAATTCTTGCACACCACAACCAATTCTTGGCAAATCACACTCTCATAATGGAGAACCACGCGAGATTTTACCGCATTTAAAGCAAAATGTTGCAACAGGCTGTTACACGGATTGACGGCATAGAGAATCTTATAAACGGATTCCTCCCACATAAGGATCCTCGCCGTTACTTGGGCCAATAAAACAATTTAAATTTTGCAATTTTATATTATTTATCATTTTCTTTTTAGTTTTTAATTTTCATATGGTGATTTGTTTTTACTTAATTATTCTCATCATGCTCTACTATTTGTTTATCCTTGTCTAAACAGTCACATTTTTTCACGAGATGGAAGCTCCAAAGATGATTCCGAACAATCTTTCCATTCCTTACTAAATTCTCCCAAGATATGGACATCTTTTCGCAGACTACATCACTCAAGTTGGATGGAACTCTCTCATTCTACACCCGAGCGCATATACTCCCCCCAGTTTGGCAGCTTACTTTTATAATAACATGGAAGATCTACCACCGTCCAGGGTTTCCCGTTGAATGGGTTTACACTCACGTATTGGTAACACCCGACACGCCTTTTATGAGCCAACAAAGGCTATGGCTCGACCTTCCTCCTCTTCACCCGGATCTCCCCATCCAATACATGATAGAGAATGACCTTAATGACTACTCTAGGGAAGATTTTGCTGCCCGCTATGGCGATGGCCTTGCCCACGCCAAAGAACGTGCGAAGCCGGGCCGATGGGCCGAATTCACTATTCCACTAGCCAAGATGACCATGAATGTGGGAACCGCCATGCTATTTATTCTTCAACATCATGGGAGATTGACATTTTTCCACGCATCAAAGGAAGCGTGTAAGACATTCCATGCATTGGCCCAAAGAACGCACCACCTTCGACATTCTGAACTAGTAATTGAGAATCTTAAGAAGGCTCGGTCTTTTCGGCAAGATTACATCACCCTGCCAGTTACATCATGCAGGATAGTGAGGACATATTTCCACGAGTTTGCAGCCACCTTTCAAGACGGGTAAAGGTCGACTCTGTGTCCAACAAACAAGATAATTCGCTCCTTTGCGATTTCGACATGGACACGCCCGCAAGGTATCTTAAAGAAAGTTCGCTCTTTCCCTAATGATGATAAAATGATAGCTCATCTAGACAATGCAAAGAAAAGGAAGTGGAGTGAAGTCCGGAAAGCTATGATAGATTGGTGGGATCTTGAAGGAATGGCATTTCTACGAGGGGACGAGGCAAGGAAGGACTATCCCCCAGCCTCAAGGTCAGGGCAATGTGAGTTGATGCATGTACATATTTGTTTTATGTTTTGATCGCGAAATAAATAAGTGACCTAACAATTATGCTCCTCTAACAATTATGCTTCTACTTTTATGATGTATAATATATAGTGTGTTACAATAAATTTCTCGTGGAAGATGTCACTTTATTTTTTTTGCTCAAAGCCTCTCCGTATACTCTTTCTTCCTCTTAACACTTTGAGGACACAAAGGTCCGACTGTTTGGGGGTGGTGAGAACCTTTTGCAAAAATTAGGCATGCATAGTTGTACATAGTTACTTAATGTCTAAATAAACGTGTTTAGTGACAAATTCTCGTTTCTCTTTATATATGATGAAAAATATTTAGAAATCTCACCCTAGTATCAAAATTAGGACTTGTTCTTAGAAACTTAATTTAATAATGTATGCAATAGTTTTACATCTTTTCATGAGCATTCACGACTACTATCATTAAATGTACACAAAGATAAGTTTCGGGACCCACGGTTAGACAACTTAGTTTCCATATCCCGTAAGAATCTAACCAAAAGCCTCAAAATGTATGATATATGAGTAATGACACAGAGGAGTAGTTCTTCCGAATAGAGAAGTTCACACGTCTACTTACTTGATCACTACCCAAATCCTAGGCGAGAATTTAGGCATTCTTTGGATCGATATAGCCAAAAATTCGTACCTGTAAATTTTTTTTTACCGCTAGTTGCCCACTGAACCTTTCATTAATCCTTTCTACTTCACCAATAAAAATCATTACCCATCTAGTAACCACAAATAAATAAGCCTACCTAGATGATGAGTATGAGAAATAGGATGAAGTGCAGAAAAATGAAGAGAAAAACCTATGCACAAATCAAAATCAGTTACTTGTTTCAGAAAAAAAAAAAAAAAAAAAAAAAAATAGAAATAGGTTTCCAAAAATCAAAAGAAATATCAAGGTTAGAATTTCCCCCAAAGATCAAATCAAAAGGGAATACAAAAGCTTGAAAAATCCAAGTATGGAAACCATGTTGGAAGCAGGAAAAAAAAAAGATTTCTCTAGTATAAATATCTCGAAGACCTTATTCTCTCATAATTATCATTTTTTTTGAACTTTCCATTCCATTTTCTTCTACACTACCACCTAAGCCCCATAACACCTAATAAAGGCCTCTAGCTCAATTAGGAATAGGATAGTGTGATAATAAGTAGTAGTTGTGACTTCTCGACCTCGGCCTCCGACCGCCATCATTGAGTATGTGAGGAAACGCGTGTGCCACACCGCATTACACCGGAGATAGCAAAGCTTGAGTGGAAAAATAAGAGAGAAATTGTGTTTCGACACATACACCGTGAGAACCTAATTAAGGACGCTATCCAAAGGATCCGTAAACGGCCCCGCCAGTACATTTCATTATTAGATCACTTTGATGCATGCTCATATGCGTAGATGTTTCGATTATTGTATGTATATTAACTTGAATTTCGAAAGAATAAAATCCTTGTTTCCCTTGCTAGTGAGATGTCTAGATATCCGAGATTAATTAAGGAAACAAGCATTTGTTAATGAAGTCGTTGAAGTATAAAATGAAGTTTGTGAGTATCTTCTCTCGAAAAACTCTCACGAGGTTATAACTCGTCCACCACTAGGGAATTCCTAGTGGTTCAAGGCCTTGTTGCATACGGTCAATGCAACCGCTCTCTGCGAAATGAGATTTAGCTTTAGACAACACATTTTTTGATCACTTATCGCTTTAATGTCTCTTCTTTGCTCGAGGACAAGCAAAGTGTTTGTTTTGGGGGTGGTGTGATAAGCACCCAAAAACTGTAATATTAAACCCCGAGGGACATATCATTTTGGTCGATTATGTGTTTAATAATCATGTACTAATTATATTTTCGTGATTTTTGCGGTTTTCGCGCAATTAAAATGAAGATAGTGATAAAACATACATCAAAGTACGGGAATACGGGAACATTTGAGTTTCCCACTCGACCCGATGAAGCCGGGTTTTCAAAAGAGAATAGAACCGGTCGGCGAATCGGGCCCACATATGAAGAAGAAAAAATTTCCGATGCTCAAATCGGATAAATCTAGGTGCCGACGCGTTGGCTAGTGAAGCCGCCAAGTACAAGAATACGGAATATTGGGAATTCACACTCAATCCCCATGAAGCCCAACAAAGCCCGACTAGAGCCGGTTCCCAAAAGAACGTAACCGGTCGCGAACGGGCCCACATATAAAGAAGCGGGAAACTTCCGATGCTCAAATCGGATAAATCTAGGTGCCGACGCGTTGGCTAGTGAAGGCGCCAAGTACAAGAATATGGGAATATTGAATTCCCGCTCAATCCCCGTGAAAGCCCAACAAAGCCCCGACTAGAGCCGGTTTCCAAAAGAACGAGAACCCGGTACAAGACGGGCCCACATACAAGAGGCGTGAAACTTCCGAACTCAAATCGGATAAATCTAGGTGCCGACGTTGGCTAGTGAAGCTGCCATAGCGAATTCGGCGAATTTAACTCGCTAGCAAGGACAAAAGTAGTAAAACGCCAATTTAAAGCCACCATCGGACACACCTGTAAGTGGACACACTCTGCCCGTCCCGTAAGGCATGATGAGTCGAAAGATAGGCAGGTGGCAAATGATGGTTTCAAATTGATACCACCTGGCAAGAAAGAAGATCGCACTACCAATTCAAACCGTGTGGTTTGAATTGAAATTAGCTAACGAATCTAAACTTTAAACGGCTAAAAGGCGAAAAAGATAAACATATCAAAACAAAACTTTGATTCTCAAAGTTTTGAACAAATAAACCAGCTACCGGGCCAAAAGCAAATTAAAATCATTCACGGATGGTCATCCTATGATGCCTATAAATATGAAGGGGTCGCTTCATTATGAGGTCTTCAAAGATATTAATGCTTTAGCTACGTTTAGTTTTTCTTCAAGATTTACCTTACGCCATTTTTATTTCAAAGAAGCTTAATACAAGAAGTTATTTTACCCTTAATAACAGGTCATTTCTTTTCTTGTTAATTTCTCATCCGCATTTATTTACTTAATGTATACAAAGAAGTTTTATTATTCCTACTAGGATGATGAGCTAATCCCCTCGGGGGTATTATCTTATGCTTCAGATGAAAATCGGATTGACTTCGTTAATATTCTAGAATCACTACTTAGGAATTAGGCATAGAATTAACATCCGGTCCCAAAATGATCGATACAAAAGTTAGATCGATGCTCGAAACGCTCCAATCGCTAAAACGACTCTGCAGTGTCGGGCGTGTCGACTCTCCAATTCGTCCAGCTGATGTGAACTTGTGCCAGGAGCTGAAATAATATACCAGAGATGAGGTATTATCGAAACTCCTTATGCTAGTGAAATGCGACCTAGAGATGTGGGCATGCACTAGGGATCAATACTCGACGTCGTCTCCGAAACGAGACGAAATTAGAGATGTAGTGATTTGGTAATAAAACTGTTGAAAAATGATTCTTGCATGAGCATGATTAACTCTCTCCCTGTTTCTCTACTTTTGTTTACCTATATATAATCACCGTAGTAATTTATTTTATTTGCATTACCGTTATTTTAATTAAAAACCAACTAAAAAGAAACCTAAAAATCCTACTCACTTAAAGTGTAACTCCAGTTGTGAACCTATCCGAGCCCTAAGGTTTGGACGATCCCTTACTCGACCTATCCTACCAATCCCACGTGAGTAAGGTAACTTGACTAAAACGCATTTAATTATATCACGGACGTTGGACTTTGGACTTTGGACTTGGACTGTGGACCTCGAACTTTGGACTGTGGACCTCGGACTTAAGGAAATAAGTAACTGAAAACCAATAAACGTGTGTAAATATGTGTGTTTATCAGCCCCTTTTAGAGCGAGAGCAGTCCAAACTGATTGCTCTATGATCTGACGTATACTTTGGGAGGGCAATCTCTTTTGCGTGTGGGAAATGGTCATCCTAATCTAAAGAAGTTAAAAATCTATCAATATGACTAAGGCTTCTACAATCTGACCATGTATAAAGTGCTCCGTTCAAAGGGTAGTCCAAAAGGCCATTTTTGGAAACGAACTCATCAAACAACTGCATTAGTTTAGAGATTCTACAACTTCCAGCCCTTTCATGCCCGAAACACCATGGTAGTAGTGACCACGACCTTACGTCCTCCAGTTCCTCAAGAAAATGAATTCTCGAAACATCATCATTGGGACTGTAAACACTTGTTAAAAGCCAAGAGAAACTATCCACTTTCAAAGTGCATTCCAGTGACAGGGTGTAAGCTCCACATAGTGAGTTAGTTACCTCTATAACCTCTATAACCTCTGAATCCCATGCTATCACGATCCCCCCGGAGAATCCGATTGCTGGTAGGCAAGTGAAATTCCAAATCTTGGAGCAACAAATTCTGTTCCCCCCTATTTTTGTCTCCTGTAAAAGAATAATTGAAGGCTTGTGCTCATTCATTATCAACCGTATATTATTGCATGTTTCTAGATTACCAAGACCCCTTACATTCCAAGAAACCAGTTTAATCGACATTAACATCGTCAACCTCCCTTAGTTCGACCCCCTGATGACCTCTGACCTCTGCCCCTGCATGTGTTTCTGCTTCCCTGTTTCCTTTCGACAGATCCCCAAACAATTTTTCCAAACCCATGCTCCCTAATTGAGAAGACAAACCCAAATTCCTAGCAATCGGTACCAGCATATACTTTATCTAATCATTAAGGTCTTCAATTGTTTGGCACCTGTATAGTCTGCTTGCCATTGCTCCAACATTAATCGGCAACTTACCATGACTATAATTTCCACTCATGTTGTAAATACCACCCCCAATTTTGTTGCTCTCTGTCTCGGCTACTCCTTGATGTTGCACAGAGTCTCTACTTTCAGGTCCTTCACAGACTGGTGTTGAGCACGAAAAGAAAGCATTACCATACGTTGGTGTTGAGGGGGCAGAACCTGACATTGAACCCCTCGTTTGGTCGTCATTTTCATGTTGGCTACAGTAGCCATTTGAGGTGCGGGGGAATTTCAATTCTTCACAACTGGATGGGCCTGGCAGTATATGGTTCTCTTTGTTCCTTCCCCTCCTCTTGGGCCTGGTAATACTTCTCCGTCTCATAACCCTAGTGGACCAAGGGAAATGTTCCACTTCAACATCTCTACAAGAATTTCTACCCCTTGTATTCTTATTATGAGCTCTCCTCCTTTGCGTGTGGGCTGGATTCTGTTGGGTAGGTCTCTCCTCTTGAAACCCAATAGGATCCATTTCAGTTTCACACAGCTCTTCCACTATGGCAGGTGTTGATTCCTCATTCCCTCATACCAAAGTGTGTATACTAGGTACCTCCACTAAGTAAGCCTCATTGGGTACCACTAGAGTACTCCTTTCTTGTGGTCCATCAATGCTCTCAGCCCTTTCTATGTCCATTTCAAAATTTGAATCTAAAGGTCTACCTTCTAGTTCAATGTTCAAAGAGAGAGAAGAACAACTTCTCCATAAACTACACCAATCATAGAGTCTTGAGGGATAAATTAAACGATCTTCAATTGCTCTGGTTATTTGGTAAGTAACTATATATTATAGCCTTTTTGTTATTCATTAATGTTTATGAAGTTCTAATTGTATGTATATGAATAATATATAAGCCTTCACTTGTGTAAATATACAAAGACTTGGAAGCAGACTTCGTCGTGGGACTCGGTGAAAAACTAAAAAATTCAAGGTAAAAAGCTTGTCCCTTGGTAGAATTTTTTTTAATAATTACTTTTTGTCTTTCCGTTTAGTATCATTTGTATCAGCTTAACTCAAGAATTAACATCGATGATTGATCTAAGTCTTGAGTTTCATTGCATGCAGCCCTGCATAGGTTCTTAGGACTTACATACAGTTTAATATATAGATCACAAGATTCTAAAACAGAAACCCATACAGTAAAAGTGTATAACTCATAGTACCAAATGCTGCTAAGAATTGTGAAAAAAATACTTCTAACTAATTGAAAGAATTATGCAGATCCTAGTACTTTATGGGAATCCCACAAATGAATTACGATCTAGGATCTCGGGCCTTGTTAGCAACAACAGGGTGAACTAGTATTCCCCCAAATACACACAAAAAAATACCGCATGGCCAGAGCAATTGAACTTGAGACCAAATCAAATCTATGCGGCCCTTATTTTAAACCATCCGCCGCCAAGATATACAAATTAGGTACAACCGTTCATTGTTACTATAATTTAGGCTTTTATGTAGATCAGTGTACTATAAATTTAACAATCAGATCACCAAAGAAATTATACAACTTAAATAGTAGGATCCCATCTCTGCATTTTAAGCCGGAGAGAAAGGCTTTGTTCCTTCATATATGGTATTTCACCATTTCATTTGATTTGTTTTTCTTTATCATTGATAATTAATCAACTAAGTATCACACTTTCTTCCAAATCTGCTAGCTACAATTTTTCACGAGTTTCTTTATTGGACAAAAGTTGCCTATAACTAAGTACATAGTATCATATGGCAGGGATGGATCCCCGAATCTGAGTTTGGGGGAGCGATGCTTGGAGGCCACGAGGGGCAGTTGTTAACTTTGGAAAACTATAATGGCGGGGGTTAGCATTTTAATGGATAAGTACTATATAATGAGTTTTTTCTCAAATCTTTGGGGAGGCAACCGCACCCTTAGAACCGTGACTGATGATGAGATAATGGACAATGTTGATTTGGAAACAGTAAAAAGGTTGATTGAGGAATTTGAAATAGGAAAACTTAAGAAATATTCATTAGAGCAGTTACAGACCTTCACCTCAAATCTTTCTCATAGTTTGGGTTATGGTGCATTTGGAACAGTCTACAAAGGGATATTACACAATGGCGTTCAAGTGGCTGTTAAGGGTTTGGCACGTGGAATATGGTCTGACAGAATAAAAGATCAATTTATGGCTGAAGTGTTTACATTTGGCAAGACTCATCACAAAAACGTGGTCAAGCTCTATGGCTTCTGCTTAGCTCCCAACATGAAAGCACTTGTCTATGAACTCATGGAAAATGGATCTCTCCACAAAATTCTTTACGAAAATGAAACTATAACTCGGGAGGCGTTGTGTGATATTGCGATTGGGATAGCAAACGGACTCTCGTATCAGCACAAGGACTGCGATCCCAAAGTTATTCATTATGACATTAAGCCTTCTAACATTCTGCTCGACTCAAACTTCTGTCCTAAGATTGGTGATTTTGGACTGGCTAAGCTTCTTGTACCAGATAAATCACATGTCACCATGTCCGGGTTTAGAGGGACTTGTAGTTATGGTGCTCCAGACCTATTTGCTAAATCCTCATTGGCAACATCTAAATGTGATGTTTATAGTTATGGTATATTGTTGTTTGATATCCTAGGGAGGAGGAAACTTGATGAGTTCCGAAACTCATTTCCAGACCAAGTTTGGGAGAAGTTTTGAAAAGGACAAGTAGAAGAATGTATACTAAGAACTGTGAAAAAAATACTTCCAACTAATTGAAAGAATTATTACTTTATGGGAATCCCACAAATGAATTACGATCTAGGATCTCGAGCCTTGTTAGCAACACCCAGGGTGAACTAGAATCACCCCCTAGATGGGAAATTAGGGTCTCCCCTCCCACCCCACCCACCAAATACACACAAAAAAAAAAAAACGCATGGCCAGAGCAATTGAACTTGAGACCAAATCAAATCTATGCGGCCCTTATTTTAAGACATCCGCTCGCCCGCATATACAGTTGGCGGTACAACCGTTTACTGTTACTATAATTTAGGCTGTGTAGACTGTACTATAAATTTAACACTGTATCACCAAAGAAATTATACAACTTAAATAGTAGGATCCCATCTCTGCATTTTAAGCCGGAGAGAAAGGCTTTGTTCCTTCATATATGGTATTTCACCATTTCATTTGATTTGTTTTTCTTTATCATTGATAATTAATCAACTAAGTATCACACTTTCTTCCAAATCTGCTAGCTACAATTTTTCACGAGTTTCTTTATTGGACAAAAGTTGCCTATAACTAAGTACATAGTATCATATGGCAGGGATGGATCCCCGAATCTGAGTTTGGGGAGCGATGCTTGGAGGCCACGAGGGCGTTGTTAACTTTGGAAAACTATAATGGCGGTTAGCATTTTAATGGATAAGTACTATATAATGAGTTTTTCTCAAATCTTTGGGGAGGCAACCGCACCCTTAGAACCGTGGATTGATGATGAGATAATGGACAATGTTGATTTGGAAACAAATTTGAAAAGGTTGATTGAGGAATTTGAAATAGGAAAACTTAAGAAATATTCATTAGAAAGCGATTCTGCACCTTCACCTCAAATCTTTCTCATAGTTTGGGTTATGGTGCATTTGGAACAAACAAAAAGGATATTACACAATGGCGTTCAAGTGGCTGTTAAGGGTTTGGCACGTGGAATATGGTCTGACAGAATAAAAGATCAATTTATGGCTGAAGTGTTTACATTTGGCAAGACTCATCACAAAAACGTGGTCAAGCTCTATGGCTTCTGCTTAGCTCCCAACATGAAAGCACTTGTCTATGAACTCATGGAAAATGGATCTCTCCACAAAATTCTTTACGAAAATGAAACTATAACTCGGGAGGCGTTGTGTGATATTGCGATTGGGATAGCAAACGGACTCTCGTATCAGCACAAGGACTGCGATCCCAAAGTTATTCATTATGACATTAAGCCTTCTAACATTATGCTCGACTCAAACTTCTGTCCTAAGATTGGTGATTTTGGACTGGCTAAGCTTCTTGTACCAGATAAATCACATGTCACCATGTCCCAAGCTTAGAGGGACTTGTAGTTATGGTGCTCCAGACCTATTTGCTAAATCCTCATTGGCAACATCTAAATGTGATGTTTATAGTTATGGTATATTGTTGTTTGATATCCTAGGGAGGAGGAAACTTGATGAGTTCCGAAACTCATTTCCAGACCAAGTTTGGGAGAAGTTTTGAAAAGGACAAGTAGAAGAATGTATACTAAGAACTGTGAAAAAAATACTTCCAACTAATTGAAAGAATTATTACTTTATGGGAATCCCACAAATGAATTACGATCTAGGATCTCGAGCCTTGTTAGCAACACCTGGGTGAACTAGAATCACCCCTAGATGGGAAATTAGGGTCTCCCCTCCCACCCCACCCACCAAATACACAAAAAAAAAAAAGATGCCGAAAGCAATTGAACTTGAGACCAAATCAAATCTATCGCGCCCTTATTTTAAGACATCCGGCCGCCTCAAGATATACGGGTTTGGCGGTATAACCATTTGTCGTTACCATAATTTAGGGTCATGGTAGACTGTACTATAAATTTAACAATCAGATCACCAAAGAAATTATACAACTTAAATAGTAGGATCCCATCTCTCGCATTTTTTTAAGCCCGGAGAAAGGCTTTCCTTCATATATGGTATTTCACCATTTCATTTAATTTGTTTTTCTTTATCATTGATAATTAATCAACTAAGTATCACACTTTTTTCCAAATCTGCTAGCTACAATTTTTCACGAGTTTCTTTATTGGACAAAAGTTGCCTATAACTAAGTACATAGTATCATATGGCAGGGATGGATCCCCGAATCTGAGTTTGGGGGAGCGATGCTTGGAGGCCGCGGGGGGCAGTTGTTAACTTTGGAAAACTATAATGTGGGGTGGGGGAGGAGGAGATCCTTGATGAAATTTAAACATTTCGTTTAGCATTTTAACGGATAAGTACTATATAATGAGTTTTTTCTCAAATCTTTGGGGAGGCAACCGCACCCTTAGAACCGTGGCTGATGATGAGATAATGGACAATGTTGATTTGGAAACAGTAGAAAGGTTGATTGAGGAATTTGAAATAGGAAAACCTAAGAAATATTCATCAGAGTAGTTAGGAATTTGAAATAGGAAAACCTAAGAAATATTCATCAGAGCAGTTACAGACCTTCACCTCAAATCTTTCTCATAGTTTAGGTTTTGGTGCATTTGGAACAGTCTACAAAGGGATATTACATAATGACGTTCAAGTGGCTGTTAAGGTTTTGGCACGTGGTATATGGTCTGACAGAATAAAAGATTAATTTATGGCTGAAGTGTTTACACTTGGCAAGACTCATCACAAAAACTTGGTCAAGCTCTATGACTTCTGCTTAGCTCCCGACATGAAAGCACTTGTCTATGAACTCATGGACAATGGATCTCTCCACAAAATTCTTTACGAAAATGAAACTATAATTTGGGAGGAGTTATGTGATATTGCGATTGGGATAGCAAATGGACTCTCGTATCCGCACAAGGACTGCGATCCCAAAGTTATTAATTATGACATTAAGCCTTCTAACATTCTGCTCGACTCAAACTTCTGTCCTAAGATTGGTGATTTTGGACTGGCCAAGCTTCTTGCACCAGATAAATCACATGTCACCATGTCCGGGTTTAGAGGGACTTGTAGTTATGGTGCTCCAGAGCTATTTGCGAAATCCTCATTGGCAACATCTAAATGTGATGTTTATAGTTATGGTATATTGTTGTTTGATATCTTAGGGAGGAGGAAACTTGATGAGTTCCGAAACTCATTTCCAGACCAAGTTTGGGAGAAGTTTCAAAAGGACAAGTAGAAGAATGTATGCAAAGTTGTGGCATTGAGGAGAAGAATATAGGAATGGCGAAGAGAATTGTAATGATTGCACTGTGGTGTGTGCAATATATGCCTGGCGATAGACCATTAATGCACGATGTGGTGAGACTTCTTGAGGGTAGAGAAGCAGTTGTGGCGCCTCCCGATCCCTTTAGGTTGTTGAACTCTTCAAATAGCTCTTCATGTTGTGTGGCAGCACCTAACCCTGAGTTTGAAAAGAAGGAAAAGGTTAGGAATGACATTGCAAGAAAATTAAAAGTTCTTGGGCCTTGGGGTAACAGACATAGTACATACGCGCTGGAACTGGGATGATGGTGCTTTCTCAACAATCAAGCAGATACTTTTGCAGGTAACAGACAGAGAGATTGGATCCATCCAGATTGAGTATTGTGGAAAAAATGGAGAGTCCATTGTGTCTAAATGGCACGGAGATTTTGATCATGTTATTGACAAGGTAATATACTTTAAACATTATCACTTTATTGTTTTTTTTTTTTTTTTTTTTTTTTTTTTTTATTTACACTGATGGTCTTTAATTCTTTATGTCAAGGATGATACTTATCTTAGAAAACATAAAATATATTTAGGGGAAGGTTATATAAACTCCATTTTAAGTGATTCCAAAGTTACTCCACCACTAAAAATGATGAATTAGAAGTTGATTTTTGGTGGAGATGTCATGTTCTTCACACAATAAAGATTATCCTCACAAAAAATCAGTTTATTGATGTACAACCTTGTCAAAAATCGTTTAAAATGTTTAAAATGTTATCAAATTATCCAACAGTACATTTTTTTTTTTATTTTCATAACAACTTTTGATAAGGTTAAACATATTTAATTGAGTTGATTTTTTATGGAGGTGTTCTACATGTATATCTTCACAAAAAATTAGCCCTCAATTCATCTTATAAGTCCACCTTTAGAAGTGGGGTAGCCTTGGAGTCACTATAAGGTGGAGTTTATATAACCATCCCCAATATTTTGTCCTCTCAAAATGTAATCACAATCTTTATAAGTTCATCGAAAAAAAATTGTCTTTCCTCAAAAAGTAAAATATCTTTAGAGTGCTTAATTTTGTAGAAATTCTTTAATTAATTAGAAAGCTTAAAAACTTTAAGATGGTCAAAATATAATATGTTGATCACCAAATTTTCCCGTTCAAAAGTACTCTTTTGTACTTCATTCTTAAACTGCCCTTCTGCATAGATTGTCGTGGCATGCATTTAAAATTGTTTGCTTCGATGTATTAACAGATGACGTCAAATTAAGATTAATTTACTTATGAGTTATGAGGATGATTTTTAATATTAATTTGGCGTCATATGTTAATACAAAGTAGAATCAGGATTAAATTGGGATACCCTGACAAAAACTCAACGCGAGGAAGAATTTCTCATGGTAATATTAGATACTATGTTTTTAACAGATATCGACCTTTTCTGTTTAAACTAATATTTGTGGTTTTGGATTGCAGATCGAATTGGATTACCCAGATGAGTTTTTGACGAGAATGACTGGGTTTCATTCTTTTCGTGATGATATTTCAGACCACAACGTGAGATCTCTTTGTTTCTACAGTAATCGGAGAATGTATGGACCTTTTGGTTATGAGGAAGGCACTTACTTTGATTCTGGAACATATGGGAAGATAGTTGGGTTTCATGGTTGTGAGACACATTTATTGGATGCCATAGGTTTGTATGTCGAAAATTAATTTGAAGTCGAACCTTAATTACTTTCAGGCTCTCCTAGTCTCCTGTCCCTGTTCTTGGAATGTAGTTAAAGTCTGTGTCGGCTTTGTTCTTGTCATATTGGGGTTTTCTTCACTGTTGTTCATTGCTTGGATTTTAGAAAATGAAAAAGAAAGCCGGTAAGAAATTCAGCGTTTAACTCATACTTTTGGGTGCGGTTGGGGCTTTATTACATTTTTCCTTGGATGAATGAGTAATGACATTAGAAAATCTGGAAGTCAACTCGGACTCTCTTGAGAGCCATAAACATTTTGAAAGGGAGTGAACGCAGCCCATTGTATATTGTCTAATATCTGTTAGCTTGTATTAGATATTCGCGACCTTTGTTAAATGCTTCTTTAGCCATACCTTTCGGTAATGAAATTAGGTAAATTTACTATCTTTCAAAATTGTATGATAGATCGCCAGATGATGATGGTGATGTTGTATTCTCTCCTCCTACAGACGAAAAGTTACACCGTATCATAGAGGAAGACAGAATAGGAACTATGTACCCCCGTTTTTCTTCTAATACAGGTTGAGGTCAGCCATAACCTCTAGATTATTAAAAAAAAAAAAAAAAAATGACATTAGTACAACTTAATATCAAATAGGGAAATAACTACAACTTAATCCGACTTGAATTACTACATTATCATAATCATAGTTTGGAACATTGTGATTAGCATCTTTAAAAGTTTGATGAATAACGACTGACAGCAAGTTGCCCTCTTCACTGTTTTATTTCATTTTGCCTCGAAATATCACGAGCTTATTTTTCTTATTCCCATCCTTAAACCTCCACTCCCCATTTTTGTGTTCTCAAAGTCTTGCGAATGGACCTGTGAGCACCCTCGAATCAAAACCTTCATCGGTTATCAATCTTGACATATTAGATCCTGCAGGAAACGACCAATTGATTTGAGCCTCTAGACATTTAGTCTTGAAGAGAAATTTCATAGCAACTCGGGCTCTCTCTTCAAACTCTTCAGCAGGACTCTCAATCAAACTTTTAAATATAGCAATTGGGAGTTGAGTGAATAACGCATGCAACATGTCGACAAACAACTGCTTTGTAGAAGTACATAGATCTTCCATCGATGAGTAGCTTTTGCGATTAATGAAGTCCACAATGATGCCAACATGGGACCATATTTCATCAGTAGGCAGTATGTCCTTCAGTTTTGTAATGATGAGTACCGCACGTTCCATATCGGATTGAAGTTGACGAGGATTGCCAATTATGTCTGGAAGGAGACAACTAAAGTTACCACCTCTCCACACAGCTTTTGAGTATGACAACTTATTGTTGTTCTCTAAACTAGTGGGATTTATTGTTTTGTCAATAAAATGAATGATTTCATATGCTTCATCGAATGCATGTACTAGAGATCCAAGATGGTTCTCTGGTATAGAAACTTGCACGATTCTTACAAGTAGTGCCATTGAAAGAGAACTTACTTTTATGCTATAGCGTTCGTCTCTAATTTCCATGTTACGCACTCGCTGAGGAGTTGTCTCTGAAAGGAGTTGCAGTAGATTATTTAGTGACTCGCTATCGCAAACCTCCCTCAATTTGATCATGTCATCCACACTTTTCTGCACTCTATAACTGGTAGCCGCAATTGTACCTTCATGAGGGAGATCATCAAAATATTCCAATCTATCTTGTTTGTGTACACACAGAAAGTAACGCACTAGCACCGATGGGCTGACAATCAACAGCTGAGCTATCAAGACTATTCTCTGGTTTAGAGATATGAAGAACTTCTTTAACCTACGCAGAGTTGATCCCCTCCCCAAGGTTGGGTTCCTTTGTATCACATCATCAGCATCTTGGTGAGATACAAACATTTCTTCGAATTCCATGCGGCTAAACAAGGCTAGACATCTAAAGACTATTGCAGAAGTGCCTACTACGACGGTGAGATTCTGGCTGACCACTATTATTGGCATTGACCACCCATAATCAGAAACCCCGGAACAAAAATGCAGCTGCTTCAAAATGAGAGATCTAAATGTAGCTTGTATTAAGATCACCGAACACACTAGGCATATTGTGCAAACCGCGGCATACATGGGGTGCATCGAGATTTCAAACTGTGGATTAGAGCAATAGGCGTACAAGTAACAACACTTCAATCTTTCAAACATGCTACTGATCCCCTTTAAAAACAGATCTTTATACTGATCAGTGGTAATTCTCTTATGACTCTTAATATACAATGACATTTGCCACAATATCAGGAGCAATAGCAACATGAAAAACAGGATTATGATATGTTCAACTACAAACAGAACGATCACACCAGTGTATATCTGTATACAAATGTTAACACCTAGAGTCACTACAAAAATACTCAATGCTACCAAATTTGTAAGACATTCAGACTCACTGTTAACTCCAAGAGAGGGCATAAGAAATCCCATAGAAATGCATGTCAGAATAGTCCCAGTAAGCTTAGATAATTGATCCTGGTCACTAGGCATTGAAGTTGTTAAATCGACAGGGAGTTTAGCTGCTATCCCAAGCAGACTCAGTGTAACAGAATTGAGTGTGAATAGCTTACCCGGTAGCCATCGCGTCCTAGCAAGAAATCCAGCTACAATATCATAAAGCATCAGTAGCAAACATACCAAAGAAGCTCCAGCTATGTACAGGCCAATAATTGGCACTGGGGAAGAATACTTGGAAGCATCTATGGTTCCATTGACGCAACTATGGTTTGCCATTGTTTCTCTGCTCTCTCTCTCTTAGTCTAATGTTCTTTAGTCAAGGAAATCGGAGCCGGTTGAAATAGTCTACACCAAAAGTCCAAAACAAGATGACTTTTTTCAAGTCAATTGGTCGGTGGACAAGAGTCATGTTACTTTATTCCAATCTGTTTACGTTTACAGCTCATGTTACTTGATGTTAACTGGACATCACTTTCATAATCTCTGTTAAGGCAAATGAGGCGTCCCAAATATCAGTCAACAACTCATAGCCTCATAGGGGCCTCACATTAATAGCCACGTTAGTGGGAGTGGGAGTGGGAGTGGGAGTGACATCAATGTAAAACGGTGAATGCATTTTTGGCTTGCAAAGTCGTCTGTTTGGGATAATCTCAGAAGCTTCAACTTGCAACTCAAAGAGGAGTGGTCCATATATTAAGGTGCAAGCATCCAAGTACGTGGTTTTGCTGATTAAGCTAGCAAGTTCCAAAAGCTGCTGCCGAGAACCCAACCTCTCGTACAAGAAAGAAATGTTCAAAGTGAGAGAAGCTACAACTACTGCTACATAAACCAAACCAATCATAGAAATATAACGATCCTCAGTTGCTCTTGTCATTTGCCAAGTAATTATCAAAGCCTTCATTTCGTGTCTATTAGCAAAATTTAGTTAGTTGTAACAGATATACAAAGAGTTGGGAGCAGACATTGTCGTGGGCTAACTTGATCATTCAAGGTAAATGCTTGTCTCTACAAGAATTTTGTGATTATCTTTTGTATTAGCTTACCCAATAATCATATTCTCTCAACTAAGCACTTTATTAACGGACTGATAATTAGTTGGCTTCTTAAACTCAAAAATTGCCATGGATCTAACTCTAACTGTCTGTCAAGTTGCTATTGCTTCTTTAGGAAGAAAATGGTAGATAATTCATCACCAACCATGTTGTTATAATGTCAAATTGTTAGCTGGTTGCTTTAATGCTGTATTAGCAGAACACCAAGTCCAAAGTACTATGACTCATATAATGATCACTTCTTTTGGTCTATCTAAAATTTAGTGTTGAACTCTTTCCTATTGATGGTATAGAAACGTGTATATCACAAAATAACTGAACCCAAAAATATAGAATATTTTTAGGATGGGGTAAAAGAAGAATTTTGCATTGTGTATCCCCTCCATTTTTTTTTTGGAGGGGGGAGGAATTAATATTGCAATATATAAATATACGTGTTTTCCATTTAATGTTTGCTTTCTATCTTTTATTTACTTAAGTTTTAATCAATGTTCATCTTTTCACCCCTTTTCTTTTCTCAGGCGGGTTAATTTGTTGTTATCACTTTAGCTTTTATCTACTACTTGGTTGGTCTGCTACTTCTAGCTGTCTTTTATTACTTGAGATCATGGACATTCCAAGTAGACTAGAAGAAAATTTCAATGTTTTGTTGGCGGAGATGGAAGCATTAAAACACTTGAGGGACCAAGTAGCAAGAAGAGGCGATCGAAGAATGGATGGGTGGCTGCAGAAGGTAGAAGGTAAAGAAAGTGAGGTGGATGACATACAGAAAGAAATTAATGAACTAAAAAGAGGTTTTCATCTAAATCTGAATATTAGGAACAGGCTTAATAGGAAAGTGATTGACAGTTTGAAAGCTGTGAAATTTTTAAAAGAAGAGGCCAATGCTAACTCCGAATCCATTGAAATGTTACTAAGTGAAATGGCAAGAGAGAAACCGAGGCGATTTTCACATGGGGATCTCAGAACCATTACATCAAATTTCTCTTTTAAAGTAGGCTCTGGTTACTATGGAACTGTCTACAGAGGTCAGTTTCCTAATGGCATGCAAGTAGCAGTTAAGGTTCTGACAGAGAGTGATGTCGTGAAAGATATATTCATGACTGAGGTGAGAATAATGGGAAAAACTTACCATCAAAACTTAGTTAAATTCTATGGCTTTTGTTTTGATGGAAACACAAAAGCACTTGTTTATGAGTACCTAGAGAACGGATCTTTGGATAAGGTTTTGTATGAGAACCAGCTTAGTCTAGACTGGGAGAAGTTGTACTCTATTGCAACCGAGATAGCAAAAGGACTCTCATATTTGCACGAGTATTGCCAAGAAAAAATCATTCACCATGATGTGAAGGCTTCAAATGTGCTCCTTGACTTAAATCTTTCTCCAAAAGTTACAGATTTTGGATTGGCAAAGCTTACTAACAGGGACGTGACTCATCACACCTTATCCAGAACCAGAGGAACAGCAGGTTATGCAGCCCCAGAGATGTGTATACCATCATCACGAATAACAGAAAAATGCGACGTTTACAGCTTTGGCATGATGCTGTTTGAAGTATTGGGTAGGAGAAACAACAACCAGGGCCAAAAGTGGTTTCCAAAACAAGTTTGGCAGAAATTTGAGGAAGGACAACTAGATGAACTTATAGAGGACTGTGGCATTAAGGAGAAGGATAGAGAAAAAGCAAAGTTATTATCTTTGATTGCAATATGGTGTACTCAGTTTGTGCCACGAATAAGGCCTTCCATGAGCACTGTGGTGAAGATGCTTGAGAGGGAAATACCAGTTAAGACGCCTCCCAATCCGTTTCCATAACTATGAAGACCATTTAAAATGTAGTTGATTCAGTATAGCTTATTTCGGAATATTTATAGCGTTTCTTTTGTATGGTCTCTGTAGTATTTCTGGGTTGTAATTTGTGAATGTCGAATAGCAAGTATTCTAATTGTTCCCCAAAGAAAGTGTACTAACAATAGGAGTAGCTTAAGATTCACTGCTAAAAACTGGTCTATCAGGCCGCAGTGTGCATAAAGAAATTCTTATATTGAACTTTGACCTGATATGTCCCAGTGGCTGCGATTGTAGCTTTGCGTTGCTTACTTGGTGCATTGTACATGGTTGATTTGGTTACTTTCACACAACTTTTCTCTCCCTTAGCTTGTCTATTTTAAGTCAATTCCAGGTCATAAAGTTTTAGACATTCTTTCATGCACGTAAAAATACTTTGCCTATAATGTTAGAATAGTTGTATGAACACAAACAACTAAAGTAAAACGAATGAACGATGCAATAAAGAAACAAGCGACAGAGATGACCAAACGGCCGGATTAGGTTAGAGATTCCGCCCTTCCAATGGTGCAAAAAGGCAATGAGGCATCTTCCTCACAGGATTCAATGGTTAAGCAGACTGACTTTGCACTAGAAACGGACTACCCTCTATTATAACTCTCTCTGGCGGTTTGGAAGAAGAAGAAGAAAAGGACCGGTTTTAGTTTTCATTGAGTTGATTTCGATCAAGTCTGTTTTTTCCTATGGACTCACTATTTATAGAGGTTAGGAGAAAGAGAGACCAACTCTTAATAGAACACCGAAACTTCTTTGCTTTCGAAAAAGGCAAAACAAGTTTAAAGTATTGTCAAACCACTACCCACAACATAGTTTAACCCTACCCGATGTGGTGGATAACCAATGTGGGACTATCTATATGCACTTGGTGGCGAGAACACCATTTGTTCATCTCCTCCACTTTGCACACACACACACACTAGTATTTAGAAATACGCAAGAGATTCCAACAATCCCCACTATTTCAAAATACTAATAGTCCCCCACTATTTTGGAATAGGATATTACAAAAGAAATGGGTTAACGAAATGCCGGTAGAATCGAAAAACAATGCATAAGATATCTTGGTGCTTTTACGGGCTTGAACCCAATTTAGGGTAACATATCTTATAATTTAAAAATCTTTGAACCAACATTCCCTTGTAGTAAAATAGAGGACATGCACCCACATTGCTCTTTCATTATATGCCCGATGTGTTGCGCTTTTTGGCCCTCATACAATGCTCTAGAGTACTTGCTAATACTGGTTTTCTACATTCACGTAGGTGGATATCCATCAAAAATAGCGGTTAAAATACACTATCTCATAAAAATAATGGACTATGGATTCCATTAAGAGTAAAATAACTCATCCTTTTCTCATTGCTATTCAAGTTATACAAAGTATACAATAATGTTATCTAGTCATAGGGTGGGACGTCTCAAAGAAAGACAATAGCATACGAAGCGGCGAGGTGACTTGTTTTTCCCTTTGAACCTACTTCATGGGATCTCCAATCACATAGGTGGGGTTGCCGTCAGTGTCGCCCTCTATCTAAGGCAAAAGTCCCATCCCCCTCGACGTATAACCACTTGCCTCCAAAGAAGTGGTGCGGTTAGACATGTGGCCAAACTGAGTCCAACCTAACATAATCTCTAGCAAAATTTGCTTGATTAAGTTATATCTCAACTTACATGTATTCTTTTCCCATTGCACATAAGTTAACATGTCTTAGCTATTGCAATGACAGCGGTTTAAAAATGGCCATACACATCGGAGGTGTTTAGAGCCAATGGGAAGATTTGCCAAGAGGTTGCTAACCCACTCAAGATCATCACATGCCTTTTCTAAAGGCGATTAGCTGGATGATATCCAAGACACTCAATTTCCACCAAAGGTAAACACATAAACATTCTTTGGATCCAGTTTATAACATATTACCCTTCTAACAATGATGGAAATCTACTAAATATCGATCCATAATCAATGGCTCTGCTATAGTACTTGGATAATCGACAATATACATCAAAGTTCCTTATAAGGACACAATGGGTTATCAAAGATGCCATTAATGTAGGCAATGTCATGTCTCACATACATTATCCATCAAGTACAATTGGCTACCAATGATATTGACTTATTTAGTATGAGAAAACACAATGAGATTATTTTTCATAAGTTGGATATTTGCCACAAAAGGTGTTAACACATGCTTACTATCATAATATCCATACTTTTCAATGAAAAATATTTCTACTAAGTGCTATAACAATATAATGAGACCAACATGAGTTTTAATTCCTATATTCACCAGTCATTCAATTATGTAGTGCCCGAAATTCCCCTATACCATCCGGCCGGTCTGGTTTAAGGTGCACAAGGGTTTTCAACCATATTCAAACGTCAATATCTTGACAACCTGAATATAGCGATTATAGAAATGAGTTTAACAACATAATAAACTATCATTTTCAATGGCCGGTTTATGGCGTGTTTCAAATAGGAATTTCTCATCTCATACACATTCTCAATGCTAGCACTCATGATATTAAATCATCTAAACAAAGAGAGATTAACACATATGTCTTGCTTTGCTCTAAAGAAAGTACACATTTTTTTTTATCAACAACGGTACTTTGACATCCATATGACACTAATATGTTGTTGAATTGCTCATGCCATTTATAGGCTTGAATCAACTCATACAAAGATTTAACTAAATTGTATACCTTTAGCTCATCACATTGGTACTACTTGGTATTGTAGTTCCAAGACAACTACTCAACTAGAGTCTTTAGAATTATGTAGAAGAAATTCTAGTTACATGAGCAAGGTTTCAAAATAGTATAAATTTTGTCTCGATTGAAACCCCTTGACTATTATTATTAACATTGTATTTTGCAATACAACTATCAATTTTAGTTTTCTCTTGAAGATCCAATTCAACCTATAGATCCCCCATAAATCAAGAGTCCGGTTTAGAGGAGTTGTATCCTTCAAAAAGACACTTCTCATAGACAGACAACTTCCTTATAGGTTAATGAATCTTCCTTAAGAAACATATAAACATCATCACCGTTAATGGTGGAAATACTCATTGATAGTCTTCCAAATTTCTTGTCTTGCAAAATAATGGGATTATCTTATGTAGTTCATTATGAACATTCAACCACTCTATGCCAATTTCTCGGAAAGCACAACCTCAAATAAAATTAGCATATAAGACATTCAATAATAATAGTGTGGTATCTACAAAATTGTTATCACTCATGACAACTGAAAACAAACATCACTATTATGAGTTTCACCAATGAACATCTACTAGATAATTCTAGGTCTCAAAAGACTTCTTTTAGATTCATTCACAATAGCCTTGGCAAAGACACCCCCACATTTTGAAGCATTTTTGGATAGGCCCAAGACCTTTCCATACTTTGTAGTTCAATGTCTTTCCAATTATCTTGTGAGATAAACTATGGTAAAAGCAAATATATCATATGGGTCACCACCCCCAACCAATAGTTACTCAACCTAATCAAACTTACATGCAAAACACATTATACCGCTACAAACACTAAAAGAAACAACAACAATAAAATGCACTCTTATGACAAGAATATATTTTACTCAAGTCTATGATTCTGGATCATATAAACATAGTCATATTATGTTCATGTTATCTATATGAAAGGAAATCTACAAAAGATTCTAATGAATCTTAAAGAATAGAAGAATCAGATGAAAAGGGTTTTACCCGAGATAATATCATTATCATCCTTCTTTTCATCATTCAACATTCCAACTATCATAGGGAGACAATCCACGCACTTGTACATCACCTTAGCTATTTATCCATAGTCATAGGAGGATAATGCCTAATAAGACAATCCACGAGCGTTACATCTCTCAATCTAAAATAGTCAAGGATATTGTCTAAGAAGACAATCCATAACCTTACATCTCCTTGACTAAATTAGGTTTAGGAGGATATGATTGTTTCCCATATTGTTTCCTCTCGTGAAACAACGATACTCATTACTTAATAATATATGACATGGTTAAATTTCATGTCATGTTAAATAATGCATTCATGCCAAACATGGTAAATATCATATCATAGGTTGGTTCGGGAAAAGTAAACTTTAACTGTACCCTCACAACAAAAAGTATCACGATATTTAAGCAAATCTAGCCATAATATGCAAAACAACCGAGGACTTCACCTCCTCTTTTACATGAGCTCAAGCAAGATAGGATACCCTATTAACAAGACCTCAAGTACTACCCACAACATCTAATGGCTCAACCCATTAATGTCTTTCTACTAGAAAAAATTACTAATAAACTATCATCAAGTTCAAAGCAAACCCACGATGATTAATATCCAAAACTAGCATGCTACACAACTTTAACATATGCTATATTAGATATAAGCTACAAGTTACTTCATCTAACATGTATTTTCACAACAGTACAAATATAACCATCGTCTAACAACACGTTCACTCAATAAAGGTAAGCAATTATGCATTGAATACATTATAATTACTATCCAAGATTTAAGTGTGGTTGATATTAACTATCTTAAGGTCTCTCTTAGACCATCTACATACATCTACATATGTACAAAGAAAATTAATATCAAACTACTTCTAGTCAACCCAATTAATTCCTCAGTGATAAACACGTATAATTTGTTGACTAGGTTATTAAAGAAGTTTAAGCCTTAGACCATCTACATACATCTACATATGTACAAAGAAAATTAATATCAAACTACTTCTAGTCAACCCAATTAATTCCTCAGTGATAAACACGTATAATTTGTTGACTAGGTTATTAAAGAAGTTTAAGCTTAGGGATTTCCCTCCTAAGAAAACTAGCATGCAACTCAAGGCAAGAATATCACTATATAATCAAACCAAAAGAATTGCAAATAGTGAAAGAATACGATACCTAACCGATTGAAAAACCGGATTACCATATTTTCTTCCTTCCAGAAAAATAGTTCAAAAGAACTGTAACTCTGAACCAGCTCAGGACGAATTGGGTATCAAGCCTTATACCACTGGAAATCTCTTTGAATCAGCTATCCAACACAAGAAGCGGATTGCAAAACCGAGCTCTGAGCTGAAAGTTATAGCAGTTTCCGTAACGAGTGACGCAGCTGTCAAAAAGACGAACTTTGACGTGTTTCTTGATAGAAATCTCATATTTGACTCCCACAAACGTAGGAGAAAAGTCTACAACCATATAGGGTTTGATAAACCACAAAAGATCAATAAATATTCAATCTTTAATTGGTTTCCCTATCAAAAACGAAATTATTAGAAAATTTCTAAAGTCATAACCCAATAACACAAACAATAACTCAAAGTAAAAGACTTATCTTTTGATTGTCGTATTAAAAGCACTCTCCTTTGTTCTACTACAAAACTCTTTCCTTAAGATTGTTAGAATAGTTGTATGAACACAAACAACTAAAGTAGAAACGAAAGGAACGATGCAATAAAGAAACAAGGATAGCGAATGGCGGGAATAACCAAGGCGCGGATTAAGGCCGTCCCAAGGAAAGATTCCGCCCTTCCAATGATCTGAGAAAGGCAACGATGGCGTCTTCCTCACAGGATTCAATGGTTAACAGCAGCCTGACTTTGCACTAGAACAGACTACCCTCTAGAACAACAATATAACTCTCTCTGGCGGCTGACAGGAAGAAGAGAAGAAGAAAAGGACTGGTTTTAGTTTTCTGTTTCTCTGAGTTGAGTTTCTGATCAAGTCTGTTTTCTCTATGGACTCACAGTCCTATTTATAGAGGTTAGGAGAAAGAGAGACCAACTCTTAATAGAACACTGAAACTTGCTGCTCAAGAAAAAGGCAAAACAAGTTTAGGCTATTGGTCAAACCACTACCCACAACAGTAAGCCCAAGCCCAGGCCTGAACCCTACCCGATGTGGTGGATAACCAATGTGGGACTATCTACTATGCACTAAAGTGGCGAGAACACCATTTGTTCATCTCCTCCACTTTGCACACACACACACTAGTATTTAGAAATACGCAAGAGATTCCAACATATAAGACTATCTGACGTGAGTTGAGGTGGTTTGTTTGGAAAGATATATTTTTGCTCTTTGCTATACTTTGCGTATAAGACTATCTGACGTGAGTTGAGGTGGTTTGTTTGGAAAGATATATTTTTGCTCTTTGCTGATGTATTTTTTCATTGATATACATCCTAACTATTCTCACTTGATCTGTAACGAGTATTTCATAGTTTACAGGCTGTGACAAGAATATATCATTTGGAAACTTCACTCTGTCAGTGGCTATATAATGAACTGACGTTCCAGCAAGATAATAAATTAAGGTAGTATTTGTTACTGCCGGACCCCAATTTGTGTTGGGAGGACTCTAAAAAAAACGATTATTACAAGTGTGCTATTGGTTTCAAAAAATTCAAAAAAAAAATTATTACAAGTATGCCATTGATTCCCAAAAAATTGAATTCGAAACCCAAATTTAAACGACTTGGCCACACGGACTTAGTCCAAACGACCCAGCCACCACCGGTCAAGAGCCCAAAAAACAGAACTTTGAATTTTTTTTCAAAGTTCAAATCCCAAACGACATGGCCACATCGTTTTGGCCATGTCGTTTGGGATTTGGACTTAAAAAAAAATGGCCACACCACCACACCGTTTGGATTTAGAAAAATCCCCAACGATATGGCTACACCATTTGGACTAAGTCTCCAACGATATGGCCACACCGTTTGGACTTAATCCAAAACGATGTGGGCATGTCGTTTGGGATTTGAACTTTGAAAAAAAATTCAAAATTATGTTTTTTGGGCTCTTGACCGGTGTGGCCGGGTCGTTTGAACTAAGTCCCAAACGGTGTGGCTCAGTCGTTTGGGACTTAGTCCAAACGACCTAGCCGGGTCGTTTAAGTTTGGAGTTTCAAATTCAATTTTTTGGGAACCAATGACATACTCATAATAATTGTTTTTTTTTAGATTTTTTGAAACCAATGGCACACTTGTAATAATTGTTTTTTTTTGGGAGTCCGCCCAACACAAATTGGGGTCCAGCAGTAATAGGACCCAAGGTATGATTTTGCATTTCAGAATTATTTGGAGAAAAAGTGCAGATTCTATTATGTTCTTCTGTTACTTGGAATTATAGAATTATATATATACATCAGTCTACTCATTGGACTCAAGCTCCAGGGTTATAATTGAACACACCAGATATTGCACCACAGTATGTGAATCCCATATAAGACTTAGTGTCACACCCCGAATTTCGACAGAATTCGGAAAAAACATTATTTGTTCCCGACTCTTCGATCTCCGAGG
Source organism: Coptis chinensis (assembly GCF_015680905.1). Taxonomy (NCBI): domain Eukaryota; kingdom Viridiplantae; phylum Streptophyta; class Magnoliopsida; order Ranunculales; family Ranunculaceae; genus Coptis; species Coptis chinensis. The sequence continues at coordinate 100,418,554 of NC_141458.1, forward strand.
TGTGACGCACTCTCAACTCCCAAAAACCCATAAACAGTTTAAATATGCGGATAATAAAAACCCATAAAAATTTTAACTTAAACAAAAGTCTTCTTCATGACAAAGATTCACAAATAAGATTAGGTTACAACTCTCCTTTCAATAACTCTTTAATAAAATTTACAAATGAAATACAAAAACATTGTCTAGACTGAAATTATATATCACCTCGAGGAAAAACAAAACAAATCACGAGATGCAACGCTAACGCAAAACCACAAGCAAAGAACCACTCTTCTTCAACACTAAACCCGTCAAAACTTATCAACTATGTTCATTGAATGAACACACCCGATAAACAAACATGCAAATCGGTTTACATTATAAACAATGCTTTGGTGTGAGTAGCCCTAAAATACAACATATAATTATACATATATATACACAATCCCTACGGCAGTTAGTTCCTCCAAAAACTTTTAACGACTAATAAAACATCCTTAAGTATTACAATAATTAAAGGCGGTGTAGTTCCTCCAATCGGTACTTTTAACTTTCCACTAACCACACAACAAACTATACATCATAAATAAGGCATGTAGTTCCTCCATCGAGGTTTTAGGTTCTAACTAAACAAATAACCAACCAAGCATATTACCATAATTAGATTATTTCGGGCTTTCTTTGCGTGTCCCTAAAATTCACGTCAGATCTATGTCTTACCTAGTTTCCCTGGCTACCAAATCGCTACCCAACCGAACATGTACATCCACATGCCTCCCCTTACATAATGAACAACTCGTGCGTAACCACCACGAAATGGATGCGCGACACCGATAAATCCTCACACGGAAGCAATTATGTAAGTAATGCCACTATTCGGCATAAAATATTGCGCATCATCGTTCTATTTTGTGAACGGAATAATCAAACCACTTTCGCTCGCCGGGAGGGCCATTCAAATTAACCGAACGCCCGGAAGGTTAGCCCGGCCATTCAATTAACTGAAACGCCCGGAAGGGCCAATCACATGAGTTGTGGTAGCTAGGTTCTAGGATTTTTCGTTAAATAATTTATTCAAGGGTCATACATTAATGACTCATAATAACTCCACTATATCATCGCGTCTTGGTCAATTGCCTTATTGCACTAAACCCACAATATATAGAAATATCTCAATATATCTCATAACTATTTTCATACTTTCACGTGCCAATATATTATTGCACTACACCACACTCCCCGGCAAAAATATTCACCAATACTATGCTACCTCATAGTAGCATCTCACATATATAATAATGGAGTGTTTATACATTTATGTCTCCAAAACTATTCCATTTAATATATATATCCCAACATATATATGCTTTACACACTACTCACGTCAAATCTTAATTAGATAATGACAACTAAATTTATATCAGCTTCCACAGCATTTCCACATTTAATTTGTCCATACCATTTACAACATAAAATGTAGCACAATTATCTGATCTACAATCCACAATCAAAGCCCAATATATATATGCTTTACACACTACTCACGTCAAATCATAATTAGATAATGAATATAAACAAACGTGTGAAAAACTAGAAAAGTCAACGTTTCCTAGTCAACGGTCAAAGTCAACGGTCAACGGTCAAAAGTCAAAGTCAACCATCAATGGTCAAAGTCAAACTATCCTGGTCAAAGTCAACATGTCATGGTCAAAGTCAAACTGTCGTTTTCGTATTCGACAAGTCTATGGTCATAGCCATGGTTCATGACTAAAGTCAAAGGTGCATGGCTCATGGGCTCATGACCAAGGTAATGGTTCGGACCCAACTGGCTAAGCCCAAACCTTATAACCCGAAAGTCCAAACATTTAAAGACCCAATTAGATCTATTTTAAGTCCTACGGATAAACAATATTAAAACGGGCCCCAAAAGTTTTAAGTGATTCGGTCCAAAAATAAGAGAAAACCGGCCCAAAATTACAAAAATTAGAACTGGCCATAACAAGTTATCAACTAATAGGAAAAGGGCCCAAACAAAAATAGAAATGAACTGGCCCAATACTTTAGAACATAATCGGGCCCAACCCTCTAAAATAGAATCCGCCCAACCAATTAAACTAGCTAAGCCCAAGGCCCAAATCGGTGAACAGTGCATCTTCTCCAACTGCCACCACCGGATCGACCACCGTCGACCTCCACACAACCACCCAATCAAACCCACCGATTTTAATCCTCCTACAAACCCCTACCACTTTAACAAACACAAAAACTCCAAATCATACAATCCCGATTCTTCCAAACTAGATCTAGAAAAATGTCGACCTCCATTAAAGCTTGTTACAAGCTTCCAATCGACAGCCCCACACCATCCAACATCAACCCAACTACCACCATTCATCAAACCCCAAACAACACTAACCAAAACAGTGCAAAACAATGAAAAATAAAGACAAAAATCGCATCTTTTCAAGAACCGCGATAAAAGGCGTTCATTAAAGCTTCCTCAAAGCTTTGGCGGACCTTGACAACCTCCCACCACCACCAATCGTAATCCCTCTAACCAACAACCCAACCCACGAAACAAACCAACACAGTTAGAGGGCAGTTCGAATTGATGGCCGGCGCCTCCATTGACAAAGCTCCAAAGAGTTTTGAACTGTTCCAACAGTTCAAACTCATATACTCCCAACCCCACAACACAGCAACTAAAGTCATAAATGTTCAAATAAAACTGGACGATTTCTTGTTGTTGGACTCGCGACGCCGCCACTGACGACTTCCGAGTTCCAACAGTTCCAAATTCCCAAATTTCAGAGTTCAAGTGTTAACTACACAACAGTTTTCAATAGAGTTTTCAACATACAGAACGACGCCGAATAAAGCAATATAAGGAGCAGTATATAAAAACATAAACATTAAACAGTATACACCGATACACGAAAACCATAAATCCGGTGAAATAGCAAAATAGATACTCACCTGTATGACCAGCTCGACGAATCCTCCTAGCCCGATTCGTTGCGCTCCACCCTCCAGAAATCCAGCTTTCATCTCTGCCTCCATTTTCATTATTTTATTATTTCTCTGAACCCCTATTTTCCAGAACAATGTGTTTATATACTTGGGTCCGAAACCCAAGCCCAACACCGACTCGGGCCCAAAAACCAGGCCCACGTATCCCGAGTCCAATCCGACGAATTTTGAAAATAAATAAATAATTAATTTAATTAATTAAATAGATAAAACCTATTTTAAAAAATACGGGCGTTACACTTAGGATCAAGGTGCCATCATTCTAAGCTCTTCTTTATTGTGCTGTTTAGAATTGTCTTTTCTCACTCTTTCAAATTTTATTTGTTTTCCTCAGTCATTGATAACTAGCTAGCTGTCGCCCTTTTGTCCAAATTTGCTAGCCACAAGCTTTCATGTTATTAGTTTGGCAATACTTGCCTAAAACTACAAGGTATCATCTGAGATCATGGACTGTGTTGATTTGGATGCAGTAGAGAGAATAATTGTTGATTTAGAGATAGAAAAACCAAAGAGGTATTCACCTGAGGAGCTACAGACCTTCAGTTCAAATTTTTCGAAGGGGTTAGGTTCTAGTTCATTTGGAACAGTTTACAAAGGCATATTACACAACGGCATCCAAGTAGCTGTAAAGGTTCTAAAAGATGGAATACTGTCCGATAGAATAAAAGATCAATTCACAGCTGAAGTGAGCACACTGGGAAAGACTCATCATAGAAACTTGGTAAAGCTCTATGGCTTTTGCTTCACCCCAAACATGAAAGCACTTTTGTATGAATTCTTGGAAAAGGAATCTCTAGAGAAAATTCTGTATGAAAACAAAAGTATAATGTGGGAGACGCTCTGTGATATTGCAATAGGCACAGCGAATGGACTCTCCTATCTGCACAAGGACTGCGAACCCAGAATAATTCACTATGATATTAAACCTTCCAATATTCTGCTCGACTCAAATTTCTGTCCTAAGGTTGGTGATTTTGGATTGGCCAAGCTTCTAACCAGGGACAAAAGTCATATTACCATGTTCAGATTTCAAGGGACTCCTTATTATGGCGCTCCAGAGCTATGGGTGAGATCCTCATCAGCGACTTCTAAATGTGACGTTTACAGCTATGGTATAATGTTATTTGAAATCCTAGGGAGGAGAAGATTTGATGGCCAAAAGTCGTTTCCAGAACAAGTTTGGGAGAAGTTTATGCAAGGAAAACTAGAGGAGCTTATAGAAGGTTGTGGCATTGAGGAGAAGAATATAGTGTTGGTTATTTTAATCTTTTTGGTATGTTTACAAACAAAAAAAGGAAAACGTTTTTTTTTATTGTAAGTCCGTAACCGACCTTTAGTTTGGAACGTTATTTTTTGACAATAACGTTGAGAGTTGACCAAACGTTACACTCTCTCAATCCTATAAAAACAAGGCTTTACAGCAGACCAAAGGACACCAGTTTTTCATATCTTTCCTCTCTTTAAGAAAAACTTTTCTCCCTGATAATGGCAGTAGACTATTAGTTCTTGTTCTCTCTTCCAGTTTTTTTTGTCTTTGCGCGGATGATCATCAAGACTTTTACAGAGGTCGTTGTATCCCGGAGGTTCCGTGGTTCATGCGCACCGGAGGAACAGACCCGCAATACCTTAAAGAGAGCGACCTAGTCCGCGCCTCAGCTTCCAATATCATTGTTAATCCTGTTTTTGCAGATTGTTTTCCAACAATTTTAAGGTACTCTTTTGTCTGTTTAACAATGGAACACGAGGAAGGAAGCCAGTTCAAAAACGACAACAACAATAATCGCCCTTTCAAGTTTGCCGGTCAAAACTTCAAACGGTGGAAAGCAAAGATGACATTTTATCTGACCTTGGTGAAGGTTGATAATGTTCTGACAGAGAAACGACCTACGGCGGAAGATCTGTTGGAACCTGCTCTTACTGTTGCTGTCAACAAATGGAATGTTGAGGATTTCAAGTGCAAGAACTATATCCTGAATGCACTTTATCGACGACTTTGTACGATCATCTTTGCTATCTTCCAACCGCCGATGTGTGGGATGCCCCGAGAAGAAATATGACACCGAGGAGGAGGCCGGGCTCGAAAAAGTACGGCCAGAAGTCGTTACCTTAAATTCGGATGGAAGATGACAAGTCGGTTGTGACTCGGTTGTCACGACCTACAAATAATTGTTCATGAAATACTTTCTGAGGGAATGAAGATTGACGAGCAATTTCAAGTTGCAGTCGTCATTGATAAGCTTCCTCCCTCATGGAAGGATTTTAGGAACATTCTTAGACATAAATCCAAGGAGTTTTCGATGGAGAGTCTCATTATGAGACTCCGGATTGAAGAAGAATCCCGAAAACAGGATCACAATGAGGAAGTGGCTATGTCATCTGCCAAGGCTAAAGTTAATATTATAAATCAGCATGCTAATAAAACCAATTCTAATCTGAAACCTAATAAAAAGGCAATGAAGAACAAACCGAATAATAACAAAGAAAGCTCCACATAAAACCGAACCGGGTTAATATGAACCAAAGGTTACCATGAGACATGATGAAGTTGTATGTTATACATGCAAAAAAAAAAGGACATTATGCTCAGAATCGCAAGTACCGAAATGAGGCTAATGTCACCGAGGGACACTTTTTGTGGCAATGATAACCTGAAGTCAATTCCAATGTCTCGAGGGATGGTGGGCTGATCTTGGTGCTTCTAGGCATGTCTGTTTTGATAGAAACCGGTTCAAGAGTTATACTACAACCGCGTGAACCGGGAAGTTCTATTAGGCGACAAACCATACTATCAAGGTTGTAGGTTCTGGTGATGTGGAGTTGGTGTTTACTTCTGGGAAGAAACTGGTTTTGAAGGATGTTCTTCATACACCCGATATTAGGAAGAATTTAGTTTCTGGTTTTATTTTAAACAAGGCTGGTTTTCAGCAAGTGATAGGTAGTGATCAGTATGTGATCACTAAGTCTGGAATTTTTGTTGGCAAGGGATATGCATGTAATGGGATGTTTAAGTTGAATGTTGCTGACATGAATAAAACTTCTACTTCTGCTTACATGATTGCTTATTCTGTTAATGTTTGGCATGGTAGATTATGTCATATTAATAGGAAGTATGTTAAGAACATGAGCACATTGGGTTTAATTCCTATCTTGAAGAATGATGTTTTTTTGTACACCGTGAATCATGCACCAAGGCCAAAATCACTAAGAAACCTCATAAGTCGGTTGAGAGAAGTACAAATCTGCTAGCATTAGTACATTCGATATTTGTGAACTTGAAGGTGTTCTAACTAGAGGTGGTAAAAGATATTTTATTACCTTCATTGATGATTTCTCAAAATTTACCTATGTTTATTTATTGAAGAATAAGAGTGATGCTTTAAATGCTTTTAAAGCTTATGTGATTGAGGTTCAAAATCAGCATGATAGAAACATAAAAGTAATTCAGTGATAGAGGTAATCGAAGTATGATTCTACCGATTTTAATCTTTTCTTACAATCACATGGTATAATTCATTTAGACGACAGACTCCTTATTCACCGAAATGAATGGAGTAGCTTTGAACGTAAGAATAGAACACTTAAGGAATTAACTGTTGCTATGTTGCTTAGCTCTGGAGCATCCTCAAGTTTATGGGGTGAAGCTGTTTTAACTGTATGCTATGTTTTGAATAGAATTGCTAGTTCTAAGACTAAGGTTACACCTTATGAGCTATGGAAAAATAGAAAGCCCAACTTATTGAGTTATTTCAGGACATGGGGTTGTCCTTTTGTAAGGAAGCATGACCCCAAAATCTCTAAGCTTGATAGTAAGGCCTATGAGTGTGTCTTTTTAGGCTATGCTATGAATAGTAAGGCCTATAGATTTCTGGATATGAAGAGTAATGTTATTATTGAATCATCCGATGCCGAGTTTTTAGAAGATAGCTTTCCTTATTTATCTAGAAATAGTGGGGGGTGCATCTTCCTCTAAGACCCTACCAAAGATGTTTCGCTTCGATGTATCTAGATTGCATGATAGGGACACGGATTAATCGTGAATCGAACCAAGGAGTAAAAGAGCTAGGGTCGCTAAAGATCTAGGATCTGATTTTGTGACGTTTTCTTTGGATGGAGATCCCTCCTCCATAGAAGAAGCTCTTGCCTCTTCTGACTCTGAGTTTTGGAGAGAAGCTATTCAAATTGAGATAGATTCTCTCATGGAAAACAAGACTTGGGAGTTAGTGGATTTGCCTCCTGGTTGTAAAACTATATGAAGCAAATGGGTTTTAAAAAGAAAGTTTAAAACCGATGGTTCAATATAAAAGTTCAAAGCCAGACTAGTTGTCAAAGGTTTTAGACAAAAGGAGAACTTTGACTTCTTTGATACATATTCACCGGTTACTAGGATAACTTCAATCGAGTATTATTATCTATTGTTTCTTTGTTCATAATCTAGTTGTTCATCGATGGATGTTAAAGGCGACCTTTCTAAATGGGGATTTAGAAGAGGAGATTTACATGGAACAACCAAAGAGGTTATGTGGAACAAGGTAATAGTAAAAAGGTATGCAAGTTAGCGAAGTCACTTTATGGTTTAAAACAGGCACCGAAACAATGGCATGAAAAATTTGATAATTTTATGATTGCTAATGGTTTCTACATAAACGAAAGTGACAAATGCATATACTATAAGTACCATGATGGAATATGTGTTATAATATGCTTATATGTTGATGATCTACTTATTTTTGGGTCTAATTTGCAAGCGGTAAAAGAGACCAAAGACTTATTGTCTTCTAACTTTGATATGAAAGACTTAGGAGAAGCAGAAGTAATTTTAGAGATTAAAATTACAAGATCATTAGATGGCATATGGTTAGATCAGTCACACTACGTTGAGAAAGTGTTAAAGAAGTATAACTATTTCGATTGTAAGCTGTTTGCTCACCTTTTTGATTCAAGTGTTAAATTGTTTATTAATAATGGTGAACCCGTGAATCGGAAGGAATATGCTAGTATCATTGGTAGTTTAAGATATGCTTCTGTTTGTACAAGACCGACATTGCCTATCAGTAGGTGTTTTGTCTTGGTACACTAGTAACCCTAGTGTTGAACATTGGCAAAACAATAGGCAGGTTAATGAGACACCTAAAGAGAACAATCAATTTGGGTATTCACTATCGAGATTTCTGCTATTCTTGAAGGGGTACACGATCTTTGATTGGAATACTCTTTCGAGAAGACTCTAAGGCTACTAGTGGATATGTGTTCTCATTGGTGGAGGTGTTGTATCTTGGAAGTCCAAGAAACAGACCATTATAGCACAATCTACTATGGAGTCCGAGTTGATTGCTTTGGCTAGTGCAAGTGAGGAGGTTTGGTTGGTTACGGGACCTACTCACTCACATACCGGTTTTGGCATAGACCGGTACCGCCTACCTTGATACATTGTGATAGCACCTGCTGCTCGGGAGAGTCCACAACAAGTTTTATAATGGTAAATCACGCGGCCATACGCCGTAAGCATAGTCTTATCACGGGATTACATATCCAAGGGTGCGGTGACTATTGATTTTGTGAGATCCGGTGATAATCTTGCGAGATCCATTTACAAAAGCTCGGCCGAGAAAAAAGTGTGGACTCTTGCCCGGAAGTATGGGATTTGAAGCCTATTGTAAGATAAATGTATATGACGGTAACCCAACCTAGGGACTTTGGAGATCCCAAGAACTAGGTTCAAAGGGAAGAACAAGTCATAGAATGTTTGAGTATAAGACATACAATGATACTTATCCGTCCCGAATTTTAGATAAGTAAATTGTATGTGATCCTCGCGATTAGAGGTTGTAGTTTTTCTGGGAAAACTCTTAATGAAGTTCTATGGTCCTTATGGACGAGTGCCTAAGCTCTGGGGAGCACTCTTGATAGAACTCACCTAGTGAATGTGAAAGTATAGGCCGCTTTCTATGAGAATGAAGGCCGATTCTTTAGATCATTCATGAATCCGGGGATGGAAGCCACAGGGGCCTTTAATGTGCGAAGTTTGGAAAGAGAACAATGAGTATGTTATGCGTGATGATAACTCATTGTATATACAAGACCTAAGTTCAAGACTTAAGTCACTTATGGATCTTATACTTTGAGTAGTCTTCACTACGTAAAAGGTTTAAGTCTTGAACACCTTTATCTATGCTTGATATATTGGAACTAATAGTGACTGCCATATTTCTTTATTTTGATTTCTGTTATTAAAATAAGTGGGGGATTGTTGGTTATTTTAATCGTTTTTGGTATGTTTACAAACAAAAAAAGGAAAACGTTTTTTTTGGCTGTAAGTCCGTAACCGACCTTTAGTTTGGAACGTTATTTTTTGACAATAACGTTGAGAGTTGACCAAACGTTACACTCTCTCAATCCTATAAAAACAAGGCTTTACAGTAGACCAAAGGACACCAGTTTTTCATATCTTTCCTCTGTTAAGAAAAACTTTTCTCCCTGATAATGGCAGTAGACTATTAGTTCTTGTTCTCTCTTCTAGTTTTGGTTTTTGCTGTGCAGTGATCATCAAGACTTTTACAGAGGCTGTTGTATCCTGGAGGTTCCGTGTCTGTCTGCACCAGGAGGAACAGACCCGCAATACCTTAAAGAGAGCGACCTAGTCCGCGCCTCAGCTTCCAATATCATTGTTAATCCTGTTTTTGCAGATTGTTTTCCAACATATAGAAATGGCAAAGAGAATCTCCATGATTGCCCTGTGGTGTGTGCAGTACAGGCCTCAGGACAGACCATCCATGAGCGATGTGGTGAGACTTCTTGAGGGTAGAGAAGAAGTTATGACGCCTCCTAATCCCTTTTGGTTGTTGGACTTTTCGAGTACTGTGACAAGATCTAACCTTGAGTTTGAAGAGAAGGAAAAGGTTGAAATTGTTCTTTTATCTTGTTCAAAACATTTCTTTATTTTCTTCCATCATTTCTAAGAGTTCATAAGATTAACAATTTTGCTTACTTAACCAAAAGATCTAGGAATGAGAGTTAAAATGGTATTGTCACTGTTGAAAAGTGTATTGAAACAATTATGCACTTGGCTTATATTGTGGTACAATGTGTATGCAGGAGCAAAGGGAATCGGTAATCCTTGGGCCTTGGGGTGGTCCAGGAGGGGGAGGGTGGGATGATGGAGTTTTCTCAACAATCAAGCAAATACAAGTCGTCAGAGGAATAAGGATGATATTGTCGATCCAAACTGAGTATTGTGCGAAAAATGGAGACTCAATATGGTCTGAAAGGCATGGATACACTGGTGCTGATACAGTTGACACGGTAATGCACTTTTATAATTTTCAGTTATATTTTCTTATATTAGGAGAATGAGTTGGGTTTAATGTCTTTTTTGAAGAATATAATCTTGATGCTACGAGGGTTAGTATGCAGAAAAACATGCTATTGGAAACCTTGTGGTCCTGCCAAATGTACATTACAGTTAATGTACTTTTAGGTGTTTAGATCTTCAATCATAATTGGAAAGGTTAAAACTTCATGATTGTATATTCTTGACAATGTTGTTGATCATCATGGTGAAGAAACATCGTCATAAATATATACAGCATTGTTTGATGTCAATTTTTTGTTTCAAATTCATTACTTGTTATTAATAATTGCCTTTGACCTAGTGAGACAGTATATTTTTAACATATAATTTTGTTTTTCTCACATTTTTGCTTTTAAACTGCAGATCCAATTGGATTATCCAAAAGAGTTCTTGAAGAGAGTTACTGGGTTCTACGAATTTGAATTTGGAGATAATGGTATGGTTCTTGTGCAGTCTCTTTGTTTTTTCACTAACAAGAAAAGGTATGGAACTTTTGGTGTTGAGAGAGGTACTTACTTCACTTCTGGGAAGGATGGCAAGGTCGTTAGGTTTCATGGTAGATGTGGAGCTTATTTGGATGCTATAGGTGTGCATATGGTGTATTAACTTCAACCTTCTATACTTTCGGGCTCTCCTACCATACCATTCATGTTCTTGTATCATACTTAGTTTAAGTTTATATTGGATGTTCAAGTCCTTGTAACTGGGGTAACTTATAGTCTGTCAACAAAAACTTGCTACAAGGCTATCTGCAACAAACAGTCCGTTGTTGCAATGTTACTGCCTCTTACTCCTTTGCCATTCTGGTGCTGTATCATTTATCTGTTCGATCATATTTTAGTACCATGTTGTGCAGTTTTAAACTTTGTGCTGCCCCACGTCATTTATTTGGCGGCTCTACAAAGTGAATGTATAACTACTTTGCATTTTAATAACTATAGTCTAATTCTAATGTACTTATTTGACGGATGATTTCACATTTTGCTGCGTTGTTATGTTTCATTGTCGACATTTTTTTTTAAATGAAAAAGAGGTTACGAGAAGGTTGGCTTAGTTAGGAGTAAATTTCCTAACTAACCGGATTCAACCTGTAGTAAGTCACATCAGGTGATTCCCACTCGGAAATCCATGAAGGTTTCCCTAGCAGATATACATCTGCTTGTGTGCTTAAGCTAAGACTATGTTTTGCAGCTTTATCTGCTGCAAAATTTGACTTCACGCCACTTGCTTGTCACCTTCACATAGTTGAGTTTCTCCTTACATCTTTCCCTGCACTAGGTTTAACTTAATTACCATGGAAGAACTGAGGTGCCAAATGCAGTGACAGCTGCTCTCGAGTGTGACTCGACCCAAACTCTGTTCCATCCATTACACAGTGCCACTTCCACACTTTCTATGATGCCCATGACTTCAGCTACATAACTTGAGTTGACGCCTATATTTCGATCTGCGAAGGACTTGTAATACTTCACATTCACTATCCTATAAGTTGCACCATATCCGGCTGGCCCTGGATTTCCTTGAGAGGAACCATCAGTGTTTATCTTTATAATTCCTTCATCTGGCGGGTGTTATGTCCCAGGGCAGTTGGGTAATATTTAGTATTAAATAGGGATAGTTGAGTCATTAGCTCCTGTCCAGAGTATGCAGGTTAGGTAATCTTTGTATTTCAAAGTCGGCGTGGTCTATCGTGGAGAATGAGAGTATATATGTTGTCTTTTGCCTTGGAAGACTTTATGTCAGAAATTAATAAAAAATCTCTTAGGCTCTGAACTTCATTTTGAAGCAGAGAGTTCTCTTTTCTTCATTTTTCCATTCAATTGTGTTTGAGTTCCTCAAATCACCTGTAGAACAGGACAATTGGTATCTAGAGCATTTCGATCCTTGGATTAATTGATTAATGGCGTTGGCACTTTCTCAAAAGAATGAAGCTCAACTTCTCGAGCTTCAAGAAGACTTGAAACAATTCCGAAAATCTCGCGATGATGTCGATCGAAGAACTGAAGAAAGATTTGACAAATTGTTCAAGCTAGTGAGTGATGGGTTTGAGAAGTCAAAAGGCAAACAGATGGAAATCGACGATAGTTCGACAAATCGAGAATCAGTTGAAGTAGTCACGGAGCTATCAAACCCGAGAAACCAATGTAACTATCTCAAATATCCTAAGCTTGACTTTCCTCATTTTGATGGAACAAACCCTAGGTGTTGGGTAAGGAAATGTAGGAAGTTTTTTCAGATTTATCATGTTGATGAATGTCAAAAGGTGAATATCGCATCTCTTTATTTCGAAGGGAAGGCCGATTCCTGGTTTTTGGATTATCAAGAGGGTAAAAATTTAATTACATGGGAAGAATTGATTGTTGAGTTATATGAAAGATTTGGGGATGTGACTCGTGATAATTATGTGGGAGAGTTTAACAAATTAAGCCAAACAGCCACAGTAACCGAGTATCAGGAGCAATTTGAGGAGCTTAAGTCCCTGATGGTGAGTAAAAATAGGCACTTAACTGATGAATATTTTGTGCTTAGCTTTTTAAGTGGTCTCAAGGACGAAATTAGGACTTCAGTACAAATGTTTAGGCCTACTAATCTAAACCAAGCTATATACTTGGCTAAGATGCAAGAGTCGGCCCTTGAAATCCAAACCAAAAAGACCAAACCACCTTACACAGCCAACTCATACTTCTCAACCACAAACACCACTTCTAAACTAGATACTACCCCATCCCAAAGCCAAAACAATCTTCCGACATCCAAATTCACCCCCACATCTAGTTCTTTTACTAAACCTTCTATTAGTACACCGCCTATCAAAAGACTTACACCCGCTCAAATGAGAGCCAGGAGAGAGAAAGGACTATGCTACAACTGGGATGAACAATATAAGCCGGGTCATTTTTGTAAAAATCAACAACTGTACATGTTAGTGTCCAATGAAGAAGATCAAGACGAGGTGGACAAGGGAACTGTAAGTGAGGAGGAAGGGTTGCTACAAGAGATAGAGACGAATATGGAAATTTCAGTTAATGCCTTGGCTGGAAATGTGAGTCAAAACACCATTCGAATACAAGGGTTGCTCAAGAAGAGGCCTATCACTATCTTAATTGATAGTGGCAGTACTCACAGTTTCATAGATCTTGAATCTGCTAAACAAGGTGGTTGCTCGGTGGAACCTACAGCTCATATGTTAGTAACAGTTGCCAATGGAGAAAGGATAGTAAGCAAAGCCGTATGTCCTAACTTAAAATGGACAATGCAGGGTCATCACTTTGAAGATGAGATCAGAATACTATCTTTGGGTGGTTGTGACATGGTTTTAGGAGGCGATTGGCTTAAGAAGTGTGGGGATATTTTATTCAATTTGAATAAGTTACAAATCAGCTTTAAGAAGGACGGGAAGAGAATTACCCTAACTGGAGGAGTGGAGAATGCCTCTTTGAAAATGATGTCAGGAAATGCACTTAAAAGGTTCATTAAGAAAAACACCCATGGCCTCATGGGCCAATTATTCTCAGTGACAGCCACTCCAATAGATTCCACACACCCCACATCTGTGTCCAATCTCTTGCATGAGTTTTCAGATGTCTTTGCAGAACCCAAACATCTTCCACCAACAAGGACCTCAGACCACCATATCCCACTTAAGCCCAATACAGAACCTACTAACCAAAGACCATACAAATACCCTTATGTGCAGAAAGCTGTAATTGAGAAGCTCGTGCAGGAAATGCTTGAATCCGGCCTAATACAACCTAGCCATAGTCCCTTTGCGTCCCCTATATTGCTTGTTAAAAAGAAAGATGGCAGTTGGAGATTTTGTGTGGACTACAGAAAGCTTAATGACATCACTATCAAGGATAAATTTCCGATTCCGGTGATAGATGAATTACTGGATGAATTGCATGGTGCGAAAGTATTCTCTAAAATAGACCTCAGGTCTGGTTATCACCAAATTAGGGTGACTGAAGCTGATATCTACAAGACTGCATTCAGGACACATCATGGACACTATGAGTTCAAAGTCATGCCATTTGGCTTGACGAACGCCCCAGCAACTTTTCAGGCCTTGATGAATGAGGTGTTTCAGCCCTATTTGAGAAAGTATATACTTGTTTTTTTATGACATACTAGTATATAGCCCTAATATGGACATGCATGTAGAACACTTAAGGGAAGCACTAACGGTACTAAGGAAGCATAGTTTGTTTGCCAAAATGTCCAAGTGTTCCTTTGCACAAACTCAATTGGAGTATCTAGGTCATTTAATTACACCGAACGGTGTAGCTGCTGATCCCGCCAAGGTTGAGAGTATGGTGAACTGGCCTAAACCCGTTACATTGAAGGGACTTAGGGGATTTTTGGGCCTTACGGGGTATTATCGAAGGTTTGTTCAAGGTTATGGCAACATCAGCAAACCACTAACTAATATGCTCAAGAAGAATAGTTTCAAGTGGAACATGGAGGCAGAGAAGGCTTTTGAACAGTTGAAAATGGCCATGACTTCTACTCCAGTGTTGGCATTACCGAATTTCACACTACCATTTGTGGTTGAAACCGATGCATGTGCTAGAGGAGTTGGGGCTGTTTTGATGCAAGGAGGAAGGCCCATATCCTTTTTCAGTAAGGCCCTAGGTCCTAAAACTCTAGGTCTTTCCACTTATGAGAAAGAGTTACTTGCAATAGTCATGGCTGTGACAAAATGGAGACCATATCTCTCAGGGCATCACTTTGTTATACATACTGACCAACAAAGTATCAAATACTTTTTGGAACAACGAATGACAACTATGATGCAACAGAGATGGCTGACCAAGTTACTTGGTTTTGATTATGAAATCAAGTATAAGAAAGGCACTGAAAATAGAGTCGCGGATGCGCTCTCAAGGGTTATGGAGGAACAAGCGAGCTGCCAAGCAATGTCCATGGTGCAACCATTGTGGCTCAAAGAGGTACAACAAAGTTATGAACAAGATGGGTTGATGCACACCCATCTCTCAGTTGCTACTCAATCTGTCTGGAGTAAAAAATTACACATACAACTTTGGCATTGTGAGATACTAGAACAGGATTTATATAGGGTATAATAGCGACTTGAGGAACAAAGTGATAACCACGATACATTCCTCTGCTGTGGGTGGACACTCGGGAATGCAAGGCAGTTATAAGCGAGCCAAATCTTATTTTTTCTGGCCAGGACTCAAGAAAGATGTAATGGAGTTTGTTAGTACATGTGACGTGTGTCAAAGAAACAAAAATGAACATGTGTTTCCTGCTGGTTTACTACAACCCTTGCCTGTTCCTGAGCATGCGTGGCAGCACATCACCATGGATTTCATTGAAGGGTTACCTAAGTCAGAAGGGAAAGATGTGATCATGGTGGTTGTCGACAGGCTTACAAAGTATAGCCATTTCATTGCATTGGCTCACCCATACACTGCCACAATAGTGGCGAAGGAATTCATGAACCACATATATAAGTTGCATGGACTGCCATCCTCGATCACTTCAGATAGAGATAAGATGTTTATCAGCTCTTTTTGGCAACAATTCTTCAAAGCAATGGGTACGAAGATTCACCTTAGTACATCCTATCATCCACAAACAGATGGACAGACGGAAAGAACCAACTCTTGCCTAGAAAACTAACTGAGGTGCATGGTGGGACATAAACCTCAAACTTGGCATAAGTGGCTTTCCTTGGCGGAGTGGTGGTTTAACACTAATCACCATACAAACTTGAAGATGTCCCCTTTTAAGGCCTTATATGGGTATACACCACCTCATCTGGCACTACCAACGACAATAACAACTTCAGTGGCAGCAGTGGAAGATTATATGAAGCAAAGAGACATTATGATTGAAGTAATTAGAGCAGGCTTGCACAAGGCACAGGAGCGGTTGAAATGGTATGCTGACAAAAAGCGAATTGAGCGATCTTTCGAAGTGGGAAACTGGGTTTACCTCCGTTTACAGCCATATAGACAAACATCGGCTGCTCTTAGAAAGAACCTTAAGTTACCCGCTAAGTTCTATGGGCCTTTCGAAGTGATTGCTAAGATCGGAGAAGTTGCTTATAAGTTGAAGTTACCACAAGGATCACGAATTCATCCGGTTTTTCATGTCTCTCAGCTGAAAAAGAAGTTGGGCAATTCAGTGACACCAATGCCTCTATTGCCTATGGTTGATTCTGAAGGACAGATGCTACTAGAACCAATTGCAATTTTGGGCTGAAAGATGATCCCTAGAAACAATAAGGCGGTTACACAAGTGCTTATCTAGTGGTCGAACACAGTCCCTGAGGATGCTACTTGGGAAGACTGGTCTCATATTGCTGCCAACTTCCCAAACTTTAATCCTTGAGGACAAGGATGTTTAAAGGGGAAGGTATTGTTATGTCCCAGGGCAGTTGGGTAATATTTAGTATTAAATAGGGACAGTTGAGTCATTAGTTCCTGTCCATTAAGATTTTGTTAATCCTATGATTAGGTAGAGTATGCAAGTTAGGTAATCTTTGTATTTCAAAGTCGGCATGGTCTATCTATCGTGGAGAATGAGAGTATATATGTTGTCTTTTGCCTTGGAAGGCTTTATGTCAGAAATTAATAAAAAATCTCTTAGGCTCTGAACTTCATTTTGAAGCAGAGAGTTCTCTTTTCTTCATTTTTCCATTCAATTGTGTTTGAGTTCCTCAAATCACCTGTAGAACAGGACAGAGGGTCCCATATTTGGTAGTGAAAATGACAGCTTTTGAACCATTTTCGGTGATACCAAGTTTATTTGAAGCATCAGAAATTTACTGTTGAGCAGCTGACAAAGACGTTGCCAGGTTCCGTTCAAGGGTTAAAAACGCCCTCCTGAACTACCAATAAAGAAAAATGAGATATGAAAACTAGATTAACCGTCTTTGGCAAGGAGTTGACTACTTGACTCTCAGGAACCCGGTACTTAAAATAGACCCAGTGGTCGGTAGTTATGAGTTGCTCCACCGTTCTCCCAGTTGGAATTATTCAAACTGTCTAAAGTCTAAACAAATCCAGATCTCAAAGTCAACGCCATGTCCCCTTGACTTCAGATTTAAGACGTGGTTTCCTGGTAAAGACAACGGAGTACTTTATAACTTTATGAGGATTTGATAACGTTCTAGCTGTGTAATAACAACTTTTCATGCAAAGATGCAACATTGTTACACAAGAAGTTCTAGCTCAATTGGTTGTGTTCCTATGAGGAGGTTGCAAGTTCGAATCTCACCAAATATTGGCTGGGATTTATTTTTTGTGTAATTATGTGATGGGCCTTTGGGCCAAACGAGTCTTCGGGGCGTTCGGGCTAGAGACAAAGTGCTACTACGATCGGTGAACCGAAGAGCAAAAGCAAATCTTCATAGACAAGGTGGAGGCGGTTGGGTCTATTCAAAATGGTGCATCGGCAAGAGAGTTGATGATCCCGAAGACCCAAAATGGGGCTAGAGACAAAGTGCTACTACGATCGGTGAACCGAAGAGCAAAAGCAAATCTTCATAGACAAGGTGGAGGCGGTTGGGTCTATTCAAAATGGTGCATCGGCAAGAGAGTTGATGATCCCGAAGACCCAAAATGGGGCTAGAGACAAAGTGCTACTACGATCGGTGAACCGAAGAGCAAAAGCAAATCTTCATAGACAAGGGGGAGGCGGTTGGGTCTATTCAAAATGGTGCATCGGCAAGAGAGTTGATGATCCCGAAGACTCAAAATGGTGCATCCGCAAGAGAGTTGATGAGCCTTCGGGCTAGGGGTGATAAAAGAGCTGGGCCGGGCTATTCCCCTCAAACTATAAAAGCTCTTATGATTGAGGGTCGGGTCAGCCCGCCCCTATTTTGTATTGAGGGCCGGGTCGAATAGGGTCAAACATGAAAACTCAAGCCCTTAATCTGTCCCTCGACCCTCATTTTTAAGGGCCGGGTCGAGCCCGATCTAATTATACTTTACTAGTTTACTTTTTTTTTTTTTTTTTGTAATTTTTTATTGATTTTTATCGTACTTTGATTATGTATATAAATTTTAACTAAGTATATAAAACTAATTCTTATGTTTTTAGAAAAAAAATAAAAATAGATAGAGATGGTGGAAGAGATGATATTTTTAAAACATCTATATTTTTCATATTTAATTGTGTTATTAGGTTGGATTTGCTTTTATGTGTGGACTTATATACCTATCATTAAATCAATTACAAAAAACACAGATGTTATGTTATGTTCTAATCTATCTCTATTGAAAACTAATTCAGTGATTTGTTTTTTTATACGATTTAGATAATTAGAGTATAATACATAAATATAATATAAAATAATAATAAAACGTATGAGGACCGGGATCATGTCTCAGAACCTAGGCCATAGCCCGTCCCTTATAAGCATGAGGGTTAGGTCGGCCGGCCCCTCAAATATGTGAGGGCCAACTTTTGAGGGTCTGAGGCCAAATTATCACCCCAGTTAGTTTGGGCAATATAAGCCTTCGGGCTAGGGTCGTTAAATGTAACCGTGTGGTCTCTAAAAGAGTTACAGTAAAATAAAAAAAAATGCAACTTCTCTCTTTTGCTCCGAATCTCAGATACCTCCAATTCATTCAATTGCTTTCTCTAACGTTATGCGTTTAATGTAGTAAGTACTACGAGTATTTCAATTTTTTACAGGACTTGAACGTGGAAACTTCAGTCTTCTGTCAAAGGCTAACATATATTTCAGGTAACCAATGCTTGTACCTTTGACAATTGCTAGAAGAAGTTATACAGATCCTAATATGTTTGCTCTTAATTACTTCAAAGTATCCATTTAAGGGACGGGTCCTCTAAATTTTACATATGTATACAGATGAACAGATCGTAATAGTATAGGCACAAGAAATTGTAAGAGCACTATGAAATGAAACCTTGAAACTGACACCCAAATCGTTTTCCACTAAGAGCTTCAAATCAGAACTCCACATTGTGAAATGCAACTCACTAGATGTGAGAGCTAAGATTGAAGCGACCTTCTTTGTGTGTGTGTGTGTGTGAGGGAAAAATAAGTTGGAACCATATAAGGTGCACCCAATACATACATTTCTTTTCCGCATCACATTTTCATCAGAGATCATGGCCAATGTTGAACTGAACTCAGTAGATAGGTTGATTGGTGAATTGGAAATCGAACAACCAAAGAGATTTTCACCTGAGCAGCTGCAGACCTTCACTTCAGCTTTTTCTACGAGTTTAGGATTTGGTGGATTTGGAACTGTTTACAAAGGCATATTAGACAATGGTGTCGAAGTGGCTGTTAAGGTTCTTGGGCATGAAACTCGGTCAAGCTCTATGGCTGAAGTATCTGATGATCAGTTCAAGGCTGAAGTATCCACACTTTGCAAAACTCATCACAGAAACTTGGTCAAGCTCTATGGCTTCTGCTTTGCACTCGACATTAAAGCACTCGGCTACGAATTCGTTCCAAATGGATCTCTAGAGAAAGTTCTATACGGAAGCAAAACAATAAAGTGGGAGACACTGTGCAGTATTGCAATTGGGACAGCAAACGGGATCTCCTATCTGCACAAGGATTGCGAACCCAGAATAATCCACTATGATATCAAGCCTGCTAACATTCTGCTCGACTCAAATTTTGTTCCTAAGATTGGTGATTTTGGTTTAGCCAAACTTATTACCAGGGACAAAACGCATGTCACCATGTGTGGATTTAGAGGGACCCGTGGTTACGGGGCTCCAGAGCTTTGGGGTGGAGCCTCATCGGCAACTTATAAATGCGATGTTTACAGCTACGGCATATTGTTGTTTGAGATCTTAGGGAGGAGGATAAGGGAAAATTCATTTCCAAACCAAGTTTGGGAAAAATTAAAGAAAGTACAATTGGAGGACTTCATGAAATTTTGTGGCATTGAGGAGAAGAATATAGAAAACGCCAAGAGGATCTCAATGATTGCCTTATGGTGTGTACAATTTTTGCCTCGTGATAGACCATCAATGAGCGAGGTCGTTAGACTTCTTGAGGGTAGAGAAGAAATCCTGATGCCTCCTGATCCCTTTCGGGGTTGGAACTCTTCGAGCGTCTCTTCAAGTAGTATGACAACAGTTAACCCTGAGCTTGAAGAGAAGGCAAAGGTTAGAATCTCTCCTTCTCTTGTTCAAGATATGTGATTTTAAGATTGTCTACATTTGTTTCTAAGAGTTCATAATTGTTTCTGACTTTCTTCTAATCTGTTTTGCTTTGCTTCCTCACTACTTTGTTTAAAAGTTCATGTACATGTGTCCAAAACAATTCAATGTGCTTTAAGGACCAAGAATGTCTTGCTATTTTCGTGGCTTATTGTTATTTTCGTTAGTACAATTATGTACCTTACCATCTTTTGATTGTTTGCTACTGTGTACTGCAGGAGAAAGGTAGGATTGGCAATGCAAGGATCTCAGTATTTATTGGGCCTTGGGGTAGTCATGGGAACCACTGGGATGATGGTGTTTTCTCAACGATCAAGCAGATACAACTGTTCAGAGGAGAGAGAGAGATTCGGGCAATCCAGATAGTGTACTGTGGAAAAAATGGAGAGTCCATTGTGTCTAAAAAGCATGGGTGGGCTGAAAGTGATATTATTGACAAGGTACTTGGGTAATTACTTAAGTTTTTGTGATATTAGGTGGGTAATTACTTAAGTTTTTGTGATTTTAGGACCTTTTAACCTTTTAGCTTTGAACAGGAGTAAAGGATCTGATGCCACGAAGGTAAGTACTGTAGATTATCATAAAATACTTTATGGGAGTTGTAGAACACGTAAACAAACTCATGATCTTGAGGGTATTTCTAAGTTCTAGATTAAGCTAAACTTTTGTAGATAGGATTACAGTATTTGCAAATTTCTCAATTTTCCAAATATAGTATCAATTACTGTGAAAAGGAACGGTCACAATGCTTGATTTGTTGACTACATTCAATATACAATGGGAGTTAAAGTTTCCAATTTGAATTTGAATATATATATATATATATATATATATATATATATATATATATATATATATATATATGTTTAAAGTGGTTGGTACATCATATCTACAAAAGTTTAGCCTAATCTAATTGTTAGAAATGCCCTACTGATCATGATTTTGTTAAGTGTTTTAGTTTTATATGTCCCTAGAACCCTCCCCATAATATCCTAGAGTCGGAATTTTTATAAATGTGTGTATTTTACATGCTTAGTTTTGTAATAATTATTCAATCTTAATTTGAAAACTTTAATTAAGATGATAAAAAAAATTATTATGTTGAATTGTTGATCGAAGTGATTATCCTTTGATTTGGTAGGGAATTTTATTTGAATATGATGAAGAAATCCTCACAAGTATATTAATATATGTCATCTATCTAATACTTAAGGGTATCCTGACAAAAATTCAAAGTGAGGAAGCACTTCTTAGTTCTTGCAATAAGATTAGACATTATGTTCTTAGCAATTATAAAAAATTTCTCAAACTCAAATTTGAGCTTTATTTTTGCAGATTGAATTGAATTACCCAGATGAGTTCTTGACAAAAATATATTACGGGGTATCATGCATTTGAAAAATATGCATATGAAACACACATGAAAACAAAGTTGGAGGCTTACATCTTTTGAGATCTCTTTGTTTCTTCACTAACAAGAAGAAATATGGACCTTTTGGTAATGAGAGAGGTACTTACTTTACTTCTGGGAAGGATGGGAAGGTTGTTGGGTTTTATGGTCAAGATGGAGCTTATCTGGATGCCATAGGTTTGCACATCGAGTATTAATTTCAAACTCATTATCGAAGAAAAGAAGAAGAGAGTATTAATATGATATGGGCTCTCCTAATCATCCGGTAGCGGACCCGGTTTTCACCCGCCATCCAAACCCGCACCGACCCGAAAATAGACCCACCCAACCATTGTTTTTATGCGGTCGGGTTATGGGTGCTCAAACCCGACCCGTCAAGCCACCCGACCCGCACTGTGTCAAAAGCCATTGATCCAACCCTGTTGACCCGCACAATTTCAAGACTCTAACTCTAATATTTTTGTATTTTGTTTATATTTTCTTTTAACTTTTATAGGAATTTGGGAGATATGAACACAAACTTATGAGTTCAACATCAATTTCAAATATTCAAGTTTGAACATTGGGCAAATATCAAAAGTTCAAATTCAACTTTCGAATTTTGGAGAAAATGAATCATTCATCATTGTATTAATTTCGAATTCTTTTAGATTATATTTTATTATTTTGTACCATAGATCCTCGCTCTCATCTTCATTTTATCATGCTATGGAAAGCAATCAATTACAAATGGTAAATCACGAGAAAAAAATTTCAAATTTACAAATATAGTTTTGGGTTCAAGTTCAATTTTTTTTTTTTATTTTTGTTTATTTTTTATTGATTTATTCCATTTTTTTTCTCTATGTTGTGAATTGGAAATATATTACTTGCAGATAGAAAGTTTTTTTTAGGGTGAAATTGGGTTAAAATGATAATTTCCACCCGACCCGGATGACCCGCCCAAGACCCTCCCTGTAAGCTGACCCAATAGGCCGGGTGATGGTACTAAGACATGACACTTCAACCCGCCGTCGGGGACCACTGGATTTGTATCTCCTAGACCCGTTACCTTGCGTGGAATTTAGAAAATGTAATTTTGTACTAATTTGGAACACGTTACATAAATTGGATACCTGGTCTAGTATGTGATTATGTTTGGATTTCCTAAAACTATACTGAAAAACAAATTTAGTAAGAGAATTGGGTAATGTAATAGGATATTGTGGAAATCTTGTATATTGTGGAAAAATTCTTAGCATAAGTTTAGGAGTTAGTTTGGTAGTTTCCTAGATTAGCTAGGTCTTTGTTATTGTATCTATATATATTGAGGTGAATAGAAAGAGAAGAGCAAGCCATTTTCTCCATTGTTCTCTGTTGTTCTCTGTGAGGGTGGGTAAATTTTTTTTCAATTCGTTTTTCCTTTTTGTTGTGATACCATATCATGTCTGGTACTGATAAATCTCCAACACCTGTCTCTCGATATGAACTGTTTACCCCTTATTATCTTCATCTATCGGAAGGTATGGGGTCTGTGATTAATCCTATTTTATTGCAAAGGAATAATTATGATGAGTGGGTACGTTCCCTTCGAAATAATTTGTGTGCTAAATATAAATTAGGGTTTGTCGATGGAACTATTCCTGCACTGGATGCAAATTCTCCAGATTATGGTCAATGGGGAATCGTTAATTCTATGCTTGTGGCTTGGATTTTTAACACTCTTGATGCTTCAATTAGGAAAACGGTTCCTTTTCCTGATCAAGTTAAAGTATTGTGGGATGATCTACGTGATAAATACTCTCTTCGTAATGGTCTTCGTATTCAGGAACTCAAAAATTTGATTGCTGATTGCAAAAACAGGGTAGATCTATTGCTGAGTATTATGGTGAATTGCGTACTTTGTGGGAAGAATTGGCAAGTGCCATAAAGTTGCCTTCTTATCGTGTTTATTTCTTTGGTGAGTCTTGTATTCTTCTAGAAAATGAAAAATTGCATCGGTTTCTAATGGGTCTTGATTCTAAAAATATCATGGCGCTTATACGGTCTATTAATGCTTGATCCTTTGCCTTCACTCTCCTATCATGGTAAAGGTGCTCTCTCGTAGAGACACCAATCATCCTTCGCCGCCAAGATTCTCGCAATGATGTGGTAGGGTTTGCGATTGATGGTGTGGCGCAAAGTAGGGCGTAGGGTAGTGTTGATGTTCGTATGTGCTCTCATTGTGGCCGCAAAGGTCATGAGAAAGACAAGTGTTTTCAGATGATTGGGTGGCCCGAGTGGGCTGGTAATGGTGGTCGTAGTGGTGGTAGGTCGAGTGGCCGAGGAGGCCGAGGAAATTATGGCCGTGGAGGAAGTCGTGGACGAGGTGGTTTTGTTGCCGCTATGGGCAGTGGTGCTAGTGGGGTAGATTGTGGAAGTGTGCCTACCCTATCTGATGTCCAACTATAGCAATTGGTAGCTACTTTAACTTCTTCTAAAGTTTCGACTTCAACTCCACAGTTGCATGGTAAGAAATATCTAGACCAATGGATTATTGATTCAGGTGCAACAAACCATATGTCCGGTAACCTCGATTTATTTTTTGATGTGCACGATATTTTTTCAGAACCTGTTGGTCTTCCAAATGGTAAACATACTACTGCAACTAAAGAAGGTCGTATTAAACTAAGTGAACACCTCATTCTGGACAATGTGTTATATGTTCCAAAATCTAAATTGTAATTTGTTTATGCGTGTCTCTCATTTTTAGAAAAACAGAAATTTATATTCCTTTTCACTGACAAGCTATGTATTATTCAGGACCGGAGTTTGAGGAACCTGATTGGAGAGGGGGAGCAATGTAATGGGGTCTATCTTTTTCGTCCAGTTCGTTGTGTTCAAGCAAATCGTTCAACAGTTGCAAACTCCGCTTTGGTATGGCATAGGCGTTTGGGTCATCCATCTATGAAGGTGGTGCGGTCTTTACCTGGAGTACTCAGTAATAGTAGTTTTACTAAGTTTTCTGATGACGATTGTCAAGTGTGTTTTTTTAGCTAAGCAGCCTCGTAACTCTTTTCCTTTAAGTACGAATAAAGCTTCTGATTTGTTTGATTTGATACATTGCGATATTTGGGGGCCGTATCGTGTTGCTTCTAGCTGTGGTGCTCATTATTTTTTGACCATTGTTGATGATTGTTCTCGAGCTACATGGGTGTATTTGATGGTTGGAAAGTATGAAGTTGGCTAATTGATTAAAAAAATTTGTGCAATGGTCAACACTCAATTTAGTAAGCATGTTAAGGTGTTACGGAGTGATAATGGGCAAGAATTTTTATGTTTACAAGATTTTTTTGCTCAAATGGGAGTTTTGCATCACACTTCTTGTGTGGATACTCCACAACAAAATGGTCGAGTGGAGCGGAAACATAAACATCTTCTTAATGTTGCTCGTGCTTTGCGTTTTCAAGCTCAGTTGCTTATTGATTTTTGGGGTGAATGTGTTGTGACTGCTTGTCATCTTATTAATCAGACACCAACCCCTGTTTTGGATGGTAAAACCCCTTATGAGATTCTTTTTGGGAGTCCAGCTCCTTTTACTACTTTAAAGGTATTTGGGTGTTTATGTTTTGCTGCCAATAGGCCTCGTGTTAAAGAGAAATTCATACCCCGTTCTAAAAGGTGTGTGTTTGTGGGATATCCATTTGGTCAAAAAGGTTGGAGATTGTATGATTTAGATACCCATGAGTATTTTGTTAGTCGAGATGTGAAGTTCGTGGAACATGTTTTTCCTTTTTCCAAACCTGAACCTACACATAGTTCTACTCCTATACAACTTAAAAATATTTGTCACCTAATACTTGGATTGATGTCGTGAGTGAGTTGGGTGGTGCTGGAGTAAGTGGTGACGATGTTGTAGACATGGGTGGTGCTCCGTCAGGGAGTATAGCGTCTGCTAGTGCAGGTTCTGGGGGTGCTGTGACATATCGTGATGGTTTGATGGCTCCACCGAGTCCGAGTACGGTGATGGTTGGTGAGGTACCATGTGACACTACGACATTTTTGCATTTAAGGGGGAGTCCAAAAATTCTTGAAGCTGGAGATACTACTGTTCCATTGCCAAATAATGAGGAAATTGGTAGGGGTCATCGGGTTATTAAAGAACCTTCTACACGCCTTCGTGGTTTTGTTACCAACACTGTTGTTCGAAAAATAGACCCCCCTGCATCATCTACTACTTCTCCTGCTTCATCTCGTTCCTCAGGTAAACAGTTCAATATAGTTTGTTATGTGGATTATAATAAATTTTCTGTAAGACATAGACATTTTTTGGCAGCAATTACTAAGCGTAAAGAGCCTACTTCCTTCAAAGAAGCAGTTCAAGATTCCGGTTGGCATCAGGCTATGAAAGAGAAGATTGATGCCCTTGAAAATAGTGGTACGTGGACTTTGGACGACTTACCTCCTGGTAAGAAGGTGATTGGTATTGGTTGGGTGTATAAAATTAAATATCACGCAAATGGTGATGTTGAACGCCTTAAGAGACGTCTCGTTGTTTTTGGTAATCATCAGGTGGCCGGTATTGATTATAATAAAACTTTTGCTCTTGTTGCTAAAATGGGAACAATTCATCTTTTTCTTGCTGTTGATGTCACCAAAAATTGGGAGTTGCATCAAATGGATGTTTGCAATGCCTTTCTTCATGGGGATTTGGAGGAGGAAATATATATGCAGCTCCCTCCAGGGTACAATAGTCCTATTCCAGGGAAGGTGTGCCAGTTACATAAGTCTTTGTATGGCTTACGACAGGCGCCTCGACAGTGGTTTGCTAAGTTGTCTAATGCTTTGAGAAGATCTGGGTTCGTACAGTCGTATGCAGATTACTCCTTGTTCAGTTATCAGTGGGGTAATGTCTCTTTGCATGTTCTTGTTTATGTGGATGATTTGATAATTGCCGGTTCCACTCATGATGTGGTTTTGCGGTTCAAGAAATATTTAAGTTTTTGTTTTCATATGAAGGATCTTGGTGTGTTAAAATATTTTCTGGGTATTGAAGTGGCTCGTGGTAATGAGGCCGGGATTATTTCTTTCCCAACGCAAGTATGCTTTGGATATTTTGACGGAAGCAGGTATGTTGGGTTGTAAACCTATTGATACTCCGATGGAGCATAATCATCGTCTTGCGTCTGCGGCAAGTGATCCCTACGAGCTTCCGGACCAGTATCGGCGTTTGGTGTATTTATTTGTTACTCGCCCTGAGTTGAGTTATTCTGTTCATAATCTCGCTCAGTTTCTGAGCAACCCGCAAATAGCTCGTTGGGATGCTGCTATTCGTGTTTTACGGTATCTGAAAGGACACCCTGTTAGGGAATTTTATTGCGTCCTAGTGATATGCAATTGCATGCTTTTTGTGATAGTGACTGGGCGGCTTGTCTCTTGACCCATCAGTCATTGTCTGGTTACTTTGTACTTCTTGGTAGGTCTCCTATTTCTTGGAAAACCAAGAAACAACATACGGTGTCCCGCTCGTCTGCCGAAGCAGAGTATCGTGTTATGGCTGTCACAACCTGTCAGCTTAAGTGGTTAAAGTCATTGTTACGTTCTCTTGGTGTTCTTCATTCTCAGCCTATGCGGTTATTTTGTGATAATCAGTCTGCCTTGCACATTGCGAAGAACCCTGTCTTTCATGAGCGTACGAAGCATATTGAGGCAGATTGTCATTTTGTTCATGATGAGTTGCAAGCTGGGAATATTTCCACAGCATATGTTCCTACTGGTCATCAGGTGGCTAATATTTTGACGAAGGCCCTTGGGCGTCAGCAGTTTGGTTATTTGTTACGCAAGTTGGGCATTTGTGATTTGCATGCTATCCTATTATAATGGTCTTTGTGTTAGAAAACATGCCAAATGAGAAAAATGTGTTGTTACGTTGTTCCTAGTGCTAGCCAAGAATGATCCTTGGACAAGGAAACTAAATCTTGTGCAATAGGATGACTTGCAAGTCAAGGAATTAAATAATTTGGTGCACCTGCACTGGAATCAGCAGGATTGAACACAACTTCCTCCCACATAGCAAACCAGCCGACCTCTGAATTCAACTAATTTGTATGGGCTCATAACGGACTAATCTGTTGGTACAGAATAAGTGACGAAGAGAAACAATAGTAAAGATCCCTTTAATGCCATGGAACTTTACATGGTTTCCGTTTATCATCAAAGGAAAATTGACAGGCTTGTATGCAAAACCGTGTGTTCGCTAGTAGGGAAAGTGATGGACCAACAGTTTTTACTTTCAACTGAAATTACTAAGGATGTTTTCACGCTGATGGATTTTGGTTATTTTTAAACGAAGTGATAGATTCGATGCAATTCATCAAACATGACAGTTATGTAAATTTATATGCATGAGACGACCCTGGGTTCCATTTGATTTCAAATGTTCACAGACAGAATCTACAGAGAACCATTTTCCCCTGTTTAAAATTTTTAATTGTGTAAACTTTGACTTGTGGGTCGTAGTGGTGGCACCAATAATTACGAGTATATATTTAAGGGTTAACTAGTATTATCCCCTACTAGATGATCCAATTAGGATTTCCCCCATTAGATAGAAAATTAGGGTCTCCCCACCTAAACACACGGTCAACTTGGATTGACTGTTAACTTTCAAGTCAATCAATTGAAAATGACACAAATACCTTCATTGTTTTCAAAAAGAAAATATTCAATTTTACTTAGGTGGCGGTAGTTATGTCATTTTCAGTTATTTGACCTAAAACTTAACAGTCAAACTAAGTTGACCCTGTGTTGGGGAGATTCTAATTGGATCATCTAGTAAGGGGGTAATACTAGTTAACCCTATATTTAACACGTAAATATATAGTAAATATATAATCAAACCCTCTTTGTAACCAAACGAATATAACATTAAACTTGAATCACTGAGATTTAGTTCTTAGTTTCTTACAAGTGTAATTAAGTTATTACTTAAAAATCTATTATCACACTTAACACATTCAATTATATGTTACTCCCAAATGAAATGATGATCAAATATCCAAAACAAACGATTCTATTGATCTCAAGTGTCTATGCCGAGTCACCGCCTACGTACCCCCTACGCACGTAGTTCTTCCCTTTAGTTTTGCCTTCAATAACAAACCCAACTCTCTCACCGAGGTTGTATCTATCTATTGTAGCCTTACAATAGATATACATATACCTAAATATACCTAAATGCTCAGCACAACGCACGTCATAGAAATTAGTAACACTACTAAAAGAAGGGCTTTTTGTGTCACTTATTTTTTTGTCTCGTGTCACTTACTAGAAAAAAGTGACACACAAAGTTTTGATGTGTCACTTTTTTATGGAACGAGGGCTAATGTGTTGCTTCTAGGAAAAGTGACACAAATAATTTTATTTTTTGTGTCCCATTATGTGAACGTGACACTAGTGGTTTGTCTTGTTGTGTCACTTCTGGGTGTAAAAAATTCGAAAACAAAATTAACAAATTATCGAAATAATTAAGCGACACGAGTAATTGATTATGCCGTGAAACTCAAAGTCGTGGTACGAGCGCGCGGCTATATTTTTCCCAAAAGAATTAACTTTACTAAACCTAAAAGGAAAAGAAGAAAAACAGAAGAAAAAAAATATAAAACAAAAATTGTCTTGCAAAATGCCAAGAGACCTCACCGTTCTTCCTCCCAACTAATTCTCACCGGGTCGGTCTAACACCACCCAAATGGTCTCTCGTCCATCCCTCGTTCTCCGTCCTAGTTCCCTTTCCAAATTTGTCTCTCTCTCATGAGCAAAAAAATAAAGGTAATATGTTTTTTCATTTTTATTTAATTTCATTGAGCAAGTACAAGTGAATTATGAAACCCTTTCTACTCCCTTCTATTAAATGCGTTATATTTGAACGGAGTCACACACTTTCTTGACCGAAAATGAGATGTCTAGTTTTGTTAATACTATGTACTGCCGAGCTCCAAGCCTCCAACTAAGGATCTATACTCTATTGTATCAGAGAGTAAAATGAGAAATGATCAAGTTTTGTTGTGGAAGGAGTGGAACAGGGTTTAGCATTTAACATATTGGCTCTTCTGAGTAGGTCACAAATAGTTTTAGTTTTACTGATAAATAAAGTATTTAACTTTTGTCATTCTGTGCGCTTCTAAGCCTAGGAAGTAGGTTAGAGTACCAAGATCTTTCATGGCAAAAGATGAGCTAAGCTTTGAAATTGTGTATCCACAATAGGCTTGAGAGGCTCTTGTTATAAGAAGATCATCTACATAGAAGAGGATAATGGTCATTGACTGCTAATGTTTTCTTATGAATAAGGATGAATCAGCTTTAGAAGGTGTGGGATCAAGAGATATAAGAGTTTGTGGTAACTTGGCAGACCATGGCTTGGGTGCTTGTTTATGACAATAAAGTGACTTCTTCAGTTGACAAACAAGATAAGGTTTTGTAGGATCTGTGAAACCATGTGTCTGGATCATACATATGTGATTCCAACTTTTGACCTGGTTTGCATGGGGTGATGAATGACATTGTTTTGTACTGAAGTGGGTATTGCAGAAGATTGAGTAGAAGAAACGTGTTGAGAAGTATAAATAAGAGTTTGAAGTGAGTTTGGTGTGGAATATGATGTGTTAGAAACAAAGTTATTATTGTTATAGTTTGATCTGTCAGTAGAAGAATTGTTTGTCGACTGTGGTGTGTCAGAAGAACTTGATGGAGAATTTGAACGTGTAGGATTGTTTTGATTGTTATGTGCTGAGGTATGAGAAAAATTTTGTTTAGAAAAAGAAGGAATATGAGAAGAGTTGTTGTTAGAAGGTAGAATAGACTTGAATGATTAGAATGTGCATGATTTTGAGAAGTACTGTCAGGTTTTGTAATCTGAGAAGTAGGACATGATGTAAAAAAAAGGGAGGATGTAAAGGAAGTATTGAAACGGGAGATGTCTGTGTATGTGAATGAGTTTGTATAGATGATATGTGTGAAGAGATTTGCATTCTGAATGGAAACCCTCTCTCATTAAAAACATGTATTGAGATGTAAACTTTACCATTGGTCATGTCAAGGAACCTATACCCTTTGTAGTTTAAACTATAACAAATAAAGACACAAGGTTTAGTTTTGAACTCAAGTCTGTGACGTGAATAAGGTTTAAGCCAGGGTAAACAGGTACATCTAAACACTTTTTGGGAAGAATAGTTAGGAATCTTATTAAACAATAACTGCCAAAGACTGTTGTTTGTGAGTTTTCTATAGGTAAGTCTATTAATGAGATAGACTACAGTGCTGAAAGATTCTAACCAATGCTGAGTAGGATTAAAGGGTTGTGCTAGAAGGGTTTTACCAGTCTCAACACTATGCCTATACTTCCTTTCTACCTGCCCGTTTTGTTCTGAGTGTAGGTGCTCCATTCAGCAATGAGCACGTTAATCATGCCACTGTGGTTTACTATTAGAAGGTTTCACTAGAAGCCTATTTGTTATTCAAGTCACAGTGAAAATCAAGCAGTGAATTATGCAGTTGTTCCTCTTATGCATTTATAAAAACATGATTGCATGTTTCCTAGCATCCATTATTTATTTATTTTGCAATTAAAGAGGAATGCTAGGAGGCAACTTACTTTGCAATTGTAAAATGTACTTTGTTGTGAAAATCTCAGTGGAAAAGTTGTATGTTTTAAATGAGAGGCATGTATGCAACTCGACCTCCTAAGCGTTCCTCTTTTCTTAGTGATCCGTTATTGCCGACATTCTTGACATTTGTGACAATTCACTTACCTTTTATTTTGGTTTCTTTATATTGAATAGTATTGTTTTCCAAGTAGTTTTATGATTGAATTTACGGGACCACGAATCTCTCAAAAGGATGCCTTCTCTATAGTAGACACTTAAATTTCAATTGTAAGCTTATTAGTGCATATCTTGTCCGGGTGATAATCTGTTTTATCCGGGTAGTATAGTCTTTGACAAGTTTGTTTGCCTTACCCTTGAGCTAAACTTGATTTATTTTTGGTGTTTCAGATTTGAAAGGCCAGATTTTCCTCTTCTATTTTCAGGTGCCTTTGCCTTTGGTGGGCGGGTATGTTTTAGTAACTTGCAAAACCTTTTTTATCCTACTTGTTTAGTACTTTTTTCCATTCACTTTTAGATATATTTCATATCAGCAACTTACACACTTTGACAGGTCACCATATGCTCAATGTTATGGTGGTCATCAATTTAGCACATGGGACGGTCAGTTAGGTGATGGTCGTTCAATAACTCTAGGCGAGCTTCTCAATTCACGAGGTCAAAGGTGGGAATTGCAGCTTAAAGGTGCTGGTAAGACTCCTTACAGCCGATTTGCAGATGGCCTTGCCGTTTTGCGCAGTAGCATTCATGAATTTCTTTGCGGTTTGGGCATTCCAACAACCCGTGCACTAAGTCTTGTAATGACAGGCAAATGTGTCACCAGGGACATGTTCTACGAGTAAGTGCTAAAAAGGTTACTTATCAGAAATTTTGATTATTTGCCATCATTATTAGCGATTTTCACGTAAAGGTTATTGGTACAATAACTATGTGAAGGACCGCATCACAGTTTCCATTGATCTTTTGGGTAAATGTGCATCTGTTTATATTATTAGTATCATAATAAATTTACTAAATTTAGGGGCAATCATGATATAGTTGCTTGTATATTGCTTTAGTAGAGTTCAGTTATGTTGTCTATTCAAAATAACTTATTCAAATTAGCCACTTTGAGCCTTGATATATGTAATTAATGTGTTTTATGCAGTAGGAATACAAAGGAAGAACCTAGTGCAATTGTTTGCAGAGTTGCTAAATCATTTTTGCGCTTTGGTTCATTCCAAATACACGCCTCTACAAGCAAAGAAGATTTAGGTATAGTTCGTGTTTTAGCTGATTACACGATCCGACATCATTTTCCTCATATAGAAGATATGAATAAGAGTGACAACTTATCTTTTAAGACAGGGGAGGACAGCTCTCCGGTTGTGGATTTGACCTCAAATAAGTATGTAGGTAAATATTATGTTTGAAGGCGTCTGTTTATGCATGTATGTCATAACTTTGCATTCCATAAATGGGCATGAAATTCTTGAGAAGTCCGTGAAACAGAAAATTAGGATCCTGGCATTTGATTTTTGACCTTTGAAATAAGACCCTCCTCCCTTTTTGCCAGGGGTATTTATAAGACAAGTGCAGTTTTACATCTAATTTAGGACAATCTCACTTACTCACACATCATAGAAACTATATCCACCCACATGACTAGATCTGGCGTTTCTATTTCATGTATATCTAAATAGACTGGAGTGAGGAAAAAGGGAAAAATCACATGCATGCTTGAGAAATAACTTTACTCATTCATCTTTACTAATGATTGAAGAACGAACTAGTTTTGGAAGAGATATGGAATTCTTAATTAGTAAAAAAATTGAAGATGAGAGAGAAAATTAAGATGAACAAGAACAATTGTAAGAAGAAGATGAAGATTTAGAGTCGAAAAAGACAGAGAATAAAGAAGATAGACTTGGAGAAATAAACTTCAATCCAATTGATCATAATGGTTGGTTCTACAAAACAATAAGCGAAGCCATATTTAGATATAGTTCCTTGGACTAAGTAATTTGAAAATGGAAACCGATTACTAATTCTGCTAATACAAAATTTGGATAATGCTAGTTGCCAAAATCATGATTCTTGTCCTACATCATTTACGCTTTAAGTATGGCGGATATGAGATTTGATTTGAAAAACAAGCTTGCCCACACATTTAGTGTAAGTGCCTTCTAGCTTAATTGGTAAAATCTTTGGGTGATGATACCAGAGGTATGGGATTCAAACTCCGCTACACATTATTAAGTTATCGATCTCTTTAAATACATGCTTGCCCACACATCCGAAAGTAGTTAATTTGGGTAAGTGGGCTTCCATATGTTCCCTTTCTTTATGTAATGATATATTTACTTTTCTTATCGATTTTTTTTTTCTTACTTGTGCAATATACCATTCTTGATTCACTTGCTTTTTAATTTTATTTACTAGTCATAGTGGAATGACGACTTCATGATATGATGCAGGTGCATGGATCGATTAACAGATGAATTGATGGCAGCTAGGTTTTTTGGTGTTGGAAGTACGCACAATAAGCTAAGATATTGCTAGGATAGCGTTGGCGTCATGTTTTTTTTTTTTTTTTTTTTTTTTTTTTTTTTTTTTCATGATTATTTTGGTATTGGAATGATTTATTTTGTTGGGAGTCAAACTGGATAATAGATACTAGGTTTGATCCATAAAATCAATAGAAGTTAATTGTTTTGAATGTTGTTTATTTTTTCCCGAGTTGATGTTGTTTCTATATCATAAAGCAGGTTAAAGTGATTTTGGTTGTGATGTTTTGATAAATGTATGTGGATGTTGTTTCTATCATAAACCAGGTTAATGGGATTTTTGTTATGACGTATAGGATGTAGGTTGAGAAATGAATACGATCGAATACAAAAATGAGAAAATGTTTTAAAAACAAATTATTTTCATTTCTCCCACTTTTGGAAAAAGTGACATAATATCCATTAAAAGTGACACAACTGACCACTCTTATGTGTCGCTTTCTTTTTCATACGAGTTACATTGAGTTGATTCCCAAAAGCGCCACAAGAAGTGAGGGGCTTATGTGTCTCTTTTGACGTACTTGTGTTACGTTGTGTCTAAAAGTGATATACTTAATGTGTCACTTCCAAAAGTGACACAACTAGTATACTTATGTGTCATATTTGACATACTTATGTCTCGCTCTGGTCCAAAAGTGACACAACTAGTATACTTAATGTGTCACTTTTGATGTACTTATGTCTCGCTCTGGTCCAAAGGTGACACAACTAGTATACTTAATGTGTCACTTTTGACGTATTTATGCCTCGTCTGGTCCAAAGGTGATACAACTAGTATACTTAATGTGTCACTTTTGACGTACTTGTGTCTCGCTCTGGTCCAAAAGTGACAGAACTAATATACTTAATGTTTCATTTTTGACGTATTTATGTCTCTACTCGGTTCAAAAAAGTGACACAACTAGTATACTTAATGTGTCATTTTTCACTAAATTATGTCCCACTTTGGTCCAAAAGGGATACAACTAGTGTCACTTTTGACAAGCACTGTGACACTCTTTCTTAAAAGTGACACAAGAGGCTATTCTTAAGTGTCATTTTATTAACAAAAAGTAACACATTTAGTAAGGTTTTTGTGTCACTTTTGGTAGAACTTTATGTGTCGGGGGCTGTTAGGTCACTTCAGAATTAGTTTCAAAAGTGACACAAGTGACTTCTTGTGTCATTTAAAAAGTGACACAAAAAGCCCTTCCTTTAGTAGTGAACCCAAATATCACCTCATCTAAATTTAAATCTTACTGAAGACATGATTGTCCAGAAAAATGATAGCAGTCAAACCCACCATTAATTATGCGAGCCCGTTATATGAACTCCGCCTTATATGAACTCTACCACCAAAAATGGATTTATAAGATGAATTGAAGGCTGATTTCTATGAAAATAGTCTTCTCATAATGGATAATCTCCCTATAAAAAATCAGTTTAAATGAAAATGTTTAACCTTGTCAAAAGTTGTTTTGAACTTTGAAAAATCTGGATCGTTGGATAATTTTATAACATTGTAAGCTAATTTTGATATGTCTAGATATCTTCAAATGTATTGATTTTTTTTCTTCTAAGGATGATCTATTGTGTAGGGAGAACATCTTCAGTTATTCACTAAAAATCAGCTTCTAATTTATTGTTTTTCATGATGGAGTTTTTTTGGAATTCGTATAAGTGGAGTTCATATAACAGGCAAGTTAATTATGATACAATATACCAAACTAATGCTCTCAATACTAATAATCACCAATCATTTTGAACAGAAGTTCAACTTCATGCTAAGCAGCAAGGGAGATATTCATCAAGTGTATCAGTTGATAAAATGTCATGCCTTATTTTAACTTCATATATACTTTATAAAAAAATAAATTAGAAAAGGCAACTCATATATCGAAGTGCTAGCATGTCGAGAATACAATAGGCCGATTAATCCAAGTATCAACCACACGTAAATAATTGAGAATATTCGATAGCCAAACTCTACAACAAATTAGTCTATGCATCTAAATCCTACGACCAAATGAACATTAGAAGAGTTACTTTCAAGACTAAAACACTAAAAGTGACAATGTACTATTCGAAAAGTGCACTTTGGTACAATATACTATTTTTTGTACCAATTTATACAATATATTATTTCAAATATAATTTGACCAATTGATACCAAGACTCTAATTCAAGTCAAATTAGACTGCCGGAATAATGATAGGTTGGGTGAAAGAAAAAAAAAACTACATTAAAATTGATAAACAATTCAAGATCACTTTAACATCAATTGAAGTAAATTTTCATATTTTCATTGTATTCCAATCTTATTTTACCTCTCTTTACAATTTTTTTTTTTTTTTTTTTTTTTTTTTTTTTTTAAGATTTTTTCTTCACCTAATACGTCGGCAATCAAACTAAAGTGAATCAAACTATCCACACCGAATGAAATTTCAACTTTCAACAATCAAACTTAAAGCTTAAACTATCCATTTTACTAAGTTATTCACTAATCCTACATACATATCGGCATATCTATATAATAAGATAGGGTTTTTTTCTCCACTAAAAGACAAAATAACACAAAGGACGGCTCAGATCTGTTTGATCTTCTCACCTCATCGTCGAGCACTCAAACTCCCCTTATCTACTCAATTCCAAAATCCTCAAATCCCAAAAACTCAAATCCCTAATTAGTGGTAGAGGGTTTATCATTAGCGAAGAAGGCTTGATGTTGTGATTACCAGGCTTAGGTTCGTACTTCATAGCTGGCTTGATTCTTTTAGGGTACGCTTCTTCTCAATATCTACCATTACTTTTACTACTAATAGCCTTGAGATGCTGTTGATTTACATAGTTTGATGAAACTTTATTCTTCTTAATAAATGCTTCTATCATAAATTACCATTCAATGTATCCAATGGTTTCATTAGTACGTATTCAATGTATACTGATTGGAAAATCTAGGAAGTGTATGGGACTATGGATAGGGAAGCCTTGGTAGAAATTTGAGCATATGTCTACCTGTAGTAGATATATATGTGAATATGTATTGGGTATTTGGCAGTAAAAGTGTTACACCCATATGTTGCAAGCATTTTGTGAAGTAATGTTTTTGGTCCAAGTTATTTCCTCAATATCCAAATCTCTATCTTTTAGTTTTTGTATTCCTGTTTCTTTTTTTTTTCTTTGTTTTTTTCCCCCACATATCCAAATTACAGTTGATTGAAGAATGGAAAAGCACTGAAGATAGGTTAAGGACCTGAAAGAGGAAAAGAGTCAATAGATTCTTTTGTGATTCCTCAAACAGTGAATTGTTGACTAATTTTTCAGACTTTCTTTGTGTCTTCTTTCCTAGATCCAGTGTTCCTGGCACCTAAAGGAGATTTCAGATTGTCCATGTACAAGTTTTCTCAGTTTTTATTTGTTTTTGTGTTGGTATCTTTTTCTGTTTAATGTTTTCTATATCCTTTTTTTTTTGTTCCCATGTGTGTTTTATTTCACCTATAACCGGTCGATCTATTTAAAAAAACAAAAAAAATTATTTGCTTTCTCTTTGTTTTCAGTCACGAGCTTGCTTTTGCTTTCTTCACTATTTCATCATAGTTTAAGACACGGGGCATATCCTGTGGTGAGGATGATGATACAATTGATAATGTAGACTTGAGTTAAGTGAATGGTGGGAAGTTACGTATGTGATTCCTGTAGAATGAACAACCCTAATAATAAGCTTGCGCTATACTACCAAGTGCCAACTATCTGAGTTTCTTTTCATTCATGTCCTTAGCAACAACGAAACAGGGGAGCTACATGATACAACATTTTATGATACAACTATGAAAAAATTTATTGTATTATTCACACTGCCAACAACAACCTTTCTCGACTTGCTTGCAAGACTTGCAAGCACAAGTTCTATTCAGTGGTTCTCAACTTCTCACAAATCAACGTGTCCCCTGTGCCAAAGTCCATTTTAGTAGCACTGTCACACCCCGAATTTCGACAGAATTCGGAAAAACATTATTTGTCCCCGACTCTTCGATCTCCGAGGTGTGACGCACTCTCCACTTCCAAAAACCCACAAACAGTTTAAAATATGCGGATAATTAAAAACCAATAAAAATTTCAATTATACATAAGTCCTCTTCATTACAAAAATTCCCAATTAAGATTAGGTTACAAATCTCTTTTCAATAACTCTTTAATTAAAATATACAAATGAGAATACAAAAACATTGTCTAGACTGAAAAGCTATATCACCTCAAGGGAAAAACAAAACGTATCCGGAGATGTAACGCTAATGCAAACCACAAGCAGCAGCCAACCTTCTTCAACACTAAACCTGTCAAAACTTATCAACTATGTTCATTGAATGAACACACCCGATAAGCAAACATGCAAATCGGGTCAGCATTATAAACAATGCTGGTGTGAGTAGCCCTAAAATACAAATATACTTATACATATATATACACAATCCACAAGGCGCTTAGTTCCTCCACCGGTATTTAACTTTCAACGACTAATATAACATACTCAAGTACAATAATTAAGGCGGTAGTTCCTCCAATCGAGGCCTTTTAACTTCTCACTAACCACACAACAAACTATACACATCATAAATAAGGCATGTAGTTCCTCCATCGAGGCTTTTAGGTTATAACTAAACAAATAACCAACCAAACATATTACCATAATTAGATTATTTCAGGCTTTCTTTGTGTGTCCCTAAAATCACGCGTCGTATCTATGTCTTACCTAGTTTCCACTGGCTACCACAATCGCGAACCCACGCCGAACATGTACATCCACATGCCTCCCTTACATAATGAGCCACTCCGTGCGTAACCACCCCCGGCGGGGATGCCGCACACACCGTAAATCCTCACACGGAAGCCAAATCTATGTAAGCATCGCCACTATTCGGCATAAAATATTACCCTCATCGTTCTATTTTGCTTAACGGAATATATCAAACCACTATTCGCTTTACGATTGCCCAACACATGGGTCAATCACATCTTATATATATACACCCAACACATGGGTCAATCATATCACATAAGCCCACACAAGGCAAATCTCATGAGTTGTGGTAGTCGTTCTAGGATTTTCGTTCGTAATTTATTCAGTGTCATACGTTTATGACTCATAAGCATTTCTACTATACCACGCGTCAGGTCAATTACCTTATTGCACTAAGCCACAATACATAGAAATATCTCGGTTACCTCATAACCATTTTCATTCTTTCACGTGCAATATATTATTGCACTACACCACACCTCCCGGGGCAAATATTCACCAATACTATATTAGCATCTCACATATAAAATAATGGAGTGTATATACATTTTACCATGATATTGCAGTAATATAACTATCTCAACATATTATATTATGTCACAATGCTTCAACGTATCGCATACATTTTTATTATAACGTATTAGGAATATAATATCTCATAATATCTCAATATCGTCACGTGTCAAAAATACACAACATCAAGGTCAAATCTTTCTTAGATAATGACCACCAAATTATACAATATCGACAATATTTTATATAATCAAATATGTGAAAAACTAGAAAAGTCAACATTCCACAGTCAAAGTCAACGGTCAAAGGTCAACACCTCATAGTCAAGGTCAAACTCAACCTGTCATGGTCAAAGTCAAACTGTCATCGTCAAAGTCAAAGATGAAAGTCAACCGTCCATGGTCAAAGGTCAAAGTCAACCGTCAAAGTCAACTGTCGATGGTCAAAGTCAAACTGTCATCGTCAAAGTCAAAGTCAAAGGTGAAAGCCAACCGTCCATGGTCAAAGGTCAAAGTCAACCGTCAAAGTCAACGGTCGATGGTCAAAGTCAAACTGTCCTAGTTAAAGTCAAACTGTCGTTTTCGTGTTCGACAGGTTCATGGTCATAGCCATGGTTCATGGCTAAGGTCAAAAGTGCATGGCTCATGGGCTCATGACCAAGGTCATAGTCCGGACCCAACTGGCCAAGCCCAAACCTTAGAACCCGGAAGTCTAAATGATAAGCACCCAAAAGTGTATTATGAAACCCCATTGAGACATATAAATTTGGTTCATTATGTGTTTAATAATCATGAAATAAATATGTTTTCATACTTTTGCAGGTATTTGCAGTAAACATGGAAATATTGGTTAAACCTGCAATAAAGCACGAGGAACGGCGTATATATGAATCCACGTAGAAGCATCATACTTCCAAAAGCTCCTACCTCTCGAACCAGGACTCCGAATGCGACAAGAGAGTCGCCGCACAATCGTAGGCGATGAACTCTACGATAAGCGGAAGTTGTAAACCGCCCAAAATACCGGATCCCATTTGGATCGCACATGGACCCATCTATGGGGCCACAAGATTGGATGAGTCATCAATCATGGAGCATGTCAAGACAAAGATAACAAATTATTGGTGCAAAGTTGACACCTTGCATGTAATAAATTAGATTAGGTGTTAATAGTGAGAAAAGGCAAGGTGTCACTTTGTTTTAATGTGGTAGATAAAAATGAATCAATGTGGTTTGATAATTCACGTGGGAGGAAATGAGATTTCTCTCAAATGGAGAAGAAATTAGACAAAGGTGGGGGATACTCCATTTACTCCCTTTGACTTATTTTCCTCCTCACATGGCATTATTTTAGTTCCTTAGTGAAAATGAGAAGTTAGTTTTAGTTTTTATTTTGCAAAAAGCTTGTAATAGTTTTAATGGAGGAACACTTGTTCTTCTAAGAAATAATAGAAGTGAGTTGGTTGTGGATTTTCTTCTCTCTCTCTCTCTCTCTTTTTGAGTTTTCATTAGTTCATAAGTCCTTGTCCCAA
This sequence comes from Coptis chinensis, assembly GCF_015680905.1. Taxonomy (NCBI): domain Eukaryota; kingdom Viridiplantae; phylum Streptophyta; class Magnoliopsida; order Ranunculales; family Ranunculaceae; genus Coptis; species Coptis chinensis. Next base: position 100,459,491 of record NC_141458.1, read on the forward strand.
GGATCATGAGCTAACTTCCCCTTTTGGGGAGTTAATCCAACTCATGTGAGGGAAAAACATTGGTTGTGAGTTTGGTAGGTTTTTAGATGAACAACTAACACTACATCCTATCCCAAAATGATAGTTGGTGTAGTGTCTAGTTAGAAATCAAACAATGAGCTTAGAGATAAGTCATTGTTTGGTTTCACTTTGCTAGCATGTATGAGCTCTTGCCGAGCCATGCATGCTTTGGATCAACTCTATTTTTCCATTAGGGACTTGTCTATGAGTCTAGGAAGAATCAAAACCTTTTTCAAATAAACAACTAATGATAGTTTCACATGAGGAGGATTAACTCTCCACCTTTCTTTTAGTAATTTGTATTTTGTTTAAGTGCATGATTTCAAACTTAAATGTTTTGCTTTTAATGTTTGTTAGGAAGAAACCTAGTATTATAACCTTTACTCCTTAGTTCCCTTTATTGTTAAACCACAATTTGTAGTTGTTTCTATACTTTAGGTAGTTCGAATCCTTATTCTAACTCTACTCAACGAAGATCGTGAGTAAGGAACCTTGATTTCTTTTGCTTCAATTTAGAGAGTTCTAAACTCTAAGTGGTCGGAAAAGCTAATATCAAATGGCGCCGCTGCCGGGGATTTTCTTCCTAACAACTAATAACAAATGGCGCCTCTAGTTAATATCAACAGAAGCTAATAACAAGCTAATATCAAAATATGTTATTAGTCTTTTAACAACTAATAACATATTTTGATCCTAGGATTTGATATTAGCTTTTACGACCACTTAGAGTTTAGAACTCTCTAAATTGAAGCAAAAGAAATCAAGGTTCCTTACTCAGACCAACCGCAGCCTTGTTCCAGCTAATCCAAATCCCAACTATAATCAACAACTTCTAAGCAATAATCGAGAACTACTACCTGTTGCATAACCTGCGCCTAAACCATTACGGATAGGACAAATGAGACTTTCCCGCTTAGCACATGAACCAACAATCTCAAATTTTAACGCCTATCCAACAATCACTTCAAAGAATTGGCGCAAGAAAAGAGTCGAAAGGCGGTTTCCTCGCATGCGCCTCCAAACCCTAAACCAAAGAACCACACCTTTGAACTCACTAATGCCCTGGTCCAAGCACCCCAACCAAGGTGAGGTGCATGCAATCACTACTTTACGATCTGAAAAAACTATCGACAATCGATACGATGCGGATAATCAACCAAAAGAACAGGAGGGTTCCAAGGAATCTATTTCTAATAATGAACCTACGGAAGATTCCCCAGATACAACAAAGTCAACACCTCCAAATGTAGGAAACAAGCAAGTAGACCCCTTTGCCAAATTCATAAGGCACCGCTTTTCTCGACGCTTTGGCAAAGAATAAACCCGATGACAATTTTGCTTTGAAATTCGAGAGACTTTTCAAAATTTAACAATCAACTTACCTTTTCTCGATGCCTTAAAATTACTACCAAAACATGCAAAATTTCTAAAAGATATGTGCACCACAAAAGGAGAACTAATGTTCCTCAACAAAGCGTTCCTCAATTTGAGCGGTTTCCATCTCCATCACCGAACACAATGGTATTGTAAAATACAAGGACCCCGGGTCGACCAATCGGTTCCATACACCTTAGGTGACAAATACACGGCTCTCAAGCTTATTAGACCTAGGAGCTAGCGTGAACTTACTTCCATATTATTTATTTAAACAATTAGGTCTTCATGAACTCAAACCTACCACCATGACTCTACAGTTAGCAGATCGTTCCATAAAGTATCCAAAAGGAATTGTGGAAAATGTCCTTGTAAAAGTCCAAGATTTCTTCTATCCTGTAGACTTTGTTATTTTGGATACAGAAGTTGCTTGTGATTCCATTCCTATCATTTTAGGACGTCCGTTCCTTGCCACTGCTAATGCTTTTATTAACTGTCGAGATGGTTCCATGACCATGTCCTTCGGAAATCTTTCGGTCGAGGTGAATGCGCTCAAGTTAATGAAACAAATTCGAGCGACGACATTGATGGTGAAGTCAAGCAGGATTATTGACATTCCGCAAGAGTATTTCTCAAACTCTTTTCCTGAGGATGAAGTGTACCAATTTCTTTCCTTTAGCGACTCTGAGTTTGAGGACGATGATTATACAAACGAAGTAAATGAGTTATTAGAGTCAGTACCATTAATTGACCCTACAACAGTGATGTCTAGTAACTTGGATGATCATCCCTCTGTATACTACATGGATGATGACCTTCCTCAAGAATCTTTAATACCCACTCCGCCCACCCCTGAATTAAAACCACTTCCTTCGGAATTAAAATACGTACAGCTTGATGCTGATGGTCGTCACCCAGTTATTATTTCTTCACAATTAACTGACGATCAGGAAGCTCGTTTAATTAATGTCATTCAACAACATCGTTCTGCTATTGGATGGTCCCTCGATGACATTAAAGGCATTGAACCTAATGTGTGCACCCATCGCGTATACACGGAAGAAAATGCTAAGACGTCGCGTGAAACCACAAATAAAGCCTAAACCCTACCATGAAAGATGTGGTACGAGAAGAAGTGTTAAAATTACTAGATGCGGTATTATTTACCCTATCTCGATAGTGTTTGGGTGAGTCCCTGTACCGCGTAGTTCCAAAGAAATCTGGCATTACAGGTTGTAGCGAAATGATAAAGATGAATGCATTTCCGCCGTATCCCAAGAAAATGGCGAATATGCATTGATTATCGCAAACTTAATGCCGTCACCGTAAGGATCACTTTCCACTTCCATTTATCGATCGATGCTTTCGAACGTTTAAATGGGCCATGCCTATTACTGTTTTCTTGATGGTTATTCAGGTTATTTTCAGATAGTCATAGATCCTGCTGATCAAGAAAAAACAACGTTCACCTGTCCATTTGGTACATTTGCATATAGACGAATGCCTTTCGGCCTTTGCAATGCACCTGGTACTTTCCAACGCTGCATGCTTCATATTTTTAGTGATATGGTTGAACGGTTTATGGAAGTATTCATGGACGATTTCTCAATTTATGGAGATTCTTTCGATAGCTGTCTATCAAATCTTGAAAAGGTCTTTACACGTTGTGAAGAGAAAAACCTTGTTCTTAATTGGGAAAAATGCCATTTCATGGTTACTAAAGGAATAGTTTTAGGACATATCGTTTCAAAGGACGGAATCGAAGTAGACAAAGCTAAGATAGAAAAAATTGCTTCACTTCCTATACCAAAAACTGTTCGAGACATTCGCGCATTCTTAGGACACGCTGGTTTCTATAGGAGATTTATTCAAGATTTCTCAAAGGTTGCTAGACCTTTAACCAATCTCCTGCTTAAAGATGCCGCTTTTGATTTCAATTTCAGTTGCAAACAAGCCTTTGAGGTATTAAAAACCGCATTAACTACCGCTCCTATAATTCAACCACCTGATTGGTCTAAACCTTTTGAATTAATGTGTGACGCAGTTTACTATGCTATTGAGCTGTATTAGGGCAACGCCGAGAAGATAAGCCGGTTGTCATTTACTATCGCGAGTAAAACCCTTAATGAAGCTCAACGTAACTATACCACCATCGAGAAAGAGTTTCACACCGTATATACGCGTTGGATAAGTTTCGGCCCTTACCTAGTGGGTTCTCCAACTATTGTCTACACTCCATCCATCACTTCGCTATTATTATTAAGCGAAAAAGATGCAAAACAAAGGTTGATCCGATGGATTCTCCTTTTGCAAGAGTTTACTCGAAATTAGAGATAAAAAGGTAGCGAAAATGTGGTTGCGCACCATTTATCAAGACTTGTAAGTGATGTTGATAATCGATACCGATCCTATCCGGATTCCTTTCTAGATGAACACTTGTACTTCTATTTTTCGTCCCCTTGGTACGGGACATAGTAAATTACTTAGTTACCGAGGAAGTTCCTTTATCTTGGTCTCGTAATGACCGGAAAAAGTTTTTATCCATCCGTGAAATTCTATTTAAGGGATGATCCCTACCTCTTCAAGTATTGTTCGGACCATCTAATCCGCCGTTGCATTCCCGACGAGAACACAACGATGTGTTATCCTTCCGCCATGAACAATCTTGTGGTGGTCATTTTAGTGGTAAGAAAACTGCGCCAAGGTTCTACAATGTGGTTTTATTGGCCAACACTGTTTAGAGATGCACATGAGCATTGCAAAGCATGCAATCGTTACTTGTGATTAGGTCGCATTACTCAACGAATATGATGCCCTTAAATCCCATTCTAATTGTGGAAATCTTTGATGTATGGGGCATCGACTTCATGGGTCCATTTCCAAATTCTCATGGCTTCCTATACATACTTGTAGCGTTGACTATGTGTCAAAATGGATTGAGGCATTGGCATGTCGTGGGTAACGATCATAAAACGGTAGTTTTGTTTGTAAAAGAAAATATTTTCTCGATTTGGTGTTCCAAAAGCTATAATTAGTGATGGGGAAAACATTTCTGCAATAAAATTTTGAATCATTAGTAAAGAAATATGGAGTCACGCACAAAGTGGCAACTCCGTTATCATCCTCAAACCGATTGGTCAAGTAGAAGTCTCTAATCGAGAAATAAAATCCATTTTGGAAAAAAGCTGTCAATCCATCTAGGAAAGATCGGTCTCTACGATTATCGATGCCTTGTGGGCATCTGAATGACTTTTAAGACACCTATAGGGATGTCTCCGTATCGCCTCGTTTTTGGAAAACCTTGTCATCTGCGGCGGTTGAACTTGAGCACCGTGCCACATGGGCCATCAAAAGCCTCAATTATAACACTAACGCGTGGCGGTGAAAGAGAAAATTGCGCTTAAATGAGCTTGAGGAAATTCGAGTGATGCCTATGATCTCTCGAAATCCTAAAAGCCAACATGAAAAGAGTGCATGACAAGCACATATTGCGAAAAGAGTTCAAAATCGGTCAAAAAGTTTTGATGTACAACTTCAGATTACACATTTTCCGGGAAAATTAAAACTTCGATGGTCCGTCCTTTCATCGTCTCTGGCTTTGTCCCCTTATGGGGCTATCTCCGTGAAAAACGTAAATGATGGTAGCGAATTCCAAGTAAATGGCCACTTAAAACATTATCATGAGTTTAGCTCTCCGGATGTCGAAGAGACTCTTCTCAATGATCCAGTCTACCGGACTAATAGATTATTTGGTGTATTTCTTTCCATGTATTTAAACAGGGAAAAGTATGCCATTAGGGTAGCCGGGCCCTCTTCTATTTTCTTTTTCTAAAATTCCTAGAGTGTGTGGTTGCTGTGTCCGGAACCTTTAGTCCACAAAAACTCTAATTGACCGAGTATAAATGTCTTCGATAATCGAGCAAAGCGCGTGCCTCCGTGGAAAACAATGGGTACCAAAAATTTCAACTCCTTCTTTCTCTTCCCTTTTCTATTCTCTTCCTCGCGAACTCCAACTCATCATTTGGTCCAAATCTCACCCATCTCAATTGGTAATGGTGCGTAGTACTTTTGCTCGAAGCGAATGAAAAAAGATGGGGGTGGTGTATGAACCTAAACAAACTCCTTTCTGTCCAGGTCTTGATCTTTTATCCGAGATGAGCCGGTATAAGGTATATTATTGTCTGACACCAGCTCAACAGGATAAACTTCGTCGTCGTCCCGTTGCTCCCACAGGTTGGGATTCGTCTTGAGGATCTGACGTTAAAAGACTCACATTCGTCTTGAGGATCTGACGTTAAAAGACTCAACATGTATATACACGTTTTGTTTTATTAGCACCCAGCATGGTGCCCAAAGAGAGTCGTGATATGCACCATCGGATATTTCATAGTTCGTACGGGCAATGGATTCCCCGTGCCAACCCCATTCAGTTTTCTATGTATTTTTGGGCGGTTTGAGGCTATACCATATGTACTAAGGGTAATATTATTATTAGACCATTGCACATTGGTCAAGGATGGTACCGCCCCAAACCCTAGGCCCCCAAAACATAAAGGATAAGCCACGATCACGGGTCGGATTAGGTTCACCCAGAGCCGACATGAAAGTTGCTGAAGTTAAAAAGGCGTTTGTGATGTGTTGTTTTATTTGGATTTCCGTGTTGTTGACACGCTTCTTCTCGACTTGTACATTTGTATATAAAGGATAAATAAATAAAACCAAAAATTGTTAAAAAAAATTTTTTGAATGTGATTTTTCATATTCTAATGGATGGCATTTTTAATACCGATCGTTTCGATATCTCATCGGTAAAATTCGAGTTGAAACGAATCGAATTTCCAAGTTTGAAGTTTCGAACATTTCGGGACATAACAGAATTTCTGTAATTCATTTGTACTTGGGCCAAAATTTTGACCCCGACCCAAAACCCACGATCCGGGTACAAAGCCCACGCCAGCGGGGCACCCACGCTCCCCCATTTTTTTCTTCTCCCACAAAACCGGATCTTGGTCCCCAACATACACCCAGCGACCCTCCACCATCGAAATCGACCACAAGACGCTGGGTCAACCTCCACCAAACTCCACTCCCTTCCTCCAAAGAAGCACCTCCTCGCACCTCCTCTTACTATTTGCACTATCAAAATTCAATTTAAACCGCTCTATGGCAGCGACGAAGGCGAATTACAGTCGAGAGAAATTTCAAAATCTATATAATTCCGGGATGTTTCACCCATTTTTGATGAGGAAATTGAAAGTAGAGAGGGGAATATCTTTTGCATCGAATCCCAGCTCAATATTCGAAGATTTGGTGTTGAAATTTTATAACAATGGAGGTTTCGGGGTGGCGAATTTTTGATTACGGGATGGGATGGAGCGTGAACTCACGCAGAGTTGATTTCGAATCTAGCGGATTCGATTAACTTTCGGATAGCCCGACCACTATTGTTGTCAGTATCCGACCACGAGGGATTTGATGTTTGACACGCTTCGAGGGAGAGTACAACATCGGCTCGAATGCGTGGTACCGACATTCGCCGGGCGTAACCAATTAGCCCGTCTTTCGATGGTTGGCGACAATGTCATTGGAACTTCAAAGACCTCGGCGTGAACAAAACTTTCTTACTTTTGTTGTGGATCCTACGGAGAGGAAGCACACTTTCTCGTATGGTCCATTTCACGGGCCATATTCTTACGACCCGCGTCAAGCGAGTCGGCTCCTCTTCCTCAGTACTTGTTACTTTCGGCTTATGCTTAATTTAGGGTTCCACATTCGCCTTTCATTGAAACAAGGGCTTTCGAGAATTTTGGAATTTTTGAGACTTGTGTTTTGGACCATTGGGACCCAAGAGCTAGAGATGACATTGAGCATGATAACGTACCTCTCCTCCCTCTTTCACCACCGTTGTTTTAACGAAGATACCATGCGGCCAGAATAAATACTCCTATGGATGCCTTGGAGAAACATGAATTCTAGTATCGCATGAGGATGTTTCTTCGCCGAGGAAGAGATGATTACTTCCCGAATGAATTCCGGCAAGAAATGAGAAATCGCCAAGGCGAATTCCAGAATGATGATGGCTAATCAGCAGCAATTCAAGATCGATTCTTCTGATCTATAGGCCACATTCACCCGAACTCAACTTCGGCTGAAGTTTAAATGGTGGCGAAGACGAAACCCGGTTCATCTTCTTCCGCTAACCCGGAGGATTCGATAGAGTTTGTTTATTTTCTTTGGTTTAAAATGACTATGTCATTTATTTCCCTAATGCATTGCATTTTTATTTTTTTAGTGCTAAATTATTATATATCGGTTGACTTCTCATAATTTTGTATCTCCAGACGGTTTAAATGAGAAATTATTTATGTTATGCGAATATAGTACTTTCAAAAAATATGAGATTGCTCCTTGATTCATTGGGCCTACTCTCAAAGCCCAACGGTCAGAACCCAACGGACTGATCCAAACGGTCAGATGCCCAACGGGCAGAAATCAAGTTATAAATACAACTCTCCTTTCCTTTTTCACTCATTCCCTTCTCTCAATCTTCACAACTTCTTCTTCACAAATTTTCAATTTCTTGACAATAATGAATAAACTAGGCGATGGGAAAAGGGAGCAACGCTAATGGGCTATCACATTAATTGTGATGGCGGTGTTTATCATCATTCTCTTGTCACTCATGCATAACCGATCAAAGATAACTAGATCTATGTAACCGTTTTTTTTTTTCTGATTTTCATTTTGTATATTAGTATGGTGTGTTAAATAATTCTCACACATTTTATGCGGGTTCATTATTAAATGGAAGTTCCGTATTAATTAGTTGTGTCTATTAGTTGTCTTTTCGTCTCTAATATATATATATATATAATAATAATAATAATAATAATAATAATAATAAAATTATAAAAAAAATAAAAACAATAAAAATAATAAATAAAAATAAATAAATATATATATAATAATAATAAGTAAATAAATAAGCAAACCATAACAACGAAAGGCCATCCAAAAATTCAACAAAATCATTAATGGATACACATGGTGTTCGAGAGAAAATCCGCATACGCCTTCAAGGTACACATAACACTTGTCACAGATGCGACTCGATTATTCTATCCATATTCTATTACTGAGTTATGATCATCAATTCTGAAATTACGTGTAAGTTTAACTACCCTGTGAAACTTTCCTCCGTATTTTCTAAACATTCAACAATCTCATTAATTATATGTGGATATCGACATGACAAAGACTTCTTGTGGATCCCCCGTGATCTTTCACGCGTGTTGTGCTCCACTGGTTGGGACATAATGTGTTAGGTACATCACACCAATCTGAAGTCACAAAGCCCGACTTCACCTACTTTGGATTTTGCAAACTCGGAGAGATGACTTTTGTATGATCCAACACCTGCGGAACGTAATCACCAAGAAAACAAAAGGTCGGCGACTCTACCCACTTTGGTTACGCAGATTATGATCGCGTTGGGGTTATCCAATAATTTCTCCGAGACACCCCTTCAAAGAGCATATATAAAGGTCTTTCAAACGAGACTACTCGTTGGTTTTACGGACCCTAATACTTTCGATAGATGAGCGAACACCCCAAGGTCAAATTGACCATTTATTTGATGAAAATGCCATGGTGAATATTATTAATCCTATGGATGACATTAAACTCCTTCATCGGGGTTTGAGGGAACTACACTCCGTCGAATTTATATCATCATCACAACTCTTCGGATTTCCAAGATCGTCAAGCAACTCATGATGTTGAATGGGAAGAGATCTTGGAAACTCATTCTCAATCCTTGCAAAAATCATGCCTCCTAATGGAAAATCAAAGCGTACTCTCTGCCCGACCCGGGGACATTCAGATGCAGCTCGGACAACAAATAGAAGACCTAAACGATGCGGTGCAAAATATCATCTCCTAGATCAATATCGATCCATGATATTACTAAGTCAATAAGTATATAATCATATATGTTATTACGTTTTTCCGTCGTCTTATGTATTTTATCTTATCCTTTTGTTTTATTTTGTATGAAATGCTTAGTAGGATTGTCATCATTTCCATTGTGACTAATATAATTTTAACATGTGTACTCTGGGAGGTCTATTTTCTTACATACTCATTTTCCATCCGGTTCGCGTACCTAGTTTATTACTTCATCCACTATGGCATCTTCATCAATCACAACATCTTCATCATCCATGGTCCCTCCCAAAATCATTCTGAGCAATCCTTTCGGTCTATGATGGATTCCAATGCCTATGGCCATCTTTCCATGATTACATCACAAACATTGGGTGGTCCTCCCCTAATTCTTTCAACTGACCAAACTTATTCTCCTAGTTTGGGTGCATACTTTATGCTAATATGGATGACACACCCGACATTCAACCATGCATGGTTTCTACTTAGGCATTCACAATCCGAGTTGGTGACACACCTCATGTATCTTTTCAACAACAACTTGCTCTTAACTTTGGACCTTCCATATCACGAACCTTCGCCGCATCTTGGCGGTACATCTTTCATAATTCTTACCGTTCCTTTCGGTGGCAAGCGTTTAGCGACTCTTATGGTGATGGTCTTGAGATCAAACGAGAAGGAGATGGCCATGTGCCATGGCCTAACATCACCATTCCATTAGCAAGCATGACCATGAACATGGGGACTGCCATGTTATTTGTACTCTAAACATTATGGGAGATTGGCATTTTTCTACGCCAATGAGGCTGCTTCGCGTTGTATTGATTACTAGCTTCGGGGTCATGCATTATTTAACATTTTAGGTTGTGTTGTCTCCGGCTGAAGCGAGCTTCGCACTTTTCGGGATAAGTATATACTTTTACCGATCACGCTTGCGAATCATGAAGACACATTTCCCCACCGTTTGCGGCTACTTTTCATGAAATTGGGTCAAGGTGGATTCCATGTGCCCGACAAAGCAGAATCATTAAACTCATTAAGGTTTAATGATGGAAGCGTCCATTCCGATACGAGGCATGTTGATGTTACCCAAAGGGGCGAAAAGATGAAGACCAATTTGAGAGACTCGGGAGACAAGGAATGGGCAGAAATTTGGCGACTATTATCTATTGGAGCGATGCTAAGGAAATGCATTTCCTTAAAGAGGGGCGCTTGAACGCTTCACATCTATTTGGATGGTAAACTTGAGTTTGCCATTGTACATATATCTAGCTAAACCTTCTATTTGGTGTGCTTTATTGTTTTCATGTTTAGGTATCTTTGTGTTTATTATATGGTGTGCTATGTTTAGTGTGCTATTGAACATTTTCTTGTTCTTTCTAAATAATATATTATGATCTCCAACCTCTACTGTTCCGGCAATCTAGCCCTAATTTTGCTCCGCGGTTCTCGGGTACTTTCTCTCTTTAATTATTGATCCTTGAGGACTAAGCATCATTTTTGGGGGTGCTTTAAACCTATAGCAAAATTAGGCATCTTGTAGCCTATATATAGTTTTTATTTTCATATTAATAATTGTACTTAGTAACAAAGTCTTGTTTCCTTGTCAATGATGAGTGGTTCCATAGATGGAAAAGTTCGTGATTTGGGATGTTCCCGGTTGTCGTGTTGTTGATTGGATGATGTTAAAGAAATAGTCACGGCTCTTTTGTTATCGATCCGATGGGAAGGTATGTGATTTATTTCTTCCAACTTTTTTCTCTGGCTGGTACAAGAAATTTGCCTCATTTTTTATTATAAACTTCATTTAACGAGGAGCAATTGTTGGTTCCGTGGGTGGTAATTGCCGCTTCTATAATGTGACAAGTATGCTCTCTTGCTCTAGCTTTACATTTTCATTATAAGTCAATTTGTAATCTATAACTTGTGATTTGAAGCCAACGCTTGCTTTGTACGTGTTTGTGAGTGATAAAGCGAGCCTATGTAACCCCGCTTCAATCCAATAAATTTTTCCGCCAATAGTTGGTAATACTTTTGAAACGGTAATTACATGCATAGTTAATAATAGTGAATGCATACTTGAAAGCAATTAATATTCTAATATATGGCGTGGAAAAGAAGCGCTATTTAAGCATTGTAACCTATCGCCAATTATATCGAGGTTTCCCTGCAATTGTATGGGGTGATATAACATTGTAAGTTTTACGAATAACATTCATATATAATGTGTAGGTTAGAGACAATCCTTATTTTTATGTTCTTTATTTCTTATGTTACTTATTTAGAATCAAGAGGAGATGAGGTGGGATTGACTTTTATAAATATAATAAAGATTAATTGCACCGAAATTGTTGGATGTCTTAGATACATGCATGAAAAATGTTGTTGAGGTCTTGGTTTAATGGACATAGCAACTTGCAGCCAAGTAACATTTGCACATGCATTCCAGCCACTAGCTTTGGCAATTTAATTTTCCCTACTATGTATCATTTTGAGTTGCATTTTCTCATTCACTTTTATACTCTATTTTCATGGCGTTGATCTCTTTATTTGGGAGTATGTCATATATATATGAAACTTTTGAATAATCTTTTACGGGTAGATGTTTCACTATCGAAATTTAGGATCACTAGGTACATAGGGGCTGCTGATAAAAGTATTTATAGTCGTAAAACTACATAACTTAATTGTCGACCTTACGCCCCATGTATGCGCCATTTAAGGTAGTCCATTACTACCAGTTTTGGGCCCTTTACATTATTTATGGCTTTATCCATTTATCTCTTCCATATTTATAAGTGAGTAGTTATTCATATTAGCTTAATTTATTGATATCTCATTTAAGGGATCGTCATCATGGCCAGTTTCAGCGGGATCTCCTTATCTCATTTCAATATTTTACGTATCTCATTGGCTTGGGCCATTAAGGCCCAAAGCTCATTTAAGGTATCATCATCAAATGACTCAAAAAATTTGTATATGTTGGACGTGAAGGAGAAGGTGTCATTGGAGCTATCACAATATCTCGATACTTTCGCCACGATGCAAGGTCTACATTGGACAGGTACCTCTCCTAAAAATTATTTAGCTAGATCAAGTGGGAAAATCCGATTACCTTTGTCTTGAAATGATTAGGTGATTCTAGGCTGCGAGTAAATGCCTTAGTACATAGATCTAACACAAGCATTTTTCATTCTTAATTATATCATGAAGAAGTATTAAAGCATATGGTTTTTTCAATTGCAAATTATCCTTCTCTTTTCAACCTGCATGGAGCGGTTTTGGTTTTATGCCTTAATCATGTCACTTTTGGCTTTAGTTTTAGTGCTTGTGGATTCGTGTATGCCTCTCGGGTTCTGTGGTGTTCAACCAAAATGTGAACATTGTGAATGTACAATAAATTTTCTTTGAAAGCTGGGGTATTTGAAGAGGCAAAAGGTGTGCAATAAACACCAAATTAATGTAGCACTTCTCAACAACCAAAAGCTTGGAGAGGAACTCGACTTCTTTTGGTCGGGCGATTACCTAGAAACACGATTGGGTAGGTGTTGCGGTGAGAAGGCTCCTTCGATCGAGAACTTAGAGCGTCATAGTGGTGACTCACGTGCTACTCTCCACCATGTATGCATATGGCGTGAAATATGATGATGCAAGGAAAGTGACGGAAGGAAGGGAGTGGAAAAGACACTGGTTGGCCAATCTTTGGTTGGACGTTATATGCCTAAACCAGTGGTCCGGGGCCGTTGACAATCCCGGTTCTTGGGACGGTATGCTTACTTTAAGTGTTTAGGCTATTCCTCCTTTGACATAGAGTACTTTGGACCTTTTAAACGATTTTATAGAACTTAAAATAAGCATGGTAATGTCAAAGTTGTGGATATATATTGAAATTCGGGGAGTCATGTGTTCTCAATGGAAGACTTTTAGTTAAACCTCAAACAACAAGCAGCAGGAATAAATCCAACGGACAAGAGTCTTGGAGTTTGGGTTTGTGAAGCAATCAACGTAGGGGATTGCAACAGTGAACTTCTTACACCTTGATTTTCTTGGCGGTTATTCTTATTGTACCATTTGATGCTTCCTTAAAAGACATTTTCATTTATTTTCAATGTTGAATTTCTAGGGACAATAATGTATTCATTTGCAAAAGCCTATACCGATTAATTTACCAATTACAAGGTTATAGGAGAACAATCATTAACTTGGGTTTTTCTTCCAATTAAATGTGCTTGGACGATCCTTCCCCGATCGGTGTTTTGGTTTTTTGCTCTGCTTTTGATGAGGCTCACTGCAAATTGGCCAACTAGAAGCAAGTCAATCAAAGCAACCTTCCCGTCTGAAGAACTCTTTTCTGAGGTACCATCCTCATCTGTTTGTTTTTCTCGAGTTCTTATAGATACTAATTAGGCCCATATGGTGGGGTTTTTTAAGGGGGATCTCTTTTTCCGAACTAAGTAGCCAAATTTTTGTGTAAAAAGTTTTTAGGGTTTGAAGTATTACTTATAATAATTTGTTTTGATTGAAATATTTAGAAGTTTTCTAGGATTAGTTTTTTCGTTCTAATATATAATAGAGTAATAGAGACACTCACACAATAGGGAAAAAAAAATCAATAGTTTAGTACAGTTTTTTGGTTTGCAAAAACAATTTCTACTTTTGTTTCCATTTAATGCAAAAATTGTTCACTTCTTTTTATATAATTGATTTTAAAACTTTTTACTTTGTTGTTGTTGTTGGTTGAAGGGTTTCTCATGGTTTTCAACACAAAATTCTCCGTTTCAAAATACAAAAATTGTTGCTCGCTGTAACTTCAAAAAGAATATTAGTGGCTGATTCTCATTTTGTGGTCTACTAAATTTCATGTGGTAGTGAATTTTATTCAATATATCCTCGTGAAATTTTGTGGGAAAAAAATTCATTAAAGGGGGAGGGCATGGAGGAATTTCACGTGGCATGTGAAATATAAAGATGGAATGTACTACCACTAAGAATGTGGTTACTACAAAGTGGGGATTGTTCGCAAAAGTTCTCCCCTGTAATCTAACTTACCCAAGTTCGTATTCTTCAATAGTACTTTACCAAAATATTGTTTGTTTCAAAACTAGAGTTCTTTGTTTTAACATACTAACATGTATTTGATGATTTTTGGGGAAAGGGGGAAGAAAGGCAGCACATTGTTTTTTTAAAACAGAATTTTCAAAAATTGTTAATTATTTTTGTTCCAGAATGGAGGGTGTGATTGTTAGTATGGGGGACTACTAGCGTCTACGTCTCACTTTTGTGTTCGAGATATTTCATTTGGTAGTAAGTATTTTGCAAATATATTCTCCACCATCTACCAAATTTGTGGGATGCTTAGTAAAGGGAGGGGCATGGAGAAATTTCACACGTATAGTGAAAAATTAAGAGGGAACTTACTACCTTACGAAACTCTTTACAACTACAAAGTGGTACTTACTCGCGAAAATTTTCCCTTTCTATCTAACACCCAAAATTTTAAAACTGTTTTTTTTGTTTGTTTGTTTTTATAAAGTGCTTTTCTTTGTTTGTTCGAGCATCTATTAAAATAAGGAAGGCTTTTTAGAGAAGATATCACTTTAACATTCAAGATGATAGGAAGAAGAAGTAGGGGAGTTTTGTACGATGTTCTTTGGTGACCAAAGATTCATGAAGAGATAGAGGAGCAATTGTTTGTATTATTGGCACTCATGTTTTTTTTTTTTTTTGGTAAAGTATAGTAGTGTTATTAAATAGTTACTTTTCTTAATAGGGCCTGGAGGAAGATTGCAATCTTTTCTTGTGTAATAGCAAGCAAAGATAAATGCATCGAAAGTATGTGGCAGTTTTGGCGGATGAATGTTGGGATTGCAAGAGCAAGGTTTTTGTCTGGATAGTTGCTACTTCATATGATATTCTCTATGGCGAAGTTCGAGTGCTTCTTCCTCCAATTGATGTCACGGTAGACTGGAATGGCCTTCGGTGGTGTGTTATGCTTCTTCTTTGAAGTGAGATAAGCATTGGGCCAACCTTGTGCAAGTGTGAGGAACAACGGAGTTGTCTCTTCAAGGTTGTCTTTTTCACCTTTTCCTACAGTCTTTTTACTTAATACTTTTAACAAAGCCATCATAAATGGAATGCATTCTGAGGTTTGAAGTCCCTATATTTCGTTTTCAAAGTGAGAAAAAACATTGCAAGTGAAGAATTTTCAAAACAAAAATTTTAGTGCATAAACCATTGTTTCGTTTTACTCAAAAAAAGATGTGGTGCGTATGAGAGTATGGGGAGAATATTAATTGATGTTGATTCTCACTTTGTTGTCCAGTAAATTTCATGTGGTAGTGAGCTTTATTCAAACCTCCAAAGGGATCACCTAGACTTTCATTCATGCATCTTGCTATCTAAACCCCTGCACGGGGAATGGTCTAATTGGTAGAGCGGGGAAATTGTTGTTTGTGACTTGACTTGGAATTTTAACTCAAGCTTATTTTACATTTTGCAGGTATTGTCATTGGAAAGGATCGAACAAGATGAGGAGCTCACATATGAGGTTGTTTGTCTTGTGCTTTTCTCCTCTTCTTGAGATCTTTCTCCGAGCTTCTTTTACCTAATGCAGCAATTATTGGTTTTGGAGACAAATTTGTTCTTGAATGGTCTTGGTTTTCGTGATCGGACATCGGGATATGAGACTTGACATTGACAACATGTCGCATTATGAGGTTTGTTATTTTTCTTAATAGTTGTGGATTTTTTAATGGATCATATTCCCTTACTTTTTTCTTTTTCTTTCCCTTTCATTTTTCATTAGTTCTCTTTTTTTCCAACAATATTTCGTGGAGCTTTCTCTGAAGGAATTTTTAATTGTAGTGTCAAATCTTGCTTCCTTAAATGAGGCATTATCGTCCCTGTTTATGATCTAAATTCTATGTATAAAATATTTAATCTAAGACTTGAGTAGTGATTTTCTTATATATGCTTATTGCTATAACAGGAATTGTTAGCACTAGGTGAGAAGATGATCTTGTCAAGACAGCCTTACGGAAGAAAAATTCTCAAACCGCCTGAAAAGGAGCTTCTATATGCTAGCCTCCAAACTTCGGGATCGGGGCCGGGGAGGTGATGATGCCAAAAATGGTGTTTGTCGCAATACTTCTTAACCATAACCCGGAATAACAAGTTCAAACCTCAATCATCATAAAGTGGATTTTGGTAGTGTTTGTATGGGATTTTGGGAGTTCTTTTGAGGTGTTTATTAGTGTAGGTAGTAACTGAATTCCAATAGTATACCAAGATTGCAGTGACCGAATCAGAACTGTTTGATTCCATCGTAATGGAATCAAGATTGTCTTGAAATTTCAATCCTTGAAATTTATTAATGTTGGTTTGCTGAGGGAAGAGTATCTTTGAGGGAGATGAGATGGGCAACTTGCGGTGATGCGATCATCATTATCATTTGGTCTCAGTATCAATCGGTGGGGTGAAGAACCGGTGCCCAATCTGTAAAGGCTCAAGCCGCAGATTTATAGATGCATATTGGACCAAAGACGCCACATCTTGATCTTGTGTAGTATGAGGTCTCCCATCTCTTTCTTTTTGTACATATTTTTCTATTTTATTTTTGTGAAATAAGCAAAACAGCTTGGAAAACCGTTTCTGTATATATGGTGATCCTGGCTTAGCAATGGAAAATTTCCATTTTATCATTAACAAAATCAATGAAAATTTTCATAAAGTATTGTCTTCCGCATATTTGTTGCTCAATAGAATTTACAGTTTCTCAAACTAAATATAACTCTTCCCAAAACAGTCCCATTAAGAAGCTAACTTTGTTGTGAATATGCCCAAAAATTGCCGCTTAATCTAGAAGACCTCTTCGATTCGAGCAGATTCTTAAAGAAGGTGGCCCCGTCAAATTTAAGCATTTCTTGTGGACGATAGTGCAAGGTACTCGGGCATTAACAAACCAAACATAACCCGGTAAGGAGATTATGTTACAAAAAGTCTGAATAATGAAATACAAAAATCGTAATAGAATAATATTATGATTTCTATCGTATATGAGTATATGACACTATGGTTTTTACTCGGACGAGAAGCTTTATGTTTCTTACAATTTGAATAAATGGTGTTAGTTAACTTGCAAAATTCAGGTATACAATATTGAAGAGCAAGACGCTTACCTATATCCTTCTTTAAATGTTAAGTTCATTCTCTCAACAAGAAAATTTAGCAATCATAAACACAATTATAAACAGTACATCAATTTCCCCTCCAGTTGGTTACCAAATAAGAAAGGTGTTAAGCAAATTATGTTTACACTCTTTCTTAAGTTTTGTTTGACATCGCGTGCATAGCACGTGCATCTTGCTAGTATATATATATATATATATATAGGGAGGGATAGAACCACAGTTACTGTAGCCACATTATAACCACAGTCTATTCTAGCCCTTTCTCTATTTCAATCCAACAGAAGTGTCTTAAAGTCCATCTTCAATTCTGACTTAGAAAACATAGGAAAACAAAGGAGGGTAAAATAGGGAAAACACTGTGAATTTAACGAACACAACCCAAAACTCTTTCTCCCCAAAATTAGATCCAATGAAACACCTTCTTATTTAGTTTGTAGTTTTGTGATTGTTGGGGCTTGTTTTTATGGAATTTGTATGTTGGAAAGAAATAGAGCGTTGAATCTCATAAGGTTATGGGATCTTTTGTAGTTCATTGATATTAATTTATAGACATATTAGTGCAAATTGTAATAAACTTGTAAATTTACGGAGAGTAGCTTCAAAAACAGATAACTTTTCATTAGATTTCAACAATACAAAGTAAAGCACTTGTACATACTACAAAGAGTTAGCTATAAAAAAAAACTTTTCAACAGACTACAGAGTTGGCTCCAAAACAGAACTTTCCATCACATTACATTACCATTGGACCTCTCGTTCTTGCATGGTGAACCCCAATCTTCATCTCGAATTTCTGCTATCCTTCCATCCGCCCTTTATCAAGCTACAAGCCGTAACAATAAAGAATGCCAACCATTCTTGCCAAAGTGTTCGGATTCGCGGGCTGGACCTTGAGAGTGGAAATCATCTATTCTACAATGAAGCTCAATATCTTCCGACAAACTCCAAATAAATTAATTTCAATTCGTTTGCAAACAGTTACAACAAATCATCAACCCAACAAACTCGAAATAAATTAATTTTTTGTGCTGCTTGATATCGATTTAAGAGACATAAATTGAGAGAGAGAGAGAGAGAGCTTGATAATTACCTATTGGAGGCGCCTGATTTGGAGAGAAGAGTCGGCGTTTGAGTGAAGAAGGAGAAGGAGAAGTTTTTGAGAAATAGATCGAACCAAATTTTGAGGAGATTGTGTTTTGGTTTCGGTCAAACATTTCCCAAACTACCCTCCTTTATTTCTTAGTTAAGTCGCGTCTGTTGGATGGAAGTGAATAGAGCGGCTAGGATAGATCGTGGTCACAATGTGGCTACATGCACTGCGGGCTCTATCCCTCCCTTTATATGTACTTATTTATACTAGTTTTATAGTGGTAGAATGAATTATTCAGAGCAAATAAAATTTTCATTAATTTTAATTTTCGGATCGAATATTTATCCGATATCTTATTCGGATATCCGAAATCGGGATTCAGATAATTTTTTTAATATCAGTTGGAGTCGGAGTCGGATTCGGATTCGGATATTGGTATAAATTTTCGGATTTGGATAAAGGCATATCCGAATTCGAACCTATCTATTTGCACCCCTATAAATAGGTGATCAACAACAAACCCTCATATTTCTTTGTTATTTCAGGTATAATATCGGCGACCTCTATGCAGTACTCCCCGCTCTCATTTAGCAGGTCAAAAACTCTAAGCAAACGTCAGGTGTTGCCAACAAACTAGTATGGCGTTTTTTTCACAAAAGTTCAAAAAGTTACAAGTAAGTCTCGAGAACGGTATTCTCATACAAGCTCGTAGCTGCCCCTCACAAACTACCACCCCATAATCTCGGGGACAAACACATTACTAAAGACATCCGCGTCTTCTTCCAGTTCGTGTATCTCCAGGTCGCTCACATCAATACCATATGCACGCCTTAAATCTCCAAAGCTTTTTAAAGCTCGCTTATCTACTACCCTAGGTGGTAATCCACTAGAGGTCGACGCCGCCCCACTATCATATCAGAACTAGCTATATCAACGACAAAGTCAGATTTGACGTCCTCCCCTGCACTCTCAAACCCTAATGACTCCACAATCTCCTCCTCTACCTCATCATAACCCAGAGACACTTCTCGAATCTCCTCAGATCACGTGTTATCTGAATCAGACATCTCTTTTATATGTATTACAATATCGATAACAAACCACAACTAAAAACGACCTTACAACCCAATAGAAAAAGCAAATGGCAGAAGAAAAATGGAAAAACAACAATGGCAGAGGAAGAAAAACTAACCTTACGCTCTCGTTTTCAGTAGGAAGCAAAATGAAAACCCCTTAGTTCTCCTAACGCGTATACCGCAAGCCACCGGTTCATTTCTTGAAAGTAATCATATCCCCTAAACCCTAGATGACACGTCTTCTTAACCGCTGTCTTTTCAAATCCCACAAAACGAGGCGGTTATTATTCCTCACATGTGCTACCGTTCTCTCTCAGCAGATCGTTTCTACGTACAAAGCGACCTACTGAGATGGGGCTGTGTGAGGAAGTAATATTCACATCCAATGAATATCAAACACGTGTCTAACACAATAGAATTAACAACTAACCTGAAGTCCTTGTCCTCCGAGTTCGTTTCATAGCGACTCAAGTAAGGCAAGCGATCTAAACAGCTCACAACCAGTTCGATGTTGCCTCCAGCATTCGACCTACGAGCTCGCTTCAAAGTCACTCGAGTCGAATAGACGATCTCTCCCAGAAGTGACCTTCGCAGTGCTTGCTCACCCCACTCCACAACGGTCAGTAACGTAAATCTTAATTATCACTTTCAAGACCGCATATTCAGCCACACACTTCATTAAAGCCCATAACTCATCATCATGATTCGCGAGTGGGATGAAGACCAGAACCTGACCTGATCGCGAGAGAGCAGGAGGCGCGGGCATCTTGCCTATATAGAGAGGATGAGGAATTATGTCTGATATGATTCAAGTTTCCCCCCAATAGAGAGAACTTGATACATAGGCAGTTCGTCCACACGAACTCGGTCAAATCCAACTCATCAATCTCATCTCTCCCTAATTGCCTACATTTGTTTGTTTGTAAGGTTAATCCAACTCTAACCTTTACACCAAGCTTTCTCTATAATTGGTTTGCAAGTATCATCATGAAGCCACATATCGAAGAACCGAAAAGGTTTAACAAGAGTTCTAAGAGTTGCATTTTTAAATTAATAAGTAAAGGTAAATGAATAGATGCAGAGTTAACAAGATTTTTGATGACCATATTTGGGAACAACTCTAACCACGAGGTTGTTGCAAAGTCCCCTGTCCAATCCAAATAATAGACAACCTCATGCACATCTCTACTACTTATAAGTGGCCTGGGCGAGTGAGCCATTTAAGCTGTAACTCGGTTCTAACCAGTGCTGCTTTATGGACACGTGTATAATGTTAGCCGTTGAGCTGATGTTTTTGTGGGACAAAAGTTTGTTCAATTCTGTTTTTAGTATGATAGTGTCTGACTTTCTAACATAACTTTTTGTTTGGGCCCTACCGCTAAAGCAACATTAGAAAAAGTCAGGCAAATGTACGTCACGTGCAAAGCACGTGAATAATTTCTAGTATCTTTGAAAGCTGAACGAGTAATGGTCATAGTATTCAAACTTTAAATTTCAAAATCTCTGATCATTCGACAAGATTAATAAATTCAAGAAAATAGTCCAGAGGACCAATTTGGGGAAAAAGTAACTCTAGAGAACACTGTTTTTTGTGAGTAACTCACAATAACAAATTTTGGGGAAAAGTAACTCACGAACCCCTATTTCAAAATTAGGAACCCTCAAGGACAAAATAAGTTGGCCCGACAATTTTACTTTTTTTAAATACCAGTTATACCCTTCCATGAAAATAACCCTCAAGGACAAATGACCCGTATTTAAAATAAATATTTTCCGATTTTACCCTTTCTGTCATTTTACTATGAACAATGAGTGTTCATACCTTCTGCTGGTGTATGAACAATGATTGTACATATCCAAATAGGTGAATGTACCTTATACAATATATTGATGTATGAACATTGAATCATATTAAAGGACTATGAACATTCAATGTTCATACCCAAAGGACTATGAACATCGAATCATGCTCAATCAATGTTCATACCCAAGGACTATGAACATTGAATATTCATACCCAAAGGACTATGAACATTGAATGTTTATACCCAATCAATGTTCATACCCAAGGACTATTAACATTGAATGTTCATACCCAATAAATGTTCATACTAAATACACCGGGTCGTTTCATCTGGGTCGGGCCGTTAATTATTTCGCATTAGGGGTATACTTGACATTTCATCTACCCGATCCGTTTTTTATTTCGCGTCAAGGGTATACTTGACCTTTCATCTACCCAGTCCTTGTGAGTTACGGAAAAAAAAAATGTATCATTGAGAGTTACTTTTTTGGCATTTTTGTCAGTGAGAGTCATTCCCTGTAATAAATTTCGCTTTTTAAGATAACGGCGTAACGCCATGAGAATTTCCAATATATCTCATTCACTGAATTTCGAAAGTTTGGAGTTTTCGGCAAATTTGTTGGGCCTCCTTTTTGTAAAGAAAAAAAAAGCCCATTAAATTGGCTTCATCAAAGTAGTAGGTGATCAACAACAAACCGTCACCGTAGAAGAAGAAGAAGCCAAAAAGGAAGACAAGGAAAAAAAAATGATCTACCGAAAGTGGAGTCTGTTGACTATGCCGGTTATAATTTTGGCCCCCGTAGCAGTCGTCGTGGTCGCCAGTGTTTGGATATTATCTTCTAAAAAAGTAAGCCCACTTTCAATTTATTGTTTGTCAGTATTCGTCGCGTTGCTGAAAACCATTATTCAAAATTTGCAGGATACTAAGAAAGATGAAGGAAAGGATGTTTCGTCAGCCACCAAGGGAAGGATGCATTAAGTATGTTTAGCTTGTTCAGTTGTTTGTATGTTTGTGGAGGCTTTACAAACTTGTATTTGCAGCTGGACATGAATCTGTTTGTCAAATAATTTTGTATCTTTCCGAACTAAAGGTTTTGGTTCAATGCTAACTGTTGAGATTTTTGATACATATGTGTAGAAGTAGAGTAGACATTCTACCAGAGTATAACCAGTTAACATGGTCGAGGTTTTTCTTTCTGACTTTTACCCATTAAATGTATTGAATTGTTGTGCTCTGTTGTGCTCCATCAGATTACCAAGGAAACCCTTCTTTAAAAGTAAATAAATAACTGATGACCCAACTCAGCTGCATTTCCCCTTCTTACATTTAGGCAATACATTGAGCTTCCAGTGTTTTAAACTGAAAAATGGACGGATTGGTTGTGACCAATCAGATTTCAGTAATACACTAATACATCTTAATCGTGGTTACTGGCCACCATGCCTTTAAAGTAAGTGTACATATCCTTGAGCTTCAATTTGGATGGAAATCTGATTGTTGTTTCAGGGTGTGCAGTTTGTGATGGCAGGTTTGTACAAGACAGTCTTGTCCAAACGCTTGAAGATACCACTCCTATCCTAGAATTACACTTAGTGTAGGATTTTTTTTTTTTTTTTTTTGCTTTTCTTGTTGGAGGCTTGGAGTCATAGTATCTTATAATCGGGACTGTCTCTGTGCTCTTTCGTAGGTTTTTTTTTTTTTTTTTTAGCTTTTCTTGTCGGAGGCTTGGAGTCACAGTATCTTATAATCGGGACTGTTTCTGTGCTTTCATCCACATCCTCTTTCGTCTCCTGCTCCTCAGAGGCCGTCTTTTTCAAAATACTTGAATCAAAGTTGTAATGAGAAATGCTTAGGAACAGTATGGAAACAAGTTGCGTTCTTCATAAGTTCATACCACCTTACTGAATAGTCTAGGGAGTTTGAAAGTTGTACTTGAACACTGATTTGTGTCTCTTTGAGGTGGTCTATATGGCGATTCATGCATCGCACGAGTTGCTTGTTAGCGCCCCTTAGTGTGTATAATTGGCAGGGGGTGTCTTTTGCACAAGGCATATCCTTAAATGAATACACTTTTTCAGGGTATATGCATAGACTTCTACCATCTTCCACAATTGATCTGAGACAACTGGCTTTAAGGCACCATTGAAACATGTTTCAGCTATGCAATAATGTAGGTCTCAGCTGTAATAAACACATTTTGGCTAGCCCAGTTAATGCAGATTCGTTCTAATTGATTCCAGTTTTGATTAACTTGATATGAATCAACATCTGACACAAAAATCATGTCTTGCAAAAACATAATCAACTTGAATGTCGTCAAGTGCCATTGAGAAATCACATTCAGAAGCTAACGCATTCTGTTCAACAAGAGCATAAGACTATTTAAAACTAAACAGTTGACCCTGCTAGGAAAACCAACTGTTACTCAGTTCAACAGAACCACTTGAACAGAGTCGCTAAGTTTATGTCAAAGACCGACCTGACCAAACAAAGACTTGGTCACACAAACACGACACTACTATTAACAACACTTCTAGTTTGAGTATAGTCGAACTCCAACAGCCTCACTTATACTCGAGTTTCGCAAACCCCGATCTTCTGACTGTTGTATTCTTGCATTTCCTTTTTGTATGCATTCATTGCATTTGCTGCTATGTTATTCCAGATTTCTTTCTCTGTTTCATTCAGTTCCTGCAAACAAGGCAAAGTACCAAAACTTGTATTAGATGAACTTCACATAAATTATAAAAACTTAATGGCCATAGTATTCTCCTAAAGATAGAAATTTTGATCATACCTTCCATTTGACTGAAATCAGGGCATTGAGTGTTGCATTGCTGATTTCCGGTCTCTCCTGCACTAAGTTCTTCCTCATCTCTTTGCTGCAACAGCAGAATCAGCAAATATCATAAACATTAACAACTTTTGTGTATAGAACTGTTAGGATTATTTACCTGAAGAGAATGAATGAAGAAGCTGGCCTTTTCGGTTTGTTAGGGTCAGATTTCTGCTCGTCCTTCTGTTTCTTCTTCTCTTGATGCTTCTCTTTTGTTTTCTGTACATTAGAAAATCAACACTCAATTAGCAAATGTACTAAGTGAAACCACAATTCGTAGTTAACACAAGATCTAACAAGACCTTAATGATGTTATCTGTCTTCTCCTTTTTCTTTAGCATTTGCAAGGCTTCTTGTTTTTGAATTTTCATCAGTTCCTCCTCTTCCTGCCGGGCGAATCTCATCCTCATTTTCTTTCTTTTTGTTTGTAATGTTCCATTTCTTTCAAATACTCTTCCTTCTGCTTCTTTGCAATCTGCAAATTAAAGTGTACTAATATCTTAGCCTATAGGGGTTCAGCTGAAAGATCCACAAACATTAAAGAAAAACAAACCTCCTCATAAGGTTTTCGCTGTTCTTCGGACATGTTTTTCCATTCCTCTCCAGCTATCTTACCAATCTGTACAATGATTAGTTCTAATCACTACTTGAGCAAGATATACATTTTGACAAAGTCAATGTGAAGCTCAGGGAACATAAATTATTACCTCCGGAACATTGTTGTTCTGTTCAACCAGTGCCGCTCGTCGCTCGTTCATGTATATGAAGAAAGCTGATAGAGATCGCTTTGGTTTTAAAGGATCTTTCTCTTTCCTGCATTAAGTATAGTAAAAGGATAGGTTATTAATTTTTCTTTATGGGAAAAAAAAAAATCAACAAAAAGGAGAGGAAAATGATCTAATATCCTTACTTCGTTTTCTTCTTCTTCTTAATCTCTCCATCTGCTTCCTGCCATCACGAAATGAAATTGCATTAGACTTGAAATTCATTGATAAATTGTGAAATTTTAAAACTTGGATGCCTATTCGAACCTGTTTAAACTGTAGATACTGTTCGAGCAATTCCACCGCAGTCTTCTGTTTCTGCTCATCCTCAAGTAACTTCATCGCTTCGGTCTCACGCTTTTCCTTTCCAACGATTTGTAGATAAGCTTCTTTATCATCTTGGTATTTTTGTTCGTAAGGCTTCTTTTCCTCAGCGCTGAGATTCTTCCATCTTGTTCCCATTATGTTAGAAATCTCCTTAAACTCGGCATTGGGGTTCTTCTTCTTAACCTACATATTAAAAGCCCCAAAGAATGATGAGTTATGAAATTTGGGGATTTTGATTCAAAACAAACAAAGAATAAAGAGAATCAATATAATACCTCATTCCACTGATCTTTGCACCAAAGAGCATATGCTGCACATGGCCTCTTCTTCTTCTTCTTCTTTCCTTTCTTTTCTTGTTCCGTCTCACTCATAGTTTGAGCAAGAGGAAAATTCTGCAAAAGTAGCGTTATCCGATTAAACAAAATTCTTAATAAATCGAGTTAAAAGGAAAAAAGAAGAAGAATACTAACCATGGTGGGCTTAAACTCTTTCACTTTCTGCAACTTCTTCATCTCCATAAGAAGTTTCGCCTGTTCTTTGTCGCGGACTTCAAGTTCTTCTTCTTTCATTTGCAACTTTTTGACTTGATCCCTCAACAACTCCACAGTCTTTTCTTTCTCAATACGCATTTGTTCAAGCTTTTCTTCAACTTCTAGCAACTCTTTCTCAAAAGAATCTTTTCCCTTCTTTTTTGACGCGGGTTTGTTCTTCTTGAGAGGGATCTGTGTTTCTGGATTCTCATTTCCTGCTACATCTCCAAGATCTGGTAAAGGAGAATTTTTCCCTGCAATAATGTTGGCTTCATTTGAAAATGAGACCTTTGGTTTCAAAGCCTTTCTGCTTCCTCTCTTCTTCTTCTCGACAACCCAGTTTGCGTCAATGGGCGCGTTAGCAATAGTATCCGCCATTACAGATTAGATAGAGTTTAGAGTGAGATTGAGATTGAGTGAGAAATAGAGAGATGAATTCTTTCTGTAGAGGAGTAGTGAAGGAAAGAAGCTGATATAGACGTTTATTTCAACGGTTATGTTTTTCAAATTTCAAAAACTTTGTGAATCGGCAATGTTCGAATCAATGACTCAGCGTTTAATAACTAAACTCACTTTCTGACATGGAAATTTGCTATTTTAAGATATTTCTTATATTTTTCTGAAGGGGCAATAAAGGCGTGAGGGTTCGTTTCCAAAAAAAGATGAAAGAATCTAAAGTTGTAAACTAGTCAAGTCTGTTGTGTGATATTTCACCGACTAATTTACTCAGCTTTCCTAAACTGCTGATCCAAATTGTGGATGAATCAATCAAAATATCAGTTCTGAATAATCCTAATCATGTACTGTATATGAGTGTATGTATATACGGTTTTTCAATAGCTAATTTGAGCTAATCATGAAAATAATTGTGACATTGCAAGTGCTGTTCCGTGGCTTCTTAAATCAAACCCATGTATCTCGTAAATCTGCCTTGCCAAGTAAACAACTCAAAAGTGGAAACCGAGTAAGACAATGACGAATTTTCCTCATGTGGAAAACATTGTTACAACCTACAAGTTACCCCCAAAAAGTGAAGCGTAGACAAATCCATTTTGGGTTAAGGTTTGCTGAAACTCAGGTACAATATGATAGGATTGCGGTCCACTGGCACAAAATGTAAATTGGGTACAACATGATAGGATTGCGGTCCACTGGCACAAAATGGAAATTGGGTTCATCACGTACTATTTGTTTTTTTTGATTTTGCTAACCAGGTGTCCGGGCCAGCTTAGCACCTCAACTAATCCCGGGACACATACTACTTGGTTTTTTTTTGTTAACCGGTTGTCCCGGCCAGCTTAAGCGCACCTCAACTAATCACGGGACCTCGTTGGAAATTCGAACGGGTACTGCTTTGCCAGCGGCCTTAAGAGGAATCAAACTAGTGACCATTAGGAAGCAAACCAAGAATTCAACCAAGTGAGCTGCTTCAGGTATTCGGATTTCGGATAAAGGCCTTAGACCCACTCTGCCACCATATATGTCTTGATAAGTTTCCTCAAAAGTAAAGATTTACGTTAACAGACCCATGATCTTGGAAGAAACCCTACATATGTGAGACTAATACCTATAAGCCATGAACAAACTTCATGTCTTCATCAATAATACCTCGCTCTGAAGCCACTTTGTCACTACCTAACCAACACACTCTACCATTGATACCATCGTCACTTACCACCTGGGGTTTTCCAGAACTTGGTGCAAGCTAAATGCTGACACTCAGAAGTTAGAACCACAAATCCTGAGACAGAAGATAGGAGATTGAACTACTGTTGCAACATTTACCCTTTTCAGCTATGCACTTTTCAAGCAATCCTGTATTGGTGGTTCTAACTTCCAAGTGACCTCTTAAAAAAGGAGGATGCCACCACCTACTCAGCATTCAACAACACGGTTGGGTGCAAAAGAATTTGGGTTAACTAATATTATCCCCAAAATGAGCCAATTAGGATTCCCGATGGGAAATTAGGGTCTTCCCCTAGATACACAAAAAAAAAAAGTCAAATTGGGTTGACAGTGTTTTTTTTTTTGGTGTGTATTGGGAGGGAGAAAACCCTAATTTCCCATCTAGTAGGGGGATCCTAATTGGCTGGGGTAATACTAGTTCACCCAAAGAATTTTCACCAGTAAGGAAAAAAAAATGTGAAAATCAGGTCACTATTTAAAATTCCCGTATAGAGCTGCATTAACTTTACTTTATAGAATCAAAAGAAAGAAAGTATTAACATTAAGGATAACCCTAAAAAGACATATTCCAATGGTAGAAAAATAGTGCCTATTGACTCTATTCTAACAGAAAAAAGAAATGCTGAACTCGCCATAACTTCCGAACAGGCCAGATTTGGGTTCTAAAACCTGATAGTGACCATCTAACCAAGTATAGCCATCATAACATGCAGCTGATAATCTATGTTCATACCTTTAATGAATATATATTCCTACAATCCTATTCTAGCACAAAGCTGGAAATATCGATTCACATGGCGAAATAACAATAATGATAACCCTTTAGAATGCTGAAACCGTCAACCCTTCTAACTGCCATTGATGCTACAACACAAAGTACCATTCACTAGGAAAGCTTATTAGGTAAATCCTCCAGTTCATCGCTACACCACAAAAAGACAAACAAAAAGAGTAGCCCCAGGAAAAGAAACAGAAATCAAGAGCAAGGGACGACAGTTGATGAAGGGATGGTATTCAGTTGGAACAAAAGAGAGTCTAAACCAGCTAAGTAGAGAAAAAATTTCACCAAATATTTAAATTAAATCAAACAATTAAAACGGAACATGTAACTATAATTACAGTTTGCTTAATGTATGTAATACTGTTATATAGAGTTGCCATTACCATTGTATGATACAACCTTAATCATCGTATTGCCACATTATACACACTTCAACTTGGCAATTTGCATCCTTCAGATCTATGTATATGTATATGTAAAATATATGGCAAGACCAGAATCCTTTCAGGCAAGCATTTAGTATAATGCACATGTAGTGTTCGGTGAAACTAAGCTAAGATTAACAACACTGAAGAATTGAAGATGAAGAATGCTACAGAATAAGAGTAAGGTCTTGTTATTGAGTAACAATGGAGGTTACAAATTTCTCTCTCTCTCTCTCTCTCTCTTTGCTCTAGTTTTTACAGATTTTTGTGTAATGAATTTGGAATCAATCATTTCTTCCCTTTCCGGTCTTTATATAGTGCTCCAATTATAGTCTTGCCTAATCATTTCCTGTCACGTGTCCTTTCTCTTCTTCCTCCTCCTTTTCCCGCTTTAAACCTCAAGAATATAAACTATGTGTGAAATATATAACGCCTATATATGTCGATATTTCTAATTAATCATGATATTTGGGTTGATATATTGGGCTGATGATATTTGCCCACGACATCGCCCCCTCTCGAAACTTTCAAATTTCTATCTCGAAAATTTGAATGTTTCGAGACATACCTGGGAAAAACCCAAAATTCAAATTGAAAAATTTCAAAATTCAAATTTTTATCTCAAACTATCAACTATAAAACTTTCTTTCGCTTTCTCTCTCTTCAGTTATTCACAAAAAAGCTTGAGACATTCAAACCCCACCACCATTAACGATACCTGAAAAGCTTCATCTTGGCTTTATTGGCTGTCTTCTTCACCAAATTTCTCTGCACACTTGTCAGGTTAGTTAGAATCAACCTTCAATATACTTCTTATTATCATAAACACACATATCTTTTCATTTTAATTATTTAAAACCGATTCCGATTTCCTCTTTTAAAAATTTCGAGGGTTAGGGTTAGGGTTTGAAGTTAAATATTTTATCTATACAATCACCTATACTAACTAGATTTTTAATTATAATCTTTGATCTGTTTCAGTATAGCTAGGAGAAAAACTTGTGTTAATTTTAGGCCAACACTCTCGAAACAATCCTGACTTCGACGTCAAGAACGTATGCTTTTGAGACACACATTCTCCCTCAAAACCCGACATTGTCACCACGAAACCTCGATACAAGTATAACAAATAAAATATTCTACAATTATACTGAGTATATCGATAGTAGTACCGATAAAGGATATAATTCTAATAAAAAATTTATTGTTTCTAGTGATACCAATATGTCGAATGACGGTATCAAGTTTGCCACTCGAATCAACTCTTCTTCTTCAGCCTCAACATCGCAACGTACTGAGACTGATGAACTAGCCTAGCGCCCATCGTATCTTGCTAATGGCTTAGCATGCCATCCTTTCGAGACTGTGGCCTCAGAGTCAGAGCGCGACATTATGGACAACAACAACATATGGAGCGGTGGTTTGAATCCTTACTTTCCAAAAAGACCCAACCTAGATATAATTAGAGCTGCATATCAGATACCAGATACTGTCACTCTTCGACACTATGCTGGATGTAGAAGAGGGACCAAATGCCAAAGTGGCGATGCCCAGACAATCATCATCACTGTTGGGCAACTAGCTGCTGGTTTGCGACTCCCCTTAACTGACCTCGATTGAGAGGTACTGAACCACCTGACCATCTCTCCTGGTCAAGGCACTGGCAATTTCTGGAGACTGCTACATATTTGCAACTATTATAATTCTCATCTTGAACCCAATGTGCGGAGATCCCAAAAAATCCGGTTTATCGACATTCAAAACCACTATACCTTTGTTGAATGCACCGAGAAAAACAAAAAATGGTCAATCTGAACCCAGTGGATATTTCTATCCCAAGAAACGAAGCAAACGACCAGGTATCATTAGAGTAAATCGAGATAGTGACTTTAGATGGCCACTCTATCCTATCATGGTATCTGGTCAATGGGAGTCATCTGCTTCAATTGCTGTTGCCACCCTGGTACACCATGTTTTTAATCTTAGAGGTACGTCATCTATTGAACCAATCTTTCATCTCGGTCCTTTTATCTGATTGGTCTACAATTGTGACCTTGTTTCAGTACAAAAACCTGCAACGCTGCACAGTCGTGGAGAGTCTTCTAGAGTACTGGATCTTCTGAGAGGCACTGATGAAGAAATAACTGCTCGAACTGGTGCTGATAAATATGGAAATCTAGTCTCGAATGTTGATCTTCCATATATCGATAATTATGTTGCTCCCTTATATTTCTTAAAAAGTAACGTTCTTCGAGGTCAAGATCCTTCACCTCCCCAACCTGTTATACCTTTCAAAACTACTCCATGTTCCTTACAGCCTTGTTCTTCTGAAAAAGGATTTATAAAATTTTTATTTCTTTAGAATTGCCTGTTAACACTCCTCAATGTTATTTTGATTATATGATAAATGGTTTTAAAATGACTGAAGATCTCTTTCCCCAAATCAAACAAGAAATTCCAGACTTCTATAATTATCCACTTTTACAAGATGTGTTTGATCACCACTGCTTATTGTACACAAATATGGCATCTCACATTCCTCGTGGTCAAGGCAGATCAACCAACTCCGTGAACTCGAAAAAACAACAGGTGGTAGTTCCTCCCAGGCTCCCACCTCTTCCAAAGAAAAACATGTCGATATTGGCGCTCATCACAAGAAAAGAAAAGAACCTTGTACCACTGACGCACCACCAGCTACGAAGGTATCTAAGACTGCAAAAATTGCCACCACAGCTGCACCTGTCCTAGTGCCTTCGAAATCTTCAACTATTCCAACTACAATTAAACCTGCTACTCCATTCACTACTTCTGGATCTTCTTCTTCATCTAAAGTTTTTGTTGCTGATTTTGTCCTTCGTAACTAGACAAAACTTCTGAAATCTACTTCTCTATTTTGTGAACCTCCGACACCTGTACTCGGAGAAGCTCTTGTTACGAACACAATTCTTCCTCGAGATCGATCAGCAATGAATGAAATTCCCATTCTTTGAACGATTTGAAATCTTGTGCTCTTCCCTCGAAAAAAAAGTAAGTATATATCCTTTGCTTTATTCTTATATTGGTTTGCCCATTATTTATACTGTATTCATATGCTATACTCTTGATTCCAGGCTAAAGTTGCTGTTGTCAGTCAGTTTGAGCATGATATGACTTCCTTTTGCCTTCTTAGGGAAGATATTGAAAAATTGAAAAAGGATAAAGAAAAACTTCGACAATCCTTTGAAGAAGAAAAGAAACACCATGCTGTCACCCGCTCCGATATGAAGACATTTGTTGATGAGAATCTCGAGTTGATTAGAAAAATGAAAAATTCTTATGACGATATTGAGGCGAAACTCGAACAAGAAAGAACAAATTTTGCCAATGAAAAAACAAAACTGGTGGCCCAGAAAACTGATCTTGAGACAGAACTTCAAAAAGCTAAACTCGATCTGGCTGCTGCTAATGACAATATGAACTATTGTGTCTCCACCATGAAGAGTTTCAGATCCTATCTTCCTAAGGCTGTTATTACTCAGTATAATCTTGAATATGATAATGAGAGTGATATGCCGTCCGACATTGCGGACCCTGATGTCGAGAAAGATGTTGTCGAATCTGCTAGCCTTGTCACTGAGGCTATTGAAACCGAGACAAATCTCGTCGATGTCACAACTACCCCACCTTTCAATCCTGACTCCTTTATTGTTACACCAAGCTGTTTGGATGGAAGCGATATGCGCGCCGATCTCAATACGATTCTTGAAGCCAGATGCAGTGATGTAAACCATAACAAAAACTTATCCCAGCTCTAGTTTTTTTTCTCTGATTGTTCTAGATAGTAATATTGATACCAAGACTTTGTCTATTTTACATACGAAATAGATATCTTTTGCTCCTTTCGGTTTGTTCACATTTATAATATATATGTTAGCATCCTTTATTTTTTGTACATAAAAAATCGGCTTTCGATACCACTCCAATTAAAAAAAAGTATCAATTGATACTTAGCAATATTTTGAAAAAAAAAATTTGACTTTCGATACCACTCCAACTAAAAGCAGTATCAATTGATACTTAGTAATATTTTGAAATTAAAAATTCAACTTTCGATACTACTCTAACTAAAAACAGTATCAATTGATACTTATTAATATTTTGAAATTAACAATTCGACTTTCAATACGACTCCAACTAAAAGCAGTATCAATTGATACTTAGTAATATTTTGAAATTAAAAATCCGACTTTCGATACCACTCTAACTAAAAGCAGTATCAATTGATACATAATAATATTTTGAAATTAAAAATTCGACTTTCGATACCACTCCAACTAAAAGCAGTATCAATTGATACTTAGTAATATTTTGAAATTAAAAATTCGACTTTCGATACCACTCCAACTAAAAACAGTATCAATTGATACTTAGTAATATTTTGAAATTAAAAATTCGACTTTCGATACCACTCAAACTAAAAGCAGTATCAATTGATACTTAGTAATATTTTGAAATTAAAAATCCGACTTTCGATACCACTCCAACTAAAAGTATCAATTGATACTTAGTAATATATCCTTGCTTGAATACAACTTTGGTAAAAAGCTATGTAACATTTACTCAATGTAACCGTTCATATTATCAATAAATAAATTCAACGAATTGGCTCACCAACCAACACACATTTAAACTCTATTATCATTTAAACCTAAAACTTTCTCGCGCCCAAGAATTACTTTTTCATTAACTTTCCTCGTTTTCCTAATAATCATCATTAAATTCCCTCGTTTTCTTGCTAATAAACATTAAATTACCTTGGTTTCTTGCTAATCACCATTAAATTACCTTGGTTTCTTGCTAATCACCATTAAATTACCTCGTTTTTATAATTTTTACTACTATAAAAAGATCATTATTTGCATGATTCTCAAACATCTTTTATCATCCTCTTAAACAAAACAATGTCTCTCACTTCCCTCTTTCTTATTATTTTTGTCATTTATATGGTTCTTCCCGACTGGCCTCATTGGTTAGACTATCCTACCATCGATTACACCGATAATGAAGAAAAACAAGAAGAAGAAGAAATAGAAGAAGAATATGATGATGAATGGTTTCGAGATCCGTACTGTTATGAAAAGGATAACAACGGGTCTTTGACTGATGATGTAGACGAAGACGATGGTGAAGATGGTGATGATGAAGATGACGATGAAGATGAAGATGAAGATGAAGATGAAGATGAAGATGATGATAATGATGAAAATGATGATTAACATTTTCCTTTATGTTTTTAGTTTTTCTTGCACTGCGTAACATCCTTGTTTGGCCTATGTTGTTCTTATTTTCATTACTTATTATCAGCATACTATTGCTTTACCACCAAGTTTTCAGTTCAATTCTATCTAATGGCATTCTTAATTATTTAAAAATATAACAAAATTTTAAATCTGATAACTATTCCCCTAATATATTTGGAATCGAAAGAAAAATATTCCTTATTGTGACATACCTTGAGCATTTGCCTCCTTTTATTTTGACCTGGTATCGAGCATACGATACCACATATGCATAGATGTTCATCACGATCTTGACCTGATATCGACATCTCTGCCAATACCAGGATTTTTCTCACGGTCTTGACCTGATATCGGCATCTCTGTCAATACCAGGATTTTTTGACCTGAACTCGACATTGCTGTCCAATAATTGGATTTTTTGACCCGAACTTGACATTGCTGCCCAAGAACTGGATTTTTTTACTCGAACTTGACATTGCTGCCAAAAACTGAATTTTTTGACCCGAACTTGATATTGTTGCCAAGAACTAGATTTTTTTGACCTGGTATCGAGATGAGGATCTATAGATCACCAGGGTTTAGGTTTGACATGGTATCAAGATGAGGATCTACAGATTACCATGGTTTAGGTTTGACCTGGTATCAAGATGAGGATCTACAGATCATCAGGGTTTTTGATTGACCTGTTATCAATATATAATTCTAGAAATACCATGATCGGTGATATGTGTATAGATATTGCTTTTGGAAATAACAATATCTTTATTGAATGTATAACTTTGAGAAAAATACATGAAGATACTCAAAATATTCTTTATTGATAAAATGCTTTCAAATTGCTTACATTTTGAGGCTTTGGTAATAGTACACCTTCAGCTGTTTTTAAGTAATAAGCTTCATTGATTCCCACTTTGTGAATGATGTAAGGCCCATCCTAGCTTGGTGCTAGTTTGCCAGCCCCTTTCTCTTTAGTTGCTTGAGTAACCACTTTCAAGACCAAATCACCTTCTTGAAAATGTCTCTCTCTTACTTTCTTGTTGAAAGCTTTTCTGAGCTGCCGATGGTATGTGTCGAGCCTAAATCTTGCTTGATCTCTTGTTTCCTCGAGATTGAGGATTTCTCTTGCCATTACTTCATTATTTTGGCCAGTCGTTAAGACTTTTGTTCTGGATGTCGATACCACCATTTCTGATGGGGTTATTGCTTCCATGCCATAAGCTAATGTAAAAGGAGATTCACCTGTGGCTGTTCGAGGTGTTGTTTTATAAGCCCATAGAACGCTGTTTAACTCGTCCACCCAGAGACCTTTCTTTTCTTCCAACTTTTTCTTGATATTATCCATAATAGTTTTATTTGTTGCTTCTGCTTGCCCGTTACCCTGAGCATAATATGGCACAGATGTGAAGTGTTTCACCTTGTATGATTCCAAGAAAGCTTTGACCTTTCCTCCCTTGAACTGTGGCCCGTTATCCGATATAATGGCATATGGCAACCCATATCGACATATCACTCTTTCGAAAAGAAAATTTATCATGTCTTGCTCCTTTATGTGCTGTAAGGCAATGGCCTCTACCCACTTGGTGAAATAGTCTGTGATTGCGAGCATGAATCGCCTTTTTCCTCTTCCAGGTGCTAGAGGTCCAACAATGTCCATTCCCCATAGTGCAAAAGGTCATGGGTTCGATACACAGTGCAACTCTTCAGCTGGAACGTGTATAGACTTTCCATGTATTTGGCATTGCATACATTTTTTAGCATAACAAAGACAATCCCTTCGTATTTGAGGCTAAAAATATCCTTGCCTCGTGATTTTATTTGCCAATGACCTTTCGGCTAAATGATTCCCACACTCTCCTTCGTGTAATTCTGCAATGATTAAATGTGCCTCTTCAGGTGATATTCATTTGAGATGTGAACCTCCAGGATTCTTTCGATACAGCTCATTATCAACCAATACATATCTTTGTGCTCCAGATTTGATTCTTTTGGCCTCATTTTTGTCTTCAGGCACTTTTCCCTCAGATAAGTATGATAAATATGCTTCCATCCATGATTCCCCCAGTGTATCGATCTCCATAACCTCTGGTTTGTCGACATTAGGGGTGACTTCGGATCGGATCGGATCGGATTAACCTCCTTCGGAATTTTTCCAAATTTTTTTCGGAACCTAATATGCTAGCCAAATCCGATCCAATTTTTTTTCGGATTCAAAATATATTTCCAATTTCGGAACTTTCGGAAATTTCGGAATAACTCGAAAATTTCGGAATACTTGGTAAATTTTCAAAGATCTATTTACTTTCAATTATTTTTAGAATATCATACGCCAATGTTCATTGTAGGGAGAGAAAACCATGTCCACAACACCAATGTACCAACAACAATACGCACTTGTTTACTGAGAAAACCCATTTTCATTCAAACAAGTGATCCAAGAAAAAGAACCTGCAGCTTCCAATAGCAAGCATTGCATTCTGTTGAGGTCTGGGTATTTGTAATGTTTCAATCTTTTTTCGTGTGTGGAAATTGAAGCGTGAAGTGTCTGCATAAATAATGGATTATGGTCTTGGACTCTAAGTAGCTTTACATAATATTATATCTATTGAAATTTGGCTTTTGGATTGGTCTGGAAGTCATTGTATGACTCAATGACATTTTTTTTCATATCATTGTTGTTATGGTAGACGGTGTAATGATAGTAGAGTGGTCCAATTCAAGTGGGAAAGTAGCGGCTATGTTATGTTTTTGTTTTATTTTTGGAAGTTAAAAACTAGAAAATGAATGAACGGTCGAGATCTAATCAAGTGGATAGTGAGATAAGTATATATTTTCGAAAGAAATTGGCAATAATATCGGAAATTTCGGATCGGATCGGATTTTAGAATTATATCCAAATCCGATCCAATTTTTTTTCGGAATTTTCGAAATCGGAAAATCGGCCCATGAAAACTACACCCAGAGGCAGACCAATTTCGGGTCGGATTTCGAAAAAATCGGAAATTCGGCAAAAAGAGACACCCCTAGTCGACATCGATGCTTGGCCTTTCCTGGACACCGATGTGCAAAGTGCGACCCTCGGTGTTTTCTAGCATTGCTGCCACATAAGCTAGGGCGTCTGCATGTATGTTTTCATTTCTATTGAGGTGCTGAAGTCTTATTTTTCCGAAGTCTTTCAACTTAGTTTTTATAAAACTTAAGTAATTCAATATGTTATCACATTTTGCCGAATATCCTCCATTAATCTGACTGACCACGAGCATCGAGTCACTAAAAATTGATAATTTTTTCACCTTAAGAGATTTGGCCATCTCCAGTCCGGCGATTAAAGCTTCGTACTCAGCCTCGTTATTTGATGCATGGAAGCCTAATGTTACTACTGTTTCGAGCCTTTGATTTTCGGGTGTAACCAATACAACCCCGATGCCACATCCCTTACTCCCAGATGATCCATCTACGAACAATCTCCAACCATTCGTTCCAGCCCATGAATCGTTTGAATCAATAATATCCTTAGGCTTTTGCAACGTTGAGAACTCCTCCTCTTCCATGCCCCAACTAGCATCCTCACATGGAAAATCTGCCAAGAAATCGGCCAGTATCTGACTTTTCTCCGATACTCGACTTCGGTATTCATTTATTAGTACTGACCATTTTGACATTCTTCCTGATTTGGCTGTTTTCGCCAGAGTCTGCTTTAATGGGAGGTTTGTCATAACAATCACAGAATGTGATTGAAAATACGGCTTCAGCCTCTGAGATGAGAATAAAAGTGCCAAAGCGTATTTCTCCAGTGTCGAACACCGTGTTTCCGCCTCGAGTATAGTTTTGCTTTGAAAATTCACTGGCATTTCAACCCCTTTTTCTACTTTCACCAATACTGAACTTATAGCAAATTCTGACATAGCCAAATACAGAAGCAAACTTTCCCCCTTATCTGGTTTGGTAAGCGTCGGCATTTCTTGTAGATACTTCTTTAATTTAGAAAATGCTTCTTCACATTCTTCATTCCAACAAAATTTAGTATTCTTTTTAAGCAACTTAAAAAGTGGCTTACATCGATCTGAAGTTCTGGATATGAATCTGTTGAGCGCAGCTATTCTTCCCATCAGCCTTTGTATCTGCTTTCTAGTCGTTGGTGATGGCATTTGCTGAAGCGCTCATATCTGATCAGGATTAGCATCGATGCCTCGCTTTGTAACAATGTACCCCAAAAATTTGCCAGAGCTGACCCCGAATGTACATTTTTTTGGGTTAAGCTTCATATTAAACTCTCGTAATATATAGAATACAGTGTCGAGGTCCTTCATATGATCTTCATCTTTCATAGACTTTATGACCAGATCGTCAATATAAACCTCGACAATTTGCTTGATGAGCTTTTTAAACATCTTTTCTACTAACCTTTGATAAGTGGCTCCAGCATTTTTCAACCCAAAGGACATTCTGATGAAACAGTATATACCCCCATTAACGACGAACGTCGTTTTTAGTTGGTCTATAATAGCCATTAGAATATGAAAATACCCGAATATCCATCGCAAAAACTGATAATCTCGAAACCAGTTGTTCGATCCACCAACTCATCGATTCTTGGCATGGGATAATGATCTTTATGACACTTCTTATTCACATTGGTAAAGTCAACACAAATCCGAACTCTACCATCTTTCTTGGGCACTACTACTATGTTTGCCACCCATTCAGAATGCTCCACTTCTTTGATTATGCCATTATTTAACATCTTCTGTATCTCAGCTTGCACCGCTTCCTCATATATCGGTCTAACCTTTATATGCTTTTGATGGACTGGAACTACATTTTTTTCCATATTAAGCTTGTGTGAACACATAGCTGGATCGATACCGGTTAGGTCCAACATTGACCATGCAAAAACATCCTGATTGTCTTTCAAAAAGACCATCAACTCATTCCTTATTGTGGCATGCATTTTTGTACCAATGAACGTATGACGCTCACTTTCTCCTGTACCAATATTAACTTTCTCTACCGCCTCTATTGTTTTTCTTTCCCAAGGGGTTTCTTCATTTTGCTTTAGTCCTTGTGTGAACTTTACCTGCTCATGTATCTGCATATCGGTGTCAACAGGTAAAGTTTGCTGTAACTGCTAGTTAGAGTTGTCCAAGACACCCCCAATGTCTTGGCTTTTTCCCTTCATCATTCCCTTCACAGTGACAAAATTACACTTTTCGGACTCTGCCTGACCCCCCCTGATTTCATGCAAGTCATATACTGTGGGAAATCTGTTTACCTGATAAAATGTACTTGGAACAGCACGCATATCGTGTATCCATTTTCTGCCCAGTATCACATTATGGTCAGAGTGATGCTTTATAACCACAAACTTCGTCATGACTGTCTGGGGTCCCGCTCGAACTGGCAATTTTATCTTCCCTACTGGCTTGGTAGAGCTTCCATTAAAACCGAACAAGCTGTTGTGGTGGCTTTAGATGAGACTCATCGAGACCCATGCCTATGAATGCTTTCCAGAATAGAATATTCACGGAACTACCACAACCCACAAGTATCTTTTGCACATCATATCCAGAAATATGCAAAGTGATTAATAATGCATTATAATGAGGTAACATCACCTTAGAGAGGTCATCTGGTATGAACATAATTGCTCCTGGAATGCTCGCCGATACCAGACTCTGATTTACTGGAACAGGCTCGACATTGACCTCGAGCACCTCTTTTAGTGTTGAAATCTTCCTTATTTTATCTCGAAGGATTTTTTTTCTGTGGAATCTCCCCCTTGTATTTTGATCTTTACACTTTGCTTTGTTTAGATTTGAATTTCTATTCTCCGTTTCGTGTAAATCCAATTTCCTACTCACGTATCTTCATGTGAATAGCTAGAGTAGGGATTTGAACCAATCCAACTTCTAGGACAGCATACAACCTTCTTAAACTCTAAGTTAGGAAACTAGTGAGTAGATTTGGAGTGGTCTTCTAGCTAAATTGTTTGTTGAATCCTAATAGACGTTTAACATGCGAAATATAAGAAAATGATAAAAAACTAAGATTTTTACTAAGATATTCAAGGAGAAAGAAGGGTGGAAGATCATGTTGCTCATGCAAAGGTCTTATTATCCTATCTTAATATCGGATTACTACAAACTCTAAGCTGATTTGGGTTCCTTACCAAACCCGAACCGGCTCGAGCGTCGATCCCTAGCGAAGTGAACTCATCTCTAAGTCCATTTCCCTAGCATAAGAAGTTGAACTGGAATTTTATCTTTGAAACTCCATTTCAACTCCTGGACTCATGAAACATGATCATGTCAAATATGGAAACAAGGAGCTCAGTAAGGCCCGTGCGCGCGGCTAGCCCAGGCATAGAAAGGGAGGCGCACGCGAGTCTTTCTTCACTTCCAGGCCTCAATTTTGGCCAGACACTACCATTTTGGGGATAATGTGTTAAATGTGTCCCTAAGTCTAGGTAGTGAATCCTACTACTAAGAAGTCTATACGAACCTTCACATGAACATCATTAACCCTCCACCTTGGAGGGTTTTAGCTCATGATCCTAGAGTTAAATTAAACTACAAGAAGTTATGTAAAAGGAGAGAAAAAGATAAGGAAACAAGAAGCTAACAACCTGTTTTTGAAATGAAGAAGAGTTTATTTGAGACTAGAAAGTGTTCTCCATTAACATGTTACAAGCTTTTTTTACAAAAACTAAAACTAAAAAAAACAAAAGTAAAACAAGACATGTAAAAGAAAGCAAAGTCAAGGAAGTTAAAACTCCAAAATCAGCCCCCTTTATACATAAGAGAGCTTTCTCTCTTCTCCCATGTGAAACACCCCCCCACATTTAATTTTCTCTTTTTCAAACTAAACCCCCATTTGACACCTTTCATTTTCTAGATAATCTTTATCTAAATCCAACCACTTCATTAAATTCATGCAAGGTGTAAAATTTGCACCAATTATTTGTACCAATTATTTTGTCTTGCATGATGACTCGTCAAATCTTTCGGGGACCGCATAATGGGTCCATGTGCAGTGTCCAGTGGCGGTCCAGTAGCATTTTTACAACTTCCTGCCTATGCATAGAGTTCGTCGCATTGATCGTCTGAGTAGCTCACTTGTCGCATTTGGAGTCCTGGTTCAGGAGATATGAGTTTCGGAAGTTTAACGCTTCAGGCACGCACGCTCGCTTCGTCGATTTGGATTCTCAGATCGTTTGAGTCTTTGGGGCTTTAGTCCGGATTTGTTGGGCTTCACATGGGCTCAATCGGAAAGCTTATATATACTTCCTATTCCGTGCTTAAATGCTGGCTTTATCATCATTTTTACGTTAGTTGCCCCAACCTGCAAAAGCACGAAAATGTGATTATTTCCTGATTATTAAACACATAATTAACCAAATTGATATGCCTCAATGGGGGTTTAATATTACAGTTTTGGGTGCTTATCACACTACCCCCAAGCAGTACTTTGCTTGTCCTTAAGCAAAGAAGAGACATTAAAACAGATAAGTGGCGAAAAATGTGTATTCCTAACTAATTCTCGTTTCGCAGAGTGCGGTTGCATTGACCGTACGCAACAAGGCCTTAAACCACTAGGACTTCCCTAGTGGACGCGTAATAGCCTCGTGAGAGTTTTCCAGAGAAGATACTCACAAACTTCATTTATACTACAACGACTCAGTAACAAAAGCTTGTTTCCTAAATTAATCTCAGATATCTATACATCTCCTTAGCGGGGAAAGAGGATTAATTCCTTGGAAACTCAAGTTAATATGCATACAATAATAAAAACATCTACATATGAACATGCATACAGTGAACCTTACATTGAAATGTACAAGCAGGGCCGTTTTTGGATCCTTTGGAGAGCTTCCATAAATGGGTTCTCACAGGTATGTGTCGAAACACAAATTCGCTCATAATTTTTCCACTCAGGTTTTGCTAATTCCAGTGTGCAGTGGCACAAGTTTCCTCATACCTCAATGACAACAGAGGAGCCGAGGTCGATCGATCACATCTACTACTTAATATCACATCATCCTACTCCTAATTGAGCAAGATGTCTTTATTAGGTATTGTGGGGCTTACGTGATGGTGTAGAAGAAAATGAAAATGGAAAATAAAAAATGACAAGTATGAGAGAATAGGGTCTTCAAGATAATTACACTATAGAAATCCTTGTCTTCTTTTCCTGCTTCTACCTGAGTTTCCTACTTTGCTCTTAAGCCTTTGTACTTAAATACATTTTTTTATTTTTTATTTTTTATTTTTATTTTATTTATTATTTTTTTTTTCAAGGCTTAAGAACATGATTATATTTTTCTTTCCTGAAACAAGTAACTGACTTTTATTTGGGACAAGTCTTTCTCTTTATTTTTCTACATTTCATCCTATTTCTCATACTCCTCATTTGGGTAGGTTTAATTCATTTAGGGTTACTAGATGGGTAAGGGATTTTTGGTGAAAATGAAAGGTTTGATAAAATGTCCAATGGAGTGACTAGCGGTAGAATTAGTGACAGGTATGAATTTTTGGCTATGTCGATCCAAAGACGGCCTAAATTCTCGCCTAGGGTTCGGATGGTGATCAAGTAAGTAGACGCGTGATTTTCTCTACTCATAACACTACTCCTCTGTGTCATTACTCACATATTACACATATCGAGGCTTTTTGGTTATATTCTCACAGGATTGATAGTTCAAGTAAACTTACCGTGGGTTCCAAAACTTACTGCTATGTACAATCGATGATACTCAGTGTATGAATACTCATGAAAAGATGTAAAAACTATTGCAGACGTATTATCTTAAGTTTCCTAACCCATAATTCGAATGCTAATGTGAGATTTCTAGACAATTTTCATCATTGAAAAGGAAACAAGACTTTGTCACTAAGTACATTTACTAACAAGAAAGTGGAAACTATATACAGCCTACAAGTTGCCTAATTTTTGCTACAGGTTTAAAGCACCCCTAAACTGAATAATGCTTAGTCCTCGAAGTATCAATAGATAAAGAAAGAAATTACCTGAGAACCGTGAGCAA
Source organism: Coptis chinensis (assembly GCF_015680905.1). Lineage (NCBI taxonomy): Eukaryota > Viridiplantae > Streptophyta > Magnoliopsida > Ranunculales > Ranunculaceae > Coptis > Coptis chinensis. The sequence continues at coordinate 100,502,697 of NC_141458.1, forward strand.
AATTAGAGCTGGATTGCTGGAACACAAAGTTTGGATAACATAATATATTATACAGAAATAAACAAAGAAAAACAGTAGCACATAAAACATAACTATTTACAGTTAGATATATGTACAATAGCTAGCATACTCAAATTTACCATCCATTAGGACGTGTTGGTCTGTCGTCCTCTTTAAGGAAATGCATTTCCTTAGCATCGCGCCAAAAGATAATAGTCTGCCAAATTTCTGCCCATTCTTTTTCTCCGGATTTGTTCAAATGTTTCATCATTTTGTCATCATTCGGGTAACAACGAACATGCCTCAGGTACCGAGTGGGACATCGCCATTGCCGAAACCTCAATGAGCGGATTATCTTGTTGGCCGGGCACATAGAATCAACCTTAACCCAGTCATGAAATGTAGCTGAAAACTGCGGGAAATGTGTCCTCATAATTTGGCAAGCGGTTACCGGTAGCAGTATATACTGATCCCGAACAGTGCGAGCTCGTTTCAGATTGGAGATAAAACAACCTAAGATATCAAAGAATGTATGACGCTGAGCCAGTGTAGTGAATACTATGCAGGCAACCTCATTGGCAGTAGAAAAGTGCCAATCTCCCATGATGTTTAGGAGTATAAACAACATCACAGTCCCCATGTTCATGGTCATGCTTGCTAAGGGAATGGTGATGTCGCGCCATGGCACATGGCCATCTCCTTCTCGTGTAATCCCAAGACCATCACCGTAAGCTTCGTGAAAAACATGCCAATGAAAGGAATGGCCAGAATTGTGATAGATGTAATGCCATGATGCAACCGGTTCGTGATATAGAAGATCCAAAGTTAGGGCAAGCTGTGGTTCAGAAAAAATATGTCTTGTGCCACCAACTAAGATTGTGAAACCGTCTAAGTAGAAGCCATGCGCATGGTTGAATGCTGGTGTGTCTTCAATATTAGCATAAAAGTATGCAGCCAAACTTGGAGAATAAGTTTGGTCAGGTTGAAGAATTAAGGAAGACCACCCGATGTTAGTGATGTAGTCACGGAAAAGATGGCCATAAGTACTGGAATCCATCATAGCCTGAAAGGATTGCTCAGGGATGAGTTTCAGAGGTGTCCTGTTTGATAAAGATGCCATGTTTGATGGAGTGGAGTGATAGAAAAGGATATGAGAAGAAATATGTCTAAGAAAATTTGACTGGATGGAGGAATGAGTATGCAAGAAGATAAAACCTCTTGTAATCAAGTTTAAAAGAACCTGTTAAAATTGTTATTATCACAACTTGAAATATGACAATCTTAGTAGGCATTTCTTACAAAAGAAGACAACAATTTTAGATTATTATAGCACACAACGAAAACGTAATAATATGCTAGATTATTTATTTAGTCAATACCATTATTATTATTATTATTATTATTATTATTATTATTTTTTATATATATATATATATATATATATATATATATATATATATATATATATATATATTTTTTTTTTTGGGGAATTAGGAGGATGACTATGGATTCGCAGATTGTGCACAAGACTGTTTAGTTCATCAATTTGTTGGCTTAGCTGCAGTTGAATGTCGCCTTGGTTGACAAAGAGTGTAGATTGATTCTCCATTAGGAGATCGTGATTTTGCAAGTACTGAGAATGATTTTTCAAGATTTTCTCCTGTTGAACATCGTGCATTACTTGACGTTCTTGGAATTCCATGAGGCTTTTGCTGATGATTTCTAGACGTGCGTGTAGTTCCCTCATGCCTTGATGAAGAAATTGAATGCCTTCCATGGGATTAAAAATATTTTGTATGGCATTTTCATGGAAGAAATGTTCTGAGTATGAGCTTGGGTCGTCCTGTTCATCTGTCAAAGTATCTGGAGTCCAAGAACCACCGACACAGTCTTTGTTAAGTACAGTAACAAACGCTCTTTGAAGAGGTATTTCTGGAGAAACTGCTGGATAACCCCAACGCATCATAATTTGCGTGACTAAAGTAGGCGGAGGTGCTAACCTTTTTGTTTTCCTGGTGATCGTGTTCCAGAGGTGTTGGATTATGCAAAAATCATCTCTTTGATTATGCATAATCCAAAGTAGGTGGAGTTGAGGCTTGGTGACTTCAGATTGGTGTGACGTACCCACCACATTGTGTCCCAACCAGTGGAGCACAGCTCGTTGATTCTATTTCAAAGAGCGTTGAAGTACAACATGATTTTTATTTCCGACTTCGCCATGAGATACGGTGGCCCGTAGTAAATTTTTGACGGAATGAAATGTGGACTTTGAAAGATGGAACTCCGAGTTATTCATTGGAATTTGAAGTATGTCGGAGATAATTTCCTTAGTTAATTCAAATCGTTGTCTATAGGCATGGAAATCGAATTTTCCATTTTCAGGTCCGCTAAATTGGTAGAACATCAAGACCAAATCTCTGGAATAAGCTGCTTCTGCATGATATAGAAGAGGCATCCATCATCGACGTACAATTTCTGTGTTATAAAAAGGAAAAAATCGGCCATCATCAAAAAAATTCAGGTAGTTCTTCTCAGGCACTATCTTTCTTGATTGATCAATTTGGAAGGATAAGTGAGGGATGCGTGAGAAGAACTAGCTGAAAAGAAGAGATTTATAGCCAATATATGAGTCTGTACGAATCAATATGCCAAGTGCAGTTAGATCCAGAATTAAAATCTAAAAACACAAGTGAACCATTTAATGTTGCTTCACATAAGTATGTACAACAACTATGAGTATCCATAGTACGTCTTGTCATGTTAGATTTCCAAAAACAATTAATGAGGGGTTCCAATGTTAGAAAACACGGAGGAAGGTTTCACATGGTAGTTAGACCTACAATTATTTTCTGAATTGATGATCATACCTCAATAATGGAAGATGGATAGACAAAATGAGCGGCGTGCGCGACAAGTTTTATGTGTACCCTTTGTAACGTGTGCGAGCTTCTAAGAACCCAATGAGTTAAGATTGAATTATCTTTGTGAGTTATTGATTTTTCTTCTTTGTTATGGGTTTGATAATTTTTTTTATGTTTATGAAAAGGTAATAATATAACTAATACACACGAAGATTAAATAGTGAACTTCTCTATTTAATATGTAAACCGTACAAATGTTTGAGACTTATTTAACACACCACACTAATGTACAAAACGACGAAGGGAAATAGATATGGAGATTACATAGATCTAGACATTCTGGATGATATTATGCATGATTAACAGTATCACCACAATAAATACTGTTATCAGGATCACTGTGAAAGCCCCATCACGTTGCTCCTTGTTGAATTTCTCGATCGGATCCATTACGTTGGAGAAGATGAAAATTAGTGAAGGGGAATTTGTGGAGAGGGAGAGAATGGGATGAGTGAAGGTTGAAGAGGAGTGTCGGAATTTATAGGCGAAAATCTGACCGTTTATGGATATCTGACCGTTGGTGGATATCTGACTGTTTATGGATATTTGACCGTTTGTGGATATCTGTGGATATCTGACCGTTTGTGGATATCTGACCGTTGTGGATATCTGACCGTTTGTGCCTAGTAATAATTCTAATGGAGATAATATGTACACCAGTCCGTTGGGCCTAAAGAATAGGCCCAGAGCAGAAAGGAACAAACTAATATATTAGGAATTATAATAATTGCATAACATGGTGGGGTTATTAGAGACAAAGAGGGACAAGTGGTAGCTGGGTTCAGTAGCAGTGGAGGCTTGTCGTCGGTACTGTTTCAGGAAATCAAAGCTATCGACATATGCTTGCAAAGATGTCTCGATGAAGGCTACAAGGAAGTGGAGGTCGAGTCTGACTCATTGAGAGCCGTGCATGCAATCAACAAGGTAGAGAAACCTCCTTGGTTCTGTCTCGACATGCTTAAAGCGATAGAGAGGAAAAGAGAAAGATTCACTTTTATATCCTTCTCTCATGCTTATAGAGAAGTGAACCGAGCTGCGGACTATCTAGCTTCTCTTCATGACGCATCTAGCTTTGTTGTACATTTTGTTCCCCCTTTAGATCATAGATTACAATGTATTGTAAATGATGACGCAAGTGGACAAATCTATGTACGAAACAGTTAAATCAATGTAGGTGAGGGTCTACCTAACCCTAGCTTAATTTGGAAAAAAAAAAAATAATTGCATAACATAAATAATTTCTCATTTAAACCGTCTGGAGATACAAAATTATGAGAAATCAAATGATATATTGTTTTACATCACTAGAAAAATAAAAATTCAGTGCATAAGGGAAATAAATGACAGAGTCATTTTTAGACTAAGAGGAACAAGCTGCTACTGTGAATCCTCAGGGTTAGCTGATGATGAACCAGGGTTCCGACGACGACAAGTACTGCGAACTCCTGGTTGAGATAACTGTTCCTGTATGGTTGCTAAAGACCGAACCACCTATTCCTGAAACTGTTGCTAATTAGCCATCATCATGCGCTGGAAACGGCCCTGTCGATCATGTAATTCCTACTGAAACTTATCCTGGCAGACAAACATGCTGCGCATTCCCGAGTTCATGTGTCTCAAAGCTTCCATGGGAGTGCTGATTCGGCGCATGGTATTCTCATTAAAACAGTTGGGCAGTGAAGGAGGAGGAGGAGGCACGTTATCACGCTCAATATCATCTCTCGCTATAGGTTCCCAGTGATCCATGACACAAGTCTCGAAAATCGCAAATTTTTTGAAAGACCTGGTTGGAATTAATGGACTAGCGGACTTGAACCCTAAATTAATCATAATCTGTGTAACAAGTACAGTAAGAGGAGCTGACCTGTCAGAAGTAGTCGTCAGGACATGGCCAAGGAAATGGACCATGCAGAAAGTTTTCTTCTTCTCCTAAAGTATCCAGAGCAGATGTAAGAACGTCTTGTTGACGTCAGACGTCTTCGATGTACCGATGACATTGTAGGCTAGCCATTGCGTGACTGCCAGTTGGTTATGTCGGAGGGAATGTTGGTACACGCATCTCGAGCCATCATTGTATTTGCCCTCGAGAAGCGTGTCAAACATAAACTCCATTGTATTTGGATACTCCAATATCAGCAGTGTCAGACTATCGGAGTTAATCGAAATATCCGTAGTAGTCGATATCATCTCCAACACGAGTTCACGTTCTATCCCAACCGCCGTAATCCAAAACTCATTTCCCCGAAAACCTCCACTGTTATAGAACTTCAACACCAAATCTTTGGAGTAATGAGCCAACACTTTGTGTAAGAGATACTCCCATTACCTATTCGCAATTTCCCTATCGAAAAAGGGGTGAAACATGCCGAAATCATAGAGATTCTCAAAATTTCTCTCAATTGTGATTCTCCGATTTCCAGCCATAGAGTGATTGAATTGAGTTTCTGAGGGTGTATATTGGTTGAATGGAGTGAGGGGATGGTGCTGTTCGAAAAGGGTTGGAGTTGGTGAGGTTCGTACCGCGTGCGCGAGTCGATTTTAGGCTAACAGTACCGCGCGAGGATTTGTATGGGGGAGCAAGATCCGGATTTTGGGGGGGAAGAAAAGTGAGAGGCTGACGCGTGGGTTGCCTCGCGTGCTGGGTTTTGGGACCGGACATGAGATTTGGGTCGGGTTCCAATTTTTGGCTGAAGCCCAAATGAATTCCGAAAATTCCCCTTATGTCCTGAAATTTCAAACATGAAATTTCGATTCGTTTTAACTCCAAATTGAACTAGCGAGATGTCAAAACGATCGACATTAAAAATGCCATCCAATGGAATATGGCTAAGGCGCATTCAATCCTTTTTGGGCCCCCCCCCCCCCCACCCCCTTTTTTTTGTTTTTTGTTTTTTTTGGGGGTTGAGTCATGTAAAAACAGAAAACTTTTTTTTTTTTTTTTTATTACAAATGTACAAGGGGAGATGAACATGTAAACAACATCGGCAGTCTAGGATAAATACCACAAACAGCTAAATCAGGCAACTGTCATGTTGGCTCTGGGGCGAACCCAATCTAGCCAGACTGTGGCTTAACCTTTATGTTTTGGGGGCTTAGGGTTCAGGATGGTACCATCCCTGACCAATGTGCAATGGTCTAGTAATAATATTACCCGAAATGCATTATGGCATAGCCTCAAACTGCCGAAATCTGATCACATAGAGCTGCTTTCGGGGTTGGCACGGTGGAATCCATTGCCTGTACGAACTTGGGAATGTCCGATGTTGCATATCACGACTCTCTTTGTGCACAATGCTTAGTGTAAAGGGAAAGATAAAAGACATGCGTATATACATGTTGAGTCTTTTAACGTCAGATCCTCAAGACGAATATGAGTCTTTCAGCGTCAGATCCTCAAGACGAATGTGAGTCTTTTAACGTCAGATCCTCAAGACGAATCCCAACCTGTGGGAGCAACGGGGTGATGACGAAGATTATCTTGTTGAGCTGGTGTCAGACAAAAATATACCTTATACCGGCTCATATCGGATAGTAATTCAAGACCTGGACAGAAAGGTGTTTGACAATTCATACACCACCCCATCCTTTTCGAACGTCGCTTTCGAGCAAAAGTACTACGACCATTACCTGTTTGAGATGGGTGAGATTTACACCAAATGATTAGCTGAAGTTCGCGAGGAAGAGAATAGAAAAGGGAAGAGAAGGAAGGAGGGGAAATTTTGGGTACCCATTGTTTACAAGAAGGCACGTTTGCTCGATTAACAGAAGACATTTATACTCAGTTCTGAATAGAGTTTTTGTGGACTAAGGTTCCGGTACTTGCAACCACACACTCTAGAGATTTTTAGAAAAGAAAATAGAAGAGGGCCCGACTACCCTAATGGCGTACTTTCCCTGTTTTAATCACATGGAAGGAAGTACACCAGCGAATCTATTAGTCTGTGTAGATTGGATCTTGGAGAAGAGTCTTTTCAACATCTGGAGAGCACAACTCATGATAAGGTTTTAGACGTTGGCCATTTACTTGAAATTCGCTGTTATCGTTTAAAATTTTCAAAGATATAGCCCCATAAGGGGTGACAGCACTGACAATGAAAGGACCAGACCATCGAGTTTTTAATTTTCCTGGAAAAATGTGTAATCTTGAATTGTACAACAAAACTTTTTGACCAACTTTGAAATCTTTTCGTAATATGTGCTTGTCATGTACTCTTTTCATGTTAGCTTTATAAGACTTCGAGAGATCATAGGCATCACTCTGAATTTCCTCAAGCTCATTTAACTGCAATTTTCTCTTTTCGCCTACGGCATTGGTATTATAATTGAGGCTTTTGATGGCCCATAGAGCACGATGCTCAAGTTCAACTGGTAGATGACAAGGTTTTCCAAAAACGAGGCGATAAGGAGACATCCCTATAGGTGTCTTAAAAGCTGTTCTATATGCCCACAAGGCATCAGATAATCTTAGAACCAGTCTTTTCTAGATGAATTAACTGTTTTTTCTAAAATTGATTTGATCTCTCTATTAGAGACTTCTACTTGGCCACTGGTCTGAGGATGATACGGAGTTGCCACTTTGTGCGTAACTCCATATTTCTTTACTAATGATTCAAAAATTTTATTACAAAAATGTTTTCCCCCATCACTAATTATAGCTTTGGGAACACCAAATTGAGAGAAAATATTTTCCTTTACGAACAAAACGACCGTTTTATGATCATTAGCATGACATGCCGATGCCTCAATCCATTTTGACACGTAGTCAACAGCTACCAGTATGTATAGGAAGCCATGAGAATTTGGAAAGGGACCCATGAAGTCGATGCCCCATACATCAAAGATTTCCACAATTAAAATGGGATTTAAGGGCATCATATTGCGCTGAGTAATGCGTCCTAGCTGTTTGCAGCGGTTGCATGCTTTGCAATGCTCATGTGCATCTCTAAATAGTGTTGGCCAATAAAATCCACATTATAGAACCTTGGCTGCAGTTTTCTTACCACTGAAATGACCACCACAAGATTGTTCATGGCAGAAGGATAACACGTTACTGTGTTCCCAGTCGGAAATGCAACAACGGATTAGTTGGTCGGAACAATACTTGAAGAGGTAAGGATCATCCCAGAAATAAAATTTCCGCGATGGATAAGAACTTTTTTTAGGACATTCTGAGACCAAGATGAAGGAGCGTCCCTCGGTAACTAGGTAATTTACTATATCGGCATACCAAGGAGGCGAAAAAGGCGAGAATACAAGTGTTCATCGGGGAAGGAATCACAGATGGGTTCTGTATCATTATTGACCTCAGCGGCGAAGTCGTGATAAATGGTGCTGCAACCACATTTTAAGAACCTTTTTATCTCTAATTTCTAGGGTAAATTCTTGCAAGAGGAGAATCCGGTGGATCAACCTCATTTTGCATCTTTTAAGCTAGTAGGTAAGGTAATGAAGCCCGGATGGTGGTGTAGATAATTGTGGAAAAACCTACTAGGTAAGGAAGAAACTTATCCAAGGCATATACAACGGCGAGAAACTCTTTCTCAGTGGTGGTATAGTTACGTTGAGCTTCATTAAGGGTTTTATTCGCGTAGTAAATGACAATTGGCTTATCTACCGGCGTTGCCCCTAGCGAGCTCAATAGCATAGTAAATTTCGCGTCACACATTAATTCAAACGGTTTAGACCAATCAGGTGGTTGAATTATAGGAGCAGTAATTAGGGCGGATTTTAAAGTCTCAAAAGCTTGTTTACAATTGAAATGAAGTCAAAGACGGCGTCTTTAGGCAAGAGATTGGTTAGAGGTCGAGCAACCTTTGAGAAATCTTGAATAAATCTCCTATAGAAACCTGGGTGTCCTAAAAATGCGCGAATGTCGTGAACTGTTTTTGGTATAAGAAGTGAAGCAATTTTTTCAATCTTAGCTTTATTGACTTCGATTCCATCCTTTGAAACAATATGTCCTAGGACTATTCCTTTTGTAACCATAAAATGGCATTTTTCCCAATTAAGAACGAGGTTTTTCCCTTCACAACGTGTAAAGACCTTTTCAAGATTTGATAGACAACTATCGAAAGAATCACCATAAATGGAGAAGTCGTCCATGAAGACTTCCATAAAATGTTCAACCATATCACTGAAAATGTGAAGCATACAGCGTTGGATAGTACCAGGTGCATTGCAAAGGCCAAAAGGCATTCGTTTATATGCAAATGTACTAAATGGATAGGTGAACGTTGTCTTTTCTTGATCAGCAGGATTTATAACGATTTGAAAATATCTTGAATAACCATCAAGAAAACAGTAATATGCATGACCTACTAACCGTTCAAGCATCTGATCAATGAAAGAAAGTGGGAAGTGATCCTTACGTGTGACGACATTAAGTTTGCGATAATCGATGCATATTCTCCATTTTATTGGAATCCGAGCGGAGATGCATTCCTCTTTATCATTTTGCACAACTGTGATGCTAGATTTCTTTGGAACAACGTGTACTGGACTCACCCAAACACTATCAGAGATAGGATAGATAATACCCGCATCGAGTAATCTTAAAACTTTCTCCCGTGCCACATCCTTCATGGTGGGGTTTAGACGACGTTGCGGCTTACGCGACGTCTTTGCATTTTCTTCAAGATGTATGCAATAGGTGCACGGGTCAATGCCCTTAATGTCATCGAGAGACCATCCAATAGCAGAACGGTGTTATTTAATGACATTAATTAAATGAGATTCCTGATCGTCAGTCAATTGTGAAGAAATGATAACTGGGTGATGACCATCTGGATCAAGATGTACGTATTTTAATTCCGAAGGAAGAGGTTTTAAGTCAGGGGTGGGAGGAGTGGGTATTAAAGATTCTTGAGGAAAGTTGTCGTCCATGGAGTAAACAGATTGATGTTCATCCAAGTCATTGGACATCACGGTAGTAGGGTCAAATAGTGGTATTGACTCTAATAACTCGTTTACTTTTTGTGTATAATCATCGTCCTCAAATTCAGAATCGCTAAAGGATAGAAATTGGTATACTTCATCGTCAGGAAAATAGTTTGTTAAACACTCTTGCACAATGCTGTCAACCCTTTTCACCTTACCATCAATGTTAGGCTCTGGAATTTGTTTCATCAACTTGAATATATTAACCTCGATCGAAAGATTTCCGAAGGACATGGTCATGGAACCATCCCTACAGTTAATGAGAGCATTAGCAGTTGCTAAAAATGGACGTCCTAAGATGATAGGAATGGAATCACATGCAACTTCTGTATAAAAAATAACAAAGTCTACAGGATAGTAAAAGTCTTGGACTTTTACAAGGATGTTTTCCACAATTCCTTTTGGATACTTAATGGAACTATCAGCTAACTGTAGAGTCATGGTGGTAGGTTTAAGCTCATGAAGACCTAGTTGTTTAAATAAGTAATATGGAAGTAAGTTCACACTAGCTCCTAGATCTAGTAGTGTTGTAGCCGTATATTTATCACCTAAGGTGCATGGAACTGTTGGTCTACCAGGGTCCTTGGATTTGACTATACCATTGTGTTCGGTGATGGATGGAAACTGTTCAGTGAGGAACGCTTGTTGAGGAACACTAGTTCTCCTTTTTGTGGTGCACATATCTTTCAGAAATTTTGCATGTTTTGGCAATAGCTTTAGGGCATCAAGAAAAGGCAAGTTGATTGTCAAATTCTGAAATGTTTCTTGAATTTCATCAAAAATTTCATCTGGTTTATTCTTTGCCAAACGGGCAGGAAACGGTGCCTTATGTCGGAATTTGGCATAGGGATCCGCTTTCTCATTTCCTAATTTTTGAATTGGGGACTTAGTTGGACTTGGTGCATCCATCGTAGGTTCATTATTGGAAGCAGATTCAGTGGAACTGTTAGATACCTTCATTTGATCATCTGGCATCGAATTTGATTATCTACAGTTTTGCCAGATCGAATAGTGATTGCGTGCACTTCACCTTGGTTTGGAGTACTTGTACCAGGTGCATTGTTGAGTTCAAAGGCAGTGTTTGCGGGCTTAGGGTTTGGAACTGCTTGGCCCGAAAACACGCCTTTCTGACTCTTTTCTTGCGCTAATTGTTGAAGTGATTGTTGGATAGATGTTAAAATTTGATATTGTTGGTTCATTTAAGCTAAGAAAGTCTCACTTGTCCTATCCATAACGAATGGCGTAGGTTGTGCAACAGGTACTAGTTCACGATTATTGCTGGGAAGTTGTTGATTATAGCCAGGATTTGGGTTGGCGGGAACAAGATTGCGGTTATTTTGATAGTTAGCATTAGAATTACTTTGAAATTGATTTTGATTTTGTTGGTATTGCTGATTATTTCCTTAGCGGTATGTAATAAAGTTGTTTGGTGGTCGAACAGGTGGATTAGCAAAACTTGGAGGAGCCATCTGTGGTGGAGGTGGGCGCCAAGCAAAATTCGGATGTTGTCGCCAAGGTGTATTAGGAATGTTGAATGCACATGCCTCTTCTGATGGTTGAGAAGGGGAGGCATATAACAAGGGACAATAAGCATCAGGATGGTCAGGACTGAGACAAAGAACACATGGGGATGTGTCAACGTTCATGACCTGTTTTGGGAGTTGATCGTTTACTTGAACTGCAAGGGCATCTACTTTTTTAGTGAGGGATTCTATCAAATTTTTTAATTCGGGATCTGGTTTTACCTCAAAAATAGATGTAGGTTTTGTAACAGTATCCTTGGATGACCTAGACGATCCAGTGTTACCCCAGTGGTTACCTCGTTTTGCTTGTTTGTCAAGAAAATTATATGCTTCAGTCGCTCCTTTGTCCATGAAACAACCGCCGTTCATTATATCAAGTGTTTCTTTTTGATGATCGGAAAGTCCATTATAAAATGAACGAACAAGGACAACGGTATCTAGCTGATGATGAGGACATTCTAACAGAAGATTAGTAAATCGATTCCATGCTTCCGTAAAGGGTTCATGTGGATTTTGACGAAAGAATTAAATTTTCTGAAGCATTTCAGTAGTTTTCTTTTGAGTATAAAATTGTAGCATGAAAGCTTGCACAAGTTTATTCTATGTGTCTATTGATTGTGGCGGTTGGCCTGCCAGCCAAAGTGACTAGCTAAAGTGAAAGGAAACAACCTTAGCAAGAGTTGTTCGGTAGAGACAGCGGGATGGTGAAATGTTGTGGCTACTTGCTGAATCCTACGGAGGTGATTGTACGGTTTCTTATGATCTAAACCATGATAAACAAGTAACAATCCAAAAACATTAGGCGGGATCTAAAATTGTCGTTAATATCCTCGAGTTTGATGCAGGAAGATGGTCCTTCCTGTAATGCAGTATAGAAATCCGAAAGGGGCTTCTCAGCTGTTGGAGTTTCGTCAGCCATAACGAATGAAGGGAATGGTGACAAGGGATCTTGATTATTTTGATTAATAGATGAAGAACTTTGTGGAGGTGAGAATTTACGTAAATGCTTATCGTATTTTCTCCTACGATAAGTATGTTCAAATTCTTTAGTCGAACCAGACCTTAATCTCATGCAAGTATAAAATTAGATATAATTTAGAGAAGGAACATATTATTACTTGAATTTTATGATTATCTTGAAGCATTAAAGTTGAACACCGTAGGCCTGAGCTGTTGCTAACGTAGCAGTAAAGCTAGGGATACATGTACATAAACCAACAGCCAGGCACAAGAAAGATATATGAGGGAGGATTTCCGTGCAAGCACGGTTCTAATTAAGTAACCTCAATCTTACAAGTTTCTAGACACCGTTGGCATATGATTAAGATTTATGGAATTAAAATTTATGCAAGGTCTTAATTTAATTTATTAATTAATTAATTTATTTTTTGCAAGGGAGAAAGTATAATCATGCAAATACGACCTACTCATACATTACTAGATACAGTACCATGTGAAGATATTCTACCCATACGTATAGCAATACGAATAGGCAAGGTTGTATCATCAATAAATATTTCTATACATACAGGCAAATACACATCAGTAATGATAGATATATATTTCGTATATGTACATCTACAGTAACAGGCAAATTGTAATCACTCATACGTATCGAGTTATATTAGCATGCGAAGTTACTATACGTACACAAATATATACGACTAGGCTAAGATGTAACTAAACATGCAACGTACTAAAATATGACTCTTATATTGCATAATAATTTGATTTTGTCAATACTCATTGAGATTGCAAGTGTCATATAGAGAGCAGCTTCACCCCGTAGGGTTTAGAAACAACTTACCCAACTCAGATTTTAACCCTTATTGGAATGTTCTCCTCTTTCATGACAAAATCGACTTATTAAACAACATAGATTGCTTGTAAGTAGATAAATACTAAACATGCAACAACAGTTACTTATACGTATAGATAGAGATAACTATGCAAAACAGTACCATTAGTATGTATATATACATTAATATGCAATTCATAATCACTTAATCACATATATATATTCACAGGCGTATTGACATGATTCATACATATTATTAACAGAATACGCAAAAGATAGTCCATAAACTATTATATAATAACTACATACATGGTACTCATGCAAAAACAGTATAAACAATTTTTGGAACCTGTAGCGTCCCGCAAATCCGCCTTAGAAATGAAACAGTCGTTTCAACCCGTTGACGTCGTGAATCGCCAGAATATATGTGAAGTAGCTTTCACAGGTGCAGAGAGTTAGGCCTGGTAATAAAACATGCTATAACAGGGGGTTCAGGTATGGAACAAGGGTAACCAACGCGCGTCTAACCAGCGGACGCGAGTCCAGTATCGCGCACGCGCAGGATTCTTCCGAAGTCAGCCCAAATTTTTCCAACAATCTTATATTTGTGTATAGATTCTGTTTCAGGTTCTAAGTTATTATTCCTGTAAGTGTCACGAAAAATCCGATAGGGGTCAGGTCCAAAGCGCGGCAAAAGTTGAAAAAAAAAAAAACGAAGAAAAAACTAGAAACTGAAATGAATGAAAGGATGAGAGTGGGGGGTTTCCCCTTGGAGCATTTCCAGGTTGCTTGCACATATCCTTGGTTCATTAGAATGGCATAGAGGCTTAAGAACAAGGTTGGAAAACTCGGTTAGAAGAAGGAAAGAAAACAAAGATTTCTCTAGTGTAAATATATGAAGACCCTATTCTCTCATACTCGTAAATTTTAATTATCCATTTCCATTTTCTTGTACACTATCACCTAAGCCCCACAATACTTAAGAAAGACCTCTAGCTCAATTAGGAGTAGGGTGGTGTGATAATAAGTAGTAGACGTGATTGATCGACATCGGCTCTTCTGACTGTCATTGAGATGTGAGGAAACGTGTGCCCACTGCACACTGGAGTTAACAAAACCTGAGTGAATTTTTTTTGAGTGAAATTGTGTTTTGACACATACTTGTGAGAACCTATTTAGGTACACTCTCCAAAGGATTCAAAAATAACCCTGCTAGTACATTTCAATGAAAAGTTCACTGCATGCATGATCATATGTAGATGTTTTAATTATTGAATACATATTAACTTGAGTTTCAAAGAAATCAATCCTCGTTCCCTGCTAAGGAGATGTATGGATATCTGAGATTAATTTAGGAAATGAGTTTCTGTCACTGAGTCGTTGTAGTATAAATGAAGTTTGTGAGTATCTTCTCTGGAAAACTCTCACGAGGCTATAACTCGTCCACTAGGGAATTCCTAGTGGTTTAAGGCCTTGTTGCATATGGTCAATGCAACCGCACTCTGTGAAATGAGAATTAGTTAGGACTACACATTTTTGGCCACTTATCTGTTTTAATGTCTCTTCTTTGCTTGAGGACAAGCAAAGTGCTGTTTGGGGGTAGTGTGATAAGCACCCAAAAGTGTATTATGAAACCCCGTTGAGACATATAAATTTGGTTAACTATGTGTTTAATAATCATGAAATAAATATGTTTTCATACTTTTGCGGTATTCGCGCATAAACATGAAAATATGGTTTAAACCTGCAATAAAGCACGAGGAGCGACATGTATATGAATTCTTCCAAATCCGTTAAGCATCAAACTTCCGAAGCTCCTACCTCTTGAACCAGGACTCCGAATGCGACAAGTGAGCTGCTCAGACAATCAGGGCGATGAATTCTACGCATAGGCGGGAAGTTGTAAAATTGCCCAAAGACCGGACCGCCACTGAACTGCACATAGGACCCACTATACGAGCCCGCAAGATTGGATGAGTCATCAATCATGGAGCATGTCAAGACAAAAATGACAAATTATTGGTGCAAAGTTGACACCTTGCATGTAATTAATTAGATTAGGTGTTAATAGTGAAAAAAAGACAAGGTGTCACTTTGTTTTAATGTGGTGGATAAAAATAAAGTAAATGTGGTTTGATGTTTCACATGGGAGGAAATGAGATGTCTCTCAAATAAAGAAGAAAACAAAACAAAGGGGGACACTCCATTTACTCCCTTGACTTCTTTTCCTTACCTTGTATTATTTTAGTTCTTTAGTCATTCTTATTATTTAGTTTTTTAGTTTTTAGGAAGAAAGCTTGTAATAGTTTTAATGGAGGAAAACTTTGGTTTTCTTCTAGAGAATAAATAAAAAGCAAGTGAGTTTAGTTAGTTTTTCTTCTTCCTCTTTCTCTCTCTCTTTTGTTCTTCAAGTTTGTAATCCTTTATTCCTAGGATCATGAGCTAACTTCCCTTTTGGGGAGTTAATCCAACTCATGTGAGGGAAAATAAGTGTTGTTGGCTTGGTAGGTTGTTAGGAAGAACAACTAGCACTACATCCTATCCCAAAATGATAGTTGGTGTAGTGTCTAGTTAGGAATCAAGTAATGAGCTTAGAGATAAGTCATCACTTGATTCCAATTGCTAACATGTATAAGTTTAGAAATGAGCCATACATGTTAGGGATCAAGTTTTCTTCCATTAGGGCTTGTCTATGAGTCTATGAAGAATCAAATGAACCTTTTCAAATCAACAACTAAATGTTATTTTCACATGAGGAGGATTAGCTCTCCACCTTTTCTTTGTTAAATTATATTTTGTCTTAGTTTCATATTTCGAATCTTAATGTTTTTCTTTAATGTTTAGGAAATAAACCTAGTATTAATATAAACTTACTCACTAGTTTCCTAAGAGTAGCAACCAAGTTGTAGTTGTCCTAACCTTTAGGTTGGTTCGATCCTTACTTCCACTTTACGATACGAAAATTCGTGAGTAAGGAACTTTGAGTTCGCTTTTGCATCAAATTAGATAATCAAATCTCTAAAGACATAGAAAAAGCCAATATCAAAATCCCTGATGATAATGCAAGAGTTTCTGAGTTAGTTGATAAAGGTAGATGGAATGACACCATCTGCAATCTACCTGAAGGACCTTTTAAGAACTCAATCCTGAGTACTAACATATTTAATGAGCTCTCTGAATATCATATTATTTAGACTCCAATTGCCTCGGGTGATTTCTCCACTAAGTCAGCTTATGATGGTCTTAGAAGAACAAGGGCTAAAGTGCCTTGGTATAGTCTAGTGTGGGGAAAATTAGTACTAACAAAGTTCTCCTTCAATGCATATATGGCAACTCTTTTATGGGAGTCTCCTTACCCAAGACAGGTTAGTCTACAAAAAGGTGTTGCCATCATCTTCTTGTTGTTTTTGCCAAGGCAATAAAGAAAACTCCAAACACCTTTTCTTTGATTGCCTATATTCTAAAGAAATGTGGAGTCGAGTTAAAACTTCTATTGGTCTCAATGCAAATGTCTCTCACTCTAATAGATAGAGAATGGTGTGATATTATGAACCTTTGTAGAGGAAACTCACCACCAGCAGAAATTTATAAGGTCTTTGTATGTGCAACTATTGGTTACATCTGGAAATAAAGGAATAACATGAGGTTCAATGGTGTATCTATGGAGGCTAAGGATGTAAGCCTTCTTCTCATGTCTGAGATGAAGCACTATATTGAAGTAAAGGTGGAAGACATCAAGGATTCGATGGCTATCAGAGTTCTAGTAGATAGAATTGGGTTAAAGTTTATATATAAGTAGAAACAAGTCACCCAATGTAATTGGATACCCCCTCCCCCAGATCTCATTAAACTTAACTGTGATGGTGCTATAAATGTTGAAGGAGTTGGCTATGGAGGGATAGGAAGAGATGCAGAAGGAAATGTGGTGTTTGCTTTCTCTGGAGGTGGCTCTGTTAAATCTGTGTTATACCAGGAAATAAAAGCAATTCATATAGGTTTGTCTATAAGCCTATCTATAAATATAATAAAGGTGGTAGTCAATTCTGACTCGTTGAAAGCAATCCAAATCACGAAAGGTATTGAAGCTGCACCCTGGAACTACTGGAACCTTGTCATGGCTATAAAAATATCCGCTACCAACATGGAAGTGATTTCTTTTGTGCATGTATTCATAGAAGTGAATAGAGCTGCTAACTTTTTGGCTAAGTTATTAATAGATTGTAATTAGGAGCATATATCTTTATGTCCTCCCCTATGTAAAACCCTCTATGAGATAGTAGAGGAAGATGTAACAAGACTTTACTTGAGAATCTAATACAGGTGGAGGTCTGCCTAACCTCAGCAACATTTCTAAAAAAAAATAGTAAGTAAAATTTCACCTAGAAAATGAATTCAAACCTAATTTTTTTTATAGATATACTCTACTCACCATAACAATTATCTACACAAAATTTCATTTGGAAACCTCGATCAGAGCATAATCATTGTCTGATGGTTGCATTCGAATGAGCCTAAGTAAGCTTTACATGACATGTCAGTGCACGTACAATCTTGATATGGGTACAAGACAGTACCCAATGATCCATCGAGTTGATCGAATTCTAATATTTGGTCTTGATAAGCACCCAAAACTGTAATATAAAACCCCGTAGAGACATAGCATTTTGGTTAATTATGTGTTTAATAATAATAAATTAATGATATTTTCGTGCTTTTACAGGATTGAGCAATCAACGTGAAAATGAGGATAAAAGCCAGTATTTAAGCATGGAATAGTGTGTCTACATGAAGTATTTCGATTTAGCCCACGTGAAGCTTAATGAAGCCCGACTAAAGC
This sequence comes from Coptis chinensis, assembly GCF_015680905.1. Classification (NCBI taxonomy): domain Eukaryota; kingdom Viridiplantae; phylum Streptophyta; class Magnoliopsida; order Ranunculales; family Ranunculaceae; genus Coptis; species Coptis chinensis. The sequence continues at coordinate 100,520,712 of NC_141458.1, forward strand.
CCAGGGAATCAAACAGGATAGTTCCAAGTCAGAACAGGATTAAAGCGCCAGAAAAACATCAGACTTCCGTAGCCCGTATTTGCTGAACCTGGACTCCAATGGCGAAAAATGAACCATCAGAAAGATCAGTACGGTGAGCTCTACACATAGGTGGGACTTTGTAAAAGGTCAACTTTTTGGACCCGCCATTGGTAGAGGCATGAGAGACCCACTGTGCGGACCCACAGAATCTGGCAACCAAGCTCACACGTCAAGCTTCCGCACAAATCAAGCTGCAATAAAACCATGAAAGACTTTTGTGCATAACTTTGGCACAAAAGTCCTAATTGGTGGCATGATTAGGTGGCTTAATTAAGTGGCAAAAAAGTCCTAATTGGTGGCATGATTAGGTGGCAAACAAATTTATTTGATTTTGGCACAAAAATCCTGATTTATGGCTTAATTAGGTGGCTTAATGTCTTGATTATAAAAAAAATCAAGATTTCTCATTTATAGATGCAGTTGGATGTTAGGATTCACGTAGATGTAAAGAAAATGAGCACTCTCATTTGCTATAAAAATATGTCTTCATGAGGAAGAAATAACTTTTGCTCCGTAGTTTAGTTTTGTTCTAGAATTTAAAAGTTTACATGTAAGGTTTCTAGTAATGTAATTTGTTTTATATTTAAGTTGTTAACAAAAATCTTTTTTATGTCTTTACATGTACTCCAATAAAATCTTTATATCTAAATTAGAGGTTTATGTCTTTTTGCTATTTCATTTAACAACCATTAGATTTCTTTTTTTTTTAAAAAATTTTAAGCTGGGGTTAGGCAGACCCCTACTTGCATTAATCAACCAAATCTTACATATATGTTACCCGCTGCATCCTCCTCGACAAACTTATATAAATCTCTCTCTAGAGGAGGACCAACATGCAAAATATCCCTTACATGGGATCTAGAGAGTCCTGCAAGATGATCTGCGACTCTATTGGTCTCCCGATATACATGTACAAAAATACAGCTTATAAAGTTGGACGACATTTCTAAGATATGAGTTAACACATCGAGACAGTTCCAAGGAGGCTTTGCCAGTTTTGTTATCATTTGGATTGCTAGAAGCGAGTCTGACGCCACATCTACATTCCCAAAACCCATCTCTATGCATCTGCCCAGCCCAACCCCGATAGCTTTCAGCTCCTGGAATAGGACTGATCGCTCGCCACCACTACCAGAAAACGCTGTCAAAACTTCTCCCTTGCAATTCCTGATTGCTCCACCATGCCCTGTACCCTCTCCTGTCATTGACCCATCCGTATTCAGCTTGACTCGATCTTGTTCTGGCGGGATCCATTGGCAGTGCTGTTGTGTCGCTCTTTGGAACTTGACCTGGATGCTGATAGCCTGAGCCAACCTTCTGGCTTCAGTTGTGTCCTCCATTTCCAATACTTGTACATGGATGTAGGTTTTCATATTCCTTAGGACTCTTCTCAAAACCACTGATGCTGGTCTTTCCTGATTTTGAAACCTACGCGCATTTCGCTCTTTCCAGATTCCATCAACTGCCGCGCAAATGAAGCTCTTAGATTTCTTTATTAGGTTCACATTTTTAGCAACTTGCATACTAAGTCACATAGGAAAATAGGTTTAAATAATATTTGTAAAATCCTGCTCACATAAGTTCCTCTTAGAGAAATCTCCGTTTGGTTTTCAACTTGAGTTCTAGCATTTTGGTTTGGAACGAAACCCTTGCCCGAAATAAATTACAACATACACGTGAGCGAGGTATTTGAATGGTCGTATTTAAGTGTGTATAAGAATTGATTTTTTACACGTGCAAAAGTGCGATTATCAATTGGCACCGTTGCCATCCTAAATGGTCGAGAAACAACATATCAAGTGGGAAAAGCTCCACGGAACCCCCTTTAATCTCTTTCATTTTTTTTACTTTCCTGTTTGTTCAAATTTGATCAATGTCTAATTAATATATATTTACATCAATTCAGTACATTAGTTAGTCTAATAAATTTGATTAATAGATTTAATTAGTGTAATTTTGGTGATTATACAGGGTATTGGTATTATGCACAAAACGTCGAAAAGGTTTCGGTTTCAGGCTAATTGGAATTTATGTAAAAGTGGTCGTGAAGTAGTAGAGAATTAAAGATTTGAATGGAAGGAAACACATTGCAACCAAAGAAGTAATACATCTGTTAAGGGCTAATTAGCTATCTACTTTTTAACATTGTGCCACGAGGTTAAGTTTACCACTCCTTTTAAATCTTACTTTATATCTTAACCTTGTACCACGAGGTTCATTTTAGTCTTGCTGACTCTCCAATAACTAGTAATCCAAAGTCAACCCATGAGAACCAACATTTGAACCAAAACGCCCACGCCCTTCATTATACTTGGATTCCATGGCGCACGCCCTTCATCTTCATCTCATACAGAAGACAGAAGCAACAGCTCCTTTAATTCCAGCAGCAGAAAAGTTCGAGACTTGAACCAATCAAACCACGCAGCCAACCCCACCATAAACCTAGCTACTCCATAACTCCGAAGCGCGCCCGCGCCCGCGATTAACCTGTGAAGAGCGCCCACGCTCTCAATCCAGTAAAAATAATTGCCCGCATACCAAAAGTACCAAGCGCACCCCACGCCTCAGGTTGCCTATTTCAGAGCGCGCCCGCGCTCCATGAAATACTGATCAGGTTGAATTTTTGTGAGGACTTCCCAATTCACTTCTCGGACCCTGGAACATTACTTGTATTGTGTTCCAGCAGCATAAGAACGTGGAACAGGACTATTGAAGGCGCTATTTATAAGCGTAGCACGGGCATTTCCAGGTTTCAACTCTTAACACTCGTGTTTCTTAATATTACCATGTTGTATATTCTTATTTGCATGATAACCTATATATACGCATGCGTGGAATTTGTTTCCAGGTTTCAACTCTTAACACTCGTGTTTCTTAATATATACGCATGATAACTATATATATATATATATATATATATATATATACACGTATCAGTGGACGTTGTTGCATGCTTAGCATCTATCTATATATGAGTGCACTGTTTTGTTCAATAATTTGATTTTGTCTTGAAAGATGAGAACATTCCAACGAGGGTTAAAATCTGAATTGGGTATGTTGTTTCTAAGCTCTTCAGTGTGAAACTGCTCTCTATATGACATTCACAATCTTACTAAGTATTGACGAAATCAAATTATTATGCAAAATATGTGTCGTTTAGAGTAGTATATTATTTTACGTTGTCTGTTTAGTTTTTACGTATGTAGTCCATTTTTGCCTAGTAGTATATATATACGTGTGAGTGGTTTCGACTTGCCTATTAACGTAGATATACGTATACGTAATATATATTTGCCTATTAGCCTCTATATACGTATTAGTACGTATCCCCTGAATGCTAGAGGAATCAAACCCTAATTGCGTAGTTCAAGGGTGGATATCTCTCCTTTTTTATAGGAGAGAGTTATGAGTCCTAGGGTTAACGTTTACTTCACCTCGTGTGGGTTCCTTTCCTTCTTAGGACTTTGTTTTCCTATTAGGAATCAACCTCATTTGGAAGTTTGAATCTGGATAACATCCTATTCAGTGTGAGTTCCCTTCTTAGTTATGATAACTCTTCTCTAGATAGAAGGTTATCCCTAAGGGGCAACTCCCACAATATGTCTCCAAAATTCCTTCCTTATCATCAAGAACCACCCTTTTATGTTTCTTTCAGTTCAGGACCTATCAGTTCCTAACGACTTGGAGAATGCTCTTGCTTAGACGCGGTTCATCACGTGACAAGCACATGCCACGTACTAAAGTTACGTGATAAGCACGAGCTCACTTAATCTCAGACTGGTCTGTTCTGATGGTTCTCGTCTCATGATAAGGATTATCTGCATGTATAGTCTTAAGGTATTTAACCCACCACGTGACACTTAGATACTAGAAGGAAATCCCCCTACACAGTTTATCAAAATTGGAACAAAACTGCTATGAGATCAACATATTAATAAGCACTTATGCCAATCAATCAATGTTTTTCATTAGTTATATACACGAAGATTAATAGTCACACAAATGCAAAGGACATTGTTTTAGTGCAGACAAATCATACATATATTGCTAGAAAACTAGATCTTCATACTTTTCGTATAATTTTCAGCCAATTATGTAAATAAATGTATAAAAGAAAGCACCACATGCCAATGATATATGATTATGAGAACAAAAATATGATATGGCAAATGTATTGTAAAAGAACGCATTTAGACTTGCAAAGGCACCTCTCCTCGTTCTCTTCCATCGGTTCCTTCCAAATCCATGACAATAGTACAAGATTCAATACCAGCACAATTTGCCATCCAAATTCCTTTAGTCGTTTGATTTCTGAAAAGGACTTACTAAGTCACCTAATGCTTAATCATAAAAAATCGGTTGGAATGTGGTAAGCTTTAAGACTAACATTACAAAGGTCAAACACTTACATCCCTCTAGAAGCATCCATCTCCCTAAACTTAGTTCCAAAGAGATGATTCAAAAGAGTGCTCTTCCCTGGCAAAATTATGGAAAAGATTATACAACTTGATGTATCCATTTCGGTTTGACTGATGTATGAAACAGTATTAAGGTAATAAATGTTAGAGCGCGCAAGTGGAAGCTGAGCAATTAATATTGATTTAAAAATGAATGAATCGATGATATGTGTTGAGATGCACACCCCCATTAGGGTTGTGCAGAGCTCCTAGTGTAGAACAATATGTATATAAACTAGAACAATAGAGTGAGAGATGAGAAGAAGTTGTATTGATTTATTTGATATTGAAGTTAGATTACACGTCCATAACAAAGACTATATTTATAGTTCACCATGGAATTATCTAGAACATAAACTTGTCAATCAAGGAACTCATAATAGAAACCATGACGACTGGTGACTTACAATTCTAGAGAGATGACCACTGACTATGAAGCTAGGTTTCTAATTACAAATTACGTACTTATTTAACAATAACTGGTTACAAATGAGCTCACTAAGTTATGTATAAACCATGATTATGTAGTTGACAAAGTAACAGGAGACATATAAGCATAGAACAAAATATCGTGCCGGAGGTATATATCGGGTTGGTCAAAATCCGATACATATGGCAAATATACTGCCTTGATGCTTTGGCATGTTGAGGTTTGGTAAACCTGTTATCCTAATAAATTGTCCAAAATATCGTAATATGTCAAATGTTTTTGGCGATAAGATGAGTTTCAAGCATCTAAAGAACTTCATGCTGTGATTTCTAATACATCTTAGAAAGCACAAGTTGAAAATTCAATTTTATGGGATGGAATCTCGTCACAAACCTGTTTAGGATGTAAAATTCAATGAAGAGAAAAATGACCCAAATTGAAATGTAGAGTGGACAGTTCAATTAAAATTGGCTATAGGTAGTACAATTTTGTCGACCCAAATGAAAGTAAAGCTCATTAGGGCAAGTGCTTGCTCCTTGAGTGCATCTACTCTTACAAGCTCATTTATGGAATGGAGATTACTAACAAGGTTGATCAATACCAAAATCACAATGCTCCAACTCCTTTAAGAAATGAAGAGAGTCCATGAATTTAACTTTAATAAATCATATTACGAAGTGAGTAAACAAGTGAGGAGTTAGATTTGAAAATCAGTCACCTATATGAAATTCAAGAAGCTTGCATTATCGGAGAAGATGAATTCAATATAATGGACCTAACCACCTGGGGTTGTAGGGCTATTTTTTACCCTGACTAAACTTAACTTTAAATTACCAATAACTGACATTTTGATTTCTCCGATATATTATGTATAATATCGATATATTCATAAAAAATACTTGGTAAGAGGAGTTTTTTCTGCCAGGGTAGTAGGGGTGTGCACGGGTCGGGTTGGGTTTGGGTCTAAACCAACAATCGAACCGACCCTATCAGTTTATACTTTTTTGAAACCAAACCGAACCGGGTGTGTAATACTAACCGAACCGAACCAACTGGGTTACAGTTTAACCGATGTTAACCAACCCAAACCGACTGGTTTTCATATATTTTTAAACTAAATCAATTAAATATATATTATATATAGCGGGTCGGTTTGGGTCGGGTTTAAAACTAAACCGACAATCAAACCAACCCTATCGGTTTTCAAATATACTTAACCAAATTGAACCGACTCATAAACATAATCGACCCAAAATCAACCGATTCGGTTCGGTCAGTTTTGTCAATTTGACCAGTTTTATGCACACCCCTACATAGTAGTTTCACCTTTATATTAATGCCGGTTAGCTAGATTTCTAATATATATCGCGGCATTTTATACTATGCATAGAAGTAGTGACTTGCAACTAAAGCTGAATAAGCACTCAGCCATGCACATTGTCTAGTAACGATAATGACAAGGGATGGGGATATAACGAATTGAAGGACATTCTATAAAGCAATCAAAACCGTCTAGGGAACACCCAACAAGATAGCTCAACTGGTCAAGGAGGGTGTTAGTGTGTACCTACCCACTAGGAGAGGTCTCGGGTTTGAGTATTGAAGTGGGATTTATGTAAGATTTATTTTTGGGTCTGGGCTCCAAACTAGGACTGGTTTAAACCAAGGCTCAAAATATCAAATTTGGTAAATATTTTGATGTACCTAAAAACCGATATATATCAAAAATATCTATTTTTTTGTTGACTAGTTAAAATTTTATTTTGTATGTCGATATATCAAAAATATCATTAATATATCAGTCAAAATCAATTATATTTGGTCAAAATCAACAATTTTATATATATATATATATCGGTCGATATATATCATTATATCGGAAATTGTGATATATATCAAAAAAAAAAAAATTAATATTTAATTGAAATATATCAAATATATTTATATCGGTGTACCAAAAAAATAATATATATCCGCAATATTTTGGGCCTTGTTGGATTACTACCACAGTAAAATTAAATAAAATTAACCGATCCAAATAGCTGACCGCCTGACCGTAATATTAAGTTTAAAATGCATAATGCATACCACTACTTTGTGGTCCCATGATTGAAACCACTCCATATGAAAGTCCACATTCCCCCAACTTCACCGTCTTTGAAAAATTATCTAGTCCACTAACATTAAATGTACCATCTCTGTCAATGAGTTGGATCGAGCAGATATATCATCACCTTTTCCTGCGGGGAAAGAAATAATCATATCTTATCAATGAGAACATCTTGATACACAATAGATGTATGATATTGATAGTTTGATACACAATAGATGAATGATAATATCCAAATTTACATATGTGGTTCTTATATTTATGGTAATTGAAATTTTGCATAAAATACTTTAGTTAATTAGTCCAAGTGCTCTGTTAGAGGGAGTATTATCAGGGCATCTCCAATGGGGGGTGTAAACCGTATAGAGTGGAAATTTTACACCCCAAATATAAAAAAACTCTCTCCAATGGGGGTGCTATACCGTAGGTAATAACAGATATTTTAATAGAGAGGGTGAAATTCCTCCTCGCTATTAGTTAATAAAAAGCCCGGACGCCACTTAAAATAACGTCTGTTTTAACTTAAAAACTCGGACGCCACTTCAACACACGAAGTTTTTTTATTTTAATCCCGGACGCCACCAAGTGGCGTCAGGTTTAAATAAAAAGAGACGTCGGCGGAGTGACGTCCGAGTTTAAAATCTATTTTTTTACACTCTTTCCATCGTATAGATATAATGGATATTTATGAGCTATACAATACTATACAATTAGAGGTGTAAAATCCTAATGGCACCTACGTGGAGCCTAGGTGGAGGTGTAATTTTACACCCCCCATTGGAGATGCCCTCAGTAGCTGCATATATAAGTGGGGTGTCGTTTATCCATATTGAAATTCGGTTCAATATGAATTTTGTAATGCATGTATACTAACTCCAGAACTAACATATATATATTAACTTTTTTCGTTAATATTAATCCATTTTTGAGATGAAAGGAATTTTAATAAAATAGAGGTTTTAATCCTTTCTTTGTGGTATCACAATTTAAGCTTTACTGTGCTCTTAACTTTCCATACTATGGACTAAACTACAAGCTTGACTGACAGACTAAACTACCAGCCACACAAAGCGCTATACCCAAAATATCATAACCTTTCGGAAAAACGGTGACCAGCAGAGTAGCAGACAATCTCCTTGAAAAATCTAATAGAGAAGTTCCATTACTTCCACGTTAAGTGAAGAGCATAAAGATTCAAGGAGCATTAACGGATCAAATGAGTTCAAGACTCGATTATTAAGCAAGATCAAGTGATTCCAGAGAACCACAAAGTACACAAGATATATAGTTCATGCATATGAAGTTGATAGACTTGAAAGGGTAGTCCAATGACTACTTTACAAAATTGATCAGGACAATAGATCCTTCAGGATCTTGTGGGATCAATGTCAAGATCAAGAAGGTTTAAAGGTTTGAAAACTTCTGTATGGAAGCCAAAGAAGCAAAAGACTCGCGCGAGGGTGCTCCCCAAGAAGAAGGACAAGCTAGAAAGAAAAATTATAAGAAAATAAAAACAAAAACCATGGAAGAGCTGTTTCGTGCCAGAGATTTCAGGTAACTACTTTCTCTGGTTGGTTCCAAATACAGAGTCTCAGCCAAGGAACTGAATCAGTGGCTTTACTTTCAGAACCAGACCTTCAAACAGCAAACACAAAAGGACGAGTGCTTGTACTCCAGCTCCATCGTAGATTCAAGAAAATAACAGAGGCTACTGACAATCCCAAGTCGAACTAATTGAGATAAATCCTAAGTAATCAAGTGTCAAAATGGTGTGTTCTTGTTGTGTGCCATGAGACTAGATCCAGAACCACAACTAAACACAGTACCACCGTGAGCTATAATATTTAAGATAACTAATTGAGATAAATCCTAAGTAATCAGTGGCTTAAGATATTTCATGTGGGACTAAACATTTCAATTCCTAAAAAGCAAATCAAATCATAAAATTAGCTCCTGTAATACAAAACTAAGAAATTTTATCAATTGCTGGAAACAGACACTTCAAACAAAAATTGCTTTCCATGATCTATTAACACTGAGCAAAAACCAACAACTTTCCGCGATAATTCAACTGTAAATAAATAGCTTCAACAAAGATGATTCACAGCATAATCAAATAACTGTTTAACTAACTATTCAATCTCCCAAACTACGTACTTCTGCATGTTTCCAATACACATCAAAACCACTAAAACTCATCAAAATATCAACTTCTGAAGCAATTCCTACAAATTTTAAGGTAAACCAAACAGACCCTACAACGTTAAGCTATAGATCCAGACGGGAGGAAGGGATATATATATATACAGAACTTAGTTAGAGAACTCATATGGTAAAAGTGGATCAATCCAAGACATACCCATCGAAAAACAATGAGTTGCTTTCTGCTCCAAATGTAGTAAATAGCTAAGTAGTTAAAATCGGTTTTCGAAACTAATCGGTTGAGGAGCGATATGCGATTAATCGGTTAATCGGTGATTAATCGGTGATTTAATCGGTTATATCGGATGTATATATTTGACGTTTTCAAAATATATAATAGTATAATCATACCAAATATTTCTAAATAATTATTCGAAATACAACAAAAAATATCAAATTCTCATAATCACATCTAACTAACTCAATTTTGGAGTACTACAGATATGTCAAACACAAATATTACGTTAAATATTTATAGGAATAAGGAGATTGAGAAGCGATAATATTTATTAGAGAGATAATACAATAATTTGTATATTTAACTTTCCGTTAAGGAGGGGAAAATAAGTAAACTCTTATCTTTGTGTATTAATTGGGTTATATTATTATTAATACGGTTTAAGAATCTAATTCGTTAATTTTACGTATTTTTTTAGATAGAGAACCGATATTTTCAATAATTTTTTTTCTCGGTTTAGCGAGAAATCGGTCATCTCGGCCGATTAATTGGTCAATTCGGTGATTAAATCGGTTCGGTGAGAAAAGGTTAAAAAATCGGTAAAAACTAATCGGCTTACGAGCGATATGCGATTAATCGGCGATTAATCGGCCGATTAATCCGATATTGATAGCATAGGTAAATAGGTAGACACTATTAACACTACTACTGAGAATGACACTTATACCATTTGTTTTTAAATGTGGTAAAATATATTTACCAATCGTTATACAACCGACAATAGGTGGTGTGGTATATAATAAATAGCAAAACTGTGGTATATATGTTTAATGGATACCACGGTTTTTCAAAGAACCGTGGTTTGTATGTTCATTATATACCACGGTTGGCGTAACCGTGGCATATAAACTATTGAAACCGTGGTTTATATTAGTGTATGTGTTATAATACCGTGGTATATAGTTATACTAAACACTACGGTTTATGCCAAACTGTGGTATATATATATATATATATATATATTAATAATAATGCTAGTAATAGTCTTCCACTTAAAACCCGAACCCCGTGATAATAAAATTTTACATACCGCCTACATACAACATTTCCATCTTCCCAACAAATTCCAAAATGTACAATAAACTATCAAACATTGCAAAAAAAATATAATAATAATAAAAAACTTCCATTAATTTTTTGAGTGCACTAAGAAAACAAACTTCAAATTCCTTTTCATAAATTAAAAAGGTAAGACTCATAAATTAAACTGGAGGGGTCCGAACATAGCTAAAACTCATCCTCATTCGCTTCCGATTGAAACACCCCATTTTCCTGGATGAACTGAATAATATCGAGTCGAACACCGTCAAGTTCATCTTGCGTGTATGTCTCCTTCAGTTCTAGTTAAGTTACATGGCTGACATATCCCTTATCTTGAATCACCTGCAAGAGAAACCGATAAGAACTTCCACATTCTTGACTGATGAATATCAACTATCAAGCTTAATAGAAGATAAAATAAAGAACATGTACTCGCACAACATAGACCAAAAAGCTAGTTTAGGAATATAAGTGATTGAATGCCGCCTTCTTTTAAAATCTTCAGTAGATTACCAACAACATTTAAGATTATTGGCTTGAGACCTAATGTGATGTATACATGTTTAAAGATAACACATGTCAAATGGTAGTGTAAAGTGCTACAAGCTTACAATGAGGTAGAGCAATCAAACTTGAGTAATTCTCAATGAATGACAAAGAAAACGTAACTACAACTACAACACCTATTGGAAAAAATTAAAAAAAAAATAAAAATAAAAAATAAAAAAATAACTACACCAGCCATGAGTCAATATTTGACGAAGTGAAAGAAAAAAAATATGAAAACACTTACTTTGGCCATGACTTAATGCCGAAATTCAGCAAACCTACAATACTATTGGCCGGTTTCATTCAGATAGATCCCTTACCACCACAAAGATATTAGGAGCATGTATGCGGGCACCGTTTAGGTAGGAGGAAAACTCCTATATCTAATGAGTCCAATTAGTGGATCACTTTTATGGTAATCTTAAAGGCTATGTAACCATCCCATCAAATAATAATTTCTATATTTCTGATTTTCTGTGATCATCGTAATTTAATCAAACTTATTTTAGCTTTGACCAAATATACCAAGGTGGGAACAATTGAATTCTATGACCTTATTCCCTTCCAATTTCTAACATGTGCAAACTGGCTACTAAAAATGGAATATATGTTCAAAAGTATAACCGGGGCCTTCTTTGTTTTAATCAAATGACTAGAAGCAATGTTTTAAGTATATATAGATTACAACATTTAAGTGTCAGGCAGCCAACATAAACCCTACAAGGTAAGTACCAACTCTACCCACTTCGCAGTCATTGAAAGCATTGAATTCACACAGGGAAAAATCCTGATTGACCTTTCTTCACTAAAACTGTCGTAACTTCCTTTTTATAACTTGGATTAGTACAAGGTAAATTGGGTTTGAAACATAATTAAATTACCTATAACTAATGTTTATACCATGAAAGCAGATTCTTAACAGAAAATTCACAGAACGCGACCAAACACAGAACTTGGTCATAAAAATCCTGACGGACCTCTCTGTATTAAAACAGTCTTAACTTACTGTGTAGATATTGAAACGAGGTGAATCCAACTGTATTGGAAAGAAGACTTGCAGATCTAAAAATCTTATTCAAGCCCCGAGACCTCATTCCCAAGCATGATTTTTCAGGACTCTTCTGAACCGACCCCAGAAAACTAAACCAAGAAAACTACTGCTTATGTAGCAAACTGAAACAAACATCTCATAGCTTCACAAACAAAGATTAACAATCAGTACCTCAAACAGGATGCCCCTGAAGTCGGTCGGTTTTGTCGCATTAAAGACCCATAGCGGCACAGTCAACTCTTCTAACCTCTTCTGTGATAGAGAAGTTGTTCCTCTCACTTGCTCATGGAGGAACCAGTTTGAGTAGTATCCCTGCCTCTAACCTGAAGGTCTTTGGGCTAATAACTTTCAATGCAGTAACATTCATGTACAGATCTCCATGAAATATTTTACAAGGGTAAACCACCAAGTTTTAGTTTAGAGAAGATTTTTTCTACATACAAAGCCTGCTTTAATCTTACTATTCCACTTTGTAGTTCTAATAATACAGCTAGAGAAGTTAATTATAATTGGGAAAGCTATGCGCTTAAGCGTATAAATGGGCAATCTGATTTACCAATGAAAACAATGAACAGAGACCTCTTTACAACTTATTTGGTCCAATTAACTCAGTTTGTTTTACAGCTCTTGCCTACATGTTTTGAAACTATAAAACAACCATTCACTAGATAAAAAAAATACTAAATTGAGAAAATATTACTTTTAAATTGGCAATTAGAAATCGGATTTATGTATATTGGAATTTAGTATTTCGTTTTATTTTTTTTGTGGAAAACCTAACCTGCAACAGAAAGTAGAGGACTATAAATAGTACAAAGTACAAACCCTTAGAGTAAAACAGCCCAACCCGACCCTGCTTTCATGCATCACTCCTTCCGCTTGCCGTTCCTGAAGTAGAAGAAAAACAAGTACAAGAAAGTAAGAATCAACAGTGTCATTGTATGTATAATAAGCAAAAAGCAAAAGGAAACTGATGAAGTTACCAAAAGGATGTAATCAATCAAATGGGGCAAGTTTCAGTTAGAACATCCATTACTTCCGGCCTCGAGACTAGCTTGGAGCTACTCTTAGTTGGCGTATATATTTTTTTTTGCTAAAAGGGCCCATTTTCTAGATCCTATTTTACCTAACTTTGAAGAGAAAGTGAAAGGAATACATGTCATGTAAACCCATACCAAAAACAGGATCATTCTGCCCATACCCTCCATTAAAAATGTTGTTGCCTTGGTCATGTATGCCTTACTTCTTAATATGGAGCTAATATTTCAAATACATATATTGTAACCCCCCCCCCCCCCTACACTTCTTTCTCCAAAACACCAAAATATTCTACAATTCAAGTTTCATCACATAAGTCTTTTCTCAATATTCCATATATACCCATCTTCATGTGTACAACATTCTATTGAGCGATCATATCATGAATCTTCACCTAACAATTAAAAAATAAAGTTAAGAAGCCATAAATTAGATAGCAATTAAATGTGCAAGAAAGTGGGCTGCTTGAGAAAAGCTGAAAGGAGTTCCGCCACTTTTTTCCGCTTGACATGTGGTCTCATTTAGATCTCCAAGAATAAGCCACGGCAAATTGTGGTTTGTGGCAAGATCCTCGAAAGATTTCCACAATTCCGGCCTTTGGCTTTTTTCCGGGTGGCCATAAGTAAAAGTGCATAGCCATTCCATGTCAACCGGATTGTTTTTTACAATGGCTGCAATATAACGCTCACAAGAATAAATAATCTCGAGGTCTATGTTGGTGTTCCATCCGAGCCATAGACCCCCACTGTATCCATTTGCAGGAAAATTTGAGTGTTGAAAACCCGTGAGAGGAGAATCTCTGCAGACTTGTAGACGATCTACCCTTGTCTCAAAGCAAGAAAGCAAATATCTGATTTAAGGGTGGTTAAGTGGGTTTTAACCTCTCGAATTGTCGCGGAAGTGGCACTTCCGCGGCAAATCCAAGCGAAAATATTCATAGCACTTATGCACACATACACAGACTGCCAAAGGATGCTAGTACCCAGAATAAAACTAAACACAAAACCACAAGTGAGCAAAGAAATAAAAAATAGCACGTACACGTAGAGCATTAACAGACAATATGCCAGGCTAAAGACGATCAAAACAAGCGCTAGCTCACCAACATGCTACAGCTTGCATGCTAACGACAAGCAAAAGCCAAACAAAAATAAAAAACAAGAAGCAGAGCTAGTTAGACCATATGCTACAGCATGTCAAAGTGCAAACAGATGAAGCTGAGTGAAGTAGAGATCAAAGCAGGCTCTAAACTAACCCTTAAGAAAAGTTTAAACAACAAGAGAGGCTATTAGCAATTTCTACTAATGAAAAAAGAGCAGAGAAGTATTACTGATTTAGGTTAAAAAAATATATATATAAAGTGGATGCAGAAAAGCTTATCTCGAGATCCAAGCAAAAAGAAAATGATGGCTAGTTTCTAAGAGGCCAAAGAATTGAAGTCGATCCCCCAGCACATGTTAGACTTTGCACAGATGATGAAACAAATACAAACAAGCAGAGCGAAGCTAAAACAGTTGATGAAACATATCCTACAAAGATGCCAAAGTGCAAAAAGATGAAACCGAAAAGAAACAGAGATCAACGCAGAGTAGACTATTACAAATGCGGATAAAAGAGAGACTATTAGATATATATCTTATGATGAAAAAGAAAAACAGCGATTATAACCTGATTCAATACTAAGAAAAAAATAAAGGGGGTGCAGTGGAGCTTATCCGATTGCTTGGTTAATGGATTCAAGCAAACCGAAAAATGAAAGCTATCGTCAAAGAGGCCGATAACTTGAAGTCACCCAAACAAAAAATTAGACATATCCCAAACGAACTTCGCCAAGGTTCGAAGCTTTCACCGTGGTCGATCACGAACGACGGCTGAATCAACGGATATTGTTGAAAAACAAAGAGGGTAAAGATCTTTGTCCGCCTACAAAGAGTTTGGACGAAGACTCCTCAAGGAGGACTAGTGGAGATTAAACTCCGGTTTTTCAGAGTGGAAAAGGGCCCCACCGAGACGACGATCCGATCCGCAGGATGGTACTCAAGAACCGCTTGGTTTTAAGTTGGTGTTAAAGTGAACTTTTGAACGGCGGCGGAGATGAACAAAGAAGATTTTTTTTTTGGTTGGAAAGAAATTTCCGAAGAGATTGTTTGAGGATTTGCTCAAAGAGGGAAAACGCGGTGGAGATATGACTCCGTGTGATGGAGGTGGAGTTTAGACTCCGGTTGTAGTCCGACCGGCGGTGAAAGAGCCGTTAAGGCTTGGGAGCTTAAAGAGTTAGAGCGGTTGTACTTGAACGTGGGGGTTGGGAGTTCGAAATACCTCCAAAATATTGTCATCCTCCTCCTCCTCGTGTTGGGGTGGTTTTTGGGTTTTGTCATTGCTTTGATTTTTGAGGTGTTGTCTCGCTTTTTTTCAAAGAGAGAGAAGAGGAAATGATTTTGAGTTTTTTTTCAGTGTGTGTGTTTTTTTCCTCCTCAAAAATTGAATATGAGAAGCTTTTCGGGTTGGGCTTGCAAGTTGGAGGCCCAATTTAACAGACAATGGATTAAATCCATTAACTGCGTATTTTTTTTTCGCGTATTTGACTATTTGGCATAAAGTCATAAACCACGGTAGAAAGTGAAAAATTTATATACCACTGTTTATGTTTAAGGTAGTGGGGATGTGGAGTACTCTCATGCTGAAAAAAAAACTAACCATGGTATATGGCCCAACTTATCCCACGATTTTCATGTAACTGTGGCATATACTAGTAAACCAATGACCAAAGAAATTTCCGCCGTGGTATATAAGTATTTCCCACGGTTTTTGAAAGAACCGTGGTATAAACGTTTTTATTGACCGTGGTATATGTGTCATTTTGTAGTAGTGTAAGGTCAACAAAATAATCTTATATATATAAGAGTCGTCTCTAGGGCTTCGTCCTAATGTCCTCTAGTTGATAATTATTTCCAATCAATGAGTTGTTTTTTTTTTTTTTGGAAATAGAAATTTTATTGATAATGAATTTTACAAATAATTAAAATAAATGTACAACAAGCTGCGCTACAAGTCGTTTATGAATGGAAAATCCTATCATCCTAAATAGAAACTCGTTAGAACCAGCTGTCATTACGTTATTGTCCATAATTTTCTGCAATCTCTTAAGAAGCTCAATTGCATGTTGTGCTAAGAACCCAAAAGTGTCGAAACTGAACGGAATTAAACAATATTGGTTAACCCTACAAGCCTCCTCATGTTTCTCAATTTTTCCTGTCATTGCTCTATTAGCTGCTTCTCCCACCTCAAAGACTACATTCCCAAGCCCTAGCAACGGATCGGAGAGACTCTAGCTACATCAACACACACATGCTTCCCCTTAGACCAACTGTAAATCAAGATATCCGCAAGCCAAAGTGTCGATCTTCTCTCATTCGAATCAGTGAGAAAATTGACGGGAGCCTCTTTCTTCACTTGTACCCCAGCCCTCCAAAATGCATCACATAAAATGTCTCTTACATAATCATGTCAGTATTTGAAACCTGAAAAATGTCTGCAACGTGCTGCATGGTCCCCAAAAGCATCTAATATACTATTTTTGCATACTGGGCAACATACCATCATTAGAGTACAAATGAATCATGAGACGGTATCGTAGAATAAAACGATACTCCACCGGTGACATTCGTTGTCCAAGTCCTTCATCAGAATAGCAAATAGAAAATCCTTTACGTGTTTCAACTACAAGCATCCAATGGCTGCTTTTTGACGAGCAGATAACTCAAACCACTCCCTCTCAAGAACAACACCGTAGAAAGCTTCTACCAATTTTTTTTTTATGGTTTTGAGGGGACGGTAGCATTCACAGCAAGAGAATTAAGGTCAAGATCGGGTAGACAGAAACATAATGCATTGCTAGCATCATAAAAAATCTGACCCATAGGCACTAGACCATAACTCCTAGGAATGTGGTTATGAAGCTCATAAGTCTGAAAATGGGAGGTCACAAAAGCAAATGCAAAGACATCAGTGGCACAATAGATACCTAACCCACAAAGATGTAAATGAAACATTGCTAAACGCCACTGTAAATCACCGAAGCCAGGACCATCATACACTATAATATCAAAAGTCTCAGCTACCTCCCAATAGACAAGTGTACAAGTACGAATCGCAAAGACCATCTTAGAGAGTACAAATCACAAAGACCAGCTTAGAGAGCCCAACACAAGCTTGTAAGAGCGCTAACTCACACTGTGGATCCTCCAATACAGCTAAATGGTCTATCAAAGTCATAGCCTTTTCGACACGCTTGTGAGCAAGGCTCATGAAAAAAGAAAAATTAGTACTGACTGCCCCTCCAAGCAACCTAACCCCCTGTTGAGGACGGGATAAATCTGAAGAAAAGAAATCAGGAGTGGAGCGTCGTGGATCCATTGATGGCCAAAATATCTCAGTTTTAGCCACATTAAGAACTAGCCTATAAGAAGGTCATTCTTCTAGAATCATATTCAAAGCTGCCGCCACCTATTTTGTATCCCCAATCAGAGTTCCATTGTTTAAGCACCAAGCCTGGAGTAATAACTGACAACTAGTCTAGATTTGTAAAATTAGAGGGTGCAACACCAGTGCAAAGAGAAGGGGACCCAAATGATCGCCTTGCTAAACCCCAGTAGCAGACCATATGTAATCATCCCCCATATTAAAAGCATTATGAAAATCAACTAGCAATATAGAAAGAAAAGTATTGTCACAGTTAGCATATACCATGTGATTGACAGCATGCAAAATTGCCTTTGCCCCACCAGGGACACCACTGAAAATCCTGCAAGTACCCTACCACATATTTGGAAACTCCTTTCATTGCAATTTTGGAAACAAGACGACGCCAAACTATGCCCACAACTATCAGATGAATGCTATTATCCGGCTTAAGAAGTGGAGTAAGCGGAGCACTCGCTACAAATTCCACTACCAGCTGTGGACATCATTCTTGTAACCAACGATTCACCACAGGATTCAAGGCATCTAACAAGTCAGATGATATAGCTGCTGCAACAACACTTATGGCATCTAACAAGTGCTGAGCACAGAGACCATCACGGCCACAAGAAGTGCCTTTCGGAAACGACTTAATGCTTGACAATAAGGTGTCTCTTTCTACCAATAAAGGGGGCTCGGCGAAAGGAATATAGGTGGTTGTCGAATAAGGTGTTTTTCCTCTAATGCATGTACAATCTCCGGTATTGGAGGCAACCTTTGATGATGACAACACTTTTACCGTTGCAACAAAATGTCCAACAATAACTTTCTGCAAGCATCGACGCACATTCTGAGTGGGGATGGATTTTCCGATTAAGTGGATTGAAAGAGGCTCTATTACAGACTCTAAAAGACGAAACATCCCACCAAGCTCATTCCATGTTGTCAAAGCATGGAGAATTTGTTTATGCTGAAGGTTTTTATAGTACCAAAACGACATTCCTGACGATTCTGTGGTTGAAAAACTTGCAGAGTGTATTGCGGTATAAGGAGAAGACGAACCTAAGGCATAACTGAACCAGGATCAGCCGGGATATCCTAGAGAGCAGATTTCAGTGCACTAGAAAAAGCCAACAACAAGCACATGGTATACTTTTCACAATTCGGAATGGTATACGGAATGCACTATCAAGTAACATCTCATAAAGATGGAAAACAATAACAAGCGGATTGGGGGTATCACAGTCACCCCTGTGTGTCGTGAGAGTAAGATCCATAGTGTTGGGCTTAGGGGGTGGATGTGGTATGCCCACAATGACACATGCGGGTTCTCATCTCTCCATCAAAGCAGGTGGTTCTATGGTATCATCTGGATGACGACACGATATACCAAGTGCGTGGATGCAAAGACAAATGCCACAAATCTATTTGTCTAATGAATTTAAGGAGTTCTCCAATGACAAATACAATTCAATATCATCCTTAATTTCCTCCCGTACCCTTTCGATACTCAACTGACAATCCAAGTGTTGTTTATCAAAATGTGTAAAACTGTAGGGAACAGTAAACCCATTATTGTTTACCCCATTGGTGCGTCCATGACGACCACAGAAAGGACAATGAACACGTTTCTTAGGGAGTGGGGCAATGAAACCTGAATAAGCAACTAAGAGATGATGCCTTTCTTCCCTCTCATAGCTAGATCTCGTCGGCAACTCAACAAATCTCAAAATATACAACAAAACCCGTCGAACCACAAATCACAAAACCTAATACAGATAAATCCCAAAACCAAATCCCGTAGGCAGTTAAGGAAATTCCAAAACTCGTTGAACAACACCTAAAACCCAATTTTATTTATTATTTTTATTTATTTTATTTTTTTAAGTGGTGGTTGTGAGGTTTAGAAGTCTACATGATGGAAGTGGTGGGTTATATTTGGACATGGTGGTTAGCAGTGTTAGGATAATGATTGGCTGAAGGTAGTGGTGTAAGTAGCGGTTTGCATAGGAGGAAGATGGTGGTTGTGGCAGATCAGTTGAGGGTGTGATGGTACGTAGTGGTTAATCTAAGGAGAGGGAAGGAATTGAGCATTGGTTAATCTAAGGAGAAGGAAGGAATTGAGCAATCTAAGGAGAGGTGAAATTGTGGGTTGTTTTAGATTTGATACTTAGTTTGATATTTATTTTAAAGTCATTTTAGGAATCGGACTATATATATATATATATATATATATATATATATATATATATATATATATATATATATATATATATATATATATATATATATATATATATATTATTTATTTATTTGTTGATTTTTATTTGCAGAGGAGACACTATACACTTCATTCATTTTTTTTTTTTGGTAAAGGCACTACTAAAAAAAGGGCTTTCTATGACGGCTATTTTTTTTCTACCTTGACGACTTCCGTATAACCCGTCATTATTTCTAACTCACCATTAATTTTATGATGCTTGATGTCAAATGTTGACGGTTATAGGTCATGCGTCATAAATATATGTGACATTTTTTATCAATGTGTCAAGTTAGTGACTAACAATTGTATACTTATCGTTCATTTTATGACGCATGATGTTAATGTTGACTGTTATACGCTAGCTATCATAAATATCTTTGACGTTTTTTTATTAATGTGTCAAGTTTGGTGTCTAATTTATGAGTTCATTCTCACAAACGTCAAGTAAAAAATTGTCTAACTTTTTCCTTCTGGCACTAACCGGTGTTTAATTAATTGTCTAACCATTTGGGAACAATTAAAAATGAAACCATTGTAACCGACTGGTCGAGCGAACTATGAATATGAATAATTGGGTTAAGTCTCGGGTCAGTAATAGTATACCCATAGTTCGTGACTCCGAACGAAACTTCGGAATTCCGTCCGGAATTTCGGTTTTTCAAAAAAACGGAATTCCAAATAAAGAGTCGAAATATCCAAAATTTCGAATGTGATAGGGGTCGAAATTTAATGAATTTTGGATTTTGGATTTTTGTCGAATTCGAGAATTCAAAAAATTCAACTATGAGTATACCCAATTCTTAATAACCAAACTTTTTTTTTGGTAACTCAATAACCAAACATCCCAAATAACCAAAACTATGATTCCCTATCTAATACCGAAGGTAATAAAATCAATATGGAGAAAATTTCCCGCTCAACAAATATACAACGCACGCTTTCTAATCTAATTCCCGGATTCTCCTAAACCCTAACAGTTTATTATCGTAAGTTGTCAAATTGGGATTGGAGATTGGTTAACGCGCGAAAGAGGTAAATATTCCCCTTCACTCTGATTCATAGGGATTTGCTTTGGAAACCCTAGCATAGTATCTCAATTATATATAAATTTAAATGTCTGCATCTTTTAACTTATCTTGAATTTCAGAATCGTAGCAGTGTTCTCTTAGAGTCGAACTTGGAGTGGAGTGCGTTGCTTTTGCCAAGGAAGTGATTTCTTATTAGCAAGTAAGATTTTACTTTTGTTTTTTTGTTATCTGTTAAGCATTCTATAAAGGTTTTATAATGTTGTTTTGATTTAAAATTTCATTAAATAGGGTGTTTGGAATTTTTTTAAAGGTATTATCTATACATAACCTGTTTTGGCTGCAATCTTGTTTAACACGTATCTGGATTCTGGATTGCTTTAGTGATTCTTTTTGGGTACTCAACTGGATGCTTATTGCTGATGCTATTTTCTGTTGGTTTGTTTGTAAAACTCTTTTGAACCATGCCATAGTTTCCGAGGGATGTTTTAACATTATATTTTTAAGTGAACTTAGTTCTCCTTATTGAGTTTGATTTGAACTTATATTCTTCAAGATTTGTGTGTGTATATATATATATCGATCAAGTAGTAAGAAATGTGTCGTCAAAAATTACATCATTAACACTCATACTTACTACAAGCCCGAACAGATTGGCCATCAATTTTGGTCACACTAGCCTTTCTCGAAGTTAAAAGCTTGTTTAGAACCATTAACCTTTGCATCACCCGTGGGGGTAGCAAGTTTGGTCGTTGGGCTTCTTCGCTTGTTTAAAACCACTAATCTTAGCATCACCGGAAGGAACAGTGAGTACCCAGAAAGTTCTTTTAGTTTATTCTTATTTGCCACCTACTTCTTTTTTTCCCTAAGCTTGGTCTTTTTATATTGCCACTACCCTTAGCCGAGTCGAAATGGCTACTTCCACCTTAGCCTCCTTCTCTCCATCTTTGGGCTTTGCCACATTAATTTTTTTTCAAGACCGATTTGGTAGTAGCATCTGAAGCACTTTTTTTGATGACCCACAACGTGCCCATTAGAACTGCTGCTACTCTTTAACAATAAATGCCTTTGCCGGCTTACTTAAATATACCAACTAGGTTAGCGGTAGCACTCTTCACTCCATTACTATCATTTAACTTGGTCGGTTTAATCGAAAAGAACCTCCTACCGATACATTCTTGCTAACCAAAATTGAATCTCACGGTACTCTCTAGACGAAAGTATATGTTGTGATCATACAAGATTTTCCGCCGCATCGAATGCTTTTCTCCTCCTCGGCTGATGATCAATGAAAATATGGTGGAACTAGTAGATCGAGATCGGCGGCACATCGCATTAGTTTTAGTTGGCTCCGCAAAGAGCCGTTCGTGAAAGGTAGCTATAGGGGAAAGCGTAAGTAAGGGAAGCAACGCTCGGGTAAGCAGCTGTAAAAGGTAACCCGAAGTCGACTACGACTTGTCATTGTCCCTCCGATCGATCATTCCGGTTACAACCCGTTCCACGGTGATAAAATACTGGTCCTGCTGTTTTGTCTTGTTTGAGGCGTTAAAGGTAGAAGATAGGCCTTGTAGTTCCGGTAGAGTAGGCGTTATTGACCGATATGAGGGTTGTATTTTTGTTGAGGGAGACAGTTCTTGTTGATGAAGTAGTCAAGGCCTTCTTGTAAGAACTATAGGTAGAATGAGCTAACATAGAAGCCATTGTCATCATCACTTTTGATGTCTTAAGCAAATCAAGAAATCGAATCCGAGTATGATCCCGACTCGAGATCCGTGCCTAGGTAACGTGATAGAGTCCTACCTTTATGAGAGGTTAACGGTTTCGGGTGGTGAAAGAGAAACGGGTTTCCTCCGAATTGGATGTTTTCACAAGTGAATTATACAAGTGCCCCTTTTTTTTCTAAACTTAAGGTGCTTAACTACATTTACTATAGTTAACACTATTACTTGAATGGAGAATATTGTAAACAACTCCCTGAATAATTCTGGGTAGTTGTCCCGCATTGTATTTGTCGAGCAAAACCACAAATAAGTGTAAGAGAATTGCTAAGCGCCCTCACCCCTTTACGGGTAGGACCATCCTATCTCTAATTAAAACAAGAAAAGGTGACCAAGTAAATGTTTTGAGCTGCTTTCTTTAAAATCATTTTTTTAAAGTGGGTTGAGTCCAATTAAAAACAAGAAACAAGAAAAAGGGAAATAGAAGAGAATTCCAGAGACACGGGCTATGTAATTTCTTTTGATGTTTGAGTTGGTCTTCTTCAAATTGATTAAGTCATTTTCTCTTGGTTAGTTATGAACAATTATCAACATATCTTGTGGCAAAGTTGCTTTCCAAATCTGTTCCTTTAAATTCATAAATCTTCCAAGAAAGGTTCTTTACAACATAAGCAATCTACTAAAGCATTTGAAATTTGAACAAATCACACAAGTAGTTATATCTTGTATTGTGGTCATAGTGGAAGTGTGGAACCATGATGGGATGGAACAAAGAAAGTGAGTGCTCCAGATCAGATCCCGTACAAAATATAAGAGAACGTTATGACGGAATTCAGGGGTATGATATGTTCATCACTAGACCAGTTCTGGTGGGACTTTCAGTGAGGGTCGGTCTGTTTTTAGTTTGGATGAGAAGGTAGTGAGTTAACTCACTTCTTGATTTTTGGTCTTTACTTCATTTAGTTTTAATAAAAGAGGAACTTCTAGAAATGGTCAACAAGTAAGTTCTTTTGTCAGATATAGAGGTAGGATGGTCCTACCCCTTAAAGGGGGAGGACGCTAGCAATTCTCTAAGTGTAAATAATAATAATAATAATAATAATAATAATAATAATAATAAAATGAATAGAATTAGAGTGTGAAAAGTTAGAAGAAATAATTATTACCATGATTGGTAAACGAGATGAAGTAGAAAACTTGCCGGGTAAAGAACCGAATACAAAGAGTCTATTAAGCTGAAACGCCATTTAGAGATAATGATTATAATAATATGTTGGAATGATAATTTGTTTAGCAGTCAAACAATCCATTTAGAGTGGAGTACGGCTCATTCAAGTGAAAAATGAGAGAGAGAGAGTCATAGAGCAGTGTCTCCTTTTATATATAGAAGAAGTGTGAATAGTGTGTTATGGACTTACAGTGAACTAGTAATCAAATTGAGATTGTTAGTAAGTAAATTAATTTGCTCCATTGCAAATGTCTACTGGAAAGTAGTAGTGATACAAAAATTAGAGCACTTTTATGGTGCCTATGAGAATACATAGTAATAGAGAAGAATAAAATCACTAACAGATTTAATGATCTTGAAGTGATTATTTTTATTTTTATTTTCT
Source organism: Coptis chinensis (assembly GCF_015680905.1). Taxonomy (NCBI): domain Eukaryota; kingdom Viridiplantae; phylum Streptophyta; class Magnoliopsida; order Ranunculales; family Ranunculaceae; genus Coptis; species Coptis chinensis. Next base: position 100,544,989 of record NC_141458.1, read on the forward strand.
TAACTAAAAGAGTGCAAAATTTGGGTGTTTTCAGGATTTTTGTGTTATACTTTATTCGAAATGGACAAAATGTGGATGTCCAAGGATAGGCTAACAAATGAATATATTGTAGGGGTTAAGAATTTTCTTCTGTTTGCAAATCCAACAAAGAGTGAGACCATTCTCATAAGATGTCCATGCAAACACTGTGTGAATCTTTGTGAGTTTACTCAAAAGGAGGTTAGAAACCATCTTTTTGAATCTGGTATCGACCAACACTATACTAGCTGGATATATCACGGGGAGAAAAGTCATAATGCAGCTCCTTCTAGTGTCGATGGAAATGGAGACCATCAAGATTATCACAATATGGAAACTCCAGAAGATGCAGCAAGTACAAAAAACTTGCTAGATGCTGGACGTGACCAATTCACCGGTGATCCTGTAGAGTTTGAACAATTGCTCCAAGATGCTGAGAAACCATTATATGAAGGGTGTACAAAGTTTACCAAGTTATCAATGGTGGTTAAACTATTCAATCTAAAAGCCAAAGGTGGGTGGTCGACAAGACTTTTTCAAAGTTCTTGAAATTGTTTGGAGAGGCGCTTAGGAAGGTCATTTACTACCGTCCTCACTTGAATAAGGTCAAGAAGACATTGTCCGTCTATGGAATGAAGTATGAAAAGATACATGCATGTCCTAATGACTGCATCCTGTATGAGGTGACACATTATAAGGATCTTCTTGTGTGTCCTACTTGTGGAGCGCCAAGATATAAGGAGAATAAAAATATGACCGAGACAAGTAAAGGTGTGCCCGCAAAGTTTTTTGTGGTATTTTCCACCCATCCCAAGGTTCAAAAAGATGTTTCAGTCTATGCAAATAGCAAAGGATTTGACATGGCATGCTGATGCAAGAGAAGTTGATGACAAATTGTGTCACCCAGCAGATTCCCCAGCATGGAAGACTGTAGATTGCATGTGGCGAGTTTGCGCCAGATTCACGAAATCTGCCTCGCGACTCTCTCGCAGATGGTGTCAATCCACACGGTTCTATGAGTAGTAGGTATAGTTGTTGGCCAGTTATGTTGATCACTTACAACCTTCCACCATGGTCAGGCGTGAAGAGAAAGTTTATGATGCTTACATTGTTGATATCAGTCCACGACAACCGGGGAACGATATTGATGTGTACTTGAGGCCCTTGATTGACGACTTAAAAATTTTATGGAATATTGGGGGTCGATGCTTATGATGCTTACCGACATGAATCCTTTACATTGAGAGTTGTGCTAATGTGGACAATAAATGATTTTCCCGACATGGTAACCTATCCGGGTTATTGCGTTAAAGGATATTATGCTTGTCCAATATGCGGTGAGAATACACCTTCGCCGATGAAGCATTCTAAGAAGATTGTATACATGTCCACCGAAGATTCCTCCCAAAGAACCACCCCTTACGTAAAGCGAAGAAGATGTTTAATGGTAAACAAGAGTTTCGATCACAAACGGAACTATTAACCGTGAGAAAGTAAAAGAAAAGGTTAAACCGCTTAATATTTCTTGGGGAAAAAAGTTAAGAATGTAATTGCGAAGAATTTAGCAAAACGAAAAGGGCGGAAAGAAGTTCTTAAACGAAAATTGAAAAAGTCAATGGGTAAAAGGAAGCGACAGGGTGCAGAGAAAAAGGCAAAGACGCCAACCACATCAGCAAGGGTTGATACTGGAGTCGATGATATTTTGAAATGTTGGAAAAAGTCGTCAATATTTTTTGAACTGGACTATTGGGAGTATTTGCCTGTTAGACACAACTTGGATGTCATGCATATTGAGAAGAATGTTTGTGACAGCATTATTGGTACATTGCTTAACATTCCTTTCAAAACAAAGGATACTATTAACGGTCGTCTTGATCTTGAGGAGATGGGAAGGGCGGAGTTGGCACCAAAGATAGGTAAAAGTAAAACTTTCCTACCCCCAGCTTGTTTTACATTATCTAGGGATGAAAAAAGAAGAGTTTGCCAAACATTGCATGAGTTGAAAGTTCCCGAAGGATACTCTTCTAATTTCAAGCCCCGTGTTTCAATGGATGATCTAAAATTACAAGGGCTGAAGTCGCACGATTGCCACGTTTTGATGCAGCAGTTGCTTCCTGTGGCTATACGATCTGTCTTGCCAAAGCATGTGAGATATGCAATTGTCAGGTTGTGCTTCTTCTTCAGTGCACTTTGTGCAAAAGTAATAGATGTGCAGTAGCTGAGTCAAATTCAAAGAGATGTTGTTGTCACCGTATGTATGTTGGAAAAATACTTTCCCCCGTCATTCTTTGACATCATGGTTCATCTCACGATTCATCTTGTTAGAGAGGTGAAGCTTTGTGGTCCAGTTTTCTTCCGATGGATGTACCCATTTGAGAGGTAAACCAACTTACTGAGCTTTCCTTTATCCTTGGTTCGTATGACATAGTAAGCATCATTGTACCATTTTCCCATTGAAATGTCTTAGGTACATGGCGGTGTTGAAGGGTTATGTACTAAACCGCTATTGTCCAGAAGGTTGCATTGCTGAAAATTATATTGCAGAGGAAGCAATTGGGTTTTGTAGTGAATTCTTATCTGACTTGGATGCAATTGGAGTTCCTCCCAATTGTAAAATCACTCCTGATGATATGCTGGTGGAGGGAGTTACCCCTGTAGGAGGAGGTCTCTGCTGCCGAAGTTGATAAATCTTGCCTTGGAGCAAGCGCATATTTATGTGTTGCACAACACAGGAGTTGTTGAGCCTTACATAGGGTAAAATATGTTGATAGTTTATATCCATTCTTCCATTGGTTTAGAATTTCTATAGCTAAATGTGAGATTGCTTTTGGTAACTAAATAGGGAGCACATGGACTACCTGAAGAAAATCCACCCCCGTCAGTCAAAGAAACCAACATGGTTACAAGAAGAACACAATCGTACCTTTAGTGATTGGCTTAAAGAAAGGGTACAATTAAGCAATTCTAAAGTACCATTTCTTCTGTAAACTCCATTTAATTGTTACTAACCCTTAAAAGAACACAGGTTTCACAAGAGCGATGCATCACCAATAACAAAGTCTCGGATACCTTAATGTGGATATCTCAAGGGCCTCGGATGCATATATTAAATTATGAAAGCTATATCATCAATGGTTATCGGTTTTCCACAAAAAATCGGGATGCTTCACGTGTCACTCAAAACAGTGGTGTGAGCTTGGTGGCCGCAGCAATGCAAGTTGCAAGTCGCGAAGGATAAGAAACCCCTTTTCTCGATATGTCCTTTTATGGAGTTATTGTTGAAATATGGCTGCTTGATTATTTTAATTTTCACGTTCGGTGTTCGGTGTGATTGGGTTGATAGTAGGAATGGTATCAAGAAAGATGATTTGGGTTTCACATTAGTTGATCTTGGTAGAGTTGGGCATAAATCTGATTCGTTTATCTTAGCTTCTCAAGTCAAACAAGTCTTTTTTGTTCCTGACCAACTTGATCCTAAGTGGTCAGTTGCTCTGGCAGCTCCTAAAAGATGTTATAATGTTGGCGATATTGGTAATGGCGTGTTTGATGGGGACATAGGAGACAAGGTTCATCTGAAGTATTTCCAAGTCGCGATTCTTTTGATTTGATTGATGAATCTCGGTTAGTTTACACCGCGTGAAGACTGTGAGGGAATATGGGTTGAGAATGAATCATCTAAAACCTAGTCATTTTGTTTTATTTTATTTTCTTTTGTTTCGGGATTTTTTATTGTAAGATTCTCTATAAGTTGTCAATTGATCAAGATTTTTTAAGCCTTAGTGAATCTTGTATTTAGTTATTTCTATTAGTTACTTTTTTCTGTTTTTCCATTTGGAGCTTTACTTATTTCATGAGTAGACTTCATCTATGCCAGGTATTATTCAAACAAATTGCTATTACTAGGTGTTTATATATATATTTGTTTTTCCTTCTGTGCATATTCTTGTTCATCTCATATAATACTAATTAATGCCCTGTGCTTATATTTTTAAGCTTAGCCTACTAGCCATGGATCGGAAGAGGTTGTCCATTTCAAGATGAGGTTGTTCATTCCGAGGATGAGGTTGTCCATTCGAAGGCTAAAACACCTATAAGTACCAAAAAAAAAGGAGAGGCGAATCAGTAATGCACCTTTTTTTTTTCGGTCGGGATTGGGATGGTATCATCATAAGAGTTCACTTTGATGGGAAAGGTAGGCCTATAGGCTAAAAAGTTTGTAATAAGCTTTTTGGTTGGGAAGGTGCTCTCTTAGGAGTCCGATTCCCCTAAGTGCTTTTCAAAAGTGGACGAAAGCACCACCAGAACTTTTAAAACTATTATGGGCTGGCATACTGGTAATTTATTTTGAATGTTGAATTTTTATTTTCTTGTTGTTTCTTATCTTGCTTGTAACTTGGATTCGGTTTATTTATTCGTGACCCAGATAAGATTTGATATAGATATAAGGTATAGGAAGTCAGTTTTGAAATTGTTTGGAGTTAGATGGAGGACCTTCAAGAATATGTTGATTGTCAAATATATTATGCCATTTAAAGATGATCCCGAGGCACTTTCAAAACCACCTGCAAAGTATAAGCTAATTAAAAAAGCTGATTGGGATGCATTTGTGAAGTCGAGATTAACAGAAGTGTCCCAGGTATGTGTGAGACATTTAAATAGGTATATTGTTCTATTTAAATTAATAATTTTTTTTTTATCCATTAGGAGAAGAGTAAGTTACAATATGCACGAAGGGCAAAGGGTAAGTATAATCACCGAGTTAGTAGGCTTGGATATGCTGGCTTGATAGATAAGATGGTAAGGACTTGTACAACATTTTTAAATCTTAATGTACATAGTAAGCCATATCAAATACTTCATAACTAAATTGATTTTTTTTTTGTATATCTCATTATAGCAAGAAGAGTTGGGAGAATCGTTTGATGAGGATGATAGAGCTAGCTTGTGGCTTTTAGCTCGGCAGAACAAGAATGGCGAATACTTTAACAATGATACAAGGAAGGTGGCAGAAAAAATTGTAAGTTTTGAGCTATGCTAGCACGGGTAATAGAGTAAAGTACTAATGTTACAGTCCACCTGAAGTCTAAATATCACCAGCTCTGTGTTCAGCATCCCACAAGCCAATTTCAGGCCATGTTAGACCCTATTCAATTTGTATTATGTCAGTTGTAGGTCATCTCCTGATGTAGGACAAGGTACTATTCCATATCAATTTGTATTATGTCAGTTGTAACCACATGTTATTTGAAGATCCCATATGAACCATATTGGCTGTCATTTACACCCCTGCAGGGCATGCAAGCTTGAAGTCGAATATGAAACTTATATCCCTTACCGAAAAGTTCATGATTTTTTTTTCGATAATCTAGTTAATGAAATTATGAATGAGCTGTTACAATTTATGGGAAATCATATTGTACATCCGTCAAATTCTCTGTCACTTTGCGGAAAACAGTTTCGAGTAAAACAAATTAGAGTGCAACTCTTTACTGTGTTTCTTATTAGCCTTTTTCATTTGATAAATTTTTGTATGCGGATTGATTTGATAATGTTGTAAGAGCAGATAATGTTTCTTCTTGATAAGAACGTATATAATTGACCTTGAAAAAATGATATAAGTAAGAGGAATGCGTCGGATTAATTTCATTTGGATTGAGACTTTATTACTTTTAAAAATCATTTCTTGATTTACGAAGACCTCTCTTTTAATTAAGTTGTCAACAAATTCTAAAGATTTGAACTTTAGAAGTCCTTGAGATTTATAGCATTTCTAAATGTTATCCAATTAAGCATGGCCAGTTCACCAGTTAGCTACACTCACTAAGAAAACACACGTTGAGAATGATGGGTTGATATTTTCTTTCTCAGTAAAAGTATGATCTATCTTGCTTAAGAAGAGAGAATGTTTTCGCAGGACCAACTAAAAAAGGAAGAGGCTGAAGGGAAGTTAGTAACCCAAGGAAGCGATGATGTTCTTACGAAGGCATTGGGGACTCCAGAACATTGTGGCAGGGTTAGAGCAGGAGGGAAATATGTCACTCCAACTACTTACTTTAATCTCCCTAAACGGGGATCAAAAGCACATAGAGCAGAGATGGAGTCCACGATCCTTAAGAAAGAAGAAGAAAACTAGGCATTAAAGGAAAGAGTGAGAGAGTTGGAGACCTTACAAGGAGTGATTAGCTCGCAACACATAGAGAAAGTTGCCTCCAATGGTTCCAAGAATAATAGTAAAAAGCGAATGGAAAGTCCAAATGATGATATATTATCTTTAGGCACTAACAACAAGACAATTAATAAATGTCTTGAGAGAGCATTGGGTGTGAATTCGAGAAAGAAGTCGAGAAAGGTATTACTTTAAATAAATGGCTATAGAATGTAAATACTTTTTCAGTTTTGAATTAACTTGTTCAATATGTGCGTAGGCAATTAGTTGTGCTAAATCCAAAAGCGATGAGGCAGTCTCTAAACTAAAATTAGGAAATGAGCAGGTATATGTTATTTAACGTGCAATCTTTAAATGTTACTTAAAAGATTGTTGATTTTAAATTCACTGTTATGTCTCTTAGGATGTGGGCTTGAAGAATAGTAGTGTTGCTAAGCTTAATAGCAAAGTGGCAGTCTTTCAACATAAGTCGAGCAGCAAGCAGGTAATAGTTTTTTTTTTACTAATGAGTTAGAGAGGCATAGGAAGGTAAATGTTTTTACAATGGTGATAAACTCAAAAGTGATATGCCAATATCTATTCCGTCATCAGGAAATAAGAAGGTAAATGTTTTTTAATTTTTGAAACTTTTAAACCTACCAATAATGTTATGCTCAATTGTTCTGTTGTTTCAAAAGTGTAAGCTGGCTTTGGGGTCCAAAAGCAATATTGTTGCGGATGCTATTCTAATTGAAGGGTTGGGACCGGATGACAATATCCATAATGTTAAAATGGGAGAAGGCTATGTACATGTACAAATCATACATGCAATTTTGGCAAATTCTTCTCGCCAAGACCGATTCGGATGATGATATTACCACCGTAGGAGGTGCAGTTGGCTACCACGTGGCTTGGCCAAGTGGCTTTGTGGTATTTGACAATTTGGCTATCTCAAAACCTATGTTAGGAAACAAGCGGTGTATTTGTCATTTTGATATTAACTAAAAGAAATAGTTATAGTTTACAAATATCTATTGAAAGTGTCCTTATAATGTTTGTTAGGCTGTGGGATCAAAAGACAATGATAATGGTGCTAAAGCCGGATCAAAAGGCAATGATAATGGTGCTAATAAAGCCAAAAGTGTTATGCCAATTTCTAAACCTAAATCAGGAAATGAGAAGGTAAAATCTCTAATTTCTAAAATAATTATTCATGGTACTTACTAGAATTTTAAATTTACAATTATTTTAATGTTTGTGGTTGTTTTAAAGTGTAAACTTGCTTTGGGGTCCAAAAGCAATGTTGTTGCTGATGCTTGTATAATTGAGGGGTTTGGACCGGATGACAAGATCCATAATGATAGAATGGGAGAAGGCTATGTACGTGTACAAATCATACGTGCAATTTTGGCAAATTCTCTTCTGCCAAAACCGATTCCGGATGATGATATTACCACCGTAGGAGGTGCAATTGGCTACCACGTGGCTTGGCCAAGTGACTTTGTGGTATTTGACAATTTGGCTATCTCAAAACCTATGTTAGGAAACAAGCAGGTACTTGTCATTTTGATATTAAATAAAAGTGATAGTTATAGTTTACAAATATCTATTGAAATTGTCTTTATAATGTTTGTTAGGCTGTGGGATCAAAAGACAATGATAATGGTGCTAAAGCCGGATCAAAAGGCAATGATAATGGTGCTAATAAAGCCAAAAGTGTTATGCCAATCTCTAAACCTAAATCAGGAAATGAGAAGGTAAAATCTCTAATTTCTAAAGTAATTAATCAAGGTACTCACTAGAATTTTAAATTTACAATTATTTTAATGTTTGTGGTTGTTTTAAAGTGTAAACTTGCTTTGGGGTCCAAAAGCAATATTGTTGCTGATGCTTGTATAATTGAGGGGTTTGGACCGGATGACAAGATCCATAATGATAGAATGGGTGAAGGCTATGTGCATGTACAAATAATACGTGCAATTTCAGCGATTGCCCTTCTACCAAGACCAATTCCTGATGATGACATTACCAGAGTAGGTGGTGCAGTCGGTTACCACGTGGCTTGGCCTCGTGACTTTGTCATACTTGATAATAAGGTAAAATGTATTCTATTATATTTTTCTACCAATATTTATATAAATTAGCGCCTATTTGTATTTATTATTCATTGTTTATTTATTTTTATTTTATAGAAAAATGAGGTTCAATGTGATGAGCATGACGAAATTATATTTGAAGAATTTGCGGTTTTGGTGGGCAATATAATGAAGGGAAATCATATAAGTAAAATGGACACGAGGATTTTTGAGCGTGAACTACAGTTTTATATTGCAAAAGATAAAATAATGGATATTTGTCATAAGCAAATGTTAAATGCCAATTGCATTGTAGTATATATCAGGTGAGTGGAATCTTGGATTTATTTTTTAAGAGATGAGTTGTTTAATTTATGCGTACATGTCATACTAATGGTAGTATGATTTTCTTTTAGATATTTGTATGAGAAATACGAAAGTTCTCGACAGAGGTTTGGATTCTGTTATCCTGGTGATTTCAACTTATATGCAGACAAAAAAGAGATGAATCGTCTGGTCTCAAATAGATTAATGGCAAGACAAAGAGACCAAGTTATTTTTCTTCCGTACAATTCGGGGTATGCTTGTTGGTCATGTTCTTTAACATATATGCATTCTCATTTTATTTTTATTTTTATTTTTTGTACTTTCTTAACTCCTATATATGGTTGTATAGGATTTATTGGGTTTTGGTAATTATTGACGTAAGTGCAAAAAAAGTATATTTTCTTGATTCAACTGGAGGTGTCCCTGATATAAAGCTAAGATGCATGGTGAACACGTGAGTTGATGAATCTTATTTTTATTTTGTATGTCATATATGCAAACAACTTGTAACTTAATTGTAAAGTTCGCTTTTTTTTAGTGGGATGAAAACATTAGCATTAAGTGAAGGAAAAGAGTGGAACCAGAGTGGGACTATGTCAAGGTAAATATACAAGATCTTGAATGTGAAAGATTTACTTAGTGTATTGAATGTGTTTTGACAATCTGTTTATGTTTTCGTGTAGTGCCCAATTCAACCAGGAGGATACGAGTGTGGATATTATGTCTTGCATTTCATGAGACATTTTATGATGGATCCTAGTCAATCAATTAAGACAAAGGTTAGCAAATCTTTCTTGTTAATATATTCTAAAATATCTATGTAATTCTTTCTTGTAAACGTATATCATATATACTAAATTCTTTGTTGACTTTACGTACTCGTGTAGCTAATGGAGTTGGCCAACACTATCACCTATACCACTGCTGAGCTTATTGAAATTCGTATGGAGTTTATTGACTTCATCGAACGATTTATCTCGCCAAGCCAAAGGTATGTGTATATATTGCGATAATAGTATTTTGTTTTTATTTTGTTTGCTGCTTTGAGATATGGGATGACTTTAAATGTAGTAGTGTATATCTTGAACCACAACCCATTTGCATTGTAGGTATTTTTATTTATTTTTTCTTCCGTTGTGAGAACTAGGTCCCATCGCATTGTTATCTTCATGTCTATATAAAATAATATGTTTTTGGTCAGTGGCTTGAGCTTTAATTGGTAGCAAATATACTAATAATGTTTCTTTACTTTATTTGTTTCTTAGGTTTGACAACGTTTGCTCGATCGATGGATAATGCTTAATTTGTTAATGATGGAATTGATTAGAATGATTTTTAGTTTGGTTGAATGTGCTATCAAATAAATGTATTTAACATTTTTCAGTGATGTTGGATAAATGATAAATTGATGTAAGAAATAAGTATTTTCGAATGGCTTGAAAATATATGGGTTGAAGTTACTATAGATGTTCTAATTTTATTTTTAAGAATTTTATAGCTGTTTTATTGGTGAAATAAGTTTACAGGTTAGGAATTGAATTACAGGTTATCATGGAGTATTTTTTTATTGGAAAAATATAATAATAATAATAATAATAAAATAAATGACGGTTTTAGAAGAACTGTCACAGGTTATAGCTGTCATGATATGTATTTCATGACAGCTAAAAATTGTCATAAAAGGCCTTTTTTTTAGTAGTGAGGCAACGTTTTATTGTCTGATCATTCTTTCAAACTTTACACCACGAAGATCAGAATCTAAACATTCAAAAAGAAAAGATGGTGGTTGCAGCCACCAAACTGAACAGATAGAAGGAACAACGTTGGAGATTTGTTGATAATCCAATGGTCTAGTCGGTATGTAGTTGGTCCACCATTGATCATCCATAGCTATTGAAGAAACATGGCCAGCAAGTGGATCAGCAACCCTGTTAGCTTCTCTATATGTCCATAATAAAGTTGTGGTAGGAATTTGAGCCAATAACTTGTTAATATCTTTGAGTAACACTGAAACCTCCACTGGACAATGACTAGCTGTACTAGTAACACTGAAACCTCCACTTCATTCATTTCACTTTCAACAACTTTGCACAGTTTATCAATTTGCATTTTTATTGTAATAGTAGTTTCAATCTCATACATCTGGCTAGTCATAAACGGCATGGCCTACAAATTTGTCTGCCAGTACCATGCTAAAGATTTGTTTGTACAAATAGAAGGCGAATCTAATCTAATGATTTCACAGCCTATATGTTAGCCTGGAATTGGAGTCTACGTGTAAAATTGGAAACGGGACAAACAATGTAACGTGTTTTGTGTTTGATTTTATTTTGTTTGTCAATTTTTGAATCAAATGTCGCAAAAAACTATTTATTTCATGGATATCGGCTTACCACCATTTTACATTTAGTTAAAACCAAGGCACAAAATATCACCGATATATCTGAGATATCACTGATATATTTTGTTTTTTTAGTATATCGATATGGAAATATTTGATATATCTCAACCGAATATTGAATTTTTTTTTCCGATATATATCATAATTTCCGATATAACGATATATATCGACCGATATATACGATATAAATTGTTGATTTTGACCGATATTGTTGACTTTGACTAAATATTGTTGATTTTAACTAATATATTGATGATATTTTTGATATAATCGACGATATTTTTTATATATCGATATATAAAATAAAATTTTGACTAGTCAACAAAAAATAGATATTTTTGATATTTCCAATATATATAAGTTTTTGAATACGTCAAAATATTCACCGAATTTAATATTTTGGGCCTTGGTTAAAACAGCATACGACAATAAGTTAATAGCTACTTAGGTTGAGTCCAATAGCTCTCTATTATTTATTTATTTGTTTATTTTTATTTGAAGAGGAAACATTAGTACATTACACACTTCATTCATTTCACTTTCAACAACTTTGCACAGTTTATCAATTTACATTTTTATTGCAATAGTAGTTTCAATCTCATACATCTGGCTAGTCATAAACGGCATGGCCTACAAATTTGTCCGCCAGTACCATGCCAAAGATTTGTTTGTACAAATAGAAGGCGAATCTAATCTAATGATTTCACAGCCTATATGTTAGCCTGGAATTGGAGTCTACGTGTAGAATTGGAGACGGGACAAACAATGTAACATGTTTTGTGTTTGATTTTATTTTGTTTGTCAATTTTTGAATCAAATGTCGCAAAAAACTATTTATTTCATGGATGTCGGCTTACCACCATTTTACATTTAGTTAAAACCAAGGCACAAAATGTCACCCATATATCTGAGATATCACTGATATATCTTGTTTTTTTAGTATATCGATATGGAAATATTTGATATATCTCAACCGAATATTAAATTATTTTTTTTCCGATATATATCATAATTTCCGATATAATGATATATATCGACCGATATATACGATATAAATTGTTGAGTTTGATCGATATTATTGACTTTGACTAAATATTGTTGATTTTGACCAATATATTGATGATATTTTCGATATAATCGACGATATTTTTGATATATCGATATATAAAACAAAATTTTGAATGGTCTACAAAAAAAATAGATATTTTCGATATTTCTGATATATATCGGTTTTTGAGTATATCGAAATATTTACCGAATTTAATATTTTGGGCCTTGATTAAAACAGCATATGGCAATAAGTTAGTACATTAGTACATTACACACTTAATTCATTTCACTTTCAACAACTTCCACAACTTATCAATTTGCATTTTTATTGCAATAGTAGTTTCAATCTCATACATCTGGCTAGTCATAAAGGGGCCTACAAATTTGTCCGCCATATAATAGTTTCCTATGTGGATAAGACTTAGAGTGATGGAGTCTTCGTGGACTAGTTTTACACAGACTTGTAATATGAAGTCAAGTTTAATTTGGAATGACAAAGGGTAAATTCCTGATATGGCCCTCGATAATGCACATTTTGCTCCAATAGGCCACGGTTGTCAATTTGGAGTTTTTCAACGTTTTTTTTTTTGCGCTTCCTTTTAAAACATTAAGAGGTCGTTTGTTTTTCTGAGCCTATGAATCTTTGAATCTTTGAATCTTTGAATGGCTCATCCTCCGAATCTTAAATGCCGATTCTTTGAATTCTAAAAACATGTTTGTTTTTTCGTTAGAATAACACGGCTCAAGATTTGAATATAAATCATTAGGACAATTTTACTCATGCTATCTATTTTAAACACTAACTTGATTTCTTGTTAAACAAAAATATATATTATATTTGAGGAGAAGAGATGGATTATCGAAAAAAAATAAATGATAAATAAATTTATTTAAAATATGATTTCACAAATATATTTTAATGGTTTATTTTCATATTGTGTTTATTTTCAGAATATATATATGTAATTCTATTTTTAACAAAGTGGATATCATTCACCCAAAAAAATGAAAAAACCCGTGACGCCAACATCAAATTTTGAAGAACTTATTTTGAAGCCATAAAAGTCAAGGTAGGAAAGTAGATGTGTTCTTAAGATTGGGTTCTTAAGAAAAGGTAAGAAGGGACTTTCTTGTTTCAAGTATTAGAATTCAGCATTCAGAAGAAATTTTGGTGCTGAATGCTGAATGCTAAAAGTACCACTGAATGCTTAAACTACTTAAAAAAAAAAAAAAACAAGTTTTGAACCTCTGAATGCTTAAAACTTAAGTTTAAGAGGCTCTGAATGCTGAATTCAAAAAAAACAAACAACCCCTAAATCTTTTCCCTCCTCTGAAATTCTTGTCCCCACTTGATTTGATAGTTACAACTATCTCAATCGCACAATCTCATAGAGATCCACACACGTTAGATGAGCGAACAAGATTAAGTTAAGTGTTTAAATTTGTTTGTTTTTTTTAATTTGTCAAATTAGCCAAATTCTTGATATTTGTGTACGTATGATTAAGTTTAAAAAGATAGTTTGGATTAGGTTTTGTTTTAGATTTGATTTAATTGCATTGAGATTGTCATTAATGAGTTACAAATCACGTAATCTACAATGGTCATGGGTGGATTCGAATTTGAATTTCGAATGTCTTAGTAATTTCTCCATTATCTAAATTTTATTGCTTTCATAGAATAATTTAATTAGATTTATTTAGTTATTAGTAATTTAACTTCCATTCAAAACACCATTGTTCGGATTAGGTTAAGTATTATTTTAATTGTCCACAACACGCATTCTTTGTGGGATTACATACCAACTACAATAGAATTTGTGCGCTTGCGAGTATTATAAAATAGGGTTAAGTTAGTTTGTTAATTTAGGTCGGTCCACAGTAACTACTCATTTAGGTCACTGTGCTACCATACTGCATGTAGAATCGTACTGAACAAGTAAGCATCAATGACACTTGATAATCGCACTTTTGCACGTGTAAAGAACCGATTCTTACACACACTTAAATATGACCGTTCAAATACCTTGCTCATGTGCACGTTGTAATTTATTTCGAGCAAGGATTTCGTTCCAAACCAAAATGCTAGAACTTAAGTTGAAAACCAAACGGAGATTTCTCTAAGAGGAATTATGTGAGCAGGATTTTACAAATATTATTTAAACCTATTTTCCTAGGCGACTTTTTTGAATTTTGATTTTATCAAACTAATTTAATCTACGAATGAAAATTTTCTTCTATTTTATCAACTAATTAAACTAAATTTTGCTGGTTTTCAAGAATTCAATTAATGAGAAATCCTAAAGGTGAATGACTTCGCCCCTATTTTTAAAGAATAGATTATTTCAATATTTCTAAATATTTATTCCCCTTCATTTTATAAATTTCATCAAATAAACTCCAACGCTAGTTGTAAATTTAATGGATGATTTTTTTTTCAATACAAGCATTTTATAGACGCTAGTCACATTTAAAAGAATATCTCAATAAATAAATCTGCCATTTCTTCAAGCATTTACGTTTATTTATCTAAGTATATATGAAAAATCACCATATATAATAGAGGAGCATAAACCATCCACAATAAATAATTAAACATCAAAACCAAACTCTAAATTAGACTTAGATAAGAACAAGCAATGGAAAATACCCCGAATGGTGATAGAATCCATGACTATTTTTCTCTAAGTTATTTTGGAAGAATGTCATTGGACATAATTAAAACAACAAGATATGGGGAATTAAAAATTGGAAATACAAGAAAATAAGCCTACATCTTCATGATAGGGGATTCATTTTCCACCATTAGGGTAGAGATTTTACCCCATCATGAGTTTAGAACACATAAAAAGATAAGAAGTAGATACCACCATTGCACTTGAAACTTGAATTATTGTATTGATTGTTGATCGAGAACAAAAGAAACTAATACACGCTCAAAACTTTCTCCCTTAAAAACAAAAATGAACTAACTAAAGAACTAGTTTGATGTATTTTTCTCTCAAGTCTGGATGTCTTCAATGCCAATTCTCTTCTCTATTTATAGGGCTTCTACAAAGAATATCTTGGTACATAATATCTTCACATGAAATAGAAACAATCTTTGTGATATGGGAAGAGAATATAAGATAAATGAATTTTGGAAATGGAATAGGAAAAAGATATTATCAAGGCTTATGGAATGAATGAAATAAGTAGAAAATATTATTTGGTAAAATAAAATGGAATGATATGGTTTTGAATTAGGAATGGAGTGATTGACAAGAATATGGTGAGGATATGGGAGAATTTATATGATGGCTAGGATATAAGGTATTATGGAATGATTTGATATAATGAAATCTAGGGAATAAGTAATTAATGGAAATGAGGATATTTAATGGGGTGAAAATGGTAAGGATATATAGTGGTAGTTGTAATTATCCTTCTTGATTTTCTTCCATAATTATCAATTCTCTAACATTTCCTTCCATTCTTGATAGCACAATTTATTCTATGAGCTCTCACTTATTATTGATTCTTTAAATGATCCTCTTTGGCTCATGGGCTCGGGTTTTGATTGGGCTTTGACCAACTTCTTTATTTCCTACAAAAAAAATATTAAACCAAATTAATGAAACATAATTTGCGTGGGACTTTTCCAAAGACATGCACATATATGCAAATAAACCTTTATGATAAAAAAAAAATGTGCATAATGCCATGGAATAAAGCAAATGTATGGTTTTACGTTAAAAATATGCAATTAAGCATAAATTATATTATAAAGTGCTTATAAAACTATATATAAAATATACAATTTTAGGCATTTATCAGGATCCATCGGATCAATCTATCTCTATTTCACATCCTTTTTTTCGCGAGTAGGTAACGAAATGTTGCATTGTCAGTGTAGACAATTGTGGAAGATCCAACCAGGTACGGACGAAACTTATCGAATGCATATACTACAACTTGGAATTCCTTCTCAGTGGTGGTATAGTTACGTTGAGCTTCATTAAGAGTTTTACTAGCGTAGTAAATGACAATGGGTTTGTCGTCTCGGCGTTGACCTGGGACAGCTCAAATAGCATAGTCGCTAGCGTCACACGTGAGTTCAAATGGTTTAGACCAATGAGGTGGTTGAATGATAGGAGCAGTAGTCAGGGCGGTCTTCAGAGTCTCAAAAGCTTGTTTGCAATTAAAATTGAAAACAAATATGGCATCCTTAATTAGGAGATTGGTTAAAGGTCTTGCAACCTTTGAGAAATCTTGAATGAATCTCCTGTAAAATCTAGCGTGGCCTGAGAAGACATGGATGTCACGAACCATTCGTGGGATAGGAAGAGTTGAAATTTTATCAATTTTTGCTTTGTCAACCTCTATTCCATCTTTCGAAACAATATGTCTTAGAACGATTCCTTTTGTAACCATAAAATGACATTTTTCCCAGTTAAGGACAAGATTTTTGTCTTCACAACGCGCAAAAACCTGGGAAAGATTTGATAAGCATCTATCAAATGAGTTACCATATATGGAGAAATCGTCCATGAAAACTTTCATAAAATGTTCAACCATATCACTGAAAATGTGAAGCATATATACAACGTTGGATTGTACCAGGGGCATTACAAAGGTCGTAAGGCATTCATTTATATGCAAAGGTGCCAAAGGGACAAATGAATATTATTTTTTCTTGATTAGCAGGATCGATGACAATTTGAAAATAGCCTGAGTATCCATAAAAAAAATAGTAATATGCATGACCTGCTAAATGTTCAAGCATTTTGTTAACGAAGGGAAGATGGAAGTGATCTTTATTTGTTACCGCATTAAGTTTGCAATAGTCAATACAAATTTTCCATTTCACTAGGATGCGTGTCACACCCCCGAATTTCGACAGAATTCGGAAAAACATTATTTGTTCCCGACTCTTCGATCTCCGAGGTGTGACGCACTCTCAACTCCCAAAAACCCATAACCAGTTTAAATATGCGGATAATAAAAAAACCAATAAAAATTTTAACTTAGACAAAAGTCTTCTTCATTACAAAAATTTACAAATGAAAATACAAATAACTTTGTCTCGACTGAAACTCTATATCACCTCGAGGGAAAACAAGGCCTATCTTGAAATGCGACGCTAACGCAAACCACAAGCAGCAACCAATCTTCTTCAACACTAAACCTGTCAAGACTTATCAACTGTGTTCATTTAACGAACACACCCGATAAGCAAACATGCAAATCGGGTCAAGACATTATAAAAATCTTTGGTGTGAGTAGCTCTAAAATATAAAATATAATTATACTTATATATACACCATCCATACGGCAGTTAGTTCCTCCATCGAGGCGCCTTAACTTTCAACGACTAATACAACATCCTTAAGTTCAATAACTAAGGCAGGTAGTTCCTCCACTGAGTCGCCTTAACTTCCCACTAACCACACAACAAACTATACTCATAATAAATACGGCATGTAGTTTCTCCATCGAGGCGCCTTAGGTTCTAACTAAACTATAACCAGCCAAGCATATACAATTATCTATCTAAAGATACATCATTAACCAACACATTACCATAATTATATTATTTAAGGCTTTCTTTGTGTGTCCCTAAAATCACATCGTATCTATGTCTTACCTAGTTTCCCTGGCTACCACAATCGCTACCCAACGCCGAACATGTACATCCACATGCCTCCCCTTACATAATGTACCACTCGTATGCGTAACTACCTCGGCGGGATGCCGCACACCAGGTAAATCCTCACACGGAAGCCATTATGTAAGTAATGCCACTATTCGGCATAAAATATCGCGCGTCTCGTTCTATTTTGCGAACGGAATAATCAAGCCACTATTCGGCTACACCAGGAAGGCCATTCAACTTTACTGAAACGCCAGGAGGGCCAATCACATTACTTACGCCCGAAGGCCATTCAGATTAACTAAAACGCCAGAAGGGCCAATCACATGAGTTGTGGTAGCTAGGTTCTAGGATTTTCGTTACGTAGTTTATTCAAGTGTCATACATCTATGACTCATAATCATTCCACTATATTATGTGCAGGTCAATTACCTTATTGCACTACGCCACAATATTTAGAAATATCTCAATTATTTCACATAACCACTTTCATTCTTTCACGTGCCAATATATTATTGCACTAAGCCACAATCCCGTGGGCAAATATTCACCAATACTACACTACCTCATAGTAGCATCTCACATATATAATAATGGAGCGTTTATATAAATTTCTCCAAGATATTGCATTAATACATATATCCCAATATATTATATCATGTCACAATTGCTTCAACGTATCGCATACATTTTTATTATAGCGTATTAGGAATATAATGTCTCCTAACATCTCAATATCGTCACGTGTCAAAAATACACAACATCAATGTCAAATCTTTCTTAGATAATGACAACCAAGTTTATACAATCTTCCACAGCATTTTATTACTACATTATCCATATAGCATACAACATAAAACGTAGCACAATTAAACAGTCAACAGTCCACAATCAAAGCCCAATATATATATGTTTTACACACTACTCACGTCAAATCTAAATTAGATAATGACCAACCAAGTTATACAATTTCCGATAACATTTTATTACTACATTTGTCCATATAATCAAATGTGTGAAAAACTGGAAAAGTCAACATTTCACAGTCAACGGTCAAAGTCAAAGTCAACACATCATGGTCAAGGTCAAAGTCAATATATCATGGTCAAAGTCAATGTTCAATGGTCAAAGTCAACCGTCAGTGGTCAAAGTCAATCAAAGTCAACACGTCATTGTCAAAGTCAAACTGTCGTTCCATGTTCGACAGGTTTAGGGTCATAGCCATGGTTCATGGCTAAGGTCAATGTGCATGGCTCATGGGCTCATGACCAAGGTAATGGTTCGGACCCAACTGGCCAAGCCCAAACCTTAAAACCCGGCCCCGAAAGTCTACACCAACTTATTATTCAACCTGACCCAATTGGGATCTATATTAAGTCCCCATGGGTATTTAAACAATAATAGAAATTGGCCCAAAATTTATCTTGGCTGGCCCCAAAACATAATTTGGATTCGGCCCAAAAACTTTAAATTGAACTGGTCCACAAATTACAAAACAAATAGAAAAGGGCCCAAACAAAACACTCTAACCTAGCTAAGGCCCAACCACTTAAAAATTAGAACTGGCCCCATCTAAAAATAGAACCGGCCCAACTTAAAAGATTTGGATCGTCCCAAACTCACCTAAGGCCCAAGGCCCAGTTCGGCCAACAGTTCTTCTTCTTCACCCATTTCTCTCCTCCACCACCCAAATTGACCACCACACTCCTCCACACGACCACCCCTTTCAAGCCCACGGTTTCGACCCCCATACCAACCCATACAACTTTAACAAAAACCACAAACTCTAATATCAGTAATTCAACACTCTTCTTCAACCTAGATCTAAGGTTTTGACCTCCATTAAAGCTTGTTTCAAACTCCCACAAAGACCACACACACGACCCCCATTTCAAACCATAATCAAACAACCAACAAAATCCATCCAAAATAGTTGAATTATATTTTACAGGAGGATGATGGGCGAGCCACCATTCTTGCCGGTTCAAAGCTTCACCCACACCTACCCAATCAAGTTATACAACTTCGACACAACAAGAGTATAACCAAAAATGAAATACAAACACTTCCAAAACATATCTGGGACCCATTGTTTGGTTTGGTAGCGGCTCAGGGCGCCATTAACGAGCTTCGGGTTCAATAGTTCGATAAAACTTGGTAATTAAGAACAACAACTAATATACAACAGGTTTTAACAATACTCCCAGTTTTTAACCCTACGGCAATACGCAGCATAACAACCGGGAATGAGAAGGAAACAAGAGCGGAAATCTTAGACAATACAGTTATCTCTGTATAAACGTAAAATAATAGAAAAGCTAAACTACTCACCTGTATTAATAGCTCCTACAAATTTCTCCGAGTCCGAGTCTTCGCGCTCCACGCTCGAGCCTCCATTTTTATCATTTTTTTATTCTCCAAAACCCTATTCTCTAAAACAATGTGTTTATATACTTGAGTGTGAAACCCAAGCCCAACACAGACTCGGGCCCATAAATCAGGCCCGCATATCCCAAATCCAATCCAGCCGATTTTTAAATAAATAATTAAATTAATAAATTAATAAATAAAATACGTATTTTAAATACGGGCGTTACAATGCGAGTGGAGATGCACTCATCATTTTCATTTCGCACAACTGTAATACCAGACTTTTTGGGGACAACGTGGACTGGACTCACCCAAACACTATCAGAGATAGGGTATATAATACCAGCATCAAGTAATCTTAAAACTTCCCCCACACCACATCTTTCATGGCGGGGTTCAGACGACGTTGCGGTTCACTCGCGTCTTTGCTCCTTCTTCAAGATGTATGCGATGGGTGCACACACTAGGGTCAATGCCCTTGATGTCATCTAAAGACCATTGATAAGCACACAAAACTGTAATATTAAACCCCGAGAGACATAGCATTTTGGTCGATTATGTGTTTAATAATCATGTAATAATTATATTTTCGCACTTTTGCAGGTTTCCGCAATTAAAATGAATATAATGATAAAACATGCATCGAAGTACGGAATACGAAAATATTTGAAATTTGCCACTTAACCCCCATGAAGCCAACAGAGCTTGACTAGAGCCGAAGTTTCCAAAAAAACAAAACCAGTGTAGAACGGGTCCACATATAAAGAAGCAGCAAACTTCCGAAGCTCAAATTGGATAAATCTAGATGCCGACGTTGGCTAGTGAAGCTGCCATAGCGACGAGGCGACGAACTCACAAAGGACAAAAAGTCGTAAAAACGCCAAAATCGACGCAGCCACTGGACATACTAAGTGGATCCACTCTGCGGGCCCAGAAGGCATGACGAGTCAGCATAGGCAGGTGGCAAAGGATGGTTTCAATTTGGTACCACCTGGCAAGAGAGAAGACACGTACCAATTCAAACCAGGTGGTTTGAATTGAAATGAGCTACAAAACAAAAACTTAAAAAACAAAAAGACAAAAAATTAAAACAGATCAAAACAATTAGCTACCGAACAAAACTCAATTAAATGGTTCACAAGCCATCCAACCTATATATATGAGGGGGTCGCCTTCATTATTTCCCCTTCAGCATATTAATGCTTTAGCTTCCGCCTAGTTAGTTTATTTCTTCAAGATTTTTACATTCTGTCATTTCCATTCCAAAGAAACTTAAAAATCGTAAGTTATTTTACCCCTTAATACTTGAGTCATTTCTTTTCTAGTTTAATTCATGTCCTGCATTTATTTACTTAATGTATACAACAAGTTTTATTATTCCTTCTATGACCATGAGCTAATCCCCCTACCGGGGAGGGTTATGCCGCTTCATTATAAAAATCGGATTGACTCTTTAATATTCTAGAGTCACTACTTAGGAATTAGGCTTAGATTTGATATCCGGTCCTAAAATGGTGAGATCTGTACAAAGTTGGATTTGTTGATGCTCCAGATGATCTCCGCGACTCTGGTGTCGGGCGACTCTCAAATTCGTCCGGTGATGTGAAATCGAGCGAGGAGCTGAAATAATATACCGGAGATGAGATATTATTGAAACTCCTTATGCTAGTGAAATCGACCTAGAGATGTGGGCATGCACTAGGGATCAATACTTCGGCGTCGTCTCTAAAAGCGAGGCGAATTAGAGATGTAGTGATGTGGTAATATAAACCTGTTGAAAAGCGATTCTCGCATGAGTATGACTAACTCTCCCTGTTTTCTCTATTTTTGTTTACCTACATATAATCGCCGTAGTAATTTACATTATTTGCATTACCGTTAATTTAATTAAAACCAACTAAAAAGAAACCTAAAAATCCTACTCACCAAAAGTTGTAATTCCAGTTGTGAACCTATCCGAGCCCTAAGGTTTGGACGATCCCTTACTCGACCTATCCTACCAAACCCACGTGAGTAAGGTAACTTGACTAAAATGTACGACTATACGGACGTTGGACTTTGGGCTTTGGACTTAGGTCTTTGGACTTCGGACTTTGGACTGTGGACCTCGGACTTAAGAAAATAACTAAACAAAACCAATAAACATGTAATAAAAACAGTTTTTATCAAATGGCGCCGCTGCTGGGGAAGGACTCTGGACTTAACGTAATAACTGGAATACATAAACATAAACCCCCTTCCCTACCTCCTCATCTTTTTAATTTCCATTTTTTTACGATACTAACGTGTTACGTAACTGTTTGCCCTAACTTTTTCTAATAACAAATATATGTGAACCAAGTCTTGTTTATTTTCATTAGCACAGTCTAAGCATTCCGTAGGAACTTAAAGTACTGAAATCACAAAAGAGTCTCGGACGAGACTAAACTAGTCGCGCGCGAGACTAACCTGGAGTATCAACACTCCGGTTTTCAGGTACAGGCCACTTTCCTTTTCAGTACTCTTTTGGGCTCTCTGGTCCTGTTTTTCTAGTAAGCGTGAGCTCGGGAGTTAGTCGATCGCTATACGAGGAATCGCGGGACGTCAGGTTTCAAACTCTTAAACTCCTCAAACTTTGTCGAGGATATTATTTGCTATAACCTGTTTTACCTCGTATATTTGTATGTTGGCATGGGGACTCCTTGCATGTAAAGGTGGTTCGTCATTACATATTCACGTTAACATAATATGATTCAAATATATTTTGATATATGCGTAGCGTCAAACCATCTGCTTAGAATATTTTTGTATGTGTATGTTACATCAATTCACGTACACGGTATTCAATTGCATGAATTCGTTCTCGACATTCTCCTAGCTCACGTATAACTTATATATAGTTGCACGTATAGGTAATATAGATTTGCATGGGTAGACTTTCTGCGTAAACTAGTATATGTTAGTTAGTTTCTATTTTGGCATCTATCATTTTAATTGCATATTTCGTAATCATGTCTCCATAATACATTAATTACGTAAACAAAAAAAAAATATAATAAAATATAAAAAAATAAAAAATCATAGTAATTAAAATTTTCATATAAATCATCTTAATAACACCTCGCATAATACACCATCATAAATCATCATCCTATTCCATCAGTGCCTAGAAACTTGAAAAAATTGAGGTTGCCTAATTAAGGAGCGTCTTATACGAACAACCTCCCTCAATTCTCTCGGGTGACACGGCTCTTGGAATATTCACCGCGCTATCCTAGCTTCCCTCGCTTTCGAAGTTAGCAATAGCTCAGGAAGACGTGCTTCAACTCCCTCCTTCCTAAATTCTAAAACCTCCAGTCATTATTCGTTCCTTATGAGCCTTAAATTAAAATTTATATTTGTATAAGACTACGGTCTGGTAAACATAAGGAATTAGAACTTACATATCATCGTCGAAAAATACAAGAAACAACTGTTTATGTTATCTCCTAGACATAGTCCCTCCTCCAGTAAATCAACCTCGTCAAACATCTCCGTTGCCATTATCTCCTTTAATTATGGCTGAGGAAAATCTCACAGTCGAGAAACCCCTTTCGGATTTCTATACTGCCTTACAGGAAGGACCTGCTTCCTGCATTAAACTCGATGCGATTGTAGGTGATTTTCATATTCCGCCAAACATTTTCGGTTTGTTACCTGTTTACCATGGGTTAGACCATGAAAAACTGTACAATCATCTTCGTCGGATGCAACAAGTAGTCACCACTTTCCGCCATCCGACCGTTACCAATGAACAAGTCTTGCTTATGTTGTTTTCCTTCACCTTAGCTGATAAAGCTTCAATTTGGTTCGCCGGACAAGCGCCGCAATACATTGACACATGGGCCAAACTTGTTCAAGCATTCATGATAAAGTTCTATACCCGAAGAAAACTACTGAAATGCTTCAAAAGATTCAATTCTTTTCCAAAGACCCCGGGAATCCTTTTCGAAGCGTGGAGTAGATTCTTGATTTACTTCTCGAATGTCCCCATCATCAACTCGACACATTTGTATTAATCCGTTCATTCTTTAATGGTCTCTCGACCATCAAAAGGAAACATTAGATATCATGAGCGGCGGTTGTTTCATGGACAAGTATTCATGGAAGCATACACTTTTCTTGAGAAAGCGGGCCTCACGAAGCACCCATTGGGGAAACACTTATTCTTCTAGATCTTCGGAAGACACTCCTACCAAAGTTACGTCTATGTTCGAGGTCAAAACCGATCCAGAATTAAAAACTCTAATCGAGTCCCTGAACAAAAAGGTCGATGCTCTTTCGGTGTAAGTAAATGATCAAAAACCTAAATAGGTCATGGCTGCCAACGCTTCCCCATGCCCTCTTTGCTTAAGTCCCGAAACGCGCCGATTCTTATTGTCCTTTGGTATACGAGTGCCCTCCCCAACCTTCTGAAGAGGCTTGTGCTTTCAACATCCCTAATGCACCTTGGCGACAACATCTGAATTTGGCTTGGGCACCCCTTGGCCAACAACAAGCTACTCCGGGTGTCAACAATGCTCCTGTACGACCACCCATGAACTACAATTCCTATCATCAAGGAAATCCTCCACAATTCCAGCAAGGGCAAAGTAATTTTCCCAACAACGCAAATATAGGGTACCAAAACAACCGCAATCTTGTTCCCGCTAATCAAGGATATGGCTACCAAAATCAACCCGTGAATAATAACCGTGAACTAGTTCCTGCCTTGCCTTTGGTACAATCCACAGCCGAGATAAAGCGGTGAAACTTTCCCCGACATACATGAATCAACATAATCAAATCCTAGCTTCTATCCAACAGTCTCTTCAGCTGTTAGCTCAGGATAAAAGTCAAAAAGGCGTGTTCCCTGGCCAAGCAGTTCCAAACCCTAAGCCTACAAACACTGCCTTTGAACTCAAGAATGCACCAGGACCTAGTAATCCAAGCCAGGGTGAGGTAAATGCCATTACCACTCTTCGTTCTGGCCGAACCATCGACAATAATATACGTATGCCAGACGAGGAATTGATGGAAGCCACGACGGACGTCCTTCCAACTCCTACCTCGCAACCTATAACGGACGAAGTTGTACCTTCAAAATCTACACCTACGTCCCTAGGAAAAGATACCACTGATCTTTACGCGCGATTCGCCTAAAAGCTCCGTTCCCCGCCCGTTTGGTAAAAACAAAACATGACGAACATTTTGATGAGATCCGTGAAACCTTCAAAAATTTGACCATAAACTTACCTTTCCTAGATGCGCTAAAGTATTTGCCCAAGCATGCCAAGTTTTTGAAGGACATGTGCACCACCAAACGACGTACGAATGTACCTCAACAAGCATTCCTCATCGAAAGCGGTTTCCCTCAATTACCACTACCAATGGTGTGGTAAAGTACAAGGACCCGTGTCAATTAACCGTACCATGCACGGGCGACACAAGTATACCGCCATCTTGCACTTTTAGACCTAGGTGCGGTGTTAACCTACTTCCCTACTATTTATTTAAGCAGTTAGGTCTTCATGAATTAAAACCTACCAATATGACTCTGCAACTCGCGGATCGCTCCATCAAGTACCCAAAGGGCATAGTAGAGAACGTTATAGTAAAGGTCCAAGATTTTTACTACCCAGTGGATTTTGTCATTTTAGATACTGAGGTGGCCTGTGACTCCATTCCTATCATCTTGGGACGTCCTTTTCTTGCAACTGCTAACGCTTCATAAATTGTCGGGACGGTTCAATGACATTGTCTTTCGGGAACCTTTTTGTCGAACTCAACGTGTTCAAATTAATGAAACAGTTTCCCGATCCTATAATAGACGGCGAGATTAGCCTGGTTGATAGTCTGGAACATGATTATTTCACAAACTCTTTTCCCCCAGACGAGATACACCAATTTCTTTCTTTTGATAATCTGGAGTTTGACGATGACTCATACATAAAGGATGTCCATGCATTATTAGAGTCAGTACCACTATTTGACCCTAATGCTGCGTTGCAAATTGATTTAGAAGAGCCGGATTCGCTCTTTTCCATTGAAGAGATGATCCCTCACGAATCTTTGATCCCCAATCCTCCAACTCCGGATTTAAAACCTCTACCCTCTGAGTTGAAGTACGTGCATTTCGATCTCGATGGTAGTCACCCTATAATAATTTTTGCTCACTTGACTACCGACGAAGAGGCACGTTTGATTCATGTCATTCATGAGCACCGCTCAGCTATCGGATGGTCCTTAGATGATATCAAGGGAATAGACCCTAGCATATGCACGCATCGCATACATCTTGATGACGACACAAAGACATCGCGAGAACCACAACGCCGCCTTAATCCCGCCATGAAGGAAGTAGTGAGAGAGGAAGTTTTACGTTTACTTGATGCGGGTATCATATACCATATCTCTGATAGTGACTAGGTTAGTCCTGTCCACGTTGTTCCCAAAAATTCCGGCATTCAAGTTGTGCAAAATGAAAATGGTGAGTGCATCTCCATTCGCATTCCTTTGAAATGGAGAATTTGCATTGACTATCGCAAACTTAATGCCAGAACCCGTAAAGATCACTTCCCTCTCCCATTCATTGACCGGATGCTAGAAGCGTTTAGCCGGTCATGCTTACTACTGTTTTCTTGATGGCTATTCCGGATACTTCCAAATTGTCATCGATCCCGCCGATCAAGAAAAGACAACTTTCACGTGTCCCTTTGGAACCTTTGCATACAATCGAATGCCTTTTGGCCTTTGTAATGCCCCATGCACTTTCCAATGCTGCATGCTTCACATTTTTAGTGATATGGTGGAACGTTATATGGAAATCTTCATGGACGACTTTTCCATTTATGGAAATTCCTTTGACGACTGCTTATCCAACCTTTCTAAAGTATTAACGCGTTGCGAAGAGAAAAATCTGGTACTCAATTGGGAGAAGTGTCATTTCATGGTTACCAAAGGACTTGTTCTAGGTTATATTGTTTCAAAAGACGGGATAGAGGTTGATAAAGCTAAAATTGTTAAAATTTCTTTGCTACCTTTCCCACGTACAGTTCGTGATATCCGTGCCTTTTTAGGCCACGTTGGGTTTTACAGGAGATTCATTCAGGATTTTTCTAAAGTTGCTCGACCCTTAACCAATCTCCTGCTTAAGGATGCAGTATTCGACTTCAATTTCAATTGCAAACAAGCTTTTGATACTCTAAAAACCGCTCTGACTACCGCTCCTATCATTCAACCCCCTGATTGGTCTCAACCATTCGAACTAATGTGTGACGCTAGTGACTTTGCTATTGGTGCCGTGCTAGGCCAACGACGTGATGACAAACCCATTGTCATTTACTACGCTAGTAAAACTCTTAACGACGCTCAACGTAATTATACCACAACTGAGAAAGAGTTCCTAGCTGTTGTCTATGCTTTGGATAAGTTTCGCCCCTACCTAGTTGGAACATCGACCATCGTATATACTGACCATGCCGCAATTCGGTACTTACTCGCGAAAAAGGACGCAAAACAACGATTGTTCCGCTGGATCCTTTTCTTACAAGAATTCACCCTGGAAATCAAAGACAAGAAAGGAACCAAAAATGTCGTCGCCGACCATTTATCAAGGCTGGTTACTGACATTAATAGTGATTCTGAAGCCATCGGTGATTCCTTCCCAGACGAATATTTGTACTCTATTTTTTCATCTCCATATTACGTAGATATCGTTAACTACCTAGTTACTGAGGAAGTCCCTTCCTCTTGGTCACGTCCTGATCGTAAAAAGTTCTTATCCACTGTAAAATATTATTTCTGGGATGACCCCTACCTCTTTAAGTATTGTTCCGACCAACTCATTCGTCGCTGCATTTCCGATTGGGAGCACACCGATGTATTATCCTTTTGCCATGAACAATCTTGCGGAGGTCATTTCAGTGGAAAGAAAACTGCGGCCAAAGTATTACAATGTGGTTTTTACTGGCCTACCCTTTTTCGCGATGCACACGAACATTGCATAGCTTGCATTTGTTGTCAGCACCTTGGTCGAATTACCAAACGCAATATGATGCCCTTAAATCCTATCTTAATTGTGGAAATTTTTGATGTTTGGGGCATTGATTTTATGGGACCCTTTCCTATTTCTCAAGGTTTTCTCTACATTCTAGTCGCTGTAGACTATGTGTCCAAATGGATTGAGGCACTCGCATGTCGCTCAAATGACCATAAGACTGTCGTGAAATTTGTAAAAGAAAACATTTTCTCTCATTTTGGTGTTCCCAAAGCTATCATCGATGATGGGGTACACATTTTGTAACAAAATTTTTGGGTTTTAATGAAGAAATATGGAGTTACTCACAAGGTTGCTATTCCATACCACCCACAAACGAGTGGCCAAGTGGAAGTCTCCAATGAGAGATAAATTCTATTCGAGAAAATCGTCAACCCATCAAGAAAGGATCTGGTCTCTCCGCTTATCGGATGCCTTGGGGCATATAGAGCAACATTTAAGACACCTATTAGGATGTCTCCTTCCCCATGATTGTTTTGGAAAACCTTGTCATCCGCGGTTGAACTTGAGCATCGTGCCATTTGGGCCATCAAAAGCCTTAATTACAATATCATCGAGGCAGGCGAGAAGCGAAAACTGCAATTAAATGAGCTAGAGGAGATTCAGAGTGATGCTTATGATCTCTCAAAATCCTACAAAGCTAATATGAAAAGAGTGCACGACAAGCACATTTTGCGTAAGGATTTCAAAATTGGCCAAAAAGTTTTACTGTACAACTCCAGATTACACATCTTTCCTGGTAAATTGAAAACACGATGGTCTGGTCCTTTCATTGTGTCAGCTGTGAAACATTATGGGGCAATCTCTTTGCTTAATCCAAAAGATAACAGTGAATTTCAAGTCAATGGACAACGCCTAAAACATTACCACAAATTACGCTCACCAGATGTTGAACAGACTCTTCTTCAGAATCCAGTATACACTGACTAGATGTTTCGTTTGGCGTACTCAATCTTGTTTCTATAGAGGGTACGCCATTTTGGTAGCCGGGCCATCTTCTATCTTATGATCTCCAAAGTTCTTTGAAGTGTGTGGTTGCAAAGCGCGGAACCTTAGTCCACGAAAACTCTTTTTCAGAACTGAGTATAAATGTCTTCTGCAACACGAGCAAATGTACTTTTTGGTAAACGATGGGTACCTAAAATTTCACCTCCTTCCTTCTCTTCCCTTTTCTACTCTCTACCTCGCGAACTTCAGCTAATCATTTGGTGTAAGTCTCACTCATCACGAATAGGGAATGGTCGTAGTTCTTTTTCTCGTAAACGACGTGCGCGAAGGATGGGCTGGTGTATGCATTGCCAAACACCCTTCTGTCTAGGCCCTGACTTCCTATCTGATACTAGCCAGTTTAAGGTATATTTTTGTCTAACACCAGCTGCACAGGATAATCTTCGTCGCCGCGCCGTTTATCCCACAGGTTGGGATTCGTCTTGAGAATCTGACGTTAAAAGACTCGATTCGTCTTGAGAATCTGACGTTAAAAGACTCGACTCGTCTTGAGGATCTGACGTTAAAAGACTCACCTTGTAGATATGTTTATATTGTTGCCTTTTCCCTCTACATTAAGTTTTGCACATGAGATTCGTGTCCAACCTCGGATGTCGCATACTTGGAACATAAACGGGCAATGGATTCCACCAGACCAACCCTAGAATTGGTTACTTTGAGTTCCCTTGGGGCGGTTTGAGGATAGCCGTATGTAATAAGGGCAATTTTATTAGACCGTAGCGCGCACGGTCCAGGATAATACCGTCCTGCCCCTAACCCCATAATACATAAAGGTAAAAGCCACACGGGCCGGATTGGGTTCGCTCCGAGCCAACATGATGACGGTTGTCTATGATTTAAGATGGTGACTCTCCTGGACATCCAGTGTTTTTCACGTATATCTCTCTTGTATATAAATAAAACCTTTGTTTATAAATAAAAACAAAAAAAAAAAAAAAAAAAAAAAAATTGACCTTCAAGAATGACTCATACAATTGGATAATATTTTTTGGTCCGAATGTTTTGGGTTCCTAATCCTCCCAAATTGGAGCCCAACCAGTCGTGGGTTAGGCATTTAGATTTTTAGGTTTAAATCAGGCTTTAGGCTTGATTTGGGCTTCGGGAAATTTTGGCCCAACCAAAATACCGATTTCTCGGTCCATTTAAACACAAAAAACCGGAAAACACGCGTCACAATTACACCATTCTTCTTCCTAAAAAAACGGATCTTGCCCCCTCTCGAATTAGTCTCGCACGAGACAGGCCCACACTAAAACCAGGTCTCGCGACGAGATCCTCACATCTCCGACCAAGTTTTCCTTCCGTCAGAACATCCCATTTCTTCCCCTCATCAGTAATCAATAGCCATCCTCTCTCTAAGACCAGTAATGGCCGGAAACAGGCGGATTTGTGTTGAATTTTTTTTTGGAAATTTGTTTGAAAACGGGATGTTTGCTCCATTCTTTGATCACGAAATTCACTCTAGAGGATGGGAGAGTTTGTTATATGCCAATGGAGGGCTTTATTCCAAGGGTTTGGTGATGAAATTCTACGACAATGGGAGCTTTAATGGCGACCATTTTTGGGTCACCGTCGAGGGTGTGCGCACTTAAGTCACACCTGTGTTTCTCTCGGGATCACGGGCATTCCTCCGTCGACCCACGATCGACTTCGGCAGAGAGTTCGTGTACCCACGGACTTACGACCTAATGCTCGACACGCTTAATTGTCGAGGGAGAGTACAACATCGATGGGAAATGCGCGTATCGGCTTCGGTCGGTCGCGAACGGAACGGGTGGCGTGACTCAATGGCTGGATCGAACGTCATTGGCACCTCGGCCCGGACATCAACAAGACCTTCCTCCACCTTCTCGGATCCTCCAGAGCGAAAGGGTAACCACGCATCGTTACCTTTCTTTTTGATATTATCACACATGCTACTCTTAGGTCAGCCCTCTTGCCGTTCTAGTAACGCTAAGTCATGATTAATCTGGGTTTTCGTCCGCCACCCCACTACTCCCTATACCACAATATGAGAATATGCTTGTCTTCAAGAAATGCATACAGGACCCTTTGGGAACCCACAAGCACCTAGGGCTGCCGAAAGCACGCTAAGCGTAAGATCCTCTCACCCACCCTACTTTGATGAGATCGCCATGAGTAAGATCACCCACCCCATAGAGGCCTTTACGTCTTTGTGAGCGATTGGTCCGAGAGACATGTACACTTTCGCCGGTATCAATGAGACGCGTACCCTTGGGCGAAGTTAAGGACAGATATGACTACTCGCCACGAAGTCGATGATGCATAACGACATGGGCGAATTCCAGCAGGAAATGAGAGCTTCCATGACTGCATTTCAGGACAATATGCTTACTCGCCAGAACCAGTTCCAGCGAATGTTCATGGCAAGCCAGCATCAGTTTCAGGTTCAGGTGATGGATACTCTTGGTGATATCCTAGAGCAGCTAGCCTCCACGGGAGCTCGTACTGCACGACGTCGCAGGACTCCTGGTTCTTCTTCTGCAGCCCCCGAGGATTCTGCTACAGCACCTGAGGATCATCAGTAGCTAGATTTATTTTTTCTAGTCTTGTATAATATTTATATCAGATATTTTATTTACGTGTTTGCATTTTCCAGCTTAATAGTAGATGGTTCCTAAATATTTATATCTTGATATATTAGCTACATCTAATATTATAGTATATAGGTAGGAATATATATTGGTAATAATAAATTATATACATATATATAAATATATATTTTAAATGTCATACTTAAACAACAAATTTTAACGTAAACTAACGTTTTATAAAACGTTTAGAAACCGATAAGGAAAACGCATAAAAAACGGTCAGAAAACGGTCATGAACCACATCTAAAAAACGGTCAGAAAACGACAATTTTCTTTCTATAAATAAGTTCAACTCTTCCTCCATATTCACTCATTTCATATTCTTCCCTCTACACTTCTTATTCTAAAAACCGTTTTTAGATCACTCCAATCTCAAGATTCATGGATGCACTAGAAAAGTTTGAGCAGCAGCAGATTGAATATGCTACTCAAGTCTTCATGCTCGGTTGTTTTATTATAGTCATGTTGTTAATGTGGCATATAGTTCTATCTAACATTTAGGTTTGTATTTAAGTCATCGTATCATTGTGTTGTGTTTCCATACCGTTGTACGTTCTTACATCTTATTGTAATCGTATATCTACATTTTCCTTGTCCTTCTACTTACGTTTTTCAAAAAAAAAAAAAAAAAAAAAAAAAAAAAAAAAAAAAAAAAAAAAAAAAAAAAAAAAGGGGCACTCCTTGTCACATGCCCCATTCTTCTCATCCACACTACACCCACTTTTGCGCATATCTTAGAAGATACACGTGGTCTATCTACCCTATGACACCTCAAAATGTATCTTTTATATTTTCGGATGGGTGCCTATTTATAACAAGGATAGACACCTCAAAAATTTAACTTCCCTTTTTCAAAAATAATTTTTCACCACTCCATCTTTAATGGCCCTCACTCGAAGTTTCGTGCCCGAGCAAAATTTTATGGAAAATTTCCAAAATGGTTTTTTTTTATCCTTTTTTTGACACTGAAATATTACGTCGAGGATGGTACCCTCTTTTACACCATAAGCAAGCATTTTATTCCAGAGAATTGGTCTTGTTATTTTATAAAAGCGGTTATTTCCAAAACGGACAATTCTTTGTCCGTGCTAACAGATGCCGAACATGAATTGACTATGGAAATCATCTCTGAGGTACTTCAAATTCCTATTACAAACCAAGGAGTACACCTTCGGGATTCACCTTTCAATAATATCCGCATCCGATGTTTGCAACTATCCTTCACGGCGAATACAACCGAAAAACCGTATTGTTTATCAGCGATCTTTACAAAAGAACCAATTATCTGTGATCCAATGGGTAGCTCATAATGTCCTAGGCACGTCTAAGACTTCCGAAATAACCAAACCCCTCCTCCATTTACTCTGGGTCTTGCAGACTAACTGTAATGATTTTTGCATTATTAAATTTCTATGGAACGCTATCGCACGTGCTAGGAAAAAGGCAGCTCCTTTGCCAACCATTGTGACACTTATCATGATGTGTTGGGGTTTTTCTAGTACTTCTCCTAATACACCTCTCATAACAGCTAACATTCTTACCATTCACTCAGTTTGTAGGAACGGTTTCTGGAACCTCGACGTTGCAAAGAACCATGTCAGTACAGAAACCGAGGATGCTTGTTCCGCTGACAACATCTTCACTGAAAATGCATTAAGCAATGTATTTAATCCTATGGAAGGTCTTCGTTTAATTCAACAAGGACTGATGACATTATACAAACGTCAGAACATTATCATCACTAGTCTCCTTGAATTTCACAACCTGCGGACAGTACAGGAAGAAGAACAAGCACAATTCTTGCATAGCCACAACCTATTCTCAGCAAATCACACTCTCATAATGGAGAACCATGCCGAGATTTCTCAGACGCAAAACGAAATGCTGCAACGGGCTGTTGCACGGATTGACGGCATCGAGGATCTTATAAATGGATTCCTCTCACAAAAGGATCCTCGCCATTACTTAGGCCCATAACACATTTTAAATTTTGCAATTTTATGTTCTTTGTCATTTTCTTTTTAGTTTTTGTCTATATAGTGCAATTTCCCTATGGTAATTTGTTTTTACTTAATCATTCTCATCTTATTCTAATAATTATTTGTCTATAGGTGGCATCTTTCTTCGTACGTCTTCTATTATGGCAACCCGAAAGATAATCCCAGAACAATCCTTCCATTCATTGCTGAATTCTCCTGCGTATGGACATCTCTTCAGAGATTTCATCACACGAGTTGGTTGGAACTCCCTTATTCTACATCCGGAGCAGACATACTCCCCAGGTTTGGCCACTTATTTTTACGATCACATGGAAGATCTACCTGCTGTACAAGGTTTCCCTTTGAACGGATTTACAATCCGTATTGGTAACTTACGACACCCCTTGTACGAGCAAACAATTGCTATGGCTCTAGACCTTCCTCCTCTTCAGCCAGACCTCCCCCTTCAATACATGATAGAGAATGACTTTAATGACTATTCTAGGGAAGATTTTGCTGCCCGGTATGGCGATGGCCTTGCCCACGTCAGAGAACGTGCCGAAGCTGCCCGATGGCCAGACTTCACTATTCCATTAGCTAGTATGACCATGAATGTTGGAACTGCAATGTTATTTATTCTTTTGAACATCATGGGAGATTGGCATTTTTCCACTGCATCAAAGTCAGCTTGTAAGACATTCCATGCCTTGGCCCAACAACATACCTACTTTGACATTACAGACCTAGTAATTGAGAATCTTAAGAGGGCTCGGTCTTTTCAAAGAAGACTATATCACCCCGCCGCCATAAAGATGCGGGATAATGAGGACATACTTCCCGCAGTTTGCGGCAACCTTTCAGGACTGGGTAAAGGTCGACTCTATGTGTCCAACAAACAAGATAATTCGTTCTTTGCGATTTCGGACATGGCGATGACCTGCAAGGTATCTAAAGAAAGTTCATTCTTTCCCTAATGATGATAAAATGATAGCTCATCTAGACATTGCAAAGAAGAGGAAGTGGAGCGCAGTCTGGAAAGCTATGATAGATTGGCGTGATGCAAAGGAATGGCATTTCTACAGAGACGAAGCAAGGATGGACCATCCCCCAATTCAAGGTTGGGGCAATGTGAGTTGATGCATGTACATATTTGTTTTACGTTTTGATGTGAAATAATTAAATAATCTAACAGTGTGCTACTCTAACAGTGTGCTCTACTTTTATGATGTATAATATATAGTGTGTTACAATAAATTTCTGTGGAAGATGTCAGCTATTTTTTGCTCGAGCCTCTCAGGTAAACTCTTCTTCCTCCTAAACACTTTGAGGACACAGCGTCAGACTGTTTGGGGGTAGTGAGAACCTTTTGCAAAAATTAGGCATGCATAGTTGTATATAGTTTACTTAATGTCTAAATAAATGTATTTAGTGACAAATGCTCGTTTCCCTTTCTATGATGAAAAATATTTAGAAATCTCACCCTAGCATCAGAATTAGGACTTGTCCTTAGAAACTTAATTTAATACGTATGCAATAGTTTTTACATCTTTTCATGAGCATTCATACACTGACTATCATTAAATGTACACAGCAGTAAGTTTATAGGACCCACGGTTAGACAACTTAGTTTCCATATCCTGTAAGAATCTAACCAAAAACCTCAAAATGTATGATATATGAGTAATGACACAAAGGAGTAGTTCTTCCGAATAGAGAAGTTCACACGTCTACTTACTTGATCACTACCCAAATCCTAGGTGAGAATTTAGGCCTTCTTTGGATCGATATAGCCAAAAATTCACACCTGTAAAAAAAAATTTACCGCTAGTCAGCCTAATTGAACTTTCATTAATCCTTTCTAAAAAAAAAAAAAAAAAAAAAAAAAAAATCATTACCCATCTAATAACCACAAATAATAAGCCTACCTAGATGATGAGTATGAGAAATAGGATGAAGTGCAGAAAAATGAAGAGAAAAACCTTGTCACAAATCAAAATCAGTTACCTGTTTCAAAAGAAAAGAAAAAAAAAAAAAAATAGAAATATGTTTCCCAAAATCAAAAGAAATGTCAAGGTTAGAATTTCCCAAAAAAAAAAAAAAATCAAATCAAAAGGGAATACAAAAGCTTGAAAAATCTAAGTATGGAAACCCATGTTAGAAGCAGGAAAGAAAATAAGGATCCTCTAGTATAAATATCTCAAGACTTTTATTCTCTCATACTTATCATTTTTGAATTTTCTATTCCATTTTTTCTACACTACCACCTAAGCCCCATAACACCTAATAAAGACCTCTAGCTCAATTAGGAATAGGATAGTGTGATAATAAGTAGTAGTTGTGACTTCTCGACCTCGGCTCCTCTAACCGCTATCATTGAGTATGTGAGGTAACGCGTGTGCCCACTTTGCACACCGGAGATAGCAAAGCTTGAGTGGAAAAATAAGAGAGAAATTGTGTTCGACACATACCGTGAGAACCTACTTAAGGACGCTTATTCAAAGGATCCGAAATGGCCCCGCCAGACATTTCATTATTAGATCATGCATGCATGCTCATACGTAGATGTTTCGATTATTGTATGTATCTTAACTTGAATTTCGAAAGAATAAAATCCTTGTTTCCCCCGCTAGTGAGATGTCTAGATACCGAGATTAATTAAGGAAACAAGCCTTTGTTACTAAGTCGCCAGAAGTATAAATGAAGTTTGTGAGTATCTTCTCCGGAAAACTCTCACGAGGCTATAACTCGTCCACTAGGGAATTCCTAGTGGTTCAAGGCCTTGTTGCATACGGTCAACGCGAACCTTTCGACTCTGCGAAATGAGATTTAGCTTAGGACAACACATTTTTACCACTTATCGTTTTAATGTCTCTTATTTGCTTGAGGACAAGCAAAGTCTTGTTTGGGAGTGGTGTGATAAGCACCCAAAACTGTAATATTAAACCCCGAGACATAGCATTTTGGTCGATTATGTGTTTAATAATCATGTAATAATTATATTTTCGTACTTTTTGGTTTCCAATTAAAATGAATATAATGATAAAACATGCATCAAGCACGGAATCTGAGAATATTTGAAGTTTCCCACTCAACCCCCGCGGAAGCCAGCGAGCCCCGACTAGAGCGAAGTTTCCAAAAAAAACAAAACCAATGCGTAACGGGTCCACATATAAAGAAGCACAAACTTCCAAGCTCAAATCGGATAAATCTAGATGCCGACGTTGGCTAGTGAAGAAGCTGCCGACGAGGCGCTAATTTAACTCAAAGGACAAAAGTCGTAAAAACGCCAAAATCGGCGCAGCCACTGGACACACTAAGTGGATCCACTCTGCGGGCCCAGAAGGCATGACGAGTCAGCATAGGCAGGTGGCAAAAGGATGGTTTCAATTTGGTACCACCTGGTAAGAGAGAAGACACGTACCAATTCAAACTAGGTGGTTTGAATTGAAATGAGCTACAAAATAAAATCTTAAAAAGCAAAAAGACAAAAAATTAAAACAGATCAAAACAAAACTTTGAGAAGTTTTGAAGAAATCAATTAGCTACCGAACAAAACTTAATTAAATGGTTCACAAGCCATCCAACCTATATATATGAGGGGGTCGCCTTCATTATTTCCCCTTCAGCATATTAATGTTTTAGCTTCCGCCTAGTTAGTTTATTTCTTCAGTACTTACATTCTGTCATTTCTATTCCAGCAGCTTAAATACTGTAAGTTATTTTACCCTTAATAACAGTCATTTCTTTTCTAGTTTAATTCCTATCCTGCATTTATTTACTTAATGTATACAGCAAGTTTTATTATTCCTTCTATGACCATGAGCTAATCCCCCCCCCCTCCCCTCTCAGGGGGAGGGTTATGCTGCTCGTGTAAAAATCCGGATTGACTCTTTAATATTCTAGAGTCACTACATATGAATTAGGCTTAGATTTGATATCTGGTCCCAAAATGACTGAGACTGTACAAAGTTGGACTGTTGATGCTCCAGATCGGTCGTAGCGACAAAATGTCTCGCGACACTCTGCAGTGTCGATGACTCTCCAATTGGTCCGGTGATGTGAAATCGAGCCATGAGCTGAAATAATATACCAGAGATGAGATATTATTGAAACTCCTTATGCTAGTGAAATGCGACCTAGAGATGTGGGAATGCATTAGGGGTCAATACTCGACGTCGTCTCCGAAAACAAGACGAATTAGAGATGTAGTGATGTGGTAATATAAACTGTTGAAAAATGATTCTCGCATGAGTATGACTAACTCTCTCCCTGTTTCTCTATTTTTGTTTACCTACATATAATCGCCGTAATAATTTACATTATTTGCATTACCGTTAATTTAATTAAAACCAACTAAAAAGAAACCTAAAAATCCTACTCACCAAAAGTTGTAATTCCAGTTGTGAACCTATCCGAGCCCTAAGGTTTGGACGATCCCTTACTCGACCTATCCTACCAAACCCACGTGAGTAAGGTAACTTGACTAAAACGTACGACTATACGGACGTTGGACTTTGGACTTTGGACTTAGGTCTTTGGACTTCGGACTTTGGACTTTGGACTGTGGACCTCGGACTTAAGAAAATAACTAAACAAAACCAATAAACCTGTAATAAAAACATTTTTATCAACCATCCAAGTGCAGAACGGTGTTCTTGAATGACATCAATTAAACGGCCTTCCTGATCGGCAATCAACTTGGATGAAATGATAATTGGGTGACTTCCATCTGGATCCAGATGTACGTACTTCAAATCCGAATGAAGAGGCTTTAAATCAGGAGTGGGAGGAGTGAGAATCAAAGATTCTTGTGGAAAGTTGTCTTTAACAGAGAAGACGGATTAAAGTTCTTCAAAATCGCCAGACAACGCTATAGTAGGGTCAAATAGTAGTATTGACTCTAATAACGTGGTGACGTCCTTAGTGTATGAGTCAACATCAAATTCTGAAACACCAAAAGAAAGAAATTGGTACACTTCATCGTTAGGAAAAGATTTGGTTAAATACCCTTGCGCGATACTATCAACCATGCTAATCTCACCATCAATGTTAGCATCTAGAATTTGTTTTATTAACTTGAAAACATTGACCTTGACAAAAAGATTTCCGAAGTACATGGTCATGGAACCATCCCTACAATTTATGAAGGCATTTGCAGTTGCAAGGAAAGGACGTCCTAAGATGATATGAATAGAGTCACATGCAACTTCTGTATCCAGAATGACAAAATCGACGGGATAGTAAAAGTCTTGGACTTTTACGAGGATGTTTTCCACAATGCCTTTGGGATATTTGATGGAGCGATCAGCTAATTGCAGAGTCATGTTGGTAGGTTTAAGCTCATGTAGACCTAGTTATTTGAATAGGTAATATGGAAGTAAGTTTACACTGATGCCTAGGTCTAGTAATGCAGTAGCAGTATACTTGTCTCCCAATGTGCATGGAACGGTGGGTCTTTCTGGGTCTTTGTATTTTACAATACCATCGGTTTCAGTGATGGAAGGGAACTGTTCAGTGAAGAACGCTTGTTGATGAACATTGGTTCTCCTTTTTGTGGTGCACATATCTTTCATAAACTTTGCATGTTTTGGCAATTGTTTGAGGGCCTCGAGAAATGGTAAGTTGATGGTCAAATTTTTGAACGTTTCTCGAATCTCATCAAAATTTTCATCAGGTTTGTTCTTTGCCAAACGTGTAGAAACGGTGCCTTTGGTCGGAATTTTGCATACGGATCAACTTGCTTGTTTCCCGGTGTGGTGGATGATGACTTGGTTGGAAGTGGTGCTTCTCGTGTAGGTTCAACATCAGAAAAGGTACATTGGGAGATTCAGTTGTATATGGGTGGTCATCTGGCATACGTATTTGATTATTTACGGTTTTGCCAGAACAAAGAGTAGTGACTGTATTCACCTCACCTTGGTTTGGATTACTTGTACCTGGTGCATTGTTGAGTTCAAAGGCAGTGTTTGCTGGCTTAAGGTTTGGAACTGCTTGTCCAGGAAACACGCCCTTTTACTCTTTATCCCGCTTAAAATTTGAAGAGATTGCTGGATAGATGTTAGGATTTGAGATTGTTGATTTATGTATGCCAAGAAAGTCTCAGTCGTCTTATTAGCAGAAGGTTGCACAAGTGGAGCAACCGAAACTAGATCACGATTATTGTTGGTGGGCTGAGGATGATATCCGTAACTTTGATTCACTGGAACAAGGTTGCGGTTGTTTTGGTAGGTAGGATTTGAATTGCTTGGAACCTGATTATTGTTGGTACTGTTGATTATTTCCTTGACAGTATGGAATATAATTGATGGATGGTCGAAACCTGGAGGAGCCATCGGCTGTGCATTTGGTCGCCAAGTGAGATTCAGATGTTGTCTCCATAGTGCATTAGGGATGTTGAATACACAAGCTTATTCAGATGTTTGGGCAGTGGAATCATATAACAAAGGACAATATGCATCAGGATGGTCAGGACTTAGGCAAAGAAAACATGGGGAAGTGTTAACGTTCATGACCTGTTTTGATTTTTGATCATTCACTTGAACTACGAGAGCATTTACCTTCTTGGTTAGGGACTCAATTAGAGTTTTTAATTCTTGATCAGGTTTTACCTCAAACATAGATGTAACTTTAGGAGTAGTATCTTGAGATGATCTTGAAGTATCAGTGTTACCCCAATGGGTACCTCTCGAAGCTTTTTTTTCAAGAAAATTGTATGCCTCAGTAGCCCCTTTGTCCATGAAACAACCGCCGTTCATAATATCAAGCGTCTCTTTTTGATGATCGGATAGACCATTAAAGAATGAACGGACGAGGACAGTAGTGTCAAGTTGATGATGGGGACATTCCAAAAGAAGATCGGTAAAGTGACTCCATGCTTCGGTAAACGATTCATGAGGATGTTGGTGAAAGAATTGGATTTTCTGAAGCATTTCAGTAGTTTTCTTCTAAGTGTAGAATTTGACCATGAAAGATTGCACAAGTTTGTTCCATGTGTCGATGGATTGTGGCGGTTGATCTGCTAGCCAAACTGAAGCTTTATCAGCTAAGGTGAAAGGAAACAACCTTAACAAGACTTGTTCGTTGGAGATGGATGGATGTTGGAAAGTGGTGGCGACTTGCTGAATCCTACGAAGGTGGTTATACGGTTTCTCATGGCCTAAACCATGATAAACAGGCAACAATCCAAAAATGTTGGGCGGGATTCAAAAATCACCCACAATATCCTCGAGTTTGATGCAGGAAGAAGGTTCTTC
The DNA here is from genome assembly GCF_015680905.1 of Coptis chinensis. Classification (NCBI taxonomy): domain Eukaryota; kingdom Viridiplantae; phylum Streptophyta; class Magnoliopsida; order Ranunculales; family Ranunculaceae; genus Coptis; species Coptis chinensis. The sequence continues at coordinate 100,585,915 of NC_141458.1, forward strand.
CTGTAAGGCAGTATAGAAATTCGAAAGGGGCTTCTCTGCTGGTGGATTTTCGTTAACCATAACGAATGGAGTTAATGGCGTCAAAGGATTTTGATGATTTTGATTAAGGCTAAGTCCAATGGTGCGCCATCGCACTAAATATGAGGAAAATTGAGATCCAATGGTGCGTCAATACACTATGCCGTCAACGCTATCACTATTATTTTATCTATCTATACCGGCAATTTTAGCGAGATAGCGTATGCTCTGCACGCCAGTATGAATGGCGGGTAGAAGAGAAAGCATTTCACACACGCCACTATCAGAAGCGGCTAGAAAATGTGTTGACCAAATTTAATTTTAAAGAATTAAGTTTGTCCAATTACCTTTTTATCCATAATATTTTATATTTTTAACATATTTTTGGTGATAAGGGGAGAGAATTGGGAGAAGGGCAAAATAGGTAGGGCATTTAATGCTAAAACTCCACACACCTTTGTAAGTGGCGGCCACCAAAAAAAATTTGTTTTTCATACCCGCCATTACCAATGGCGGCTAGGATAGGTTACTGTTTCAAATTACACCAAAAACCATTGGATCTGTAAACACTACCCTCGTTACCTATATACACTATGCTATTGTGGTTTGGTGTTAGGGTGCGCTAAACCATTGGACTTAGCCTAACAAATGAAGAACTTTGTTGAGGTGAGAACTTACGCAATTGCTTATTGTATTTTCACCTACGATAAGTATATTCAAATTTTTTATTATTACCAGATCTTAATCTCATGCAAGCATAAAATTAAATCTGAGGCACAAAAAGAAGTTATTTTTACATGAATTTTATCATGTACGTAAGAATTATAAGTGAACAACGTAGGCCTACAGTGCTGCTAATGTAGTAGTGTCACGCCCCTGACCCACCACACATCCTGAGGACATGGAGATGAATCACGAGGCCTTACGCTTTCCAAATTTTATTAAAATTTCGGCAGAATTTCCTTTGTTTTATCAACGTTTCGTATACTAAAACCTGTCATAACCTGGAAATCGCATAATTCACCCTTCCAACAACCATATATATACTACTCTTAACTTTAGATATGACAGGGATATACCTGTATATCTACAAAACTGTTTAAGTGAGAACCGCTACCCAAATACATCGATTATTACATCAAAATGAACTGGCTCTCTATATACAACCAAAAATGAACTAGGCTCTCTATATACAACAAAATAACTTGACTCTGTCCCTCGTCAAGCATAGGGGAAAGCACCCAAATCCCCATAACCATCATCACTAGTGGTAGGGAAAGTCTCCTCCGCAACTGGTTCGTCTGAAATGTTAATATAGGATGAGCAAAACAACTATGCCTAGTAGAAATGCACATAACCAATAAATAGTCTACTTATAGCAAAACATTTGAAACATGCAGGGTTTCTATAATAATAATCAAAATATCGTGACTATATAATAAATCACTAACTAGCATAAATCATATCAGCATGCTTCTTTAATACTCAAAATAGATTTTTCACAATCATCATACAACTATTGTGGCTGCTGCATCCTATTAGAATGGTGAGGGTACGACTAGTATTCAGCCCCAGTCCTAGGCATATCTCAGTTCAGTACTTCCCAGTGTGAACCATGCACCGTTATTTTCCTGATTTTACCGGCAGGGAGCTGAAATGCTATTGTTGTGAACTTACACACAAAACCCAAAGCCTTTAGGGATCAGGTGGGCCCTATGACCACGACCCCCATACGGGCTGTCACCTAACTTACGGTGGTCAACCGTTCGACCACTGCAGACTGCTCAGGATCCTGACACACGTCTAGGAGTGGACTAAACTCTCACTCCTCGCGTCTAAACCTCATCGAGGTAACATGTAACCTCACACAAGCTAAGCACCATACAGCGTGACACGTATAAGCATGGTTATCTAGAAAAGTAGAAAAAGAATTCCCGGACTACATCCTGGGATGCATCCCTTTAAAGATGCCCCATCACCTCGAAAGGTGTACACCACAGTTGTAAATCCTAGAATGAACTGCCGTCTCCGGAAATGCGACAACAATTCCTTCTTTATAGGAATTCACAATTTCTTTTCTAAATCCCCTCGTGATAAGCATAGTAATATATACTCGTATTACCGGTTATTTCCAGATACTATAAATACATACTTGTATTACCGGTTATTTCCAAATACTATAAATACATATTTAGTTTTCCTTTAAAACTGCTGGTTCTGTATGTGTGAGTTCCTGGATTTCCAACAATCGATTAATACAACCTGTGACTCCCAAACGGGCCAGTCATAGTAAATGACAACTTATGATTCCCAAACGGCGAATAATAGAAATAACAGCGAACTATATCCATGGAACAATCCAGAACCTCACACATAGTTACAAACACCCGGGTAATCCTTATCTACATTACAAAATCCATCTCTCTGTCTCCTTACTGAGACAAGAGACGAGAGCCCTTCCCAAAACCAATTTTGCTCTTTTAACAAAAGAAAACAATCCCCACTACCCAGATTTCACAAAACTCATTTTTCACCTAAAAGCTATCTATATATCTAGTTTTTATCGAGGAAAAATACGAATGCAAAACATGAATATCACATATATATACATAGTTGATAAGCAACTATCTTTTACCAATTTAAACCAATCAAATCATGCATGAAAATAAGCATGCTAGATATTGGTATGTAAGTTCCTACCTTAGCAAGCTTCGTTTCTCCTCAAGTCCCACTTAACCGAATCCACTCGTATTTAACTCCTATAACATCATATATATATAGGTTATTAGAATTTATAAAACTAACGAGTAATTCTCTCGTATTTAACTCCTATAACATCATATATATATATATATATATGGGTTATTAGAATTTATAAAACTAACGAGTAATTCTAATCTAATGTAAGAAATCTCCGCTAAGAAGAAATCTCAACGCTTAAGAATTTGTGTTTCCGGGTAAAACTTTTCCTAAACGTTTTAACTTTTAAACGATTTTACCCGTTTTAAACGTTTTAAACGTTTAAAACCGAGAGGCCATTTCTAGCATTATTCCTCTGACAGGTCTCTGCAGGCCTTTATGCCCACACCAATCATATCACTTCCACTAACTATTAAGGTTTTTTTTCTCAACTCCAACTACCAACAATTCCACACCCTTCATTTCACAACTCCAACTACCAACAATTCCACACCTTCATTTTAAAAATCTAGTAATAACTAAGTGTGTGTTCCTTCTCATTCAATCATTAATCAACATGATCTTAAACAAAGTATAGAACTAACATAAACTTCTCTAAAATAGAGTGAATATATAATAATTATTACCAAGCCAGTAAAAATAGCTCCTTAGCTTTCTTCTCTACCAATTTCACTCAACTCTATCTTCTCCAAACAGCTACTGCCGAAATACATCACCCCCAATTCAATTATTTCCATCAATACATCAAATCCATCGAATTTGAGTCTAATCTAGCTATTTGGGAAGAAATTAAACTCACCTTTTACCTTGGTACAACGCAATTCCAAGGAATTTCGAATCCTCACACTTGAGTTTAGTGTTTCTAAGGATTGGGTGTGAAAACTTTAGGATTGAATCGATGGAAATTGGGCAGCTTTGGTTTTCTCTCTCCTAGGGTTCTAAGTGGTTGGCGAAATGGAGAGGAAGAAGAAAAATTGGGTGCGAATTGGTTTGGTGTGATTTCTATGCGTATTAGCTAAGGGTTAGGTAATAAGACCATCCTACCCTTACCTTGTTATCTATTATCAAGCAATGGCTTGATCACACGCTCTCGCGTGTAACGTCTAAGTTTGCGCACGTTATACAGTAATTGCGAAGTTATCGTCAAATGACTTAACCTGTCTCAAGTTTCCGGGTTTACAGGCGGTAGACTCGTATTGACTATGCAAGTATTTAGTTATGCGTACATGAATTTACTATGTATCGAATTATTTTATCACTTATTATTTATCTTCTTTTTCGATCTTCGTATATTCTAAGTAACCAGTGATATGAAACCTTAGAATTTTTTAAGTGGTTTTTCCTTAACTAACTTGGTTTCTCAGTCGGTGTTAAATCAATTTACGTTACGTCAGGCTAAACGTCTATCTGATTGGCCACGTACCTAATCATCCCTAGGTTTCACGTGTCATTTACTAATTTACCCTTAATAAGAATTCAGGACTTTACAAGTAGTGAAACGAGGAATACGTGTGCATAAAGCAACATCAAATTTTGGCGCTGATGCAGTAGCCAAGATGGGATCAACTCTGAACCAAGGTGAGGAGCGGTGGAGCTCTACCAAATCAAGTTTTGTCACTAGCCTAGAAAGCCCCTATAGGACTTACTACCGGTTTAACTAAACTTGGAAGTACTACTTTTTTCACCTTAATTTGGATGTAAGCTTTCTACTCTCGATGTAACATTCTTTATTAGATTAATAAAATATCCCTACTTGCGTGCAAAAAAAAAGTGCATAAACCAATAGCCAGGTCACATGAGAGAAATGAGAGAGGTTTTCCGTGCAAGCACGCTCCTTAATTAAAGAACCTCAATCTTTCAAGTTTCTTAGACATCGTTGGAATATGATTATGATTTATGATTTTTTTTTTTTTTACAAATTATGTATAGGATAAAGGTACAAAATAATAATAATTATCATTATTATGATTAGTTTTTTTTTTAATTTTTTAATTAATTAATTATTATTAATTAATTTATTATTTTCAAGTGTAAGTTACTAAATATGCATATAAAATCTAATCATGCAAACATAGTTCATTCATACGTAGCTATAGACGTTAGTATGGGAAGAGATTCTACTCTTACGTATATATATACTAATAGGCAAAAATGTACTTATATCATCGATATATATTTCTATATTAACAGGCAAATATACATCAGTAATACGCAGTGGCGGAGCTAGGGGGGTCCCAGGGTACACCCTGGCGTACCCTCAACTTTCTCCAAAAAAAAATATAGTTATCACTTAATCATGTATGAGAGTGTATGTATGGTAGAACTGGAAAGAATTGCAAACAAGAACTGAAATGGCAATCATGATTGCATCCTCTTCTTCCGTTCATCTTCTACCCTATTTCATTTTTTATCTTTTTTTTCTTCATCAATAAAACCATAATGATATAATAAGCCTTCTCTTTCCTTCACAACAAGATGCACAGACTCCCTAAATAGAAGCCAAAACAACTAAAACCGAAACACCTCAAGACTCCGAAGACATTGAAAGTTTCGAAAACTGGCTCACCCAAATTCGACTAAGGTACAAAAGTGGGACATGAAAGAAAGCAGAGGCAATAAAAGGAATGAAGCCGAAGAAATGGTCATTAGGCAATGGCGCAAATGGGAAGGCATTGTTTCTTCCACCTGTGCCATTGAAGGAACCAGTTTCGAGTGGAGTCTAGGTTGAGTTGTGGTTCAGTAGGTACGTACACTAAGCGGCTCAATGGTTGGCTAGCTGGTCTCGGGTTAGCTACGCTGCCTCTGGTGGAACTAGCATCTAGGAATAGCGTGATCAATAAGTATCATCACTCCCCATCAATAGTACGTTTTTATTCACCAGTATTTCGTGGGTGTAGTCTCATTTGTGTTCATCAAGTTTGAGAAAGAGGGGTCGACATTTGGCTTAATACTCAATCCTCCCATTCAAAAAATAAACCTGGTTAATTAGGAAAAAATTATAGAAAACAAATTTCTCTCGTTTTCTTGTTTATTGAAAATGAAGTAATGCAAGAACTTCAAAAGAGTGAGCAGATGATTTGATAATTTATTTATGTATTATTATCACCAAAGATTGCAATGGGCTTGGAGAGTTGGAGGTGTGAAATTGCTTTCGGAGAGAAGAGGTTGTATTCATACAAATTACACGATTGTCACGATATATTGCAAAATATTAAGTTGATCTAGTTGGAATTTGGAGATTAGGAATTCTAAAAAAATTGTGTTTAAGTTATTGATGGATGTTTCCACCACTAACGGATGCAAATTCAGTGAAATTTTTGCTGCCATTCTAGAAGTGTGAAAATTTTGTTCCTATTTGCCTCTTATGAGAGATTATGGAAGTGGGAATACCTACAAAGTACAAACTACTCAAAGACCATCCCTATTCCGAATCCAAAGATAAACAACAGGCCCAGCTATAGCTAAGTTTACTGAAAATGTCATACAACTAAAAAATATAGTTATCAATTATCACTTAATCACATATGTTTATCACCCAGGCCGGCCAGTTTTTTTTTTTTTTTTGTATACTTGGTTATTTGGGTGGCTCACCCTCATTCAAATTCCTAGCTCCGCCACTGGATACGTAGGTAGCTGCAGACCGATTCAACCCTCACTCCGTTATCATCTCTTCTCCGTCCCCATCACAGTTCTCAAGCAGTGTATTACACGGTCCAATAAGGGATCGTGGGATACTCAAAAAAAAACCCCCACATCTTTTGGCGTCATCTGTCGGGAACGACAACAAGTAAGTTTAGTACAGTCGACCGATTCAGTTTAATACCTTTTGGTTAAGTTGTGATGGCAGGACCCAGGAGAACAGGATGTGGTGGAAGCTCACGTGCTAGAAAAGAAGAGCATGAACCAAACAACGAAGGAGAGTCGAGCATCAAAGCGGCAAACTTCCTCCTCATGAACAACTAACTTGTGGCAGCAATGATGGACTCGTTATCACACCTGCATATACCAACAATGACGTTCAAGGATAGGGAGGGAATGGCGAGAACATCACATGCTCACCACTCTAGGGTTTGTCCAAGCAATTAGTCAAGCGGTTCAAACTCGGGAGCAACAAAGGTGAAATCTGGAAAGAGAGTGGTCGTTGTTGAAGCAACTATACCAAGCAGACACAGGGAAGGAGCCGCACAACAACCTAGATGGTGACGGCCTTCCAGGTGATGGCAGGGCTAGAGATCCCCAGACGTAGGGATCCACCCGCAGAAGACACTCATAATCGGAGTACAGTTCCAAAGAATACTCCGACGAACTCGAAGAGCCTTACTCAGAGTTAGATCATGATCATGATATTGACCCCGACACCAAAATAGAACTCATAACAGGCGAGGCTCAAGTCGACCCACAACAGGGGAGAACGAGAAGAATGAGTTGTTGTAGAAAATGAATGGAATGACTGGGAATGGCAAAAAGATGCAAGATTCACTCGTCCAGTCAGCTATAATGGGGGTTGGAAGGTCTCCTTTTTCTTCAAGGGTATCTAAGAAGTCTTGCCCTCGTAGTTATCGTCAGCCGAAGTTCAACATTTTTTTATGGCATGTTACATCCAGTTGACCTTGTGTTCATAAACAGAGCCACAATGGGCCAGTACGAGAAGTACGATCATTGATGAAGATTTAACTAACCTAAACAAACATGCTAATTAACTCTTATTTTACTATTACTTGCAAACGCACAAGGTCTATTGTAGTAGGTGTGCGAGAACAAGGTCGAACCCACAGGGATTGCTATCTAGGAATAATTGAGATCTAAAATCTATTTAACCTAATCCGAAAGATGATGGTTGTTTGATTTGAAAGCTGTTTAACTACAAATTAAACTACCTAATATGATTATACTACGAAACCACTTAACTATAAAGACTTGGGTTTTATTACGTGGACAAAATTCTAGGACTGTGAATCCACCTTAGACCATTGTTTGTATTCTTATAATCAATTCCAAAGTTTCATAATTTATACAAGTAACATGAGGGAAAGGTAACCCTAGCTTTCTCGATGATGTGAATGTGATAAATCTTAGTTAACATGTATCTTTTAGAAATTCAGCACTAATAATCAAACTCAAAAGATTACTTGTCTTTTTACGGCACGAGTAATATCCAATTTTGACATTAACAGTTACAACAAGCTTTATCTAATAACGACAACTATCAAACTATAATGGATGCATAACATACAATATGAAAGATAAAGTTTTACTATTAGACGTGAACTTAGAAAATTTGTTTGAACATAAGCATATTGAAAATCCTTGAAACTAATCTAAAAACACAAACATAAGTCTAAGGCTTCATTTGCCCTAGACTTAGAATTTAGCTATACATAATAATGAAGGTAAAACAAAGTTTAGAAGAACTCATATCGACGATGGTGATCTGTGGCTTGACTCCTTCTTCTTCAAGTTTCCTCCTTCTACTTTTTCTTCTCCAACAAGCTCTCGAATGGTGTGCTATGATTTTATGTGATGGGGGCGAGAGAGAGAACTCTCTCCACTTTCTTTGTTTATATAAGGTTTCTTTAGGTCGTGCAAGTCTTGGGATTGCTTTTGGAAACCTCCCTTCAGTGTTTGAATCCTTTTTGGAACTATCCAAATCGAGTTCCAAGTGGTGGAGGTGAGCTGCGAAGTGTTCTGTAAAACACTGTAATTCTGACAAATTTAGAAGAGGGTCGCGCTCTCGAACAGGCATATTAGATCGCAGGCGCGTTCTGACCTCTTGACAACAACACTTCAACTTTTTATAGTAGCTTTAGAATACCTCATACATGCTATTTCCAACCTTGGTTTGTGTATTCTCTCTGGAGTCAAGCCTTGAGGATCTTACAACCCCATAAAGTCCTCAGTCTCAGTCCGTTTCGTCGTATTCGTGTCGATTCCTGTAAAACTAGTGAAACAGACTAATCAAATAAACTTATATCAATTAACTAGACAATACAATATAAATGTGGGCATAAATATGTAGCATTTAATGTGCTTATCAATCATGTCAAATGTCAGGAGTATTGATAACTATACAGGATATGCACTGCAGTGGTATCACAGACTACCAAAAGGACATATTAGGTCCTCCAAGGAGCTGTACAGGATATTTATTGATAGATATTCTTGCAATAAACATCAGCCTACAAGAATTGATGCACTCTTTAACATCAGGAATGGGGAGACACTCAGGTCCTACATGCTACGTTTCATGGAGGCCTCAATCCAGATAGAGTACTACGATGAGCAGACTGCTATTATCACCTTCAAACAGGGACTGGAATGACAAGAGCTCCTATTTTATTCACTATCTAAGAGGCCACCAAATGACCTGGAAGAGCATTTGGAACGAGTTGATCGAGACTCTTACTGGTTGGGAAGAAGATGTACTGAACCGACAACAGGGGGCAAAAAAGGCAAGACATAATGCATCCTCCGCTCCGTCTGAGAATCGTGGTGATTCCTCACCTCCTAGGCATAAGAAAGGTCACAATCAAGGTCTCCAAAGGTCTGATTCCCCATCAAAAGACCATTTGCATAAGGGACAATACAAGAACTCGACAAGCAACAGGGATGGAAAACCACAGAAGAAACCGATAGTGGAAGGAGCTGAAAAATGCCTTAGATTGATCAAAACTATGCTCCTTTAAGCAAAACACAGGATGAATCCTAGATTCGGTCAAGAATCAGAGTTACATCAAGTGGCCACCGCCGCTAAATTAAGATGAGAACTTTCCGCTTATTCAAAAAATTAGAAGAGTAACATATCTGAGTAAAGGGTATGTACTAGTATCATATCAGAGTAAAAGGTAACATACTTGTTGGATGATGGTAGTTCTTGGGACACAAATTCCAATAGGTTCATTATCAGCATCAACAGGACAAACGTCCCAAGCATCACCAAGAACTCTGATGAAGTGATCAGACCAACCGTCGTCACTATGCTTCCTTTCAAAAGAAACAATTGGAGAGTTCTTGTCTCTGGTCATCAAATAATAAAAAGATTGTTGCGAATCTAGCGCACTTCATAAAAATATCCAAACAGCAATCGGTTCAAGCGAAGCCATACTTCTTGACCAATATGGCTAAGTACATAACTGTTCTGTAGAACATGTATGGGTGAAGCTTGACCAAGTGCAAGATTGAAGTGCACTAAACACTCGAAGCAGTGGTGGAAGAGGAAGAACTAGATCGACCCTATTGTAACTCTTTGTAGGCCACTTCTATTGTGCCCCAAAAACTATGAAACACACCAATCCAATACAACGGAAGCGAACAACCAATATCAAATGTGGTAGAAGCAACAACCCACAACTACGGTGTATGAAATCAATTAAATAACTCCTAAACAATGTAAACTACTCACCAATTCAAACAAACAACCAAGAGAAGAGAGACAAAGATTTACGTGGTTTAGCTTGCGCCTAATCCACAACCAAATAGAGAAATTTCCAATAAAGATAAAATTCAAAAGAGTACAATAAGTTTTCACCTTGATTCCAAAGAATCCCCAAAGTTTCTCAAGAAGAAAACTCACAAATCTCTCTTTTTCTTTCCTCACAACAATGTTCTTTCAACTCTACAACTTTCAATGGTGTAGACAACTGCTAAAGAATTTTGGGCATAAACAAATGAAGAGAAGACTCAAGTCTTTCTTCTTCCAAAGCTCTCTAAAGAGACACCAAATCCCAAACCCTAACAACCAATTTTGTCTCACACTTTAATTTCTAAACCCTGACTTTGTTTTTATAGTGTAGCTGAAATTTTGGTGGAATACGAAATTTCGATCCATTTCGGCGTATCCAACAATTCTCCACCTCAGTGAAGAATTTCCCAAATTTGAGCCGACCAACCAATGTGCTACACCCAACCAACCAAACAACATCAAAGAGAGAACCAACCAATCCAACCAATCTAACCATCAATGTCCCTAACGACCTAACAATGACTGCACTACAAAATGGTTGTCTACGTACCCGGTCAAGGGATCAAGCCTTTGTAGTTCTTCCATACCCCCAAAAAAGGGGTCAATCAACAACCATGCCCATATATATCAATGCCCGGAAGGGCGTGAGTCCCTCAAGAGATCACCAACAAACTTCAACACAAAGGGGTCAAAAGTACCAAATATCATCTCCACTGAGTATACTGAAGATGTTCCAATACCCTCTCCTAGAGTAGGAGATGTTCCAACACCCCAAAACCTCATATGGCTTCCAACAACAAATGACTTTACAACTTCACTATGCTCATGGGCTAGAGCATCTACAACTTCAACTGTGGCTTCACTTTCATTATCAGTTGTGTACTCATCTACATCACAAGGAGCGACATCAATCTCCACCTTTTGAGATATATCTCCAACATCTGAACATACATTCAAATCAAAATGCCCAAAAGAAACAAATTTTTGTTTCTTCCCAAAATCACGTTCTTCCTTCATGGTAGAGTTTCCAACAACCATACAAGTAAAATGATCTCCACCTACACCAACCACACTTCCATTAAGAAAGTACAAATTCGTTCACCTTGTCACTTTCATTACCACACGTGCACCCACAACAACCTTTGAATTTCCATGTTCAAACACAACTTTCATACCATCTGACTCTAAAGAACCCAAAGAGATGAGGTTAGATTGCAAATCTGGCACATACCGAACACCAACCAATTCTCTAACTGCTCCATCAAATATCTTCAAATAGATAGTTCCTTTTCCACGTATTCTGCAAATTTGACCATTACCTAACAGAACATCTCCACCATCTAGCTCCTTGAAGCTAGTAAACAAATCCCTATTATGACACATATGCTGAGAACATCCAGAATCAAGAATCCACTCCCTCGTGGAACAACCAACCATCGAAGTAGTAAAAGAAAAAACGGAACCGTCATCACTACCTCCATATTGTGTAACATTTACACTTTCAGTATTTGAAGAATCTTGGTTCTTCGATTTCAACTTGGGACATTCAAACTTCCAATGTCCTTTCTTGTGGCAAAAGACAAATTGGTCTTCATCTAATCGATCACGTCTCACTCTTGATTTAGAGCGAGATCCACCACCCCTACCATTATTCCTTTCATAGTTTCTTCCCCTCACAACCAAAGCTTAAGCATAGATGTTGTAGCCATACTCATGATACACCAATGTTGTAGCCACCACTTCATAATCCAAGATTTCCTTTCCCGCCATCAAATTAGATGCGAGATACTCGAGATCATCCGGAAGGGAATTCAAAAGGCATACCACCTTGTAGTGCTCAGGCACTTTTTCATCCAAATTCAATAAGTCGGAAACGAGCTTATTGAGCTCATCCAAGTGCTCAGACAAGGTAACACCTGGCCTCATATTCATCCGGAAAAACTTCCTCATCAATAACACTTTATTATGAATGTTCTTCGTCATAAACTTGTCTTCAAGCTTCTTCCAGAGTTCCTTAGCGGAGGTTTCTTTCATGACAAAGTATTTTTACTCCTTTGCCAAACAAAGTCGAATAGACCCACAAACTTCTTTATTCAACCTCTTCCACTCTGCTTCTGACATTGCCTCAGGTTTTTCTTCCAAGGCTTCATCCAAATTTTCTTTCGCCAGAACATCTAGAACCTCACACTACCACATGCCAAAATTGTTCTTGCCATTGAACTTTTTGACATCAAATCTGCCCACACTAACCATCTTCATTTTCGAATTAGAAGAAGTTTCAACATTAGGAGTCTCGTCATCACTAGGATTTGTCATCTTCAAAATTTGCATACACCTCAAACACTACCAATGCGGAAACAATTAATGAAACAAAAAAATTTTGATTTCAACCAAACTTCCACCACAAACAATCACCAACTAAGCCAAGGTAAAACCTTTAGCTCTGATACCAATTTGTTGTTCCCAAAAAACTATGAATCACACCAATCCAATGTAACGGAAGCGAACAACCAATATCAAATGTGGTAGAAGCAACAACCCACAACTACGGTGTATGAAATCAATTAAATAACTCTTAAACAATATAAACTACTCACCAATTCAAACAAACAACCAAGAGAAGAGAGACAAAGATTTACGTGGTTTAGCTTGCGCCTAATCCACAACCAAATAGAGAATTTCCAATAGAGAGAAAATTCAAAAGAGTATAATAAGCTCTCACTTTGATTCCAAAGAATCCTCAAAGTTTCCCAAGAAGAAAACTCGCAAATCTCTCTTTTCCTTTCCTCACAACAATGTTTTCTCAACTCTACAACTTTCAATAGTGTAGACAACTACCAAAGAGTTTTGAGCATAAACAAATGAACCTTTCTTCTTCCAAAGCTCTCTAAAGAGAACCAAATCCCAAACCCTAGCAACCAATTTTGTCTCACACTTTAATTTCTAAACCCTTGTTTTTATAGTACGTGTAATTGAAATTTCGGTAGAATACGAAATTTCGATCCATTTCGGCATATCCAACAACTTCATCAGAGTATCTCCCCCATACCAATTGGATGTTTGCCGGAATGTGAAACTTCTCCATGATCAGTTCCACTCCAAAGTTGATGAGCGACCAATTGGGATTCACGGTCGGAGTATAAGAAAGTTTTGATTTTTTGGTTTGGTTTTTAAGAGAGAACAAGAAAATCTTTTTGCAGAGATATTGATGGAGGAGATAAATAGAATCTTCTCATTAATTTTCTTATATATGATACGATCGATAGTTGAGATTTTCTTAAGCAACATGTTGATTCGAGATGGAACTGCCATCATTACCTTTTTCAGGAAGCGTCTACCCAACCGAATTGTATTTTCGAGGCCTTTATTAGGTAAGCAAATAAACGTACTGTTGTGTAACTGCTTACAAAAAAGATTCTCACGCCAAAAACAACAACGCTTCAAGAGCTCACGTGCTAGTGGCACGAGAGGGGAATTTGTAGGGGGATTTTCTTCAGGTATCTAAGTGACACGTGGTGGGTGAAATACCTTAAGACTGCAAATCCTCATCATGAGACAAGGACCATCAGAACAGGTTTGAGATTAAGTGAACTCGTGCTCATAACGTGACTTCAATGGCATGTGCCTGTTACGTGATGAACCACCTTTAAGCAAGAGTGTTCTCCAAGTTGTTAGGAACTAATATAAACAATTCCTGACTGAAGAAAGTATAAGAGGGTGGTTCTTGATGATAAGGAAGGAATATTGGAGGCATATCGTGAGAGTCGCCCCTTAGGGATAACCTTCTATCTACAGGAGGGTTATCACAACGAAGAAGGGAACTCACACCGAATAGAATGCTGTCCAAATTTAGACTTCCAAATGAGGTGGATTATTAAGAGGAAAGTGGAGTCCTAAGAAGGAAGAGAACTCACACGAAATGAAGTAAACCCTAACCATAAGACTCCTAACTTTCTCCTATAAAAAGGAGAGAGATCAACCCTCATGAACTACATGATTATGGTTTGATTCCTCTAGCATTTAGGGGATATGTAGGCAGCCACAGACCAGTTCCACCCTCACTCCATTAACATCTCTTCTCCTTCTTCTTCACCATAGTTCTCAATCCCTGCATCACACGGTCCACTAGTGGACCGTGTGATGACTCAGAAAAAGACCCACAAACTCTGTGACTAGAAACAACTCTGTTCCGTTTCAATTCTTCACCTGGACTCTCTTAGGTTGCTCATTATAAAGTCCAATAGAGATCATCTATATTGTTCATTGAGTTATTAGTTATGCTTGTTTTTATATGGTTATGTTGGTTATGGCCTTATGGAATCCTAGCTATTGGCTATTGCCTATTGCCCATGCCTCTGAACGTTATACCTATACCTCCGATCCTGTGAATCGACTACACGAGCTCCTCAACCTTGAGGCTGTAACGAATCAATTAACTAGAGTTTTTTGTAAACAATTTTACAATATTGAAATCCCCTAAAAAATGATCAGCCGTGTTAAGAAATCCAAGCGTTTGAGTACTATTTGAACAAAAAATATTCGACTGATACTTAAAGAAAATAGGTATAACATTGTAAATCACAAAATAGATTAGAATATATACAACAAAAGCTGCAAGTCAGACTATGTTACTTTCTTGGATTTAAGTTTTTCCATTGAACTAAAATTCTTGTCGAACTGTTGCTTCTTTGCTAATCAGTCATTTTCTTTTATAGGATGATACCGCGTTTGAGAAGCAGAGTGCTCTTTTTGCTCTTGCGGTTTCAGATATAGTCCTTATTAACATGTAAGCCCCACCGTTTACCGTCTTTTCCCCTTTCTATTATTTTGTATGTTGCTGTGTCAACTTCAGGTGTCTTACTACAATTACTGTAAGAGGGATTTCTGAAATCATTTTTATTTAGGTGGTGCCATGATATTGGCCGTGAGCGGGCTGCAAACAAGCCTCTTTTAAAGACGGTTTTCCAGGTATAAATGTATGCCATTCCTTGTTTATAGCTTCGAATGTTATCTTTTGGCAATTGTTCATTGCTTTTTATGTAGGTGATGATGCGCTTGCTTAGTCCACGTAAAACAACTCTGATATTTGTCATACGTGATAAGACAAAGGTATGTTTCAAATATAAGACAAATATATTTGTCAAATATTTCAAATAATTTGAGTTCTACCTTGAAACTTCATTTGGTATGGATTGTCACTTGTGCTGTCTGTGATCTGTAGGCACCATTCGATATTTTGGCAGATGCCTTAAGAGAAGATATTCAGAAGGTAGTAAGTCAGTAAATATATCCCCATCTGGAAAATATAATTTTATTAATTTATTTTGAAAAATATAATATTGTTTCATTTTTGTGAACAGATATGGAATACTGTTCCTAAACCAGAAGCCCACAAAGAAGCCGCCCTGAACAAATTCTTTAATGTGAGATGCTAGTCTATACTGATCATAAGATTTACTCTCTCCCCCCTCTCCCATGTTTATAATTGACGAAAACTTATAAGACGTGTTATTCTTGTTTAAATTGTCAGGTTCAAGTCACTGCTCTTGCAAGTTATGAAGAGAAAGAAGAGTTGTTCAAAGAGCAGGTGCAAAAAGACATATCTATATCTATATCTATATCTTAATATTAAAGCTCCCACAAGGAGTATTTTTCGAATTCTATTAAAATTCCACATCATCTCCTATTAAAACATAAATTTATCTCCTATTTGAAAACGGAAATCCTTTTTTACAATGGGAATTCCTCTCTTATTATAACGGGAATTATTTTCCTATTAAAACAAATTCTAGCACTTTTAATTAAAGCGGGAATCCTTCTCCTATTAAAACAGAATGTCTCTCCTAATTAAAACTTAATTAAAACCTCATTAAAAATAATTTGTTAGAAAATTAAAACGGGTTAGCGCTAAAACGGTAGTCCCAATTTTCTAAAAAAAATCTACATGTTTTCAAAAGAGCCGGTGCTTATGAAGAGAAAGAAGAGTTGTTCAAAGAGCAGGTGCAAAAAGACATATCTATATCTATATCTATCTATATCTATATCTTAATATTAAAGCTCTCACAAGGGGTATTTTTCGAGCTCTATTAAAATTCCACGTCATCTCCTATTAAAACGATAATTTCTCTCCTATTTGAAAAACGGGAATTTCTCTTCTATTATAACGATAATTCTTCTCCTATTAAAACAAAATCTAACACTTTTAATTAAAGCGGGAATCCTTCTTCTATTAAAATGAGAATTCCTCCCTTTTGAAAATTAAGCGAAAATTTAGCGTATCTAATTAAAACGGGAATCATTCTCTTATTAAAACAGAATCTCTCTCCCAATTGAAAAAATGGGTTTTTTAAATTTAATTTAAAACAATTTGTTAGAAAATTAAAACGGGTTAGCGACTAAAACGGTAGTCCCAATTTTCTAAAAAAAATATAAATGTTTTCAAAAGAGCCAGTGCGTATGCACGAGCTACAAACTAGTCTTAATATTAAAGCTCTCACAAAAGGTATTTTTCGAACTGTATTAAAATTCCACATCATTATCTCCTATTGAAACGGGAATTTCTCCCCTATTAGAAAAAAAAAATAGCACTTCTAACTAAAACGTAAATCCTTCTCTTATTAAAACGGGAATTCCTCTCCTTTTGGAAAGGAAAAATCTAACATATCTAATTAAGTCACCTATTAAAACGGGGTCCCTCTCCCACTTAAAAATGGGTTTTTAAAACCTAATTAAAACAATTTGTTATGAAATTAAAATGTTAACGGCAAAAACAAGAATCATGATTTGTTAGAAAATTGTTATGTGTATAGTTATGATTGTTGAGCAAGTTTTCAAAAAAAAAATGAAAATTCTAACACTTCTAATTAAAATGTGAATCATTTTTCTATTATAATAGGAA
The DNA here is from genome assembly GCF_015680905.1 of Coptis chinensis. Lineage (NCBI taxonomy): Eukaryota > Viridiplantae > Streptophyta > Magnoliopsida > Ranunculales > Ranunculaceae > Coptis > Coptis chinensis. The sequence goes on from NC_141458.1 coordinate 100,602,990, forward strand.
TTTCTCCCCTATTAAAAAAGAAAAATCTTGCACTTCTAATTAAAACAGGAATTTTTCTCCTATTAAAAACGGGAATCACACTTATAAATTAAAATGGGATCCCTCCCCGAATTAAAAAATGGGTTTTTAAAACTTATTTAAAACAATTTATCGAGGAATTAAAACATGTTTTTAAGACTTGATTAAAACACTTTGTTAGGAAATTAAAACAGGTTAGTGACGAAAACATGAATCATGATTTATCAGAAAATTTATATATGTATAGTTATGATTTTTGAGCAAGTTTTCAAAAGAGTCAGTCAGTGCGTATGCACTGGTCTACCTTCTAGTATTAATATTAAAGCTCCCACAAGGGATATTTTTCTATCTCTCTTAAAAATCCACATCATCAACTCCTATTAAAACGGAAATTTTTTTCCTATTGAAAAGAAAAATTCTAACACTTTTAATTAAAACGAGAATCGTTATTCTGTTATAATGAGAATTTCTCTCCTATTGAAAAAGAAAAATCTAACACTTCTAATTAAAACTGGAATCTTTCTCTTATTAAAAACGGGAATCATACTTCTAAATTAAAACAAGATCCCTCCTCCAATTAAAAAACGGAAATCATTATCCTATTATAATGATAATTCATCTTCTATTGAAAAAGAAAAATTTAACAATTCTAATTAAAACGGGAATCACACTTCTAAATTAAAATGGAATCCATCATCCAATTAAAAAACGGGTTTTTAAAACTTAATTAAAACGACCACAAGGGGTATTTTTCTAGCTCCCTTAAAATTCCACATCATCAACTTCTATTAAAACGGGAATTCCTCTCATATTGAAAAGATAAAATTCTAACACTTCTAATTAAAACGGGAATTATTCTCCTATTATAATGGGAATTCCTCTGCTATTGAAAAAGAAAAATCTAGCATTTCTAATTAAAACGGAAAACCTTCTCATATTAAAAACGGGAATTACACATCTAAATCAAAACGGGTTTATAAAACTTAATTAAAACAATTTGTTGATAAATTAAAACGGATTTTAAAGACTTGATTAAAACAATTTGTTAGAAAATTAAAACGGGTTAGAGACAAAAAAGGAATCACGATTTGTTAGAAATTTTTTATATGTATAGTTATGATTGTTGAGCAAGTTTTTAAAAGAGTCGGTGCGTATGCATGGGTCTATTTCTAGTAAGCGATAATGCATTATTGATTTACTGTTATGACTTTTCTCATGTTATTTATTTGGGTTAACGGTCAACGGTCAATTAATGGGCCAAGACCTAATATATAATTAAGGGTGGACTAAAGCCTAATTATTCATTGGCCAAAAACTAAAAAACCCTATTTATTTATTATTATTATTATTATTATTATTATTATTTTTTTTTTTTTTTAAGAAACTTTGTCTCGTGTTATCTGATTATTATTGTTATTGGAATACCACATTGCGACAATATAGTATGAGGTATAAAGTTTGTTATCAGCCCTGCAGTTGTATCTGAAAATACAGTAATCAGTTATTCTTAGATGGGTTATTTTCCCTATGGAAATGGAGAATCACGTTGTTGACTGTTTTTCCTATTGTGGCATGAAGGTTTCCAATTTGAGGCAGCGAATCTTCGATTGTATCACCCCTGGTGAAGTTACTGGAGACCGAAGAGGCGTTCTTCCTGCTTCAGAAATTTCGTTTAGTGCACAACAGATATGGAAAGTTATAAAGGAGAACAAGCACCTTGACCTTCCCGCCCACAAGGTGATTATTTATTTGAAATTATCTGAATCTGTGGCCGCTGAAAAATGACGTTTGCTTGACCTTTTTGGTCTTCGGCATCTGTTTTCAGGTTATGGTTGCCACTGTACGTTGTGCAGAAATAGCTAATGAAAAGTTTGCTGATTTGGCTGGGAAAGAGGTACATGTTCCAAGAATTTTCAACTGAAGATATCTTTTTCAGTTGTTTTGACATAATCTCTATTGTTCTTAAAACTTATAAAGGACTGGCGACAAGTGAAAAAGGCTGTACAGACTCGTGCAGTTTCGGGCTTCGGGAAGAAGCTTAGTTCAATTTTCCAGACATGCTTATCAGAGTGAGTACTTTTTAATTTTAACCTATTAATGTATCTTAATGTAAATGTGAAAATAGATTTATTTACACATATTTCTTAGCTGGTCTCCATTGAATTTTATGATAATTGAAAGCGGTTTTAGCTTACGACTCGGCTGATTCAAACTGAAACTGGAGTCGGAGCTCCCCGGGTCGATATTTATATGATGAAGTGGTTCAACATAGAACTGGTTTTAACACCAGTAAACTCAGTGGTTCAAGGATAATTCGGTTCAAAAATCAGTTCAACTCGGTGATTTTTACTCAAACTACCGAGTTGACTCAACCTAAACATTAAATACTTTCGACTTAAATATTTAATGTTATTTAAGACTTTATTTAACAATGAACCGGCTGGGTTTTAATTAAACCAGTGGTTTGAACCAAGATCGATCTTACCACTAACAGTTAAGAAATTGTATAACTAACCACTTGGGATACCTTGTTAAGAATTGGTTCCTTAAAATTCTTAAAGTATGATTAGTCAGTTGCAACATATAATCTGCCGAAATCACCACTGTTTCATACTCGTGAAAAAGAAACATCCTGTTAAGTGAAAAATATATGAATAAGAAATAGAAACAATCAAAAATATTATATAAAAACAAAAAGCTCTCGTTCCTTTAACCAATCCTATATCTAGATGAGGTTGCATTTATGATTGAAGAAAGTAGAATTAGAGTTATTCTTTACAACTTTAATACATTTTAAGAAAGAAATAATTTCCAAACCTTTATAAAAATAAAGAGTTAAAAGTACTTCTAAAAAAGTGCAAGCATCTTACCTCCATTAGTTTACCGGAATTCAGTTAGTATCCAATAAAGAGTTCGTGTGAACCAATCAAATATTCTCACCTACATAGTTACATTGTCCTCACATCAAACAAATTAACTGTAATTATATAAAATTTCAGCTTAATCACAACAACATGCATACACATCTAGTCTTCATTCCCGAATAGTATGTTTTTTCTTACTCGCCACACCTGCATGAGACTGGGACAAATACTTGTACCTATCCGATAGGAGTTAACTGTCAACTTAGATACTACGAACAAAGTAATACTACCAAGAGGGACATACAAATCAAAAACATTATCTAATAGGTCAAGTATAACAAAAGTTTCCAACACATGTACTACTCTTGTTTTACAAATCAAGCAATAGGAAGAAATATACCAAGCCAAAAACATGAAACATAATTTTTGTCAAGGAGACTACTCAATGTTTGGAAAGCAAAAACACAACGGGAGGCGTAAGGCCTAAGCCTCAAGCACACAGTACTTTTTTAAATTCCAAGCAAACTGTAGTACATAAATACAAAGTTCTACATCCTACAAAGTTAAAATTCAACAAGAAATATCAATGAAATCATATAAATTGTGATACACAATAAGACAAAAATCTATTCACAATAATTCAATATCTAACTATCCATATGCACATTCTTGTGAAAAGTGTTAGTGCATCCCATTAATTCTCTAGTGTTCTTGTGTGTGTGTGTGCTCTGTAAAGCAAGTACTCATATAGTCGTGTATATGTTTGCTGGAATGTAAGTACTTGTCTCCGTGATCTTGTCTCAGACTAAGAGTGACTTAGTGGTATCACAAGGGAAGAAAATTCAGTGCAAAACCTATATAGCCCTATGACAGTAACCATATTGATAAGTGAAATAACTTTAGACCGTCTCTCACTGTTTGGTAGGACACACCATATTCTCTAAGGGAAACCAACAAACAGTGAGTTGCCACCTATCCCTTTTTTAAGTAGCACCTTTTGGTATCAATCTAATTATCATATGCCAAATAAGAAAAAAGCTAAAAATATGGCGTAGTGCTATAAGCCTATATAGGATCGTATTTACTTCAGTAAAATTTATTGAAATTACATACCCAGCTCTTTAAATAATCATCAAGTAGTGACATAACAAACTTGTTTTCTTTCTCCCCACTTGAACATATGTACGTGCACAATTAATGTTAAGTGTTAGAAACCATTCTAGAGCATTGAGTACAAAAACCATTTGTTGAATAAAGGCTAAATAAATCAAGCATCAGTACAATGAGAACAAACCCTTTTGGTTTATTCAAAGCCAAATACACCTTTGGAGGTAGCTTCTTAGAAATCTGATTCCCATTGACATATATTATATCTCTTCAAGGTCTACTCGAGTCTAAAAAAAAAAAAAAAAAAAAAACAACGTTACTAGCTAATAAACTCTAATATATTCTATGAAGTCAGAATGAATATTGAACTTGCTTACAGAAAATGAGTATGAAATTCATCATAATTAATCTAATAAAATAATATGTTAGAGAGATAAGAAAGAATTTAAAATTGAGTGTTTGGAGGAGGGTAAGATACGGAAGAAAGGGGAGAGAGAAAAGTTTAAGGGACTAAGAGAGTCGCTTCCACCCATTCCCACAGCCTTGCTATTCAAAGCCGAGGGATGCAAGAAATGTCCAAAGAGAAGAAAACTGGGTAAAAACTCACACGTAAGAAACAAACACTTTCCTGAGCACCTAAGCAAACGCTTCTAACAATTAAACTTGAATGCAGAAAAAAGAGAATGGAGGTTTATGTACGTAAAAATATTTGCTTAAATCCAACCAGTAACCAAGTTTTGACAAAAAAAGTAGCATGCTTTTGGTTTTTCTTCCTTTATAAATTTCAATCAAATTAGCAAAGAGAGAACATAAAAATAAACAGAGCTATTATGTCATGGCATTGATCTATACTTGCCTTGTGCATCCAAGCCCAACACTGTGGAGGAATAGTGTTGCCTTGTACACATTGTTATGTCCATTAAAATAAAAAACAAGCGGGTCAGACAAGAAACATAGTAACAAAGAATTATGGCATCATTCATGGTGAATATGTATGTCATTCATGTATTCATGTGCTCGCTAAAAAAAATAAGTCATTGAGCCGAAACTAATGAAATTTCATTTTTAAATCCTTTGTCGGTTTACTCTCACATATTCATCTAGCTTTTCCCCTTTTGATTCTTTTACTTAACGAAGGCTCGTGTTTGAAATAAAGCGTAAGTTACTAAACTTCTAAAACCGATTTATGTATAGTCTCCCTATCTTATTCCTTCAGTCCAATTTTTTTTATGCCACTAAGAAAAACCGTAAAACAAATAGCTTGCTCAATACAAGCGAATGGGAGTGTGCGTGTCTCGCTTGTTACAACCATGCCAAGGCACTAAAGGTCATCGCCAGGCCACTACCAGGCTACTACAGGTCACCGCTAGGTCACTACCAGGCAAGTTAGAACCTAAGTAAACCCTTCAACAAGTTCACAAAAAGAAAAATAATGTAAGTTCGCAAAAGTGCAAAGATACATACTAAGCATACACCAACTGAACCTCATCAACAAGTGTACTTAACTTGACGAAAAAGGCAACTCAATGCCTCAAGTTAGACCGTTAGACTATTTCCCTCTCTTCCTAATTAAATTCGTTCCCGTATACTCTAAAGCTACTATCTAATTATAAAACGACCCAAATTTATTATGTAAACAAACCATGTAGCTTTCTTGCAAAAGAAGAAAACATCATTGATCATACCTAGTATAGCAACCAACAGAATACCACTCACTTGGAACTTTCATCAAACAATAAGTGTGCCACTTTAAAGTTCCCAACTCAAATTTGATGAAAAACAAAAAAAAATGTAAAAAGAAATACTTGAAAATGAGCTCAAACCTTGAATTTGGACCGAGGGTTTCCAAGCATTTCCAGCAAACGATTCATTCTCCCTAAATCAAACCCATCATCTGAATTAGTCCCCGCACCTTTTGGCACACCAGATTTCTCATAATTGTTCAATTTCTCTGAATAATCTACAAACTCATTCAACTTCGAGTCTTCATTTCGGTAACTTGAAAACCCTCGTAAGAAGCATAGTGAAAATCGAACAAATCAAACCATATTGATAAATCTGGCTTCTAAATTTGGAAACGAGAAACCCTTATTACCTGAATTAAAATACGAACCGAGAAGCTCACAGGGTTGTGAAGAAGTTCAAGAGCAAGTAACACGAGACGGTTTGAATTAGTTCGTGGATCCTTATTCCTCCTGATAGAGTGAGGGCTTTTGGCGTAAAATTTCAAAGGCCACGGTAGATAAGACTTTTTTTGCAAAAAAAAAAAAAAAAAAAAAAAGTTATAAACCACTATTTGAGTGAAACAGTGGGGTACTCTAGTTTAAAAAACATAAATAACTTAAACTGTGGCATATATGGAAAACTAGATCCCACGGTTTTCATGAAACCGTGGCATACATTAATAAAAAAATAACTATAAAAATTTCTACCGTGGTATTCGTGTTTTTGGTAGAACAGTGGTATAAAACTTCTCACCTACCGTAGTAATTAAATGAGTAATTCTATAGTAGTGAAAAAGTTTTGGCAAGACCAAGTCAAAGATGTTCACTAAGCGTGATTTTATGGAATTAGCCTCTACTGCATTGCTAACAAAGGGTCGTGTAAGTATGTGAAGGTGAGTAGTTGGTAGGTGCCAGCCTTTAAGCTAGTTGAAGTGCTAGTCAAATGCAACATTTTCTTAAGCACAACTACAGTTCAAGAAATTGTCCGAAAGAAGTACAGGACGCTAGGACACGAATAACCAAAACATGCTTTACCCAAAACATATAAAACATATAAAAATGTATATTGCAGCTTGAGTAATATGCTTGACTCAATACATATAAAAATCTTGGGTATGAATGTATATTACAGCTTGAGATAACCAAGAAACAAATCAATCAAGCATTAACCATGGAAACAAAACCCTTTGAATGCATCAAAAATAAAGTAACCTAACACCACACCATATGAATTTATGATGGAGGAATAGAAAAAAGAAATTTATCTGGTCCTTGATCTTTTGCCTGTACAAACATTGAGTTCCCCAATGACATCGCTCTACAGCTCATGCTTGCTAAACGCTTCTCCAGCTTGTTCCATTTTAGATGTTCCTTCAAACCCGAATAACGTAACTCTTCAGAACACTTCATATATCAGCTAATATAGTAAGCATACTAAGAATCCATTTATTCGTTTTCACCATTTGTACTTATAAATAAACTACCAGTAGCGACTTGTTAGCTCAAGATATTAATATTTAATCCATCTTTTGTCCAATGCGAAATAGAGCTAGCACTTAACAAAAACATACTAATAGGAAGATTAATTTCACCATATCCTCACAACTGGAGTTAATCAGAACATCAACTTCAACGTTCCAAGAATTGCTATGCCATGAACCAACAAACAAAAAAAATCATAACAAGCTAATGGGTAATAACGATTAGTGAGACATACCAAATAAGAGAAGGCCTTAAAGTAAAATGGGAATAAGTTATATAACAAAACATGAACCAGCTTTATGTACCCATTGTAGACAAAATCTCCTGCGAACAGAACGTTGAAGTGGTGCTCATAATTTTGAAGGGCTTCCGTAGCCTTTGAAATGATGACCTTTTATAGTTCATTCTTTATACTTCTTTTAGTGATGATAAAAGCAATGAAAAAAATTGACAATATATAGTCCATGTACAACTCAGACTGGTGCAACTAAAAGCGTAGTATAGGCAAAGCACATCAAAATGTAACTATTACTGTGCGCAAAACTTTCAAAGTTGTGAACAAACCAGTTACTGGTTGATATTACTATCTAACGAAAAGTAGCTAGATTAGGCTGACTCAAATTGGTGCAATATAGCAAACTATACCCAAAGCACATTAAAGTGTAATTATTAATGAGTGCATAACTTTCAATACTGAGAAGTTCTGACAAAAAAATTCTTGTTTACCAAGAAGAAGCTACGAAGGTCCAGAGCCACAATTACTATATATATGATATAAAATCTATCAGAACAATGTTAGTTTAGTTCTATGATTGGTCTATCGATGAAATTGTTTTAACCAGATTCCAAACCCACGTTTTGAGCATTTGATTCATAGACTCATGGAAAAGGAGTTTGCAACATTTTCCTTGAATGAAGAAAAAAAAATCAAACCCACAGTAAGCCTTCACTACGCTCAAGGGGAATTTTGGCCTTGTTGTCTAATCCAAAGGAGTTCGCCCACGACCCTGATTTCTTACAACATTTCAAACATAGAGAAATTTTCAAATCAAATTTGGGGATAAACAATGTTGGTGTGAAAAAAGTTCAAACTAACATCTTCAACCGCTCAATTAGAAAAATGTTATGACTATGTTCCAAGGAATCATGTGTTTTTGAAAAGGACAAACAGACAACGCGGAAACTAAAATTTTATCAATGTTTTGCACATAACCCAAAAGTAAAGAGCAACAAAAACTATGGAGTTAGAAACCCGAGTCAAAAACTTGGTAATAAGGCCTATCCCCCACCCCCACCCAAAAAAAAAATCAAAGTTCATCTAATAACCAAGTAAACGTTACTATTTATTGTTAAATGAAAAATTATGTCATTTAAATTGTTAAAACCAACTTGCCATTGCTTGCCAAAAATAGTTGATTGAGCAAAGCCGCACCAATAAAGTGATACCATCTATTCATTACAACACCATGCTTACTTATGCAGGGCTTGCTCAATAAATCAAACACCTAACGCACCTTATGATGGACAAAAAAATTATTGGAAATTGACTGCATAGATGTAAAGGTCTTGGTGTGGTACCATGTAAGAGAGAACACCGTCTGCCAATGAGAAGATAATCGTACACTAAAAGCAACTCATCCGATTCATAAGCATCAACCACAACCTCGTAGGTATTAGTGGCAGTTAATCATCAGCAAACGAAACTTCATAAATGGCAAATTGCCAAAACTATAATGAATAATTATAATACTAATAATGCTAGTAAAAACACAAACAAACCAAAACGATAAGAAAAATCTAATAAGCAAAACTGTAATGCTTTGAAGATCAAATCATATCCTATCCCAAAAGTAATAGTTATTCGATTTCTCGAAAAATAAACAAAAACATAAAAGGGTGAAAAATAGAACCAGCTGTAAGTGTGCAGAGAGAGCTATAGATCGATGTTATGGAAGAAGCCAAAATATTGAAATTTATAGTTAGAGAAGAAGCACCATTATTAAGAGGGAATCTATCATGATAGGATAGAATGATGGAGTAACGGATGCGAGTTTTATTATGGAATTTGTGGAGTTTGGGAAAGGGGGTTTAAGGGAGAGGTTTAAGTTGAAGAGCGATGCTTATGCAAATCATTAAAGGGGACTCATGTTTAAAACGCCATTAGGATCTTTTACGTTTTACCTTTTCTTTTTAAGAAGTGGTTGTTTTATTGATTGGCAATCTTAACCATTGTGTAATAAATAAATAAATAAAATAAAAAATCGAAGACTTGAGTGCATCCAATGTATTAATTGGGAATGCCAGAGAGTGTGAGAGATGAGAACGCCATTGTGCCTTTCTCCTATTTTTGGTTAAAACAATTTTTCCTCTCCCATTATAACAGTAATAAATGGGAGGTTTCTTTCTTTAAAGACCGCTGCATCAGGTTTTATTTAAAAGACATGCATTACTAAGAACTCCAAAACCAAATATAATTCATTTAATTTATTCACAAACTGTTATAATTAACTAGCTTTAGAGAGAACACTACATCAACCAAGTAGAAGAACAATAGAAGAACAATGAGAGAGAGAGAGAGAGAGAGAGAGAAACCTTATTGATGTGTAGAATAATGAGAGATTACAATCCTTTATATAGTGGAGTTACTTCCTAGATAAGTAACCTCCTTAAGCCCTAATGGGCTAGCTCATGGTGGGCATCCATAAAGCCCATACCTTTATAACACTCCCCCTTGGATGTCCACCATCTGTCGTAGTTGTCATGTCTAATACTTCGTCAACGAGACAAGTGGAAGAAGAGTCAATCAAGTTAAGGAAAAATACATTGTTCTTCTAGAACTATGGTAGGTGCACCTTTTGTTGCCTCATTAAAACCTTGATTGGAAAACCCTGTGGGAAAAACCAAATCAAAGGAAAAATAGTACAATGTGCAGCTATCTTATGTAGCATTCTTCTGGATGCTCTACCACTATTCAATGATAGTTGCCTCGTTAAAACCTTGCTAAGGAAAAACCCAGTGAGAAAAACCAAATCGAAGGAAAAAGAGTACAACATTTCTCAAAATCATTAAAATAGTATTGGGACTTGCTTAATACTGCCTCGTTAAAACCTTTACTAGGAAAACCCAGTGGGATAATGTAGAGAAAAAGGGAATTTTTTTTTTTTTCTTTTTATGTTTTGAGTTTTTGCACCTCGGATGGGGCGAATGGCGCTTTACCTCCGGTGTTTTGAGCGACTGCTCTCCGATGTAGCGACCAGCTTCTACCGATTTCAAAGACACAAAATTCACTATTTCGGAATTTTTTCTGAAATAGTATAAATATAGGTTTTTTCTGTAGAAACCTAATCTAACCAAAAAGAGAGATTGTAAGAAAGAAATTCTTAGTGAGTTGAGTGTTTATTCTTTGTGAGTGAATTGAGAGCTCTTGTAATCTGTTATTCTGGACATCTAGTAAAGCTTGGATCTCGCTAGTGTGGAAGTAGGAAAATTGCCGAACCACGATATATCCTTGTCTTGTGGTTGGTTCTCTTTTGCATTATTATCTTTACTTTATATGTTTGTTAAATTGTAAGATTAATGAGAAGCGTTGGGATAGTATTTGGAGGGTGTTGAAGTCTTGTCTAGTGTGAAGGATCGATCTTTGTGTAGGATTGATCTGTTTGTTGTGGGTAACGTTGTTTCCGCAGTTACTTATTCACAACAATTGGTATCGGAGCGAGGTATACGACCTAGGATTTTGAGTTTTGGTAAAGAACCATAGTGCTCGAAATTTATGTAGACAAGGTGTTCGATAAAATTCCTGAGTGAGATTTTTTTTTGGGTTATTGTGTGTGACTTGAAAAAGGGGCTCCTAAGATGTCAAATGCTAGATTTAAAGTAGATAAGTTTGATAAAGAAGCAAAAGAAAAGATGGCGAGGGTGATGTCGAATGAGATGACTTCCACAAGCAAGTGGAAGGGTAGTTCGAAGAAACCTTTAAAACATGTACGATGCTACAATTGCAAAGAAAAGGGGCATTATCTATGTGATTGCTCTAGCCCGAAAAAGAGTAACAAGATGAGTGGTAAGTTTGAGAATGAGGATGTTAGTGAAGCAAGTCTTGCTTCCGGCTTCGATGGGGATGATGTAAGTCTTTCGGTGTCTACACAAGACGACCATATGACCGATACGTGGATTCTTGATTCCGGGTGTTCCTACCACATGTGTCCAAATAGGAAGTGGTTTGCTACCTATGAGAACTTGAGTGGAGGTTCTGTTTTGATGGGCAATGACGTTGCTTGTAAGACGGTTGGGATTGGAACTATACGGGTCAAGATGCATGATGGTGTAGTGAGGACTTTAACCGATGTGAGGCATGTTCCTGAGTTAAAGAAGAACCTTATTTCTCTTGGTACCTTGGATTCCAAAGGCCACAATTTTGTGGAAAATGGTGGAGTCCTAAAGATCCTTAGTGGCTCTTTAGTCATTATGAAGGGTCAAAGACATGGAAACTTGTATACTTTGTTGGGTAGTACAGTGATAGGTGATGTAGCAGTGGGTATATGTAGTGATGATTCTGAGTGCACAAAATTGTGGCATATGCGCCTTGGGCATATGAGCCAAAAGGGATTGTCTGAGTTGTGCAAGCGAGAGCTACTGAAAGACTTGGATAAACCAAGTATGGAATTCTGCGAGCATTGTGTCTATGGCAAGCAGTGCAAAGTCAAGTTCGGTACAAGCAAGCACATGACGAGAGGCATCCTAGATTATGTGCATACGGATGTTTGGGGACCTTCTAGAGTGGCTTCTAAGGGAGGTAACCGGTATTATGTCTCTTTCATCGATGATTATACACACTGTGTGGGTATATATCTTGAAGTCCAAGGATGAAGTTTTCGAGACATTTAAGAAGTGGAAGGCAAGGGTTGAGAATCGCACAGATAGGAAGGTGAAGACTCTACGGTCTGACAATGGTACTGAGTATACCTATAGGCCTTTCCAAGAGTTTTGTGCGCAACAGGGAATTGCCAGACACTGGACAGTGAGGGGCACGCCACAGCAGAATGGGTTAGCAGAGAGAATAAATCGCACATTGCTTGAGAAAGCTAGGTGTTTGCTTTTCCAATGCCAATCTTGGCAAAGAGTTCTGGGCATATGCAGTGGTCATGGCGTGTTACTTCTATAATAGATCACCGGTTCCGGCGATAGACTGCAAAACACCTTATGAGGTGTGGACAGGGAAACCAGTTGATTATGGTACTTTGCGAGTGTTTGGATCTAGTGCTTACTACCACATGAATGATAGTAAACTTGATTCTAAAGCTAAGAAAGCAATATTCTTGCGCTATGCAAAGGGAGGAAAGGGATACGGATTGTGGTGTCTAGAGAACCACAAGTTCCTGGTCAGCAGTGAGGTTACCTTTGATGAGACTTCGGTGCTACTTTTTAGCAGGCCGGAGAAGGCTAGAAATAATAGTGATTCTATACAATCTCAAGTGATTGAGATAGAAGCGTCTGAGGATGCTAAAGAGAGTGATGTTCTTAGTGAAAGAACTATTCAACAAAAAGTAGAGTTACAACAACCTGAGCAGCAAGATTTGGCTAGATCAAAGCCAAAGAGAAGTGTGAAACAAGTTATGAAGTACGGGCATGATAAGCCAGTGAAGCATTATGGTCAACTGGACTCGGTTGCCTACGCACTGAATATTGAAGATGATGAGCCAGATAGCTTCAAGGAAGCTGTTAGAGATGCTCATTACAGAGATTGGTCGGTGGATATGCAAAAAATGGTGGAGGCTTGTGACAAGTTTTGTACTTGGGAATTTGTTTCATTGCCTAAAGGCAAAATGGTTTTGGGTTGTAGAAGGTTCTCTATGGAGTTGAGTTCCAACATTGGTTGGAGGTACTCCACAAATGGTGGAGGCTCATGCATTGTTGATTGATGCCTTTCGTAGGCATGGCCCTTTGTGGGCGTGATTGCTCTTTGTGAGCATGACTCTCTGTGAAGATAGCTCTTTGTGAGCAAGACACTCTTTATGGGTGGCTCTTTGTGAGCATGACACTCTTTGTAGGTGGCTCTTTGTGAGCAAGACACTCTTTGTGGGTGGCCCTTTGTGGGCATGACGTGCTCTTCGTGGGCATGACTCTTTGTGGGTGGCTCTTCGTGAGCAAGACACTCTTTGTGGGTGGCTCTTTGTGAGCATGACACTCTCTGTGGGTGGCTCTTCGTGAGCAAGTTCTGGATGGACTGCGAGTTCTGGATGGATGTGTTCTTGCTGGATGTGTTCGGCTCGGTTTTATGTGTTAAAACCTCACCAAGGTGGAGAATGTAGAGAAAAAGGAAAATTTTTTTTCTCTTTTATGTTTTGAGCGCACCTGCGCCTCAGATGGGGGCGACCCGCGCTCTACCTCCAGTGTTTTGAGCGCACCTGCGCCTCCGATGGGCGCGACTCACGCTCTACCGATTTCAGCACAAAATTCACTATTTCGGAATTTTTTCTGAAATAGTATAAATATAGGTTTTTTCTGTAGAAACCTAATCTAACCAAAAAGAGAGAAAGAGAGAGATTGTAAGAGAGAAATTCTTAGTGAGTTGAGTGTTCATTCTTTGTGAGTGAATTGAGAGCTCTTGTAATCTGTTACTCTGGACATCTAGTAAAGCTTGGATCTCGCCAGTGTGGAAGTAGGCAAATTGCTGAACCACGATATATCCTTGTCTTGTGGTTGGTTCTCTTTTGCATTATTATCTTTACTTTATATGTTTGTTAAATTGTAAGATTAATGAGAAGCGTTGGGATAGTATTTGGAGGGTGTTGAAGTCTTGTCTAGTGTGAAGGATCGATCTTTGTGTAGGATTGATCTGTTTGTTGTGGGTAACGTTGTTTCCGCAGTTACTTATTCACAACAGATAAAACCTAGATAAGGAAAAATAGTACAGGATGCTCCCCCTATTCTATTTCTCCCCCTGATAAAAACAAGTCTTTACATGACTTGGTGGGACACATTCTTCAGGATGCTCCCCCTATTCTATTTCTCCCCCTGATAAAAACAAGTCTTTACATGACTTGGTGGGACACATTCTTCAGGATGCTCCCCTTGTTCTATTACCCCCCTGATAAAAACAAGTCTTTACATGACTTGGTGGTGAATTCTTCGCGATTTAAGGAAGCTGTTGCTGGATCTTGCTTTGTCGATTGCCAAGACATAGCTGCATATTTATTAATAAAAAATTAACATGTTTGAGAGTGACCCTTCTGAGGGTCAGATGGATAACCAAAGATTGCATAGCCAACTAGATCATAGTCATTAGTGGAAACATAAGAATAAAATAGTTTCATACCAATTATTCCATAAAAATATCTCAATATGTGTTTGACATCATTCCAGTGTCTAAGTATATGTGCACAATTATATCTTGATAAGAAACTAATATAAAATGCAATGTCTGATTTTGTGCACGTATTGTGCTAGATACATAAATGCTTCAATATCACTCAAGTAGAGTATTTTCAAGACCAAGAACTTCCTCGTGTTTTTCATTTAGTTGAAATGGATCCTTATCCAAATCCAAGTTCTACACAACCATGTGCTTTGTCCATTTCATTTCAAAAATCTATAGTCAGCAGTTTTCTCCAATTCCTTAGGTGTCCTAATCAAGTTTATACCAACCAAACTTGTTGCTACTATATTAAATCCAACCTCGGATTTTACTATAGGTCCACACCACATTTTTCAAAGAGTTTAATTATGCTTGAATAGCAAATTTCAGATTGGCCAATCTTTCATTTGTTGACGAAACACGTGGTTCATTTATTTTTCATCATTGTCCTTTGATGTTCCAATAGTTATACCATAGCTAAATATGTCATCCATGACAAGTGCTTTCATATCCCACAATTCACCTGAACATGCATGGAATATTGAGATTGATCTCTTCATTTTAATTTCAAATACATGTGCCTCTCTATGGGCAACCATAGGCATTTCAGTGAATTTGGATATTTGCACATTTTCACTATTTGTTTATGGAGCTCCAGCCATTACCTGTCTATTATTTGGACAAGATGGTTCCTCAGTTCTCTCCTAGGAGCACTCTCTTTGGATCCTATAGGTCTACCACGCTTTTAGTGTATAGTAGATTCATTTGCCGCCATGTTTGGACCCCGTCTAAATGGAACATCAATTCTGGCTGGCACATTTATGGGTACTTTTACCATATCATTAAATGCTTAGGCATTTTCTCTGCAACCGCTTGCAAGTGTATCATTCTCCTTATCTCATATAGTCACATTCATTGTTTTGATCCTTAATGAGATAGTGGATGTGATCCACGTTACTTCACGTCTTTCTTAGAGCAACCATTGCTTTTCTCCCCCTAACGACGGGAAGACTGTCTCATTAAATTGACAATCATATATATAATACAGACTGTCTAATTAAGTGAGTTTCTTGCTCCCAACATTAGATATGATACACAATGTCTTTCTCATTTATGGGTATAGTCTACCAGACATATATCCATAATACTTTTCTCCATTTATATATCCATACATTTTAACATAAAGCAAAATAAATTTGTAAAGATTGATACTAGCACAAGTATATTAAGAAAAATAAAACTTGAGATTCATAATAAGGAAATTCAAAATATTAACGACAATCATGGCCTAGACTTTCCATGAATAGAACACAATATTAACGGTAAATGTTCCATGAACTGGTAATAAAAATATAATTAACTAAATAAATCATTCCAAGGATGAAAGCTTGCTCATCAAACTTTCCCATTTCTATTTGGATCCTCATACTAAACCTCAAGGAAATCGGAACAATCCAAATGAGTACCATCATTAACGTGGTCACTCTTCCAATTCTTTATCACATTTGTTTCCATTTTCCTAGAGGCTTTATACTTTTCAACCTCTTCTATAGGAGCTCGGCAGTATTTTGCCCAATGTCCATCATTACCACCACATCTGTAGCAAATATCACTGCTCTCCTTTTGTTTGTTCTGAGGATTTGAGTCCCTTTTATGCGGTGGAGCTATCCACTTGTTCCAATTACCCTTTTGTTGGTCATTAGTATTCCAATGATCCTTTTTTCTATTACCATTGCCATCTCCATAAGGATGATAACCTCGACCACCTCTCCCAGTATTTCTGCCTCTTCCACGCCCTCTTTCATATCCTCTGTCACGACTACCACTAGCTCGAAAGTTGGCATTTGCTTCTGGAATTGTCATTGACCCAATTGGTCTGGAGTTGTGGTTTTTCATGAGAACATTATAGTTTGCCTCTGATACAAGAAGGCAAGTCACAAGTTGAGAATATTTCTCAAATTTTCTTGCACGGTATTGTTGTTGCAAAAGTACATTATTTGCGTGAAAGGTGGAGAGAGTTTTCTCAATCATTTGTGACTCTCTTACTGTTTCACCACACAATCAAAGGCGAGAAATAATATTGAACAAAGCAGAATTGTATTCTTTCACAGTTTTGTAGTCTTGATATCTCAAACTCAACCATTCACTTTGGGCAGTTGGGAGGATAACAATCCTTTGGTGGTCAAATATATCCATTAAGGATGTCCACAAGCTCAAAGGATCATCCTCGCATAGATACTCTGCCTTCAGATCATCACGAATATGATGATGCAGAAATATCAAAGCCTTAGCCTTCTTTTTAGGGGTTGCAATGTTATCTTCCTTGATAGCATCGCCTAGGACATTGGACTGCAAGTGTAACTTCGCATCCAATTGCCATGACAGGTAGTTATCGCCACTCACATCAAGAGCTTTGAATTCAAGTTTAGCAATTCTCGACATCTAATTAACACAACTAATTAATTAATCATATATAATAAAATCAGGTAGACACTCAACCTTATTTTAGATAACTATTACATAGCGTTTAGCTCAGAAAATACTTCAAAACAACTATTATATGCTAGGTTCTAATCTATCCATGTATATATGATTAAATATTTGAGTAAAAGAATTAAACATTGATTATAAGGTTAGAACTTCTGGTTCTAAGTATATGAGAACTTCTAGTTCTTCATAGAAAACTTAACGAACTTCTGGTTCTTTAAATGAAAATAAACTAGTGAATGGAAATTCAGGTCTCGACAATTCAAAACTTTCACATTCAATACAAGAACTTCTGGTTCTATTTAAAAACTACGTTCATGATTTTGGAACTTCAAGTCCTAATGTAAAATAAAAAACTTCAGGTTCCTAAAAAAAAAAAAATCTTGGAAACTTCAGGTTCCTAAAAATTGAATCTTGGAACTTCAGCTTCCTAAAAAAGATTGGATCTTGGAACTTCAAGTTCCTAAAAATATTGGATCTTGGATCCTCAGGTTCCTAAAAAAAATAGATCTTGGAAACTCCAGGTTCCTAAAAATTGAATAGATCTTGGAAACTTCAGGTTCCTAAAAAAATAAATCTTGGAACTTTAGGTTCCAGAGTATATCGTAAACCTTTAGGCTCTATGTTGTTGTTCAAGAGTATACATCGAAAGAAGAAAGAAAGATACAAAATTTAAGAAAAACAACAAATTCGAATGAAGTTATCAATCAAGTATGAACAGTAACATTATATATTTTATATCTGACGATCTAACCGTTGGATTTTTCGAAACCTTTTATATGTTTTTACTTCATGAGTCGTGTATCTACAGTAAAAATTTCAGGTCATTCCAACCATGGGAAGACCTTCATCTAAACGAAAACTGCTTTAGTGGAATAAATCGATTAGTGTTCTCGTATCTTTGCTTTTGTGTAGTAGATGGTGAATAAAAGAAGATGGATAGCTCCTAGAGTCTTCGTGCTGATAACGTGTTAGAATTAACTAGCTTTAGAGAGAACACTACATCAACCAAGTAGAAGAACAATGAGAGAGAGAGAGAGAGAGAGAGAGAGAGAGAGAGAAATCTTATTGATGTGTAAAATAATGAGAGATTACAAATTTACAATCCTTTATATAGAGGAGTTACTCCCTAGATAAGTAACCTCCTTAAGCCCTAATAGGCTAGCTCATGGTGGGCATCCATAAAACCCATACCTTTATAACACATTTAATTCATTTATAAAACATTTAATTCATTAAGTAAACCTTTAAAATGTCATTAAGAATTAGTATCAAAGGGGTTTCAAAATGATCCTAACCGCACACATGTCCCTCTTCTAATATACTAGGTATTACCCGTGCCTACAACACGGTTTGTTATAAGGTGGTTATTATGTTGCTTGTGCATTAATCTTGGTACTCCAAAAAAATTCAAATGTGTGGCTTATGTTGGAATTTGAAAACATATAATTTTGAAGTGCCACTACACGTTTGATGACAGTCTTCATTTCTTTTGAAGTATGGGTTAATGAATGCAATTTTTGAAGTAGTGTAGATCTTGCTTTATTCATAGGTCCTAATTTTAAGTCATGAATTGAAGGCAATTTCATCAACTTTATTCTGACCAATGGATAGCAGTTCATATTTAATCTATTTTCTACAAACAATATAAAGACAATAAGATTAATGACAATCATTAGTGTGTAACATCAAGCCAAAATACTCCACAACACCTTTTATTATTGTCTTACTCATTTTTGAATTTGAAAGAGCACTTAGTCGATGTTTTCCATGAATTGTTAGAAGACTCAAATTGGTTTGGTTTGGTTGGCCAAGACCACAAAGGCATTCTGGTTCTGTTGAGATATTTTCTTCAATGTCTTTTTTTCCAATCATAACATAACAGTTGGTTCTAGGTGAGCTTTGTTAATGTTGTCGTGTAGTGTTAAGACTGCTTGATGACTTGTAGTGCGTAAGGTGGCATTGGGCTTATAAACTGAGAATTTGTCTTCAGTGGAAGTATGAACTTTATTGTTTGTCTTTTTTTTCTTTTTTTTCGCTAATGAACTTTATTGTTTGTCTCATCTTTCCATTCTAAAAATAGACCATTATATTGTATGCCAATTAGATAAAAGGACGCATTCAATTGATCCAAACAAACAATAACGAAGAACAAAAGATAAAAAATAATTTAAAAAATGTAAGAAAAGATAGTCAATGAATCTATTGAAATAACTTTTTCGATAAGCAATTACTGGATATAATATAATTGAGTTGAGAATAGATATGGTTGTATTATTATTATTATTACTATCTATTTATTTATTTTAATATAACAAGCATGAAGCTAGTATTGCTAGAGCTAAAATATGATGTCAGTAATTGCTTGCGGAAATATTAGCATGGCTATAAGTCGTATTGTTTGGATTGTTTCAATTAAAAAATTGGAAAAAAAAAATGTTGCGTATTTGGCTTGATATTGTAATTCGTAAGAAGTATAATGCAGACGATTGGTATATATTTATGTAGAGGTAGTGGAGAAGTTGAAATTAATATATATTTAATTTTAATATGAGTGGAATGTATATTTTTCAATTGGAAGTATATATAAGTTAAGTAATCAAAGATAATGTCGTTACATCTAACTCAAAACGGAAAATACTATATCCGTTCAATGCTAAAATGATTTTTACCTTTTTAAGTGCACAAAAAATTGTTTATAAAAATTCATGAGATTTGAAGTTTATGTACATTATTAGTTTCTATTTGTAAACTAAACAAATTCAGGAAAATGCGTTTAAAGATTTCAGTATAACAATTTATAAACAAATTTGTAATGAAATTGAAACGGATGAATGTTGATTTTTGCGCAATGTGAGTTCTATATGTATCAGTAACTGAAAGTAAACACCAATAACATCCTTGTTACAAAATGGCATTATATATGCAGGGGACGAATCCATATACAACAGTTTATACAACACCCTTTTATAAGTTGAACTAAAGTATAATGCTTTTACTTTGTCGATATGGTCTTACTACTAGAGATATCATATCCACAAAATTTCATATCATTCCAAAATCTCTAACCATTTTAAAACTAAAAATAATAGCTAAGAGTCCATTTGTGATGCGAAATTTGCTAGCAACACCAAACCATCCCAAATTTAACAGTACACAAGTGAAACTCGTAGCAATATCTTGATTTTCACTACTCTTATGCATGCGCATTAGGTATGACCTAGTTGTATTCTGAAATTTAGATCTCTATAATGTGGAGCTATTAGGTTACAACTCATTCGAAATACACATACAACTGTGCCCCCCGCCCCCAGATGGGAAATTAGCATCTCCCCCCCCCCAAGTTGATTTTTTTTTTTTTTTACTTGGGGGGGGATCCTAATTCGCTCATCTAGTGGGGGTAATACTAGTTAACCCTACAACAAAAAGTTTTCAATAATGTAATCCATAAAGATTGTGTTCCAAGTTACATGACTAAATGTAATGAGGTGTTAGTATTATATATATTAACTATAAACTTACAGTATTTGCCCAAAACATTATAAAGGATTTATATGCATATGCTAATTAAATAATAAATACAGTTAAAGTTAATCAAGTTCAAGGTCACCTGGTTCCACGCCCGCTCTTTTTATAGTTGATAATATCTAAAGAATTATTAGTTCTTTCAAGATTCAAAAACCCGCATTAAAAAGCTTCAGAAGCCACATTCAAACTACATACAATCCTCCCTTGTGATAAATTTTCAAAGTGCATTCGGTCTCTAATTGCTAACAATGATCCATTTTGCTGAAATAAGAAATATATAAATATAAAAATTAAGAGAGGTAGCACTGCACATACCAACGTACAACAAGCTTGGAATGGACCATCTCAAAGACTCGGTGATATAATTCTAATTAAGCCTTTACCCAAGCAATTTTGAATCTCTAACGTTTTACTTTTCAGGTACCTGCATCAAAATGACAACACGGTAGACAACAAATGCAACTAATAAAATAAAATGGGAACGTGATATAAAGAACCTTGAGCATACAAATTTAATTATTATAAGATTTGAGTCTAAGAATTTAAGCTCATTTAACAAAACAAAAAAGTTGTTGTTCCTTGTCAATGAGTATAACAAAAACATCAAAAACTATGAACACTCATTTACTAAGTAAACAAAAGGAGAATCAATCCACCCATTTATATGTTAACATATAAATTTCCCTTCGACCTTTTTTGAGATATTAAACTTTAGGTACTACATGAATAAAAAAGTAAGCAACAATTTCAATAACACGTTCTACCAGACATTCAAACTTAAACTTGGTCAGTAACATTGCATTAAGTTTTGTCGCAATTAGAGAATTTCGATACGATCAAAACATTACTACCTAGCAAATCTAAAAAGGTTCATACCTTGCATGAGCGATCCTCCTTCTTTTCCATTGATAATTAGTTGGTCAAATCGAGTTAAGTTCTTTCTAAAAGAACCTCCTCCATTTAATTTTCATTGTCGTAGTTTTGCAATTATTCATCCTTCAAAATCTCAGTAGTGAAAATATGTCCTTACTACACAAACGTAACCAATACAAAAATTAATTCAAAACAATCAAATTGCAACAAAATTTTAAATATTTTATTTCCCCAAATCCAATTGGATTAAAATCGAATCATTTGAGCTTAATTTAGATTAGGCGCAATTACCTAAAAGCTTTGCTGGAGAGCTGAGTGAGGTTGTGAGAGGCGAAATGATGAGAGCTGAAATTCTATTACACTTACATTCCTTTTGGAATAAAGAATTGCCCCAAGAGAATGCCCAAATTTTAAGCATGGCCATTTTTCTCAAGAACAAAAGAAAGAGAGCGAATAAAGAAGAATAAAGATACATGTGAAAGAAATAGGTGAACGTTAACCATATGAGAAAGAACTCAGAGAAAAGTGATAGACAAAATGTTGAGTGAGAGACTCGTCTTGAGGGAATATATGTGAGAAGACGAAGAGATAGGTATAAATTGCTCAGGCAGACGTTCCATTTCTTTTCCTTTATATTTCTTTTTAACTGGCTATTATTCCAATGTATGTTACCAAGTTGCTTCAAGCCCCGTTACGTGTTTTGGAGAAGTAGGCTAATGGGGAGGAGAGCAATTTTAAACTTGACCATTGACATTAAATTGTATTTAAGAGAAAACTTTTGAGTTTCAAACGGAAAATATTTTAATTCGTTTAATAAAATTTAATTATAACCAATTAATGCATTGAATAAAAATTATGGTTGTCCCAATGGTTATGTTTTTGCCCATTAATTTTGTATTAAATTTGTATTAAAAAACCCTCATTAAGTGCATATCATTTTATGTTTAGTGGAAGCTAAATGGTTTTGTTTAATTAAATTTTTACTAATTAAAATATTAATTACCTCTGCTTACCTGGCATCCAATGTCTAACCAATGTATGCATTAAACACAAATTATTTTTAATTAATTGAAATATTGATTACATTAGACATCCAATGTATGCATTGAATTTGTATTAAATTTGTATTTAAAAACCCTCTCTATGCAAATCCTCATGCACATCTAATTCAGATCCCCACAAAATCCCCACCACCCTTTGTCTTTCCATTGTGTTTTGTTATAATGGATTTGCATGCATGGTTACTTAAAACAATAAAACCACTACTTAGACTTAGTTATTGTTAGACATTAGGTTAATTGTGTAAGGGTATTCAGGTAATTGTACTAGTGGTTTAGGTCTATGGTATATATAGTAATGTAATAGTTTAGGGTACGGTTAATGATAATGGAAGTGTTCTAACAGTTACTATATTGTTAACGAAATAACGTTGGTCTCCCATTAACGATTTTTCACAGATATTTTTCGTTTATCAACCATGTTAACCTGATGAGCATATATTAGAGGTCATACCATGCATGATATAGAGTTGATATTGTTTATGTTCTCATTGTCTTTGGTAATTTACCATGTTAACCTAAGCATATATTAGAGGCCATATACCATGCAAGATATAAAGTTAATTGATATTGTTTATTCTCGTTGTCTTTGGTAATCTTCTGTGCTTTGCTGCTTGCCAATTTATTTTTTTTCATTTCACTCAAGATTTCTAACATCTTTTTATATGTCTCTTTAATTCTAAATAACTCAACTATTTTGATCCTTTTAATTTATGTGTTAATATAAAATCTTTGCATGTCCATTGTTCTTTGTGGATGATTTCATCCATATTCTACAATTTCTGAGATGGAATTCACTTTATGTTCTCCCTTAGGTATGATAAGGAAGCTACTTATTTCGATGAAGGTGTCAGGACTACAGAGCGCCATCGTTTGGAAGCTAAAGTGTTGGAGGTAATACTTCTTTTACTTCTTGCTGTAGAGTGTATAATCCTTTTGCATTTTCCAGCCGTCTCACATATTTATTCCTTTTGGATCCGGCCAACGGCTGTTTTTGGCTGTCTCGGAAACTCATGTAGCCCGGCTCCTAAAAAGACCTTAAATAAGTACCAAATCTAAAATACTCACAACTTCACCTACAAAATGATTTAAACCCTAATCTTTTGTGCATATTATCAGCTAACTATAAAGAACATTTCTACAAAAATTCAACTCGTTTGACAATTTTTAACACTGGCAAAAGATGAATGCAAAAACTAGACATTTCTGGACCTTTATATATATATTCAAAAGTGGAAAACAATTTTATCTAAGTTAGAGGATATCAAACGAGTTGAATTTTTGTAGAGATGTTCTTTATGGTTAGTAGATCATATGCACAAAAGATATTAAAGGGTTTAAATCATTTTGTAGGTGAAGTTGTGGGTGTTTTAGATTTGGTACTTATTTAAGGTCCTTTTAGGAGCCGGGCTATATATATATATATATATATAAAGTAGCTACTTAAGTTAACTTTAAAATAAGTACGTAAGTAAAACTTCAACTACAAAATGAATTTAAACCTATTTTTTTGTGGATATGATATACTCAATATTAAAATCATCTCTACAAAATTTCAGCTCATTTGGAAACATTTAACATTGGCAAAAAACGATTACAAAAATTCAACATTTCTGAACCATTAGATTTTTTTTAAAGATGACAACCATTTTTATCTATGTTAGATGTTTCCAAATGAGCTGAAATTTTGGGAAGATAATCATTATGGTGAGTGTTTCATAACCACAAAAAATTAGGTTTTAATTCATTTTGTAGGTGAAGTTTTACGTACATACTTATTTTAAGCTAACTTAAGTAGCTACTTTTTAGAGAATTACTGTATATATATTTATAAAATATATATATATATAAGAGAGAGAGAGACTCCCAAAACGTACAAAGTCATATCTCATCCTACAAGTTGAATTAAGGCTGATATTGTAGATATGATCTCACCACCATGAATAACATGCCTACCAAATTTCGGCTAATTCAAATATGTCTAACCTAGTCAAATGTTATTATGAAATTGGAAAATTTTGGACCGTTAGATAAATGTTTAAAATTGAACACTAGCTTTCGCAAGGTTGGACATATCCAAATAGAATGAAATTTTATGGGCATGCTATCCATTGTGAGAAGATCATATCCACAAAAGATGGGGTCTTATTTCAATTTGTAAGTGGCTCAAGAGTGACTTATATATATATATATATATATATATATATATATATATATATATATATATATATATATATATATATATATCCCCGACTCTTAAACGGACTAGTCCGTTTACGGACTTGTGTCTTGAACAGCTTATATAGTATCATGAACAACTTATATAGTGTCTTGAACAATTTTTTTAATTTACACTTACTAAATTTTTAATTTATGCTTATATATGACATTATATAAATTGTGCAAGACATTATATAAGCTGCGCAAGACACTATATAACAAGTCCGTAAACGGACGTCCGTTTAAGAGCTAGGCTATATATATATATATATATGGGAACTATCGAGCAGGTTTCGTTTACCACACTTTTTATACCATACCCCACAACTTTATGTACAACGTGAATTATAACCTAAGTTTTTGTGGATGTGTTCAACTAACCATAAAGATCACCTCTACAAAATTTCAACTCATTTGATAATGTTTAAGTATGTCAAAAGATGATTGCAAAATTGAAAAATCTTAGCTGTTTAAAAAAAATCAAAATTGAGAACGATTTTTAACTAGGTTAGAGATTTCTAAATGAGACGAATTTTTGTGGAGATGTTATCAATAGTTAGTATATCATATCACAAATTATTAGCACTTAACTCATCTTATAAGGGGGGTGTGGTATAAAATATGGTATAAAAAGTATGGTAAATGGAACCTGCTCGATATGATAAATGAGTTAAGGGATTATAATTTGTGGATATGATATACTAATTATAGATAGCATTTACACAAAAATTCATCTCATTTGGAAATCTCTAACCTAGCTAAAAATCATTGTTAACTTTGAATTTTTTTTAACGACTTAGATTTTTCGATTTTGCAATTATCTTTTGACATAGTTAAACATTTTTAAATTAGTTGAAATTTTATAGGGGTGATCGTCATGGTTAGTTGAACACATTCACAAAAAACTAGGTTATAATTCACATTGTAGGTGAAGTTGTGGGGCATAATATAAACTATGATATAAAAAATATGGTAAACGAAACCTGCTCATATGGTAACACAAAGGGTGCAACACGAAGAGTTCTCAAGAATATTTCATGAAAATTTTGAAAGGAATATGTGAAATTCATACGCAGTCATGCTTGTGTATGAATCTAGTAAGCAAAACAGAAATAATGATTAATCAAAAACTTATCACCGAGGATTGTGATCAGCACAATTTCCTTAAGATGAAAAACGTTGCCGGTATGAATAGCTGTCAGCCTCAAGCGCACACCTCCCAGGATACAACAGTTAAGGAGTCAATCACCAGCAAATGACAAACTAGCTCTACAAGAACTCTCAGTACTCCAAACATGTTTTTAAGCAGAACGATTTTTAAAGAAGCTTTTGTTCACCTTCTTGACAAAACAGAAAACTCTTATTTTATAGATAGATGCTAAGTTCGTAACTGAAGGCAAGAATCACTCCAATAACGGCACGACTCTACTGGCTAGTCTGAACGCAAGAAAAACGTGATTTTCTGGAAACAGTTTTGGAAAGACCAAAAGAGATTTTTGCAAAAACAAGCCTAGCACCTCTCGAGAGCCCCCAAACCAAGGCAGCCTTGTGTGCACACGAGTACCTCCTTATATCTCTCTACACTATCTCTCTATAAGGACACAAGATAATATAAACTTAAGAGACTTAAGTTTAGTAACCAATGTGGGACTAAAACCCCCACATTTTAGAGTGGTAGAGACATAAGGTCATGGGTTCAAACCCATAGGGACACAATTTCATTCAAGTTTTCAACAATCCCCCGCCACAACTAAAGCTGGATATTTCTTACACTACAGTCATCTAGAATATGTGCAGTACACAAACTCAGTGCCGTAGGTGTAGGATGAACAGTTGTGCTTGATTAGCAAGGAGCCAAGAAGTGCAGGGTGTTATGTGAAATATTGTCCATTTGTTTGGTGACAATGGGATAGGGAAAATTAATATAAGCCTTGTTGCAAGTGAGGGATAACATATAAGGATTTCTTCCAGATGTAGAAGGAAATGGTTTCTTTCCCACTACTTGCAACCTTACGATACGTGCTACTTCGCATGCATTTCATCATGATAATAATTTGTTTATGGTGGGATTTTCAATTCAGAACTTCTGTTGTTTCTTGAACAGAACATCCTTGAACTTCTCTTGAATTGGCTCAGGCTTTGGTTGAGTTATTTTTGGCTGGACTTTTGCATACGAAATCAACTATGTTCGTTCTAAGTGGGATGCCATATTTCCATGCTTTTCTTATTTAGCTGTGCTATATCTTTTCCATTTTTTGCCTGATTAACAAATGACAAGTTCGATATATAAGAAATATTGCTGGGCTTATCTTCTCTAATGCTAATTTGTAGCTAATGCAACCTGCCTATCATTCCATGCTGGCACATCTGCGCTCTCAAACTCTAGATGATTTCAAGGATGCTTTTTATAAGGCTCGTAACCGTAACCGAGGGGAAACAACTGCTGTGGCTGCTTATGATTGCATGATACATTTTATGTCAGTATTTGATGAAGGATGCACAGGTATATTTCTTTGTTAATCTATATTGTGTTTAGGAACTTAAATTAAAGGTTGATCCAATAATCTTTTTTTGAATTTAACTTTACCCAAAAAATGAATATCTGGCCTAGTGTTAGTGTTAGTGTTAGTAAAGATTACAATGTTCTAGGGTCCAAGTAGCAATAGAAGCCACTCGACCACACTCAAACTCCCCCAGTTTATTTCCCCAATTACAAAGCTTGCTCATCTCCAGTGGCGGAGTGAGGAAATTCCTCTAGGGGGGGCCTAGTGTAAAGTGCTAGGAGGAACCCATTTGAGGTAGTGACCGAATGACCTCCACTACAGACTTCTACAGGTGATGCTTCTTACTTTGCCTCTCTTCGATTCAATTGTGGGTTATGCTCACTCCAAAAATTCTTTTAATTTCTTTTAGAGCACGAAGGCCTTTGTTTTACTTTGTAAAAGTATTAGGAAAACAAGCCTTAGTCTACTATTTCCTAGCGAAAAATGACATCGACTACAATAATAGAATCACCCGGGCAAACCAAACCTCCTCCTAGTGTCTAGGTGGGTCTGAATAGTAGTGTTTTTTTTCTTTTTTTTCAGTACTAGGTGCCTAAACAAGTACTACTAATTTACTTTTTGTCCCAAGCTCAGGGGGCCTATGCCCTACCTGGCCTCTACATGGCTCCGCCACACTGCTCATCTCACTAGCATGTCCTAATACACATGAAATTAACAAACTTTACATTCATAGACAATGTTGTAACACATGCTCAGTCAAATAGAAGCTCCTAGAGTCATTTTCAAAATATTAACAACTTATATATTGTGGGTGTGCATGGGTATCTGATTACCTTAAACCGAACCAGAACCGTTTATAGCGGTTCTAGGTCCTAAAATGTTAGACCCATGCATTAAAAGTGGGTCTTCAAGAACCGAACCGATAAAGAATCGAACTCATTAAAACCGAATAGTAAAAAACCGGTTGGTACCCAAACCGAAACCAGAACCGATTATTATGATTTTGATATATAAAGTTTAGTATTATATTACATTAAATAAATGTAAACTCAAACATTATAATATATAGTTTTTTTTTAGGAGTAAAATTCTACTAAATATATAGGCCAAGGTAGCATAATAATGAATGTATATTATTAAATGTAAGTTTTGTAACATTATATTGAACACATGTATTATAAAATATTAATAATAATGTCAACAAGTACACTCACGAATACTATGAATTAATACATTGTATATATTAACTAATAAACATGTACATTATAATATTTATATAATCTTTTGGGGTCTTAATAGGAGAGTTGAGAGGCTCTCCATCTAACATAGCTACGGACCCTTTTTGCCTGTAAGGCTCTGACTTATCAGTTGAATATTTGTCTCTGACCTTAGACAAAGAGGTGGACGCACCAAAGACAAAAGTATTTGTGTGCTTTGCCAGTGAGAGTACAAGTTGACTAGGGACATTGGTTGTTGTGTCATGTTGCGTCAACATCAGCTTTTCTCTAGGATACACTCCATTGTTGATACGACTAACCAACTCATAAGAGATTTCAGCTTTTTCACGTGAAGGAGTCTACCCAATCTTAGCATGCGCCTAATTTTCCTTAACATGCGCTTCATTCAACGGTTCAAAATGGGGAGACTGATCTGATGTTTCACATCGATTGTTTCTATCTTGCTACCTTCCGGATCATTTGCTTCATTCAGCTCTTGCAATAGGTTGTGGCCAGCAAAATGAGTCACAGATGCATCTTTTTCACATTCAAACTGATTTCCAGGTTCTTTTTTCCATCTAGGCGATGGTTTAATGTGAGGAGCTTGAACCATAACCGTATTTTCTCCAGCCAAGAACCAATAACAACCAGATGGGTTGTCCTTTGTAATTGGGTTTTGACAGTGATTTTCAGTGTGGCCTAGCATTGCACATTTGAAGCATATCGGACCAGTTTTCTCGTAACGAAATACAACTAATGTTTTCTTGCCATTTGGGAGCTTTGAAAAGTTTCCAGCAACAAGCGGGACAAGAGGATTGACCTCTACTTTGAGCCTTGCGTAACCTACACATGCTTGGTATGTGTCCGGGAGTATTCTTCAATCCGGCTTCAGTAGCGATGTTCATGACTGTCTTTTTGCTACTAATAAGGCCTGGAGGGAGCTTGTGAAGTTGGACCCAGATAATAGTTGAATCAAAGTCGATGTGTGAGACATCGGTGAGTGGATCATAGTCCTTGATCAGGAGAAGGTTACCCACAATGGTCCAAGGTTGTCTTTTTTTCACCTCAACAAGCACACTTGAATCTTCAAATTATGCCAAAAAGAGGGGGTCCTCTTTGTTATGATAGCCTAAAAAACGCAAGCACATTACTATTGGGACTTCCCAGAAGTTATGGATAAGCTCCATTATCTTCTTGGGTTAGGTTTTTCTGCTTCCTAAGAGTTGAAGAGCTACGATGTTTTTACCATGCTCAACCAACTCATCATCCCAAACTTCTTGTGGGAAGTTTGTTTCGGTCACCTTTGTACCCGGTAGAGAGAGCACTCTTTGGAATGATTCCTCGAGCTCACTCATGTTTTCCAAGATGTTGAGTTCCAGAGTGGAGAGAAGGAGCAACGCTTGATAGAGGAAGAAAGTTGTAGGGTCCGTAGAAGTAGAAGTTGAAGTTTGGAAGATAGAGAGAATAGAGGCAAAACTTGGAACAGAGAGCAGACTTTTTAGCTGGAGTAGTGGTTTGAAAAACCTTTGAGGTTTTAAGAGATTAACATCGTTGATGATAAGTAGGACTATGTTGCGTCTAACGTGGAAGCTATCACAACAACTACCAACAAGACTATTCAACAACTCTCCAAGCTCAACCCAATATCAACACAAGGCATATAAACTAAATAGGGGAGAAGATAAAAACATACTCACACAAGACCAAATTTTACGTGGTTCGGCAATTTGTCTACGTCCACACGGAGAGCCTTTGATATATTAGATGTACTAGATACAAGATTACAAAGAGGAGCACTCAACACTCACTTAAAATGTATCACTCACACTCACAAAGAATGTTCACTCTCTTTTCTTCTTGGTTTAGTTCTCTCACAATCTCTCTCACTTAGAAAAAGATTTCTCTCACAAAGAAAGGTTGAAGATTCATTCTTCTCTTAAAAAAAAGAATGAAGATGGATTAGGTTAGGTCGTGCTTGGACCTTGGGGGGCGACTTGGGCCTTGTGCTTTTTCAGGCCCAAAACAACATTATCCACCTCGGTGAGGTTTTAACACATAAAACCGAGCCGAACACAAGATCCATCAAGAATCACAAGTCGTCAAACCACATCGCGAACTCGCCGTCAATTGTCCCGAAGGACCTTACCCACAAAGAGCCATACCCACAAAAAGTCTTGCCCACAAAGAGCTATCTTCACAGAGAGTCATGCTCACAAAGAGTAATCACGCCCACGAAGGGCCATGCCTACGAAAGGCATCAATCAACAATGCATTAGCCTCCACCATTTGTGGAGTACCTCCAACCAATGTTGGAACTCAACTTCATAGTGAACCTTCTACAACCCAAAGTCGTCTTGCCCTTAGGCAATGAAACAAATTCCCAAGTACAAAACTTGTCACGAGCCTCCACCATTTCATGCATATCCACCGACCAATCTTTGCAATGACCATCTCTAACAACTTCTTCGAAGTCGTTTGGTTCATTACCCTCGATATTCAGTGTGTAGGCAACCGAGTCCGGTCGACCATAATGCTTCACTGGCTTATCATGCCCATACTTCGTAACTTGTTTCACACATCTCTTTTGCTTTGATCTAGCCAAAGCTTGTTGCTCAGGTTGTTGTAGCTCTACTTCTTATTGAATAGTTCTTTCATTTAGAACATCACTCTCTATAGCATCCTCTGACGCTTCCATCTCAATCACTTAAGATTCTATAGAATCACCACTATTTCCAGCCTTCTCCGGCCTACTAAAATGTAGCACTGAAGTCTCATCAAAGGTAACTTCACTGCTAACTAGGAACTTGTGGTTCTCAAGATACCACAATCTGTATCCCTTTCCTCCTTTTGCATAGCCTAAGAATATAGCTTTCTTAGCTTTAGAATAAAGCTTACTATCTTTCATATGGTAGTAAGCACTAGATCCAAACACGTGCAAAGTATCATAAACAACTGGTTTCCCTGTTCACACCTCATAAGGTGTCTTGCAGTCTATCGTCGGAACTGGTGATCTATTATACAAGTAACACGTCATGGCTACTGTATCTGCCCAGAACTCTTTGCCAAGATTGGCATTGGAGAGCAAACATCTCGCTCTTTCAAGCAACGTTCTATTCATCCACTCTACCATCACATTCTGCTACGGCGTGCCCCTCACTGTCCAGTGTCTAGCAATACCATATTGCTCACAGAACTCCTTGAAAGGACCATAGGTATACCTAGTACCATTATCATACCTCAAAGTCTTCACCTTTCTTTCTGTGTGTTTCTCAACCATTGTTTTCCACCTTTTAAATATCTCGAAAACTTCATCCTTGGACTTTAAGATATATACCCACACATAGCGTGTATAATCATCGATGAAGGAGACATAATACCGATTACCTCCTTTAGAAGCCACTCTAGAGGGTCCCCACACATCCGAATGCACATAATCCAGGATGTCTCTCGTATTGTGCTTGCTTGTATGGAACTTGACTCTGCACTGCTTGCCTTAGACACAATGCTCACAGAATTCCGTACTTGGTTTCTCCAAGTCTGTCAGTAACCCTCGCTTGCACAACTCAGACAATCCCCTTTGGCTCATATGCCCAAGGCATATATGCCACAATTTTGTGCACTCAGAATTATCACCACATGTACCCACTGCTACATCGCCTATCACTGTACTACCTAACAAAGTATACAAGTTTCTATATCTTTGACCCTTCATAATGACTAAAGAACCACTAATGATCTTTAGGACTCCACCATTTCCCACAAACTTGTGGCCTTTGGAATCCAAAGTACCAAGAGAAATTAGGTTCTTCTTTAATTCAGGAACATGCCTCACATCGGTTAAAGTCCTCACCACACCATCATGCATCTTGACCCGTATAGTTCCAATTCCTATCGTCTTACAAGCAACGTCATTACCCATCAAAACGGAACCTCCACTCAAGTTCTCATAGGTAGCAAACCACTTCCCATTTGAACACATGTGGTAGGAACACCCGGAATCAAGAATCCACTTTTTGGTCATGTGGTCTTCTTGTGTAGACACCAAAAGACTTACATCATCCCCATCAAAGCCGGAAGCAAGACTTGTTTCACTAACATTCTCATTCTCAAACTTACCACTCATCTTGTTACTTTTTTTCGGGCTAGGGCAATCACATAGATAATGCCCATTTTCCTTGCAATTGTAGCACCGTACATGTTTTAAAGGCTTCTTAGAACTACCCTTCCACTTGCTTGTGGAAGTCATCTCATTCGACATCACCCTCGCCGTATTTTTTTGTGCTTCTTTATCAAAGTTCTCTCCTTCAAACCTTGCATTTGACATCTTGGGAGCCATTTCCACAAGTCACACAAAGCAACCCACAAGAAACTTCACTTGAGAATTTTATCAAACACTTTGCCTACACAAATTTTGAGCACTATGGTTCTTCACCAAAACTCAAAATCCTAGGTCGTATACCTCGTTCCGATACCAATTGTTGCGTCTAACGCGAAAGCTATCACAATAACTACCAACAAGACTATTCAACAACTCTCCAAGCTCAACCCAATATCAAAACAAAGCATATAAACTAAATAGAGAAGATAAAAACATACTTATACAATACCAAGTTTTACGTGGTTCGGCAATTTGCCTACGTCCACACGACGAGCCTTTGATAGATTAGATGTACTAGATACAAGATTACAAAGAGGAGCACTCAACACTCACTTAGAATGTATCACACACACTCACAAAGAATGTTCACTTTCTTTTCTTCTTGGTTTAGTTCTCTCACAATCTCTCACTTAAAAAAAAGATTTCTCTCACAAAGAAAGGTTGAAAATTCATTTTTCTCTCAAAAAAAAAGGATGAAGATTAGGTTAGGTCGTGCTTGGGCCTTGGGGGCCCACTTGAGCATTGGGCTTTTTCAGACCCAAAACAATAGACTACATATGTCCATGTGAATTGAGCCATAGGATTTTGTTGATTCACAATGATTTTCATCTTTGTGCTGACGTGGCAAACACTAAGCGAGACTTTGCTCTTCTGTTTGTTATTAAGGATACTTTGCTCGTCTGAGCGTGTTGGATGAACCAAGTTTATAAAGAATGTAGAATCACAAAGAGCAAAGTATCCTTAATAGAGCACTACCAGAAAGTGGAAAAATGTGCTAGCGTCGTTTTGGAGGTGCCTACCGGTCAAGTCTTGGAGGTTTTCCCCAAGGTCTTGGCATCTTGGGATTGAATCCCACCGTCATCATGGAAAAATGAATTTAAGGGTTTAGGGAAATAAAATTGTGACAAAAAAATAAAATAAAAATGACAGGATAAGTTAGGTTTGTCATGTCGTCCTAGTCCTATGTATAAATTGTTCTATGCAGTATATCGATAATGCCACTATCGGGCACAATTTGTTTTGCCGTAAAATGTTCGCATTAATGATTCTTTTTACATATATATAAATCCTTGTAAAATTTAATGATCTGGCATAATAAAAGGCAAAGTTATGAAAGAATAATGTCGTGTGTGAGACTGTGAGGGTGTGACTACTCTGCATGTGCAAATTCTCGGTGTAAAATTTTTTCTCCGTGTTACAACTTACAAGTCTCTTTTGATGATTGATTTTTTCAATAATCTTTTTACCTCTCAATGTTATTGTGTCCTGATCTTACTAAGCATACACTCATACAGACGTTGATATGAAAGAAGCAAACTGGGACCAAGCTAGGGCTGAGAGGAATTTACTTATGCTTCATATTCAAGCACATGTTGCTGCTGCTCTGGCCATGGTTGATAAAGCAGCATGCTCAGTCGCGAACCCACATGCAATCAAGGTGTTAATAGTCCCGGTATTTTTCTAGCTCTCTTAA
Organism: Coptis chinensis; assembly: GCF_015680905.1. Taxonomy (NCBI): domain Eukaryota; kingdom Viridiplantae; phylum Streptophyta; class Magnoliopsida; order Ranunculales; family Ranunculaceae; genus Coptis; species Coptis chinensis. Next base: position 100,637,281 of record NC_141458.1, read on the forward strand.
AATTTCATGTCATCAATTCTTATTAAAACGAGAATTCCTCTCCTATTGAAAATAAAAATTTTAACACCTCTAATTAAAACGGGAATTATTCTCTTATTATAATGAGAATTCATCTCCTATTAAAAAAGAAAAATCTAACACTTCTAATTAAATGGGAATCATTCACCTATTAAAAACGGGATCTCTCCTCCAATTAAAAACATGTTTTTAAAATTTAATTAAAATAATTTGTTGAGAAATTAAAACGGTCACAAGGGGTATTTTTCTAGCTCTTAAAATGGGTCGCGGTATTGACACCCTACTTTATGGAATTGGCACCCCTTTGACCAATTCAAAGGTACTGGCACCCCTCCATTAATCACATAAAAAACAATCACGGCAAGAAACTACCGTGAGATCGCATAATTCATGGCATCAGGTTGCCGCGAGATCCCATATCCCTAGAAGGTGGTTGCTGTGGATCCTTTTTTCTTTTAAATTTTTTTTAATAGCCACTGTAAAAAAAAATTGTTGCCGCGAGATGGTTGTGTTCATTAAAATGTAGTCTTTGCTTGTGTAGATTATCAAAACTTTTGATCACAAGTTTTTTTTTTATAACATATGAAAATATTTGCCGCGAGATAGCAAAATTATGCTTCGATTATACATTTTTTTTGTCATGGTTTTGGTATTGTTCTTGGAGTGTATAAAGAAATTTTAAAAAAGAAAATGAGATATCCATATGTCGTGTGTTCAATACGCAAAATTTGAAGTGAAAAAAACAAAAAACAAAAAACAAAAAACACAAAAAGAATGTTCCGCGGCAGCTGCCTGCCGTGGGATATGGGATCTTGCGGCAACCCGATGTCGTAGAACTATTGGGCATGTGGGGTGTAAAAGGACATATAAGAAATAACCATTATTGTTTTACTTTTTAGCAAAAGGGTGTCAATCCCATAAAGTGGGGTGCTAATACTGCGCTCCTTAAAATTTTACGTCATCAACTCCTATTAAAACGGGAATTCCTCTCCATTGAAAAGAAAAATTATAACACTTCAAATTAAAAATTAAAACGGAAATCATTCTCCTATTATAATGGGAATTCCTCTCCTATTGAAAAAGAAAAATCTAACACTTCAAATTAAAACGGAAATTTTTCTCCTATTAAAAACGGGAATCACACTTCTAAATTAAAACAGGATCCCTCCTCCAATTAAAAAACGGGTCAGGTTTTTAAAACTTAATTAAAACAATTTGTTGAAAAATTAAAAACGGGTTTTAAATACTTGATTAAAACAATTTGTTAGGAAATTAAAACAGGTTAGCGACGAAAACAGGAATCACGATTTGTTAGAAAAAATTTATATGTATAGTTATGATTATTGAGCAAATTTTTAAAAGAGTCAGTGCGTATGCACGGGTCTACTTTCTAGTCTATACTTATTTTTGTTAATTGGGTAATCTTTAATTTCTAATATATTATTTTTTAATATGTTTATTATTTATTTTTTCGATAAATCACGTCTTTTACTTAAATTGAAACATGCACTACGCCGGAATCTTCATGAGATTACCCACATCTAACTCCTTGAACTCCCTGTGAACAAGATCATGAGCATGCATCTACATTGACCATTCTACTTATCTACTCAAAATTACATGACTTAAAACTAGAAGAAATCTTACTAATGTAAACAACAACATATATTTATATGCTACAACATACACTAATATGTTGATTATGTACTTTGTTACGGTTGTTTTTCTATTAATCTGTCGACTTGTTGTCACTGGTCACTTTGCGCTAGCCCTAAGATTCACTTATACTACGTCACTTGAAAAATAATTTATTTTCTTTTTCAAGATTGTGTATGTGTTTTCCTACACGTATTGCACTTGGTAAAGAATAAAAATTACACGGGCAAACTTTCATGAGTTAAAACCTTAATTGACATCCCATGTATAAGGGTGGAATTCGAGCTAAACGAACCGAGCTTTACCATGCTCAAGCTCGGCTCGTTAATTACACGAGTTTTCAATTGAGCTCTAGCTTGGCTCATTTAGTTAAACGAGCCGAGCCCGAGCCGAGTTTGAATGGCTCGGTCATTTTACACTACAAATATGCTATTTGAGTTAAATGAGCCGAGCTTCATCAAGCTCATTTGTTACACGAGCTTTAATTTGAGCTCGAGCTCGGCTCATATATTTAAACAAACGAGCTCGAGCCGAGCCGAGCCACTCAGCTCAAATTCCACCCTTACCCATGTAGGTGTCTCTTCATATTTAATCTAGATCCTTATTTCACAGCTAGATCTGCTACAAAGATTGTATCTCTCTGTATATGAGAAAATTGGCAGAACCAGTCTACCGGCCTTCCTAGCCTCCTAGGTACTAATAAAGCATACATTGCTTTCCTGTAGATCAGTTTCAGCTCAAATAGACATCCTTAATAGCCCATCCCACAATCCTACAGTTCTATCAAGTAGTCAAATACCGACAACAGTTCCTGAAGTGTCTGCCTTCAGCCATCTATTTGGTATGCTAGATGAACTGGATTTTTCAGGTTTCCTTGTCATATCCTTTTTCAGTCACGGTTCTTCTGGAATGGATAATAACATGGAAATTTGAGCTCTCAAACTTATTGTGTTTTTAGTGTGACGTTCCAACTTTGTGTGTTAGGACATTTTAAATTGGATCGCTTTTATTGAGTTCCTAGTTTAACCTACAAGGTATAAAGACATTAGTATAGTATTTAGTAACACCAACTTTTCTATTCGCTATTTTCTTTTTTTCAAAATTATTATTCTTGGATATCTCATACGATTTTGTAATTCTGTTTTGAAATTTTCAGGAACGCCGCGGAACAAGAAAACGAGATGTGGCGCTAGGACTCGGAAAAGTTGTCTCTCACTAGCCTCACTAGCTTGTAACTTGGCCGGGATACCAGCTCGTAATAATACCTATAACTCTATTCATCATATTATGGTTTATCTTAAATTTCCCAAGTCAAAAAGATTTTTTTTTTTACTTTAAATAACACACAGTACAGCACAAAACAGCAAGTAACTCAAAAGCACAAATGTGTGCCACAAAACCACAGTTTTTTTAAAATCACCCACAAGGACCGGGACAAGGAAACGTCATGTTTACTCCTAACACAAAATAAAAAATGGCCCGGGATTATAAAAAGTCACGTTTACCCCTGGCGCGATATAAAAAATAACCCAGTGTATGTAGTATGCCCACTCATTGTGCATACCTATTGCAGTATGCACATGCAACAATCAAATTCCATAGCTAAAAATATGTATATGCACAATCGCATTCAGTGTGCATATACACATTAATGATGTTAGCATGACCAAATTCGTGGTTTTTTTTGCAAGTAAAGGGTGTGCACAATGGTTGTGCATTTCACTGTTTTCATGTTAGGTTTTGCATGTTTACGGTTGCATGTTAGGAATTATGATTCATTTCCATGTTAGGAAATGCGTATGCACAATAATGATTGTGCAAACCTGTTTGAGTAAACACACAAAAATCAGTGATCATAGCTATTGGGGTATATGCACAATGATTTTGCATGCCCAACGAACACGAGGTATATGCAATGATTGTGCATACCTACAACAATCACATGAGGTATGCACAATCATTGTGAATAGTATACCTCTTATTAGGGTATGCACAATCCGTATGCACACTTGTTATTAGAGTATATATGCACAGTGATTGTGCATATATACCTCATGTTTCAGGTATACATATCCCAATAGGCCGGTACGCATAGACAATGTGCATACCGGTATACACAAACAATGTACGGACAACAATCAGTTTGCATGTCTAAAATAGGTACACACAATCAGTGTGCATACTTATTGGGGTATGCACAATGTGAGTACATAGTGGGGTATGCAACACATTCTATATATGTGCATACATATTGAGGTATGATCATATTCAGATCATCTCCACAAAAAATTATCTTCACTGTGTCAGTACATCGTTTTAGAATGAGACATACACATTGATGCATGTATTTCTTTCCGGTAAATCTTCTTAGTTCAAATGATCATGCCTGACTAGGTTTGTTTGGATCAGTTTCAGACTTTATAGTCATATGTCATATTTGATTAAATGTAGGAGGCTTTTCTCTTGCACAATGTAAAATCAATATTTACTGTCTTAAACTATGGGGAATCCCAACTCAAAACCAATTGGTGATGAGTGGAGAGACCCAAGAACTTCTATACTTTTATGTAAGGTTGTAAACATACCATCTGGGCCGGGACTATACTAACATCTTAACATACTGCATGATGTAAACACACACTTACAAGGTCATGTAACTAACATAGTCTCCCATGTTTGGCTGAATGATTTTATATATTTAATTTTGGGGGAAAGAATACCGCTTATTAATTTTCTTTTACTATTAGCGTCTCTGGGTTCGTGATGGCTTGACGTCTCCTGGCAACAGTTTTTATTTGATTACAGGTATGTTTTTCTCTCTTAATGAGTTTTATTATAGTCAAGGTGTTAAACTTTTTACAGCTCAGTGGTAGTAGTCTATGCTTTAAATATTACTTACTTGTGTAACTGTGCTACTTACCAAAGCTAATGTATGTTGAGTAGCATAGAATCTGTTGATAGTGTTGTTTTTAGGAACCAAGAAACCGTTAATTTCGTAGGTGTCATTAGGCATAAAATATGTGTTCTGTTACAATGTTTGGTACTTTGGGCAACTGAGATGATTTATTAATTATGAGTGGTGTATAGTGGTTGCCCGACTGATTTATTACGGTGTAAATATAATGTGGGCATATGGGTACTATTGTAGTATTGTAGGATATACAATGAGGTGAAATATTAACTCTAAAGTGATAAGCGCAAAAAGGGGTTTAATTTGTTGATATGACAAAACAACGATACAATACTATAAATATTGGGACAAGTTAACAACTATTTAGATTTCTCAGCCATTTTGAGTAAACATGGGACATTAAGCTAAGTTAACAAATCACGGAGGGCAGTTTGGAAGTTTGGATAGTCAGTAGTTAGGACAATTGAAGAAACTGAGACAGTAAGTCTGGTGGAACGCCTCCTTCCAAGAGACATGGACGTCTTGGATTTAGGAAGGCTAGAGAGATGAATATATTAGTGCTAGCGAACCACTGTTGTAGGTTAATTAAGGATTCAGATTCTTTATGGGTGATGTCTTCCATTAGTATTTATAAATGTAGTTGGGGGAATGAGGAAGGTAATGAAGGGGGGCACTAAAAAGTCTTACTTCTGGAAAAGGTGTGTTGTAAGCTATGGAGGATATCAAAGGAGGTTTACTCTGGAAAGTGGGGGATGGCTCAAGGATACCTATTCTCTCTGAAACTTGGATCCTTATGAATAATAAACCTACTTATCTTAGTCAGTATGTTAATCTTGATCTTCACAGAGTGGATCAACTCCTTGACATTTATAACATGTTTTGGAATCTTGATAGACTAGGAGAGCTGTTTCCTGAGTCAGTTTGTTAGAGAATTAGTGATGCTCCTTTTAGAACTAGCTCTAAAGATAAGGTGGTGTGGTTTGAAGAAAGTAAGGGAGAGCACTCCGTTAAGTCAGCCTATAAACTTCTGACTAAAGAATATGAGCAAGGTCAATGCTCCAAATTTAATACCAAGACCATTAGGAAATTATGGGATTTGGAGCTAGATGCAGGTACATGGCAGTTTATGGAAAGCCTATGTGGGGGGACTTCCTACTAATGAATGGGTTTGGAAACACAAATGTAAAGGGGTTCATTCTTGTAGGTTTTGCTGGAAGGAGATTATGTCTGATGAACACATTTTCTTCAAGTGTGAATGAGCTAGTAGAAATTTCTGATTTGGCTCTATGCTAAACCTGAGAATTGATATGTATAAGGAGAGAGATCTAGTTGAGGGAATGGATAGAAGTGTTTGTAAATTGGAGTTGTATCATTGTGTGAAGAACAATCTGGGGATTATGCAAGCTAGTCTTTATGCATTTATCCTTTTGGCTGGAATGTTGTAACGACCGCTATTTTTCTATATGTATAAAAAGTTATTGAAAAGGTAATTAACCTCATATGTCTTACAATTTTGAATTATTATATTAAAATTTTATAACCTTGTGTAAAGTTTATTCATTAGAAGTTATAAAATCAAATACAGGCTTGCTAGAGTCATATATGGGCCTATTTAATATGTCACAGTTAGCCCATGGGGCAACATAAGTTCTTAGGCCTTTTTGAGATATATTAGAAGCTCAAAGGGTGACATATTAGGGGTTTTGAAAAATTAGATTTTATGTAATTTTTAATTTTAGATATATTTTAGGGTTAACTAGTATTAGCCAATTAGGATTTCCCCCTTACTAGATGAAGAAATTAGGGTCTCTCCCCTAAGTACACACAAAAAAAAAAAGTCGTCTTGGGGGTTGACTGTATTTTTTTTGTGTGTATTTTGGGGGAGATCCTAATTGGCTCATCTAGTGGGGGGTAATATTCGTTAACCCTATATTTTATTTATTTGTAGCCCTAAACAAAAATAAATAAAGGGGGAAAAAAGAAAATGAGAGAGTAGTGAAGCGAAGAAAGGAAATAATGAAATATAATTTTTGCTGTAAAAAGGTGAGTAGACATCATTTAATTATTTTTATTTTGTTATTGAGAATACTTATAGGTTAGGTAAGAAATAAATTGTTGTGTTTTAAATAATTAATAATATAGATTTATGACATAAAAACATTGATTACATTATTTCCTTGTTACAAATATTTTAACATTAATTGAGTTATTTTAGATTTACATTTCCCGTTGTTTTAGTTGTTAATTCAGTTATTCCAAGTTAGTTGAATAGTTTGAGCAAATATTTGATTTTATAATATTTTTAGAAGGTTTTTTTTTTTTTTTTTTGCGTAAATTTTACAGTCTTTGTTGGTCATGATTAAATTCTGAAAATTTTATGGTTTGTTTACATTATTGAGCACTATATTACAATTTAATTTCATAATTTTTAGATATGTGTAGATATTTAGATCCTACTTATTTATTGTAAATAAACATTTATTAGTGAAAAAAAGTTTTTTGAAAAAATAAACATGTTTGGTCACTATTTTTTTTTTGTAGAAAGTAGTTTTTCACCCAAAAAAACATGTTTTATGATAAATAGCAAAAACTTGTTTTTCAAGTTCAAGTTTAAAAACAGTTTTTTCTTCTCACTTTCTCATCCAGCTCCAAAGGCATATGGATTGCTCATTAGTGAAAAATGTCGAGATATGCAAAGATATTTCAAGAAAAATAGTTTTTAAGAAAAATCTCAACCAAACATATTTATTTAAAAATTATTTTTAGAATAAATATTTTTTCAGAAAAATACTTTTTGAGAAAAACTGATTTTTTGAAAAAATGAGATCCAAACACCCACTTATACTTATTATTTGATTTTGAAAAATTGTAAGATGATTTCATTTAGTATAAAAATTAATTATTATTACATTTATTATGAGAATTTTCTGTTTATTTACGTGGAAAATATATCATGAAATGATATCATGTGAATGATCACCCAAGAAAATAACTATGGTAATCGCCTTTAGGGTGTTACTGTAGGTGGTATTGATCGAATATGATGCGGAAATGACCACGTTTTATGCATTAGATTGCAATGTCGTAAAATATCTTTAATTACGAGTGAAGAGTTTTGCTACATGATATGAATACTATTATTAGTGATGTTTAACCTTATTTTACAAGAGGCTAGGACATATTAATATTGTATGAAGGGATGACGTCCTACCCTAGTTCGTGGTTAGCTTAAAGGTAATGTATAAATGCCAAGTAGATTAGAATTTGAGAAACCATTTGGAGGAAACTTCCGGCCATTTTTTGAGAAACAAAACTACCTATCTTCCGAGTTGTAATTAGTTATTTATTAATTAAGTTATTGTTAGGGTATGGTTATTGGTTGTATATATTCCTTGAGTTTATTTATGTTTTGTCTACTCATACCAACAAATTTAAATTTGCTAACCCTATGTATGTTTTGTTTTGCAACAGGGTGTGTTTTTTGGAGCGTAGTTGGTAGAGAACAATGAAGTTAGACGTTGGATTTGGGTGTGCTAAGAGCATAAGCCTGGGAGTCATATTTGATTTTAGTTTCCTTTATTATTACCTTTGGAAGGTTGAATTGTTATTTGGAATATTAATTTATACTGTTTGAAATTATATAATACTATTTAGATAATGGAGGTGGAACTTTTATAAATATTTATTGGAAGTCGACTACTTATTTATTTGAAGTTTATGCAATTGAGATTATGTTTAGCCAGACGTGTACACATCAACACGTGTCGTTCCTAGTTCACACACTGTCTTGAGTGATTAGATATTAGTCAGAAATGTGCAGTTTGTTTTTGGGGGGCATTGATACCAACTATGCCAAAATGAAATGTGCATTTTTAATTGAATATATGATTACTCAAATTTTGGGTGTGACAAATGTGGAGGGCTGGAAACGAGATGTGGATTGAAAACAGAGAGCCAGAGTTGGGCAAAATATACAAGCATACCACAAAGAAAGCAGATTGGAAACGAGATGTGGAAGGCTTCTGAATCTGAAGGAGGAAACTGAGAGCTAAAAATGATCCCCTAAGCTTGGAATTTGAATGTGCATTAATTTGTATTGTTCATACTAATTATTCCAAGTGGCATATGATCTTCTTTGATGGTGCTTTTAACAGGGGCATTGGCAAAGGTGCTGTGTATCTACAGCATCATAATATACTAAGAACGCCCAGAGGCAACGCACAATGGAGTTGCGTACATGCCTGTGCACTAAAACATGCCTTTCGTCTTGGGATTCAAGCTTTGAGTGCACCGTCTGAATCCAAAGCAAGAAATCAGAACCCCAAGACAAATCAAAGTTCATTATCACTGGTACACTATATTACATGTGATTATCATGTACTGCACCCCTTTAGCATCCTTCACATTCTTCTTCAAAGCCTTCTTTAGTGTTGTCATGACTGCACGAATCAGATTTCTTCTTGAAGTGAGCAAGATTCTTTATAATTTGCTTCCTTAAATTATTGTTCTCATCTTCCCTTACGTCAAGCTCCTCAAGAATCTTGACTTTCCTAATGCAATGAACCAAAAAACACATGTAACCAAAGGTAACCAGAGCAACAAGAGCCCAAAAGTAAAACTAAAGATTTCTTCCATCACAGGTCAAAACAGGAACCTGAACCCTTAACGCGCCGCCATGGAAAACTATGTGTTTTGTTATAAGTACACAATTCAATGTGTTGTAAAAAGTTCAAAAAATAAACATAAGAAAATGGAGAAAAAACAAGATGTTCGTTTGGACATGGCAACTTTCCTTTTTTTTTTTTGGCTTTTTTTTTGCTTTTTTCTTACAACTCAGTGGCACTTCCATGGTAAAGACCACCAAAGCACCAAGTCGAACGAATCCCGTGACAGAAAATAGGAACTCAACCCGCCTAAGAACTACGATACAATAGTTTAATACTGTATACCCCATAACACAGGGTAATCTCAATTAATCCTTACCAAAACTGAAACTAAAATCCCTCGTCTGCCCACAGCTATTGTTATTTTTAATAAAATAGGGGTAAAAGACCTCTTAAAAACCCTGCTTGCCTTTCAAAAAAAAAGCTTAAACCAATATCACATCTGCAAATTGTGGTTATATTAAAACCATGATCGATTATCTTCCGCAGTTGGATCACCTTTTGTTGATTGCAACAGTGAAGTTCTTGCAGTAATCAAAAACACGATTACAATCTCATATACCTGAAGGCTAACCCCCTTGCAGCAAACCTAACAGCAAATTACTAAGCTATAATCGACCACACATAAGCTATAACTAAGTTATAACAGCAACTAAAATGCCCACACATAAGCTATAATCCTCTTTTTTAAAACCAAATTGACCAATATCTAAAACTCAGGTGTGACTATTTTAATCCGTTGGGAACACACAATTAACAAAACAAATTTCACAAAAAAAAAACGTTTTGGAAAAACAAACAACGTACTAAGTACCTGGCTGTTTTGGATCTGGTCTGGATTCCATCTTGCTCCTCTATGAGTTCAGCTCTGCAATGTTCAATCCGGCCAGACGTTACATATGATTTTATCCTAAATACATCAAGACAGCTTAGTAATTCAGCAATCTTAAGTCCGAGCTGGTATTTGTAAACAGATTTCAAAGAAGAAGATTGAACAAGAGGTTGTGATGATAAAGAAGAAGTATGGTCAGGGAAAACTAGGGTTAGTAAAGAGTCCCAAAGTGTGTTTTGGTTGGACAAATTGTTGAAGTGCTTGCAAGACATTGAAAAGGAACATATGTCTGGGTGGTTTAGAATCCATTTATTGATTCCCAATTCTAATATCTTTGTCCATATTTGATCTGGTATTTCAACAGCTTCCATTACTACTCTCTTTCTCATCAGCCTCGTCCTCATTTTCGGTTTTGGTAAAATTTACTACTCTCTTTCTCATCAGTCTCGTCCTCATTTTCGGTTTTGGTAAAATTGATGAATGCAACGCCCACTCATGACTCACCCCATTACCAAAAAAAAACAAACGGGAGATTGCCTTGAATTTCGGGCTGAATAGATTCCTCAACCGCTTAATCGCCTTGATAAACAAACCGATGGTGCTTATGTGGCAAAATTTATAGTTTTGCCAGAGGGGTATAGAAGTTTTCCATCTTCACAACTCCAATTGCTGAATTAATTGGTACCTGTGATAGTTAAAAGGCCCTGTAGTTAAAAATGAATGTTTTTATATCAGTAAAAATAGACTTAACTCGGAATGGAGAATGCTCAAATGAAATGAACGCATATAGGAGATCACTAAATCAGCCGAACTGGTATACATCTATTATTGATAGACAAACATCCATCTTTAATGAAAAAAAAAAGGAATGATAAACATCCATGATAGAGAACACTGAATCAGATGTAAATAAATAATAAATATTCAAGATAAATTACAGGACACATTTACTGGTAACTCAAAGTTATTATCCTCTGCCATCTCTAGGGCCTTTCCTTCAGATTCTCCTTTGAAGCCTTCTTCAGTGCCTTCGCCACGGCATGGCGTCGCTATCATCCATCACCCTCTAAAGTTTGTCACCCTCCAACAGCACTAGATGCATGGACCATATTTTTTCTTGTAGTAAGCGAGCTTCTTGGTAATTTCCTTCTTTATAGTACCATTCTCATTTTCAATCGAATCAAGCTCCTCATGAACCTTGTCATACCTTCCAGTAATAGAAAAAAACCAAAAAACAATGTGTAACCCAAGGTAAGCACAACAAAAAGCAAGCAGATAGAAATGACTCAAAAAATAGGAAAATGACTGGAAAACCTCTTCACAGGTCAGAACATGGTTATTATCTGACTACTCTACGAACCAACAACATTCGGTATAGTTCCAAACTTAAAATGTTGTATTAATAATGACTTGCCTCACAAATTCCAGTATATACTAAATCTCTCCTCGTTATCGACTCGCTGCAATAGATAACTGAGAAAAATTCCTTTTCATGTATAATAATGAAAATATGATCAAGCAAGGCACCATCAATTATGACAACATAAACACTCCTAAAAACAACTTGACATGGATTTTATATCAATCGTTCTTTCGTAAATTAAAGAATCCTGTTATTAGGACACCACTCAATGTGTTGTAACATTCAAGACAAAGTAAAAAGAAAAAAATATAAATAAATAACAATAACCATTTTTTGTTCATTTTGAAATGGAGGTCTTCCTTTTTCTTTTCTTCTATAATTCAGAAAACAGAAATTTATTAATAAACCAGTTACAGCCTACAAGTGCATGGTGCTCCTATGGTACGCCCTAAGCAAGACAGGTCTATGATACCACAATACCCTGCGAGTCTGTAACAGTGAAAATACCATGCCAAAGGAACCCTATCACAAAAAGTAGACGCCCAAGTAATCGACCCTCCTATAAGGTCTATGATACCAACCACAATACCCTGCGAGTCTGTAGCACATTGGTAATCTCAACTAACTCCTTACCCCTAAACTAAAAAGTAGAACCCCTGATCTGCCCATTTGTGCACATAGCTGAAGCCCAGATCACCTTTTCTCACAGCTAGGTCACACATTTCTGACTTCAAGAGTCAAGTTTCGATTCTTGCACCATCAAGAAACCCACTCTCCACTTCTGTCTCATTCTTCACACCCCACATAACATATATTTAGACAATTAGACCCCTGATCTGCCCATTTGTGCACATAGCTGAAGCCTAGATCACCTTTTCTCACAGCTAGGTCACACATTTCTGACTGCAAGAGTCAAGTTTCGATTCTTGCACCATCAAGAAACCCACTCTCCACTTCTGTCTCATTCTTCACACCCCACATAACATATATTTAGACAATTAGACCCCACACCTTTGATGTTCCAAGACATAATTCTAAGCTACATTGTCAACTTCAATATACCCTGAATTTTCCATCCTTCATCTAAAAACTTGTAAACCAGAGTCTCCCCCATCTAAAAACTCGTAAGAAAAATGGAAGCCATCCTAACACTTACATAGTAATCCTACATTCCTACTCTTCCCAAATCATTATCCCAAAAGAGGATCCCTTTTATAGGTAAAAGTCACTTATAATGATTAAGAAGCAATTCTACTATTACATTAATACCCTACCCAGAGAACCGAAGTCCTCAACCTAGGCAGTCCCCAAAAACTCCTCAATCTAGCACTCTTAAATATTTAAGTCATGAAAGACTTCATACCAAAAGCTTTGACAGGAAAATATTTGCATATTTGTCAAAAAGGTTGCACAACAAAATTGATGGAGTTTAGCAAGCATGCTTGGAGTAACTGGCACTGATTCACATTTCAAAAACACATGTCATGCACTTTGGGAGATATCTCATATCTCGGTATCTTACCAATCTCTGTAATTATACAGTCACTGACTACAAAATAGACCATGCAAGATCACGCATGATCAAAAGCCCACAATGATTTTACAGATAATATGAATATGAAGCTCATATCTCCTAGCATACTATCGACATCTCTTGTTTGGTTGTGAATTTATGAAGACTAATAACAACTTGATTTTTTTATTATTATTATTTATTTATTTGTATCTAATTGTTTTATTTTAAGTTTATTATTGGGATTATAATCCCATACCGGGATATCTAAAAGCCTCGCATATTGAATATATAAAATTGTTTTTGAGTTGGATGCCCAAATTTAATATTGTATCAGAGCCGGCTATTTATACTCCCTGCCACCCATTTAAAAATTGTCCAAGTATTTGCCTCAGGAAGATTTTTAATCCCCTATCGAGATTCTAAAGCTCCCATTAGTATTTATATAATTATGGGGCCTCTCTTGGTTATCGAAAAAAATATAAAATGGGACCACTTACTACCAATTGATTTTGGAGTTGGACACCCAAATGTTTTTTATTCTAATAATCTCTCAAATCCCCATCCTCCACCCCCAAACACACACTTTTGGAGTGTAACAACCTTCCTAGTGCTTTTAAAGCAAGAGGTACACCTCCACATTTGCGTATAATATCCTCGCCAATTTCTATCAAATTTAGACTGATCGTCCTCAATCCCCATACGAACCGCATATTGCTTGAATGAAAGCCAAAGGTCATGCTTAGATAGAAGATTCAGGTTTTGTGTAGACTTGATGATACATGTAGAAATGTATTAGAGTCAATAGTGTTTGGAGAGATACAGAGTCTACTACTGCTTGGAGACAAGTCGTTACCAATAACTGAACTTCCTCCACCTACGTTAAAGATGTTTTATTCCGCTTCTTCCCAGACATCATCCACAAGTAACAACTTCTTCCAGTTTTTTTCAAAAAATATTATGTAGTTTTGCATAGGACGAACTGTATTCATAATTACATATCGAAAGGAATCTAGCTCCACCGGAACCATTAGTAGTGAAGCTCCATAACCTGCATATCTATTATCTGATGCATTGCCCGCCAACGAAGCTGAACCAAGCCACCACTTTCATCATCAACAGACCCAGGCTTTGAACGTTCCAGGAGTCATCCCAGTGCTCGCTCTAATCTTGAAGATACAAATAGTAACACATATACTTGTGGGTGCGGAACCCGGCAATAGTAACTTGCTCTAATGGAATCCAATGCTTGAAGATACAAATAGTAACGCGTATACTGCTATTCCTTTATCCGATGGAAGCTACGAAGTATCAAATCTCTCTCCTGACCCAGCCCATGCTTGCGAGGACTTTAAGCCTTTATCTCTGTGTCTCTCTGTTGTAGCCAATCAAGTAATCCTGCTCCAAGCAGCTCGTTTTCAAATCACATAATTTTCCAATAGAAAATCTATTATCACTCTCGTAACTCTTTTGAGACTGAACTCTTCAGATACAGAAATCCGAATTGTGGTATCAAACTGATGTACTACAGTTAATGTTTGAAAAACTCAAAAGAGCCTTAAGGCGAGTTTCAAAGGCTATTGAAGCATAAAACTCAATGTCCAAAAACAGCACTATAAAAATCCAGAAAATATAAGTAAACAAATAGTTTTTGCAATACAACATGTTACATTAATAAAATAATTTAAACAAACACACGACTTAAAATATGAGATAATATGGATAAAAGAGTTTAAAATACAATTATAATAGAGGAAAAAAAAACTTAGGACCCACCCTCGCACTGTACGTAAGGCTTTAGCCTCAGTGTGCTTTCCCATTGTGAGTGTGTGACGCTCTAAGGCAAGCCTCAAGCTGTAAACTCTGATGTGTTTTTCCAAAGACAAACTACTCTCTCATCATTAGAGATCAGTTGAGCAAGGCTAGTTTTTCTTAAAATACCAATTCCAAATATGGGACAGATGGAATAATTGTTTTGACTGTTCACATTGTCTGCCACTAAACTGCTTTCAGTCCAAAAAAGTGCATTTTAAACATCCAGAAAATATATTAAAAGATAAAATTAATGAAAAACAACATGTTACATGAATAAAATACTTACAACAAACATACGACTTAAAAGTGTGGGATTTATATGAGTAATAGTAAGCACAATTCAAAAAGTTATGCCTCTTGCACTGAATGTGAGGCTATAGCCTCAATGCAGTTTTGGGTGTGCAGCCTCGAAGCGTAAGCCTTAATTTGTTTCGTTTTTTTTCCTTTTAAAAACAGTGACTACTCTCTCATCATTACAGGTCACTCGAGTAAGAATAGTCTCTCTTAAACCACCAATCCCAGGTAAGGAGCAGATAGAAAGAATTGTTTTGACAGCTCACATTGTCTCGCAGTATCCTTACAGTATTTTCTAGTCCCTATTTCTCCAGTAAATTAGTGTTTCAGTTAGAATGAGCTAGTTTCATAATTGAGACCAATTTCTATAGCACCACTCTCTGTAACTCCAGGAATCTTTCCACAGTAATTTCATTAATTTTTTCTCCCAGCCCTTCTATAATTTCCCCCATTCTGTGACGAAACACAACCTGTTTGAAGTCAAAACAAGTTTAGAGGCAGCCACATGTTTCCAAACACTCTTATTCTCTTCTATACTGTAGTCACTTTTGGAAGTTATCACCATCGAAGAATCTGGACTTGGTACAATAGACCATTATGTCCACAACTCGTTTTGTTCCATAAACAAGGATCCCAATGACATTGTGTAATCTTTGCATCCCCAAACAAAATAAAGGTTCATGATATTATAATATATAGCATTATTCTGGTAGAATTTAAATCAATTATTAAAACAGTGACAATAATAATGTCTAAACAAAAAAAGAGTACCTGGCAGTTTTAGACCTGGTCTGAATACCACCTTTCTCCTCCGTCAACAACCTCCGACACCGTCTAACTCTACGAGACACAGAATTGGACCTTATCCTAAAGCCTTCAAGTGCCCGTCTTGCCCAGTCAATCGTATTCCGTTGGTGTCTCTCAAGTCTATACTTATAAACCAACTTTTTACTTTCTAATAGTAATTCATCTGTAATATTTCGACCATCGGGATCGTGTGGGAAAACTAAGGTGAGTAAAGATGACCAAAGGGTATTGTCATTTGATAAACTGTTAAAGTGTTTACAGCATATGGAAAAGGAAGACAGGTCTGTGTGGTTTAGGATTGATTTTTCAATTCCGGTTTCTAATATCTTTGTCCAGATTTCGTCCGGTAGTTGATCGGTTGCTTCTGCTATTCTTTTTCTCTTATTCATCTGCCTAGTCCTCATTCTAAATAATAATAAAAAAAAAAATTAATTGGGAATTGAGAAAGAAAAATTTTAAGTGATAAAAATTGGGGAACCCTAGTTGTGGAAATGTAGAGTTGGAATTTGGTATGTCAGATTGTCATGGCATGTTTTTGGTTTGGTCATGTGGAGGAGGTTTCACACGTGCTCACCATGGGCTTCATTTCGGGCTAGGCTCGTTGGATGATATGGGTATTTCGCTAGCTTGTTGAGCCCAGAAAACGAGCTTGAGCTTAGAATGAACGAACACATGGCCATCATGTGCTAGTAAAGTATGCATCCAAGAATTGCCATTTCTATCTGTAGAGTGTGCAGTACGAGCAGTTGAGCACAACCTGTAAATGGTTAAGTTGTTCTGGTTGATAATGAGCTTTTCGTCAAAGTCTTTTACGCGTTATCTTAACTTGCCTGATGCCTCTGAAAGTAGTAAAACATATCGCATGCTATCAGAGGATCAAACTATCAGTAATGGATAGTTTTAGCAAACTGTGTCTTTCAGAAGTGAATTATGCCCTCACAAATTCACCCCCACGCGGTTTTGCAAATTCCAAGCAACATGATGTCATGATTATGCTTTCTTCTCAGTGGGTGGGACGTCCAGACCAATATATATTCGTTGATCAATTATTTCAGACATTGCACAAAACCATAACAGTCTTGCTA
This sequence comes from Coptis chinensis, assembly GCF_015680905.1. NCBI lineage: Eukaryota > Viridiplantae > Streptophyta > Magnoliopsida > Ranunculales > Ranunculaceae > Coptis > Coptis chinensis. Next base: position 100,654,239 of record NC_141458.1, read on the forward strand.
AAATTTAACAGTTGAGCTGAAAATCTTCTCTTTTCCTTCTACTGTGTCATCGTGTGTCATCTCCTCATTTTCAGTACAGAAGAAATGGCTGATGCACTTGTTTCTGCTGTGTTGGAACAGTTAACTTCTATCATCCGAAGAGAAGTTGAGAAAGAAGTGAAGCTAGTGGTGGGTGTTCGTGAAGAAATTAGAAAGCTCAGTTCTGAACTCACTATGCTCCAAGCTGTGCTTGATGATGCCGAGGAGAAGCAAGTTAAGGAGAAAGCAGTCAAGCTCTGGCTAGAGAAGCTCAAAGATGTAGTCTATGACGCCGATGATGTACTCGACGAGTGGAACACTAGAACTCTCGTCTCACAAAGAAATGGAGTTGGTAATGATGTTGTTAATGGTGGCATACGCAAGAAGGTACTTTCCTACTTGTTCTATCGTCCTTGCTTCTGTTTTAAAGATGTTGTTGTTCGCCATGAGATTGGTCATAGGATAAAAGAAGTGAGAAAGCATCTGAATGTGATTGTCGGAGAGAAGAATCAATACAACCTCATTGCAAGGCGAAGCCCTGACAGACCTCGACAACTAACTAGCTCCCTTATCAACGTATCTGAGGTATATGGCCGTGAGGATGATAAAGCAGTTATACTGGGCATGTTGTTCGGGGAGAGTAGTCACCAAGTGATTCCAGTCCCAGTCATCTCCATAGTTGGAACCGCAGGATTCGGTAAGACGACGCTTGCGAAACTAATTCTCAAGGAAGATAAAGTGATGACAGTCTTTGAAAAGACAATGTGGGTGTGTGTTTCTGAGCCGTTTGATCTTGTAAGGGTTGCCAAGGAGATTATTGAACAAGCTGGAGAACAAATCCCGAATGTGGTTGGGTGGGATGCTCTTCACAAGTGTTTGTGCAAGTCACTCGGAGGAAAGAAGTTCATTTTAGTCCTAGACGATGTTTGGACAGATGATGCAAATGAATGGAACCCTTTGAAGCTTGCATTGGATGGTGGTGCTTCTGGTAGTAGAGTCTTGGTCACAACACGTAATGAGAAAGTTGCACAGATGGTTGGCTCTACCCAAAATCGTAAGTTGGGGGAATTGTCTAAGGATGATAGCTGGTTGTTGTTTAGACTTATCGCTTTTCAGGGAAGAGAAGAAGATCTTAAAAAATTGGAAGATATTGGTAAACAAATTGCCGAGAAATGCAAAGGCGTCCCTCTCTCTGTCAGGAGTATTGCAAGCCTTATGCGACTTAAAAAAACCAAAAAAGAATGGCACCATGTTTTAACAAGTGAAACCTGGAATGTACAAAATGTTGAAAAAGATATTTTACCTTCTCTCTTCTTGAGCTATTACCCTTTGCCCTCAAATTTGAAGCAATGTTTTATATATTGTGCGGTCTTTCATAAGGATATGAGATTAGAGAAGGATAGGTTGGTGAAGTTATGGATGGCACAAGGTTTTTTGGGCTCAGAAGGAAGCAGAGATCTTGAAAAAATTGGAGAAGAATATTATGATGATCTTGCGATGCGCTCATTTTTTCAAGATTTTGATAGAGATTCTGATGGCAATATCACAAATTGCAAGATGCATGATCTTGTTCATGATTTTGCACAATTTCTTGCAAAAAGCGAATGTTCCATTCTGGAGACAAATGATACAATATTTGATGAAAGCAAAGTCCGTCATTTATCAACATTGGATTTGGAGTATTCTTCCATTTACACCGCAAAGAAGTTGAGAACGTTTTTGACGCCTCCTAAAGTAGCAGGTATAGTGGTTCCTGCTGAGTTATATCATCAGTTAACATGTCTTAGGACATTGGATTTAGGTGGTTGTATTGACATTAAAGAAGTACCCGATGAAGTCGGAAAATTACTTCACCTAAGATACCTTAATTTGTGGGGTACAAATGTGTCGGAGTTGCCCGAGACTGTAACTGATTTGTATAATTTGCAAACCTTGGAACTCAACTCTTGCAGATATCTCCGGAAACTGCCAGACAGTATTTCAAAGCTTTCTAATTTGAGGCACCTTGGAATCAAAGGAACTGGTGCTTTGGGTTACTTGCCACGTGGGATTGGTAGATTGGGCTTCCTCCGAACATTAAGTAAGTTCATTGTGGATGGTGGGAGCAAGGAATGCAAAATGGGAGAACTAAAATTTCTCAATTTTCTGCAAGGAGATTTAGAAATTCACGGATTGGAACGGGTGACGGACATAAATGAGGCAGCTGAAGCGGAATTGGAGAAGAAGAAGGATCTCCATAAATTAACTCTAAAATTTGGAGGCACAAATGAAAGAGATGCTGAAAAGATGGAAGGTGTTCTTAAGAAGCTTCAACCGCATGAAAATCTGGAAGTATTGCAAATAGAGGGGTATCAAGGCCTCCAGTTCCCCGATTGGATCACAAGGGCGTCCACTCTCGTCACTTTGACGCTTTCAGGTTGCGAACAACTGAGGGTATTACCAGAACTGTCAAAACTTAAATCTTTGGAAGGCCTCTACTTGCGTGACTTGGATAAAATGGAAGAGTGTAAGGAGATGGTTCCAAGTAATAGCGAAGGAGAAGGAGATATCCAGTTGCCCCGTCTCCGTAAAGTTAACATTCAGAATTGCCCCAGGTTAAAAGTAGTACCGCGCTATATATTTTCTCACACGTTGAAATCACTGATAATATGGCGCTGTCCAAAACTTGGAGGGGTCCAACCCTGTCTTCCTCCACTGCTTGAGGATCTTCAATTTTTATGGGATGTAGGTGTTTTTTCGAAGTCACTTCCAGTTCCAGTTGGCGAGGCCAGGGTATGCTCCCACAATAGCAGTTACCCAAATCTTAAATCTGTGAACATCTCGTTTTCACCGCATTCGTCACTCCCCAGGGGTTTCAACCAACTCACAGCAATTCAAAGTTTGAAACTTTATAGTTGTGAAACCCTTGATTTCGAGCTCGGGGAGTTGAAGCACCTCACCATGCTTCAACATTTGGAGATCGGCCACTGCCCTATTCTGAAAGAGTGCTTTGGAGATGGAAAGGACTGGAGCATCCTTTCCCATGTCCCAAAGATCATCATTAATGGCGAGGAGATTACAAGACGCAACTGAACTATTCTTTTGCATAGGAGGAACTCAAAACAGAGCACGTATGCACCACAACACCACATATGTAATCCTTTTGAAAAACTCCAGTTTTTCATTTTTGCATATGTTCTTCAATGACACCTCTTTCTCAACATGGATTCATTCTTGTACTGCGAAAAAATAATAATAAAACATTTGAGTTCTGGAGTTCAAAATTTTGTTTCACTGGTGATCCTTTACATAAAAGTAATTTCATACTTTTTGGTGGCTGCTGTTGTCACCACTTTCTTTACACTAGCAAAACGGGCCACAAAGCATTAGCTAACTTCGTAGAATTAGTATTAACCCTTTGGTAGTGCTGCAATTTCATGTAAATAGTTTGTAGACTTTGTAAAAATGATTTCATACTGTTCATTTACGTAGCTAACCAATTCTTTAATCGAGTCGTCGTTCTCTGAACTAATGGACAGGAGATTCATATAGAATAACAACACCCAACATAATCAAGTTTACTGTATATTTTCTCAAGCAACTAAGAAGAATTTGGCTTTCACAAGTCATAACAACTTTCATAAAAACGAAAAACAATCAAGGAAATGATTTGAAAATAAAGTGGTAAACACAAGCCAAAAAAATCAAAAGTATTAGGATAGAGAAAGAGCCTCTATGCTCCTTATAACAGGTGTTTTAGGAATAAACATCAATTGGACTAAATTTCAAACCACAAAGGGATGGATTAGGTACATACTCATTGGAGTAAATGAGGGAACCTAGAACTCTTATATTATATATACAGATTCCATGATATATATAACTTGAAAAAATAAAGGGAGCCATTGGAGTAGAACTCACAAACACTTCTCATCTACTGTGTTGATTCTGGTGACAAACACGCTTCACCAAAGCACTTTCACCCCTACTCTGTTGATTCTAGTGACAAACACACTTCACCAAAGTGCTTTCTTGTGGTTGAAGGATGTGCAAAGCTGCAACAAAGAAAGCCAACACAACCTAAGTTCACAATGCGAACTGAACATGTAAAGAAACCATAAATAGTAGGCTTATAAGGGTGAACTGAACATGTAATATTTTCTTAACAAAATCAAAGCACAGTAAGCATGAAAATTGGGTAAGAACTAATGGATCACACATGAGATTGAAGTTGATATGTTATAAGCATGTAAATAGTGCTGAACAACAGATGTAAACTTTAGAAGCAACGACAGAAAAGTCATGAAGGCGGTAACAAAAGGTAGATTGGACATTGTATATTAGTAATGAAGGCAGTAACATAAGATGATTTAGTAGACAGGTGTCATTTAAGTTTACAACTTGGATATATGTTACACTTGTATCTCAAAGTTATCTTAAGTTTTAAAAGGTAACTGAAATGTTGTGAACTGGGTTATAAACATGTAAACTAGGTTAAAAAGTACACAACTAACTGCATAACTATTAAAACAGAATCACAAAAAAACTAGTACATAAAGAATGCTAAAAAAATTAAAATGAAATGTAATGTTCTAGGTGATTTTAAAAACATGCAGCGACTAAAGTAGATTAAGAGGATTGAAGTTTAAAAACGAGTGAACGGAGGAAACCAAAAAATTCAAATCAACCTATCAGTAATTAAACACATGGAATGATTACATTAACCCAAAAATAGCAGGAATAGCATGGAAGCTCCTACAAAATTGTGTAGCTACAGAAATAAGTCTGGAAGAGAGGGGATTTCGGTTTGCTTCAGGATGTTACTTGGGGTGTCACAGTGAAGAAGACTTACAAGTTACAACATGTTCTTTGGGAGTGTAGATTCTCAAAGGAGATATGGGATTGGTTGTCTGAAACTTTCAATTGTAAGAAGGGATTTAACAATTTCAAGGAAGCCATGAAGATGAACAAGAAGCAAAGCTCCATTATCAGACCTATGTGGCATGCGGCAGTGGTCGCGGGAATGGTAACCATCTGGACACATAGAAATGATATAGTGTTTGATGCGAAGAAAGAAAACTTAATAGATTGCAAAGCGGCTATAAGAAGACAAGTTCATTATACATACACTTTGTCGAAAGGTACTTCAAAACCTTCCGATAATGCAATCCTTCAAGGATGGGGTCTTTCTCTCAAGCCTGCTCGAGCGCCAAGATTTCGAGATTGTATATGGGAACCGCCAAACAAAGAGATAATCAAGATTAACACAAATGGTACATCACAAGGTAGTCCAGGAGCAGCTGGTTATGGGTCAGTGTATAGAAATAGTGATTGTGAGGTCCTCTTAGTGCTTTGCAAAAACTTGGGTGAGAACACCAGCTATTTTGCTGAAGTTATGGCGATTCTAGAAAGTGCAGAACTGGCGATAGATAAGGGATGGGGAAGTATTTGGATAGAATCGGATTCTAAAGCAGCTGTCACTGCTTTTGGAACTTCGGAACTGCCATGGGAGATAAGACCCCGATGGGAATGCGCAAGAAAGAAGTTATCATATGTTTTGATCTCAGGTACGTGGTGGGAAGTGAACTTCACAGCTGACCAAGCTGCAAAGCATAGTCTACAATTGCACCCCCCCCCCCAAAGAACAGGTGGTACATCTAGGAAAGCCTCGATGGCTTACTAGGTGGGATTCTCCTGATGTAATTTATTTCCGGTTTGATTGAGGTTAATTGGGAAATATAATCCCAATTAAGCCAACCTTTTTGTAACATTTTTCATCTTAATACATTACATTGCTAACTTAGAAAAAAAAAAAAAAGTAAATACTCCAAAAAACTAATATATATTCACGTGACATTGTTGCATAAGTTTGGATGTTAAAAACGTCCCAATTAGAACAGTAATTTCAAATCACCAAATAAAATTGGAAGTAGTCAGAATGAAAATCCCAATCACTAAGAGCAACGCAAAAGACACAAGAATTATGAAAGCACCAAAAATTCAGGTGGGAAACATCAATGGTTTGATCAGTAACGTCAAAAAGAAAAATATGAAAGTAAGATATTTGTAAAACATGGAAAATAAATAAATAAGTATCTTCTAAACTAAATAATACCTTGATCTGTGTTTCTGATTTTGTAGAAACCCTGCTTCTCGGTTGAGACCATTGAAGTTAATGTAATTCTTCTTGATCTTCTATGCACCTACATGCGGTCCTTGGATATATTGTACAGTGTACAATAAGCATTGTCACTGCAATTACAGAGAAATTGTTAAGTAGCTAAAAATAAGAATAGCCTATGCAAATACAAATAAACCATTACGCACACAATTTAAAAAATTAAATATATAGTGAAAATCATCAAAGGCATGGGTGTGTTGTGCTTACCATGTTAAAAGGAAACTTTCTTCTTCCAAAATGTGTAAAACGATGGGCGCCATTTTTTGTTGAAGGAAACATCTCTTCAAACAGAGAAGTCACAAAGTAAAACAGATAATAAGACAAATAGATCAATATTAAGAAGAGAAATTCTTTAGAAGATTGAAGCGGGGGAGAATAATCTATAATGTAAAAAGAGAGAGACAATATAACTATCTTCAAAGTATAATATAAAAAGAGTGGGCATAACAATGAAAGCGAGAAAGTGATGAATTTGATGCAAGTGTCACACACCATATGCTCTAAGCAAGACAGGAAGAAATTGAAACAGTGAAAAATACCATGCCAAAGGAACCCTATCACATAAAGTAGACGCCCAAGTAACTAATCCTCCTAAGGACTATGATACCACAGTACCCTGCAAGTTTGTCACACATTGGTAATCTCTGCTAACTCCTTACATAAACTATAAGAGCATTCCCAATGCAACTTAATATTTTCCCCTCTTATCACCTTTGAAGTTCACAAGTCACTCACTATCTCGGTTGAAGGTTTCACCCTGGTAATGACTTGGGAAAATAGTTACTCTTGTTTTCACCTCTACATTGAGCACTGGATTTGAACATAAAGGAGGTGAAATTTTTCACATTCCCTTCTTTTTCACCTGCATTGGGAATGCTCTAAAGTAGAACAAGAACCCCTGATCTGCCCATTCATGTAGATTGTTGACTGCAAGAGTCAAGTTTCGATTCTTGCAACATCAAGAAACCCACTCTCCACTTCTGTCTCATTCTTCACACCCAACATAACGCACATTTAGACCCCACACCTCTCGTGTCAAAAGACATAATTCTAGGCCTCATTGTCAACTTCAATATACCCTTAATTTGCCATATTTCCTTCATCTGAAAACTCGTAAGTCAGAGTATCCCTCATCCATATACGAAAAATTGTCATCCCAAAAAAAAAAAAAAAAGCCACTAATCACTTACTTTATCTCTACTACTAGTATTGCCTATAATGATCGTGACCTCTTAAATTCATTCGGGATTTTTTTTGACACATAATACTCTTGATGAATAATAAAATCAGATGCCTACCTATTTATTAATGAGGACTACTTTGTTTTTTATGTGTTTATAAATTTTCAGTACCAATATTGTCCTTAAATAAAACAATTGCTTAACACCTTTAAATAGGGCCAATCAGTCTTTTCATGTGGGAGTATATTAGAAAATCAAATCCATTGTTCTCAATTGTACGCTATAAATGCAATTTATTAATTATTAGTAATAATTGGGTTATGGTTATTTAATAAGAGGTTCATTTAATCGGAGAATACGAACTGATTCATTTCCCTTCTCTCCCGTCTCTTCTCCCTTCTCTCCCGTCTCTTCTGTTTCTCATCATTTTTTTTGCTCATAATGAAACTACTACAACCAAAAAAAATTCCAAAACTTCAAAACAATCCCAATTCTAGGAGAAAAACTGTTCGGTCTGCATTTTCTGCAAAACCCAACTTCTCCTTCTCGACTAATATAACTAGGGCTTCTACATCTATCTCTCCCAATTGATATAGCCAATTGAGTCACTTTGTTCTAATATTAATACCACGGGACCTAATGCCAACAGAAAGACATATTTTCTGTAAAGAGACAAAATTTAGCTCGTTTGGCTGCTAAGACTGCATCTCTTGACATTAACGAGATCTGCACAAAGGGGTCAGATACTTTCCTAGAAATGAACTCCTTTCTATTTGTCTGATTTCAGTTATTGATTGGATTGAAAATTTTCAGGTATGATTTGGTCTCAATTCTTCTTGAGCGTTTGGTCCCTTGCTTCGATTGAATTGACACACTTGCTTCGATTGAAATTGCATTCTTTTGATAATGGCGTAGGTAACATGTAATGTACTGTAAACATGTAGGACCCTGGCCTGGGTCTGCTGAGTGGGAAAGACATTTGGGCCTAAACTGATACATTAAACGAAATATGGGGTTTTATGTGGAGGATACTACCTTTGTTTTATAATCCATTTATTATTGTTTATTATGCTTTCTTATGGTTACATTTTCAGCAAGAAAGGTGTGTGTCTAAGATTGTAGAAACTTTACCATGTGAGTTAATTTCTCTGATTCGAAGCTTCATTTTTATTTGTTGGCACAGTAGGTCATATGTCGAACTTGATATATTTTTGATAAATGCATGTTCCATTGGCAGGGAATTCGAAGGTTTTGATGATGACTCCGTCATTTTCTACATCAAGTATTCGGTAAGGATGAACGCATACTTGCTTTATTGGCTATAATTGTGTTGTGCTCATTGTTCATTGTTTGTACTTTAGATATTTCGTGCAAGTGCAAACACCTATGAAATTGGAAGTAAACACAGACTGTTATTATTTTGTGCTTGATTTTGCATAGGCCTTACTATGGAATGGAGTATCTTGATATAGCTATTGTTTTTTATGGATCCCAATGCTCACTTATTCTAATAGGTATCATCGTATCGGCAGCTAAAGAGCTACCTCAAACAACACACAACACTATAACAACTAACGTCGTTATGGAATAGAAATGACCATTACTCGAGGCTACACCAATCCCGTCCCCATTGCTACTCTAATAGTGGTCGGCTAGCTGTCCCTGACTGATAGGGTAATCGTAACATGGGGCACTTAAGGAAAGAAGGATGGTTTTGCTCCGGATTCTTTCTACAATACGTCAATACCATATGTAATTTTTAATGTTGGTTATGATTTTGCTTAGTGTGCATATGAACAACACAGATGCAATGTTTCAAAAATATAGTCTGCCCCTTGGAGTCATCCGCTCCTTATTTATTAGATCCATATCGTAAGGACAGGTGACTTCCCTTCTAGGATTCCTAAAGTCGTTTGCTAAAGTGAACCCGCGGTCGATCGATATCAGTGTGGCCTTCTTTAACTCATATTCTTATGGGATTTTCAAGCAATTTTTCATCATCTTATATTCTTATTATTGTCAAAATTATTTTAATTATCATTTATAGTATATGGTGATAACCCAAGAAGAAGGTTGGGGTGTTAAATTAGATTACATCTGTATAATGAAGTAATGAACTGATAGAGTTCATTTAAGTAGTAACATTCTATATAGTATGCCCGGCCAGTAACTTCAGTTAAAGGTGAAACCGCGAATCCCTTCTATAACTTCTTCAACACAAGTACACAACAATGTAACAACACTAAACCTTTCATAGTATTTAAGTGACTTATAAGCTTCATCTTAACAGGCAGATGTCCCATTTATACCCTTATTTGTTACTTTTGATAGTCGATAATTGCCTACTGCTGGAAAATAGTATGAACTGTGGAGTTATAAGCATATGGTTCCAAATCACAAAAGGGTTCAAAACCTCATATCTTTTCATATATCATAAATAGTATCTTTATTGTGTTGTTCTTTATATTGTTGTTATACGGTACTAGCAGATGGTAGGATGCCCCAAAACTGAATGTACTAGGAATTTAACTCTTTGTTGAAAATGACTAAGTCACAACACCTATTTTAAATAATTTGGGAATTTTAGGTTTGTTTTAGCATTAGACAGATCTTACCCTTAAGTGAGCCAGGAAGGTGTTCTAAGGACTATTTGAATTCATCATGATATTTCAAAGAAAAGGTCTTTATGTGAAAAACTAATTAGCTGAGCCCTCAAAACTTGATTTCCATCTTATACATGCTCTTATGTAATATTATAAATTGCATACTAAGATTTTTTGTTTTGCAGCCAGTGCCATTAAGATTTTTCAGCAGATATCTAAAAAATGGCTCGAGGAGTTTAATACTTAAGTCGCCAGATGGGCGTAGGTGGGTTGATGGATGGATTAGTTTTAAGTTTACGATCATTCATATCTGTAAAGGTTGGCCAAAGTTCGTAAAAGGAAACAACCTTGAAGAAGGGGATATTTATGAATTTGAACTGATTGAGGATGCACTGCTGAAAGTTCACATCGTCTCAAAATATGAAGATGTGTCACCAACAACAAAAAACATGAAAGTTCTGCCCATTCATGAACAACATTTACGTGCTAATGCTTCTGTGCCTCCCAAAGAAAAAGATATAGCAATGGAAGCATCAAGAGCCTTGAAGCTTAAACATCCTTCCTTCGAAGTTGCTATGAAATTTCAATATGTGAAGCATGGTTTTTTGGTGAGCGTTCTCTTATCACAAAAACAGAAAAACAAAAACTCTATAGTAATACAAAGTACTCCACCAGGCATGATTGTTAGAAATTTATGTGTTCTATCATGTTGTGTTCTCTGTTTGGTTCTACTTTAGGAAATGTGTTTTGGATACGCCAAGTAGCCTCGGTCACACACACGAGTCTTCACTAAGTAGAAACCAAATTAAACCCACTATCTATACACAATCCAAATAAAGTAAAGACAACTACTCTGCCGTGAGATAGAATTATTTATAACAGTTCATAGATTAAGGGGAGTGAGGGATTGTGGAAATAGTCGGGATGGTGGGAATGGTGGGGATGGTAGGGATAGTATGGATTGTGGGGATGGTTGGGATTGTGGGCGTAGTTGCCAAGGATGAGTCTGAAGGACGAGGGTAGAGAGATCAAGCAATTCAGTTCCTAGAAGGGGCCTCAATGAACCCCCTGGCGTCATTGAACCTCCTGGCAACGTAGGAAATGGAGATGAACCCCCTGGCGTCATTGAACCTCATGGCAACGTAGGAAATGGAGATGAACCCACTGGCATTGTAGGAAATGAAGTGGAAGGAAATGGAAATGTGGGCATGGTGAAACCAGGAATTGTTAGAAACGTGGGCAATGTTGGCACTGTTGGAGCCAAAAGACGACGTGCCGCAAGGCTGACATCGATGCTTGAACAGGACAGTGTGACCATGAAAACGACGATGAACCAATTGCGTGGTGCCATGGCTTGGTGGAATTCAAAGATAAGGTAAATGGTCTATAGATATAAAATGATATCTAAGGCAGAAGTCGAATTCTTTTTACTGAGGATGAACAGTACTCCTGGATTCTTATAGACTTACAGTTGGAGACGTGGGAGGTATGTGAGTGGCATCAATATGCAGAGCCAAAGTTGTTGGAGTGATATTAATGTGTTTTTTGGCACAAACAAGAAAGCATTATGAGTCTGAATTGTTAGCTCAGCTTCTCATGTATTGAATCCAATGGCCTTAGTAAATGGTTGGGCATTTGGTGTCAGATATAACAGTTTTATGACCTCCGATGCCTTCATGATTTTAGCAAGACAATTCGAGTGAACGTTTTGAACACGTAATTTTATAAAATCGAATAGCAAACAGGCTTGCTAGGTTGATAGTTTTATTACCTGTTTTATAGTAAACAGTTTTACGACCTCTGATGCTCAATTGACTTGATTTGATGTATCAATATTAAAAATTTAAAACTACTTGCTAAGGCACCTACACTCTCCAAGGCAACTGGAAGTCCAAGTTCTCATATAGTGTGTGATATATTAATTGTTTTCATCATGCATTGAAGTAACTATGGTTTCTCTTTATACTGAAATAGAGATTGGGTCTGTATCACTTTTGTGGAGAAATGCATTGATATTGACAGTTCCTCAATATCCTGATGATAGAAGTATCATTTGACAATCCAGCCCTCTTAATGAAATATCATGTACATCATCGACCTTTGTTTTCATTCTAGATTGGAAGAGTATGAAAGTGACGCATAAGTCATTTTCAATTGTTCTTTCTTGATCGGATTGGAATGAGAATACTTTTTTTTATCTTGCTTTCACTTCTTTTGGATTTTCAGTTTGTCATTTGATTTATTAGTTGCAATGTACTCATTTTCTTCCATTGAATGAAAACCAATAGCTAAATACCTTTTCAATTATATTTTTACTTTTGTTCCTGTATAACTTTTTAAGCCATGTGGTTAATTCTTCATCTTTTATATCTCCCATCTCATTCTTAATTAAACTAATTCTATTGTTTACATATCATGTTCCAGCATTCAAACTCATTTCCAAACAAAGCATTTTTATGTAAAGGCTCAAATTTTTTTTTCTTGAACTAATGCCTTTACGTTTTGCTAGCCCAATTATTGACATTTAGATCTCTCAAATAAAAAAATTAACTATTTTCATAACACGTGCATCGCACGTGCCCATTTACTAGTGTAAATAATTAGTAATCCTACATTCCTACTCTTCCCAAATCATTTTCCCAAAAGAAGATCTCTTTCCTTATAGGTAGAAGTCACTTATAATGAATATACATCAAATCTCCTATTACATGAATACCCTTCCCAGATAACCAAAATTACTTAGGCAGACCCCAAAAACTCCTCAATCTAGCACTCAAATATTTAAGTCATGAAAGACTCCATACCTAGAACTTTAACAGAAAAATACTTGTATATTTGTTGAAAAGTACTGAACGACAAAATTAATGGAGTTTAGAAAGTGTGCTTGGAGTAGCTGACACTGATTCACATTTCACAAATACATGTCGTGCATTTTGGGAGATCTCTCACATCTCAGTATCTCACCAATCTTCAAAATTATACAGTCTTCAAAATCTAAGAGACTTAAGGCGAGTTCCAAAGGCTATTGAAGCGTAAACTCAATGCCCAAAAACAGCACACTATCAAACTCCATAAATTATAAGTAAACAAATAACTTTTGCAAAAACAACATATAACTGTAAGGCTATAGCAGTATAGCCCCAGTGCACTTACCCAGTGTGGGTGTATGACGCTCTAAGGCAAGCCTCAAGCTATAAGCTCTGATGTGTTTTTCCAAGGCCTACCTACTCTCTCATCATTAGAGGTCAGTTGAGCAAGGCTAGTCTTTCTTAAAATAGCAAAATTCCAAATATGGGACAGATGGAATAATTCTATTGGCTGCTGGCATTGTCTACCATTAAACTGCTTTCAATGTCCAAAAAAGTGCACTTTAAGAATCCATAAAATAAATAAATAAATAGATAAACTAATGACTTAAACACTCTTAAAACAAACTTACGACTTAAAAATATGGGATTTATATGAGTAAAAGTAAACACCATCCAAGAAGTTATGCCTCTCGCACTGTATGTGAGGCTATACAGCCTCAGTCCAGTTTTAAGTGTGCAGCCTCGAAGAGTAAGCCTTAATTCACTTTTTCCTATTAAAAATAGTGACTACTCTCTCATCATTATAGGTCAGTTGAGCAACGGTAATCTCTCTTAAACCACCAATTCCAAATATGAAACAGATAAAAAGTTTGTTTTGAGCATTCGTATTGTCTCCAATATCCTTACAATATTTCCTCCCTCTCGTAAATTAGTGGTTTAGTTACAATGAAGCTAGTTTCATGGTCGTGATCACATTTTTTTTAACACCACTCTCTATAACTCCAAGAATCAAATGAAACATGAAACTTTCCACAGTAATTTATCACAACTTCTATAATTTTATAACATTGGTTTCCGCTAACTATGGCAGAAGTAAGTGAACTAACGACATTAACAAATATAAAACTGAGTACCCAGTAGTTTTAGACCTGGTTTGAATTCCACCTTTCTCCTCCGGTCTAACTGGTTTGGTTTGACTCATGCTCGCCTTGGACTTGGTTTCAGGATTTTAAAGTTCAGGCTAGGCTCGTTCGATAATGGGTTAATGGGTCTGCTAGCTTGTTGAGCCCAAAAACGAGCTTGTGCTTATGTACATGGGTCTTTGAGAAAAAAACAATAATAATAATAATAATTTTATATATTTTATATATATATAATATACTATAAAGTAGACTCGTGCATACGCACTGACTCTTTTTAAAATTTGCTCAACAATCATAACAAATCGTGATTTCTGTTTTCGTCACTAACCTATTTTAATTTTCTAATAAATTGTTTTAATCAAGTTTTAAAAACCCATTTTAATTTCTTAACAAATTGTTTTAATTATGTTTTAAAAACCCGTGTTTTTTTAATTGTAAGAGAAATACCATTTTAATTTAGAAATAAAGAGTTTTTATGCTACTATTTGAGTTTTGGTTTTAAAAGGAATGAAGATTCCCGTTTGAAGTTGGATTCTAAAAGGAAAAGAGTTTTCCATTTTAAGTAAACTATTAAGTTGATGACGCGGAATTTTAATAGAGCTCGAAAAATACCCCTTGTGGGAGCTTTAATATTAAGACTAGCTTATAGGCCCGTGCATGGGAGCTCTCTTTAATATTTAGATTTTTTATATGGGACTACCATTTTAGTTAAGCTAACCCGTTTTAATTTTCTAACAAATTATTTTTAATTAAGTTTTAAAACCCGTTTTTTTCAATTGGGAGAGATACTGTTTTAATATGAGAAGGATTCCCCTTTAATTAAAAGTGCTAGAATTTGTTTTAATAGGAGTCGTTTATAGGAGAAAATTCTCATTGTAAAAAAAATTTTCAAATAGGAGAGAAGTTTATGTTTTAATTCTAAAAATCATGTTTAATATACATATAAAAAACTATTAGTCGCTAACCTATTGTAATTTCATAACAAATCGTTTTAATTAAGTTTTAATTTTCTAACAAATTATTTTAATTGAAAATTATATTAGAAATCAATAGGAGAATGATTTTAATTAGATTTTGCTTTTTCAATAGGGAAGAAATTCCTGTTTTAATAGGAGATTACCATTTTAAATAATTTTTTTTTTCTAATAGAAGCACCAAATTGGAATTTTTAGCTTAAAAAAAACTTTAATATTAAGATATAGAAGTGTGATTCTCATTTTTAATAGGAGAAGGATTCTTATATGAATTGGAATTTTAGATTTTTCTTTTCAATAGGGGAGAATTTATTTTGGTTTTGTTATGTTAGAAATTAATAGAAGTTTGAGCTTTAATATTAAGATATAGATATATTGAAATTTTTTGTTTTATGAGATATGAAAATTATATTAATCAATTGTTTAAATTTTTGCACCACTCTCTATCAAGCGAAAGCACCAAATTTTGTAAAATTCGATTTATTTTGGTTGTTATGTTTAATAATAGAAGTTTGATTGAAATTTTGTGAGAATGCTCAATACGAAGATGATATTGAAGCTACAAAAATTATAGCAAGATATTCTCAATCATAATAAAATAATTATAATAAAGCATTACTTAAAATGCAAAACTATACTTGTCGAGATATTATATTCTCCCTATATATAATACAACTATATTTCGAGGTTATTTCAATACATTTGCATCAAATTTCTAATTTTACGTTAATTATTCTTTGAGGCTAGTTCAATGTATGTAGTTGGATCTAGTTTCCGATTTTCCATTAATTATTCTTTGAGGTTAATTCAATGTAGTTGTATCAAGTTTTTGATTTCCCATTAATTATTATTTGAGGTTAGTTTAGTGCAGTTGCACCAAGTTTACGATTTTCCGTTAGTTATTCATTAAAATTAATTCAGTGCAGTTCCATCTAGTTTTCAATGTTTCGTTAATGACTCTTTGAGATTAGTTAATTGCATTTGCATTCAGGTTTAATTTTCCATTAATTACTCTTTGAGGTTAGTTTAATACATCTGTATCCAGTTTCTGATTTCCCGTTAATTACTTTTCGAAGTTAGTTCGCATCTAGTTTCCAATCAATTTCCGGTTATTTATGATTTGAGGGTAGTTCAATGTAGTTACATCCGGTTTTCGATTTCTAGTTAACTATTCTTTAAGGTTATTTTAATGCATTTGCATCCAATTTCTGATTTTCCGTTAAATATTCATCAAGGATATTACATCCAATTTCTGATTTCCCGGCCTGTTAGTTAATATATGATTTTAGTTTAATGTAGTTACATCCAGTTTTCTATTTTTCGTTAATTATTCTTTGAGGTTAGTTCAATACAGTTGCATCCAATTTCTGATTTTCCATTAATTATTTTTCGAGGTTAGTTTAATGCATTTGCAGCAAGTTTTCAATTTCCCGTTAATTATTTTTTGAGGTTTGTTCAATACAGTTGCATCAAATTTATGATTTTTCGTTAATTATTCATTGAGGTTAGTTCAGTGCATTTGTATCCATTTTTGTATGTTTCTATATTCGTTAATTAGTCTTTAGATTAGTTCATTATATTTGCATACAATTTTCGATTTTTTATTAATAACTATTTAAGGTTAGTTCAATACATCTGCATCTAGTTTATGATTTATGATTATTTATGCTTTGAGATTTTAATTAGTTCGATGTAATTTCATCCGATTTCTGATTTCCCGTTAACTATTCTCTGAGGTTATTTTAATGTATTTGCATGTAGTTTCTGATTTCCCGTCAATTATTCTATGAGGTTAGTTCAATGCAGTTGCATTTGGTTTTTGATTTCTTGTTAATTATATTTTGAGGTTAGTTAAATGCATTTGCATCCAGTTTCTGATTCATCGTTAATTATTATTTGAGGTTTGTTTAATGCATTTTTGCATACCGTTTCCGATTTAATGTTAAATATTTTTCAACTATTTGCATCCAATTTCTAATTTCTCATTAGTTATTCTCTGACGTTAGTTTAATACAGTTGCATCCAGTTTCCGATTTCTAATTAATTACTTTTTGACTTTAGTTTATTGCATTTGCATAAAGTTTTTAATTTCCCGTTAATTATTTTTTCAGCTCAGTTCAATGTATTTGAATCCAGTTTTCGATTTCCTTTTAATTATCCAATGTGGTGTGTAATGCCAACTTTCTACTTATCTATATGTAGTGTCCTTGCAAACATGACATAAAAATAAATTATGTTTGATTTACTATATTGGATCATCAAACATTATCCAGTTTTGATTTTCCGTTAATTATTATTTAAATTATATACCTGACTCACTATGTGGGATCTTCAAAGATTATCTGAATGGTCCTGTCATATTAATTATTCTGAAAAATATATTCAACTGTATATGCATAACTATTATATACATATATTATATTGCTCACTCATCCAAATTTCTTATAACATGAAAACCTCACGTGCTCTCTATTAAAAAAAAATAACTCACCATTGATAAAACCCTTCAACTTCATTTGTTGTTTAATAATAGAAGTTTGATTGAAGTTTTATGAAATTGTCTAATAAGATAAAGTTCATATTGAAGCTACTTGAATAGCAAGGTGTTCCCAATTATACAAAAAAAGATTAGATAAACATCGTTTTAAATGCAAAACTATACTTATCGAGACATTCCCACAACATATAACACAACTATATTTTGAGGTTAGTTCAATGCATTTGCATCTAATTTCTGATTTTATGTTATTTATTTTTTGAGGTTAATTCAATGTAGTTGCATCTAGTTTCCGATTTCTTGTTAATTATTCTTTGCTGTAGTTTAATGCATTTGCATCCAATTTCCAATTCTTGCTAATTATTCTTGAGCTCAAGTTAAATACATTTGCATCTAGTTTCGATTTTCCGTTAATCATTTTTTTTAGATTAGTTTAATACATTTGCATCCGCCGGTTTTCAATTTTTCGTTTATTATTGATGAGGTTGTATTTGCATATAGTTTCGATTTCCGTTAATTATTGTTTGAGGTTAGTTAAATGAATTTGCATCCAATTCGATTTTTGTTAATTATTTCTTGAGGTTAGTTCAATGCATTTGCATCAAATTTATTTTTGAAATTAGTTTAGTGTAGTTGAATCCAGGTTTTCGATTTCCGTTAATTATTTGTAAAGATTAGTTTCACATTTGCATCCTGTTTCCAATTTATAGTTATTTTTTAGGTTAGTTCAATATCTTGCAAAATTTTCGATTTCCCGGTAATTTAATCTTTGAGGGTTAGTTCAATGCATTTGCATCCAGTTTCCGATTTCCCGATAATTATTTGTTGGTATTAGTTTGATGTATGTGCATTCAGGTTTTGATTTCCCGTTATTTATTCTTTGAGGTTAGTTTAATGCAGTTGTATCAATATTCTAATTGTCCATTAATTAATTTTTAAGATTAGTTTAATGCTTGAATGTGCATCCAATTTCCGATTTATTGTTAAATATTATTTGAGGTTAGTTCGATGTATTTGCATCTAGTTTTCTATTTCTTATTAATTGTTCCTTGACGTTAGTTTCATGCATCATTATATATATTTGAAAATATTTGTTATTATTGGGGGTTTTTTTTTCAAGTTGCTATTATATATTTTGTGATGTTCTTTTTTGAATAATTTAATTTTCCATATGTAATTTGTTTTGGTTTGGGTTAGTATATAATTTATTTAAGCCCAACGTCTACTTTAACTAAATCAATAGTTATATAATTTATTTAAGCCAATGTCCGTTTTAACTGAATCTCGTTATTCCGCTAAAATTGGAAATTATAAAATTCATAAATATAATTAGAATATGTCGTAATTATTGTGGCCTGTGGTTTTTGAAATCCTTAACTATGACTAAATTTTACACCTCAAATTGATTCAACTTTATTTGTTAAACCCATATATATAGTGCATACAATATAATACAATTTTATTTGTTTTTGGTGTACACTATTACTTATTTTATGATTAGTTTACTTCTTTTTTTTCCTTTTTTCCCAGTCACATGTGTGGTTAACAAATGCATAAAGTAAATGTTCAAGTAACTCAATTCATTTTTTTTATTTGTTCTTTCGTAGTTTCATTATCATTTTCTAGAAAGAAACTTTGTTATGTTAAACTTCACCTGAGATTAGTGTGGAAACTATTCTTTGTTGTAAGGGTTTTAGGAAAATCGCTTTTTGGTTGAAAATATTGCTTTTTGCAATTTAGTTATTTTTTTAGGTTAGTTCAATGATTTGCATCAAATTTCCGGATTTCCGTAATTTAATCTCGAGAGGGTTAGTTCAATGCATTTGGATCCAGTTTCCGATTTCCCGACAATTATTTGTTGGTGTTAGTTTGATGTATTTGCATCCAAGTTTTGATTTTCCGTTAATTATTTTTTGAGGTTAGTTTAATGCAGTTGTATCAATATTCTGATTGTCCATTAATTAATTTTTAAGATTAGTTTATTAGTTTAATGTTTGCATGTGCATCCAATTTCCAATTTTTGTTAAATATTATTTGAGGTTAGTTCAATGCATTTGCATCTAGTTTTATGTTTCTCGGTAATTGTTCTTTGACGTTGGTTTCATGCAGTATTATATATTTTTGAAAATATTTGTTATTATTGGGGGGTTTTTTTTTTCCAATTGCTATTATATATTTTGTAATGTTATTTTTTATATAATTTAATTTTCCACATGTAATTTGTTTTGGTTTGGTATATAATTTATTTAAGCCCAACATCTATTTTAACTAAATCAATAGTTATATAATTTATTTAAGCCAACGTCCGTTTTAACTGAATCTCGTTATTCCGCTAAAATTGGAAATTATAAAATTCATAAATTTGATTAGAATATATCGTAATTATTGTAGCATGTGGTTTTTGAAATCCTTAACTATGACTAAATTTTACACCTCAAATTGATTCAACTTTATTTGTTATGCCCATATATATATTGCATACAATACAATTTTATTTGTTTTTGGTGTACACTATTACTTATTTTATGATTAGTTTATTTTTTTTCCCTTTTTTCCAGTTACATGTGTGGTTAACAAATGCATAAAGTAAATGTTCAAGCAACTCAATTCATTTTTTCGTTATTTCATTGTTTCATTATCATTTTCTAGAAAGAAACTTTGTTATGTTAAACTTCACCTGAGATTAGTGTGGAAACTATTCTTTGTAGCGTAAGGGTTTTAGGAAAATCGTTTTTGGTTGAAAATATTAGTTTTTTGCAATTTAGTTATTTTTTTTAGGTTAGTTTTCAGTAAAAAATTTGGGGGTTAGTTCAATGCATTTGGAGATTTCCGACAATTATTTATTGGTGTTAGTTTGATGTATTTGCATCCAAGTTTTGATTTTTAGTTAATTATTTTTTGAGGTTAGTTTAATGCAGTTATATCAATATTTTTTTTGATTGTCCATTAATTAATTTTTAAGTTTAGTTTATTAGTTTAATGTTTGCAATTGCATCCAATTTTCGATTTTAGTTAAATATTATTTGAGGTTAGTTCAATGCATTTGCATCTAGTTTTATGTTTCTCGGTAATTGTTCTTTGACGTTGGTTTCATGCAGTATTATATATTTTTATGTTATTATTGGGGGTTTTTTTTTTCCAATTGCTATTATATATTTTGTAATGTTATTTTTTATATAATTTAATTTTCCACATGTAATTTGTTTTGGTTTGGTTTGGTTTGGTATATAATTTATTTAAGCCCAACGTCTATTTTAACTAAATCAATAGTTATATAATTTATTTAAGCCAACGTCCGTTTTAACTGAATCTCGTTATTCCGCTAAAATTGGAAATTATAAAATTCATAAATTTGATTAGAATATATCGTAATTATTGTAGCATGTGGTTTTTGAAATCCTTAACTATGACTAAATTTTACACCTCAAATTGATTCAACTTTATTTGTTATGCCCATATATATATTGCATACAATACAATTTTATTTGTTTTTGGTGTACACTATTACTTATTTTATGATTAGTTTATTTTTTTTCCCTTTTTTCCAGTTACATGTGTGGTTAACAAATGCATAAAGTAAATGTTCAAGCAACTCAATTCATTTTTTCGTTATTTCATTGTTTCATTATCATTTTCTAGAAAGAAACTTTGTTATGTTAAACTTCGTCTGAGATTAGTGTGAAAACTATTCTTTGTGGCGTAAGGATTTTAGAAAAATCGTTTTTGGTTGAAAATATTATTTTTTGCAATTTAGTTTTTTTCCGTAATTAGCTATATGTTTTAGAAAAAGTTGGACATTCTGTGAAACTTTAGATGAGATTGTTTATTTATTTATATTATATATTTTTTATAATTAGTAATAGAGTTTAGAAAAAATTGGAGTCTCTAAAGTGCTCCAAAAAATAGATTTGGATTTTTTTTGTTTTTTTTTTCTGTAATTAGTATTAGAGTTTAAAAAAAGTTGGAGACTCTGTAAAGCCTTGAAAAATAGAGCCAAGAGGGTATAGCTATAATATATATCTAAGGATATATTGACAAACCTATTTTAAATGAGATCAGTAACTCTTTGGTGGCAGCGGAGTACGAGCCCTAGACTTCTGGTATCATCATCCAAAAGTTTTACCAACAGTAATCGTCATTTACTTATTTAGTTTGAAGTAAATTAAATGTTAAATGTGAGAATTTCCAACCGTATGACGGTATGACCTAAATCACCTAATGGTGAGGTGAGTAATTAATAGGGGGAATTAACACATCATTTGTTATTAAAGTGTGCATCCAACCAGGGGCGGATACAGAATTGTCACTCGAGAGAGGCTGCTCATACTAATTTATAACTACTATATATATATATATATATATATATATATTATATTATGGGTAAATTCTATATTAAACTCATTCTAGACTATAGACATTAGAGCATCTCTAGGTGGTAATATCACTTCCCAAATTCTTCAAATTTGCTTCTAAAACTCAGAATTTTGCGAAAATCCAACTCTAGGTAGAAGCAAATTCGGTCGCATCACCTGTCTAGCCGCATCTTTGTTCGCAAATTTGAGATTTCGGATGCGGATGCGGAGCGATAATGGTAATGTCGCGTACTATTGCAAATTTCTCCCCAAATTTTTTTTTTTACTTTGACCAACACACCGCGCCAGTGGTAATATCGCGTTTTTTTTTTTTTTTTTTTTTTGACTTTTTCAATTTGGGCGCTACATTGAGAATGTCGCGTGGATATATATATATATTTTTTTTTCACTTTTTTCAACCTTGGTGACAGTAGTACTGGCGCGTGACATTTCCAATGGCGGGTGTAGTAGACCCTACAATCAAATTTGTGGTCGATATTTGCGACCACCTAGAGTTGGTCAAAATTTGCGTTCAATTTCTCCAAATTTCGCCTTCAAATTTAAAGGAAATACCACCACCACCTAGAGATGCTCTTACATTTAATTAGTGGTTATGGACTTATTATGGTTTCCAAGGAACTTAGTGATAAGTGCCTAAAATGGTATATTTTATATATAGTTTTATAAACACTTTATAATATCATTTATGCTTAATTGCGTATTTTTAACGTAAAACCATACATTTGTTTTATTCCATGATATTATGCACATTTTTTTGGCATAAAGGTTTATTTACATATATGTGTCTTTGGAAAAGTCTCATGCAAAATATGTTTTCTTAATTTGGTTTAATATTTTTTTTATAGGAAATAAAGATGGTGGTCAAAGCCCGAGCCCATAAGCCAAAGAGGATCATTTAAAGAATCAATTCTGCTATCAAGAATGGAAGAAAATGTTAGAGAATTGATAATTATAGAAGAAAATCAATAAAGGATAATCACAACTACTACTATATATCCTTACCATTTTCACCCCATTAAATATCCCCATTTCCATTAATCATTTATTCCATTGATTTTATCACATCAAATCATTCATTAATACCTTATATTTTTGCCACTATATATATTCCACCATATCCTCCATATTCTTGCCAATCACTCCATTCCTAATTCAAAACCATATCATTCCACTTTATCCTTTATTTGATTACCAATTTATATTTCCTTCTCTTATCATGCCTTGATAAGATCTCTTCTATATTCCATTTCCAAAATTTCTTTATCTTATATTCTTTTCCCATATCACAAAGATTGTTTCCATTTCATGTGAAGATATTATGTACCAAGATATTCTTTGTAGAAGCTATAAATAGATAAGAGAATTAACATTGAAAGCATCCAAATTGGGAGAAGAAATATACGTCACAGTGTTAGGCTAGTTTTAATCTTTTGTTATCTTTGTTACATATTGAGGAAGAGTTTTAGAGTGTGTACAATTTGCTCTCGACATACAATTCAATAAAGGAATCGGTTCAAGTTTCAATGATTACTTTATTCTATTCCTTTATGCATTCTTTAAGCATGTCGGGCTAAAATCTCCATCTTAATGGTGAAAGATGAATACCTCAACACGAAGAGTTAGATTAACTTTTATATTTCTATATGTTTCAATTCTCCAATATTTATTTTGTGCTTAATGCGTTCCAATAATGTTCTTCTTATTTAATATATTGAGACAAGTTTTCATGAATTCTATCACCACTTTGGGGTATTTCTCATAGTTCATTTATTTCTTTATATTAATTAGAGCATGCTTCATTATTGTTTAATTTACTATCCTTGATGGTTAATACATTTTTCTATGAAGTGATTTTCCATGCTTAGATAGCGAAAATATCAATGCTAGAAGAATTGGAGGACATATATATCTTAGAAATTAAAATGAGACTAGCGTCTATAAATGTTGTTTTAATTGAAAATTATTCATCGAACTTTTGGCAAGCGTCGTAGTTTGATGTAGTTTTAATATTGGAGAATGAACATTTGGAAATATAAAAGTTATATTTTCTTTAATTAGGGTTGAAGTCTTTCACCATTAGAATTTCTTCATTCATTAATTTCTTGATCAACGCTTATTTAGTTAAATTAGTTAAAATATTTAGAAATTAAATTTTCATTCTTAGATTAAATTAGTTTGATAAAATAAAAAATCCAAAAATTGTTTTAAAATTAATCTAGTTAGTAATTAGTTCATTAATTCTCTTCGCTCGAATTTCTCCATTTCAAGGTGTGGTTCGACTCTAACTTGCCACTGTTCTTTTTAATTGTTGCAGGTTTAGAAAATTATATTTATTGATTTGCATATTCTAAACGACAAGAATTTGTGTAAATCAAATGGCGCCGCTGCCGTCTTGAAGTGTGAAGAAAAAGAGGTGAAAATGTTGATTTTCCAATTGCAAATTAGGTAAAAAAAAGAAAGGAAAGAAAGAAAGAGGAAGGAAAGCATAAAGAAGGAAGCAAATGAGGTACAATTTTTAAGCCCTCCTCGAATCCCCTGTCAGAGGAGTTCTTTGTGTGTTCAAATGCATATTGTGTGCTGGGTGTTTTAAATTTTGTGAGTCAATTTAAATTTCCAATTTGACTAAAGGCAGACCTACAAGTGATCACCTAATTCTGACTTGTTTGAGTTTTGGACCTGGACTTAAAATTTGGCCAAGATTAGAGCCAAATAATTAGATCGGTGTTCATAGGACCCCAACTAAAGGGTAGAGTGCTGGGGAAAAGCCCATTGTTGGCTGTAAACATTTTTCAAGTTCTTGGAACACATGGTTTCACTTCGGTGACTACTGGTGCAACCGCCAGAGAATTTCAGTGGAATACGGAAAGTTCGGTGAACTTAGAGTACGCATAGCCCAACTGGAGTTACCATTGACCACCTTGTGGATGTGAGCGGTTATTCATAGTGGTAAAGCCCAGGCGACACCCCTGCTCTTGGTAGGAACACAAACTCCCTTGACGGAGATTCAAGTGTGGACCCTTTTAGTCAGACTTTAGTATTTATTGCATTTTGCTTGGCATTTGTATTGTGCATCTAAAAAAAAAAATTGTTTGCTAGGTGAATGTTTAGGAAGTGTGTGTGCATATAGGTTAGAATTTACATTCGTTTATGCCCCGTTGGAAACGAGTTAACAAACGGCTAACTCGATCTTGGACTCCATACGATAAGTCTGAGCGAAATCCACCTTTTTCTCCCACAATCATAAGTTTCTCTCCACCAGTCAGCCCAAGACCATTCACCATGGCTGCAAATAATCAACCAGTTGAAAAGCAACTAAGGGACTACTTTGCCCCTATTGCTTCAAACCCACCCTCAAGCATCAATTACCCACCCGTGGAGGTGGCTCAATTTGAGATTAGGCCGCCCATCATTAATATGCTTGCTCAACGCCAGTTTCATGGCTTGGATAATGAAGATCCAAATGCCCATATAATCAACTTTCTCAATATTTGTGGTACTTTTAAAAATCAAAATTTGGATGAGAACAATGTGAAGTTGAGGCTTTTTCCATTTTCCCCTTTCAGACAAAGCCTTTTTGTGGCTTAATTCTTTCCCGGACAAGCCCATTAGCACCTGGGATGAGCTATTGAAAAAGTTCATGGGACAATTTTATCCCATTTCGAAAACTAATGCGATGAGAGCGGCGATAATGGATTTTAAGCAAGTTGAGAACGAGCATTACTATGAGTGTTGGGACCGCTTTTACACTCTCCTTTTGAAGTGTCCCCACCATGGTTATGAAAAGTGGCAATTAGTCCAATTTTTCACTAAAGGACTTTTGCAAGATCAATGCCAAATGATCCAATCCATGCACAAAGGCAAGTTCACTTATTTGACCGGATCAGAGGCATTCACATTCCTCCAAGACTTAGCTGAGGATTCACAACAGTGGGGTACGGTATTAGTACTAGTACCACCCCAATCTACGAGAGATAGACTAGTGAACCTAGGAAAGGAGGTATGTACGAAGTGAAGAGAGATCCCGACGAACTCAAAACCGTGTTGGATAGTCTGAATAATTTGACTAAGCAGTTTGCTACTTTTGCCTTAACATCTAATAAGGCCCAAAGTCAACAAGTGTCATCTACTTCTAGTTCCGTGATGAGTGTGCACAATGAACCAAACACTTTTCCGTGCACAATTTGTTCAGGTCCAAACCACACTGCCCATTCATGTCCCATCTTTGTTCACCAACCTGAGTCCACCATGGAACAAGTGTGTGCCTTTATTGATTTTAGGAGAACACCCCCAGGAGCTTTTAGTCCAACATACAACAAGGATTGGAGAAACCACCCTAACTTCTCTTGGAGACAAAATTTGCCCCAAAACCAACAGTTAGGTTCACCAGACTTTTCTAGTAACAACCAAGGTAGGCAACAAAGCAATTCCCCATGAACCAGCACATGAATCCAGCCCAGTACAACCAGTACAACCTATCTTCTAGTTCCCAATATGTTCCATCCCAACAACCACAAATACAACCATGGGAAGAAGCCTTCCATAAGCTTGAACAACAAGTAAGCCAACAGTCTAACCAGATTAGTCAACTTATTAACCTTGTAGCCGCTAGAGAGAAAGGAACGTTCCCAAGTCAACCATTAGCTAACCCAAAGGGGAACACAAAGGAAAATGCCTTTGAAGTTTCAAGTTCTCAAGATAATACTTTTTCTAGGGAGATGAAAGCAGTCATAACACTAAGATCAGGGAAACAAATTGATAATCAGGTTACGATGCCAAGTGAGTCCACTAGTCCAACCCCACCTAGTAAAAAAACTGAGTCAACTGTAACCCCGAGTTCCAAGACTCTACAACAAAAGCCAGATGACTCCCAGACTAAGCCAGAGTCCCAGATTAGAATTGTCATGCCAAAAGCCCCTTTCCCAGAGCGACTTGCTCAAAATAAGAAGGATAAACAGTTTTATGAGATTATAGAGGTTTTAAAAAATGTGAGCATTAATATTCCTTTTCTCAGTGCAATTCAGCAAGCAGATCCCATCCTACACGAAATTTGTGAAAGACTTGTGCACTATTAAGAGGAACACCCATGTCCCTAAGCAAGCCTTTCTTGCTGCTCAAGCCACATCCTTAATCCACCAGAAAACCACAGTTAGGCTTAAAGACCCTGGGAGCCCTACAGTCTCTTGCCACATTGGAGACAAGTTCAAGGGCAATGCTCTGTTAGATCTTGGTGCTAGTGTCAACATGTTACCTTATTCTATTTATCAGGAGTTGGGCCTACAAGATTTAAAGCCCACAAGAGTCGCCTTGCAATTAGCAGACCGATATGTTAAGATTTCGCGTGGTATAGTTGAGGACGTCTTAGTCAAAGTAACTGACTTCTACTACTATGTAGACTTCATAGTTTTGGATACTCATGAGTCGATAGATAATAGAATTCCAATCATTTTAGGCCGACCATTTCTAGCCACAGCCAATGCCTTGATAAACTGTAGAAATGGTGAGATGAATATGTCCTTTAGGAATATGTCTGCAGATGTGAATGTTTTCCACCTTATAAAGAAACTCAGTGATGATGAGGATATTGGTGAAGTTTGTCTCCTCAATAGTTTGGTCCCTACCCCACAAGTGGATAACCCATTAGAAGCCTGTTTAACCCATTTTGCTTGTGACTTTGACATAGATGGATCTATTATTGTTGTGAATGAGTTATTAGATTCTGCACCTATTCTAGAGGCCGAAAACTAGAAAGCTAAGGTAGAACCACTCCACTTTCCTATTCTCGAAATAATTTACAGTGTTGATTCCAAGGTTGAGCCTAGTAGTGAGCCCAAGGTTGATTCTACTCCTTCACCAGCAAGCCCAGAACTTAAACCTTTGCCAGCTGAACTCAAGTATGTTTTCTTAGGACCCAATGAGACATACCCTGTTATTGTTGCCTCGGATCTATCAGATGAACAAGAGATCTTGTTAGTTGAAGTTTTGAAAAAAACATAAGTCTGCCATTGGTTGGTCCCTTAGTGATATTAAAGGTGTTAATCCTTTAGTGGTTCAACATAAAATTTACTTGGAAGATAATGCTAAAACTTCTAGAGAACCCCAGAGGAGATTGAACCCACACATGAAGGAGGTAGTCCGAGCTGAAGTTTTGAAGCTCTTAGATGCAGGTATCATCTACCCCATCTCAGATAGCCAGTGGGTTAGCCCTGTACAAGTTGTACCCAAGAAATCTGGGATAACTGTTGACCCAAATGATAAGAATGAGTTGGTCCCTACCATAGTTCAAACCGGATGGAGAATGTGCATTGATTTTAGGAAGCTTAATGCACAAACAAGAAAAGATAATTTCCCTCTCCTGTTTATTGATCAAATGTTGGATAGATTAGCTGGTCATGCTTTCTATTGTTTCTTAGATGGTTTCTCAAGTTACTTTCAGATTGTTATAGCCCTAGAAGACCAAGAAAAAACTACTTTTACTTGTCCTTTTGGCACGTTTGCTTATCGACGCATGCCTTTCGGGCTTTGTAATACACCTGCGACTTTTCAAAGGTGTATGGTTATTATCTTTTCTGACATGGTAGAGAGGCTTTTAGAAGTTTTCATGGATGACTTCTCTGTCTTTGGTTCTTCTTTTGATGATTGCTTGAACCATCTGAGTCTTGTCTTAGAAAGATGTGAGGAGAAAAACTTAGTCCTCAATTGGGAGAAATTCCACTTCATGGTGAAGAAAGGCATTGTCTTGGGTCACGTTGTTTCTAGTGAGGGTATCCAAGTTGACAAGTCTAAAATTGATGTGATTTCTACTCTACCCATTCCCAAGTCTGTTAAAGATGTTAGATCATTTTTAGGGCATGCGGGTTTTTATCGTCGGTTCATAAAGGACTTTAGCCAAATCGCTAGGCCTCTGAGTAACTTACTTGCTAAGGATGCTCCTTTTGATTTCACTGAGGCCTGTAACAAAGCTTTTGACTATCTGAGAAATGATTTGACCACGACACCCATCATTCGACCACCTAACTGGTCACTCCCTTTTGAGTTGATGTGTGATGCTTCTAATTACGCGGTTGGTACAATCTTAGGTCAAAAGGTTGATAAACTCCCTCACGTCATCTATTATGTTAGTAGAATTCTCAATGATGCCCAACTTAACTACTCAACCACCGAGAAAGAGTTGTTGGCAATTGTTTTTGCTTTTGATAAGTTTCGACACTATTTGATTGGTTCCAAAGTGATTGTTTGCTCTGATCATGCGGCTTTAAGGCATCTTCTTTCTAAGAAGGATGCCAAACCATGATTGATCCGATGGATCTTGTTGCTGCAAGAGTTTGATCTTGAGATTCGTGATAAAAAAGAAACTGAAAATGTAGTTGTCGATCATCTGTCTAGGCTAATGACTGAGGCTATTGAAAACTGGCCTATTTATGAGAGTTTTCCTGATGAGCACTTGATGGTTGTTGCTCAGACCCCATGGTATGCTGACATAGTGAACTTCCTTGTCACCACTTAATTACCCAATCATTGGAGTAAGCACAATAGGTCTAAGTTTTTGGCCACTGCCAAATATTTTGTTTGGGATGACCCCTACCTCTTTAAGTGTTGTCCATACCAGATAGTACATAGATGCATTCCTGAGTGGGAACAGAGAGCTATTCTCTCATTTTGTCATGATCATGCATGTGGTGGTCATTTTGGCTCCAAAAAGACCGTTGCAAAAGTGTTGCAATGCGGATTTTATTGGCCTACATTGTTTCGTGATGCCCATACTTACTGTCAAGCATGTAGTAAATGTCAACACCTAGGTCGTATATCTCGTAGACACATGATGCCTCTTACCCCTATTCTGATTGTGGAAGTTTTTGATGTGTGGGGTATTGACTTTATGGGACCTTTTCCTAACTCCCATGGCTTTGAGTACATTTTAGTGGCAATTAACTATGTCTCAAAGTGGATTGAGGCTATTGCATGTAGGACCAATGACCACAGAGTTGTTGTCAATTTTCTAAGGGAACACATTTTTGCTAGATTTGGTATGCCCCGCACTATCATTAGTGACGAGGGAAAATACTTTTGCAACAAGGCTTTTGAAAGTTTAATGAAGAAATATGGGGTTACTCACAACGTTGCCTTACCTTACCACCCCCAGACCAATGGCCAGGCCGAGGTCTCCAATAGGGAAATTAAGCAAATTCTTGAAAAGACGGTCCGACCAGATAGGAAAGATTGGAGTTTAAGAATCCCTGATTCACTTTGGGCCTACAGAACTGCTTTCAAAACACCCATTGGTATGTCACATTATCGTTTAGTCTTTGGTAAGCCTTGTCATTTGCCTGTAGAGTTAGAGTATAAAGCCTATTGGGCCGTAAAAAGCCTTAATTTTGACCTTGTCAAGGCTAGTGACCATAGAAAGTTGCAATTGAATGAGCTTGAGGAGCTTAGGAATGATGCATATGACCTCTTTAAAAAGTACAAAGCCAATATGAAGAGGGTGCATGATAACCAAATCATGAGAAAGGAATTTTTCGTTGGTCAAAAAGTTTTACTTTATAATTCTCGTCTTTGTTTGTTCCCTGGGAAATTGAAAACTCGTTGGTCTGGTCCTTTCATAGTCACACATGTCACTCCTTATGGAGCAATCACAATTGAGAACCTAAAAGATGGTAGTACTTTTAAAGTAAATGGTCAACGTTTGAAGCCATTTTTGGAGTTTCGTTCCCCAGAAGTAGAGGAAGTACTTCTGGAAGATCCTGTCTATCAGGATTGATCATCTCTTTAATCACCGCTGCGTCGGGCTGACGATGTAAACCTTAGCACTTTTTGGGAGGCAACCCAAAGTATTGTACCTATTCCAAACTCTAGGTTTGGGGGTGCACTTGTATATAAAATTGTTGTAGTATAGTTGCATTTCCTTGTGCTTTCATTCTTATTTTATTGGCAGGAAATGTGATTAGTAAATAAGCATCAAACAAGGTAAAATGTTTTAATTTCTCTCTTTTCAAGCTTACGTTCATTTTGTCCTTAACATCATTATTGTCATTTTGGTGGCTTAGTTTTCAACATTGGGGACAATGTTTCATTTAGGTTTGGGGGTGTTGAGATTTAAAATTTTCTCTTTGATGTATATGATTTTTGTTTAAAAAAAAAAAAAAAAAATGATGTTCTAGATTTCAACTATGGGATTCTTATGATAATAAATGTTTGATACCCTTTCGATGATGAAATAGGTCTAGAAGTCTCAATTTGGCTACATACTTTGACATGATTATTAGAAATCTAAGTTAATTAGAGTGTAATAGACCTTGCATTAGTTCTTGAGTATCTTTGCATGAATCTTGCATTACATTTTATGAGTAATGAACTTCTGGAATCCAAGTGTCAGATGAATTAACTAGACAAAACCTGTGAGTCTGAGCCAAAAGCCAGACATTATGTGTGAATTTTCTTGAGTGATGACACCATGGATGAAGCTTTTCCGAGTAGAGAAATGCACACTTCTTCTTGCTAGATCACACACGGACACCTAGGTAAAATTTAGGCATTCTTTGACTGTTTGAGCTTGGTATATCCCACCTATATATATATATATATATATATATATATATATATATATATATATATATATGGGGTTGGCTAACTTGGATGACTTAAAATTGACCCATCTTAATGACTCATCCGTCCATTCGACAAAATGACGAGCCAAAAGCCAGCATTATGTGTGAATTTTCTTGAGTGATGACACCATGGATGAAGCCAGTAGAGAAATGCACACTTCTTCTTGCTAGATCACACACGGACACCTAGGTAGAATTTAGGCATTCTTATTTGTTTGAGCTTGGTATATATATATATATATATATATATATATATATATATATATATATATATATATGGGGTTGGCTCTTTGCACTTAAAATGACAGCCCATCTTAACAGCTCATCCGTCCATTCGATTATACCCGATCCAACGTCGGATCTTGCACTAATTTCACAAAGCAAATATGAGAGGGTACAATAGTCATTTTATTTTTCTTTCACAAATTAGATTAGAAAATTGGATAAAACTGATGCCTCTTTCTTCTTCCTCATCCCTCTTTCTCTCTCCTCACTCTGAGGGGACACCTACCACTAAGTTTTCAGAGAAACCCACTACCACGTTTTTTCATAAAAACTCTGCCTGGAAACTTAATGGAACCGGTTAACCCACAATCAAATCTTAAGAATCAAAAGAAAAATATAATTAAAGTTGAATCCTTGAAACCCAACTCAATCAAGTTTGAAGAACTCATTTGAAAATTGATTACCTCCTGCTCAACAATAGAATCAAAGAGATACAAAAACTCACCAAGATTCTCAACTCAACCATCCATATCTTTAATTCCTTCCAATGGTTTACATAAAAAAAGGTGTCATAACTATATAAGGTATTTCTTTATCAATGATTCAATGGAAGTCAAAGAATTCACTTCAACAGATAACCGATCACCCACTTCATATTTATGAGGATAACTCCAAGGTAAATTATACCCATCTCCAAATTGAAGAATTATACACAAATCAATACCCAACTATGAAATTTTATGCAGAGATGGCTTCTGTTAGGAGGAAGAAGAATGGGGTCATGGATTTTTTGTGGATCTATTTTTTTTTTTTGTGAATAGAAAGTCAAATGACCATTGTACCCTCTCTTATTTGGGGTATGAACAATCACTGTTCATACCCAATATGAGCTATGAACACTCATTGTTCATATGAACATTCATTGTTCATACATATTTGGGGTATGAACAATCAATGTTCATACCTCACTATATAAGCTGTGTACAACACTATATATGAGAGAAAGTTTATATAACGACAATGTATAAGGCGTGCTTGCGTGTGGAAGACTACCAAAATGGTTAGATCTAATCTCGACCGCCGATCTAAAATAAATTAGATGATCTAATCTCAACCGTTTACCAAAACAAAAATAAAGATGATATTATTATCGGGAAAAATCACTCCTCTCACTGCAAAACAAGGGGGTATCTCAAATTAACCATTCTTTGTTCATACCACAGTCATGAGCTATGACCATTTTTTGTTCATATCACAATTGAACTATGAACAGTGAGTGTTCATAGTCCATACTGTACGTATTATAAACTACTAATCAAAATAGAATTAACCCAATTGACCAAATCGAAAACGGAATCTCCTATCAAAAGATATAGCAAAAACAAAACTTTCCTAAAACGGCAAAAACATGATTTTGAAGGCCTAAATGATGGATTTAGGGACCGAGAGGGTGGTGCCCACAACAAAGCTGTGGGTTATGCTTATTTTGACATTTCCAATCAAATATGGGCACGTCCATGTCTTTCCGACTTTGTTACCCGCTTTTCCAGTTCATTGACGTATGTCAACTTCATTGACATACACATCATATGCCAACTTCATTGACATCATTGGCAAACTGTATTGCATCAACTATGAACACTGAATGTTCATAGTCCACTAGAGTATGAACACTGAATGTTCATAGTCCAACAAGAGTATGAACATTAAGTGTTCATTGTTGATTTTGCGATTTCTTCATTGGGTTCATAAACAATGGGAATTGGTGGCGCCGTTACATTTTCTTTTTCGGGTTTGGGTGCTTAATCCTCCTCCTCGTGTTCGTGGAGGCATGTTTAAAATGACGGTCCTTCCACACTGTAAGCTCCCAAAAAACTGGATAGTCAATTTAAAATTCAAACAATTCAAATTTTTGAGAAATTTTTAAAAATTTTTATTGAGAAGTTTCGGTTTTTAGAACAATGCCGGGCTGTAGAGATTTGGGGTTATCAAAAGATCAAATTTTATCAAGGATTTCAGCTTTGGGGTTGTTAATATATACATTTTTATCTTACGCTATTGACTTTACTGATTTGCTTTCGTTTAGCGACAAAGTTTATTCTGAAGTAGCTTAAAGGGTTTGGAGGAGGAGGAGGATTGATTCCTTTGTTTATATGTTGTTCACATTAGTTCAAGTTGCAAAGGTATGTGGGATCTTTTTCACTTTCGGCCGAATTTCATTCCACTTGTTTGTGCATTTGATTTTTAAAGCTTTTTTTTTTTCGTTGAATGTAGATCACTTATGTCTTGATAAAATAAGGCCATTGGGTTTCGCTTTGGAAGTTTGAGATCGCGCCTTATATCAAAGATCTTATCATGTTTTCCATAAGTGAGAATGGTCACCCCCCTTCCCGATTGGTTACGTAGTTGGAAGTAAAGCACATTGTCTTTGTTTTAAACTTCGTAGGCACATTTTAGATCATTATTAAACTTCACTGTTTCTACAGCCAAGCGTGGCGGAGTTGGTGGAATGGTTGAATGATATAGTTCCCAATTTAAGCCTTCCGGTTGAAGCTCTGGGCGAAGAAGTGAGGTCTTGCTTGTTAGATGGTTACGTCTTTTGTAGCATCTTGAGCCGATTGAATCCGACCACAGTAGAAGAGGTTGTGACTACTTGTTTGATGCTATACTCAAGTAACTAATTGCATTGAATCCAGAATTTGCTATTGACATCGGGATTCTCGGTTTGATAGGTTTTCTTTTTGTAGGATGGAACTGTGATAATTCATCTAAATCGCGATTGTGTAATTGTTAAACTTAAAGCTTTGTTATCAGCAATGTAAAAATAATTCAATGCTATGCTATTGTTTATATGGGTTCATTCATTATTGTTGTATTTGAATGCCAATTGGATCGAAACAATTCTTTGTGGACTTGAACAATTTGTGGACTATGAACAAAGAATGTTCATAGCTCATGACTATGAACAATCAATGTTCATAGTCACAAAGCCCACAATTAAAATACTGATATGCAGACAAAGAAATTCCTAACATTCTCAAAATACTGATATGCAGACAAAGCTGCTCCATCAGGAACAACAATCGAATCACTCGAACTTTCTACAACCTAGGATCAGCTGCCTCATACCATTTTTCTAGTATCAATTATCCAACATAAAAAAAAAAACCCGAAATCATTGGTGTAAGCTCCCAAAAAATTCGATAGTTTTATAATTCTTACAATTAGAAAAAAAAAACACCCAAAAAAACAAGACAGTAAGAACATAACCAACGGTCCTTCCACACTCAACAAGCATGTCATTCCACACTCTTGTTTTTAATTTTTCTGGACAATTTTTCGAGTCGTGCTTAGCAATCTTATTACAAGATTTACACATTCTTCCTGGATTCTCTAAGGCTTCCTCCCTGGGGCCTTTCATTCTCTCCATTTTCTTCTTCCTCCCCTTCGTTTGAGAAATGTTGGGATTTAAAACCAAGAGCTGAAAAGAAGATTTAAGAGTTAAAATCAAATAGGATTTTTATCATTGCAAAGATAAAAAAACAAACTAAATAAATTACCTGTGAGGTATCAACTATAGGCTCTTCAACTGGAGGTGCTTCATTATTCATTGCATCCGTTTTGTTGATAGTTTCCTTGAGCTCCGAAACTCCAATAGACATTTCACTTATCTTTTGAATAAAATATGCATATGTCTCAACACTAGTTGATGCATCATAAGCCAATTGAGTAGCAACCTTGATACAATGGGCAACTCTTAATGGCTCATGGTCTTCATGACCGGCCACTAGTCCACCATCAAACACCGCTCTGTATGTGTTTGCCTTTTGCGTCCACCGTTTCAAAATAAAATGATCTGGAATCTCTTTGATGTCATAACGCTGAAAAAGCTTTAAAATGTGAGCACAAAGTAATCCTTCGAACTGAAAATTCTTACATTCACATTCACCCTCCAAAGTTCCTCTATTAAAAGTCACTTTCCAAATTGAAGTTTGCTTAATGTCTCTTGTCTTCACCGTATAAATTCCTGTTCCATGTATGTCTATCTCTTCTCCAACAATTCTATACTTCATCTTAGCCTTTTCTAAATGTTTCTTGAATTTATTGAAAGCACTAATGGTATAAACTTTACCTGCATGCTTGAGGAGGAAAGCATCCTTAGCCACAATGCGAGAAGTATGTTCGGTACGGTAATCAGATTCCCTTTCATTCCTGGCTATCGATTCCAAAGACCTCTCATTACCATGGACAAATTCCATAAGTGTAGTCGTCCGAACTAACGAATTGATCATAATGAGAATTCATTGATTCGCCGGTCGTATATGCATACCCAAAAAAAAATGTCATTGTGATAAGCCGGAACCCAAGACGTATGGTTTTTATATATTTCTGTCAACCCAAGTATTTTCAATCAAGTTATACTTCAACAGTAGTGCAGACCACCTGCTTTCAAAATCAACAATCCTATATGACTTCCAAATAATATATGTAAGCTCTGAACACAAAGCATCGAGCCTATGGTAGACAAATGACAACTTCTCTGAAAATTTCTGCATAATGTGCCAAAGACAAAATCGATGTCGAATAGTAGGGAAAACTCTTCTAACTGCTGCAGTCATCGCTAAATCTTGGTCAATTAAGTATTGAAGTTGGTGGACGACCACCCATAGCTGCAAGCCATGTCGAAACAACCACACAAATGTTCTCTTCGTCTCATCAAGTAGCAAAGGCACAACCAAACTGAATGGACTGCATGTGGTGGTTGACTCGATAAAAGGGGGCAAATGGCATACCGTAAACATTAGTTCTATATGTTGTATCAAAGATAATGACATCCCCAAAGTACTCATATTGGACACGGGACCTTCCATCAACCCAAAAGAAATTTACTACTACACCTTTTGTATCTAATTGAGCGGCATAGTAGAACCGAGGGATTTTCAGCACTCTTCTGCCTAAAATAGTGAAGCACGGCTGTTGCATCATTATCTTTAGGCATTTTTTCTCGTCAAACCATAATGGTGGTTCCAACAATGCTTTCTCCGAAACCCAATCTCATCCCCATGGAAAACGTCTGCCACTTTCCCTACAGGTATACCGTTGTCATGAAAAACCTCTGTCAAACTCTTTGCAGCTTCAGGCATATTTTTGTTACCTTTCATATATTGTCTCTTTGATGGAGTGACGAAACCATGGCTATGGCGATTTTCAGCCAAACTCACATCATATATATCTTCAAGTTTTCTTTTTGTAACTCGCATTCTAGCTTGGCAACCACATCTAATAGTCGAAGTACTTCTCGAAGCTACACCTTCAATTTCTTCTTTCTTGTTATGGACCCCCTCGCGTGAGCAAACCAATAGACAACTAGAAGGCAATTCCACACCCGTTTGTTTTTTATCCGTAGTCCGAACACGAATCTCAAATCCCTCCTGTTTACCAAACTCTCTGTAGTAAGTCTTTGCTTCATCAACACTATTAAATTTCATACCTAAGTGTGGAGCAACTAATTTATTAACGTCATTACTTTGAGAATCAGTACAACAAGAAGAAGTGCCAACAAAAGCTCTAACATTTTCTTCCATTTCTAGCAAAAAAAGAAACAGAGAAAATATCAAATGACGCAAAATAGATATTAATGACTCCCATATATTAAATTGACAATTTTAACGTCTATTCTAATTAGCAAAAAACGATTATGGTATAAAAGAGGGCTATAGAGCAATTCTTCGAGAACAAACAACTAAGAATTCTAATTCGAAAAGAAAGCACTTAAGTTCAAAAGGACAATATCAAAGCAAAGAATATTAACTTCTTACAAATCGGAAAAACCAAAAGAACGATAAAATAAGATTAACTTACCTTGGTTTACAGAGATGGCTAATTCCAAAAAAAAATAGTATAGTGATTTTTTGTGAAAAAGAAAGATAATGGGCTCCAATTGAATAGTTTGGTGATCTTTTGTGAAGAAGAAACCGGCGTGGGTTTCTCTGTAGAGAGTGAGTGAGGAAGAGAGAGGAAGAAGAAGTCTCAGGGTGTTTTGTTGGGTTTTTTGTTTTTTTTATGAATAGAAAATCAAAATGACCATTATACCCACCTTGAATTCTTTGTTTGATAAGGAATAGTTCTTGGACGTTGGATGGGTTGTGATCAAGCGGACGGACGAGCTGTCAAGATAATTTCATCAATTGGAGTCATCCAAGGTAGCCAGCCCTATATATATATATATATATATATATATATATATATATATATATATATATATACATTTCCTTAGAAGCCCTTTTGAAGCCTTGCTCTTTAAGCCTTTTTCTTGTGAACCAAACTCCTTAACCCATATATTTTAACCTATAATATAGCCTACCTAAGTTGTTACTTGAGAGTTAGGATGATTGTGAAGAAAATAAAGAAAGTGTACTCAAAGTCAGTTGCTTCCTTAACAGAAAAGTTAAAGTTTCAAGACCTTGCCGCAAGTCAATTAAAAAATTCAAAATGGCAAGAAGATGTGCCCACCTCAAAAAAAAAAAAAAAAAAAAAAAAATAAAAATCAAAATCAAAATAAAAATAAAAATAAAAATCTTTGGCCTCCTTGAAAGTTACAATTTGAAGAAGCATTAAAGTCCGAAGTAGTTGTGAAAACCCTATTCTCTCAAGTAATAGCTCTTTGAAATATTTATTCCTTTTCTTGTGAACCCCTACCTAAGCCCCATTACAACCCATTTAAGACCTCTAGCTTCCTAGGCTAAGTGTGGTGTGAAAGTAAGAAGATAATATGATGTTGACCTCAGCTTTTTTGGTTAGTCATTAAAAGTGTAAGAATTGACTGTGCCCTCGCACACTAGAGAGACCTTGACTTGGAGTGTAATAATATGAGTGATACGTGCCTATGACACAACCGGTGAGAACCCAAGTTAATGATTCTTTCTAAAGATACCAGAAGTGAAGTTACTCATGCATAACATTGCATCTTTTCATAACACAGTGCTTATATTGCTTAATGTTTGTGTTTATTGCAATTTTATTAACTTTGGTATCATGAAAATTGAAGTTTATTGTCAAAAGAGATGAAAGGACTTTGCTGAGATAACTTAGGATGATAACCTGGATAATTGAGTCTTTGTAGTCTAATTTAGAACATCGGAATTTTGTGGGTATATTCTCTAACTTAGGATGATAACCTTTATGACCTTGAGGTTTAACGGCTTGTTGCATAAGCTAAGTGCAATCGAGATTCCTGCGAAAGTGAGTTAAGATTTTTTTTTGCTTTTGTTTTGCTCGAGGACTAGGAAAATGTAGGTTTGGGGGTGTTTGATAAGTGCCTAAAATGGTATATTTTATATATAGTTTTATAGGCACTTTATAATATTATTTATGCTTAATTGCGTATTTTTAACGTAAAACCATACATTTGTTTTATTTCATGGCATTATGCACATTTTTTGGTCATAAATGTTTATTTACATATATGTGCATGTCTTTGGAAAAGTCCCATGCAAAATATGTTTTCTTAATTTGGTTTAATATTTTTTTTATAGGAAATAAAGATGGTGGTCAAAGCCCGAGCCCATAAGCCAAAGAGGATCATTTAAAGAATCAATAAGTGAGAGCTCATGGAATAAATTCAGCTATCAAGAATGGAAGGAACTGTTAGAGAATTGATAATTATGGAAGAAAATCAATAAAGGATAATCACAACTACTACTATATATCCTTACCATTTTCACCCCATTAAATATCCCCATTACCATTAATCATTTATTTCCTTGATTTTATCACATCAAATCATTCTTTAATACCTTATATTTTTGCCACCATATATATTCTACCATATCCTCCATATTCTTGCCAATCACTCCATTCCTAATTCAAAACCATATCATTCCACTTTATCCTTTATTTGATTACCAATTTATATTTCCTTCCCTTATCATGCCTTGATAATATCTCTTCTATATTCTAGTTCCAAATTTTCTTTATCTTATATTCTTTTCCCATATCACAAAGATTGTTTCCATTTCATGTGAAGATATTATGCACCAAGATATTCTTTATAGAAGCTATAAATAGAGAAGAGAATTAACATTAAAAGCATCCAAGTTGGGAGAAGAAAAATACGTCACAGTGTTAGGCTAGTTTTAATCTTTTGTTCTCTTTGTTACATAGTGAGGAATAGTTTTGGAGTGTGTACAATTTGCTCTCAACGTACAATTTAATAAAGGAATCGGTTCAAGTTTCAATGGTTACTTTATTATATTCCTTTATGCATTCTTTAAGCATGTCGGGCTAAAATCTCCACCCTAATGGTGGAAGATGAATACCCCAACATGAAGAGTTAGATTAACTTTTATATTTCTATATGTTTCAATTCTCCAATATTTATTTTGTGCTTAATGCGTTCCAATGATGTTCTTCTTATTTAATATATTGAGACAAGTTTTCATGAATTCTATCACCACTTTGGGGTATTTCTCATAGTTCATTTATTTTTTTATATTAATTAGAGTATGATTCATTATTGTTTAATTTACTATTCTTGATAGTTAATATATTTTTCTATGAAGTGATTTTTCATGCTTAGATAGCGAAAATATCAATGCTAGAAGAATTGGAGGACATATATATCTTAGAAATTAAAATGAGACTAGCGTATATAAATATTGTTTTAATTGAAAATTATTCATCGAACTTTTGGCAAGCGTCGTAGTTTGATGTAGTTTTAATATTGGAGAATGAACATTTGGAAATATAAAAGTTATATTTTCTTTAATTAGGGTTGAAGTCTTTCACCATTAGAATTTCTTCATTCATTAATTTATTGAACAACAATTATTTAGTTAAATTAGTTAAAATATTTAGAAATTAAATTTTCATTCTTAGATTAAATTAGTTTGATAAAATCAAAAATCAAAAATTGTTTTAAAATCAATCTAGTTAGTAATTGGTTCATTAATTCTCTTCGCTCGAATTTCTCTATTTTAAGGTGTGGTTCGACTCTAACTTGCCACTATTCTTTTTAATTGTTGCAGGTTTAGAACATTATATTTATTGATTTGCAAATTCTAAACAACAAGAATTTGTGTAAATCACTTAGCTTCGTAAAAGACTGTCTCTTCCATAATATTCACTGATTTGAAGTATTCGTAAATTGTAGAGGGTAGACTTGCTCACTTGCAGATTCAAGTTTTGAGCAACATTGTAGAGAACAATGGGAGTTCAAATGCACTTCGAGTCATCCACAAACAGACGCCCGAGGGGACATTTGCACAAGAGTTAGCAGAGAATATATGACCCTGTCTTTTACTGATTTCCAACAAAATAATTAACTGTGGTCCGTGCCTCACCCGGACCTCTGTGCTCTGATATATTTCTGTTCTACATAACCAAGGTTTCCTATAATGACAAATGGTAAAACCTAAAAGAGAAACACTGTAAGAAAGGCGTGACGAGGTAGGCAACAAATTCTTTTTGGATGCTTTCAAAATCTTTAATTAGCTTTTCAAAGCCTTTGAATATCGCCCCAGTGACAAAGCAGGAATCTTGCGATCCCTAGGAGGCAAGGATGGTATTACTTTTTGATAAATTATTCAGTCTTTAATTCTTTAGTTACCAAAAAAAAAGTCTTTCATTCTTTGCACAGTGGTACGCATGGTGTGGTACGATCTCTAAAACTATTCAACTCTAAAAAAAGAAAATACACGAATAACAATGATCCTTTTGATAGACCCAATCAAAATGGTTGATTATTTAGTCATTGTTGCTCAGTAAACAAATAACGAATATATCACCTATTGACCAATACCCACACAAGTCCTATACTCCTACGACTATGCGAACCCTGCTATGCATAGGTGTTTTTTGATAATATGATTTTTTGAATTATAATTATAATCTAAAAAATAATATAAAAACATTAGGAGGGGTTGAATATAATTTGAGTGGCGTAAATAAGATTTTCTAAATTATTTTAAATAATATGAAACTAATTATAATTTCAATAAAGTGAGAGAGTTTTTGATAAATTGTTTAAAAATGAGGGAGCTGATTAGAATAATTAAAGGAGGTGGTTCTAAAATCATAAAATAGAGATATTACAAATATACAGTTCGGTTGAGAAATTTTCCTCCTAAAAATCCGGCTATCATATAGTGTAGAGATGTGATTTTTTTTTTTTCTTTAGGATATTAGGCAAATGTCACCTTCTTGCCTAATTCATTCACCTATAGGACGTTGGATCTTATTTTACGTCTCTCATTTAACAAAAATAAAATAAAAATAAAG
Source organism: Coptis chinensis (assembly GCF_015680905.1). Lineage (NCBI taxonomy): Eukaryota > Viridiplantae > Streptophyta > Magnoliopsida > Ranunculales > Ranunculaceae > Coptis > Coptis chinensis. Next base: position 100,696,105 of record NC_141458.1, read on the forward strand.
TTATGTGTCCAAGTTATTTACTTCATCAATAACGAGCTTCAAAAGTTAAGTGCCCATAGTTCGGGATTTCAAAATCGCCATAATTCCGACCATCCCAAAACCGAATTCCACCCCATGTATCGGAATTTACAAGGTGGCAAACTTCACTAGAAAATTATTTGTAGCCGGAAGTTAAGGGAAACTCCATCTAATTTGTTCATGAAAAAAAAAATAAAAAATTGGTCCAATTTCAAATCATTGATTCATCTTTAAAAAAAACAAATTAAAAAAAAATGAGTTAATCGATCTTGATCTTGGTTAATTGATCTTGATATGTTGATTTTCTTCTCATCGGAACAACTCAGATCTCGTCGGACTCAGGTGGCTTTGAAGGAGAAGAAGAGTTCGGTGCGTGGAGAGAAGAGAATATTTTGTTATTTTTATCTTTTTTTTTGTGGTTTTTTCGTCATTTTAATCCTGTTTCTCATTTATTTACAAAATTACCAACTAGTACATGTCGTTATATACCGTTTCGATGTCGTTTCGGATTTTTTTTAAACCAAAATATCTATCTGGATTCCGACGTTTCGTTTGGAATCACGAACTATGAGTGCAATACATCCATATAGGGGTGGCAATGGGTCGGGTTTATATCGTGTCATGTCGTGTCATATTCAAGCCACGTGTTAGGAGAGCAAACCCAAACCCGACCTACCAATTACCAATCGTGTCGAGTTTGTTAAACCTAAACCCAACCCGCCTATATAAATGGTTACCCAACAGGTGACCCGCTAAGCCAGCGGGTCAAATTCATATCAGTTTCGGATCGAATTCAACTTGTATGCAAAATATTTAATATTTCACGATTTTATTTATCAACCAAATATATATAAAAAAAATATGCATTAATTCTCAAAAACCATCCATAATTTAATTACATATTAATTAAAATTGACTAATGAAACATATATTTATCGAATGAATCAATATGACAGCTAATTTTTCTTATTTTAGTCATTTATTTTAAATAGTTGGGATGAAAGGTGAGATTTTAGATCAGTTTTGGATCGTATTCACAGACAACTTGTATATGTATATTTTAGTCACGACCTTACAATCTCGGATAATATAGTTTGTATAAGATGTTTGACTAAACTCAGGTCGGTGTTCTAAGTTGTCTACGTATCCAGTTCTCTGATGAATTGGAATCAAGTCAGACGTAATTCATCTTGAGTGATTGGGTTGGAGATGGAGAGAATGTGAGCCTCCCTCTCTAAAATGGAGAAGACACTTCCTTTTATAGGCGTAGATCCCCCTTTTGTGCTGTCTTGATGATTGCTTTTACTCTTTCCATTACGAAGTAATGATCTGCCATTAATGATGATGTTGACTAGCTTACAGCGGTTACGTTTCCTAGGTCGTTTGGACGACCTGACCTTAGGTCGTATGCATGACCTGCTTATAGTTTGGATATGTGGTCTGCCACGAGTGGTTGAGAGTGGAGGGTACTAATATAGCCCCCTTTCTTTATATCATTGTTTGTAGAATAATGGTGTAAAGAAAGATAATAAAGGAGACCGCGTGTCTTACTTGGTTGAAAATGGAGATTGCTGCGAATTGAATTTTCTGTGTTTGTAGGTTGGATGTCGTTTGTTGTTTAGAGCTTTGTTGGGAGTTGATGTGGGAGGTCCTACGTTGTAGTGCGCAGATCGTAGCTCGTAGTGCGTAAATCGTAAATCGTATATCGTAGCTCGTAGTTCGTAGATTGGATTTGACTGATAATTATCCTTTGAGTGGTAATTATAGTTAAATTAAGCTTAAACCTATCAGAGGTCTTAAGTTGATTTGTGGTCCTTTTGGGGGTACCGTGGATTGAATTTGACTGATAATTAGTCTTTGAGTGATAATTACAGTTGAATCAAGCTTAACCTTGGCGTTGGTGTTAAGTTGATTTGTACACCTTTTGGGGGCGTTTTTGTTGATAGTTAGCATTTTAGGAGCGTCACTATGGTTGATAACTAGCCTTTTGGGGGCATCACTATGGTTGATAGCTAGCCTTTTGGGGGCATCACCATGGTTGATAGCTAGCTTTGAGATGGCGTGCTTATAGCTAGCCCCCAGTTCATAGTAGAAACAGCCCTTTGTGGCCGTTAATGTTGTTTAGCCCCAGTATCTGAGCTTGGTTGACATGTTTAGATGTCAATAATTTGTCCCAGTTCGGAGATGGCTATGGCTATCCCTAGCTTGATTGGCTTGCAATAAATTGCAAAGGGAGTGAGCTTCCATTTTGCAATTCGAGCGACTCACTGGTTTGTGGTATATGCAAACTGTAACGCCCGTATTTAAAATACATATTTAGTTATTAATTTATTAATTAATTAATTTATTTAAAATTCACTAGATTGGATTTGGGATACGTGGGCCTGATTCATGGGCCCGAGTCTGTGTTGGGCTTGGGTTTCAAACCCAAGTATATAATCACATTGTTCTAGAGAATAGGGTTTTTTTTTGGAGAATAAAAAAATAATAAAAATGGAGGCAGAGATAGAAACTGGATTGCTAGAGCGTGGGAGCGCGACGGTTCGGACGATGAGGGATTCGTTGAGTTTTAATATAGGTGAGTAATTATATTATTTTTTAAAATCGATTTCACAAAAGCTTTACTGTCAGAGTTTTTGGTTCTCGCTCAGTTTAGTTTTTTCTGCATTTTCCTATGTCGTTATTTTACTCATACTGTCAATTTTATTGGACTGGTTAGGTTAGATAGTAGTAGAGTTATTTACTAAATCCTTGAAACTCTGGATTAAACTGTTGGAACTCGGAAGGAGTCACCAATGGCGTCGCGAGTCCAACAGAAAGAAATCGTCCTACATTTTGGTGGAACTCTTCTGGGGTGGTGTTGATATTGTAGTTTTAACTGCTATACTGTTGTTGTGCGGATGGATTTTATTTTGATTGGGTTGATGTTGAGGACGTCAAGATGGAAATTTGAGTGTGCTGTTGGAGCTTGAGAAGGCGTTAATGGCGCCGAACGCCATTGGTGAGCAGTGAGTTTTGTTTTGGATTTTTGTATGCCCTAAAGTTTTGGTTGTTAATGGGGATCAAAACCCAACGATTTAAGTAGTGGTGAAGTTTGGCCGGATGGTGCGGAGGAAGCTTCGATGGGCAGCAATAGCGGTCGGGGTTGAGTTTCGCAGTATGAGGGAATCGGGTTTTGTTGGTATCAAAAGAGGGGGTTTTTCTAGGGGATCAAAACCGAACCATTTTGGTTAGGTTGGAGTGCCGGTGGGTGGTTAGTTTGTGGCTAGTGGTGGAGGAAGAAGAAGGAAGGGGCATTAATGGCGATACTGGTTCTGTTGCTGTGGTTGGGCCTTGGGCCGAACCAATCAGTTACTTGGGTCGGTTTAAATTGTTGGGCTTTAGTTCTAGTTGTTGGGCCAAACTAGTTTTGTTAAGTTTGGACCAGTTCTATTTTGTTTTGTTTGGGCCGGTTTCAGTTCAAAGTTTTTAGGCCGATTTAGTTTAAGTTGTTTGGGCCAAAACTAATTAGTTTTCTTTGGGCCGGTTTCTAATTTTATGTGGGTTGGTCCTTATGTACCCAATTGGGTCAGGTTGAATAATAAGTTGGTTTAGACTTTTGGGGCCGGGTTCTAAGGTTTGGGTTTAGGCTTGGCTAGTTGGGTCCGAACCATTTCCTTAGTCATAAGCCCAGGAGCCATGCACCTTTGACCTTAGCCATGAACCATGGCTATGACTCTGAACCTGTTGAACATGGAAACGACAGTTTGACTTTGACAATGATGTGTTGACTTTGACAATGACGTGTTGACTTTGACCGTTGACTGTGGAATGTTGACTTTTTCCAGATTTTCACATATTTAAGAATATGGACAAATGTAGTAATAAAATATTGTCGGAAATTGTATAATTTTGTTTGTCTTTATCTAATTAAGATTTGATGTGAGTAGTGTGTAAAACCTATAATATATTGGCACGTAACAAGCGGGAAATTTTTATAAGACTTAGATATATACGTTTTTACGATAATTAAATTATATACAGACTTAGATTCATGGATTTTGATTGTAGATTGTTGACTGTTTAATTGTGTTACGTTTTTATATATTTAATTATATGGACAAATCAAATGCTAAAATATTGTGGAAGCTTATATAAATTTGGTTGTCATTATCTAAGAATGATTTGACGTTGATATTGTGTATATTTTGACACGTGACGAGATAGAAACTTTAGGAGATATAATATTCCTAAAACGCTATAAAAATATATGCGATACGTTTGAAGCAATTGTGACATTATATAATACGTTGGGATATATATATTAAATGCAATAATTTTGGAGAAATAAATGTATAAACGCTCCATTATTTTATATGTGAGATGCTACTAGGAGGTAGTAGAGTATTTGTGGATATTTCCCACGGGAATGTGGCATAGTTCAATAATACATTGGCACGTGAAAGAATAAAAATGATTATGAGATATATTGAGATATTTCTAAATAGTGTGGTTTGGTTCAATAAGGTATTTGACCTGCATGTGATATAGTGGAATGAGTATTCCGAGATATAAATGTATGACATTTGAATAAATTACGTAACGAAAATCCTAGAACCTAGCTACCACAACTCATGTGATTTGGCCCTTCTGGCGTTTCAGTGAATCTGAATGGCCCTTTTTGGCGTAAGTAATGTGATTGGCCCTTGATAAGCATCCAAAACTGTAATATTAAACCCTGAGAGACATAACATTTTGGTCGATTATGTGTTTAATAATCATGTAATAATTATATTTTCGTACTTTTGCAGGTTTCCGCAATTAAAATGAATATAGTGATAAAACATGCATCGAAAAGCGGGAATACGGGAATATTTGGAGTCTCCCACTCGACCCCGTGAAGCCGAAGTTTCCAAAAAGAAACGAGAACCGGTCGCGGAATGGGCCCATATATAAAGAAGCGGGAAACTTCGAAGCTCAAATCGGATAAATCTAGGTGCCGACGTTGGCTAGTGAAGCCGCCAAGTACAGAATACTGGGAATATTTGGAATTCCCACTCAATCCCCGTGAAGCCCAACAAAAGCGACTAGAGCGAAGTTTCCAAAAAGAACGAACCGGCGTAACGGGCCCACATATAAAAAGCAGGAAACTTCCGTAGCTCAAATCGGATAAATCTAGGTGCCGCGGCGTTGGCTAGTGAAGCTGCCAATACGACGGCTAATTTAACTCTCGCGAAAGGACAAAAAGTCGTAAAATGCCAAAATCGGCGCCGCCATCGGACACTAAAGTGGACCCCACTCTGCCGGGCCCGAAGGCATGATGAGTCAGCATAAGCAGGTGTCAAAGGATGGTTTAAAATTGATACCACCGGCAAGAAAGAAAATATCGCGCACAATTCAAACGGTGGTTTGAATTGAAATGAAATTTAACAAACAAAACAAAACACAAAAAATCAGCAAAAAGACAAAAATTTAATACGGTTTTGAACTTTTCAATTAGCTAAAAACCAAACCTGATTCGATATTAAGATTTCACGTGAAGGGTCCCCCGCCTATATATATGTGAGGGGTTTTCATATATCTTCTTCAAAAACATATTAATGCTTTTAGCTACGCTTTAGTTTTTTCTTGAGACTTACCTTCCACCGGTTTCATTTCAAAGAACTTAATCGTAAGTTATTATTTTACTCTTAATAACTTGTCATTTCTTTTCTTGTTTAATTTCTGTCCGCATTTATTTACTTAATGTATACAAAGTTTTATTATTCCTTCTATGATGATGAGCTAATCCCCCCCGGGGGAGGGTTATCTTCGCTTCGTGTGAAAATCCGGATTATTTCGTTAATATTCTAGAATCACTACTTAGAATTAGGCATAGAATTAACATCCGGTCCCAAAATGACCGAGATCAGTACAAAGTTGGAGTGTCGATGCTCCAGATGCTTCGCAATTCAAAAATGTCTCGCGACGACTGCAGTGTCGCATGACTCTTCAATTCGTCCAGCTGATGTGAAGTCGAGCCAGGAGCGGAAATAATATACCAGAGATGAGGTATTATCGAAACTCCTTATGCTAGTGAAATGCGACCTAAAGATGTGGGCATGCACTAGGGATCAATACTCGACGTCGTCTCCAAAACGAGACGAATTAGAGATGTAGTGATTTAGTAATAAAAACTGTTGAAAAATGATTCTTGCATGAGCATGATTAACTCTCTCCCTGTTTCTCTACTTTTGTTTACCTACATATAATCGCCGTAGTAATTTATATTATTTGCATTACCATTAATTTAATTAAAAACCAACTAAAAAGAAACCTAAAAATCCTACTCACCAAGTTGTAATTCCAGTTGTGAACCTATCCGAGCCCTAAGGTTTGGACGATCCCTTACTCGACCTATCCTACCAATCCCACGTGAGTAAGGTAACTTGACTAAAACGTACGACTATTCGGACGTTGGACTTTGGACTTTGGACTTGGACTGTGGACCTCGGACTTTGGACTGTGGACCTCGGAGTTAAGAAAATAAGTAACTGAAAACCAATAAACGTGTGTAAATGCTGTTCTATCAAATGGCGCCGCAAGACGTAGAAGGACTCTCGGACTTAACGTAATAACTGGAATACATCCATAAAAACTCCCCTACCTCCTCCTCATTTTTAATTTTCATTTTTGTTACAATACTAACTCTTTACCGTAATTTTTCTACTAATAAATATCGCGGAGCCATGTTGTTTATTTTCATTAGCATGATCCTAAGTACTCGTAGGAATTTGAAATCTTGAACGGACAAAAGAGTCTCGGACGAGACTGAATTAGTAGCACTTGAGACTAACACCGAGTATCAACACTCCGGTTTTAGGTACAAGCCACTTTCCTTTTCGATTACTCTTTTGGGCTCTTTGGTCCTGTTTTTCTAGTAAGCATAAACTTCGGGGAGTAGTCGATCGCTATAACGAGGAATCGCGGGGCGCCAGGGTTTCAAACTCTTAAACTCCTCAAACTTTGTCGAGGATATTATTTGCTATAACCTGTTTTACCTATTATATATATGTTGGCATGAGAACTCCGTGCATGTAAAGGTGGTTCGTCATTACATATTCACGTAACACAATTAATATGATTCGAATATATTTTGATATATCGTGGCGTCAAACCACTGCTTAGAATATTTTTGTATGTGTATGTTACATCAATTCCATTACCACGGTATTCAATTGCATGAGTTCGTTCTTGACATCCCCTAGCTCACATATAACTTACATATAGTTTGCATTATAGGTAATATAGATTTGCATGGGTAGAATGTCTGCGTAAATTAGTATATGATTAGTTAGTTCTATTTTGGCATCTATCGTTTTTAATTGCATATTTCGTAATCACGTCTCTCCATAATACATTAAATTAAATAAAAAATAAAAATAAATAATAAAAATAATAAAAAATCATAGTAATTAAAAATTTCATCTAAATCATCTTAATAACACCCCGCATAATACACCATCATAAATCATCATCCTATTCCATCGATTGCCTAGGAAACTTGAAAAATTGAGGTTGCCTAATTAAGGAGCGTCTGCTATACGAACAACCTCCCTCAATTCTCTCGGGTAACCTCTTTGCTGGAATATTCACACGTTATCCTAGCTTCCCGCCGAGTTAGCAGCAAATTTCGGGGAAGGCGTGCTTCAACTCCTCCTTCCTAACTTCTAAAACCTCCGGTCATTATTCGTTTCTTATGAGCACTAAATTAAAATTCATATTTGTATGAGACTACGGTCTGGTAAACATAAGGAATTAGAATTTACATATCATCGTCGAAAATACAAGAAACAATTGTTTATGTTATCTCCTAGGCATAGTTCCTCCTCCGTAAATCAACCTCGTCAAACATCTCCGTTTCCATTATCTCCTTTAATTATGGATGAAGAAAATCTCACAGTCGAGCCCTTTCGGATTTCTATACTGCCCTACAGGAAGGACATGCTTCCTGCATTAAACTCGATGCGATTGTAGGTTATTTTCGTATTCCGCCAAACATTTTCGGTTTGTTACCTGTTTACCATGGTTTAGACCATGAAAAATCGTACAATCATTTTCGTCGGATGCAACAAGTAGTCACCACTTTCCGCCATCCGACCGTTACCAACGAACAAGTTTTGCTTAGGTTGTTTCCCTTCACCTTAGCTGATAAAGCTTCAGTTTGGCTTGCCGGACAAGCGCCGCAATCCATTGACACATGGGCCAAACTTGTTCAAGCATTCATGATAAAGTTCTATATATACTCAGAAGAAAACTACAGAAATGTTTCAAAAGATTCAATTCTTTCGCCAGCACCCCCAGGAATCCTTTTCGGAAGCGTGGAGCAGATTTACCGATCTACTTCTCGAATGTCCCCATCATCAACTCGACGACATTTGTATTAGTCCGTTCATTCTTTAATGGTCTCTCGACCATCAAAAGGAAACATTAGATATCATGAGCGGCGGTTGTTTCATGGACAAGTATTCTTGGAAGCATACACTTTTCTTGAGAAACAGGCCTCCACGAAGCACCCATTGGGGAAACACTAATTCTTCTAGATCTTCTAAAGACACTCCTACCAAAGTTACGTCTATGTTCGAGGTCAAACCCGATCCAGAATTAAAAACTCTAATCGAGTCCCTAAACAAAAGGTCGATGCTCTTTCGGTACAAGTAAATGAACAAAACCCAAACAGGTCATGGGTCGCTAACGCTTCCCCATGCCCTCTTTGCTTAAGTCCCGAGCCGCGCCCGATTCTTATTGTCCTTTGGTATACGAAAGTGTCCTCCCCAACCTTACGAAGAGGCTTGTGCTTTCAACATCCCTAATGCACCTTGGCGACAACATCCGAATTTAGCTTGGGCACCCCCTGTCCAACAACAAGCTCCTTCAGGTGGCAACAACGTTCCTGTACGACCACCCGCGAACTACAATTCCTATCGTCAAGGAAATCCTCCACAATTTCAGCAAGGGCAAGGTAATTTTCCCAATAACGCAAATATGGGATACTAGAACAACCGCAACCTTGTTCCCGCTAACCAAGGATATGGCTACCAAAATCAACCCGTAAATAATAACCGTGAACTAGTTCCTGCTGCTCCCTTGGTACAATCCACAGCCGATAAAACGGGTGAAACTTTCCCCGACATACATAAATCAGCGAGAATCAAATCCTAGCTTCTATATACGGTGGTCTCTTGGTTTGTTAGCTCGGGATAAAAGTCAAAGGCGTGTTCCCGGCCAAGCGGTTCAAACCACTAAGCCTACAAACGCGCCTTTGAACTCAACAATGCATCGGGACCTAGTAATCCAAGCCGGGGTGAAGTAAATGCCATTACCACTCTTCGTTACGGCGAACCATCGACAATAATATCATTATGCGGACGAGGAATCGACGGAAGCCACGACTAACGCGTCCTTCCAACTCCTACCTCATGACCTATAAGCGGAAGAAGTTGTACCATCAAAATCTACACCTACGCCCTAGGAAAAGATACCATTGATCCTTGTATGCGATTCCGTCCAAAAGCTCCGTTCCTGCCCGTTTGGTAAAGAACAAACATGACCGAACATTTTGATGAGATCCGTGAAACCTTCACAAATTTGACCATAAACTTACCTTTCCTAGACGCGCTAAAGCATTAGCCCAAGCATGCCAAGTTTTTGAAGGACATGTGCACCACCAAACGACGCATCGAATGTACCTCAACAAGCGTTTCTCATCGGCGGTTTCCCTCGATTACCACTACCAATGGTGTGGTAAAGTACAAGGACCAGTCGACGAATTAACTATACCATGCACGCGTTAGGCGACAAAGTATACCGCTCATCGCGACTTTTAGACCTAGGTGCGGTGTTAACCTACTTCCTACTACTTATTTTTAGCGGTTAGGTCTTCATGAATTGAAACCAACCAATATGACTCGCGCAACTTCGCGGATCGCTCCATCAAGTACCCAAAAGGCATAATAGAGAACGTTATAGTAAAGGTCCAAGATTTTTACTACCCAGTTGATTTTGTCATTCTAGATACTGAAGTAGCCTGTGACTCCATCCCTATCATCTTGGGACGTCCTTTCCTTGCAACTGCCAACGCTCTCATAAATTGTCGGGACGGTTCAATGACATTGTCTTTCGGGAACCTTTCTGTCGAACTCAACGTGTTCAAATTAATGAAACAGTTTCCCGATCCTATAATGGAGAGCGGGATTAGCTTGGTTGATAGTCTGGAACATGATTATTTCACAAACTCTTTTCCCCCAGACGAGATACACCAATTTCTTTCTTTTGATAATCCGGAGTTTGACGGTGACTCGTACGTAAGGGATGTCCATGCATTATTAGAGTCAGTACCACTATTTGACCCTAATGCTTCGGTGCAAACTAATTCAGAAGAACCGAATTCGCTCTTTTCCATTGAAGAAATGATCCCTCACGAATCCTTGATCCCCAATCCTCCAACTCCGGATTTAAAACCTCTACCCCCGATTTGAAGTACGCATACATCTCGATCCCGATGGTAGTCACCCTATAATAATTTCTGCTCATTTGACTACGAAGAGACACGTTTGATTCATGTTATTCGTGAACACCGCCCATTTATCGGATGGTCCTTAGATGATATCAAGGGAATCGACCCTAGCATATGCACGCGTCATTATACATCTTGATGACGGCACAAAGACATCGTGAGAACCACAACGCCGCCTTTAATCCGCCATGAAGGAAGTAGTGAGAGAGGAGGTTCTACGTTTACTTGATGCGGGTATCATATACCCTATCTCGGCGGTGATGGGTTAGTCCCGTCCACGTTGTTCCCAAAAAGTCCGGCATTCAAGTTGTGCAAAATGAAAATGGTGGTGCATCTCCACTCGCATTCCTTTGAAATGGAGAATTTGCATTGACTATCGCAAACTTAATGCCGAACCCTAAAGATCACTTCCCTCTCCCATTCATTGACCCGGATGCTAGAGCGTTTAGCCGGTCATGCTTACTCTTGTTTTTCTTGATGGCTATTCCGGATACTTCCAAATTGTCATCGATCCGCCGATCAAGAAAAGACAACTTTCACATGTCCCTTTGGAACCTTTGCATCTGGGGCGAATGCCTTTTGGTCTTTGTAATGCCCGGGCACTTTCCAAAGCTGCATGCTTCACATTTTAGTGATATGGTGGAGCGTTATATGGAAGTCTTCATGGGCGACTTTTCCATTTACGGAAATTCTTTTGACGATTTGTTTATCCAACCTTTCTAAAGTATTAACGCGTTGTGAAGAGAAAAATCTGGTACTCAATTGGGAGAAGTGTCATTTCATGGTTACCAAAGGACTTGTTCTAGGTCATATTGTTTCAAAAGATGGGATAGAGGTTGATAAAGCTAAAATTGTTAAAATTTCTTATTTACCCTTCCCACGCCGCGATTCGGGATATCCGTGCCTTTTTTAGGCCACGTTGGGTTTTACAGGAGATTCATTCAGGATTTTTCTAAAGTTGCTCGACCCTTAACCAATCTCTTGCTTAAGGATGCAGTATTCGATTTCAATTTCAATTGCAAACAAGCTTTTGATACTCTAAAACCGCTCGACTACCGGCTCTATCATTCAACCCACGATTGGTCTCAACCATTCGAACCGATGTGTGACGCTAGCGACTTTGCTATTGGTGTCGTGCTAGGCCAACGACGTGGACGACAAACCCGTTGTCATTTACTACGCTAGTAAAACTCTTTAACGACGCCAACGTAATTATACCACAACCAGAAAGAGAAAGAGTTCTGTTGTCTGTTATCTATGCTTTTGGATAAGTTTAAGCCCTACCTAGTTGGAACATCGACCATAGTATATAATGACCATGCCGCATTCGGGTACTTTTTCGCGAAAAAGGACGAAAACAACGATTGTTCCATTTGGATCCTTCTCTTACAAGAATTCACCACGGAAATCAAAGACAAGAAAGGGAAAAATGTATGTAGCTTCGACCATTTATCAAGGATGGTTGGTGACATCGATAGTGATTCGAAGCTATTGGTGATTCCTTCCCGCACGAATACTTGTACTCTATTTTCTCATCTCCATGGTATGCGGATATCGTTAACTACCTAGTTACCGAGGAAGTCCCTCCTTTTGGTCACGCCCCGATCATAAAAGTTCTTATCCATGTAAAATATTATTTCGGGATGAACCCTACCTCTTTAAGTATTGTTCCGACCAACTCATTCATCGTTGCATTCCCGATCGAACACACCGACGTATTATCCTTTTGCCATGAACAATCTTGCGAAGGTCATTTCGATTGGAAAAAAACCGCGCCAAGGTGTTACAATGTGGTTTTCTTGGCTACCCTTTTTCGCGATGCAATACCTAACATTCGCGTAGCTTGCATTCGTTGTCAACACCTAGGTCGAATTACCAAGCGAAATATGATGCCCCTAAATCCTATCTTGATAGTGGAAATTTTTATGTTTGGGGCATTGATTTTATGGGACCCTTCCCTATTTCTCAAGGTTTTCTATACATTTTAGTCATTTATAGACTATGTGTCCAAATGGATTGAGGCACTTTCGCGTGTCGCTCAAATGACCATAAGATCTGCCGTGAGATTTGTAAAGAAAACATTTTCTCTCGTTTTGGTGTTCCCAAAGCTATCATCAATGATGGGGTACACATTTTTTGTAACAAAATTTTGGGTTTTAATGAAGAAATATGGAGTTACTCACAAGGTTGCTACTCCATACCACCCACAAACGAGTGGCCAAGTGGAAGTCTCCAACAGAGAAATAAAGTCTATTCCGAGAAAACCGCCAACCCATCAAGAAAGGATCGGTCTCTCGCTTTATCGGATGCCTTGTGGGCATACCGAACACGATTTAAGACACTATAGGGATGTCTCCTTACCGCATTGTTTTGGAAAACCTTGTCATCTACCGGTTAAACTTGAGCACCGTGCCTTTTGGGCCATCAAAAGCCTCAATTACAATATCATCGAGGGCGAAGCGTTTAAAATTGCAATTAAATGAAATGGAGGAGATTCGAGTGATGCTTATGATCTCTCAAATCCTACAAAGCTAATATGAAAAGAGTGCACGACAAGCACATTTTGGCGTAAGGATTTCAAAATTGGCCAAAAAGTTTTACTGTACAACTCCAGATTACACATCTTTCCTGGTAAATTGAAAACACGATGGTCTGGTCCTTTCATTGTGTCAGCTGTGAGACATTATGGGGCAATCTCTTTGCTTAATCCAAAAGATAACAGCGAATTTCAAGTCAATGGACAACGCCTAAAACATTACCACGAATTACGCTCACCAGATGTTGAACAAACTCTTCTTCAAAATCCAGTTTACACTGACTAGATGTTTCATTTGGCGTACTCAATCTTGTTCTATAGAGGGTGTGCCATTTTGGTAGCCGGGCCATCTTCTATCTTATGATCTCCAAAGTTCTTTGAAGTGTGTGGTTTGCAAAGTTAGGAACCTTAGTCCACGAAAACTCTTTTACAAAACCGAGTATAAATGTCTTACGTAACACGAAAGCAAGCGTGTTTTTCGATGCGATGGGTACCTAAAATTTCACCTCCTTCCTTATCTTCCCTTTTCTACTCTCTACCTCGCGAACTTCAGCTAATCATTTGGTGTAAGTCTCACTCATCACGAATAGGAAATGGTCGTAGTTCTTTTGCTCATAAACGGCGCGGCTTGAAGGATGGGCTGGTGTATGCATTGCCAAACACCATACATCTAGGCCGGACTTCCTATCCGATACTAGCCCGGTTTAAGGTATACTTTTGTCTAACACACCGTGCGCGGGATAATCTTCGCCGCCACGCCGTTTCTCCCACGAGGATGGGATTCGTCTTGAGAATCGGCGTTAAAAGACTTCGATTCGTCTTGAGGATCGGCGTTAAAAGACTCACCTTGTAAATATGTTTATTTTGTTACCTTTTCCCTTTGCATTAAGTTTTGCACAAGGGATTCGTGGTCAAACCTCAGATGTTGCATACTTGGAACACAAGCGGGCAATGGATTCCACCCGGACCAACCCTAGAATTGGTTACTTTGAGTCCCTTAGAGGCGGGTTTGAGGATAGCCGTATGTAAAAGGGCAATTTTATTAGGCCAGAAGGCCGGTCGAGGATGGTACCGCCCCGCCCCTAACCCCATAATACATAGAGGTGAAGCCACACCGGGCCGGATTGGGTTTGCTCCGGAGCCGACATGACAATTGTCAATGATTTAAGATGGTGACTTCCCTGGACATCTAGTGTTTTTCACGTATATCTCCCTTGTATGTAAACAAAACCTTTACACATTTCTTTTCTTTTAAAAAAAAAAAAAATTGTGACTTTCAAGAATGACTCACACAATTGGATAGAATTTTTCGTGCAGATCGTTTCGATATCTCATTCGTCCAATTCGGAGTCCAAACGAGTCGTGGGTATGCATTTAGATTTTTAGGTTTAAATCAGGCTTTAGGCTTGATTTGGGCTTCGAGAAAATTTTAGGCCCAACCAAAATATCGATTTCTCGGTCGATTTAAACCCAAACAACCCGATAACACGCGTCACAAATCCACGATTCGTCTTCCTAAAAAACCGGATCTTGCCCCCTCGAATCGGTCTCGCCGAGAGACAGCCCACACTAAAACGGGTCTCGTAGCGAGACCCCTCACAACTCGAACAAGAATCCCTTCTGTCAGATCATCCAAATTCTCCCCCTCATCAGTGATCAATATCCATCCTCTCTATACAACCAGAAATGGCCGGAAACAGGCGGATTTGTGTTGAATTTTTTTTTGGGAATTTGTTCAAAAACGGGATGTTTGCACCATTCTTTGATCACGAAATTCACTCTAGAGGATGGGAGAGTTTGTTATATGCCAATGGAGGGCTTTATTCTAAGGATTTGGTGATGAAATTCTACGACAATGGAAGCTTTAATGGCGACCATTTTTGGGTCTCCGTCGAGGGTGTGCGCCACGAAGTCACACCGGTGTTGCTCTCCGGGATCACGGGCATTCCATCGGGTCGATTCACGGCCGACTTCAAGCAATGATCCGTGTACCCACGGACTTTACGACCTAATGCTCGACACGCTTTATCGAGGGAGAGTACAACATCGACGGAAATGCGTATCGGTATTTCGGTCGCGACGGAACCAAAATAGCGGTGACTCAATGGGGATCGAATGTCATTGGCACCTCGAAGCCTTTCGACATCAACAAGACCTTCCTCCACCTTCTCTGGATCCTCCAGGGATTGAAAGGGTAACTCTCGCATCGTTACCTTTCTTTTTGATATTATCACACATGCCACTCTAGGTCAGCCCCCATGCCGTTCTAGTAACGCGCAAGTCATGATTAATCTAGGATTTCATGTCGCCACCCCACTACTCCCTATACCACAATATGAGAATATCTTTGGTGTTTAAGAAATGCATACAAGACCTTTGGGAACCCACAGCACCTAGGGCTGCCGAAAGCACGCTTAAGCGTAGGATCCTCACCCACCCACCATACTTTGATGAGGCGCCATGAGTAAGATCACCCAACCCATAGAGGCCCTACGTGCGGTGAGCGGTGGTCGAGAGACATGTACACTTTCGCCCGGTATCGATGAGACATACATTTGGGCGAGTTAAGGACAGATATGACCACTCGCCCGCGAGTCGATGATGACAACATGGGTGAATTCCAGCAGGAAATGAGAGCCTCCATGATCGCATTTCGAGACGATATGCTTACTTGCCGAACCGGCCAAATGAATGTTCATGGCAAGCCCGACATCGATTTCAGTGCTCGGTGATGGATACTCTTGGTGATATCCAGGAGCAGTTAGCCTCCACGGGAGCTCGTACTGCACGACGTCGCAGGACTCCTGGTTCTTCTTCTGCAGAGCCCAGAGGATTCTCGCTCTGAAACACTGAGGATCATCGGTAGCTTTTTTTTTTTTTTTTTTCCGGTCTTGTATAATATTTATATCAGATATTTTATTTATGTGTTTGCATTTTCTAGCTTAAAAAGTAGATGGTTCCTAAATATTTTTTTTCTTGATATATTAGCTATATCTAATATTATAGTATATAGGTAGGAACATATATTGGTAATAATAAATTATATACATATATATATAAATATATTTCACATGTCATACTTAAACAACAAATTTTAACGTAACTAAAACGGTCAGAAAACGGTCATGAACCACATCTAAAAAACGGTCATGACCACAACTAGAAAACGGTCAGAAAACGGCAATTTTCTTTCTATAAATAAGTTCAACTCTTCCTCCATATTCACTCATTTCATATTCTTCCCTCTACACTTCTTATTCTAAAAACCGTTTTTGGACCACTCCAAGCTCAAGATTAATGGATGTACTAGAAAAGTTTGAGCAGCAGCAGATTGAATATGCTACTCAAGTCTTCATGCTCGGTTGTTTTATTATAGTCATGTTGTTAATGTGGCATATGGTTCTATCTAACATTTAGGTTTGTATTTAAGTCATCGTATCATTGTGTTGTGTTTTCATACCATTTATGCGTTCTTACATCTTAGTGTAATAATCGTTATACCTACATTTTCCTTGTCCTTCTATTTACGTTTTTATTTTAAAAAAAAAAAAAAAAAAAAAAAAAAAACAAAAAAAAAAAAACAAAGGGGCACTCCTTGTCACATGCCCCTTTCTTCTCATCCACACTTCATCCACTTTTGCGCATATCTTAGAAGATACACGTGGTCTAACTACCCTGTGACACCTCGAAACGTATCTTTTACATTTCGGATGGGTGCCTATTTATACCAAGGATAGACACCTCAAAAATTTAACTTCCCTTTTTCCAAAATAAATTTTCACCACTCCATCTTTAATGGCCCTCACTCGAAGTTTCGTGCCTGAGCAAAATTTTATGGAAAATTTTCAAAATGGTCTTTTTCATCATTTTTTGACAATTGAAATATTACGTCAAGGGATGGTACCCTCTTTTTACACCATAAGCAAACATTTTATTCCGAGAGAATTGGTCTTGTTATTTTATAAAAGCGGTTATTTCCAAAACGGACAATTCTTTTGTCCGTGCTAACGGATGTGAGCATGAATTGACTATGGAAATCATCTCTCGAGGTACTTCAAATTCCTATTACAAACCAAGGACTACACCGGGGATTCACCTTTCGATAATATCCGCATCCGATGTTTTGCAACTATCCTTCCGCGGAAATACAACCAAAAACCGTATTGTTTATCGGCGATCTTTACAAAAGAACCAATTAACTGCGTGATCCAATGGGTAGCTCATAATGTCCTAGGTACATCTAAGACTTTCAAATAACCAAACCACTCCTCCATTTACTCGGGTGTTGCGGACTAACCTGCAATGATTTTGCATTATTAAATTTCTGCGGAATGCGATCGCGACGTGCGGAAAAAGGCAGCCCCTTTACCAACCATTGCGGATACTTATCATGATACATTGGGTTTTTCGAGTACTTCTCCTCACACACCTCTTGAACAACTAACATTCTTACCATTCACTCGGTATGTAGGAACGGATTTCGAACCCCGACGTTGCAAAGAACCATGTCGGTGCGGTACCAAGCGAAGATTGTTCCACCGACAACATCTTTCATGAAAATGCATTATGCAACGTATTTAATCCCATGGAAGGGCTTCGCTTTTAATTCAACAAGGACTGATGACATTATTCAAACGTCAGAACATTATTATCACCAGCCTTCTTGAAATTCAGGACCTGCGGACAATAAACGAAGAGGAACAAGCACAATTCTTGCACAGCCACAACTAATTCTTGGCAAATCACACTCTCATAATGGAGAACCACGCCGAGATTTACCAGACAGAAAGCAAAATGTTGCAACAGGCTGTTGCACGGATTGACGGCATAGAAAATCTTATAAACGGATCCCTCATTCAAAAGGATCCTCGCCGTTACTTGGGCCAATGAAACCATTTATATTTTGCAATTTTATATTATTTATCATTTTCTTTTTAGTTTTTAATTTTCGTATGGTAATTTGTTTTTACTTAATTATTCTCATCATGCTCTAATATTTGTTTATCCTTGTCTAAACAGTCACAATTTTTTTCACACAATGGAAGCTCCAAAGATGATTCCAGAACAATCTTTCCATTCTTTGCTAAATTCTCCGGCATATGGACATCTTTTCAGAGACTACATCACTCAAGTTGGATGGAACTCTCTCATTCTACACCCGGAGCAGACATACTCCCCAGGTTTGACAACTTATTTTTATAATAACATGGAAGATCTACCAGCTGTCCAGGGTTTCCCTTTGAATGGGTTTACACTACGTATTGGTAACACCCGACAGGCCTTTTATGAGCCAACGGTGGCTATGGCTCTAGACCTTCCTCCTCTTCCCAGATCTCCCCATCCAATACATGATAGAGAATGACCTTAATGACTACTCTAGGGAAGATTTTCTTCGCCCGCTATGGCGATGGCCTTGCCCACGTCAAAAACGTGCGAAGGCGGCCGATGGCGAAATTCACTATTCCACTAGCCATTATGACCATGAATGTTGGAAGCGCCATGTTATTTATTCTTTCGAACATCATGGGAGATTGGCATTTTTCCACGGCATCAAAGGCGGCGTGTAAGACATTCCATGCATTGGCCCAAAGAACGTACCACCGCCGACATTCTGGAACTAGTAATTGAGAATTTTAAGAAGGCTCGGTCTTTTCGGTAACACTATATCACCCTTCCCGCCATAAAGATGCGGGATAGTGAGGACATACTTCCCTCGAGTTTGCGACCACCTTCGGGATTTGGGTAAAGGTCGACTCTATGTGTCCAACAAACAAGATAATTCGTTCCTTGCGATTTCGGACATGGACACGCCCTGCAAGGTATCTTAAGAAAGTTTGTTCTTTCCCTAATGATGAAAAAATGATAGCTCATCTAGACAATGCAAAGAAGAGGAAATGGAGTGAAGTCTGGAAAGCTATGATAGATTGGCGGGATGCGAAGGAATGACATTTCTACAGGGACGAGGCAAGGAGGGACTATTCCCCAGTTCAAGGTTGGGGCAATGTGAGTTGATGCATGTACATATTTGTTTTATGTTTTGATGTGAAATAAATAAATAACCTAACAGTGTGCTTCTACTTTTATGATGTATAATATATAGTGTGTTACAATAAATTTCTATGGAAGATGTCAGCTTTATTTTTGCTCAAAGCCTCTCAGGTATACTCTTTCTTCCTCTTAACACTTTGAGGACACAGTGTCCGACTATTTGGGGGTGGTGAGAACCTTTTGCAAAAATTAGGCATGCATAGTTGTATATAGTTTACTTAATATCTAAATAAACGTATTTAGTGACAAATTCTCGTTTCTCTTTCTATGATGAAAAATATTTAGAAATCTCACCCTAGCATCGAATTAGGACTTGTTCTTAGAAACTTAATTTAATATCATTATGCAATAGTTTTACATCTTTTCATGAGCATTCATGCACCGACTATGTACGGCCGAAGAAGTTTACGGGACCCACGGTTAGACAACTTAGTTTCCATATCCTATAAGAATCTAACCAAAAGCCTCAAAATGTGTGATATATGAGTAATGACACAGAGGAGTAGTTCTTCCGAATAGAGAAGTTCACACGTCTACTTACTTGATCACTACCCAAATCCTAGGCGAGAATTTAGGCCTTCTTTGGATCGATATAGCCAAAAATTCACACCTTTAAAAATTTTACCGCTAGTCGCCCCACTGAACCTTTCATTAATACTTTCTATTTCACCAAAAAAATCATTACCTATCTAGTCACCACAAATAAATAAGCCTACCTAGATGATGAGTATGAAAAATAGGATGAAGTGCAGAAAAATAAAGAGAAAAACCTTGTCACAAATCGAAATCAGTTACCTGTTTCAGAAGAAAAGAAAAAGAAAATAAAAATATGTTTCCAAAAATCAAAAGAAATATCAAGGTTAGAATTCCCCCCAAAGATCAAATCAAAAGGGAATACAAAAGCTTGAAAAATCCAAGTATGGAAACCATGTTAGAAGCAGGAAAGAAAAAAAAGGATTTCTCTAGTATAAATATCTTGAAGACCTTATTCTCTCATACTTATCATTTTTGAATTTTCCATTCCAGTTTCTTTTACACTACCTCCTAAGCCCCATAACACCTAATAAACACATTTAGCTCAATTAGGAATAGGATAGTATGATAATAAGTAGTAGTTGTGACTTCTCGACCTCGGCTCCTCTGACTGTCATTGAGTATATGAGGAAACGTGTGCCCACTGCACACTGGAGATAGCAAAGCTTGAGTGGAAAAATAAGAGAGAAATTGTGTTCGGATACATATACCCGTGAGAACCTACTTAAGGACGCTTATCCAAAGGATCCAGAAACGGCCCTGCTCGTACATTTCATTAATTAGATCACTGCATGCATGCTCATACGTAGATGTTTCGATTATTGTATGTATATTAACTTGAATTTTGAAAGAATAAAATCCTTGTTTCCCTTGCTAGTGAGATGTCTAGATACCGAGATTAATTAAAGGGAACAAGCCTTTGTTAATGAAGTCGTTGTAGTATAAATGAAGTTTGTGAGTATCTTCTCTCCGGAAAACTCTCACGAGGTTATAACTCGCCCACTAGGGAATTCCTAGTGGTTCAAGGCCTTGTTGCATCTGTCAATACAACCGCACTCGCAAAATGAGATTTAGCTTTAGACAACACATTTTTGACCACTTATCGTTTTAATGTCTCTTAACAGCGAGGACAAGCAAAGTGCTGTTTGGGGTGGTGTGATAAGCACCCAAAACTGTAATATTAAACCCCGAGAGACATAGCATTTTGGTCGATTATGTGTTTAATAATCATGTAATAATTATATTTTCGTACTTTTGCGAGGGTTTCCGCAAT
This sequence comes from Coptis chinensis, assembly GCF_015680905.1. Classification (NCBI taxonomy): domain Eukaryota; kingdom Viridiplantae; phylum Streptophyta; class Magnoliopsida; order Ranunculales; family Ranunculaceae; genus Coptis; species Coptis chinensis. Next base: position 100,717,048 of record NC_141458.1, read on the forward strand.
TAAAATGAATATAGTAATAAAACATGCATCAAGTACACATGAATACGGAATATTTGGAGTCTCCCACTCGACCCCCCGCGGAAGCCGAAGTTTCCAAAAGAACATAACCCGGTCACGGAACGGGCCCACATATAAAGAAGCAAGAAACTTAGAAGCTCAAATCGGATAAATCTAGGTGCCGACGTTGGCTAGTGAAGCCGCCAAGTCGTGAGGAATCGGGAATATTTGGAATTCCCACTCAATCCCCGTGAAGCCCAACAAAGCCTAACTAGAGCCGAAGTTTCCAAAAGAACGTAACCGGTCGCGTAAGCGGGCCCACATATAAAAAGCGAGAAACTTCCGTGAGCTCAAATCGGATAAATCTAGGTGCCGACGTTGGCTAGTGAAGTTGCCATAGTGACCGAGGCGGCGAACTTTAACTCTCAAAAAGGACAAAAAGTCGTAAAATGCCAAAATCGGGCGCCACCACTGGACACACTAAGTGGACCCACTCTGCGGGCCCAGAAGGCATGATGAGTCAGCATAGGCAAGTGGCAAAGGATGGTTTCAAATTGATACCCCCGGCAAGAAAGAAGACATCGCACCAATTCAAACCGGTGGTTTGAATTGAAATGAGCTAACAAACAAAACATAAAATCGGCAAAAGACAAAAATTTAATACGGTTAAAACAAAACTTTGATTCTCAAAGTTTTGAACTTTTCAATTAGCTAAAAACCAAACCTGATTCGATATTAAGATTTCACGTGAAGGGTTCCCCGCCTATATATATGTGAGGGGGGTCTTCATATATCTTCCTTCAGCATATTAATGCTTTAGCTACGCTTAGTTTTTTTCTTCAGTACTTACCTTCCACCAGTTTCATTTCAGCAACTTAATACTGTAAGTTATTTTACTCTTAATAACAGTCATTTCTTTTCTTGTTTAATTTCTGTCCTGCATTTATTTACTTAATGTATATAGCAAGTTTTATTATTCCTTCTATGATGATGAGCTAATCCCTCCGGGGAGGGTTATCTTTGCTTCGTGTGAAAATCGGATTGACTTCGTTAATATTCTAGAATCACTACTTAGGAATTAGGAATAGAATTAACATCCGGTCCCAAAATGACCGAGATCGTACAAAGTTGGAGTGTTGATGCTCCAGAAACGATCGTAGCTCAAAAATGTCTCGCCAAGAACTCTTTTGGTGTTTCTTCTTTAATTGGCCCGGTGATGTGAAAGTCGAGCGAGCGGAAATAATATACCGAGAGATGAGGTATTATCGAAACTCCTTATGCTAGTGAAATGCGACCTAAAGATGTGGGCATGCACTAGGGATCAATACTTCGACGCCGTCTCCAAAACAAGGCTAATTAGAGATGTAGTGATTTAGTAATAAAACTGTTGAAAAATGATTCTTGCATGAGCATGATTAACTCTCTCCCTGTTTCTCTACTTTTGTTTACCTACATATAATCGCCGTAGTAATTTATATTATTTGCATTACCGTTAATTTAATTAAAAACCAACTAAAAAGAAACCTAAAAATCCTACTCACCAAGTTGTAATTCTAGTTGTGAACCTATCCGAGCCCTAAGGTTTGGACGATCCCTTACTCGATCTATCCTACCAATCCCACGTGAGTAAGGTAACTTGACTAAAACGTACGACTATACGGACGTTGGACTTTGGACTTGGGACTTGGACTGTGGACCTCGGACTTTGGACTGTGGACCTCGGACTTAAGAAAATAAGTAACTAAAAACCAATAAACGTGTGTAAATGTTGTTTTATTAGCCCTTCTGGCGTTTCAGTAAATCTGAATGGCCCTTCTGGCGTAGCCGAATAATGGCTTGATTATTCCGTTCCCAAAATTAGAACGAGATGCGCGATATTTTATGCCAAATAATAGCAGTACTTACATAATGACTTTCGTGTGAGGGTTACCTGGTGTGCGGCATCCCGCTCAGGGTAGTTACACACGGAGTGGTTCATTATGTAAGGAGAGACATGTGGATGTACATGTTCGGTGTTGGGAAGCGATTATGGTAGCTAGAAAAACTAGGTAAGACATAGATACGACGTGATTTTAGGGACACGCAAAGAAAGCCTTGATTAATATAATTATGGTAATGTGTTGGTTAATGATGCATTTTAGATAGATGATTGTATATGGTTTTGCAAAAGTGTGGGTCAAACTAATTACTTGGGAAGAGACGACCCACTCTGTAATTGAGCATGAAATGCGGTACGGATATAATATGCTTGGTTGGTTATTTGTTTAGTTATAACCTAAGGCGCCTCGATGGAGGAACTACATGCCTTATTTATTATGCGTATGGTTTGTTGTGTGGTTAGTGAGAAGTTAAGGTGGCTCAGTGGAGGAACTAGCTGCCTTACATGTGGTATGTACATATCGATATGATTGTTTTATTATTGGAAGCAAAGGCGCCTCAGTGAAGGAACTACCTACCTTAAAGTACGATACTTAGGGATGTTGTATTAGTCGTTGGAAGTTAAAGCTTACCGGTGGAGGAACTAACTGCCTTATTTATTGGGTATATATATGTATTAGTATGATTTGTATTGTAGGGCTACTCACACCAGCATTTTATAATGTCAACCCGATTGCATGTTTGCTTAGCGGGTGTGTTCATTAAATGAACGTAGTTGATAAGTCTTGACAGGTTTAGTGTTGAAGAAGGTTGGTTGGTGCTTGTGGTTTGTGTTAGCATTGCATTTCAGGATATGTTTTGTTTTCTCTTGAGGTGATATAGATTTTCAGTTGAGACAAGGTTATTTGTATTTTCATTTGTAAATTTAAATAAAGAGTTGTTGAAAAGAGATTTGTAACCTAATCTTATTTGTAAATTTTTGTAATGAAGATGACTTTTGTTTAAGTTAAAATTTTTATTGGTTTTTAATTATCCGCATGTTTAAACTGTTTATGAGTTTTTGGAAGTTGAGAGTGCGTCACCCCTCGAAAATCAAAGAGTCGGAAACAAATATTGTTTTTTCGAATTTTGTCGAAATTCGGGGTGTGACACGAACTTTCGAGGAGGGAACTGCGTGTTTTGAATTGTTATATCTGATTCGGGAACACTTGGATGCTTTTTGGTTTGGAATTGTTGATTCCTTGATTCGACAAAGTATTGCTTCCCCTTGATTTGTTATTTCAATTGATAATGGATATGCTGACAACTTTTTGTGTGTGGTATAACTCCATGGAGAGCGAACTTTTTTTAGATTGATTGACATCATTGACACGAGTTTTGCGGTGTGGTCAATCTGGGACGACCTGGAATATGGATGTTCGTTCAAGCTCCAGTGAACTGATGACAACTTGTGTACAAGCTGAACTGACAGTGATTGTGTTCGAGTTGAACTGATAGTTGGAATATTGATTGCTTCTTCCAAGTTGTAGACCTGCTCTTACCTGACTTGAAGATGACTTAATCTGAGGATGACCTGACCTGTGGAAGACTTGAGCTGAAGATGACCTGATCAGAGGATGAGCTAATATGAAGATGACCTTAGTTGAGGACGACCTAGTCTGAGGATGAGCTGATCTGAAGACGACCTGACCTGAGGAAGACCTGAGTTGAGGACGACCTGATCTGAGGATAAGCTGATCTGAGGATGACCTAACTTGAGGACGACTTGATTTGAGGACGACCTAATATGAGGATGAGCTGATCTGAGGATGAGCTGGCTTGAGGACGACCCGAGCTGAGGACGAGCTGATCTGAGGACGAGCTGATCTGAGGATGACTTGACCTGAGGAAGACCTGAGTTGAGGACGACCTGATCTGAGGATAAGCTGATCTAAGGATGACCTAACTTGAAGACGATCTGACTTGAGGATGACCTGATCTGAGAATGAGTTGATCTGAGGGCGACCTGACCTGAGGAAGACCTGAGCTAAAGACGACCTAATCAGAGGGTGAGCTGATATGAAGATGACCTGACTTGAGGACGACTTGACTTGAAGGATGACTTGGGCTGAGGATGACTTGAGCTAAGGATGACTTGACTTGATGATGCGCTGATCTGATGGATGACCTGGCTGAGTGATGCAGGAGAAATTTTTGAGGTCAAAATCCACTGTTTTCCCTTCCAAATTCACCTTTTTCTATTTTTGTTCGACCTGAGCTGATGGTGCGCTGATCTAATGGACGACCTAAAGGAGGACGACCTGGCTGAGGACGACATGACTGATGACGACCTGGCTGATGGACGACCTAGCGGAGGTCTTTGGATGAGATATGATTGAGGTTTTGATATAGCTCTGTGATGAGTTGTGTTGGTGTGCGCTTCTCCTCATTGATATTAGCACGCTCTGAAATTTCTGTTTGAGATTGGTTGAACCAACACCTTAGTTTATCTGGTAAGGAGCGACCTGTAAGCTTGCTTTTTAGATCTGTATTGTCATCGATTTGCTGTAAAGGAACGTGTGACATGGTGGTAGTTACAGTCACCGGGTTGGTACTGGATCGACTGCAAGTGATCTGTAAGTATGAAATATATCTTGCAATATAGAAATGTGCACAGATGATCTGAACTGATAAGGGTGGAATTTGAGCTAAACTAACTGAGTTTTACCATGCTCAAGCTCAGCTCGTTAATTACATGAGCTTTCAATTGAGCTCTAGCTCGGCTCATATAGTTAAACGAGCGAGCTCCAGCCGAGCCCGAGTGGCTTGGTCATTTTATAGTATAAATATACTATTTGAGTTAAACGAGCCGAGCTTCATCAAGCTCATTTGTTACACGAGCTTTAATTTGAGCTCGAGCTCGGCTCATATAGTTAAACAAATGAGCTCGAGCCGAGCCCAAGCCGCTCGGCTCAAATTCCACATTTACGAACTGATCAAAAGATTAAAGATTAGTATAAATGAAGGATAGTTTAATGTAGACTTATCTCTTAGAACGCTGACTTTTCGCTTGCTGCCATTAATAGTTGAATGGAAGAATGCTGACTGTTCTTCCCTGTTGGTTTTACCAAGTTTCATAGGCTTGAGAAAATGGTGTGAATGTTTTTTCTCAAGAAAACGAACCGGCAGACGGTGCCAATGTAGAGGTACATTTTAGTCACAACCTAACAATCTTGACCGGAGAATAGGATTTGTATAAGATGTTTGACTAAACTCAGGTCGGTGTTTTGAGCTGCCTACGTATCAAGCTCTCTAATGAACTATAATCAAGTCAGACGTAGCTCATCTTGAGTGATTGGGTTGGATATGGAGAGAATATGAGCCTCCCTCTCTAAAATAGAGAAGATGCCTCCTTTTATAGGCGTAGATTCTCTTTTTGTGCTGTTTTGATGATTGCTTTTACTCATTCCGTTACGAAGTAATGAGCTGCCATTAATGATGATGTTGACTGGCTTGCAGCGGTTAGATTGTATGCACGATCTGTTTGTAGTCTGGACACGTGGTTTGCCACGAGTGGTTGAGAGTGGAGGTAGGGGTGTGCATGGGTACCCAATTACCCGAACCGAACCGGAATCGGAACCATTTATAGCGGTTTTGGGTCCTAAAATGTTAGATCCATTTAAAATGGGTCTTCAAGAATCGACCGATAAAGAACCGAACCCGTTAGAACCGAATAGTAAAAAACCGATGGATACCCGAACCGAAACCAGAACCGATTAGTTTGATTTTGATATATAGAATTTAGTATTATATTACACTAAATAAAAACAAACTCAAATATTATTATTATATATAGTCTATATTTGTTAGGTGTAAATTTATACTAAATATATATATAACATTTAGCATAATAGTGAATGTGTGTTATTAAATACATCTTTTATAATATTACATTAAATTATGTGTATTATAAATATTAATAATAATATTTACGTGTCTACGTCTATACGTATAGTCGTATACTATGAATTAACTTATGCACTGTCTATATTAACTAATGCATGAACCGATGAACGTGTACGTGCTTGATATATTACATGTATATATATTAGATAACGAATACGTGCAATGCTAACTAACAATTGTTGTACATATGGTATTTATTCTATATATGACGCATTACGTATAGTATAATATACATATGTCCGATTTAAAATATACACATACATATAATGTATGAGAATGTATTTAAAATTTTTAGATAACTTTCAAATATTATTATTGAATTTAGGACCATTACTTTTTATGAGAGGACAAAAATATCGATGACAAGCTAGTGTTATAGTTCCCGTAAACCAACTTTTATATCGGTTGTATAACTAAAAAAAATAATTTTAGCAATAAAAATGTATAACCCGATAAGGAACCGAAATCGGAACCGGAACCGACTTAATTAATGGGTATGGGTCTGAGTTTTCAAAATATAAGAAAAAACCCGAAAGAACCGAACCCGATAAAACCGCTAAAAATAGACCCAGAACTGAAACCGGTAAGAACCGACCCAGAACCGATCCATAAACACCCCTAAGTGGAGAGTATTGACACAAAATATTTAGTATTTTACGATTTTATTTATAAAAAATATATATTTAAAAAAAAATATATGCATTAATTCTAAAAAACAATCCATAATTCAATTATAATACATATCAATGAAAATTGAATAACAAAATATATATTTATCGAATGAATCAATATGACGACTAATCCTTCTCATTTTAGTCGTTTATTTTAGGTTATTGGGATAATAAAACTTATTTTAAAATCAGGTTATACAGGTCACGGGTTGATGACTCGACCTATTAGACCCGAGAATTAATCGGGTCATTAACGGGTTATTTGGGTTAACATATGTGACCCTAACCCAATCCATTTATTTGACGGGTTCGACAGATCAATTCTTAAATGACCCAAAATCCTTTTTTTCCAACCCAAACCTGCTAATTTCGTATCGAGTTATCGAGTTACAAAACTACTAGCACCCCTACATCCATATATCATTTCAAAACTATCAAAACCTTACTGCAACATTCATGTCATGTACTCATGTTGCACTGCCTTTGTGTTGAACGGACTTGGAATGATGTGGAGTGGAGACTTGTTAAAATTGAATAATGGCAACATAAAAAAAGTCCAAAATATTCCAAACACCCCATTAATTAAAGGACCTATTTTAAACAAATTTGTGCGCATAAGAATGGCACATCAACTAAAATTATTCCAAGAGATTGTTGTTCATAAAGTCTTTCTCCTGTTGTTCTTTCTAATCTAGCAAACGTATAAAAAGGGGTGTTGAGCCAGTTTTGTGTAATCTATTTGCAATATATATTAATATAAAAATAAATTCGTGATTATGAACTAAGGTAAGATCCATAACGCATTGGATCAAGTTGTCCGGAAGCTAGTCTTTTCCGTGTTGTGACCAAAATACTTTTTCATATCGTTTAGGATTAATTGTTATCGTGAATTAAATCTTTTTCATTTATAGCTACCAATAATAACTTCGTACTACAATCATTAGGAAATAAATAAATCATAACACTAAAAACGATTTCCTTCTACCATAGGAAATAAGTAATTAACTTTTTTTCCTGTTAAGCATAAACACTCGTTAACTAATCCACACATTTTCGTAAAATGTAATCCAAACAACTAACAATCCTTTCGTGGAAAAATATCATTGAACTCTTAATTTTTCAACATTAACAAAAAACAAAAGTATTTTTTTTGTTTAAGTCAAATAAATACACCATAAATAAATAAAAAACAACTAAAACAAAAGCCGTACCATGATGTCCGAGTCGGTCCGATGAAATGATGAATAACAAAAAGTGAAAAGACAATTTTTTACCAGAAAAAAGGAGGTTTGGACGGTTGGTGGTTCCCACATGAGTCGGTAGCAGTCGAAAGGCACATCTCTCAATACATTTTTTTTTCTCTCTCCCCCCACATCTAATCATCTTCACTCCATCTACCCAAAAATACCGTATAAAAATACATACACGTATACTTATACTCTCCTTTTCTTATATAATTTAAATAATATTTTTATTCTCTCAGCTTACTTTTAACAAACACCAGATCATTCGATCCAACCATTTATTTTATTCTCCAACATAGAACTCTTGTTCTTCAATGGGTATGTCTCCTTCTCCTTCTCAATTTCCAATTAATTTACCCTTTAATTTTGATTCATGATGCATGTTTTTCTTCAGTTTTTTGCTTTGTTTGTGTGGAATTTTGGGTCTTTACTTGATTTGATTGGGTATTAGAGATCTTGAGCTAAGGGTCTGTTTGGTTTACCTGTAAATTTCGATGAGTTTTAGTGGTTTTGATGTAAACAGTTATTTGATTGTGCTGTAAATAATCTTTCTTGAAGCCCTTTACAGTTAATAGAGATATTACTGATCAGGGTTTTTTGCTTAGTGTTAATAGATTAGTGTTTCTTCTGTTAATTTTTGTTTGAAGTGTTTATTTTGAGCAATTGATCAATTTTTGTTAGTTTTATATTAGAGGAGCTAGTTTTATGATTTGATTTGCATTTTAGGGATCACATTGGTTCTATTTGAGTTGTGGTTCTAGATCTAGTTTCAAGACATGCAACAGTAACACAATTTTGACACTTGGATTACTTAGGAGTTAGCTCATTTAGTTGGACTTGGGATTGCCAGTGTCTAGAGAATTTAAACTTGTTCAACTGTTCGTTTACTGTAGTCTGGAATAGCACCCACGTAATAGATGGAAGCTTATGGGCTTGAGTAATTCCTATTACTTTGGCGCGACATTACAATATGGAATAATTGAGAGGCTTAGCCTCTGTTGTTTGCTTGAATCTTCCATGGAGCTAGAGTGTATCCGACCAACTCATTGCCTGGCAAAGAAGCCCAGAGTGGTTTTGTTCTGTGCAAGCATTAGCCCGTTGCAGGTTTGGTGTTTGAAGGTCTGGTTCTGAAAGTCAAGCCACTGATTCAGTTCCTTAGGTGATTCCTTGTATTTGGAACCAATCATAGAAAGTAGTTACCTTCAATCATACTCTCTGGCACAAAACAACTCTTCCATGCCAAAATGACGGTTTGTTCCTCCAAACAAATCTAAATATTGGTGTTGGGTTTTTCCATTGTTGCTCCAAAACACAATTGCGACAATGGTATAGATGAAAAAAAGAGGCAAGAAACATAGATTGAGCCAAAAAAAAAACAATAAAGAGATTTTTTTTATTTCAATATAGAATAACAAAAGAAAATGGAGATACAATTAGTGGAAGATCTTAAATTCCCTACCATACAAAAAGATGATGATCACATCTAGTGGCGGGATATCATCCTAGTGGCTATCTGCAATACCCCATGGGGAAATATTGGAAAGGCACCTAGCCCGTGGGGTGATGGGTGTGCCAGGTACCTAGAACGTCAAATACAAATGTCAAGGTCTTTCATGATAACTTGGATCCAGATTTTCTAAGAAATCTGCAGTTATGCATGCCCAGGCAGGAGGAGTGGTTACATCATGGAAAGTCACGTCACAGTGGCTAAGTGGGGACATTGTTGACGCGTCGTATTTGTTGGATCTTTACATCGTCTTCCCTCCTAGTGTCTAAAACCCTCAATCTCCCCCCTTTTCCCCTCCAAAAACCTAACACTAGGTTCTATTACAACTTTGGTTTCCCTATATTAGAGGTTACAATTTTTTTTATATTGTAGTCGGGAAGTTCTCTACCCACATCTGATGTTGCAAAAAGTCTAATCCTTAAGGAACAAGATAGAAGCTCAAAGGGGCTTGCAGCACTATATACAGTTATTGGGATAAGTCCAGGCTTTATTGGGGTATTTGTTTCCTGACTATGACTTGTTTAGATAGGTCAACACTTATGTCCGGACAACCATTCATGTGAACTTCTCCTTGGTTTTTTTTTTTTTTGGTTTTTTTTCGTATTATTTTTCTTTCCTATCCTTCTTGTTGGGGAGCCTCAAGTCTTTTGCTTCTTTGGCTCCCTTACAGCAGTTTTCAAACCTTTAAACCTCCTTCATCTTGACATTGATCCCCCAAGATCCTAAAGGATCTATTGTCCTGATCAATCTTGTAAAGTAGTCATTGGACTCTCCTTTCAAATCTGTCAACTTCATGTGCATGAACTATCTTGTGTACTTTGTGGTTCGCTGGAATCACTTGATCTTGCTTAATAATCGAGTCTTGATCTCATTTGATCCGTTAATGCTCCTTGAATCTTTATGCTCGCCACTTAACGTGGAAGTAATGGAACTTCTCTATTAGATTTTTCGAGGAGATTGTCTGCTGGTCACCGATTTCCGAAAGGTTATGATATTTTGGGTATAGCGCTTTGTGTGGCTGGTAGTTTAGTCTGTCAATCAAGCTTGTAGTTTAGTCCGTGGTATGGAAAGTTAAGGGCACAGTAAAGCTTAAATTGTGATACCACAAACAAAGGATTAAAACCTCTATTTTATTAAAATTCTTTTCATCTCAAAAATGGATTAATATTAGCGAAAAAAGTTAATATATGGTAAAAACTCATTACAAAATTCATATTGAACCGAATTTCAATATGGTAAAAACGACACCCCTCTTATATATGCAGCTACTGATAATACTCCCTCTAACAGAGTACGTGGACTAATTAACTAAAGTATTGTATGCAAAATTTCAATTACCATAAATATAAGAATCACATATGTAAGTTTGGATATTATTATGCATCTATTGTGTATCAAGATGTTCTCATTGATAAGATATGATTATTTCTTTCCCCGCAGGAAAAGGTGATGATATCTGCTCGATCCAACTCATTGACGGAGATGGTATATTTAATGTTAGTGGACTAGATAATTTTTCAAAGACGGTGAAGTTGGGGGAATGTGGACTTTCTTATGCAGTGGTTTCAATCATGGGACCACAAAGTAGTGGTATGCATTATGCATTTTAAACTTATCAAATGTTCTTACTTATATCCCCCATACCTCTTATCATTGTCGTTACTAGACAATGATCATGAACTAGTGCTCATGTTGAGTGCTTGATGAGCTTTAGTTGCAAGTCACTTCGTATATGTCTCCTGTTACTTTGTCAACTACATAATCATGGTATATGCAGAACTTAGTGAGCTCATTTGTTACCAGTTATTACCTTAATATTGTTTCATACATCAGTCAAACTGAAATGGATACATCAAGTTGTAACATATGTTCCATAATTTTGGCAGGGAAGAGCACTCTTTTGAATCATCTTTTTGGGACTAACTTCAGGGAGATGGATGCTTTTAGAGGGAGGCAAGTGTTTGACCTTGTATTGTTAGTTTTGAAGCTTACCACATTCCACCCGATTTTTTATGATTGAGCATTAGAGTGACTCAATAAGTCTTTTTCAGGTCTCAAACAACTAAAGGAATTTGGATGGCAAATTGTGCTGGTATTGAACCTTGTACTATTGTCATGGATTTGGAAGGAACCGATGGAAGAGAACGAGGAGAGGTGTGTTTGCAAGTCTAAATACATTCTTTTACGATACATTTGCCACATCATTTTGTTGTTCACATAATCATATATCATTGGCATATGATGCTTTCTTTTATACATGTATTCAGATAATTGACTGAAAATTATACGAAAAATATTAAGATCTAGATTTCTAGCAATACTGTATATGTTTGATTTGTCTGGACTAAAACAATGTGCTTTGCATTTGTGGACTATTAATTTTCATTTATATAACTAATGGAAAACATTGATTATTCAGCATAAATGCTCATTAATATGTTGATCTCATGACCCTTCTGTTACACATGCCAGGTCCAATTTTCATAAACTCTGTGACTAGAAACAACTCTGATCCGTTTCCTCACCCAGACTCTCTTGCTCATTATGAAGTCCAATAGAGATCATCTATATTGTTCATTGAGTCATTAGTTATGCATGTTTTTATATGGTTGCATTGGTTATGGCCTTATGGAATTCTATCTATTGGCTCTTGTCCATGCCTATGAATGCTACACCTATATGTCCTGTGAATCGACTGCACGAGCTCCTCACCTTTGAGGTCATAACGAATCATTAACTAGAGGTTTTTTGCAAACAATTTTACAATATTGAAATCCCCTAAAAAAAGATCAGCCATGTTAATAAATCCAAGCGTTTGAGTACTATTTGAACAATAAATATTCGACTGATACTTAAAGAAAATAGGTATAACATTGTAAATCACAAAATAGATTAGAATATATACAACAAAAGCTGCAAGTCAGATTATGTTACTTTCTTGGATTTAAGTTTTTCCATTGAGCTAAAATTCTTGTCAAACTGTTGCTTCTTTGCTAATCAGTCATTTTCTTTTATAGGATGATACCGCGTTTGAGAAGCAGAGTGCTCTTTTTGCTCTTGCGGTTTCAGATATAGTCCTTATTAACATGTAAGCCCACCGTTTACCGTCTTTTCCCCTTTCTATTATTTAGTATGTTGCTGTGTCAACTTCTGGTGTCTTACTACAATTACTGTAAGAGGGATTTCTGAAATCATTTTTATTTAGGTGGTGCCATGATATTGGCCGTGAGCAGGCTGCAAACAAGCCTCTTTTAAAGACAGTTTTCCAGGTATAAATGTATGCCATTCCTTGTTTATAGCTTCGAATGTTATCTTTTTGCAATTGTTCATTGCTTTTTATGTAGGTGATGATGCGCTTGTTTAGTCCGCGTAAAACAACTCTGTTATTTGTCATACGTGATAAGACAAAGGTATGTTTCAAATATTCTGGCTTATTATTTGAGTTCTACTTTGAAACTTCATTTGGTATGGACTGTCACTTTTGCTGTCTCTGATCTGTAGACACCATTGGAGAATTTGGAACCTGTCTTAAGAGAAGATATTCAGAAGGTAGTAAATCAGTAAACATTTCCCCATCTGGAAAATATAATTTTGTTAATTTATTTTGGAAAATATGATATTGTTGCATTTTTGTGAGCAGATATGGGATACTGTTCCTAAACCACAGGCCCACAAAGAAACCCCCCTGAGCGAATTCTTTAATGTGAGATGCTAGTCTATACTGATTATAAGATTTACTCTCTCTCCCCTTTCCCATCTTTATAATTGACGAAAGCTTATAAGACGTGTTATTCTTGTTTAAATTGTCAGGTTCAAGTCACTGCTCTTTCAAGTTATGAAGAGAAAGAAGAGCTGTTCAAAGAGCAGGTGCAAAAAACATATAAGCGATAGTGCATTATTGATTTACTGCTACGACTTTTCTCATTTATCTTTTTATTTTTTTCGAGAATCTTTTTCTCGTGTTGATCTGTATTATTATTATTGTTATTGTAATACCATATTGCGACAATATAGTATTAGGTATAAAGTTTGGTGTAAAGTTTGTTATCAACCTGTTGTATCTGAAAATACAGTAATCAGTTATTCTTAGATGGGTTATTTTCCTGTTGTATCTGAAAATACAGTAATCAGCTGTTCTTAGATGGGTTATTTCCCCTAGGGAAATGGATAATCATGTTGTTGACTCTGTTTTTCCTATTGTTTCGTGAAGGTTGCCAATTTGAGGCAGCAATTCTTCCATTCTATTGCCCCTGGTGGACTTGCTGGAGACCGAAGAGGCGTTGTTCCTGCTTCAGGATTTTCGTTTAGCGCACAACAGATATGGGAAGTTATAAAGGAGAACAAGGACCTTGACCTTCCAGCCCACAAGGTGATTATTTTAAAATATCTGAATCTGTGGCCACTGAGAAATGATGTTTGCTTGGCTTATATGGTCTTCAGCATCTGTTTTCAGGTTATGGTTGCCACTGTGCGTTGTGAAGAAATAGCTAATGAAAAGTTTGCTGATTTGGCTGGGAATGAGGTACATGTTCCAAGAATTTTCAACCTCAAGATATTTTTTTCAGTTGTTTGGATACTTTATAACAGTTGCTGACATAATCTCTATTGTTCTTAAAACTTGTAAAGGACTGGCGTCAACTGGAAGAGGCTGTACAGACTGGGGCAGTTTCGGGCTTCGGGAAGAAGCTTAGTTCAATTTTCCAGACATGCTTATCAGGGTGAGTACTTTTTAATTTTTCCAGTTTTTACCTATTGATGTATTTGAAAATAGGTTTATTTGGCACCAATTTCTTAGCTGGTCTCCATTGAACTTTATGATAACTGAAAGTGGTTGTTTTAGCTTGTAAGCATTGCAAACAATAGAAAAAGAAAAATAAATAAAGTATTAAAAAAAACAAAATTGGTCGATGTACGTGAAAACAGTAAAACTGTATGTCCCACACTCCCACGATTGGCTTGCCGTTCTTTCATGTGTTTATGGGGAAGAGCAGTTTCCTTCTTCGTTTCTCTGTTTCTGTATTTGCATGCAGTGGTTACTTAAAACTACTTAGTTACTACATTGTTAACATAATAACGTCGGTCTCCCATCAACAATTTTTCAGCAGATTTTTTTTCGTTTATCAGCAAGTTAACCTGAGCATATATTAGAGGTTATAACATACAAGATATAAAGTTGATATTTTTTATGCTTACATGTCTTTGGTATTCTTTTGTGCTTTTGCTGCATGCCAATTTGCTTTTTTCATTTAACTCGTGATTTCCAGCATCTTTATGTCAGCTCAACTATTTTGATCCTTTTAATTTTTGTGTTAATATAAAATCTTTGCATGTTCACTGTTCTTTGTGGATGATTTCATCCATATTCTACAAATTCTGAGATGGAATTCACTTTATGTTTTCCCTTAGGTATGATGCGGAAGCTACTTATTTCGATGAAGGTGTCAGGACTGCAAAGCGCCAGCTTTTGGAAACTAAAGTGCTGCAGGTAATACTTCTTTTACTTCTTGCTGTAGAGTGTATAATCCTTTTGCATTTTCCAGCCGTCTCACATAATTATTCTTTGTTTGGTAAAAAATATCTGAGGCCCTTCGGATATATCTCTTAGTGAAATTTCTAATCCCTGTTCAATTGAAAGAGATACAAGAAACTAAGTGAAAGAAATTAATAATTTCACCTCTTGATGGTAGGAGAGCAAGTGATATGTCGCTTTAAGATTGCCTACCTAAAGTCTTATCATTTTATTAATACTATTGTTATTATTATTATTTTGGTAACATAAGGGTGCAACACGAAGACTGCCAATATTTCATGAAAATTTTGGAAGGAAGATAAGAAATGCATACGCAGTCATGCTTGCACGTCACATCTAAAGCTGGATATTTCTTACACGGTGTAGGATGTACAGTTGCGCTTGATTAGCAAGGAGCCAAGAAGTGCAGGATGTTATGCGAAATATTGTTCATTTGTTTGGTGACAATGGGATAGGGTAAATTAATATAAGCTTTGTTGCAAGTGGGGGATAATATATAAGGATTTCTTCCAGATGTAGAAGGATATGTTTTCTTTCCCACTACTTGCAAGTTGCAACCGTACGATCTGTGCTGCTTTGCATGCATTTCGTCTTGATGATAATTTGTTTATGGTGGGCTTTGCAGAATTTCTGTTGTTTCCCGAACGTGTTCTTAGACATCCTTGAACTCCTCTTTGGTCGAGTTAATTCATTTTGGCTGGACTTTTGTATACGAAATCAACTATGTTCTACAGAGGATGTCATATTTCCATGCTTTTCTTATTTAGCTGGGCGAATTTGATTTGACAGCAATATCTTTTCCATTTTTCGCTTTGGTCAATGATCACATGATAGTTCAGTTTGCCTAATTGAGAAGTTTGATATATAAGAAATATTGCAGGCCTTCTTCTCTAATTGAACATTTTGCCAATTTGTAGCTAATACAACCTGCCTATCATTCCATGTTGGCACATCTGCGCTCTCGAACTCTAGATGATTTCAAGGAAGCTTTTGATAAGGCTCTTAACGGAGGGGAAACATTTGCTGTGGCTGCTCATGATTGCAGTAAATATTTTATGTCAGTATTTGATGAAGGATGCACAGGTATATTTCTTTGTTAATCTATATTGTGTATAATTATTTTTTTCGGATTTAGGTTTACCCAAAAAAAAAAATGTTACTGGATTTAGAGTTGGGAATCCAAATCTGGCCTAGTTGTAGTAAAGATTACAATTTTCTTGTAATTAAGTAGCAAGAAGCCACTCGACCACACTCAACCTCCCCCAGTTACAAAGCTTGCTCATCTAACAAGCCCATTCTAATACACATGAAATCAACAAATTTTACATTCATCAACAATGTTGTAGCACATGCTCAGTCAAATAGAAGTTCCGAAAGTCATTTTCAAAATATTAATAACTTCATATTGTTCTTTGTTCTTCAGTTGAGTATGTTGAACACCATTTTATCTTTGTGTGACGAACCACTGCGGATCAATGGCCTTCCTTTTTTTTTGCTCAACAAAGTGAAATATCATTAATAACGGGAAATCAGGTTGAGAAATTACAAAAAATAAAATAAAAGAAGATGTGCCCATCACCCCATGTCTAAGAACCTAAGTTACATTGACACGCCATATCGGACACGGATAAGAATTGTCAGACACGGCAAAATATCAAAATTCGAGGTAAATTACATGCAATATGTGTCCGACACGGACACGTGGATACGTATCCGACACGGATTTTTTTCAAAATATGGCGTGTCCATGTAACCTAGCTAAGAACATAAGATGATCCCACCTAGCTAGAAAAGACTCAAAAAACACCCTTTAAACTTTTTGAAGACTTTAGACCACCGAAACAAAAGCGTCTTTACCGAGAGAATAATCTCTTTAAGCGTAGCTGAGACGCCTTCAAAGTGACGACTGTTCCACTCCAACCAAATGCCCCACATGATCCAGCTCCAAAGGCAATTTCCAGAAAAAGAAAAGGTACCTTGTTCCCAACCTTTAAGCAAATCAAATACAGCCTGGGCCTGCCCAAGTCACTCTAGACTAAAAGAAAAGCACACCAGAGAAGTACGTGATTGGCAGACTCACCATCCTTTCCACATAAATGACAAACATTGTCCAAACACATTTTACGACGCCTTATATAGATCTTAAAGAAAGTTGGAACTTGAGGATTGAGCACAAAATGATCAAATGTATCTATGGTTGAGTAGGTAATTTTTCATTCAAATTGTTAATTTGAACAAAAGTCAGGAAATAAAGAATGGAGAGCAGATAAGGTGATTTAATATTTGAATTGCGTAATATGAAAATAATTGAAACTAAATGTGCCATAGAGGCAGTCAGGGGTCATACCAGCTTTTAAATGTCTTCTGAAACTTACTCGAAAGATGTACGGTGACGAAAGAACTTCACGTGGATCTGTAATGCAAAAGACCATGTAGAGCATAATTATAGGTGTAAATTGTGTTAAAAAATTACAGTTCAAAAGAGAACTTTGTGATTTTTAACACATCTACAAAATCTTATCAGGATCTTCCACAATCCAAATTGACCATGCCTTGCATTTTTAACTGATAAAAGAAAATCTATATTGCAAGTTTCTATGAGTGATATGATTCAATTGGTTTATATTATGACTCTTTTTTCTGTTTTTTTATCTTTTTTATTTTGTAAATACTACTGTTTCAATGAGTATGATGATTCAAGTTGATTACAGATGTGGCTATTGAACAAGCAAACTGGGACCCCTCCAAAACTCGTGATAAGCTTCGGCGTGATATAGATGCACATGTTGCTTCAGTTCGTACCTCCAAACTGTCTGAACTTACATCCTCCTATGAGGTATGGGAACACAGGCTTCATCCTGAATGGTGAACTTTATCTTACTAATTTTTTAAGCTGTAGATATTTGTTGTTAGGTCGATAACCATCATACTAAGTATAGATGCAATTATGTGCTTAATCGTCCCCTTGCTTTAAAATACGGAACAAGTTGCAATTGAGGATCTTTGATAAACCTATAGGGAAAACTGAACAAGGCATTATCAGAACCTGTGGAAGCTCTTCTAGATGCAGCTAGTGACAATACCTGGTCTGCCATCAGAAATCTGCTTCAACGTGAAACAGAATCAGCAGTATCTGGGCTTTCCAAAGACATTTCTGGCTTTGACATTGATCACAAGACGACGACTGAATTGCTCACAAATATGGAGAACTATGCAAGAAATGTTGTTGAAGGCAAGGCCAAAGAAGAAGCAGGAAGAGTCCTGATCCGGATGAAGGACAGGTAAGACCATTGACAAGACTTGTATTCTGAGCGATATCCCTAATGGACCAAATAAGAGTAATACTAAAATACTGTTCACAGGTTTTCAACATTGTTTAGTCACGACTCTGACTCAATGCCAAGAATTTGGACTGGGAAGGAAGACATCCGAGCAATCACAAAAACTGCTCGTTCTGCAGTACGTCCCGACTTGATTAGCTGTAAAATCTTGAAATTTCTCTTTGCTTAGAAGTTTGAACTATTTTGGTCCTTTTCAGTCATTGAAGTTGCTCTCTGTAATGGCTGCTGTTCGGTTGGACGAAGATGCTGATAATATTGCAAATACTCTGTCAGTCGCCCTTGTGGATTCTGCTAGTACCAGTTCTACTAACAAAAGCATCACATCAGTCGATCCACTTGCTTCAAGCACCTGGGAAGAGGTAACCATCTACTGAAACTCATTACTGATGTTGCTTTGTGCTTGAGTTCTACTTCTTTATTAGTTCTATGACTGAAAGTAGTTTAGAGGCCTTAGGTGTCTCTTGAAAATTGTGAACTTTATATTCTCAAAATTGTTCAGGCACTCACTTTCATTTGAACATTTCTACCCTTGTCAAAAGCTGTGCGCAATTGAAAATATATTAAGTTTGAGATGAATTAATAGTTTACAACAGCTATTCACATGGTTATAAATGTTTAAAGGAGCTGAATTTTGTCAAATATTATCTTCATGGTAAATTATATAAAACAAAAATTGGCCACAACTCTTCTCCATGTGGCTCCCATGAACATGTACATTTTCCATTTTTTTGTCTACATGATATGTATCCTTTTGTATGTTTTTGTGTTTATGTGCTGTAGTTTCTTAATTATGTTTATGATCGATGTCTCATCCAGGTTCCCTCGACGAAAACATTAATTACACCTGTCCAATGCAAATCGCTTTGGAGGCAATTCAAGGCGGAGACCGAGTATAGTGTCTCTCAAGCCATTGCTGCTCAGGCACGTTTAAAATATTTTGTTTACAAAATTTATTCAGTAGGTTTTCTTTGTTGACAAAATGATTACTGTCAGAAAGCTATCTGATTGGAATTAAATTCTGCTTTGTCAAATTCTCAGGAAGCCAATAAACGCAATAACAACTGGTTACCACCTCCGTGGGCAATTCTTGCCTTGGTAGTCTTGGGATTCAATGAGTTCATGACACTCCTGAGGTAGATGATCGCCATTTACTTTTCAGGTTGAAAGTAGGTTAACGTAGAAGCTTATTAGTCCTGCTTTTCTCTAAATTGTGTCTGCTTTGTGAACCTTTTTTGACAGGAATCCTTTATACCTTGGTGTTATCTTTGTTTGCTTTCTACTGGTTAAAGCCCTATGGGTCCAACTAGATATCTCGGGTGAATTCCGCAATGGTGCTGTAAGTATATAGCTATCTTTCCCTTTTTGCAACTGTGTTATAAGATTATTTCTGCTACCTGAAGTTTTTAATGGCCTTATCTTGGATCATGATTCATGCTTGAATGCAGCTTCCCGGTCTTCTGTCCATTTCTACTAAGTTCCTTCCAACTGTAATGAATCTCCTCAGAAAACTAGCAGAGGAGGGCCAAAAGCCTACTACAGCTGGTCCTCAAAGAAATCCTGAAACAGATCAGAGTACAGCAAATGGTGTACCTGTTTATAGTGATTCATCGTCAAGTGCATCATCTAGTATTACATCGTCAGCGACAGAGGTTGATCACTCAAGTACATTACAACAAAGACGAGCTGAAATGAATTAGACCTGTTAATTTCATCCAGTGACCAAGTTTGGTGCAGGCTTTGGAGGAGCAAATTCTTGTCAGGTGCCATCGTCTGCTTTGCCTGGTAGAATGCTCAAAGTATGTGTATCTGCTGGCATGCTGAGTGTGTACGATTGGTGTTTGAGATGGTGTTATCATGCTGCCCATCCCCTCCCAAAGTAGTTTTGCTCCTCAGATGTGGCGTTCGATAATTTTTGGAGGGTGTTGATTTTGGTTGTAAAGGGTTCTTCTTATGGGCTGTTAGTTTCTTTAGAAAGCCCCTCAGAGCCCATTAAAATAGTGTTCAAGTTTTGTTTTTGCTGTTATTTGTTTAGTTTTCCTTTTTGTGAAACGGAATACAAATTATATGGCTCGCATTAATCGGTCTCTATTTGTGATAACCTTTTCTCTTTTTTTCTTTTATTTTCCTTCTCTTTCAATTTTATTGTAACTTTGGTCGGCATGTTATTCATGGTGGGGAGATTATATCTACAAAATATCAGTCTTTAATTCAACTGGTAGGTGAGATATTGCTTTGTACGTTTTGGAAGTGGCTCTATCCCTTATATATTGTGCATTCATGTATATATTGCTCTATCCCTAATACAATGAAGCACGAAGCAAATGGACGAGCGAGCTTTTAACTACAATCCCTTTATCCTAATCAGCAAGAGCATGTATCTGATATTCTGATGTAGCTCTCTGTAGCTCTCAGAGTTGTTATTTTCTTTCCATCTGTAAAACTTTCTTCATTATAAGCAGAATTGAATCTTGATGTGTAGTATATGATATATTCCTAGCTCTTACATTAAACTTCAGTCAATTGACATTTTGTGCGTTTAATTCTGCACTCTGCTGCTTAGAGTAGAAACAAAAAGTAATTTGCCGTCTGTGTGACTAAATAATAAGTTCAGGATTCTTCTTTCTCGTTTCTTCCAATAAGAGGGCGCTTTCTATTTCACCTACCAAATACCTTTCTCATATTTTGCAATCTCATTGTTTTGGTCAAGAAGCACGAATGTAATTCACTGTAGTTAGCTATCTCAAGCTCGCTGTCCTCTTCAATTTAAAAGAACCCGTGATTTTGAGAAATAATACAGTGATGGAGTTGCTAAACATCACAGAACTTCTTGCCTTCTTGATTGTGTCATGTGTGCATGTTTAATCTTTGCTTAGACAACATAACTTATTCCTCTTGCAAGTATCAAATATACTGTTTGTAATCCAACAGTATAACTTATCCAAGATAAAAATTGTTGTTTTTAATGAGATAACTTTCCTTGGTATATCTCCAGTTCTCCACTGCAGTAACACGGCTTCCAGTGTATTTTGAGTTTTAAAGAGCTGAGCTTGTGTTGTTTAAAGTTTAAACAGAACGGGAATAAAAGAAGGACATATTTTGTAGTGTTCAGTCAGTCAGTCCTTTTAAGGAAAATGCTAAGCAAATAAGATACGGGGTCAGTGAATGAAACGTTGTTCTGTGCTGCTGCCTGCTGGGCATCAACATTCCCAGATTGTTATAGATGCAGAAGTATTATAGAAGAAAGTGAATCTTCATTCATCATTTTTCCCTTGATTTCTCTATAAAAAAAATTTCTACTGAGTACACACTAAAATGAAAATATTTACAATTATGAGATCACTCCCAGATTGCAAGCAACGACATCAAACTAGCCCCGAGGAAGAGAGTGCAGTAAGAGACTACTTGGAGTCTGAGATTGCAGCTTATCTTCTTACTTAAGAAATCCGCAGCAATTAAATCAACCAGCGCCATGTATATCAAAATGCCAGCAGATATAGAGTCCAAGATACCTTCCACAACCAGTGCTCTTGCACTATTTTGATTGTACATTGAAGAAATCCCGATGCCTAATCCAATCCCTGCGGGGGTTGTAATTGCAAAGAAGCAAGCCATGACAGTAGAGAGGACCTTTTTGTACTGAGCTTGGGAGATGCATCCACCCAGTGCAAACCCTTCGAAAAATTGATGGAATGATAGTGCTGCTATTAGTGGTCTTATTGTACAGGGGCTTTGAGACACCCCAAGCGACAACCCGATGATCACAGAGTGTGACACAATGCCAAGTTCCAATATCTACAAACAAAAAAAGAAAATAGAACACAAATTTAGGAAACAAATTATATGACCAATCTGCATTTTCATAAGAGTGAGAAACAGATCAAATTCCCTTTAAATTGTACTAAAAAAGGACTCTCACACTACAATAAGAAATGTTTCCCATTTTCTATAGTAAATAAAGTAGAAAAGACAGATTAGCTGATCAGGACCTTTTTCAGACGTTTTTAATTTGGCCATAAAGATGATGCGATTATGTAGTTTGGAAAGATGATCACGGACTAGGTAATGTGGGTGTCTGAGGTCAAGAATGCTACCAGGTAACACTCTTGACAGAGGCCGCTTAGTTATAGACAAACGTTTTGTCCAAATCACAGTAATCCTTTTTTAGGATCCCAAACAAAATGTTTATCATCTAGTGTCTATACTCTATACAGTACGCATTCCTCATCCGAGAAAGTAAACAGCCCAAACCAAGATTTCCATTTTATCTAATCTACAGCTCCACCAATCAAACTTATAGATGGTGCTTGATTTTTTAACATGCCAAATGCTTAATGTTAGAGAACAGTTGCAATTCAACCTTTAGCATTATGTACTTAACGCTGAATGTGACTTAAATATGCCTGAAAAGCAAAACTGTTTCAAAACAAACAACCTCTAAATGTTGAATCACTTGTCCTTGGTCTCTATAAATGCTAAGTCTAAAAAACAAACATCTCTTTACTTTCAAGAAAATGCTACCACCAAATAAAATATATACCTGCGCAACCACCACATGTCGTACTCCTGGCTCCTCCTCGCCTTCACCAAGAATCCCTAACCCATGAGAATGCCCATGTGCCACATGTCCATCGCACGCTTCACTTCCATGATTATGATTATGATTATGATGCGCCGCATGTGCATGTATCCCAACAATATGCATACCACCTCCATCTTCCTCTCCAAAGACCTTCTCATGTCCATCCCTCCTCTCAACTCTCTCACTCGCAGCAATTTCACCCCCAGCCTCCGAATCAACCAATTCATCTCTTCTAATCTCATCCACAACTCTCCTCTTCCTTTGTCTCCTCTCAAAAAACTGAGTCCCAACAAATTCAACCATCAATGTCCCCAAACTAGCCATCATTGCTATAAAACCCGAAAATGGAAATTTCAACCAAAGTGATCCACCCAAACATGGGGCAGTCAGCGCAGCCGATCCATCTGATAACATATGAACATAGCCAGTTGCTAATATCACTCCAGCTGCAAATGCCTTCATTGCAAAAAAGAAATTCCCATCTGTTTTCAAGAACTTCCTATTTTTCCCAACTAAAGGTAACGAAATGCCCAATATTCCACAAACTAGTATTGCACTAATAGCAATAAGTTTCAATGCTAATGCTAGTGAGTCATCTCTGCATTTATCTGAGTCACCATTACTGCAACTCGTTGTCGTCATGGCACTTGATACTAGTTGCAATATTGTCTCTTTTTTCCTCAAAAAATAAAAATACAAAGCTTCAAATTACAAAACTATCAACTCAAAAGTTAAAAATTCAACTTCTTTTTATGTTCTACCTGGAAATAGTTGATAAGTTTTGTAATCATATAGTAACTCCCCAAGATTCTGCACACAAAGAAAACATAAAAATTCAGATACTTTAAACACCAAAAAACAAAAACTTACTGTTAATGTTAAATATCTCTAACCTCAAAGAAGAACATGTGAGAGTTTTCAAGACTTGGGTATTAAGCTTTATAATACCCAAAAAGCAGAGAATCTAGAATACTAAAAAAAAAAAAAAAAACTTCATGAAAATTTAAGATACTTGAAGCCAAAAAAAAAAGAATAAAAAACCAAACTTTAAAGTTAAAAAGGATGGTGGTAGAGATTTGGAGAAATGGGTGGTGATGTGAGACTTGATTATGATGAATGTTGTGAATATAAAGAAGATTGTGTTTCGTAACAAAGGAAGAAAATGTCGACATTTTTTGGAACTCAAGATGGCCTGGCTGCTTAGGAAGCACTTTTAAATTCTGTATACTTGTTTGTTTCTCGGAAAGTATGTGTATAAAGTGTCGTCATTTGTGTGTAATATCACTTTCACTTATTTATGTTAGTTTATCAAAAAGTCAAACAAATGTTGTTGCCCACTTAACTCTTTTTGGAATTTAAGAGCAATCGAGCGTCATGTAAAATTAAATTGAGTGGAAACTTTCAGTGGTTTTTTAAATCAGCATATGGAAACAGAATAAGTTTGTGCACAGGTAACTGTTTGCCTTCCATAAGACTTCAGTTTCTGATTGGTGGAGTGGCTGCCAAAAAAATTGTATAACTGATTAAAAATGGATTTAACTAATAAAAATGTGTTGTTTGTAGACAAGTCTGTCCACAACTATAAGGAAACTGAAAAATCGAGTGAATAAAATGAGATTACCATGTAATTTTTTTTAGGTAAAGGATCACGATGAAACTTTGCTTCTGATGTAGTGGGCGTGGTGCAAATTTGCAATCAACTCAGCTCAAGTACCATCAGGGACCAAAACAAACCCCAACATACAATATGCCCAACAATTAAGTCTGCTGCAGAAAGAAACTATCGTCATCAAGATAGAAATGTAATTGGCTATATGCCTATACAAAAAGACAATTATATTATCTAAAAAAAATAGACAATTACACTATAATAAGGCCATCACATGTTGTTTTGTTAGGCTAAGTCCAACAATTTGGTGCCCCATCACATCGTAATAGAATAACACAGTGGGTTAGCGGACAGCGTACCTAAGCTTAGTGGTTTTTCAACAAGCCTCCATTGTTATAGGCGTGTGGCCAAAGCCCATAAACAAAGAAAATAAATTTGTAGGGGCTATTGATATAGGCGTGAGTCAAATGGTTTTTATTTTCCCTTTTCATTTTGCCCTTTTCTTCAATTCTCTTTCTCAATAACATAAACCAAAATGTAAAAGATTATGGATAGAAAGATAATTAGAAAAACTAAATTATTAAAAATAAATTTGGTAGGAACACATTTTCTAGCCGCTATTGTGAGTTGCGTGTGGAAAATATTTTTTTAAATTATGGCCGCCACCACTCCTACTGGCGTGTGGATAGATTTTTTCTACCCGTTAAAAAAATAGATATAGCGTTAACGAGTTAGTGTTTTGAGAACCATTGAATTACAATTTGCATCATATATTTGGTAGGATGGCGGACCATTGGACTTACCCTTATGGACTGATATTTTGACTGGCTTTTGAGTCCCTCCAAACAATACAGTTGACGGTTTTTGGACAACCATCCTTTTGAACGTTATTGTTTCACCAAAAAATTGTGGAGTTGCGTGGGTGACTTGGATTCTTCGACTACAATCGTGAAGTTTCAGTTAGAAACTTAGAACATGGTAGCTTCGTTTGCTGTGAGAAAAGATCGAGGTGTCACCATTTATCATGTGTCTTTAATTTCTTAAAATATATATGAGCTATTTATTTATTTTTATTTATTTTTATTAAACTGAACTTCACTATGTCGAGTTATTGGATTGCACTGAAAGCAACTCAGTTTTCGGGAGGGCCTCTGATCTTCGCTCACATATATCTTCTCTCTCCTTTAAAGAACTCCCCAGTTACAGTATTTTTTTTTCATACGTCGTTTTTTTAATAATAGGCTTTAATAAATTTTAATAGTACTAAACTTTATTATTACAATTTCATGCTACAGCCTATATCATCTGAAATTTCGACAATTTAATCGAAAATTCTAGATAAATTTTCACACTATTATTACAACCCATGCTATCTAAACTTTCGACAATTCCATTTGAAATTTCGACAATTCTATTAGAAATTCTAGACAAATTTTCAGAAATTACTATTTTTTTTTATCCCGACAAATTTAACATATTTAATCTAAATTAGTGGGTTAGTAACTTAGTAGCCTAGTTAGCAATTCGTAATACGGCAAAAATTCGATACGAAAAATATTCGAATAAAATTCGAGCTTCAATAAGAATTCGTTTTTTCAATTTGGATTAAAAAAAACGGAAACGGCAAAAAGTCGGGTTCGTAAGTAATTCGAGTATAATACGAAACTAAAAAAAAAAAAAATACGATAAAATTTTATAACATACTTAGCAAACTTATAGTGACAATACAACTAATTTGCGAATTAATGATTTCTTGCCGAATTAATAAATTATTCCGTGTCATTGAAAAAATATGACTTTTTTAAACGTTTTCCGAATTAAACGAATAATTCGCTAAATTGTTAACTATAATTAGTGGGACCTCTTTACATCTAGAACAACAAATCGGGTCCGGAATTTAAATTTTTAATGATTGATTCAAATTTGAATTTTAGAATAGGAGTTTTTTATTAACCCGATTGATTTCGGTTTCGAATAGGTAGCCATGAAGCAGGAAGGACCGAAAATAAAAAAATGAAATTAGCCATGAAGCAGCAGCTTTTATTACAAACTGAAACTACATTATAGGCGTTAGTATGAGTAATGAAATTAAACTGAAAAGAAAATCTAAACTACCTCAACAAAGAATATTTATTAGGATTAAGAAGACAAATGCTTCCTATAAATGACGGAAGCACTGGCTCTACAAAGGTTATATTTCGAGAAAAATTGGCCGGTAGTCTCTGTTACTGTAATGTGCTGCTTCTTTCTAAATTCTCATTTCCAATTTCTGAGAGCAGCAATTACTGTGCAGGTCATAACTTTACAAGCATTTTGAGTCCTTAGCGACACCTCAAATTTATTTACATCAGTCTCAACTTGCTTGATCAATGTTTAATGAATGTGACTTCAAAACCAAGTGGAATACTACAACAAAACCATCTCAGGTAACTGGCTAAACTAATGGGATCCTCCCCATAATCTGAACACAGCTCCATGCTCGCTTACACTGCCTCTAGACGGACCTCTTACTCTCTGCCAGAACTGTCTCCTCTTCCCTGTTCTAAGAGGTCCTGAACTGGAATGTCTTCTAAATGATTCTGATGACTGTCGTCCCAATCTCCTTGATGTGCTTAATATGTCAGATGCAGAAAGTGCTCTACCGACTTCTAAACTGGAATCATAATCCGAGCAATGTGCATGCGAGGTTTCCAAAAGATGACCTGAACCATTGCTTGTCCTGATATCAATATCTACAACAGACATGTACTCCTGGCTACTTTCTGATCCTGCTTCTTTCGTTTCATCACACTCATTACACACAAGTTTTAAGGCCTGTACTACCTCACCCATAAATGGTCGGTGGGAGACTTCTGGTTGTACACACATTGAAGCTATAGCTGCTACCTTTGCTACACTATCAAATGGAAAATTAGACCCTAGAGATGGATCGATAATCATTTCAAGCCCTTCCTTACTAGTAAGAAGTGGACTTGCCCAAGCAACCAAGTTCTCTCGACCTTCAGGCTGTGACATGTCCACAGGCTTTCTTCCTGTTAGGAGTTCAAGAAGCACCACGCCATAGCTGTAAACATCACTCTTGACAAGAAGATGCCCGGTCATTGCATATTCTGGAGCTACATACCTAAGAAGAAGTAAGAAGTTATAAGTATAAAATAAAGGCAGAATTAGACAAGACATCTTTAAAAATACTATATTATATGGGTGTGCAGGTCCTGATCTGGGTGTTAAAAACCCCTAATATGAATCGGTGTTGAACAATTATCGAGCATCTTCACTAGTGTTAATCACAATTTATCTTCACACTAATTTAATCGACGAAGTGAAACTGGACCTAGCTGTTGTTTGATGGCCCTTTGTATTTATGCTCCATGCTTACTGAAGCATGTAACAAGTAATGTTGGTAATCATGAAAAAATAAATTTCTTACCCGAAAGTTCCCATAACACGTGTTGAGATGTGATTGCTTCCCTCATCTAAAGCTGTTCTAGCCAAGCCGAAATCAGATACCTTTGGAGTAAAGTCATGTTCCAATAATATGTTACTTGACTTGAAATCACGGTGGATAACATGGGGACTTGAGTCTTCATGCAAATAAGCTAGACCTCGAGCTGCACCAAGTGCTATTTTCGTCCGGGATCCCCAATCAAGCGGAGCAATTTCCTTATCAACTCCTGAACATACAGGAGGTATCATTCAAAACTATCGTAAAATGAGAACTTCTAAGATCAAATATTCATCAGAGCTATGCAGACAATCAAAGATGGAATGCTAGAAATCACTCTTACCGTGTAAATGTGATTCCACACTTCCATTGGGAATCAATTCATAGACCAGGCAGCGGGAACTGTCCTCAGTGCATATACCAATTAACTTCACCAAATTTCTGTGATGAAGACGGCTAAGCATTTCAACCTCCGCTAAGAATTCACGACCACCCTGTTGGTCATCTCTCTTAAGAATCTTTACGGCAACCTCTGATCCATCCTCCAGAGTACCTTTGTACACACGCCCAAAGCCGCCTTCACCGAGTATTCTTGAATCATCAAAGTTACAAGTGGCTCTTTCTATCTCATCGGCACTAAAAGTCTTAGCAGATCCTGTATATGGTGTGATACTAGAACCAAAGGATAGTGATGTAGAACTGATCCCACTTCCAAACATTGTAGACCCACCAGCACCTGATAAATTCGAAGTAACCACTACTTATTCAAAAAAGAAAAGCAGTTGGATGAACCCATGACAGGGTATTATTATAAGATTCTTACCTGATTGCTTTGCTATGGAACGTATTGAGCTCCTAGGAGTTTTTCCTGCAAGATGACTATGATTCCCACATTTTAACACCAAAAGCCAAGCAGCCCCAGCACACAAAACCAGGGCTGCAAAAGATGATAGAACTATGATAGCGATTATGCTGCCACCAAGTCCTCCTTCCCGTTTCCTCCTCACATCAACCCCCAAAGGATGTATTGCTCTTGCATTGTTTCCATTCCTGTAAGGTACTCCATCTATAACGGTAATGCTCGAGGGTGCCGAAGGTGGTGAGGGAGGAAGGCCTGAAAGGAGGCAACAGTCCTGATTAAGCAGTAGCATCCAAGATATAGCTAAAAAAGAGAAAAACTCCAATGAGATATATATCTACCTGGATAGCTAACATATAATACTTCATAGTCGCCAAAGAAGGAAGTCTTTAATGCAACCTGCTTGTGCCACAACTTTTCATATGTCAAAAATGCTGCGGTGTTATCAAACCTTTCTCCAAGTGGTACCAGATTAATGAGGACGTCTGTCTTCTCCAGTTCCTGGGCGGCTGCATTTGCTCCCATGATTCGAACTTGGCTTTGCTTCATGAAAACCCCTGCAGCTATCTCCTCAGCCAGCTCTGAAACTAAAGGGAAGAAGGTGTACAGTGCAACACCAAGACGCAGTCCAACTTTGATTGGCAAAACACAGCCACAGGGCGCTCCGGGAGGGCTGTTTGTTAATGGTTCCAAGCATGCAAGTGATGTACAATCTACAAGTAGAGTAAAGCTTATATTTTACCCACACAGTGCAACTGATGCAGTATACAACAGGAAAAACAAAACACAACACTAGTAATATCTATTATAACAGAGAGGCCGGTATTTATGTACCCTGATTAGGAGGCGGAGGTGGTAGCAGTGACATCTTTGGCTTCATTGGAGGAGACGCTAATGGAGCACTTAAAGGAGGACGAACTGGACCTTCAGACATAAAACAAATTCATGAAACATAGTGAGCATCCATCATCACTGTTGATGGAAAATAGCAGGTTCAGAATTAATCAAATATGTAAATCACTGATTCAATACTTTTGGTTTGTGCAGATGGAATTGCTGATGATGGGGTTGGTGCAGGTGAATCCTCAGCGACTGTTGAGGGAGACGGTGGTTGGACTGGGGAGACTGGACCTGCCATGTAAGAAGGTTAAATATCAACAAGGAGCCCGGGGGTGCATCTGAAACAGCCAGCACACATAATTGTTGGACTGTTTTAGTACCATGAGTCATTGGTGGAGGATAATGGTGCCTTAGCCTACTCCTTTTTGGTGCCACTGATGGAGGATGTGAAGGAGCGTGAGGGATAAGTGGACCTGTAATAGGAAAAACAAATGAGACACCAGAAGACACAATTATTTGAGAACTTACTTTCAACAAGGTCTTTATAGATTTTTTAGTTAAAAGGTGGGTGGGAGGGGGGTAAGGAAAAGAAAGAGAGAAGCTACTTATTACCTTGGTTGTTGTAACTTGGAGGAACAACTGAATTCGATGGTGCAAGAGCAGGAGTGAGTCCTTCACCTCTATGATGCCGCTTATTAGATGAAATTGGGGGTAAAGATGCTGGACTACGAAGCAATTTCTTTTTATCATGCTTGGGAGATACTACTGAAGGTGCAGGCACAATATTAGAGGGCCTTACGGCTTTGTATGGCGCAGGAGCTAGAGTAGGAGGGTGGTCTGTGAGAAATGTGCACATTCATTAGCATAAAGTTGTTGCTTACCAGTCCACAGTGAAGGCTCAACAAGATTCTCCAAATACCTTTTGCCGGCGGATGGTTCATGGGTGACAACTGGTCAAATCGTTGCTTTGGAGGTGCAGAAGCTGGCATTCCATATTCCTTCTTACTGGTGCTGGGCGGAGGGGATGATATTGGAGACACAACATGCTCTGAAACATCATTCTGGATATTAAAATCTATAATCAACTAGAAATATATCTAAAATTTGACATGGTCGCTCCTTAAACCCAGGGTATAGGGTGTTACTGACTTCCCAAAGTACCTTTTGTTGGTGAATGACTCATGGGTGACGACTGGTGAAATGTTTTCTTCAGAGGTGGAGCACTTGGCATTCTAAATTCCTTCCTAGTGGTGATGGGAGGAGGAGTCGGCATTGGAGACACAGCATGATCTGTGACATCAGAATTGGACATAATCACTCCACAACAATTACAAAAGTATCTACAAGTAAGGTTGGTTGATCTTCAAATTCATGTTAATCACTGATTTGCCATGTACCTTTTACAGGGTGATGATTCACGGGTGAAAACCGACTGGATATTTCTTTTGGAGGAGCAGCAACTGGCACTCCATTTTCCTTATTACTGGTGCTGGGGGGAGGAGGCGACATTGGAGACACAACATGTTCTGTAACATCAAAGTTGGACATTATCAATCTACAATCAATTACAGAAGTATTTAAATTTCAGGTTGGTCGATCCTCAAATCCAAATATTGTGGAATACTAATTTGCAATGTACCTCTAATAGGGGGTTGGTTCACGGGTGTAAACCGGTTAGATTTTTCCATTGGAGGCGCAGCAACTGGCTCTCCATACTTCTTATTAACGGTACTGGGGGGAGGAGGCGATGTTGGACGCTCAGCATGTACTGTAACATCAAATTTGGACACTATCAATCTAAAATAAGCTACAGAAGTATATACGGCTTAAGTTGGTTGATTGTCAAATCCAGGGTAGAAGAACATGTTGTACGGTTTAGCAACTCAATTCAGATTTTACAAGTAGGTGCTGAGCACTAATTACCTTGTAATAATACATCTTATTTGATGAAATGAAAAAAAAAATTCTATACAAAATCAGCTTCCAACCAGAAACCCATATCTAGACATAGTAGTCCCAAAAGAAGTACCCAGGATTGATGTGAAGGATTCGGGCATCAGTAGTTACAGAGAAAAGACAATAGACCTATTCTCAGATGTAACTACGTGAATGCTATGCTATGTATACCTCTAATTTTTCTCCCCAGGTGTACCTGATAATGGAGATGGAGCAACTCCTGGTTTGGATGGGTGCATAACCACTGGTTCTTCAGGAATTGTTCTTGGCGGTGATTCAACTGGAGACACGCCATGCTCTGTGACACTTGGACATAATTAATCTATAATCAATTACAAAAATTACCATTTTTTTCAAGTTGGTGATCTCAAATCCAAGAGATATGGATTCAAACATACCTTTTGTTGGGGGATGATTCACAGGTGACGATTGGCTGGAGGTATCCTTTGGTGGTGCAGCAACTGGAATTCCATATTGCTTCCCACTAATGCTCGGGGGAGGAGTTGACATTGGAAACACAGAATGTTCTGCAGCATCATTTTTGGACATTATCAAGTCTAAAATCACTTGTAAAGTATATACTTTTGAATTGGTTGATCCACGTGTTCAGGGTGTAGAGAATTCTTCTCAAGAAATAATAAGACAATAGTTCAGACACAATTTTACAGATTTCAACACAATGAACGCATAGCATCCTTATATTTCTATTATTTGAACCAATGATGTAGCAAAATGTGAATGCAGAGGAACTGGAATTCCATGTTGCTTCCCACTAGTGCTGGGGGGGGAGGAGTTGACATTAGAGACAAAGAGTGCTCGCTGCAGCATCATTTTTGGACATTATCAAGTCTAAGATCAATTATACACTTTTGAGTTGGTTGATCCACGTGTTTAGAGTGTCGCGAATTCTTCTCAAGAAATAATAAGATAACAGTTCTGCCACAATTTTACAGATCCAAACACATATCATCCTTACTCTATCCCAAGACAAATGGTAGGAGGGATTTGAAAGATCAGAGCATTGGGGCCGTTGAGAATGTTATATTATCATATTTCTGTTATTTGAACCAATGAGAAAAAGAAGTACCAAAATGTGACTTCTCCAAGAATGGTGGTCAAACCACTGATTTATCTCATTTTGGCGTACCTTGTACTGTAGGAGCAATTCCAGGTTTTGAGGGTTGCACCGGTAGTGGCTTTTCTGGAATATCTATTGGTGGTGATGCAACAGGCACTGGGTTATTGGAAAAGAAGCTGCATTATGTTCTATTGCAACTGGAAATCAAGTCATTGTAGTTGGCATGAATGTGTCATTACGTGTACCTGATACTGCAGATGGAGCAATTCCCGGTTTAAACGGTTGCACTGGTAGTGGTTTTTCTGTAATATCTAGTGGTGGTGATGCAACAGGTACTGTCTTGTTGGAAAATAAGCTGCATTAGGTTCTACTGCAGCTGGAAATGAAGTCATCGTAGTTGGCATGAAGATGTCATTACATGTACCTGATACTGTGGATGGAACAATTCCCGGTTTGGAGGGTTGCACCGGTAGTGGGTTTACTGGAATATCTATTGGTGGCGACGCAACAGGTACTGTATAGTCAGAAAAGAAGCTGCATTAGGTTCTATTGCAACTGGAAATCAACTCATGGTAGTTGGCATGAAAATCTCATTAGGTGTACCTGATACTGCAGATGGAGCAACTCCAGGTTTGGAGGGTTGCACCGGTAGTGGCTGTTCTGGAATATCTATTGGTGGTGATGCAACAGGTACTGTATAGTCAGAAAACGAAGCTGCATTATGTTCTATTGCAACTGGAAATCAAATCATGGTACTTGGCATGAAAATTTCATTAGGTGTACCTGGTACTGCAAATGGAGCAATTCCTGGTTTGGAGGGTTGCGCCGGTAGTGACTTTACTGGAATATCTATTGGAGGTGATGCAACGGGTACTGTATAGACACAAAAAGAAGCTGCATTATGTTCTATTGCAACTGGACATCAAATCATGGTAGTTGGCATGAAAATCTCATTAGATGTACCTGATACCGCGGATGGTAGTGGCTTTAGCGGAATACCTATCGTTGGTGATGCAACAGGTAATGTATTGTCAGAAAAGAAGTTGCATTAGGTTCTATTGCAACTGGAAATCGAGTCATGGTAGTTGGCATGAAAATCTCATTAGGTGTACCTGATACTGCAGATGGAGCAATTCCAGGTTTGGAGGGTTGCACCGGTAGTGGCTTTTCTGGAATATCTATTGGTGGTGATGCAATAGGTACTGTATAGTCAGAAAACGAAGCTGCATTATGTTCTATCGCAACTGGAAATCAAATCATGGTAGTTGGCATGAAAATCTCATTGGGTGTACCTGGTACTGCAGATGGAGCAATTCCTGGTTTGGAGGGTTGCACCGGTAGTGACTTTACTGGAATATCTATTGGAGGTGATGCAACAGGTACTGTATAGTCACAAAAAGAAGCTGCATTATGTTCTACAGAAACTGGACATCAAATCATGGTAATCGGCATGAAAATAATGAATTACCTAGAGCATGTGGCGCCGTAACAGGGATCTGAATGTCTGGTGCAGTTTTTTGTGACACACTTTGTGGCGTGGGAGGTATTAGTTCTGGCACTGTTTGGGCCATAGGTGCTGACTTATTTGATGGAACTACTACTGGAGGACTTGGTGCTATTGACGGTACTAGCACTTCAATGGTTTGAGGGACAGGTGCAAGTTTTTGGGGTGGAGAGGAACTAGGAGAATGTAAAATAGGTCCTGCATTATCCAATCATAATCCTTATTGAATGACACTATAATAATAGAAATTTGATTGTTTGATGATTCAGCAAGGTTACCATCAAAAAGAGGTGATGCACTTGGTGTGCTGTTTTGCAGTAATTTTTCATCATCAGCTAGGCCAGGTATTCCTTCTTCTATGGGAGCAGCAGAAAAAGTTGCTGGCAGTGGGGATATAGTATTGCCTGCAGAGAAAAAAACAAACATTTCCCACTTTTGCATAAGTTGCAAGAAACCATTAAGTTTCTAAATGCTTCACAAGTCCTAAAGGGCCTACTAATCTGGAAGGTAAGAACATGGAAAAGATTGTCAATGTCCTAAACAATTCTAAACTTTTACCCAAAAATGAGATACTTACTCTAACTATGTGTGTCTCAGTATAGGACACATAGAAGCACAAAACATTACTGAAGAAACGGGATGTCCTTGTTAACTACACATCTACTTTATATGCTATTGGTTTCTCAACATTATATTTTGTAAAAGGTTATTTCATGAAATTACAATTACTAATGGTTTGTGCGCAATGAAAAGGCATTTAAAAAAAAATAGTTTTTATGTACTTAGTGATGACAATCTCGAACAAATAGATATGAGCTATAAGTATATTAAACGAGACTATATGGGAAGATCAACAGCCCGTTATGATTTTTTGTCAAAATGTAAAACCCTCAAGTAACTTCCCGTTGATCTTTTTACCTCTAAAAGGTAAAAATGTAACAAAACGCATAAGATTCCTGGTTAGGACCTCTGGAATCTTTACCGACAACCTAACGAACACATTATTCGCAACGAAGCTTCAACAAAATAGGAGATTGCCTGCCACAACAACAACAAAAATCAGGACGCCCAACAAAATAAAAGTTAGTGTTTCCTGTACCCTTGTGGACTTTGGGCTCACAACCTCTGAGTCAACAATGAACCCAGACTTCATCAATTCAACCCTCGTTGCTAACAATGTCCACCTTGGGTAAGTATCCCTCAGGCAACACATATATTGCTGAAAACATACATTTCTCTTCCCCATGTACTTCAACAGACTTCTGTTGCCACTTCCGCAGCCAAAATGTGTGCTCGAAAATCTTATTGGCACAAACTCAGTCCATGATGCCCCTTCGATTTATTCAGAAAACATACATCTTGATAGGTAAGATATCTTACAGGGACTGGTGGGTTATGAACGGGGTCTGTACTCTGTAGTAACAGATTCCACAAACAAGATGGCCTTGAACTTTCGACACATGCACCAGATTGTCATCTTTGCATTGCACAAGTTTGCTCCGTGCGTAACCATTTTATGATCATAAATTTCTTTTAGCTTTGTGACCAAATTGTCTGTCGTTCAACCAACTCCACAAGCCACTTTGTTTTATCCACTAGAATGTAATCATCTGTTCATCTATCTATTATGACCAAGGCTGTATTTACAATACATATTTCTTTTGCAGAAAAAAACTAATTCTACCTCAAATCAGTCAACACGTCAAGAGTGTGAACTGATGCATCAACCTTTCTGATCTATATAATCCAGTGCCTCACATTGGCCCTTAACAAATATAATGTGAGACCTTGGTAAAAGTAAAATTTTCAACTTGTCGACCACTGCTTGTATGAGCATATATATGTCATGAGGCGGTGCAATCAAATTATCAAGGAGCTAAACTTTGTTAAAAGCATAAGTATTCCTCAAGAGTAAAAAACATCATAATTTAGGATCCAAACACCACTTGATTAGTTGATTTGCCTCATTCTTGGCTTTGACACCATCCTTAGTTTGATTAGATTTTGAGCTGTTTTCTGTATTCCAGCAGGCAGCTGACATCTATTGCCACCTTTGCAGTCAGAATGTGTGCTCACATTTTTGTAGACAACAAGTAAGTTCAAAATGCTCTTGAATTTCCAAACATGTTGATGCAATCGCAATTAAACGAATTCCACGAATACTCAATAAAATCAATTCAATTCAATCCAAAAATTAACTATGGCAAAGGCCTACAACTCCTTATATAGGAAAAGAACTTCTAAAACAAATAAAACACCCTAAATTCGGAATTAATAATAACTCCAAAATACTCTTATACTAAATAACCTCAAAATACTAATTAGACTCAATTCTAATACTCCCTAATGACATAGAAACTAATATAGGACTCAATTATCAATGTGAAACCCTAATTCAAATCATACTCCCCCACTTGAAGAACTCGACTCCAACGAGTTAAAAGTCTTCTTAGATCTCCAATCACTACGACGATGAGATAGCAAATAAGCATCCTTCCCAACTTTAGCAAGCACGATCTGAGGAGACGACATCTTATGCAATGGTTGATTACGCAATGTAAAGACACATCGACCCTGAGAAAGACGATAAATCTGCTCCCAAGCACGATAAACAGCTCGGACACTAATTGCCAAGTAGTGCCTAAGACCAAGTCACATGCATCAAGACTACTCACATGACAAAGAATATAGTCACTAAAATCTCTCATACGAACACCAACTCGAACTGCCTCTGCTAATTCCTCAAAATCTCCAACTCTGAAAGAATGCACCTTCGTAGGTCGACGATGTACCATAGTAGTCAAACCAAGTGTGTCAACCATACAACCAGAAATCAAAGAAATACTACTACCATTATCCAAAACCACATAAGCAGGACAAGTCTTAGAAGCCAGTGGATTATATAAAGTAGCACTCTGTTGGAAAACATTACCACGTGCAGACTCATGTACTGGCGAAACATGCGGTAGAAGCATAGGGAACCCTGTATCTGCTGGAGTAAAAATTCCCTCAGATGTGTCTCTATATGCTTCATCATTCGTCTCAAGTTGAGGTGACTCCATATCAATAGTCAAAACTGGCTTCTTACGACAATTTGCTTGAACATGACCTTCTTGACCACAACTGTAACACTTGACAATTATCTTCGGACCTATGAGAGTAGCTCTGTAAGATGACATATAACTCATTTTCTTCTCAGACTCAGAAGCAAAACTATAAGTTTCCTCCAAGGTGACAATTCGTACATGGACTAAATCATACCGAATATCTCCCCTAAGACCATGCAGATAACGACGAATGCGGACTTCTTCACTCTCTGGTAGATTGCAATGTAGACGATAAAAGGACTCAGTATACCCTTGCACAGTCTTAGAATCTTGTTTCAAATCTTGCAACTTCCCGTACAATTGCATAATTCATAGGCACAAACAGTGACCAAAGCTTCTTTCATGCACTCCCATGTAGTGACTTGACCCAAATTCTGGGGTAGGCGTTGTTGGAGAAACTATGTCCACCAAATCAAAGCAAAACCGTGAAGCCTAGTAGCAACCCAAGAAACCTTGCGATCTTCTGACATATTTTGATAAGCAAACACGTTTTCCATCGTGGCAATCCACTCAAAACAGATCTCGGGTTCCAAAATACCTGTAAACTCTGGAATATAAACTTTTGGCTTGAACTCACGCTCAGTTGGTGGAGGACGATTCACAATAATGAGGCAAATTATCTCTACAAGGTTCATTTCCATTTGTCAACAAATCTCGTAACTCAGCAAAATGTACATCGAGAGAAGTCGTCAAATCCACTTTCAATTTCTCAAATTTTCATTTGAAGCAATGAACTCCTCATCATAACCAGATGTTTTCTCAATTATATCATTCACACTCTTCTCTAATGCCTCAAATTTTACATTAAGTTCTCTACAGGTATTTGGAACCTGAGGTTTGTTTTGAGTGGATTGCCACGATAGAGAACGTGTTTGCTTATCAAAATATGTCAAAAGATCGCAAGGTTTCTTGGGTTGCTACTAGGTTTCACGGTTTTGCTTTGATTTGGTGGACAGAGTTTCTCCAACAACGCCTGCCCCAGAATTTGGGTCAAGTCACTATATGGGAGTGCATGAAAGAAGCTTTGGTCATTGTTCAAGAGACTTTGGGTCAAGTCACTAATTATAGGCATGCAAATATTTATTACAATACTCCTTTGAACAAGAGACTTGATTCTGCCTCAAATCTGGCACAAGTTTGATCATCCTCAAGAGTATAAATTGGTTCTGCGTATTTGTGTCTAGAAAAAAAGTATACCCTCTCTCACTCTAACTTCATGGATCGTATGAGCATGAAGGAACTACACTTGCTGATATAACAGCAATACAATATGAGTATCCCTTGAGAGAGAGAAAAAAGTCGTCAATTTATTTTATTTAAAGGAAAAACAAAAAAACAAAAATGATTAATTTGTGCCATCCTGGCTTCGATAAGACCCTTGCAATTGTCAACTATGAAGCTATTTGCTAAATCATTTTTCTTTTTGTTCTCATTTCTTGTTCAACTTCTGCAAAAGAATCCACTTTTATAAAGACGAGTCGCACCTCAAAGGAGTATTTGTAATCCAATCCCCCAAATTGTCATAGACTCCTCATGCATGACATTGCAGGTAACCTTTTCTGCAGGAGATAGCTGAATTGTGCTACAAGCTTTCAAAACGTACTCCTCCCACTCATCCTCATCCTCATCCTCTAACGTTTGTTGTTAATTAAGATCTTTGTAACAGTATTTGACCCCCCGCCCCCACCAATTGCAGGTAACCTTTTCTACAAGAGATAGCTGAATTGTGCTACAAGCTTTCAAAACGTACTCCTCCCACTTGTCCTCTAATGTTTGTTGTTGAGGCCATTAAGATCTTTGTAACAGTATTTGAACCAGAAAATCTTCGACTTTGAACTTTCCAAATACAAGTTTTTCCTCCCACCTTGAGCTTGAGCTTGAAACTCAAAGCCTTTCGGTTTTGTTGGCATCCCTTTTTTAATCCTTGGACCTCCAATACATTACCTCTCATACCACATGGTAGGAAATCAACACACCATGCAATACCACAAAGATAGGCAACATTGTTTGCCTTTTCCAATACTCAGATCCCAAACTATAAAGAACCTTCTAAAACTTAAGATTCCGAGAGGAGCAACCAACTAAAAATATAATAGAAACGCAAAGGCAAACACAAGGATTAACCCTCTTTTTGTGGTGGGAGGGGGATGGGGATGGTAAATGTTCGTTTAAGCCAAATCAATGTGCAAACTCATAGACCCTTACCCACTGTTCCTAAATACAAATCAAACTGTAAATGGTTTTAGCTTGGGTCAACTAACAATACATACACACGTAAATATATGTATTCCTACATGGAGTCTGCCAACGTCTGAGCCGCATCACCAAGAAATGTGGTGTCAGGGGGACTGGGACTCGAGTGATCAAGAGTTGGTTTAAGGCCGTGCCAACTGTTTTCAAATCTACCACTAATCATATGATGAGTCGTGTGACATTTCCTACAAGTTGTTATAAACAGCTCTTTTCAGGTACAAAAGATTAAATTTCCTTCTGAGTTATGGTCCTAGTCGTTTGGCGTCTAATAAAGCCAGAGCATATTCTTGGTCTATGCTTGATATCTTATATTTCTTCATAACTCGGTAGGGGTTCCAAAAATCATGGTGAGGGTCATGCTGCCCCCAAGGGCCCAAGGCCCTTTTGCAATTGATCCCTCCACTGTCAAATAAATACCTGACAACTCTCAAAGCTCCATGTTATCTCCTACAGACGGGAGAACTAAGAATAAGAACGCTTTTACTGAAACCAGGATTTCACATAAAAAGGATATTGTTTCAGTCTTCACATTGTCTTTTTAGTGGACATTTACCACTGGGCATTTGATCAAGCTAGCCAGAAGTCGATTACTTAAGAGTCACGACAAAATTCAGTAAGTCCACAATCAATTCCTACCGGACTTAAAGTGGAAGCTGCAGTGTCTAAATGATGAGATCCTCTTACGAGAGCTAACAAGAATGTATTACAAAAGCTAGCAATAGACTTCTATTGAAAATCTATTGCTCCAACCTACACTAGTGAAGTTGATATTCCCTTTCACACAATGAGATTGTCAGATCCAGTTCTGACATCCATCCAGAAATTCTTTAACATCCAGCCAGTACCCATTTCAATGCATTGCAGGGGGAAACAAAATCCTACTTCATATATATATATATAAATAAAAACTTGTGAAACCAGCTCAGATCCCCAAATCGGTCTAAACACACTCATACACTAAGTGCATCAAATTATCCATTGAAAAAAATGTATAATTAAATTAAAAATCACCTGCAGATCCACGAAGTATGCATAGTTGTAGCACAAGAAGAAGCAGTTGCATCCCCATTCTTCTCCCAAAGAAAAAGCTGATAGATAAAATCTAAAGATATCCCATCCAAGCACTCCAAATACCAAAAAAAAAGAAAAAGAAAGAAAGAAACTAATAATGATATAAAACTGAGTCACCAAACAAACTGATATGAAAGATGGGGCAAACTTGAAGAAAGAACAAAACATATGTTAAATTAATGAAGACCCAGAAATAGTATGAGAAAAGCAACAACAAAAAGACAATTTACTGCAAACACAGAAAAGGGGACGTAGAGAAGTAATCAAGTTTGTGTTGTAAGATAAAAAGTACTGATATTTGCAGAGATTTGAGGTTGCAGCCATGTGGAAGAAAAGATAAAGATTAAAAAAAACGTTTCTTTCTTTTTTGTACTAACAAAGCTATTTA
Organism: Coptis chinensis; assembly: GCF_015680905.1. Classification (NCBI taxonomy): domain Eukaryota; kingdom Viridiplantae; phylum Streptophyta; class Magnoliopsida; order Ranunculales; family Ranunculaceae; genus Coptis; species Coptis chinensis. The sequence continues at coordinate 100,757,850 of NC_141458.1, forward strand.
AGACTATTGAAACTGAAGTATGAATTGTTTGATAGAGAAAGCTCACAGAGATTACATAATTGACACTGAATAAGAGAGAGAGAGAGGGAGTTAAAGAAGGGTCTTTTTTTACTGTGCAAGTGTGAGAGTGAGGGAATGAAGATGCTTCAAAGAAAAAATATATATATGTTATAGTGGGAAAGTGAGATTATAACTGATTTAAGACTAAACAAAATAACGAACGACTATGTACAGTGGTAAACTGGTTTGTAAGTGGAATATTTGGCATTGAGAAGTGTGAGTGAAGGTCAAATAGCTGACACCTTTTTTCTTCTGTAAAATCATTTGTTTTTCTGTTTTTTAAGATTTTATTTAGATATGCATGGGACCCCACATGGACTATTGTCCCTACGAAATGGTGATTCATCCTCAAAACAGCGGTTTGTCTGGTGATTGTGAGACCTGTTTTTAGATTGTCATTAGTCAATAATAAAGTGATTAGTTTAGTGGGTTAATTAGACTAAACTCCCTCAAGTATGTACTAATTTAAACTAAACTCTTTTAAATCATTAGACTTAAATATTTATTCTGGTTTAAATTTTATTTAATTTCACAACTGTTTCTATTTTTTTTTTCTTGACCACTCTCGTTTCATACATTACCACTATATCTATACAAAATTATAATCCAAATACCAAAAATTTCAAACAATACCTACTTAGTAAATTGTTCAAATTATATTGTAAACTTTTATACTCATTATTCTCCCTTTGATACAATTAGAGAAATTTAGTATTTGGATGTTGTAATTAAGTATTATTGAGTTTACTTAAAGATGGATATGTTATTGGTGTTGGAGTTATGGGATTTAGACTATGATTGTTTTATGAAATCAAGTTGGGGTGGCGTGAGAGGAGAGAGAGTAGAGAGGGTGAGATTGAGAAGACATATAGAGGAAGATAGAGAAAAAGAAAGAGAGACGAAGAGAAGAGAAGAGATGATGAATAAGGACAGACAGAAACCAACTAATGACTTTTTGTCTATATACTCCCTCGGCCCAAAACATTTGCTCGGCTCACTTGATTATTAGATCTCAGAGGTGGATATTATAGAATTTTAGAGATTGGATATCATCTCATAATCATGAAAGTGATGAAACGACCATTTGTTTCTCTGCATATCTGATAGATGGGTCCTCATTTAAATTAACCCGTACGTGATGCTATCGATGTATGTAAAATTTTTGACCCCCCTCCTGTGGGCTGTCTTTTGCCTAAACTTTAGCCTATAGTCGATGTGATGATTTTAATCGAGACAATAAATTGGTGGTAAATGATACCTTTAATCAAATATTCATGATTTATCGAAAAAAACATCAAATATTCATGCTCATCTACTTATTTTAGAAGAGCCTCTGGGCTCTGGCCCATTAAAAGTTAGTATAGAATCTATGCTTTTCATGAAAGTGGCAAAGACTAATCTAGCGTGTAATGATGTAAACAAACACACAAACAAGCTCAATATACAATACAACAAAATTTACATATCTCATAATACACAATTACACACCAATAATGTAAGCAGTGAAGAACCTTGGAACCATTGACTGATTGGGAAATGATGGGATCGACTGTGATCAACATTGCCATAAAACAGAAAATATATATCTAGCTACATTTTACCTTTCCACTTGTAAAAAAAAAACATGAAATTAAAATTTCCAAGACTCAGCCAGAGAAACCTTTCTGAATACTCAATGAAATCGAACCTACCAAGATATCACATTGTTGATTGCTACCAAACAGGCGTGGGAAGCTAAGTGAAGAAAGAGGGCACTTGTTCACTAAGATTTTTATATGTCAGGTGGGGTAACCAATAATGCCCACTTACCAGTTACCAAACCCCAAGCCAAAAAGGTATTGTGAGAGAAGAAATGGCACATAATAAAGTAATTAGGTAATAAAATAAGATAATACGCCGTCTGTGGGGATCGAACCCACGACCACGTGGTTAAAAGCCACGCGCTCTACCACTGAGCTAAGAAGGCTGGTTGTTGTATTGTTATTTATTTTGTTATGTTTAATAGTTATCTGTTGTTTTTGTTAACTACAAAACGCAAAAAGGAAGGTTGTCTTTTTTTTAATAGAACACTTGTAATAGTTCATGAAGTAATTTTTGTGGTTTAAAGTGGTGTAACTTTAGGTCAAGGCCATCTCCATCAGTAATAGTACATGAATGTTTGTCAAAATTATGCCATACATCTAAGAAGACATTCTGGTTACAAAAAAAAAAAAAAAAAAAAATCTAAGAAGACCATTCTTTGTTGTCTGATTTGCTCAAAATTATGCCATACATATAAGAAGACATTCTTTGTTGTCTGATTTGTTTAAGTAGTTGTATGACTTGTATCGCTCTTAGAGTTCAACCGAGCCAATTTTGGTAAGGCCCAAGTCCAATCAATTGCAATTGCACGTGTATTTCGATTTTTGAGATGCTCAGCCGAAGTTGTTGTTGTTTTTTTCTTTTTCTTTTTTCTTCTTTTAGTAATGATAAAAGGAGGGGTGTAACACAAGGACTTTCTAGGAGGTCACTCATCTTTGTACTACATAATCTTGCCAAAACAACCTAAATTACATAGTTCTAATGGGATTGAGTGCATTAGTACTGGTACGATCGCATAGCCGACTATGTCTTTAGTTCCACATTTTGTATGTTATGTTAATTGGAGTGATCTAATTGCAAGCCCAACAATGCCTTGATAATTGATATTATGGATGGAACCTAGTTGTGTTTTGCTTGAACTCTCTCTAATTAGTAATTTACCTTGCTAAAATGAAAAAATATAAATGAAAAATGAAAATAATAATAATAATAATAATAATAATAATTTTCCTTGTTGAAAATATATTACAACTTACAAGAAAAGTAAGATTGTACGAACAGTTGCATATTCGTTTTTGGAACCACATAATAATCTAGGTGAATGCATATTGCGCATACATTGGTACACCATACTGATGTCATGCATCAGAAAAGGGAAAAACGAAAAAACAAATGGTGAAGAATAAGCTAGTCCAGTAAGTTTGATACACAGTCAAGTAATAGCTTAGCACACGACAATATAGCATCATGATTCGTCAAATGATTTACCTTCAAAAGAAACACAAAATTAATGTGCCTATCCCATGTTAAAGAATGGGTGTGCAAGGGCTTCTCGAGCTGTCAGCCTCTCAGATGGTTTGTATTTGAGGAGACCTTGCAAAAGGTTTGAAAAATCGCCAGCCTTGGGATTATGGGCACATTCTATCACAAGATCTTCAAGTTGAGGCTAATTCTCAACATATTCTGCGGTCTCCCTTGGATCAAACTCTGCCCAGTGTGCTAAAGTCCATTTGAAGAGCTTCTCGGATAATTTATTGGCATAAGTATATTTGTCCAACAAAATTTGGGGACAGAAAAGGCGGCCTCCCAAAGAAACTCGATCTTGAACAATATACAGCCAACACTCCACATATCGGGAGGGAAACTCCATTCAAGACCAAGCAAATTCTCCGGTGCACTATAGGCAGGTCTTCCACAACAATAACTAAGTATCCCATTGGAGTCCAGAGTTGAGCAGCCAAAAAGCCCAAAATCTACCGGTTTAATTGCCTTTGGTTTGATCGAACTGTCATCATCGTCACCGTCACAGGAGATACTTGTAGCTCTGTCTAGGAAATAACTAAGCAGCAATGGTTCAAGCTTCTCAAGAACAACGCAGAGATGTTTAGAGTGCACAAAAGAGCTCCGCATTTTTACGCAGCACGTTCCAGTTCTATTCTTATTTGCCAAATATTTAAGACACTCAGTTTTCCCCCTTCCGCCATTGGTCGACCATTCACTGCTAAATTTTTTGATGGCAACATGTTCTAGTTTCAGCATATCCCAGCATTCTAAAACCCTCGACGAAACACCACCACCAAACAGATAATCTTATAGCGATCACGTATAATCTCCCCAATGCTAAACGCATAATGTCCCAATTCGATAATACTACAGAGATGACGTGTATCCCCATTGCTAAACAAGTAACATCTCTTGTCGTCGTCAGCTCCATCATTTCTTTGTTGCATGAGCTGATCAGTTGAAGAGGAAATAACTATGCAAAGATGGTTAGAGTGCATAAAAAAGTTCCGCATTTGTACGCAATCCGTTCCACTTCTATCATGACGTGCCAAATATTCGAGAAGCTCAATGTCCCCGCTTCTGGCTTCGATCAGCCGTTCAACACCACTGAAAACTTTGATCGCAACAAGTTCTAACTTCAGCACATCCCAGCATTCTAAAACCTTCCACGAAGTGCCTTCATCAAGCTGTCTCATGATCATATAGTGATCACGTATGCTCTCCCCAATGCTAAACAAGTCGTGTCCCTCCTCGTCGTCAGCTTTATCTTTCTGTTGCCCAAGCTTAGGGCCGGCCCTGGGCCTATGCAGTCTAAGTTTTTGCATAGGGCCCCAAAGAAAAATCAAGATCAAGCCCCCATTCAGCCTTAAAAATCCCACTATATTAAACATATCCAGTACAAAAGCCCATATAGTTAAACAGATAAAAGAAACAAAAAGAGGCCCAATTGGGGAGTTTGCATTGGGCTTTTCAAAATTCAGGGCCGGCCCTACTGGCCAAGCTGAATAAACTTAATTGAGGCGGAGGCATATGAAGAACCATCCAAGTGATTCGTTACAGAAATCATTGCTCCGAGTATGTAGAATCTAAAACTTTTTCTTAGATCCAAAACACACGAGATGCCGCGCGCTAATACCGCTCTGCTATGCTATGCGTGATCTAATTTACTGGAACAGAACCAAGAAACTTTCTCTGGCCATATATATTCTCTATAACTTAATCGAACACACCTGCTGAAACTCACAAGATATCTTTTATTTACGGCTTCGCCATCAATGATCAGGGCATCCCACTATCTTAATAATCTCTCTTCTGGTCATTATAACACCCCGTGTTTTTATTCTTTTTCCTAAGAATAATAATAATAATAAAGATAATAACAATAAAGATAATATAATGGAAATAGATAAAACAGAGATAGGATATCCAGCAGTTACGGATAAAAGCCCGTAGGTAAATGGATAAGTGTTGTCCTTGTTTTTTGGGGAGTTTTCTCATGTAGAGTTTTGGGAAAAAAAAAAACACAACGAGGGTTTTAGAAAAAAAAAATGAGAGTTTTACTGCAAGAAGAAAAGGAAGAGTTCTTCTGTTAGCTAGCTGATAATCGGAGAGCGCTACAGGTGAGTAGATAATTTTTATACACAGTATGATTTTCACAAGTTTAAATATAATACGTAAATTGTCGATTGAATATATATATAGTGGGATTTAAATTTTTGGTGACTGTTTCTTCATTGTTGGCCGGTTCTTGATCCTGTGAATCTTAAGTGGACATTGCTAATTGTTGGCATATTGAGTATATCAATAGAATTTTTATTGATCCCTTAGAGTGGTAATTCAATACCGTACTTATATTATTGGGCTTCATACGGACATGGAGTTTGTTTGATTAAATCTGTGTATGATAAGGTCCTAGAATGGTATGATGAAATTAGGCTCTTAAATCCACTGTGTAAGATCCTTAGCGACCAGAACATAAAGTGGGTCTTGAAAGCTCTCAATATTCAGTTTGCCTTTGATCCTTATCTATTTATGTTTACTTACTTGGTGAGAAACCTAAATATATTTATTTAATCACCTTCAGTTCTCAAAAAGACTTTAGGAGTACCATGTGACTATAACTTTAGAAACATTTCGACAGCTTTAGCGTACCTGTTAAAGTGGATTGGCCAATAAGTATAGAAGGTGGCTGTTAAGAAATCAGAGCATGACTTCTTATTGAATTAATGTGATATTCATTGCGTATCCATCGCGAGGGTTGTCGTTTGGTGCTGGAATACTCTTTCCAGAATCGACAATGAACAACATTGCTTGTTGTGGGATCGATCCGATTGGTTCTTTGGAGAGGAGGTTTGGTGGTAGCGGTGGAGAAGATGAGCGATGAATTTCGGTTGGGCCTTGGGCGAAATCGGTTTGGTTTGGGCGGTTTCAGTTTTTGGGCTTTAGGCCAAGTTTTAGTTTTGAGTTGGGCCGGTTTTAAGTTATTTTGTGGGTTGGTTTTATAAATCCAAGTGGGTCAGGTTATAATTTATGAACAGTAAGTTTAGATTGGGCTTGGGCCGAATCAGGCAAGTGGGCTTGAGTGTTTTTTTGGATATTTTCATTTTGGCTTTAAGTTTAGACTATGGGCTTTAGGCTTTGGGCTTTTGGGGTTAGATAAGTTTAGACTGCTGTTGACCCTTGACAGGTTGACTTTGACTTTGACTAGAGTTGATTTTGACCAGGGTTGACTTTGACCAGTTGACCCAATTTGACCTTTTAACTCGGATTATGATTTGGGTTATTAGGATAGGTCTAGGGCTATTAGCATGCTTGGCTTTAGGCTAAGACCGTTATATATACGTGTGTATGTGTATTAACTACTAGGTGATATTTTAGTTTTATACACAACGTTATGACACTTAGACATCGGTATATTAATAACGCGTAAACCAAAAATACATTAAACAAGATATTCATTCGTTCTCAGAGATAATATATACAATAAAGTTCAATAATGCGTAAACAAATTTACCACCTCTGTTAGAACTCTCCACGCCTCAAGTTTTGGAATTTGAGTTTTATGACTGTTGATGTCATATGTTAGGTGGACATTTATTGAATGTGCCATAAATGACCCGTTAGCGTTATATATATGGGTATTCATTGAATGTGCCATGAATGACCAGATTGTTTGGACAGCCCTAGATAGGAACTAAGGTATTCGCCTTGCGGGTTAGTGGTATTAATTTGATTATGCGAGTGTTTGGGTTTACTTTTGAATACCTAATATAATATCTACATATGTTATATAGAAGTTCTAACTTTCTTGCGGGGAGGGTAGGACTTAATAACATTTTGTCTTGAGACGCCGGATGGATATCGGTGGATATTTAAGTTTTAATTCAATGGTTTAGATATTAAAAGCGGGTTATTAGAATGAGTTAATATAATGGAAGTTTTGCTTGGGAAGAAACTATGCGGTTGAAATGGCGGAACTACTGTCTTCCAAGTGAGAATGATTAAGTTATGGGAAAATATAACGTGAATGTTTGGATAATTAAAGTATGATAATATTTATATGTGGTTAGTCTACTCATACCAAAGAATTCCATTTTTTTGACCCATGTTTGCTTTGTTTTGGCAGCGTGGGTGTGTGTTTGAAACATAGGTGGAAGAAAGTGGAACCGCGGCGTTTGATTTGGAGTTGATCTGGAACAGTCCGTTAGTTTTCTTTTAGGTCTGATTATTATTGGAAGGATGTAATAACGTAGTTTTCTTTTCATATGACATGAGAATACGATGTTGAGGACCTATTATTCTTAGAATGTTATATTGATGATTTTTTATGGAAGATAGACTTGCATAAAGTAATAAAGAGAATTTTGGAGATGATTTTTGTTGTTAAGATTCTTTATGATGTGGGTTTTAGGTTTTGACATGTGTTGTATCCACCCCGTCATAGCCTGGGTTTTAGACGATTGAATCGAGTGATGTTTGGTATATTTATATTTCAAATATTCATTTTTTTTAATTGTTTAGAAATTCGGGCTGTGACATTTTGGTATCAGAGCTTAGGTTAGCCTAGATAGTGAAGGTCTAGGTGATCCTCGGAATGTGGTGATTGGGTGTGTTTGAGTTTAAGATGTTTGAAGTACTAATAGAAGTCCGTTTTGTTTAAGGTGATGGCTGGAGATGACAATGACGTTACTGGTACTGGAAGTAATACTATATCTACTGATTTGGGAGCAATATTAACTCAGTTAGTGCAAACTATTCAGAGGGGTCAACATGCTAATCTAGGGGATCCTTTTGCTAGGAGAAACAAAGATTTTGCAACTTTAGGAGGTCAGAAGTTCAAGGGAGAGAAAGGGGCCATTGATGCTGAGAAATGGGTTACTATGTGTGAGTCCGTGTTTGCTAAGATGCAACTCACCGAGGTGTCTTGAAGCGAGGAGTTGGCTTCTCACAGTTGGTTGGAGGGTCGACTTTATTTTGGTGGAGGTCTATCAAGGATAATGTGGATGTGGGAACTATTACTTGGGAGGATTTCCAGGTAAGATTTGAGGGAATGTTTGTTCCTAATGCTGTTAAGGAGCAATTAACTGAGGAATTCTTTCATCTGACCCAAGGAGGGAAAAGCTATTTTGAGATGCGTGACTAAGTTCAATGAACTATCGAGGTATGCTCCTTATCTAGTGGATACCCAAGTAAAGAAGAACCAAAAGTTCATCCGTGGACTAGAGCCATATCTATCGAGTTATTTGATACCCTTTGATTCAGAAACTTTCGATCGCATGTTAGATTTGGCATTAAGATATGAACAATTAGATAATAAACCCATAGATGAGAAGATTAAAGAGAATGCCCCAAAACAAGCCAGCTTACACCTTATTTCTAGTCAGCCACGTCAAGGGCAGAGAAAAAGTCAGCATCACCCATATAATAGGCAAACAAGTAAGCATGTGGATAAGGACGCGAGTGCTTCGCTAAAGAGATTTGATGGTAATTGTTTGAACTGCGGGGAAGTTGGGCATACTATTCGAAGATGTCCTAAACCAAATGAACTAGTAGGCAAGTGTTATAAATGTGGACAGTTGGGACACTATGCTAAGAACTGCACTGGTTAATGTTAGGTATGTTTGAATTTGTTGTTTACTAGTTCCTTTATTAGTACTTAGCATGTAAGAAATTATCGTATGGTTATGAAAATAAAATGCTGGTTATTTTAATGGTTAGTTTCTTATGATTTATAATTGAAATTGTTCAGCATGTTATAGTGTTCTTTTCATAACGGAGTTTTCGATTTTAAGTAAGATTTGGCTAAAGAAGAAATTGTTATTTTAAAATTTCATATTTGAGTAATTTGGAATTTACCCAAGGAATAAGGAAAACCCTTTTGATAAAGGTTGGATTTGAAAGTTTTTTTATATTGTCCAAGTTGTGTATATCGTTGGTGTGTGATCCAATATATAGAACATCTCTCTGTATGCATTATTGGAGTTTGATCCAGTGTATACATGTACACCGTTGGAGTGTGATCCAGTGTGCATACCACACATTATTGGTGTTTGATCCTATGTGATGGTAGAGAGTTAGTATGCATCGTTGGTGTGTGAACAGTGTATACTTGCATATCGTTGGTGTGGGAGCCAGTGTGCATGCATCACATTGTAGGTGTTTGATCCTATGTGATAGTGGACATAGTATAAGTCATTGATGATATGAATTTGTTGAACTGTGAAAGAATGATTTTAATTAAGTGTTGGCAATTGAAGAAAACTAGGATAGTGTATACACTATCCTATGTGATAGTGTATACACGTATGTTTCATTTTTATTGGTTGACGTACTGTTTGTTTGGTTAATCTACACTCTACCTTGAATCTCGGGACGAGATCCTTTTAAGGTGTGTATATTATAACACCCCGTGTTTTTATTCTTTTTCCTAAGAATAATAATAATAATAAAGATAATAACAATAAAGATAATATAATGGAAATAGATAAAACAGAGATAGGATATCCAGCAGTTACGGATAAAAGCCCGTAGGTAAATGGATAAGTGTTGTCCTTGTCTTTCGAATCGGAGATTTTTCTCATGTAGAGTTTTGGGAAAAAAACACACAGCGAGGGTTTTAGAAAAAAAAAATGGGAGTTTTACTGAAAGAAGAAAAGGAAGAGTTCTTCTGTTAGCTAGCTGATAATCGGAGAGCGCTACAGGTGAGTAGATAATTTTTATACACCGTATGATTTTCACAAGTTTAAATATAATACGTAAATTGTCGATTGAATATATATATAGTGGGATTTAAATTTTTGGTGACTGTTTCTTCATTGTTGGCCGGTTCTTGATCCTGTGAATCTTAAGTGGACATTGCTAATTGTTGGCATATTGAGTATATCAATAGAATTTTTATTGATCCCTTAGAGTGGTAATTCAATACCGTACTTATATTATTGGGCTTCATACGGACATGGAGTTTGTTTGATTAAATCGTGTATGATAAGGTCCTAGAATGGTATGATGAAATTAGGCTCTTAAATCCACGTGTAAGATCCTTAGCGAATTTAACATAAAGTGGGTGCGAGAAAGCTCTCAATATTCAGGTTTGCCTTTGATCCTTATCTATTTATGTTTACTTACTTGGTGAGAAACCTAAATATATTTATTTAATCACCTTCGGTTCTCAAAAAGACTTTAGGAGTACCATGTGACTATAACTTTAGAAACATTTCGATGACTTTAGCGCACATTAAAGTGGATTGGCCAATAAGTATAGAAGGTGGTCATTAAGAAATCGAGCATGACTTCTTATTGAATTAATGTGATATTCATTGCATTATCCATCGCGAGGGTTGTTTTAGTCTTTGGAATACTCCTTCCATAATCGACAATGAACAACATTGCTTGTTGTGGCTGATCCGGTGGTTGCTGGAGAGGAGGCTGGTGGTAACTGGTGGAGAAGATGAACAATGAATTTCGGTTGGGCCTTGGGCCGAAATCGGTTTGGTTTGGGCCGGTTTCAGTTTTGGGCTTTAGGTCAAGTTTTAGTTTTGAGTTGGGCCGGTTTTAAGTTATTTTGTGGGCTGGTTTTATAAATCCAAGTGGGTCAGGTTATAATTTATGAACAATAAGTTTAGATTGGGCTTGGGTCGAATCAGGCAAGTGGGCTTGAGTGTTTTTTTGGATATTTTCATTTTGGCTTTAAGTTTAGACTATGGGCTTTGGGCTTTTGGGGTTAGATAAGTTTAGACTGGTTGACTGCTATTGACCCTTGACAGGTTGACTTTGACTTTGACCAGAGTTGACTTTTGACCAGGGTTGACTTTGACCAGGGTTGACCCAATTTGACCTTTTAACTCGGATTGTGATTGGGGTTATTAGGATAGGTCTAGGGCTATTAGCATGCTTGGCTTTAGGCTAAGACCGTTATATATACGTGTGTATGTGTATTAACTACTAGGTGATATTTTAGTTTTATACACAACGTTATGACACTTAGACATCGGTATATTAATAACGCGTAAACCAAAAATACATTTAACAAGATATTCATTCGTTCTCAGAGATAATATATGCAATAAAGTTCAATAATGCGTAAACAAATTTACCACCTCTGTTAGAACTCTCCACGCCTCAAGTTTTGGAATTTGAGTTTTATGACTGTTGATGTCATATGTTAGGTGGGCATTTATTGAATGTGCCATAAATGACCTGTTAGCGTTATATATATGGGTATTCATTGAATGTGCCATGAATGACCAGATTGTTTGGACTGCCCTAGAGAGGAACTAAGGTATTCGCCTTGCGGGTTAGTGGTATTAATTTGATTATGCAAGTGTTTGGGTTTACTTTTGAATACCTAATATAATATCTACATATGTTATATAGAAGTTCTAACTTTCTTTTGCAGGAGGGTAGGACTTAATAACATTTTGTGTAGGGACCCAGTCCTACCTTTATACAGCAGTGGATATCGGTAAGTTTTAATTCGATGGTTTAGATATTAAAACGAGTTATTAGAATGAGTTAATATAATGGAAGTTTTGCTTGGGAAGAAACTATCTTGCGGTTGAAAATGACGGAACTACTGTCTTCCAAGTGAGAATGATTAAGTTATGGGAAAATATAACGTGAATGTTTGGATAATTAAAGTATGATAATATTTATATGTGGTTAGTCTACTCATACCAAAGAAATTCCATTTTCTTTGGCCCATATTTGCTTTGTTTTGGCAGCGTGGGGTGTGTTTAGGAACATAGGTGGAAGAAAGTGAAACCGCGACGTTTGATTTGGAGTTGATCTGGAACAGTCCGTTAGTTTTCTTTTAGGTCTGATTCTTATTGGAAAGATGTAATAACGTAGTTTTCTTTTCATATGACATGAGAATACGATGTTGAGGACCTATTATTCTTAGAATGTTATATTGATGATTTTTTATGGAAGATAGACTTGCATAAAGTAATAAAGAGAATTTTGGAGATGATTTTTGTTGTTAAGATTCTTTATGGTGTGGGTTTTAGGTTTTGACATGTGTTGTATCCACCCCGTCATAGCCTGAGTTTTAGACGATTGAATCAAGTGATGTTTGATATATTTATATTTCAAATATTCATTTTTTTTTAATTGTTTAGAAATTCGGGCTGTGACAGTCATAGTAAAGGTCCTATTTGAATTAGACTTCAAATTGTAATTAAAAGTTTCTAACCTCAATTTACTACGCTCAAGAAAAACGCCAATTCTACTTTGAGTTGCCTAATTCAATTCTAATTAAAAGAAGAGTTGCCTAATGCCTATTGGGCTATTTGCATGCAAGGGATGTCAATAAGCTGGGCTTCCACCCAACACTTTACTAACTTTTTACCGGCTTGGGCCTAGAAGCCCAATTTTATCTATTCTATTTGTAATTTGGCCAGCCGAGGCGCCGTCACAAATACGTTCGGCACAAAAATTTTTTTTGTGTTTGTCCCCTTCTATGGGCCCCACGAAAAATTGAGAAAAGAATTAGAAAATGTCTCTTTTCTCTCTCCTGGCCCCCACCTGTAATTGGGTTTTTTGCTGTAAATCTTGGGCAACCAGAAGTCAGAGTCAACACAAATAGTAATACCCCTAATTTTAACCGAAATTACAATCAAACCCAAAGCTAATCTAAAACCATTATTGCACAGTGGGCGAAAATGCTCATCTGCAATTTCAGGAGGCCACATCAGCACAATTTTTAAATAGGTACTCAAAATTAATTAAAAGTCAAGACAGTATTTTCATTATTTATAAGTCAGTCCTTACTAAAAATTATAATAGAGGATGGATTTGCTAGAGATTGGTTATATGTTTTCGAGATCCATAAAATTATGAGAAAACAATTACACGCCAATCAAAATTATGATTCGTGATATACCTACGGAACATTAAAACAGAAAAAATGATTCCAAAAAAAAACCACGTCACCTCAAACTACAAATCCTCAAAAAACGAAAAATCTTCCGCTGAAAATAGAAAACCGTTCCCATCGCCTCAAATTACGAATCCTTAAAAAACAAAAAACCTTCGGTTCATTTTTTATTTTTCTCTTCAAGTTCGAAAAAAGATTGAGTTCGGAAGCAAAAAGGTTGATTTTGTTAACTCAATACTGAAAATGAAAATGGAAAAGTAAGGCATCGTTCATGCATTTCAAATAATTCTATTAAATGTGTAATTCATCTCCTATTTTTGAAAGCTAATGCTGTTTTGTATATTTTTGTTTCCTCAACAGGAGGAAGTAGTAGAGTTGGATAACGTTGAAGAGCGTGTTCCACAAGAGGAAGAAATGGAGACAGAGAAAGGGGAAGAATGCATTCAGCAGGAGGGAGAAGCGGGTTTAAAGAAAGGGGAAGCAAGTGATCAACAGGAGGAAGTTGATGAGTTAGAGAAAGCCGAAGAGTAATTGGGCAAGTAAAGAAGATTTGTTTAGATATTAGAAGATACAAGTCTGTCTGATTATCTAACCAGTAGAACGAACCCAAGGTCCTTTACTCTTGCCTTTTTAAATGCTTCTTTTGTAAATCTTGGATCTACTTTTCAATCTGAGTTAGTTGAATGTCTTATGGATATGCATGTTGTAGACTTTAGTTAGTGAACTCCATGAGTTAAGGTTGGTTTAACTGTCATCTTTTGTGCTTTGTCTGAAATGAATTTGAAATAAATATTCAAAAATAATTGTATATGTATTTACTTATCAAAGAATTTTTATACGAGTTTCTCTACTAATTAGCTTTTATTAACTCATGATGGAGATGGTACGTTCTGCTAATCTACACAATATTTTGAGAAAGCCAGAAGACGATAATATACTGCTTAAGGTATTAATTAAGTGGAGAGTTGTTTAAGTGTATTTTAGCTATTAGCATGTTGAATGGTATTGAGCAAGCACCATAATACTACTTCAACATATATCCATGGCATTATGGCTAATCTATATTACATATTTGGGTAATTACTATAGATGACTGAGCCTTGCAAGGTGAAGTCGTTCTCTGAGATTGATCATCTAGCATTAATTTCTTTTGTTTTCTTTGAATTTTTTTTAGACTTTTAGTTTTTTCTTAGTGTGATAGAATTTCTCTACCATGTTATTCTCTCTCTTGACAGATTTTCCTGATAGAAAATTCAATTTCCACAAACTACTTTTATATCCTTTTCTTAAATTAGAACAACCTGTCACAGTGAAGAATAAGAAATTGATCAACCAAGTAGGCCGTCACAATCTCTAACTGCTTTGAAACAATCTACAATGTGCTACCCACATTTCTTCATCCAGTGGGAAATAAGAAGACCTTCCTGTTTCATGGAGAATCATGTGTTTATTGTGATCTGCTTAGTGTCTAGGTATGTCTATTCTCTGTAGTGTGTACATCAGCACACCACCACTTTCAGTTGCTTTTCTGGGTTAAGCATAAGTGCTACATGTAGGATGCTACAAAAAGTTAAAAGAACGAGAGGAAACAATGCTACGAGCATAACATTATTTCCACTTTTGTGAGGTAGCTTAGTATATATGTGGGTCTCCTTTTTTTTTCTTTTTTTTTTCAGCTTAATATATTTATATGTAATCTTTGGTGTTGCATTCGAATTACAGATGAATATGATGAATTGCAATAATCAGATAAGGATGTCATGTCCAGCATTGGAACTAATGCATTGTTATACAACTACAATTTTCCTTGGAGTCTCACAAAATACATTCCTTTCTATGAAGGCGCTGAATACCATGATTACCATCATTATGTTGGTGGGCAAAACCAGAGCAACTTTGCTTCAGTTTTCACTTACTGCAATTACATTTATGGAACTGATGTAAGGTTAGTTACCAACAACACTGAGTCTTTGTCTCACTACTGTTCTGCATTTATGCTTCCTTCTTTGCTAGACAGGGCAATTGTTACCAGAAGGAGCACCTTGGAAAGGTATACCTGAAGCCCCCTTTTTGTGGAAAATTTTGAAAGTCTTTCATTTTTTGTTTGTGCAAATTTCACATAATTACTGTTGTTCTCTAAAACGGGAATATGTTTAGTACTTTGTATATGGGAAGTCGTGTAGGAGCCAGAATAAGAGATATGTAGTGCATTGTGCACATGTAGAATTGACCCAAATTCACCAAAGATACATCCATTACATAAAAAAAATAAACTAAGAGGTTATCGGTATTACTATACTCCATAACTTCATGGGTCCACTTCATTATTCGAATCGATGACTGAATAAGAATGATGAGAACAGAGATTTGTTGTGTTTGAAGTAATGCTTAAGAAGAATCCATAGAAAAAAATTATCTCTGCGATTCTCTGTTGTTATAAGTATCGATCCCATGGATCAACAACACTTTTTAAAGTTGGAATTATTATAATCATGATTGTGGTCCATAAAGGAAGTGATGGTTATGGCATTTGCTTGAATGAAGCATATACTCTGTTGAAAGTGTACAATGTCATAATCATGGCCAGTATTTGCTATAAACTTTGTATTTTTGAGTTGTAGTAGAGATGCTTTATTTCAATTGTGAAATAGACAATGAACAAATGCACTAATTTAATTTTGTTTCTTATGGTTAAATGCAACAGAGTGGAAATCCATATTGCCCAAAGAATTAACGCATGATAAAACATCGGACTAAGGGTACAGTCGAAATCAAAAATATAAGTTATCATCTTGACCATGCCCTACAAACACTCAGCAAGGTAAGTGGAGCTTTTTTTATTGTAAATTTTCTATTAAGGTGATTAAATTAGTGATTATGTATTTATTAAGTAGACTTGATTATCAGTAAATTATAGTAAGATAAACATTAACTGGTATCTAGAAGTTATCCAGATAGATCAGTGAATGCCAATCTTTAAGTGAAGTGAATGATCTTAACATTTTAACATTAAGTTATATGAATTGAGAGTGCTTTGTACTAAGAACGATAAATTAAAGGGTCAATTTTTGTTACTATTGTTACTATTTGAATTTTTTTCTCCTCCATTGGTTTATTACTTAGATTTGATAATATAGGATTTGACACCCTTACATTGTCAAGGTCCATATAATATAAGTTATACCATATATTCTTCTTCAGTAGCAGAATATAATCCCAAAACCTATTGTCAGTATAAGCACATTTGGTAATCCCTCATCCCTTGCTCTCAATGTTTCTTCTTCTTAATCAGCTTTCTAATGTTTAAATAAATTTCTATTGTTTAAATTGCAAATGATGTCGGTGAGATTTAAGTATCTAGATGCTAAGAGCCCCATAACTGCAATCAAAATTACGGTGCATCTTTTTCTTAGTATATCATGACACGTTATTTGAACTCCATCCAGTCACCCGTGCTCTTCAAGTGAAAGGATGACCAATTTCTACAGTTATTCTCTTGAAGGTACACAGTTTTCCCACTTTGCTTGCAATGTTTCATTATAATCTTGAGTGTTGATATTCTCCTCTTGATGTTCTATTATTGTACTTATATCCATTGAACGTGTATTGTTGTAGGTTGCTACAAGTGATGTTGGTGTGACGTGGTACCGAATGTGGGCTACTACTATCTGAACAATATAAAAGAGCGTATGGAAAATGCTTTGTATTAATTTATATGTTTTGTAAAATGACGTGTATGGAGAATGCAACAAATCAGCCTATCTATGATCAATTGGCTTCACTTCACGAGTGGATTTTTGAAGCTTCATAAAAGAAGACAAGCCAGAGTAATCTACTATGTTTTATTTTTTTATTTATTATTTTTTTCCGATAATCTGAGTGATCTACTATGTAGTATATAATAATACGTTGTATATAATAATTTGAGTTAATGCTTATTGGCACATATATATATATAATCTCATATGCGGTGTCAGTATGAACTTTTATGATATAGGCTCATAAAACCAACATCAATAATTAGTTTGACTCTGGTCTGAAAATTGAAGCTACAATTTGCCATTTAACATTTGTCTACACTTACCATTTTCCTATTTGTGTGCGTCATAGATATGTAGAATAAAACAACCAAAGATATGTATCGTGGTGCAAAATATACACTAAATTTAAACAAGACACCAGAAATTTAGCATGCATTAGGAAAAATAATACTCCCAATAAAAAAAAAAAAAAAAAAAAATCAATATTTTTTGGTAACTAATTATCTTTGGACGTTTGAATGTCAATTTGTTTTAATTATTGATTTATTATTATTATTAAGTTTCTTCTAAATTTATCTCACTAAGCAACTGATTTTTATCATATTTTGTTTTATTAATTTTGGTAGTAACAATAGCGCTTTTATATCACCTGATATGGCTATTTAAAAGCAAACTACACCACCAAATCAGTTTTTTTTTTTTAGTAAACTTAAGCCCAAAACACAAATAAAACTCAAACAATGTAATAATCCCGGCCATGAGCCGGGCAAAATGCTAGTATTAGGTTGAATGGGTGGGTAATGATCGCTATACTTCTCTGAGTCTCTCAGACGACAAGATTAACAAAGCCCAGCCCAAGTTTTGGTCAAGGTACTCTCTGGTTAAAGAAACTTAAATTCATCCCAATTCAATACCTCATCATGTACAAGTCGTACACGGCACACTTGATAGCGACCAACTCAAAATTGATTAGCAAAGAGTGGAGCGACCAGTTGACGGATCCAGAAGTTTTGTCAATGGTATTCAACATGCAATTCACACATCTAAAAGCCGACTTGAATCGGAAAACTTTCAGCTCCCTTATTGTTTTAATTGATCAATAAGCTAGTAATTTTAGTTAGTATTAAAAACGCGAAAAGACTAACTTAGAAGATGTAAATTTTGTAGTTAGAAGTAGTAAAAAAAGGTTTTAAAAGTAGAAAAATATACATAGACTTATAGTAAATGTGTTTTGTTTATATGGTATCGGATATTGCACACTATATGTTTTGCATTGTCTGGAAGTTGAAGGTATTCAATTGAATACCCTGATACCCTCCTGGGTCCGTCCCGGGATCACCCCATACTTCCACATTTTGCTGCTCTTCCCATCTATCCTCCATGCCAATCCACATCGTTCGATTTTTTTTCCATAATAATCCACATCGTTCGATTGCCACTAATCACTTTCAACAAAATAAATGTGCAAAATATATCGATCACCCGTAGAATTGTAGATGCTTTGAAAAGATTTTGAGAACGTTCCAGTCTTATCTTAGTAAACAACATTACAGAAGCTACTTTGTCGTGTCTTCTGTTAGTGCCACGCTGTTGCTGAGAGGTTTCACGTGCAATTTCCAAAACTGAATAATCTATCTCATTGTGTGCATATAAGTCAAGAGGTGTAATCATCGATCGTCAATTCATCATCTTAAATTAGATACTTTATTGATAGAGGACGCCGGCTGAATAATCCTTTTCCACTTCATTCAACTTAGGTTTGCTGGACATTCTATTTTCTCCAATCATTTGTAATTTTTATTGACATAATTTGGAACAAATTTAATTGCATACAACATTCCTGGACAAATTAATATGTGGATGATCGTCCACAAACTCCCTGACCATCCTGAGCATTTATCTTACACATTTCTCATTTGCATGTGCAGATTAATATGTGAATGGTGACCGGCGAGGTGCATATGATATGAGGTTATTACGTTGGCTCTATATGCCTCTGTCTGTTCTGTGTTCTTAAAGTATAGTCAAGTATCAAATGTGGTGGGTCTTACACAACCAGCACCATGTCTAAGGCATGTGTGGGGTTATGGACTTGGAGATCACGAAGCGATGAAGATATGCGTTAGTCTGAAGTCTGAACACGTTGATATGTTACCAAACCGTATTTAAAATCGTCATAATTTCATTGACTAAGCTTTACCCATACTCTTTCAGTATATTAAATATGCAAGAATTGCACCACTGAATTAGCTTACCCTTGAATGCCAGAAGTAACATAATAAGAAATGGGAGGGTTCTATAAAAACATGTAAACAAATTCAAAATCATTAAGGTATTTATTTATAAGTTTTGGATTAAATTTACTTTTTGTAAATATAATCTCTTAACTACTCTAAACATTGGGAATTAGGCATAAATCTTCACTCTAAATTTCTTTAGACATGCTCCCTTTTCCTTCTACTTTAACGTTTAATGCCGGTCAACTAGGTTTGACTCTCATTGACCGTTAGTATATATTTTTTATTTTCTTCTAATAAAATAATAATAATAATCTAATTCCCATAATGAAATGCCGAATATGCCCTCAATAGTAATTAACTATTTCTATTTCGTATGCAATTTGCTATTTAAAATCAAGTCTTTCTATTCTACCATTTAACAAGCATGAACTGATGTTTTATTGTATTTGATTAATGTATTTGAAGTTTTAATTAACTCAACGGGTGTTTAAAGTTTTAATTAATGTATTTGATAGACATTGAAGACATATTCGGCATTTTATTATAGGAGTTTTAGATTATTATTATTGGGGGAGGGGGAGGGTATATCTAATTCTTGTTGATTGCATTTGATGGGGTTACAAATTTTGAATTTGAATAATTTTTTGTGATAATATTTAAAGTAGTTGAAAAATCATATGTATAAAAAATTAGCCAAATCTAAAACATAAAAATATCATAATAATTTTGAATTTGTTTACGTGCTTTTGTAATATATGTCCTTATAATCCCTCCCATAAAAAATATACATTGACTTCATCACTTAGATAGTACAAACTACATAGTAAGTCAAGGTCAAGAACACGAAAACAACATGTTCTTGGACATATAACATCTCAATGAAAATATATGGCGATGTTGATGTTTTTGAGCGGATATCATAGTATATTTCACATAAAAATGAGAAAAACGTACTATAATTAATAAATAGCTTATACGTACGACCGATATTGCTTATGAAACAATTTTGGCACCTCTTTACATATTCTGGTCGCGGTTGACTTCATTATCCTGATCAGGGTGGTGGTTGAGAGTTAGTGGAAATTGTAACATCACCCATATGGTATTTCACATTTCCACGTATATATATTTATGTACATGGAACACGAAATACAGAAGATGTCATGAATATCCGGATGAGAATGTTGACCAAAGCGTGAACAAGAAAGCTATTGTGATTTTTTTTTTAACGAATCATCCGGATGAATGGAATGGAATTACAATATGAATTGAGAGCTAAATTTTTGTGGAGTAATATATTACATAATGGAGTACACTCATACAAAAAATCAGCTCAATTGAATATGTTTTATCTTGTCCAAAGTTGTTATAAAATTAAAAAAAATCTTGGTTGCTGGATAATTTCATACACATTTTAATTGATTTTTGACAAGTTTGTACTTCTTCGAATGAACTGATTTTTTGTGAGGATGATCTCTATTGTGTGGAGAACATCTCTACCAAAAATCAGCTTCTAATTAATTTGTATTTAGTAGTGGAATAACTTTAGTCATTTTAAGTGGAGTTCATATAACCGTCCCCAAGTTAGAATAAATAAATAACAACACAATTTATCCAATGAACCTACTAGTTATCCAAATATATACTAGTATCATCTAGGGGTGATAAAAGGGCCGGGCTGGATTAACCCGCCCCTCAAACCATAAAAGCTCTCGTGATTGAGGGCTGGGTCAGCCCGCCCCTATTTTGTATTGAGGGCCAAGTCGAGTAGGGTTAAGCATGAAAACTCAAGCCCTTAACTCGCCTCTCGATCCTAATTTTTGAGGGCCGAGTCGGGCCGGGTCTAATTATACTTTACTAGTTTACTTTTTTTTTGCGACTTTTTATTTATTTTTATCATACTTTGATTATGAATATCAATTTTAACAAAGTATACAAAACTAATTCTTATGTCTTTAGAAAAAAAATAGATAGAGATGGTAAAAGAGATAATATTCTTTAAACATTTACATTTTTCATACTTAACTATGTTGTTAGGTTGGATTTGCTTTTATGTATGACTTATATATATATCATTAAATTAATTACAAAAGCGCATATGCTATATTATGTTCTAATTTATCCCCTATTGAAAACTAATTTAATAATTTTTTTTTATACAATTTAGATAATTATAGTATAATACATAAATATAATGTAAAATAACAAAAAAACATGGTTTTCTTTTTGGGTTTACACAAATATATAGTATAATACATAAATTATCACCCCTATTTTGGGTTTACACAAAATAATCATAGTTCATTTTTCTTTTTATATTTGACCTCTTTTACTCAAATTACAAAATACCTCATATGATATGTGGTAAACTACCATTATTAAACATCATTTGTAGTGAAAATATTTAATTCAAATAGGGATAATTGTGGTATATATATATATATATATATATATATATATATATATATATATATATATATATATATATATAAAAATAAAATATATATATAAAAAAAAATAAAATATATCTTATAAGTACTGAGGGCCAAGTGAAGGCTTGGAAGGGTCAAATGAGGGTCGGGCCCATGCTCCAGAATCTAGACTCTAGTCTGCCCCTAATAAGCATGAGGGTCGGGCCAGCCCACCCCTCAAATCTGTGAGGGTCAACTTTTGAGGGTTTTGACAGACATTTTTGAGGGCGGAGTCGAGCGCCTAAGGTTGAGTCCAATGGCTCCCTATCTCTTTAAAAGTAGAGCTAAAGTCAACAGATTTTACTTTATATCATTAATTCCCTCTGTATATATACAAATAATTTTACTCTCTATCTTTATTTTACTTTGTATATATAGAGAGTAAAATAAGGATAGAAAATAAAATCCTTTGTATATATACAAAGGGAATTAATGATAAAGAGAAAAATTTGTTGACTTTAGCTCTACTTTTAAGGGGATAGGGAACCATTGGACTTAGCCTAAAGGCCAAATTATCACCCCTAGACATCTATGGAATCTCACTTTGATCTCAGTCTCACAACGATTCGTCGGGCACAAACTAATGAGACCCCCAAATATGTTATGCTCGTAAAATATCCCATCACTAGTGGAAGATCTTTTACATGTACATTTTTGTACAAAAGTACGTATGTTAAAGAACTTCAAGATTGGGGTGAATTTGTCATGCGTAATTGTGCATTTGTGAAGGCATCTCATAGAGTAAAATTATAGCAATTAAGTATAACATGATCAAAATTAATCAAACCTAGCCCAGCTTGAACCAAGGTTGAAATTATCGGTTTTTTAGGTATCCAATATAGATATGTTTGATATTTCGAAACCGAATATTCAACCTTTTTTAAGCCGATATATATTAGATTTTATGATACATCAATATATGTTAGCGATATATCTGATATGTGTGATATATATCGATTGACTTGGGTTGACTTTTTAATTATTTGACTGATTTATTTTTTTTACTATTGACTGATATTTCTTACATATAAGTAGTATTTTTTTATATATATATTAATATTTTGACTGTTTTACTAAAAAGATTGATATCTTCAACATATCCCGATATATCGATATATACCGATATATATTGGTTTTTGGGGGTCCGATATATCGGTCCTTAGGGAGTCTCAAGTTCAAGTTTCTCTTTCGGAAAAAAAAAAGTTCTAAGAGCATCTCTAGGTGGTAGTATAACCTGTCAAATTCTTCAAATTTGAAGAAAAACTTCGAAATTTTTCGGAATTCCATCTCTAGGTGGCCTCAAATACGGTCGCATCACCTGCTTGTTCGCATTATTGTTCGCAAATTTAGCAATTTAGATGCGGATGCGGAGCGACATTGGTAATGTCGCGCGCTATTGCAAATATCGTCCAAATTTTTTTTTTTGACTTTGACCAGCACCACACGCCAGTGGTATTGTCGCGCGCCACTACTAATGTCGCGTAAGTTTTTTTTTAAAAACTTTTGGAATGATTGCGCGCCACTCCTAATATCGCGTGGGTTGTTTTGGAATTATACATGCAACACTCCAACTGTCGCGCGTCGCGTGGGTTGTGTTTTTGCTAATGGAATTTGCGACCACCTAGAGTTGGTCGAAATTTGCGACCAGATTCTCCAATTTTTTTTTCAAATTTGAAGAGTATACTACCACCATTTAGAGATGCTCTAAGTCTCCTTATCCTAGCCTCTAGACGTAGAACTTGTTATCCTATCTAGTTCTAAGTTCGTATCGTCCAGCTACTCAGCTAGTATATTATCCTGGTAATTATATCATTTATATGTCCAAAAGAACATTAATTAATTAAGTGCAAATGGAAAACCCTCTCCTTAGAGCTTGTAAGTACCTTCCGTTCCACACTACAATACACGTGTCCACATGCCAGGTCGTCCTCCTTCAGCTCGTCCCACACCATCATATCGTACCCCACGACCCAACACCTAGGTCGTCCACAGCATCAGTTACAGCCATTTATGGAAGCAAATCAACTAGCGCAATCGTGAAGTTCAATCAACGCCACAATCAAGGAGACATTAACTTTGTAATAGCAGAGTAATGATGAATCATCAAGATAGCACACAAGGTGGATCTACACTTCATAACGGTCCAGAGCAAATATGGAAGGTGTATAGACTGTGATTACAACCTCTGATCTTCCTCCTCTCTCCTCTTTTTCTGTCCCTCTTTCCTGGCGCTCTTCACTCTATCTTATATCCTCCCTCTTTCCACGTACCGCAGCGGTTACCTTGTAGTTCCTGGTGCCGCTCTCCCACTCTCCCGCGTTCGCAAGTTAGTTCAGAGGCGGTTGGGATACCGGATCGATCCTCGTGCACCCTGTCTTCCAACGCTATACCGCATCCGTCCCTTTGTCACCACTAACCTCCTAGGTTATGTGTACGTCCTATACAGATGCCCTCTCTCGGCCCCATTGTTGGTCCGCGACGGGAAATGGTGCCGAGAACTCCTCTTTCTCTTTCCGTACACCCTCTGCTGAATTCTTCTTGTTTGATCCTCCCACTTCTGACATATTCTCTTTTTCCCAGCACGTGTTCCACTTGCTTCCTTTGTATTGCCAACTGGAAATACGGCGCACGCGCCTCGTAGGCTGCCCCTTCGAAAATCGAGATGACACGCGTCCCTATTCCTTTGGTTCTCTGTCGGTCAGTTACTCTTTTGCCCCTGCCCCCTCAAATCCCGCTTAAATCTCTCTCTCCTCTCCCAACCCTCAAAAACCCTCAACAGTAAACCCTCGCCATTTTTCTCTTCAACTTCCACTTCATCTTCTTCAACCTCTTTCCCCTTTCCGATTCACTTCACTTTCACAAGCGCAACCTCCCAAGACGCCTTGGTTACGCTCCCATTGCTTTGGCCCTCTTGTTACAGGTTTGTCTTATAGTTTCCTTTCCTTTCCTCTCGTTATTTGTGCATTCGCTGTTTATTTTGGAGGTTGCTTCCTCATTATCTTCTTTTCCTAGATTGCGCATCCATCTTTTTCTGAATTTCCCTCCTTGCACTGTTTCCATTATGCCTTCATCGGGATGTGAGGTCATCTCCTCCACCCAATCCTCCGCCACCACATCAGGCCAATATGGATCCTCTACCCCTAGGTCTAGCCATCAATCCGCGGACAGATCTGAATCCCCGGCTTCAAACTCTACCGATCCCACCGCTGTCCCCTCTACTTCCGGTAGGACACCTTCTCTGCCATCCCAGCCGTCCTATTACCGCAGACCCAATCTAGATGCCGTTAAGGCCGATCACGGCATTCCAGGTGACGTTAATCTCGAACATGTGTCTGGCGTCACCCACTTTCCTCACTTAGTATCGCCGAGACCTGGTTATTTAGTAGCTACTTGTAGGACAGATAGCGGTAAACTTACGTTTCCCTTTGACTCCCCTTGACGTCGAGGTGCAGAACCATTTCAACATTCCTCCGCGGTCGGGCATAGGTAACTAACTTCTGGCGTGTTATGTATGCCGCCAACCACTACAATGAGACTCACTCCCCCACAATACAACTCCGTGATATCCTTGCCCACTTCTACATAAAGAAAAGCACTAAACTGGGGGGTGTGGGATACCAGTCCTTTTGCACCCGTCCTCAAAAGAAGTCTTTCCTTCTTCACATTACCACTTCTGACAAAGTGTGGCATCGCACCGTTGTATGTGTTAATGCGGTAAATTTTTATCCGCGGACCTCCCTCTGGAAGTTTCTCTGAGGCATCTCCATTTCCTAACAAGTGGTAAGTAAGCCATTAGGAGTCGCGGTATTTATCTCTCCCCTGTCACTAATTTGTCTTTGCTCTTGGTGATGTAGGTTGGAGACCAGATTCGCGATCCCAAATATACAACGGTGTTTACTCGAAATTTTCCAATCCCTCCGCGAACTTCGGTAGTTCGCGATTAATGAAGTCCTTGGCATTGATCGGAAAAAGCCACCCCTCTCGCTACTTGACCCTTCTCTAAAAACATTGGCAAATACCAAGGCCCCTCTATCGTCCGCCCCCAAAGAAAGGAAGCCCAAACCATCCCCACCTCAAAAAGACAACGTTCGATCTTACAAGTCCTTCAACTATACCAAGAAAATCTCCCATTCACGAAGCCGTTGCTTCAACGTGCGCTGCTACTAAAAACAAGGCTACTACCGCGGAAACCCTTCCTCCTTCCTACTCTCGTGTGGCTGAGTGGGAGGACGATTTTGCTGCTAATACCGCTCCCCCTTCTGCCACCGCCATGGATGTGAACAAATACAAGCTTTGGGACAGCGACTCTGATGGGGACGCTCCTGTTGACTTGTCAAATAAGAGCCCTCCCGCCAAAAGGGCTAAAACTTCCGCCGCCGTTCCTTCCCCAACTACAGGCCGTAATGAACCTCCGAGGTCTGTGATATATGCACGCCGCCCTAGACAGGATTCGTCTTCGGCTGGTCCGGTAACCTCTGGGCCTGCCGAGGTGTGGCATCCCAAGTTTAAGGCTAGGGACCGCGATGTGACGACACGAGACTCGGCTTTGGAAAACCCAGCCGTTGCCGCCTCTTTATTTTTCAGCTCTCACCTGCCGCGGGATCAAGCTTATGGAGATGCTGGTACCGTTGCTTCCCACAGGGCCTCCATTTACACTGGATGGGAAAAGGTATGTTTTGGGCTAGTGGGTAGTGTCTACCAATTGTTAATGGTATCTCTCCATTCTTTGTGCTACTCTTATACCTTTTGTGTCTCTGCAGCTGAGTCTAGACATCGGCTATGTGCTGCGTGGCCTGACCAGCACCGTGGAGAATTTGGACGCGGCGAAGCACGAGATACACGGCCCTGATGGCTGGAAAGCAAGGTACGCCAAGCTGGAGAAGGAGGGGGACGCGAACCGGATCAAGGCAGTCAAGCTTCATAAGGAGCTCCAGGTAGCTGAGGACAGACACCGCGATTACGTAGCGGGTGTCAATTCAAAAATGGACAGCCTTCGAGAGACGGAGAGGCTTGCTACTCAAGCTACTGTGGATAAGGCTGTCCAGGAGGCCGCGGATCGATTTCGAGCGCTTGCTACGAAAAAGATCGCACGCGAACTGCAACAACAACTTGATCAGCTTAGCGCTGCCGGCCGACTGCTCCCACCTCCTCCTCTTGTTGTAGGGACCTCATCCCTTGGAGAACCATCTGAAGCTGTTGAGACACCTACCACGGCTGTCACGCCTCCCATCCCCAGCGCGGTCCCTTCTCCAATACCGGCGAATGAAGATGTCAGCATTCCAATCAGTGAAGATGAAAATACTTCCCCTGAAGAACCCACTACCGCGCCTCAGTAGTAACCTATCTCGGCTTACTTTCTTTGTAGATGGCCTTGGTTTTGTAATACTTAAACAATTATCTTTGTCTTTGTCAGGAACCATGTTGTTTGTAGCTAGTACTTTTGTGCTCCTTTTGCAAAGTAAATCGCTTTTCATTGTGTTTGATTACAACGTATTTTAACTTCTTTATGCATAAAACTATTGATCAATATATTACATTGACTTAACCCTTTTTCATATGCGATCCCCAAACTCCGTTAGCTGGACATTAGATATGCTTGTCCCTTATTAGTTGGATGCACTGTTGGTGAAGAGCTCTCTTCCTCCTGCCTTTACCATTTGCATAATTTTTACACAAGTTAGGTTTGCCCCCATCAAATTTCGCTTTGACAAACGGTGTGAAGTTGGTAAGGGTTACCCAGTTTGATTCGGACTCACCGGTCCGCGGGGCTCGTCCTGCTGGCTTCGCTTTGGACGGTTTGTGGAAGCCGGGCGTGGTTGCCCCCAGTTTGATTCGGACTCACAGTCCGCGAAGGGCTCATCCCCGCTCTCTTCCAACGGCTGTGGAGCTCGATAGGCGGCTCGGTTGCCCCAGCCGGATTCGGACTCACACGATCCGGAAGGCTCGTCCCCATTGTCTTTGAGCGGCTGTGGAAGCTCGATAGGGGGCCTTCGTTTGCTTGATTAGATTGAACGATAGTCCACGAAGGGCTCATCCCCGGCTGTCTTTAACCGGGCTGTGAAGCCCTCGATAGGGCAAGCTTCAGGTTTATTTGGATTCGATCGGACTCACACCGCAAAGGGCTCGTCCCCATTGTCTTTGAGCGGGCTGGGAAGCCCGATAGGGGTAGCTTCGCTTTGCCTGATTAGATTCGGACGATAGTCCGCGAAGGGCTCATCCCCCGGCTGTCTTTAAACGGCCAGGAAGCTCGATAGGGCTTCGCTTTGCCCCCAATTTGGATTGGACTCACAATCCGCGAAGGGCTCGTCCCCATTGTCTTTGAACGGCTGGGTGGAAGCGATAAGGCGGCTTCGGGTTGCCCCCTGATTAGATTCGGACGTATAGTCCGCTGGGCGGCTCATCCCCCATTGTCTTTAACCGGCCATGGAAGCTCTGATAGGGCGGCTTCGGTTTGCCCCCCCACTGGATTCGATTCGGACTCACAATCCTGAAGGGCTCGTCCCCCATTGTCTTTGAGCCAGCGGAAGCTCGATAGGGCAGCTTTCTTTCCCCAGTTAGATTGGACGATAGTCCTCGGCGGCTCATCCCCCGGCTGTCTTTAAACGGTGTGAAGCCCGATAGGCGCCTCGGCTTTGCCGATTATATTCGGACGTATAGTCCGCTGGGCGGATCCCCGTTGTCTTTAACCGGCTGTGAAGCCTAATAGGGGCAGCTCAGTTTGCCCCCAGTTAGATTCGGACGTATAGTCCGCGAAGGGCTCATCCCCCCCGCTGTCTTTAACCGGCTGTGAATCCTGATAGGGGCAGCTCAGTTTGCCCCCAGCTGGATTCGATTCGGACTCACAACAGGGAAGTGGCTCGTCCCCCATCTTTTAACCGGCTGTGAAGCTCGATAGGGCAGCTCATTTCATTTCCAAGACTGGATTCGGGAATGTTGTCCGCGAAGGCTCACTCTAGTTCTTCAAACCTATTGATGCTCCGCGAAGATAGACGGTAATACCGGTCAAACCCACTAAAAGGCTTGCGAGGGAACATCATGCGGCCTTAATCCGTCATACTTATTTTCCGCCACAATGGCATCTGTTGTCTAAAATGATGCAAATGAACGGTTAGTCGCCTTTCCCATCATATCTTTCGAATCTTGGTTGATCAATCTCTTAGGTACCTCACGAATTCGGATCGAATCCGCCAATGGATTCTTGTTGAGGTTAGCAACCTCCTTTTGAAAGCAAAGACTTTGGTTCATTTTTTCTCATCGCGGTTAGCTTCTCTATCTTTCTCGATCATGGCTTGTACCACTTCTAGCGTGATGCCCTCTACCGGATCTACTCCCCTAGACTGGTATACCTCATTCTCTCCTTCCATCTCACTGCCCCGGCGATCCGCATGTTCCATGTCCTCTTGTGCGGTGTCTCTTTCCTTTCTCAATTCGTCGTTCTCGTTTCTTAACCTGACTATTTCTTCTTGCATAAGTCTGGTGGCGTCTGCCGCCACATCTGATATGTCTTCCTCTCTACTCACCTCTCTCTCTTCACTCACTTCTTCCTCTACTTCCTCTCGAACAACTTCCTTTCTAGGTCTTCCTACCCCCTTTTTTGTTATGGTGGCCATTTTATCTCGCTAGTCCCCACAAACGGCGCCAAAATGTATAGAATGTGATTACAACCTCTGATCTTCCTCCTCTCTCCTCTTTTTCTGTCCCTCTTTCCTGGCGCTCTTCACTCTATCTTATATCCTCCCTCTTTCCACGTACCGCAGCGGTTACCTTGCAGTTCCTGGTGCCGCTCTCCCACTCTCCACGTTTAGTTAGCGGTTCCAGGCGGTTGGGACCGCTGCGGATCGATCATGTGCACCCTGTCTTCCAACGCTATACCGCATCCGTCCCTTTGTCACCACTAACCTCCTAGGTCATGTGTACGTCCTATACAGAAGGTCAGCTCAAACATCTATAAATAGAGAGAGATGAATTACGTAAGGCTTGATTCAAGTTTACCCCAAGAAACTTGATACGTAGGCAACTCTTATCCCGAGAAGAGTACAACCATTCCCTATCATCCAAATCATCAGGTCGTTGTCCAGTAAACACTAACATCTACATTGGCGCCGTCTGCCGGTTCGTTCTTTTGAGAAAATACACATACCATTTTCTCAAGCCCACGAAGCTGGTCACAAACAAGCCACTATGGAAGCATAATTACAAGCACTAGTAGATCAGATGAAGACGCTACATGAGTCATTCATAACGTTTCAACAAGATAACCAAACGATGCGCGAGCACACCACCTCTAACAACAACAACGACACTCCAGACGCAGTGGAGAACAACATCGTCACAGCCCTCACTACAACCACAAACAAAAGGTTAGAAGACTTCGAACAAAGATTGGAGAAGTTGAATGACAAGGCAAGCGCCCTCCAGATCACTCAGAAGATCCTCCAGACGTATAAGGCGTCATCATTCACAGTTGAAATCAGAGACAAGCACCCTCCATCAGAGTTCATCAAGCCAAAGTTCCCGTTGTACGATGGCAGCTCGTGTCCAGGCCAACACGTATAGTAGCTCGTTTCACCCAGATACTCACACTATACAGCGCTCCAGAATACGACTACTTGAAGTGCAAACTCTTTCCAACCAGCCTGAAAGATGGAGCTTTGGAATGGTTTTACACGTTCACCCCTGACTCAATCAGCAACTTTGACAAGCTAGTTGAGTCGTTCACAGCAGAGTTCGTTCACAACAGGAAGAAGCAAGTCGACCTGGACTCCCTGTTTTAGCTCAAGCAAGCACATGGCGAGACGATACGCGCCTTCCTAGGACGTTTCAAAAAGAAGCTCCTCTCAATGGAGGCAGGTCTAAAGGACAACTTTGCAACTTCTGCATTCACCAACGCTATCCTAGATGACTCTGACCTAGCAGAGTCTCTAATGTGAAACAAACCAGAATGCTTAGATAACCTATACCACAGAATAGACAACTACATCAAGTACGAAGAATGGTCGGCCCAGCACAAGGGCAAAGAAGTCCTCGCGGTGAGTGACAAACAAGAGCCCAAACAAAGCATCCACTATTCTGTGAACAACAACAAGAGCTCTAGCTCCCACAAACCCTCTTACACAAAGAGGGAATTCTCTAACTTCTCCAGGATGCCAAGCCAGATCTTGAAGAAAATATATGCAACACCATACTTCAAGCCCAACATTAATAAGGTGATTGCCATTCTAGAACGTCTATACTGCCATTTCCACAAGCTCCACCACCATGACACCAATGATTGTTGGAGCCTCAAGCACTACCTCCAAGACTTAGTGGAGGATAGCAAATTGAAAGAGTTCCTGCCATAAAGCGACCTAAGGCATAAGTTAGATGCCAAATGCCACAAAAGTAGGAGCTGCAGCAACGAACGACCTGCCAACAACAGAAGTAGGAGCAGAGCAGCCCGACGATCTCCAGGTCGGTCGAGGCACAACAGGAGACAACACTCCTCCGACCACAATGAGGAGAAAGTAATCAACATGATTACAGACACCTCAAACAACGAAACCTCAGGTCGGAGAAGCGCAGAAGAGTGGGAGCACTTCAAGAAATCTATCACCTCTCACACAAAGCTGAGGTGATCAATCCTACCAACCCTCAAACAACAACAACAATTTCATTCACTAAAGAGGATCTAGACAAGGTGTGCCTACCCCACAATGACTCCCTAGTATTGCACATCAAAATCAACGGGTGAACAATTAAAAGAGTCCTCATCAATCCAGGCAGCTCATGTGACATGCTTTTCTATCAAACTTACAAGGACATGCACCTGCCAGACTCGGTGATGATAGAATCAGATGCACTGCTCTATGGGTTCAATGGAGATCGCACAGATGCCATTGGAGATGTCATCCTGCCAGTCTCCATCGGAGAAAAGGAAGACATGGTCAACACTTCAACACGCTTCAGTGTGATCGATGTCAAGTCGTCCTACACTGCCATTCTAGGACGTCGATGGATTCACAAGATCCAAGCAATTCCATCAACCCTACACCAGGTCCTGCGATTCCCCGGATCCTGAGGCATCATAGAGCTCAGAAGCAACCAACTAGAAGCAAGATCCTTAATGCAATCACCAAAGAAGACAACGACCTTACCAGGAGAAAGCCAAAGATGATGACCCAAAGTTTGTCCAAACACAAAGACAACCCAAAAAGCAATAAAGATCCTTAAGCATCCAACCCTCCAAAGAATTCAAGTCTATCAAATAACGACCTAGGAAACTAGCACTCAAATTTCAAAAAGCCATCAAAGGGAAACAAGCTCAAATAGAACCAGAGAAAAAGTCAATATGGGCAAAGATGATGACCCAAAGTTATCGCTTTTATCATGCATGGTTTCAAAGACTCAACCTGTAAAAAGATTCATCTCACGTTAGCATCCGACAAATCGCGTTTAACAAAACTGGTGCATTCCTACAAATACTCAAAAAACCAGCGAAAAAGCAACATTCACATGGACGACGAGTGCCACAAATCAGGACCATTTACACCGACCTGAAAGCTTACTTATCAACGCCGAAGCTTACTCACCCTGTCCAAAACGGAGGAATGAGAAACACCGGCTTTTTACCTTTGCAACAACCGACTTTGCAATCAAAGCTCGGTTATTTTTCGCGAACACGAAAAAGTCGAAAAGTTCGGTCTACTTCACCAACAAGACGTTGGCAGATTCATAAAAACATTATTCTCCGATGGAGAAAATGATGCTTTCTTTACTACTACTCACTGTTTCGGAAGTGAGAAACCTTTACTTCCAATCTCACAAAGATTTTAAGGTCATCAAAAAGGTACCAATCGTTGGCGATTCATAAAAAGTATTTAGTTCCAACAACAAAACCTTCTTAACAAAGATTAAGGTCATCACCGAGGTACCAATCAAGAGTTTCGGAGAGCACCACATAGAGTTTGTTCTCAGAACGTCTCGTAAAGGACAGGTTGTTGCTAGGGGTGTCAAAATGGCCCTCAAACTCTCTGCCCGCCCGCCCCGCCCAGGCCCATGGGCCGAAAAAGCCCTCAAAATGAGGCCCTCACATATTCGTGGGTTGGGCCTACCTGGCCCTCAAGCCTTTGAGGGGAGGGTAAAGGCCTAGATTTTGAAACTTAAGCCTTCCCTTAAGCCTGGCCCTCATTAGGCCCTCAACATTTATTACATAAATTTTAATAAATTTTTTTACAATATATTTCAATTTAGCATTAATATGCTAAAAATCACTTAAAAAGAACGTTTATCTATTAAGTTTGCCAACCTTATAATTTAATTATAATATTTTATGAAATGAATTTAACTAATCTTAATTGACTAATACAACTTTAACAAGTTTTTTTAGTAGTTTGAAGGTTTAATTGTGAAATGCATTCGATTTTATTATTTTTAACTAATGTTTTTAAATTTATTTTGTAAATCAAATGTATAACATAGTATCCGGCCCTCACGTTTGGCCCTCAAGCCCGGCCCTTCAAGCCCTCTCGAGAGGGTTAAGGGGTGGGTAAAGGCTTCGAGATTTAAGCATTGGCTCGACCCGACTTGGCCTTCGAGGTAAATGAGGGTAGGGCTGGCTCGGCCCTCAAAGCATGAGGGCTTCATTGTTTGACCCATTTGACTCCACTAGTCGTTGCTGATTTCCTTACGGACTTCCCTGTCGAAGACATCAACTTGGAACCCGAGCCCATCACTTCACTCCATCAACCAGCCACCCCAAACACATGGCACCTCTACGTAGATGGAGCGTGCAACAACAACGGCAGTGGACTGGGGGTTGTGTTAACATCACCAGAAGGCACACAGCTACAAAAATTAATCAAGATCGATTTCGCAACGTCCAACAAGGAAGCGGAGTACGAAGTATTGATCACAGGCCTTCGCATGGCACAACAGCTACAAGTCCCAAAGCTTAAAGCTAACATCGACTCCCAGCTAATCGTCAAGCAATCACCAAGAAATATGTCACGAATGGAGAAAACATGGCAAAGTACGCTCAGGTCGTCAATGACCTCATCAGATCATTCGAAACGTTCTCATTGGAGCACATTCCCAGAAAAAAGATAACAGACATGCAGACAGTCTAGCTTTCTTAGCCTCAAAGACATAAAAGGTCTACCCCAGCACACTCTACATTGACATCCTAAAAAGGCCCGCATACTAGAAAGAAAATGTTAATAGCCTCATCAACTTTCAGCCTTCATCTGGAGAAGAAATCACTCAATCTTGGATAGACCCATTCTTGAAGGTTATTTTACAGGGTGAGCTCCCGGCAGAGGCAAAGAATGCTCGTGCAATACAATTTCGAGCTCCAAGATATACAATAATCAACGGACAATTATTCTGCAAATCCATAGGAGGACCCTACCTAAGGTGCATAACTCCGCGCGAAGGCCAACTCATTTTTGACGAAATCCACAAAGGTGAATGCGGCAACCATGCAGGAGCAAGATCTCTAGCACATAAAACAATAGCTCAAGGGTATTATTGGCCAGGCATGCATATCGAGGCAAAAATGTACGTTCTTAAATGCCTCCAATAGTGTCAAACATTTGGCCACAACCACCTAAGTCCAGCAAGGGAATTGATCAATATTGCAAGCCCATGGCCTTTCCACATGTGGGGGCTAGACATCATAAGACCATTCATCCCACAAAAGAAAACAAGGCTCAAATACGTCCTAGCAGCCACATATTACTTCACCAAGTGGGTCGAAGTAATCCCACTAGTCCAAGTCAAGGAAGTCAACGTCATCAACTTCATATGGATCAATATCATCACAAGATTTGGTCTACCCCACACCCTTGTCATGGACAACGGAACCCAATTTGTTGGCACACAAGTCAAAACTTTTCTACAAAAATGGCACATCACTCAAGCATTTTCTACACCTAGATATGCACAAAGCAATGGCCAAGCAGAGGCCACAAACAAAGCCATCAAAGAAAATCTCCAAAAGAAGTTAGAGAGCAAGAAAAGCCAATGACCAAAGCAACTCGAGAACATTCTATGGGCATACAGAACAACAACTAGAGCCAGTACCAATGAGTCTCCTTTCACACTTTGCTTCGGAACAGAAGCAGTAATACCATCAGAGCTCACAATCACAACCACACGCTCAGACATCGTCAAATCAGGAGACAATGACAACATCTTAACCAAAGAAGTCAATCTCCTAGAAGAGCGAAGAGAAACAGCTGCAATATCCCTAGCTCGGTACCACCAGACAATCCAATGATCATACAACAAGAAGGTCATTCCAAGATCCTTCCAAGCTGGCGACCTAATCCTCAAAAGGACTTTAACACCAGCCAAACTTGACCCAACTTGGGAGGGACCATACATAGTTGATAAAGTCGTTGGAAACAGAGCGTACTGGATCAAAACTCAGCTCGGTGACATACTTCCCCGGCCTTGGAATACAGCTCTCCTAAAGCGATTTTATCAATAAGTTTTTCTCCAGATATGTAGGTCGATATGAATAAGATTTCATCAACATTTCAAGTACATATGTCATTTATTGCATTACATGAGCAC
Organism: Coptis chinensis; assembly: GCF_015680905.1. Lineage (NCBI taxonomy): Eukaryota > Viridiplantae > Streptophyta > Magnoliopsida > Ranunculales > Ranunculaceae > Coptis > Coptis chinensis. The sequence goes on from NC_141458.1 coordinate 100,792,894, forward strand.
CATGCATCTTGCACTACATAACCCGACCTAGGACATCACAATGTCAGGTCGTACATCAAAGAAGAAGCAAAGAATGACTCAAATACAACTTATCAATCAATTTAAACCAAGGTCCCCCAAAAGGACCCTAAATCAACTTAACGTTAACGCCAGAGTTAAGTATGATTCAACTGTAATTGCCACTAAAAGGCCAATTATCAGACAAATACAATCTAGGGGACCCCCAAAAGGACCACAAGTCAGCTTACGACCTCGGAATGGTTTAAGTTAGACTCAACTATAATGACCATTCAAAGGCTAATTATAGCAAATTCCCCTAAAAGGAACGACTTACACACACCTAAATATGGCAAAACCTACGTGTCAACTACGCAAATCTCCCAAGTCATACACAAAATCCCTATGACCTGTTACAATCAGACGACCTACTCAAGTTCAGCAGTTCATCAATGCTACCGCAATACAAAACAGGTAGTCAAACAACAAGCAATGACAACAAAAGCAATCACATGCATGCAAACCTCAAGCACAATCTCAATAAGTAAGTAATTTAAATATTTCTACTTAAATAACAAATTTGGTTAGATACTGGAAGCCCCCAAGTCATTGACCTTGCTCCTTTTTGTGTTTAAGATGGTATATGGATGATGTAGATAAGTGATGGTCATTGAACAAAATAGAAGTATATCAAAACCTAATTATCCCTCAATAAGTAAAGGATGAGTAGGGCATCGTTCCACTTTTAAGTGTATGTTATATGAAGGACAGGACTGAAAAGGAGGGTTAAGGGATTAAAAACTATGATTGTAGAGATTTTATATTCTAATGCTAAACCAAAATGACTAAACTATTGAGAATTTATAGGAGAGGGAATTCAAGAGATTAGAATCCACCGATACCTTTGATCTGTGACATTTTGCTTCATAATTGTTCTCACAAGTAGGCTACAATGAGGCAATCTAGCGAGTGTCGATGCCCTCTTGAACAAAACATCGTTAACGAATAACTTTACTTCAAGGTGTTCCTATGTTTATGATATTAATATCTTATTTCTTTTTATGTGAGCTTGGGCAGCTATTCAATAAATCACCATCTAAAGGAAACACAATGAATACTTCTGTAACTCCCGTATTTAAAATACGTATTTATTTATTAATAAATTAATTTAATTATTTATTTAAAATTCGCTGGATTGGATTTGGGATATGTGGGCCTGATTTCTGGGCCCGAGTCTGTGTTGCGCTTAGGTTTCAAATCCGAGAATATATTCATATTTTTCTAGAGAATAGGGTTTAGAGATAAAAAAAAAATGGAGGCGGAGATAAAAGCTCGTTGGCTAAAGCGTTGGAGCGCGACGATTCGGACTTGGAGGGATTCGTCGAGCTGTTAATTAAGGTGAGTAGTTACTTTTTCCATTTCATCGAATCTAGAGTTTTACGATACAGACATAATTTTACTGTCTAAGGTTTCTATTCATTTTTCTGCTATATTGTCGAATTGTTAAACTAGGTAAGGTTAGTATATCGTTTTGCTTAGTTATTGAACTGTTGAGGCTTATTGGGCTGTCAATGGAGGCGCGAGCCTCAATCCTCATCCTGTCCCGGATACTTTATGAACCGTGGTACTGTTGTGTTGTGGTGTTGGGATTATATGATTTTGAAACTGTTGGAATGGTTCAAACTTTGGAGCTTTGTTAATGGAGGTGCCAACCCCATGAATCGTACTGCCCTTGAATTATGTTGTTTGTTTTGGTGGGTTATGTTGTTGGTTAGTTGGATTATGATGGGTGATAGTGGGGTGATTGAATGTTGGGTTGGATGGGGAGGTCGAAGCTTGGAATCCGGCATCAATGGCGTCGCCTGTCCGTTTTTATTTTGAACCCTTGTGGTTGTGTTGATTTTTACTTTGATTGTTTGTGGGTTGGTTGTGTTAGGATTGGGTTGTGTAGTGAGATGTGGGTTGTTGAAGCTGTGGAGGGGACGTTAATGGCGGCGAGAAATTTCCAGATCTAGTTTTGGTGAAGATTGTGAATTCAAGAATTTAGGTTTTTACTTTTGTTAAAGTTGTAGGGGTTTGGTTTTGGGTGATTTTCGGTGGGTTTGTGTAGGGTGGTGTGTGGTGGCCGATTAGTGGTGGCTGGTGGTGGAGGAGAAGCTGCCGGCGCTGGTAAGGAAGATGACTCTGTTGGGTTGGGCTGAAATCTAATTTTTGTTTTGGGCCGAAAACTAATTAGTTGTGTTGGGCTAGTTCATTTATTTGTTTGGGCCAGTTCTATTTTTGGTTGGACCGGTCCATATGACTTAAAAATGGGTCCAATGGGTCTTTCAACATTTAGACTTTTGGGTTCTAAGGTTTGGGTTTGGGCTTGGCTAGTTGGGTCCGAACCATTACCTTAATCATGAGCCCATGAGTCATGCACCTTGACCTTAGCCATGAACCATGGCTATGACCTTGAACTTGTTGAACATGGAAATGACGTGTTGACTTTGACTTTGACCGTTGACCATTGACAGTTGACCGTTGATCGTTGACTGTGGAATGTTGACTTTTTCCAGGTTTTCACATATTTAAGAATATGGACAAATGTAGTAATAAAATATTGTCGAAAATTGTATAATTTTGTTTGTCATTATCTAACTAAGATTTGACGTGAGTAGTGTGTAAAGAATATAAGATTGGCACGTAACAAGAGGGAAATTCTTATAAGACTTAGATATATACGTTTTTATGAGAATTAAACTACATACGGACTTAGATTCATGGACTTTAGTTTTAGGCTTTTGACGGTTGATCAGTTTGACTTGACTTGTGATTTGGACTCGATTAATTATACGTGATATTTGGACTTGAGTTATTCTTCTTTTTTAAAGTCGTTTCATTTTGACATTGAAAGAATGGACATATATTTTGGTTATTTATATACTATTTATATTGTGTACAAATGGAAATAATGTGTGCCTTTGAGGGAGACTTGAGTTCACATAAATATATGGAACGAATACGTTACAGGATTGATTACTATTATGAGTTGATACTTAAATGAATTGTAGTATTTATGAAGGCTTGAGATATTCCATATGGTGTAGTGCAATATATAATTGGCACGTGATAATGTGGATTGTATTATAACGAGAAACGTTGAGCTTCAGTACAATTAAGTATACTGGCATGAGATAGAATAAGAATTATTCTGAGATATAAAGGTATGACACTTGAATAAATTACGTAACGAAAATCCTAGAACCTAGCTACCACAACTCATATGATTTGGCCCTTCTGGCGTTTCAGTGAATCTGAATGGCCCTTCGGGCGTAAGTAATTTGATTGACCCTTCTGGCGTTTCAGTGAATCTGAATGGCCTTTCTGGCGTAGCCGAATGGTGGCTTGATTATTCCGTTCGTCAATTTAGAACGAGACGCGCGATATTTTTATGCCGTATAATAGCAGTACTCACATAATGTGTGAGGGTTACCTGGTGTGCGACATCCCGCTCAGAGTAGTTACGCACGGAGTGGTTTATTATGTGAGGGGAGGCATGTGGATGTACATGTTCGGCGTTGGAAAGCGATTGTGGTAGCCAGGGAAACTAGGTAAGACATAGATACGACGTGATTTTAGGGACACGCAAAGAAAGCCTTAATTAATACAATTATGGTAATATGTTGGTTAATGATATATCTTTAGATAGATTATTGTATATGGTTTTGCAGAAGGGTGAGTCAAACTAATTACTTGTGCAGAGACGACCCACTCTGTAATGGAGCATGAACTGCGGTAAGTATAGAATATGCTTGACTGGTTATTAGTTTAGTTGGAACCTAAGGCGCCTCAGTGGAGGAACTAAATGCTTTACTATTGTTGGGAAGCTAAGGTGCCTCATTAGAGGAACTACATGCCTTATTTATTATGTGTATGGTTTGTTGTATGGTTAGTGGAAAGTTAAGGCGCCTCAGTGGAGGAACTACCTGCTTTACTTATTGTAGTTAAGAATGTTGTATTAGTTGTTGAAAGTTAAGGCACCTCTGTAGAGGAACTAACTGCCTTATTTATTGGGTATATATATGTATAAGTATAATTTATATTTTAGGGCTACTCACACCAGCATTGTTTATAATGTTGACCCGATTTGCATGTTTGCTTATCGGGTGTGTTCATTAAATGAACATAGTTGATAAGTCTTGACAGGTTTAGTGTCACACCCCGAATTTCGACAGAATTCGGAAAAACATTATTTGTTCCCGACTCTTCGATCTCCGAGGTGTGACGCACTCTCCACTTCCAAAAAACCCATAAACAGTTTAAATATGCGGATAATTTAAAAACCAATAAAAATTTCAATTAAACAAATGTCCTCTTCATTACAAAAATTTACAAATGAAAATACAAATAACTTTGTCTCGACTGAAACTTTATATCACCTCGAGGGAAAACAAAACATATCCTGAGATGCAACGCTAACGCAAACCACAAGCAGCAACCAATCTTCTTCAACACTAAACCTGTCAAGACTTATCAACTGTGTTCATTTAATGAACACACCCGATAAGCAAACATGCAAATCGGGTCAGCATTATAAAAATGCTGTGTGAGTAGCCCTAAAATACATCATATACTTATACCAATATATACACAAACCATACGGCAGTTAGTTCCTCCACCGAGGCGCCTTAACTTTCAACGACTAATATAACATCCTTAAGTACAATAATTAAGGCAGGTAGTTCCTCCAATCGAGGGCTTTTAACTTCCCACTAACCACGAACAAAATTATACACATAATAAATAAGGCAGGTAGTTCCTCCATCGAGGTGCCTTAGGTTCAACTAAACAAATAACCAACATATTACCATAATTAGATTATTTAAGGCTTTCTTTGTGTGTCCCTAAAATCACGTCAGATCTATGTCTTACCTAGTTTCCTGGCTACCACAATCGCTACCCTTAACATGTACATCCACATGCCTCCCTTTACATAATGAACCACTCGTATGCGTAACCACCTCGGCCGGGATGCCGCGACACCAGGTAAATCCTCACACGGAAGCAATTATGTAAGTAATGCCACTATTCGGCATAAAATATTATGCGATCTCGTTCTATTTTGCTTAACGGAATAATCAAGCCACTATTATTCGCTACGATTGCCCAACACATGGGTCAATCAACATCTCATATATATACAACATCTTATATATCAACATCTTATATATCAAGCCACTATTAATTTACGATTGCCCAACATATGGGTCAATCAACATCTCATATATATACAACATCTTATATATCCACATCTTATATATCAAGTCACTATTAAATCACGATTGCCCAACACATGGGTCAATCAACATCTCATATATATACAACATCTTATATATCAACATCTTATATATCAAGCCACTATTCGCTACGATTGCCCAACACATGGGTCAATCAACATCTTATATATATACAACATCTTATATATCAAATACCAATACAGGCGGATCACATGAGTTGTGGTAGTCGGGTTCTAGGATTTTCGTTCGTAATTTATTCGGGTGTCATACATTTATGACTCATAAACGCTTTTACTATATCACGTGCATGTCAAATACATTATTGCACTAAGCCACAATATTTAGAAATGTCTCAATATATCTCATAACCAATTTCATTCTTTCACGTGCAATATATTATCAGACTACACCACACTCCCCGTGGGCAAATATTCCTCAATATTATACTACCTCATCACATATATAATAATGGAGCGGTGATACATTTATTTCTCCAAAACTATTGCATTTAATATATACATCCCAATATATCATATGATATCACAATTGCTTCAAACGATCGCATATATTTTTATAGCGTTTTAGGAATAATATATCTCCTACGGTTTCTATCTCAAAGACGTGTCAAAATACACAACATCAATGTCAAATCTTTTCTTAGATAAGGACTAACCAATTTATACAAGCTTCTTCCACGGTATTTTAGCATTGGATTTGTCCGTACAATATACAACATAAAACGTAACACAATTAGACAGTCCACAGTCCACAATCAAAGTCCAATATATATATGTTTTACACACTACTCACGTCAAATCATAATTAGATAATGACAAACAACGTTATATAATGTTCGACAACATTTTATTATTATAATAGTCCATAAAATCAAATATGAGAAAAACTGGAAAAAGTCAACATTCCACAGTTAACGGTCAAAGGTCAAAGTCAACAGTCAAAGTCAACAGTCAAAGTCAAAGTCAACTGGCATGGTCAAAGTCAAAGTCCAATGTCAATGGTCAATGGTTAACGATCAAAGTCAACGGTCAAACTGTTGTTTCTATGTTCAACAGGTTCATAGTCATAGCCATGGTTCATGGCTAAGGTCAAAGCGTGCGCTACACATGATCATTGAATAATGGTTCGGACCCAACCGCCAAGCCCAAACCTTATAACCAAAGTCCACACATTTAAATACCCAATTAGATCTATTTTAAGTCCTATGGATCGCCCCAAGCAATATTAGAACCGCCCAAAACACAACCGAAGTTCGCCCAAAAATTGAACTGAAACCGGCCCAATCAAAACAAATGAAACGGGCCCATAGAACTAAACCAAATTGGTCCAAGCTTAATTGAACTGGTCCGGCCCAATAACAACTTAACTAAAAACCGGCCCAACCAAACTAAATTAGAATCCGGCCCACATGAAATTAGAATTTTGGCCCAACCAAACAAAAGGTTTAGGCCCAAAGAAACCGACCCAGGCCCAAGCCCAAATCGTCATCTTCTCCAACAGTTCTCCTCCACCAGCAGCCCAAATTTCCGACCACCACCATCTCCCATTTCATTAAGTCGGTTTTGATCCTCATACAAAAACAAACAACATTAATGAAAGCGAAAACCCCAAATTGTTAAATCCAAACCTCACCCAAAACTAGATCTAGAAATCATTCCCGCCGCCATTAATGCCTATACAACCTCCGACAGCCCCCATTCGAACATCAATACCCACACTACACTAACCACTTCAATCCATTATCCATCAACCAACAACATCAACCAAAAATGGTTAGAATTAAATTTACTGGAGGACTTTTGGGCGTGCCGCCATTGACGCCCTCTAACAGCTTCGACAGCACTCACGACAACCTCCAGCCACCACCAATCGAAATCCCACTACCTAACCCACACCACCAACAGTTATATAAACTGGTATCGGCGATTTCTTGGTGCCGCCATTAATGGTTCTTCAGAGCTTGAACAGCTCATCCAAACCACAATAACCAACCTCAAACATATAACCCCCGACATAATTCAACACATTCCAAGCCACAGTAAAGAAAACAAATGAGTTCAAACAGAGAAACAGATAAACAAAGAAAAATGACGATCTATAGACTTGGCTTTAACTGCCCTTAACCGGCCATAAAGCTTGGACAGTTCAAATTCGATTTCCTATCCTCAACAGAGTGTCGACAGTTTAACTAATATGACAGAAAAATCGACAGTACACTTAACCCAGAATTATACTGAGCCCGAAGCCAAAACTCTGACAATACCGTAGGTTCGGTGAAAATTTAAAAATATAACCACTCATCGGCATTAATAGCTCCTACGAATCCTCTTAGTCCAAATCGTCGCGCTCCACCCTCTAGCAATCCAACTTTTATCTCTGCCTCCATTTTTATTATTTTATTTTTCTTAGAACCCTATTCTCTAGAACAATGTGTTTATATACTTGGGTCTGAAACCCAAGCCCAACACAGACTCGGGCCCAAAAACCAGGCCCACGTATCCCGAACCCAATTTGACGAATTTTGAAAATAAATAATTAAATTAATTAATTAAATAGATAAAAATGTATTTTAAAATACGGCGTTACATTTAGTGTTGAAGAAAGTGGGTTGTTGCTTGTGGTTTACGTTAGCGTCGCATTTCAAGATAGGTTTTGTTTTCCCTTGAGGTGATGTAGATTTTCAGTTGAGACAATGTTATTTGTATTTTCATTTGTAATTTTAAATAAAGAGTTATTGAAAAGAGATTTGTAATCTGAGCTTATTTGTGAATTTTTGTAATGAAGATAACTTTTGTTTAAGTTAAAATTTTTATTGGTTTTTAATTATCCGCATATTTAAACTGTTTATGGATTTTTGGAAGTTGAGAGTGCATCACACCTCGAAAATCGATGAGTCAGGAACAAAAATTGTTTTTTCGAATTTTATCGAAATTTGGGGTGTGACAGTTTGGTATCAGAGCATTTGGTTAGCTTAGACTTAGGTGAGTCTAAGTGATTCTCGGATCATGGTTTATGGGTAGTGTTTATGAAGTATTATTTTCAAAACTATTTCCGCTAGTTGTTTTATTTTTACAATGAAAAGAAAAGAGATACAATAATAAAGAGAGTCAATATTTTTCTTGATTTGTTTGTATGTGTAATGTGTATATTATATTAGTTACTTTTGTGGAATGCATATGAAATGCTTTTCTTTTTCCTTGTCATATGAGGAGTAGTTACATTTGTTGTATGTTAATTATTAAAGGATTTGATCAAAATGAGGTGTGCTACTATAAGGTTGTTTAATTTATAATGTTGTTTAATTATTGATGTTCATTTTCACAATGGTGTATGGGATAAGTATGACCACATGTCTGTGAACTTTGTATTTGAGGGTTATGTTATTATTCAAGAAATAATGAGATATTTTAATCTATATTGAATGAGCTGCATTAACTGATGACTTTGTGATGTATTAAGTAATGAACTAATTGCCTCGGTGTGGGAGGAACTATCTCGCCTCACTCGTACACTTTAATAGATGAATAATATTTTAAAATATAAGAGATTAATTTGTTAAATGTGATTAGTTAGAAATAGAAAGAAAAAATAAATAAAATATACGTGTATTCCTTTTGAGATGTGTATACTTGCGTATACACGTTTTCTTATATTATTGTATATAGATGAACTATTACCGTGTGTATATGATGATAATATTGTTCTGCCAACATGACATGTGTACAATTGTTTTTCTAAGGTCACGTTATTAATGATTAATTAAAATAGTTGCGGTAATCGGTGGTCATAAACCATATTGGAAGTTCTGTGAAGGATGTCTTAATATAATGTGGATCTTATTTCAACAACAAATGGATTTTTATTTTTGTTTTATAAGTGTGTTTCGTGCCTATAAATTATGACATGATGGATTATTATTGTTACATTCGTTTCACATTGATTTTTGCATATTCGAGTATTCTTAAAACATATGCCTTGATTTATTGTTCATAAATATTATATTAAGAATATAACTTGTTGTGGGTGATATATTAGAAGTGGGTTTGTATTATCTTAAAAAATTTAAATTTTATGTTATACGGTAGCAAGTCTTATTTTAATTGTCATTGTATATGGAGATTAATTTTTGAATCTTTTCACCGTTTAAAATAATTAGTAATAATAATAATAGCAATGAGCGTCAAGTATTTATTCCTAATTGTTTTGTTTCAGTCTATATGATTTTGATAGATGAATATGAAGAAAAAAAAATATTTAAGAAAAAAAAATATTTAATTTTTTTTTTGAATACGTGTTATATTTTATCCAGTTGCATTCCTGAATTAGGATTTGATAGTCGTTCTAAATTTAATATTTCCGATTTTTATAGCTATATATGATTCATTTTTGTTTTGCTGAAATGAGAGTATTATAGATTTGATTGTTTATCTTCCTCTCGTGCTGATGAATCATAGTTGCATGAAGTTGAGTTAGAGTTCCTTAATAATTTGTTTAATAATGCAAGTAAATAATATTTATAGATACAATAAAATAATAAAATAAAAGGGTTTTTGATAGCATGACTAAAGTAAATATAAAGTTTTATTGTAGTGATTTTTTATTTTTTAAGTGTATCAGAGTACTAATTTTTCTTTGGTGCATGATAATGAAAGACTCCATAATGTTTTATGCAGAGATGAACTTATCTCATATTATTGATTAGTTAAGTAGAATATTAATTTTCGTAGAGTTTGCTACGTGTCAAGAAACTACATGCTAAAAAGAAATGATGTATTTATCTTGCGTTTAAGTGATAATAATAATGTGTTTTAATATAGATAGTTAAACTATGATAGATTTTGTAATGGCATGAGGACATATATTCTGGAATTATTTAAAATAATTAATATCAACGTTATCTTGTTTAAGTTTAATTTCTGTACATTTTTGTGTAGGTTCTAAGTTAATAACCAACGTTATTTGTTCGTATAGATTTACTTCCGAATCTCGGGATGAGATTCTTTTGAGATGTGTATATTCAGAACTGTGATTTTAAAATAATGATTTATTTATTTATTAATTAATTTAATTATTTATTTAAAATTAGTTGGATTGGATTTGGGATATGTGGGCCGATTTGGCCCGAAGTCAATTATTGGCTTAGGTTTCAAACCCAAGTATATATTCATATTTTTATAGAGAATAGGGTTTAGAGATAAAAAAAAATAAAAAAGAATGGAGGCGGAGATAAAAGCTTGTTGGCTAAAGCGTTGGAGCGCGACGATTCGGACTTGGAGGGATTCGTCGAGCTGTTAATTAAGGTGAGTAGTTAGTTTTTCCATTTCCCCGAATCTAGAGTTTTACGATACAGACATAATTTTACTGTCTAAGGTTTCTATTCATTTTTCTGCTATATTGTCGAATTGTTAAACTAGGTAAGGTTAGTATATCGTTTTGCTTAGTTATTGAACTGTTGAGGCTTATTGGGCTGTCAATGGAGGCGCGAGACTCAATCCTCGTCCTGTCCCGGATACTTTATGAACCGTGGTACTATTGTGTTGTGGTGTTGGGATTATATGATTTTGAAACTATTGGAACGGTTCAAACTCTGGAGCTTTGTTAATGGAGGCGCCAGCCCCATGAATCGTACTGCCCTTGAATTATGTTGTTTGTTTTGGTGGGTTATGTTGTTGGTTAGTTGGATTATGATGGGTGATAGTGGGGTGATTAAATGTTGGGTTAGATGGGGCGGTCGAAGCTTGGAATCCGGCATCAATGGCGTCGCCTGTCCGTTTTTATTTTGAACCCTTGTGGTTGTGTTGATTTTTACTTTGTTGGTTTGTGGGTTGGTTGTGTTAGGATTGGGTTGTGTAGTGAGATGTGGGTTGTTGAAGCTGCGGAGGGGACGTTAATGGTGGCGAGAAATTTCCAGATCTAGTTTTGGTGAAGATTGTGAATTCAAGAATTTAGGTTTTTACTTTTGTTAAAGTTGTAAGGGTTTGGTTTTGGGTGATTTTCGGGGGGTTTGTGTAGGGTGGTGTGTGGTGACCGATTAGTGGTGGCCGGGTGGTGGAGAGAAGAAGCCTTTGGTGAGGAAGATGACTCATTGGGTTGGTGGGCTGAAATCTAATTTTTGTTTTGGGCGAAATCTAATTTTGTTTTGGGCGAAAACTAAAACTAATTAGTCAGGTGGGCAGTTCATTTCTTTGTTTGGGCCAGTTCTATTTTTGGTTGGACCGGTCTATATGACTTAAAAATGGGTCCAATGGGTCTTTCAACATTTAGACTTTTGGGTTCTAAGGTTTGGGTTTGGGCTTGGCTAGTTGGGTCCGAACCATTACCTTAGTCATGAGCCCATGAGTCATGCACCTTCACCTTAGCCATGAACCATGGCTATGACCCTGAACTTGTTGAACATGGAAATGACGTGTTGACTTTGACTTTGACTTTGACTTTGACCATTGACTATTGACAGTTGACCGTTGACTGTGGAATGTTGAGTTTTTCTAGGTTTTCACATATTTAAGAATATGGACAAATATAGTAATAAAATATTGTCAAAAATTGTATAACTTTGTTTGTCATTATCTAACTAAGATTTGACGTGAGTAGTGTGTAAAAAATATAAGATTGGCACGTAACAAGAGGGGAATTCTTATAAGACTTAGATATATACGTTTTTATGAGAATTAAACTACATACGGACTTAGATTCATGGACTTTAGTTTTGGACTTTTGATGGTTGATCAGTTTGACTTGACTTGTGATTTGGACTCGAATAATTATGCGTGATATTTGGACTTGAGTTATTCTTCTTTTTTAAAGCCGTTTCATTCTGACATTGGTAGAATGGACATATATTTTGGTTATTTATATACTATTTATATTGTGCATAAATGGAAATAATGCGTACCTTTGAGGGTGACTTGAGTTCACATAAATATATGGAACGAATACGTTACAGGATTGATTACTATTATGAGTTGTTACTTAAATGAATTGTAGTATTTATGAAGTCTTGAGATATTCCATATGGTGTAGTGCAATATATAATTGGCACGTGAAATAATCAGTTTCAAGATTTGATATAGAGATATTTAGATATCGTGCAATGAATAGTATTGGCACGTGATAATGTGGATTGTATTATAACGAAAAACGTTGAGTTTCAGTACAATTAAGTATACAAGCATGAGATAGAATAAGAATTATTCTGAGATATAAAGGTATGACACTTGGATAAATTACGTAACGAAAATCTTAGAACCTAGCTACCACAACTCATGTGATTTGGCCCTTCTGGCGTTTCAGTGAATCTGAATGGCCCTTTTGGCGTAGCCGAATGGTGGCTTGATTATTCCGTTCGTAAATTTAGAACGAGACGCGCGATATTTTTATGCCGTATAATGGCAGTACTCACATAATGACTTTCGTGTGAGAGTTACCTGGTGTGTGACATCCCGCTCAGGGTAGTTACGCACGGAGTGGTTCATTATGTGAGGGGAGGCATGTGGATGTACATGTTCGGCGTTGGGAAGCGATTGTGGTAGCCAGGGAAACTAGGTAAGATATAGATACGACGTGATTTTAGGGACACGCAAAGAAAGCCTTAATCAATATAATTATGGTAATATGTTGGTTAATGATATATCTTTAGATAGATGATTGTATATGGTTTTGCAGAAAGGTTGGTCAAACTAATTACTTGTGCAGAGACGACCCACTCTGTAATGGAGCATGATCTGCGGTAAGTATAGAATATGCTTGGCTGGTTATTAGTTTAGTTGGAACCTAAGGCGCCTCAGTAGAGGAACTAAATGCCTTACTATTGTTAGGAAGCTAAGGTGCCTCATTAGAGGAACTACATGCCTTATTTATTATGTGTATGGTTTGTTGTATGGTTAGTGGAAAGTTAAGGCGCCTCAGTGGAGGAACTACCCGCTTTACTTATTGTTGTTAAGAATGTTGTATTAGTTGTTGAAAGTTAAGGCGCCTCGGTAGAGGAACTAACTGCCTTATTTATTGGGTATATATATATGTAAGTATAATTTATATTTTAGGGCTACTCACACCAACATTGTTTATAATGCTGACCCGATTTGCATGTTTGCTTATCGGGTGTGTTCATTAAATGAACATAGTTGATAAGTCTTGACAGGTGTAGTGTTGAAGAAGGTGGGTTGCTGCTTGTGGTTTGCGTTAGCGTCGCATTTCAAGATAAGTTTTGTTTTCCCTTGAGGTGATGTAGATTTTCAGTTGAGACAATGTTATTTGTATTTTCATTTGTAATTTTAAATAAAGAGTTATTGAAAAGAGATTTGTAACCTGAGCTTATTTGTGAATTTTTGTAATGAAGAGGACTTTTGTTTAAGTTAAAATTTTATTGGTTTTTAATTATCCGCATATTATTTAAACTGTTTATGGGTTTTTGGAAGTTGAGAGTGCATCACACCTCGAAAATCGAAGAGTCGGGAACAAATATTGTTTTTCAATTCTGTCGAAATTCGGGGTGTGACAACTTCTCTTACTCTAAAACACTACACAACTAGAAGAAAAGTAGAGAATAATAGCATAATATTCAATTACAATAATAAGACTCTATTCTAGCATTATATTCAATTGTAATAAATAAAAGCATGTCACTAGCAAATATTCAATTGCAATAAATAAAACCCTAAACTAGAATGATATTCGATTGCAATAAATAAAAACCTTAATCTATACTTCCATCCCCTGGTCTGGGCAATGGAACTAATAACTAAACAAACATAAATAACTAACCTGATTAGAGAATACCATGAACCAAAAGAATCAACGAACCCTAAGCACCGGCTTCATCTTCTCCCTTGAAGGAGAAAATTAACCTTCCATAAAGAAGGAAGAACACGAAGAACGAGAAGAAGAAGAATCGAAGAACATAAGACTAGAAAGACTAACTTATTAAGACTTGGCTAGTTAAAATCGAATATTTTATTATTAATCTTTCTCTGCATCAAGTTCTGGAGACAAGAGTATAAGTGAATTGGAAAATTACATGAGGCACTTAGGTCCTCTATTTATAGGGGTTACAATGAGTTCTAGAAGTATTCCAAACCGCTATTTGTTTCCTAATACAAATCAACTTCTTTTAGAGTCCAACTTCGTCTCCAAAACTAAGAAGGAAGTGGCTATAGTCTCGTTTCATGCGTCTGGATACACGATCCCTTGCGCCTCTCGAAAGCGCGGCGGTCGATCGAACGATCCAGCGATCCATCGTCTAAGTCTATTTTCCCTATTTTGCTCTATCCTTCTATCCTTTTTTGCGGGCTTTGGTCCAAGCAACGAATCCTTTGGCCTTGGGATTTCAAATAGGCTTTAAAATAGGTCCAAATCGCATCTTTAATAGCTTCAATTCTTTGGCCTTCTCCATGATTGTTCACGAGCTTCCCATGTGATCTTTAATGCTCTGAATTGCTCCGTTTTACTCTTTTTTCTCTAATATATATTCTACAAAACTCTCTCTTTCACCTGTAGAATCATAAAACATAACTTACAAACACTATTAGTTCACTAAGATGGCTAAACAAGAGGCATAATCGAAGGTTTAAATTGCACTTTTTGAACACTTATCACTCATCCCAGGAAAATGACCCCAGTATCCCCATCATCAAAAATATTGTTTATCAGTAGCAAAAGCACAAGTGTTTCAAGATTGTTCAAAGAAACAGCCAACCAAAAATCAAACCAGAAGAAGCTCAAGACAAAATAGCAGGAGAAACTTGATCGACATTCAAGGGATCCAACTCGTTGCCCTGTACAGCACTAGAACTGCTAGCTGGATCATCACCAACATTCGACACATTTTGACAACATCATCAGGAGAGGTAGCTGGAGCAGCACCTATATCGAATGGATGGTTAGATCATCTACTAGCATCTGCACCAGTATCTTCAGCAGACACTGTTGCAGCCCCACGTTCAACTGGCATCTTAAGGAGCTGATACTTACGATCTAGCTCCAAAAAATTGTCCACCAGAACATAAGTATCACCACCCTCCACCAAATCCAAAAAATCGTTCACCAGAACATAAGCATCGCCAATAGAGAAATGGTTGGATGCAGAGCATCCTCCATCCCCCAGCTCAGAACGTTGGGATACCAAACGATCCACATCACCCACCTCAGAGCGTCTGGATGCAGAACGGCTATCAATAGCCATGCCACCCGTCCTAGCTGCCCCAGAACGGCTTTCACCAGCCCCTCCAGCCTTTCTCATTCCAGAAACAGGTGCTTTCTTTTGGCTCTCCCTCTCCATGGCTTTCTTTTGGCTCTCCCTTTTCTTTTGCTCCAACTTCTTACGGTTAATCTTTTCTCCTCCACACTTCTTAAAATAATGAGCAACCTCCCCCAACAAAGCTCGCTTCTCCTCCCAGCCCAAACAAGCAAACCTTTCTATAACACCGGTCTTGGTACGACCACGAATAGAAACCTCTGCAAAAACAAAACAATCAAGTCAGAACTTCCAATCATAATATATCATGCATACATTATGACCTAAAACCAACGACCTACCAGCAAACTGTACAACACGATTTTCTAACTCCCAACGAGGAGGACAATATCTATCCACAACCAATAAAGGCCTACGACTCCACTCCTCCTTACTCACCCCCACGATAATAGGAGATTTCCACTTACCAACCTGAAAACTGAAATTCAGAGCACCTGACCTCCTCACAACAAAGTGCTCAAACACATCTGTTAAACAGATGTTACAACCCATATCATTCAACAGATCCAGCACATGGAAAATCCTCCAACTGTTCCCTACGAACTGGTAAGGGGCTTTTCCCAAATAATTCAACACCTCCACAGTAAGACGAGATAGAGGCAACTTTATCCAAGCCTTCAACTGTTCATAACAAACAACTACTCCTCCACCCTAAGGAACGTAGTCACTATTAAACAAATTCCTCCCCCCCCCCCCCTCAGGTCGTACATGGCCAGGTCGGCCTTCACCCAACCAAACTCCTCCCTCAGGCTGAGTCTAATGGCTCCCTATCCCCTTAAAAGTAGAGCTAAAGTCAACAAATTTTACTCTCTATCATTAATTCCCTCTGTATATATACAAAAGATTTTACTCTCTATCCTTATTTTACTAAAATAAGGATAGAGAGTAAAATAAGGATAGAGAGTAAAATCCTTTGTATATATACAGAGGGAATTAATGATAGAGAGTAAAATTTGTTGACTTTAGCTCTACTTTTAAGGGGATAGGGAGCCATTAGACTCAGCCTCAGAGAAACATAACAATCTTCCGACCTAGGCCTCCTCAAGATTCTCACCGTCTCCAACAAAGGGGAGAGACGATTTAAGCCTCATCACCACTACGAGACCTAACTTCAACATCTTCCTCTTCATCACTTACTGTTCTCTCTCTCCATTCATCAATTTCAACTTCACCACTCAAACTATCACTAGTCATAGACATTGCAAAATCAAAGAAAGAAGAAAAGATCAAAATTTTAAGTTGAAAAGCACGCACCTGATAGCAAAGGAAGAGAAAGTTTTTTTTTTCTTTCTTTCTTTCACTCTATTTTTTTTCCTTTGCTTGAAGAATGATGAAAACCTTTCACAAAACCAAAACCCTTACCTACCCAAAACCTTGAGAAAATACAAATCGTTTCAGTTTCCCACGCAAGCACAATCATGACTAGCCCACAAAATCGCTGTGATTTGGGCCCATGTTTCAAAACCCAACTGTTTCCACACATTTTCCGAAATCTAAATTCAAAACAAACAACTGTCAGACATGTGTTTTCATACTTTATTTTTTAAACCGTCATTTTTCCACCCAACAGCTGTCCAAAGAACGGATAAAAAAAAAGGGGGGGGGGGAGCTGTGTAAGTACCCTCTGTTCCACACTACAATACACGTGTCCATATGCCAGGTCGTCCTCCTTCAACTCATCCCATACCATCAGATCGTACCCCACGACCTAACACCCAGGTCGTCCACAACATCAATTACAACCATTTATGGAAGCAAATCAACTAGCGTAATCGTGAAGCTCAATCAATACCACAATCAAGGAGACATTAACTTTGTAACAGCAGAGTAATGATGAATCATCAAGATAGCACACAAGGTGGATCTACACTTCATAACGGTTCAAAGCAAATATGGAAGGTCAGCTCAAACATCTATAAATAAAGAGAGATGAACTACGTAAGACTTGATTCAAGTTTACCACAAGAAACTTGATACGTAGGCAACTCTTATTCTGATAAGAGTGCAGTCACTTCCTATCATCCAAATCATCAGGTCGTTGTCTAGTAAACACTAACATCTACAGAGCTTAAGAGTTAAAAATTTATGCGACAACACTTATCAATTGAGCACGATAAGTTAAGTTTATTTTTTTTTACGTACTGTTATATTTAGGTTGAGCAAGTCAGCTTCAAAAGGAAAGTCATATTATATATACTAGCATTCTGGGCACGCTTGATGAGCGTGAAACCTATTATGGCACGTGCGATGCGCCTGTTGTTTTTCACACTTATTTTATGCTATTTATCCGAAATCGAAATCAATCAGGTTAATAATAATAATAATAATAATAATAATAATAATAATAATAATAAAACTCCGACTAAAAAATTCAAATTTGAATCGATCATTAAAAATTTAAATTCTCGACCGATTTGTTGTTCTAGATGTAAAGAGGTCTCACTAACCATAGTTAGCAATTCGGCGAATTATTTGTTTAATTCAGAAAAAGTTTAAAAAGGTCATATTTTTCAATGATACAGAATAATTCATCAATTCGGCAATAAATCATTAATTCGCGAATTATTTGTATTGTCACCATAAGTTTGCTGAGTGTATTGTCAAATTTTATCGTATTTTTTTATTTTTAGCTTCGTTTTATACTTGAATTTCTTACGAACCCGAACTTTTCTCGTTTCCGTTTTTTTTAATCCGAATTGAAAAAACGAATTCTTATCGAAGTTCGAATTTTATTCGAATATTTTATGCATCGAATTTTTGCCATATTACGAATTGCTAACTATGCCACTAATCCACTAATTTAGACTAAATATGTTAAATTTGTCAGGATTAAAAAAAAAAAAAAAAAAAATTTATGAAAATTTGTTCGGAATTTCTAATGAAATTGTCGAAATTTCGGATGGGATATGTTATGGCATATGTTGTAATAATAGTGTAAAAATATGTCTGAAATTTCCGATAAAATTGTTGAAATTTCGGATGGCATTGGATATGGCATGGATTGTAATAATAGTGTTTGGCGGGGGTAAAATTGGAAAAAGAAAAAACGACGTATGAATCTAGTGTAACTGGGGCGTGTTCTTTAAAGGCGAGAGATTTCACTTTTATTGCAGTTGTAGAATTACAAGTAACAATGGAACAAGGTCAGAACTTGGCATTACATCATGACATTAGAAGAGTCAAGGTCTACACATATATTCTACAAATGTGGTTTCCTTTGTTAATAAAAGAGAGCGTTCGTGGGAAGGCGAAACGTTTGATGGGGAGGATCAGGAAATTGATAGCACGTTTGGAAGTGTTCTCAATTCATCATACATCGAGAGGCTAATAGATTAGCGGATTTATTAATTAGCTTCTAGCCTATCTTATGTAGGTTTATTGAAGTTATTCCTCGTTTTGAAGATATTAACAAAAATTGTATTTGAAGATGTAAGCGTGTGGCATAAAGCACTTGAGATTGTAACCAGTGTAGTCAAGGCGCCCTTAAAGCGCAAGGCGCACTTTTAGTGTCTCGCGCCCCTCGCCTTGACTAAGGCGCGAGAGGTCATATAAAGTCTTGCTTTTTTGTTTTTTGTTTTGTGCGGCGAGCGAATATGTGCGCCTTATCAACTTTTATCAACTTTTACGTTTTTTTTACAATTTTTGCTATACGTGACACATTTACACTCGATCCAATTGTTATATGATATAAGAAATTGTACAAATTTAGTAAGTTTCATTGTGGAGTACACTTTAAACTTAATTTTGACTAGTTTTTATTAAGTTGTATGGATTGAGAAAAGACACAAAGATAGATTAAATTTTAAATGAAGTTTTACGAGATTCTAAAATTGAATAACGTGTTCTATTTTATAAAGAACTCATTTGGCTCAATTCGATTGGTTCATTATTTTAGTTTATTGAAGTTGAGCTAGATTGTATTGAGAGATACGAGTTTTATTTTGCTCTTTACTTATTGCTTAAGATTTTTCTTTTAAATGACTACAATGGTTTTATGTTTCACATAAAATTAATTTTAAAGTTTGGCTAAGCAAATCAGTGATAATTCATGTCATATTTAATATTTATTTTATTTTTTATTTGATATATCTATTTTTTTATTACTACGCGCCTCACTTCAATCAGGCGCGCGCCATGCCTCGCGCCTTGCGCCTTAGGTGCGCTTTAACGCCTTTACTACACTGATTGTAACCAAGCTTTTATGAGCTCGCTTGCCTCTCAAGAAAAAAGAAATATTATATTGTGATAGTTGCCAACTTTAGAAACATTTTTACTGACTAATTTGTGGATCCCTAACTTACCAAAATTCCAATGGCATCAGAATCTTCATTTGCACAGTTCGTATTAAATACAAAGTTAGAAACGGTCAATTGGTGTTGGCATTTTGTTCATGGCTAGTGAGCAGCGAGTGATACAGGGGAAAAAAAATTGCTACTTATCCTATATTCCTATGTGCTGAGGAGCGAAAAGTCTCACACACATCTCCACCACATGTTTTTTTTTTTTTATCAAACTCATTAATTCTAGATTTTCTCTAAACTGTTTTTTTTGTTTAGGAAAAAGCCAAATAAAAAATAGAAAATAAAATAAAATGACTCAATTCAGCAAAAAGTTTGCCTACATTTTTCTCTTTTTTACCGCCACAAATACCCAATATTAACTGTATTATCTATTCGATTCAGCAAAGAGTTTGAAAAGTGAAAAGTGACAACGAAATTGTGATTCTTATATTTGATTATATTGAGAGAAGGAAAGTGACAAACGAACTTGTGATTCTCTATTTTTGTGATAGAAAAAAAAAATTGAAATGATTTGGGGATAAATTTGTGAATTTGTAGTTATTTTAATCAGTTGGTATAAAAATATGACTTGTGTGCTTAAGCGTTCGTATTACACTTGTACAAAACTACAACCACAAAGTCCAATAAAAATGAAGACCAGAACTTGGAGTGGCCCACTGTTTGGCCAAAATTGGGAGATTCCAACTTAAACATCCCTAAATCAGATATGAGTAATCACACAAAATTAAAAGAAATGGTGAAACCAATTATTACTTTCACAGCTTCACTTTTACCTTCCAAATTTTGTCACTTTCTTGCCAGATTCCACTCTTACTTTACACGTGTTTTTTGAGATTATCAACCATTCCACACCTCAGAACTGAAGGTCTAATCAGCAGTCCAAAGCTAGCTAGAAGATAAAAACCTCTTCTCAAAACTCTTTCTTACACAGAGTAGAGAGAGCAGAGAGTAGAGAGCAGAACCACACAACCACGAGACCTCTCTTTCTCCACATAACACAAAAGAAATAACAACACTCTTTCAAAGATATTTGAGACTACCCATTAACCAACCATGCTTGAAGAATCCATCCCTGCAGTTTGGGCTTCAATGAACAGTTGGTTCACTCCAACTCTTCTTTTTGTGTTCTTAAACCTTATGATTGGAACCATTGCTGTTGCTTCTGGTGGTTTTGGAACTCAGAAACAGAACCGAGAAAACAACAACGACAACCAACAACCCGGCCAGTTACTTAGATCTCCATCTCTTTTACAGCGCGTGAAGTCAATCAATCTATATCGTTACAAGTCCCAAGAGCTAAACCCATTTTCTTCAATCACAACAACTACACTTCAACCTTCAGAACTAGAACATACCCAACAAGTTTTAGACACTTTTAACATACCCCATGATGATAAACAGCACACTGGCCAATTCCCATATGAGAATCTTGATGAGAACCATCATCTCCCCATGGATGAAACTTATCACAATATTGAGGATCATCATGTAACAAGAACATTATCTGATACAAAACCAGCATCTGGAGATATACCAGTGAAGTTGTCTAAGAAAATGAAGAAATCTGCAAGTACAAAATCAGCTTTTGCGCATTTTGGGGAACAGGAAGTGGTTCAAGTTACTAGACCAGCTACTGTGAGAGAAGGGAAGAGTAGTACTTCGCAGAGTTTCGGAGATGATGAAGAAGTTGATGCAAAGGCAGATGATTTCATTAATAAGTTCAAGAACCAATTGAAGTTGCAGAGGTTAGATTCTATTATCAGGTACAAGGAGATGCTTGGTAGAGGTGCTGATAAGTAATTTCACTTTATCTTCAAGGGTATCTTGGGTATGTAATGTACTCTTTTAGTATTAGGTCTTTTTCTCTGGAATTTTTTGGGGGTTATGTTGTAGATCTACTACTGTTAATGGACATCAATGTACATGTCCTATTTGATATTTAATAAAAAGTACTGTTTGTTTAGCCATTAACATCTTGCAGATGAAGAGAGAAGAGAAGCTCTCAAACTGGAAACTGATATTGTGGTGGTGTCACTTGTCAGTATGCATCAATGTGATTGGTTTTCCTTCTGGCTGTGTAGTTAGATTATGTCAGAGTGAGGGAGGTGGTCGTTAATGACGAAAGTGCCCAGATATATTTATAGATATATTATTATGGTCAAGTTGATGGGCATTTAAGGCATATCAAATTTTAGCAATGTTTGATAACATCTTTTTTTGTGGCAACATTGTTTGATAACATCTTGTTTGGACTTTGGACAAAGAGTAGTGGGTGTAGATTCTAGCTTGGCCAGTGTTGCACTTGCACATGGGGTTGAATGCTTTGGGTGTAAATGGAGTTTTCAATGTCATGTGCTGTGTATGGACTATGGACCTTTAAAATACACTCTATTGGGTGTATTTTTTTGGTGACCAATTGTTTCTGGAATTCTGGTCCATGTCTTGTTAACATGTTCAGCTTGTTCTGAATAGTAAACTGATTGCTGAAATGCGTTCCTAGATTCCCTCTTCGTGTAGAGTATGGTTCAATAAATTAAATCAAGCTGGTTATATTTTCTGAGCTATTTATTCTTATTTATTCATGCAGTGGAACAATTCACTCGATCATTTACTCATATACTTTACAAAACCTATGAATTCTAGTGATTAATCTTAAGATTTAAGGGACTCTTCATTGAGGAGAGTTGATTGGTTCTAGCAATGATCAGTTGCCTATGCGGCAAGGAGATTAAAACGTTAGTTCTGGGGTTGCTTTAGGTACTCTAGAGTTCTAGCTAGTTAATGGTGGGAATTGGGAATTGCTGTTGATTCTCATCGGAAACATTTGTTCCGTTTCAGTTTAGCTAACAGTTTAAATGTTCAATGGTTTGTAACATAAAACCATTGAACTAATAGAGAAATGCGAATGTACTGTTTGTAATGCTATAAAAGTTTGAGATGTTTTACTGACGATGTGTGCTCATTTCTGAACCGGCCGCGGCCAAAAGAGAAAGGAAGAAAAGAAAAGGCAGTCCAAGTGTGTAGGCATTTAAATGTGATTCTTAATTTCTTATGCCCCATTCCAAATTTCCAATTCATTCTGTTGTCTTAACTTTTGATATGCCGTACAAACAGGGTAGGTATCTAGTTGTTGTTGCACAATCACATGATAGGACTCAGGAGAGCTTGGTAGCTTACTTTGGGGTGAAGATTACTTTATTTGCTAATTAATGGTATGTTGGTGGCTGAAGTGCATTAGTCAGGGTTAAACCAATACTTTTTCTAACTGCGACAGCTTTTACTGTGTTTTATAGACTTCAGACTAGACTTTATTAAAAAAAAAAAAGACTTCAGATTAGATGAATTATATATCAATCCAACTTTTAGAGTCCCGTTCTGTTACAGAGATTCTGCATCCGTGTTATTTAACCGTTAAAACTGTGCCGAGATGCACAACATAGGAAGAGATTAATCTCTGCCTTCATATGTTAGTTTCTTGACAAGTTAACAGAGAAAAAACGTCGTGGTGGGGGGTGTTTATGTGCTGAATTGATTCGGGTGGAATGAAAAAATGAAGCATATATATGATTTGGATCCAATAAAAGACGAGCCGCGGTCAAAGAGTAACTGATTGAGTAATCTCTGTCAATTTGATAGCTTTAATTTATCTTTTTTTACGTCATCGATTTACGTTGTGGTGGGGGGCATATGGAAAGTGTAAGTCGAGAAAGAGAGCGTCTAAGATTCTTGAACGCGAAATGATCCAACGACCACTAAGTATGGTCTTTGGCGAGCGTGATCTCGGTGGACATGATATTTTTTTGGCTCTAAATCTCTAATTAAGGCGGAAAAAAAAGAGTCGGAAAATCGGCTACTACCTTAGCAGTCGGCGTGATATATTCCGTATGCACAATCGTGTCGGTATAATCTGCAGGCTATAAGTTTCTAATATCTAGTAAAATAGTTGTCGATATACGGCGTTTTCAATGTCGGTATAAAAGTCGGCATCAACGTTGTAAAAGTCAAAAACTGTGATGATTATTGATTAATCACGACTAACGAGTTCACCAACGCTGTAAGGCCAGTAAAACCACCGACAACGCCAAACCCAAATGTCAACAAACTCAACTCTCCAAGAGTTGTGGTGTTCGGATGCAACATACCTCTACCCCTACCCGTAATCATGTAGTTTGTTTGTGACCGAAGGTGAGGGGGTGCTAATATGTTTACACGTATTCATCTTGTCGATTCAGTTTAGAGATTGGGGTTGAACAATTTTGTCAAAGGTCGACTTTGATCAACTGGACAGACATGGAAGATGATTTAGTGAATGGAAGCTCTTGGATTCTCACCAAACTACAACATGGTTCCCGAGGGAGGAGCAATAACTGGTTGCTGGTTCATGGAAACCAAGAGGCGTACTGGGATGAAGGTTAGCCCGCTTTATTAATAATAGAACTTAACAGCTAATTGCCTAAGCAGTGCCGTCCATTTCAATAGCCCTGTGCAAATTGTGAAATGTGGCCCTCTTCCATCAATACTAAATTTCTTTCTAAAACTTGTGATTCTTTAAGAATGAATTTATTAAAGGATATTTTATGTTATTTAGTTAGTTTTAAAGTTTTTTTCTTTTTTTTTTCTCTTTTTCTTTTCCACATTGATATTTTCTAAGAAGTATTTATTTATTTATTTTTTTATAATGAAATTATATAAGAATCGAGTTGGAATAATAGAACCTGATATACTTAAATGAATAAAAATGGTGGTTGATGAGAATATATAAGGAAAATTTTTTTGGAAAAGAATTATTTCACAAAGGATACCGATAAAAACCCAAAACCGAAAATTTCACAATAAGCGGTCGATTATCTCATATTCTCTTTTTTTCATTAATTATGTTCATAAAAAGAAAATAGTTAGATATAATAGATGAGGAGAACTTTTCAATGATTAGATCTCTCTCTCTTCCTAATTAATAACGTTTTTTATTTTGGAAAATCACTCCAATTAATTTTGAGTTGTCCTCAATTACTTAAATACAAAAAAGAATTAGTAAAAAAAACCCCTCATTCACCTTATGACTATCTAGTATCCTCTCATTCTCAATAATTTCTTTCTTTACAATTGTGGATTTGTATTAATTTTCACTTCGATCAATCTCAATTACTTATTCATCTAAATTTTGATTATTTTTCAAGTAAGTTAGAGATTAAAATCAATTTTTCCTTTTCTTAAATATTATTTCAATAACTCAATTTAATTCCAAAGTAATCTAGTCTAATATTATTCACCTAACTTGATTTCTTGAAACGACATGATTGTTTTCCTAATGCATTCATAGCTTATAGAATTTTGTTGATTGTTCCCATTATTGTCGCGTATGCAGAAAGTTTTTAAAATTAAAACTATTGAAATCATACATTAGATCGACTATGTCACAAGAAAGTCTAAATGGGCTAGCGTTAATATCTATTGAAAATGAATTTTTAAATAAAATTAACTTTAAAAACTTCATTGATGATTTTGCAACAAAAAATGCGAGAAAGAAAATATTTCGATGATCCAATTTGTGTTGATGGAAGACTGGAAGAATGCCACATTTCACCGTTTGCACAGGGCCATTGAAAACTCAGGGACGGCCCTGGGTCTACTTGATGAGAGAAGAAGTGATCGTTGTGTCTTTATTGTTTTTTTTTTTGAAATTTTTGTGGGTAAGGCATACCCAAATGCATTAAAATTAAACTCTAGTATAAACATAACCAACATCTTGTTGTAATATAGCACTTAGTCTTTCATCCATTGGTCCTATTATACCAAACTCCTTCCTCTCACATTATGATTTATTGCAATATGATCAGCTGCTCTATTTCCTTCTCTGAGTATGTGTTGTACTGATGCAGAGATAAATGACATTTTATATGCTCTAATGACACACAAGAGGTTCTGGCAGTACCATGACATTGGCTCTTCCTCATTGATTATACTCACAGCTCTTTGTGTCTTTATTGCTAATTGAGCTAAGAGAGCCGTTCAAGCTATTATTGCTTCTAGTCTTTGAGACTTTGGCCGAAAAAAAAATGTAGTCATTGAGATACTAACTATTATAAACTATGAACTTATTTTTATCAAAAAAAAAAAAAAAACAAGAACTATAAAGTTATGGAGGCCTTATCTCATTTATTTGTTCTTCTGACATAGTGGTCTAGTGGGTCACATAATGGGTCCCCGATTTCTATTGTCTAGACTAAAATTGTTCACTTTGTTTTGGGTAGCTTCAAAATATTAGGTATTTGGCGATAAAACTAAATATATTTTGGGCCTACATATTGTGGACCCTTGTGCCGTCGCCCACAATGCACCTTGTCAGGGTCGGGCCTGCGCCTAAGAATCGCCTCAAAGAGTGACCCCATGCAAAGATAAAATTTTTAACCAAAGTAGAAAACCGTTTAGGTGAGTTGAGTTTAAGACTTAAGCAAAGCTGCTTATAAGTTGATTTAAACAAATTTTTGTTGGTATAAAGCATGATGGAAAAAAAACTCTGCGCAATTGCAAGTAAGAGCTAAAACTGGATAAGAGCATCATGTGATAAGCAGATCAGAACCAAAACTTTCAAAACTTTTATAGATCAGGGAGTGCCTCTCAAGGACAAAAATGTTGAAAAAGTAACTCTCAATACCATTTTTTAATCACTCACAAGGATTGAGTAGATGAAAAGTCAAATATACTCTTGACGCGAAATAAAAAATAGTTTGGATAGATGAAATATCAAGTATATCCCTGATGTGAAATAGTAAATGGCCCGACCCAACCGAAACGACCCGGTATATATAGTACTACGTCACGATGATAAATTATTCTAAGCATGTGATGTACCATGCTTATTTAAATTGCCTTGGCTTCTTTCAATTGCTTACATTTTTTTTTTTGGCATATACCTTTGGATTATCACGGTGTGCTATTTATATTCTAAACAAAATAGTGCTGTATGTGTTCAAAATGAATTTTGATGTTTTAACTTAACTTAATTGATATAATCTTTATAGGAATATTTATTCGAATCCTTAGTTTCATCTATTACTTTCATCCATTATAATCTAATTGCATCTAGCTCAGCATGGACCACTCCATTTATCACTTCCAAAATCTTCATGTCTCTTAATGAATGACTTGACTTGTGCATAGAGTTCAATCACTAATGTGACCAAGGAAGTAATTGAATTTTGAGTTTTTCGTTTTCTAAGGTTCTTGATTTTATTTCCTTACAGTAGTAGGCATAGTACAAAATATTAAGATATGGGGTATTTATCGATATTCAATTTTTTGATATGTATCGTGGATATATCCTCTATTTGGAGATATTTGTTTTGTTTCACATGCAAATATCGTAAATATATTCAAAATATCGATAAATATTGTGGATATTTCTTGATATATCATAATACATTATTTATATGTATTTGAAATATAATGGTAAATATTAAATAAAATTGTTACATACAAAAAATATTGCAAAATATCCCAAAATATCTCCAAATATCGCAAATATCATCGAAATATTACCGATATTTGCAGTCGTATATATCTCTAAACATATCGTGATATTTATATATCTTTATCTAAAAACTCGATAGATATTGAAAAATATTGTGATATATCACGATAATTTGTACTATGGTAGTAGGAACTAATTAGTAGATATTCCAATTTGGTCGACTCAAAATATAGAATTCATTAAGTATTTGCTTCCTTTCTTAAATCCATGTATTTTCTAGATTTGGTACAACTACTGATAAATATATTAATTTTAGATTTGGTGTCTTAATTTTGCTAATAATTTGTTTCCTGATTTTAGGTTAGAGTTTGTTATTGTCTAAAATTCCTATTAAGTACACATATCCTGAGACACAAAATTTAATCTCAACCATTTAGTAACTTTCTCCATATTAAATTTTGACCACTACTTTTGTATTTAAATTCTTGAGATCAATCTTCTCTAGCTGTTATGTTAGATTGATGAACAATGATTGTTAATACCTATTTGTGCAGTGGTATGAACAATCATTGTTCATAGTTCATACTTCAACATAATATATGATAAGTAAGAACACCCCATTGAAGTATGAACATTGAACAATCATTGTTCACACCTATTTTGGGGTATGAACAATCACTGTTCACACATTAAACATGAGCTATAAACAATCAATGTTCATATGAACATTGATTGTTTGTCACACCCCGAATTTCGACAAAATCGGAAAAACAATATTTGTTTCCGACTCTTCGATTTTCAAGGTGTGATGCACTCTCCACTTCCAAAAACCCATCATCTATTTAATTACTCTAATAATTTGAAACCAATAAATTTTTTAAATAAACAAAAGTCCTCTTCATTATCAAAAACTTGCAAATATGATTAAATTACAAAATTTCTTTCAACACTCTTTAATTATAATTACAACTGAAAATACAAAACAACATTGTCTCAACTAAAAATCTATTGTACCTCAAGGGAAAAACAAAACATATCCTGAAGGCGACGGTAACGCAAACCACAAGTAGCAACCAACCTTCTTCAACACTAATCCTGTCAAGACTTATCAACTATGTTCATTTAATGAACACACCTGATAAGCAAACATGCAAATCGGGTCAGCATTATAAACAATGCTGGTGTGAGTAGCCATAAAATACAAAATATACTTATACAAATATATACACAATCCATAAGGCAGTTAGTTCCTCTGTCGATGGCGCCTTAACTTCCAACGACTAATACAATATCCTTAAGTACAATAATTAAGGCATGTAGTTTCTCCACTGAGGCGCCTTAGTTTCCAATTCAATA
Organism: Coptis chinensis; assembly: GCF_015680905.1. NCBI lineage: Eukaryota > Viridiplantae > Streptophyta > Magnoliopsida > Ranunculales > Ranunculaceae > Coptis > Coptis chinensis. The sequence goes on from NC_141458.1 coordinate 100,821,565, forward strand.
ATAGTAAGGCATTTAGTTTATCTACTGAGGCGTCTTAGTTTCAAACCGTACTAAGTCAATTGTATCTAAAAATAACATAACGAAACTAAAACGTACTCTATACTTACACTGGTATAGGCCAAATTACAGAGTGGGTCACACCTGCATAACTAATCAATTCAACCCACCTTTCTGTAGAACATTGTGACTGCAACATAACTTACAATAAATAATTTATTTTCAATTTAAAGTACACTTTGATATATCATCACAATTATTGTTTATAGTTTCTTCAAGTGTCTCTAGAATCACGTCGTCTCTATGTCTTACTTAGTTTCTTTGGTTGCCACAATCGCTACACAACGCCGAACATGTATATCCACATGCCCTCCTTCACATAATGAACCACTCCGTGCGTAGTTATCCTAAGCGGGATATCGCATACCAAGTAACCCCCACACGAACGCTATTATGTGAGTACTGCCACTATTCAGCATAAAATATCGCGCGTCTCTTTTTAATTTTGTGAACGGAATAATCAAGCCACTATTCGGCTACGCCAGAAGGGCCATTTAGATTCACTGAAACGCCAAAAGGGCGAATCATATCACATACGCCCATCACAAGGGCCAAATCACATGAGTTGTGGTAGCTAGGTTATAGGATTTTCGTTACGTAATTTATTCAAGTGTCATACATTTATATCTCATAATTATTTCACTATATCACGTGCATGCCAATTAATTATTGCACTAAACCACCATCCCGTGGGAAATATCCACAAATATTATACTACCTCATAGTAGTATCTCACCGATATAATAATGAAGCGTTTATATCAATTTCTTAAAGATATTGCATTTAATAGATATCCTAACATATGATATCATTTAACATAACAACAATTTCAACATACCACATAACGTCACAATAGTTCCAAACGTACCGCATAACATTTTTATAATGTTTTAGGAATATTATGTCTCATAACATTCCAATCTCGTCACGTGTCAAAAATACACAACATCAACGTCAAATCTTTCTTAGATAATGACTAACCAATTATGCAGGCTTCCACACCATTTTAGCATTTGATTTGTCCATGCAATTTACAACATAAAACGTAGCACAATTAAACAGTCAAAAGTCTACAATCAAAGCCCAAAACCAAAACCCAAAAGTCTAATTTGGATCTATATTAAGAGATATGGACCGGCCCAAAACCAAATTGGAAATTGGCCCAAAGAAAACACTAGTTAGTTTTGGCCCAAGCCAACTAAACAAAACTAAAACTGAAACTGAAATTGGCCCAAAACACAAATGGGTTCGGCCCAAAGAATTAAACTAAAACCGGCCCCAAAAACTTAAATTAAAACCGGCCCAAAAACTTAAACTAAACTGGCCCAAACAAAACAATCTACGTTCCGGCCCAAACAAAATAAAATCCATTGGCTTTGGCCCAAGCCCAACAAGCTAACATGTTTAGTGAAACTAGAATGCGTCCGGGAGCACCAGATCGCATTCTCTTTCTTCTCCCTCCAACGAATCCCTCCACCACCGGATCGACCACCACAAGTTCCAATCGCCACCCCTCCAAACATAACCGAAAATAACCAAATTCAAAACCCCTACAACTTTAATACAAACAAAAACCTCAAATCATTAAATCAATCATCTTCATCCAAACTAGATCTGGATTCGCGCCACCATTAACGCCGGATTCAAAGCTTCAATCCACCCTACTGTCTAGCCTACAATCACCACCAAACAATTGGGTTTTGATCCCCATCAACAACCAAAACTTTAGGGTATACTCAAAACCCAAAAACCCTCACTGCTTTCCAATGGCATTCGACGCCATTTCCAAGCTCTTTTCCAAGCTTCAACAGCCTCGACATTACCCAAACATCAAACCAACAATCTTCCCATACCACCAACAGTTTACCCCATCCATAACACAATACAACTGTTCAAAACCATATATCAACACAACAACATAACGGTTCCAGAATAAACATACAGGACATGACTATGTTTGGGGCTCGCGCCACCATTACCGATCTCTTCCGAGTTCCAACAGTTCAATTAAGAGTTTCAATGTTTCAATGATTAAGCACTAAAAATATTAACATCTAACCAGTTCAACAATTCACAAAATGAGAGAAAAATAAAGACAGAGAAAAATAGATAAAAACTGAGCGGAAGAAAAACTATGTACATATAGCTTTTTCTTCCTACCCGTAGATTCGGTGAAAACAGAAAAACTATAACTACTCACCTGTATCGTGAAAAAGAAATATAGAAGAAAACTACGCGAGAACCAATCCTAAGCTAGCTCACACAATCCGCCATTCTTCTTCGTTTTACTTTGTGTGTGTTGTTTTTGTTTGTTTTTAAGAAAAACCTTCTCCTTTTTTTTCTTTCTTTCTCCGGAGACCATTCTAAAGAATTTACCTGCCATATATTTGGCTTGACTTATCTAGAAACTTCCGATTTTACTAAATATCCCTATTCATAACAATGGAAATATTATTTTCTATTAACAGTAGTATATCTATCATGTTTCTTATATTAATATCTTGCTTCCTTTTTATTTGAAAACTTTCCAATTATTAAAAAATCTCTACAAAAATTCAAAATTCAAAATACTTGTTTTCCCTCTTTTCTATTTTCTATCAAAAAGTCAAGCCCACATTCACTAGCCTGTTGACCAAGAAATAAATATTAAATTTCGAAATGTTAAATATTGTTACGAAATAATGTCAAAATAATTTGGGGTCTTACATTGTTCATACCTCAACATGAGTTGAACAATCACTGTTGTGTTTATACTTCAACAACACATGATGAGCTATGCACAATCACTGTTCATGCATCAACATGAGTTATGAACAATCATTGTTCATATCTTAACATAAGATATGATCAATAAGAATACCTATTTGGGGTATGAACAATCACTGTTCATACTTCAAACATGAGCTATGAACAATCACAACAAGAAAAAAAGCTTTATATCACTGTTAAAAACAGTGACAAAATAAAAATTGTGACAAAAAGTATTTTGTCACTGTTTTTTTTTTCCAAAACAGTGACGGAGTGGGGGTAATTTATTTTTTTTTCCAAAACCGTCACAAATATTTGTTCCAAACTAGCCTCTCTCAGCCATAAAAAACGGTAAACTACTAAAAAACTGTCACAAAAAAACGTATATTTTGTGATAGTTCTGGCAAAACCGTGATAAATGTTATAATTTAAAAAAAAAAAAAATCTTATATATATTTGAAAACAGACATTTCACATTGAATAGGACCTGCAACAAATATACACATAAAATATAATCCATTAAAATTCAAACAACATTCATAAATGCTTACTCCATTGAACATTCCAGTAGCAAAAATAGACATAAAACTTAGATAATCAATATGTACTTAATAATATACAAATGAATGGATTAAGAAAGAATTGTGACCAAGTCACATTCCATCAAACACTCGTGATTAGTCTTCATCATACTTCGGAAGACACTCTTAGTGACACTGAACAAACTAAGAGCTTTGACATCTATCCAAGGTGGAAGTCTTCTTGCTGGCCAGAAAGTTTCTTGATGATCTGCAAAAGTTAAAAATATAAGAAATAAAAAATAAAAACTAAGGAACTAAAAGATCAAAATAAGGCTTGGGCAGCTACCATTGTTGATCCCATCTGTCCTAACCTGAAATTTTAATAAGAATACATCCAAACTAAATATAAAACCTCATACCTCAGTCGTAAACCCAACTACTAAAAGATATATTGGTTCGTAGAACCAGCTATTTAACCATCTCGACTAATGCCAGTTAAGTCAAGTAATCAATCTTCGAATAAGAAGAAAACTATAAATATACAAACAATATCCAAAAGACCCTAATACACGACTTATACAATGCAACTAACATACATACATCTTCACGTTACCAAAACAACCTCAACAAAACCATATAACCCTACATATTCCAAATACACCCATAAACGAAGGATTGGCAAATGCCAGATTATTTGAGTACCAAACTAATATCGACTAAATAAACTAAACAAATAAAGATATCTCTAATATGACAATCGGGTGGATATAAACATGACTAGAAATAATGACACCCATAACAATAAATATTTAAGTTATAGTAAAACTTACTCTCATTGCAATTCCTGCATCTGCCTATTTGTAACCAAATGACATACGTAAAACATTAAACCTAAATCACTTAATTTCAGTTCCAAACAGGGACAAAACAGGTTATATGGTGGTTTTTGGAGCAGTCATAACATCCTCAGTGCTTTACCTCAGCCTCTGCGAGAAGTTAATAAGATTGTATAAGTGTGTGATACTAACATACAATGAGTACATAGATTCATCTTTTCTTAAATTCAATCATTTTCAAACAAGTATAAAAGAAAACATGCCAAAAGAACTTCATAGCAGTAGGACGGTCTGTAAGATTCATGCACTAAATCAGAAAAGTAACATCCCACCTTAAGCAATTACAGGTTCAAGGTTTAGTCTCCACTATGGTTTAGTCTCCACCTTAAGCAATTACAGGTTCAAACTCATGGTTCTCTGCATTCTCAATGCCTTCTGCACGTTCCACAGTAGGAACTTCTGGTTATGAATCAACAAGATCATTGGTGAAAGCCTGTAACTTCTCACCCTCCTCAAAGTCTGCTATGGTTTGGTCTTTCAGGAACACAACATCTCGACTTCGGATTACCTTCTTGTTAATCGGATCATAGAGTTTGTAACCAAACTTTTCATCTCCATAACCCAGAAAAATGTACTGCTTGGTTTTGTCATCAAGTTTGGATCTCTCATCCTTTGGAATATGCACAAATGCCCTGCACCCAAATACCCTCAAGTATCTATAATCAACATCTTTGCCTGACCATACTCTCTCTGGATAGTCACTATTCAGAGGCTTCGACGGCGATAGGTTGATCACATGCACGGCTGTACACATTGCTTTTACCCTGTAAGTTCTAGGTAGCTTAGAGTGAGACAACATGCATCTCATCCTCTCTATAATGGTACGATTCATTCTCTCTGCTATTCCATTCTGTTGCGGTGCCTTGGGAACGGTCTGGTCATGACGAATCCCATGACTTTGGCAATACTCTTCAAATGGCCCAATGTACTCACCCCCATTATCTGAGCGAATAATCTTCAACAACTTCTCAGTCTCTCTTTCCACCATGCTGTGGAATTTCTTAAACATGCCAAATACTTCATCCTTGGTCTTCAAACTATATGCCGATATCTTTCTTGACACATCATCAATGAAGGTCACGAAGTATGAAGCTCCCCCATGGGACTTCACTTTTATAGGACCGCATAAGTCTGTGTGCACTAGTTCAAGGACATTGTCCTTTCTGTGAGACGGGAATCTTTGGAAAGACACCATGTGTTGCTTTCCTACCAAACAGTGAGTACATATATTTAAATGTATACCTTTAATATCTGGCAATGCCTTTTGCTTAGCAAGAACTTCCATCCCTTTTATGCCCATGTGACACAGTCTCTTGTGCCACAGTTCGGAGGAAGCTTCTTCTTCTACTGCATTCACTTCTACTTTACACAAACTAGCCTGTGTTTTGTAAAGAGAGTAAGTTTTCTTTCCTCTGGTTGCTATAATGGAACCTCTACTCAGTTTCCATACCCCGTTACCAAACGAGTTTACAAAGCCATCGTCATCTAATTTCCCAGCCGAAATTAGATTTAGCCGAATGTCAGGGACATGTCTTACATCCTTGAGTGTCAAGGTGTAGCCGACATTGGTTTCTACATGAACATCACTAATACCTATAATCTTTGAGACGCCACTGTTATCCATCTTCACTTCACCATATTCACCACAACTGTAGGTAGTGAATAATTCCCTGTGCGGTGTGATGTGATAGGATGCTCCTGTATCTATCACCCACTCTGTATCTTGACATGAGGTACTAAGACAGCACACACCACAATCTGATACAATTCCCACTAGATCGTCGACTAGTGCAGTAGTATATCTCTGCTTGTGTTTCCGTTCGTCCGCACCATGTCTTCATATACACAATTATTCTTCTCATCCCTCTTCAGTGTTCTGCACTCATATCTGAAGTGGCCCTTAGTGGCACAATAGTAACATTGCCTCTCTGCCTTAGGAGTTCTAGCTTCACCCCTAGATTTAATTACTCCTGTCATCACCTCTAGAACGAGATGGTTTTCTGTATCTATCTCTCCCCCATTTCTCTGTGACAAAGATCTCTGAGCGAGAGGAGCTGCTTTTTGAACTCCTTCTAGTCTCCTCATTCAACAAAGACGCGGTAGCTATTTTCATAGTAACTATTTCATCCTTGGCTGCTCCGTGTAGAGAGACTGCTAATGTCTCCCAACTTTCGGGTAGAGAGCTTAATAGAAACAAAGCCTCAACTTCGTCTCCCAAATCAATCTTCATCAAATGCATCTGATTGATGGTATTCTGTAATTCGTTAAGATGCTCAGACATTGAAGAACCTTTTTGGTACTTCGTGTCAGCAAACTTTTTAACGACCAGCACTTTGTTTCCGCCCGACTTCCTCTCATAAAGGTCTTCGAGTTTCTTCCACAAGCCAAAAGTTGTTGTCTCTTGGGATACATGGTGAAAGACATTATCGTCAATCTACTGTCGAATGTACTCAATTGCTTTTCGGGCAATCTTGCTCCACTCAGCCGCAACAACCGTTTTCGGTCTTTCTCTTCCATTCTCAATGAGTTGTGCCAAGTCCTTGCAATAAAGCAAGTTTTTCATCTTGGCTTTCCAAATGGTGTAGTTCTTCCTATTCAGACTCGTCATGCGAGTGTTCACGGAATGATCCATTTCTACAAGTTATTTAAACTCAAATCTTCTCTCAGGAATTTTGTCAAACACCTTCCGACCAAGATTTGGATAACACCCTAGGCTAATCTAATCTAGGCTTTGATACCACTTGTTGAGGTTTATACCAATACCAATCGATTCCCCCACTACACAGATAACTTGTATTTGAACACAATTTAACTCCAGACAAATTCTAAATATCAACTACAACATATACTAACATGCCCAACTCGCTAAACAACTATTAACAACAGATAATAATATAAAGCAAAATTAAATACATAGCACAACACAAAGATATACCGTGGTTCGGCCAATGATGCCTACTTCCACAAGAGCTAGTTCTTTATAAAGTGGGAAGGAAGATTATAATCTCTCATTTCAATCTCTCACATTACTAGATCACTCTTATCTCTTTACAGGGTTGTCTCTCTGTAAATGTTATCTTTTAATCTTGATAGCTTTCAAGATTGGGTTTTTTCTGACTTTTATGCTACCTCTCGTGTGTTTTATGGGTGTTAGGTTTTGCCAAAAACTCTAACTCTTATTGCAAACTCGCAGTCCCAATTTTCTTCTGAAAATAGACTTGGGCGCGGGTCGCGCTAAAGGTATTGGAAGTCTTCTACGGCATGGGCGCGGGTCGCGCCTTGGTCAAGGCCAATCTGAGCACAGGTTGCGCTCAAACATTTCCACACAGAACAAACTCCTTTTCTCTCTCCTCATGTGAGGGATAAAGCCAACAGAGACGAGGCATCCGCGACTTTATGAGCTATCAACACACCAACTGCCATTCCTCCACAATCAAAGATATTGACTTGAATGGATAATAGTACCTTAGGCCCCAGCCATATAAGTTATTTTCTTTTGGAAGTAACTGGTTAAGCTCTTAAAGTATAGGTTGGTTAAGCATTTCGAAGAGCTTACCACTAATTAACTCGTGCCTCAAAGAAGTTGGCACCCTCATCATTACAATCGATAAACTGATTACCATCAATTCTTCCTCCTAATACATGAAAATGAGTTAAGATCTCCGATAAGGATTTCTTTAAACGGTGAAGTTTTTTTTATCTTCGATCTTTTACATCATACTTGTCTTTAGCAGAGTAGAATAGAACCAAAGGCACATAAACTGGAAATGCATACTGGTCTATGAGGGAGAGTTTGAAGGTTCTGAAGTGGAGTGTTGGAGAAGATGGTTTGATGGTTTCTTTGGAGATAACTTCAACTATAAGCGGCATCTTGCTGCCCATGTATGTGACACTTTGAATCAATACATATTGATCGATCCTATATATGGTTTTTTGTAGAGATTAAAGCCAACTGAATCAGTGTCCCTAACTTACTTAGTAGGTGGTTCAACATTCGACTATTGACCACACAAATCACATGTGTAGTGAAATTGATCTTGTAAGCTAGGATCATCATTATAAGCAGGATTTGTTTCTTTTTATGGGGTTGGTGGCCTTTCTCTATCCTGCCTAAAATACTATCAATCAGGCAATAAAACTATCAAAGAAAAAAAATAAGATACTGGTACTTCGAGTTAAGCAACACAACATGTCAACATCCAATGTGTATTCAATATTTGAATCCAACCACCATAACAAATTTGACAACAAGGAAACACCCAAATAAAAAAGGCAAACACTATAGATCATTCATGACTATATTTGTCCAAGTGAAGACCAGGTCAGAGGAAATTATCACAAAAGTAATTGTAGTGAAACTTGGACACTACCACATGATTGCAAATGCAAAGAAAATAATCAAGCTATCAACTAAATATATCCACAAAGAACTTTAAACTATGAGTAGCAGACAAAGTTTAAAGGACCTCAAAAACTATGAGTAGCAGACAAAGTTTAAAGGACCTCAAAAGCACCAGGGAGTTATATCGTTGATTCTTATCATTATTGGCAATTGAATCAGAATAAGTAGTTAATATATAGACATACACAGAAGTCTCAGTTGCAAAACAATAGTTAGTTAATCGACGAACTACAAAATTTAAAATTATAAAAGTAAAAAAAATGACAAAATTAAAAAAACGTGTGCATAATTAGAACCCTAATATCAGTGCCCCTTTGCAAACAAACTACAACATAGTAGTTTCACTCGAAGAACATACCTAAAGCAAAAGTAAAAATCGTACTTTTTGCAGCAACTTGAACCAAACTCAAACTGAATCAAACCGAACAAACCCCTGCATCATAATGGAGTATAAAGTGAGAGAGAAGTTAATACTACTAAACAATTATCAAACCCTAGGTAATTGAAAGGAAGGGGAAGGGGTACTTATGGCAGCGGCAACAAACATCAGAGAGAGAGAATGGAAAAGAATAAAGAGAATTGAGAGAGATTAATTTGAGAGAGATGGAAACAGAATTAAGAGAGAATCGATGAATAAACATAAATAAAGAAAGAGTCATGAGAGATCGCGCGATTCAGCTTATTTGTTTTTTTTTTGTTATATTTTTCCTTTTTTGTGAAGCATTTCTTAGAGGCACGAACCTGCAAGTGTTTGAAGAAAGTGGGTTGGGAGACTTCGAAGTAGTTTTTTAGTGTAATTGTGGGGCGGGACTAAAAAATTTGAATTTGGTCTTCTATGACTGTCACATAAAGTCCTGGAACATATAATTATTTTAGTGAAATAGTCACAAATGGTTCTCCACACATATACACCTTTTTTAGAAAAAAACATTTGTGACCGTTTCGAAAACGCACGTCACAAAAACCCTTTTCTACCATTTGTGACCGTTTCGAACAAAACAGTCACAAATAACATTTTAAAATAGTCACAAAAGCTTTTTTTGTACTAGTAAATTAATTCGTATGAACAATGATTGTTCATACCTCAACATGTGCTATGAACAATCACTGTTAATATGAACTCATACCTCAACATGATGTATGATAAGTAAGAACACCTAGCTATTTGGGGTATGAACAATTAATGTCCATACATCAACACTGTTCATACCTCAAACATGAGCTACGATTGTTCATACTTCAACATGAGCTATGCATAATCATTGTTCATACCTCAACATGAGCTATACACAATCAATGTTTATACCTCAACATAATGTATGATTAGTAAAAACACCTATTGGAGTATGAACAATCAATGTTCATACATATTTGGGGTATGAACAATCATTGTTCATACAGTAACATAATGTATGAGGTATGCTTATCTATTTTGGTACGAACAATCACCAAATTTATAAACATAACACAGAAGGGTGAAACTGGTTTTTTTAAACAAATAAAAATTTATATGTTTTATATCTATAATAACACAGAGGGGTAAAATTGGTATTTTTTAAAAAAGTAAAAAGACCGGGTCAATTTATTTTGTCTTTGAGGGTTACTAAAATTGAAATTGTGGGTTCATGGGTTACTTTATGTTGAAAATTTGTCCTTGTGGGTTACTAAAAGAAACAATTAGGTTTTGCGTTTAATCTCCCTCTACCTTCAATTGGCTACATAAAAACCCCCCTATTTTTTAAAATGCAAAACCACAATTGGAAACTGACCAAAATACCCTTCCGCCTCCAAAAGATCCACGTTCTTTCCTTCTATATCCTCTTTCCGTCGAAAAGGAAAAAAAATAAAAAAAAAACAACCCAAAAAACACAAAGATTAAATTTCTATCTTCAAAAAAATTTGAAATGGAAAAAAATAAGAATAAATGATTGGAACATTAAAAAGAAAAAGTAAATATGATTGTAGATTTGTAGATCCACCACTTGTTACTCAAAAGAAATAAGATCCAACACTCGTTTGTGGCGCGATGGGAGAACGTATATCACACCATATGTCAAGCAATGATATCGCTAAATCAAAATTCTTTAGAACACAAACATCTATGATATAAAATCAATATGTAAAAATTAAGTTTTCATTGAAAATCAGTATGTAAAAATAAATTTGTAGAGAAAAATTACTATGTAAAAATAAATTTGCATAATATACTGAAATTTCCACGTAAAAACAAATTTACATAGTCATGAGATATGTAGAGAAATCACTATGTAAACATAAATTTGCATACTGAAATTTCCATGTAAAAACAAATTTACATAGTCATAGACTCACACCCGCACATAAAAATCATTATGTAAAAATAAATTTGCATACTAAAACGAATAAATTTGCATACTAAAACGATTATGTAAAACCATATTTACATAGTCAGTCACGGGATCTGATGAGAAAAATCAATATGTAAAAATAAATTTACATACTTAAATTTGTATGCGAAAACAAATTTACATAGTCACAGGAACCCAATTTATTTAATTAAATTAGGAAGAAGAAAGAAAAATTAATAAAACAAAAATAAAGATTCACAACAATCAATCGAAATGAGAAAGAGAGTGATTCTTCATAGTAGAATCGTGTTTCTTCATCATGAAACCATGTTTCTTCATTGTTAAACTTGATTTCTTCATTGTTGAAAAATTTGTTGAAAAATGTTTTTTTTTCATCAAACCTAATTTTTTCGTTGCCAAAACTTGTTCTTCTAATTTCAATATTGAATTGCGTGTTATTGAAGTTGAATTAGAGTTCTTTTTCGTTTAAATGATTAAAGGAGAAGAAAATTGATTGAAGGAGAGAAACTAAGGAATGAAAATGTTTTTTTTTATAATCACAAAAATAGGGAGCTTATGCTAGGAGGCATCAGAAATAGAGAGGGTTTAAGGTACGGTGTGAAAGGAAGAGGTTTACATGAACCCAGATCTAAACTAGGGGTCTGAGGCCCATTTCTTGAAGAAATAATGTCCCCGTCCCCTGAAATTGGTACCCTGGACTCTTTTTTGAGATATTCTGTTAGTGCTAAGACCATTTATCAAGTTTCACTATTTTTCATCTAACTTACATAACATAACTATGTAAGTGTGTTGTGCAATTGTGCTTATATTAACGGTAAATCGTAGGATACAGGGAAGTAAAGTTTAGAACAAACTATCTACCTAGTAAAGGTGAAAAGAATAAAGAAAAGGAATGAAAACCACTTTAAGGCTGGGGACTAAGCAAGGAATGAAGCATAAAGCGCGTATGTGGATGGAAAAGAGTATTTGGTAGTGAGTTGGGAGAGCAATATAATCATCCTTCTTCATTTCATCTTAGATTGTCATTAATTAGAATAGAAAATTAAGAATTTGAGAAAATGGCCGAGTCTATTGCCTCAACATTGATACAAAAACTTAGTTTGGTCATAGAAGAAGCTAAACTTCTCCTTGTAGTGGAGGAGTAGGTTCGGTCGCTCCAAAACGAACTTGAATGGATCATGCAATTATTAAGGGATGCTGAGAAGAAACGCAATAAAATTCCTATGGTGGATGTTTGGGTGAGATAAGTTAGAGACATGGCCTATGACGCAGAAGGTGTTATCGATACCTTCATCTTTCAAGTGAAAGAACAACCACGAAAACACTTTTGTCTTAGTGGTTGTTTGTTTTTTTTCAAGTTCAGCACTAAGAGGCGCTGAATAACTTAAATTTAGCATTTAGAGGTGTTATAGTTGTTTGTTTTTTCATTTTTGATTCAGCATTCAGTGGTAAATTTCAAATTCAGCATTCTGTGATGCAATCGGCGTTGAACGCTGAAGTTAATTATTTAGAGTAATTGTTACCTGTTATACCCTTTCTCTAAACACCAAATTTTCATAGTGCGACCATTGAATCTCTTTAATTAGTGAACCCCAAAAGTCCAAAGCCTTCATATACTTGCTTTGATGTTCTCTTATTTCCCCCCTTCATCAACATGGATCCTTTAAATTGCTCATCTTTAAGCTTGATCTATTCTGGGAGAATCCATCCAACTACCTCATTCTTAATCTTTATATATAAAAGTGAATTGAAGCAAAATAATCTTCACAGTGAAATGGTCGATAATGGAGTGTGGTCTCCTGGTTTTCTATCTAGGAAGAAAGACATCGAGAATGGGTCTAATTTGAGACAGTGGGTTTGATTTAAAAGTCATACTTTACTATCCTAACATGACTTCCATAATTGATGCTCATTCGTGGTGTTATAGCCATTTGTAAAATTGAAAATCACATGTTTTTCATGTTAAATAAATGTGCTATTATTATTATTTGTATTTCCAATATATCCTTTATTAAACTTCTAATGTAAGAAAACTTTGTAAATTCAATGGGTAAAATGGTATGAACCACTAACGTTCAGCATTCAGCACTAGAAAAAAACAAACAATTTTTAGAGTTCAGACATTCAGTATTCAGCAATCAGAGGGTCGACACATTTAACATTCAGCATTCAGTATTCAGAGGCTTAAAAAAACAAACGACCCCTTAGAGCCTTAGAGCTAGTGGCTCTGGGAGTCGTCTTAAGATGCTTCACGAAATGGGAAAAAAGATTGAGAAGATTAATAAAAGGAGTAAAGATATATCAGGCAACAGATTGATCATCTTGATCTTTTAAAAGATTTAGACCAAGGGTCTCAAGACTTGGCATCACAACGAAGAAGCAGTCCCACTATTGAGGAATCGGTTATAGTTGGACTACACGAAGAAGCAACTCAACTAGCTACCTCGCTGATGAAAGTAGAACAACAACTAGCTGCCTTGTTGATGAAAGACCACTCTTGCTAAAAAGATCTATAACCAATGGGACGTTGTAAAAAAATTTCATACTTGTGCTTGGATTTGTGTCTCTCAACAATATTGAGTGACGAATCTCTTATTAACTATTCTAAACCAAGTGATGGCCGGGCCTTACTGAAAACTTAATGAAGATGGATTGCGGAGAACTGAGAGGAGAACTCTGACCCGCAACTACTTGCATGACAAAAGATATTTCTTAACCTTTGCCATTGATGATATAAGGGAGACAGAAGCTTGGGACCAAATTGACAAGGCGTTTCCAGAGAACGTAGGGTCTTGATTTATGATAAATTAGAGAGAGAGATTTGAAAATATTTACTTGATTGATTTCTAAGGAGATTACAATTGTTTATATAGAGATTACAACATTCTAAAATAGAAACAAAAATAGACGGTGCATGTATTTAACTTGAGGCGCGGGTGCGCTAAATCTACTGGACAATTGTGAAGCACAGGGCGCGGGCGCACTTTAATTGTGTTATGTATGAGTGTGGGCGCGCTCTGCACTATGACGTGAAGAACTACTTCTAATACGCCCCCTCAAGTTGGAGAGTGAATGTCAAGAACTCCCAACTTAAAAATTAATCTCAGAAAGGTGTCATTGCTGAGAGATTTAGTGAAGGCGTCAGCCACCTTATTGGAGGATGTAACGAACGTAGGAGATAATAACTTGGCCTGTATCTTGTCGGGTAAGAAATGACAGTCCAATTCGATGTGCTTCGTTCGTTCATGAAAAAATGGATTTTGAGAGAGATGAAGGGTGGCCTGATTGTCACAGAACATGTTTATCTGGAGAAGGATGAGAAATGCCTAATTCAGAGAGAAGATACTTCAACCATTGAAGTTCACTCGCCAGGGTAGCCATGGAACGATATTCGGCTTCAGCAGAAGAACGGGATATAGTGCTCTGTTTCTTTGTTTTCCAGGATATAGGACTAAGCTAGAACCAAGAAAAGTACAATAACCACTAGTAGAACGACGAGTGATAGGGCAGCCAGCCCAATCAGAGTCACAGAAACCAGAGATGTGTAAAGAACTATTAGCGGGTAAGAGAATCTCTTTGTTGATCGAACCTTTAAGGTAGCGAAGTATACGATGAGCATCATCTAGATGTGGAGTCCATGGGGACTGCATGAAACAGCTGAGATAATTAATAGAATAAGTGATATCTGGTCGTGTAACTGTGAGATATAAGAGACGCCCAATCAAGCGACGATAGACAATAGGATCATGAAGTAATGTGCCATCATCGGTATGGAGGTTGATGTTTTGTTCCATAGGGAACTCATAAATACGACCACCGTACCAGTGGTACCACAATCAAACAGAATATCCAAAAGACATTTGCACTGTGTAAGAAATAATCCTTCTTTGGAACGAGCAACCTCGATACCCAAGAAATATTTTAAACGTCCCAAGTCCTTGATATAGAACTTTGCTTCTAAAAAGTTTTTCAAGTTCTGAATGAGAGATGGATTGTTGCATGTGATCAGAATGTCATCCACATATACAAGGACAAATGTAGAATTAGAACCACAAATATTAGTGAATAGAGAATAATCAGACTTAGACTGAGTGAAGCCGGCAGTGATAAGAGTGGTAGATAGTTTGGCAAACCATTGTCGAGAAGCCTACTTGAGTCTATATAAGGACTTATTGAGGCGACATATCCTGTGTTCCCCCTGTTTGGCGAATCCAAGAGGTAAGGTTATATAAACAGTTTCATCCAAATCGCCTTGGAGAAAGGCATTGTGGACATCCAGCCGATGAAGAGTCCAATATCTGATAGCAGCAATGGAGAGAAGTAATCGAACAGTGACTAATTTAGCAACGGGTGCAAAAATGTCATGATAGTCTTGGCTTTCAATCTGATTGTAACCCTTGGCAACAAGACGAGCTTTGTAACGTTCAATAGACCCATTTGAATGATATTTACTCTTGAAAACCCATTTAAAACCAATAAGCTTATGATGAGAGGATGACGGAACAAGAGTCCATGTGTTATTTTGTTCCAAAGCTGCAATTTCAGCAGCCATAGCAGCTCTCCATTTTGGAATTTTGACAGCTTGCAAAAAAGATGTAGGAACAACTGAAGAAGACACTTTAGACAAAAAAGCTTTATGACAAGTAGAAAAGTTAGTGTCAGAAATATAGAAAGCCATAGGATATGGAGTGGAAGACCATGTTACCTTAGAGTCCGAGTGGATGAGGTTGGCCAAACGAGGGACTGTAGGTGCCTTGGTGAGAGTAGGACAGTGATAATTTTTGATGATAAGTGGTAGGGGGTTTCGTACTCTAGTAGATCGAGGTGAGGTAGGAAGGTTGGGTTGTGGTGGCTGAGGGAGTTCCAAAATTGCAGGTGCCGAAGCTGTCTGAGTTGGAAGAGTGTCAGTAGGGAGGGTGCGGGCGTGCTCCGTTTACTGGAGTGACAGGCGATGATTGAAGGTCAAATGTCTCATTGTTGGGGATGGGTAAGGAATAAACTGGTAGATGGGATGGTGGGGTGACACTACCTCTTTTTGTGTGTTTAGATGGTGTATGGATGATGTAGATAGATGATGATCGTTGAACAAAAGAGAAGCGTATCAAAACCTAATTATCCCTCACTAAGTAAAGGATGAGTAGGGTATCGTTCCACTTTTAAGTGTATGTTATGTGAAGGAGACGGAATTTGGAAAGGGGTTTGAGGGATTAAAACTAATGTTGTAGAGATTGTAGATTCTAATGCTAAACTAAGCTAAACTAACTAAACTATTGAGAATTTATAGAGAGAATTCAAGAGATTAGAATCCACCAATACTTTTAATCTATGACCTTACGCTTCATGGTTGTTCTTACAAGTAGACTACAATTAGGTAATCGGCGAGTGCCGATGCCTTTTGGATGAAACATCGTTAACAATTAACTCTACTTAAGGTTGTTCTTATGTTTATGCTATTAATATCTTCTTTCCTTTTATGTAAGCTCGGGCAGCCATTCAATGTATTACCAAGAGCAACATCAAGGAGTACTTCCTAATAGGGCAGCCATTCAATGAATCACCACTTAAGGCAAACACAAAGAATACTTCCCCTAGGCAGCCACTCCGAGCTACCCCTTCTAAGGCAACACAAAGAATACTTCCCTAACTCTAAAGAATTACACTACTAGAAGAAAAGTAAAGAACACTAGCATGATATTAATATTGCAAAACATAAACCCTATTCTATACTTCCATCCCCTGGTGTGGGCAATGGAATTAATAACTACAAACATAAAGAACTAACCGATTGAAGAACACCATGAACCGGAAGAATCATTAAACCTTAAGCGGCTTCATCTCCTCCCTTGAAGGAGAAGATTAGCCTTCCATATAGAAGGAAGAACACGAAGAGCGAGAAGAAGAAGAGTTGAAGAACATAAGACTAGAAAGACTAATTTATTAAGACTTCGGCTAGTTAAAACCGATCTTTTATTATTAATCTCTCTGCCTCAAGTTAAGGAGACAAGAATATAAGCGAATTGGCAAATTACATGAGGCACTTAGGTCCTCTATTTATAGGGGTTACAATGAGTTCTAGAAGCATTCCAAACCGTCATTTGTTTCCTAATACAAATAGGTTTCTTTCGAGAGTCCGACCGTTTTCAAAACCGAGAAGGAATTGGCTCAAGATGTCGATTCATGCGTCTCGGACGCATTATCCATCGTCCCAGACTTAATCAATGCGTCGACGGGCTTCGGTCTATCGGCCCCGTGATGCAATCAATGCGTCACGGGCGCTTTCGATCCATCGTCCCAGCACGATAAGCCGATTTTCTCTCTTCTGCTCTATCCTTCTATCCTCTTTTGCGGGCTTTGGTCCAAGCAACGAATCCTTTGGCCTTGGGCTTCCAAATAGACTTTAAAATAGGTCCAAGTCGCATATTTAATAGCTCCAATTCCTTGGCCTTCTCCATGATTGTCCACGGACCTCCCATGTGATCATTGATGCTCCGAATTGCTTCGTTTTACCCCATTTTCTCTAATATTCTACAAAACTCTCTTTTTCAATTCAGAAAATCTTAAAACACAACTTATAAACACTATTAGTCCACTAAGATGGCTAAACAAGAGGCATAATCGAGGGTTAAATAGCACTTTTTGAGCACTTATCACAACTCCCAACTAGCCTTTTGCTAGTCTCTTAGCAAATAAGATAAAAAAATAGATAAGTGATCAAAATCACATCCTAATAACAAAAATAAAATCCTAACTCATTTTCGCAGGCATCGCGATTGCATTTACCATATGCAACAAGGCTTTAAACCTTTAAGTTCCCCAAAAAGGACGAGTTATAGTCTTGTGAGGGTTTTCAGGTGATATACCCACAAAATCAATTAATAGCATGTTCAAGAATGATAGTATTTTTCAGAGAGAGAAATTCCTTACCTACTTAGTGCTTACCCCAATAGACAGTCTCCATTGCTAACTACATTTCTGCAAAGACTCATAGATTATGATGGGAGATAGTAAAAATTTACAGAATTCTCAATCAAGGCTTATGTGTGTACTTAGTCAATCTTCTATACTCTCCTATCCAAGAAACGGAATCCCTAGTTTACCATAGGTAGATAATCTCGACTTTCAATCCTCACCGGTCATACTCTCAGAAAAGAATCTCTCAGAAGATGGTCTACTATTTTACCTCATGTATGTGGGGAAAAGAATAATGCATCTGAACATCCCACATACTACCTTGAAAAACGGACTTGAATAAAATTAGTCTCATGGAAAGAATGTCAATCACATATGAAGTGTCGGGTCCTTCACTTTAGCATCCTCTCACCTATTCTAGACTTCATTACCATATTGTAATGATAAGTCATGGGTTGTAACTTGGCTTGGGTATTGGTTTATGAAGGAAAGGTAAAAAGGATTCTAAGGTTGTTTTCGAAAACACTAAAGGTTTTGCTTCTTTCTTTGGAAGATTTCTTCAAATTCTCGTATTGCGAGAGAAAATTCTTCCTTTATCTTAGCTTTTCCATCCATTACGATTTCAACTTTTTTTTTTTTTTTTTTTTTTTTTAACTTCGATTGGTATATCCTTGATTAGTCTTTGGATATGCTTGTTTTCCACTAGCTTCTTTCACTTTAAAACAGAATGATGGGATTCATTGTATCTCTCGGTATTTCCTTGTAATCTTCCTTTTTGGTCTTTCTTCCTCCTTATGCCCCTCGTATTCGAAACATATGGGTATGGCTGATAAAGATTTTGGCTATACTCCTTGTGCGGAGTTGGGGTGAATGTAAAGGGTTTTATGAAAGAAAATGGTTTATTGTAAAGGCTCAAAAGGGTTTAACATGATGGTCCTACTAGGTGGGATAAAGGCTGAATGGGTTCACTACTTGACTTATCGAGATGATACTCTGTTTTTGAATAGACTACAAGACCTAATGGCTATCTCCCCAGTTGATGTGTCACTTCGTGATTAACCAAATTAAAGAATAATGAGACTATATTACAACGATATAAAGAACTGAAAGATGATGAGTCACTAAGACTCGGATTTTTTCGTAAGAACTCTCCAAAAATGAGTATAAAGCTCAAGTCTCACGGGCTAAGTCTAAAAATTCTACTTTCAGTTTACTAGGGGTTTAAATATCTCTTCTAGCAAAAGTACACAAAACTGACCAAGTATTATGGTGGTGCCTTGATAAAGAATTCTATCAATAAGAACTATGTCCGAGCATAATAAATAGTCTAAGCGGTAATGAAATCAATAATATCAACTATCTATCAAACTCAAAGACTAAGCAAGATAGAATCTATATCCCGGACTCATCATTAAAATTCATTTTTTCTCATGCTAATCGATATTGGAAACAAAAATATTTTTGTTTTTGAAAACTAATTTTCAAAATTCATTTCTCAAGTACACCCTCCCCCTACTTATGCATGCATTGACCTCAATGTATAAAGAAGTAAATGAAATGGATGAGAAAAAGGTAGGATATTACCATTGATGCCGAATATCAGAATTAGTTCAAGAAACAAATTTTTAGGTCTTTTTACGTCAGATCCCCAAGACATAATGTGAGTCTTTTAAAGTCAGATCCTCAAGACTAGAATTCCCATTCCAAAACTGATCTCTCAACAACATGCTTACTTCCTATAGACATTTTATATAATTCGGTCTACTAGAGTTATGAGACTTTGACTCGTGCTTGCAACTCCTCTCAGTAAAGGACAAAGTTATGAAAATCTGAGGGCCCGGCTATCAGTGGCACTTATACTAATGAGATCCTAAGGAGTTAAGCTTACGACGCTTGGCTTCCTCATGCAAAAAACTTAAACTAGACAGAGTAACAGGTTCAGCAAGACATAGAATGTAATCTTTAAGGTGTGTAGGTAACTTACCCCAATTTTCCGCTTCAACAGTGGTCTGATAAACCGGATCCTTGAGAAAAATGGCCTCCACGTCTCCAGTAGGTAACTCCAGAAAAGGCTTTAGTCGATGAGCATTGACTTTGAAACGAGTCATTCTCTTTATGTCTTCTACTTCAATAGCTCCAAAAGGTGTGACATGTCTTACTACAAACGGTCCCGTCCATCTAGATCTCAACTTTCCAGGGAAAATTTCTAGACGAGAGTTGTAGACCAGAACCTTCTGTCCAGGTTCAAATTCTCTCTTCAGAATTCTTCTATCATGTAATGCTTTAGTCTTATCCTTGTAAATCCTCGACTTATCATAAGCATCACTTCTCAATTCCTCTAATTCACTGATCTGAAGCTTCCTCCTTTCTCCCGCTTGATCTAGGTTGAAATTCATCTCTTTCAACGCCCAATAGGCTTTATGTTCTAACTCACCGGGTAGATGACACGCTTTTCCATATACCAAGCGATAGGCTTACATCCCTATGGGTGTTTTGAATGCTATTCTGTATGCCCATAGTGCATCTTGGAGTCTAAGAGACCGATCTTTCCTAGATGGATTCTTGTCTTCTCGAATACTCTTGATTTCCTATTCAAACTTCTACTTGACCATTAGTCCGAGGATGATATGGTAAAAGCTAGCTTGTGAATTACTCCATACTTTGCCATAAGATTCCCAAATACACGGTTCTGAAGTGAGAACCGTTATCACCGATGATGGCTCACCGGTGTTCCAAATCTTGGTATAATGTTCTTCTTCGTGAAAAGTCCACGGCGACTTTATGATCGGCGGTCTTCGTAGGAACTGTTTCAATCCATTTTGAAACATAGTCCACAACAAGTAGAATGTAGGTGTAACCAAAGAAGGAGGAAATGGTCCCATGAAATCTATACCCCATACATCAAAGATTTCGAGATAAGGATCGGTTGTTGAGGCCACTCGAACCTTTTCGAGGTTTTACCCGTAAATTGGCATCTCGGACATGCTTTGCAATAAATATTTGCATCTTTAAAAAGAGTAGGCCAATAGAATCCAGCTTGTAATACCTTTGTCTGCGATGCAGACGCGGGCCAAAGTGTCCTCCGCATGAAAGTTTGATCATGATGAGAATGATAGAATGGATTCTTGTTCCAATTCGGGATGCATCTTCAAATAATTTGATCGAACACTTCTTGAATAAGTATGGATCATCCCAAAAAATAATATCCGCCTTTGAGTAGAATAAATCTTTTTCTTGCTTGCTCCAATGTGATGGTACCTTGTCGGTCACAAGATAATTTGCAATGTGGTCGTACCATGGCACTTTCGATATATCTTGAACAACCTGTTCATCGGGGAAAAGTCTCACAGATTTGTAAATTGTCTTCCGTATTCTCCACTAGCAATCTAGAAAGGTGATCGAAGAATCGACATTCTCTCGTTCCTTTCTTATCACGTATCTCCAAATCAAATTCTTGTAAAAGTAGTATCCATCGGATCAATCTTGGCTTGGCATCCTGCTTAGCGAGTAAATGACGCAAGGTAGCATGGTCAGTATAGACAATCACCTTTGAACCTATAAGATATTGTCGGAATTTGTCAAGAGAATAGACGACGGCTAAGAGTTCTTTCTCAGTGGTAGAATAATTAATCTGAGCTCCATTTAGAGTCTTGCTAGCATAGTAGATTGCATATGACACTTTCTTGTCTCTTTGTCCTAGAACGGCTCCTATAGCATAATCAGATGCATCACACATGATTTCAAATGGCTGGCTCCAATCGGGCGCACGAATGATTGGTGCTGAAGTTAGTGCTTCCTTTAACTTCATAAAAGCTTCAACACATGATGTATCAAAATCAAAGACAATATCTTTCCCTAACAGATGTGACAGCGGTCTTGCAATTCTGCTGAAATCTTTGATAAATCGACGGTAGAATCCCGCGTGACCTAGGAAGGCACGGATATCTTTGACAGTTCTCGGTTTGGGTAGATCCTTTATAATATCAATCTTCGCTCGATCTACTAGAATTCCTTCCTTTGAAACTTGGTGACCTAGCACTATCCCTTCCTTTACCATGAAGTGACACTTTTCCCAGTTCAGAACTAAGTTGGTATCGCAACAACGTTTAAGGACTAAGGAGAGATGGTGTAGGCAATCCTCAAAAGATGATCCAAAAACTGAAAAATCATCCATAAAAACTTCCATGTATTTCTCCACCATGTCGTCAAAAATACTCATCATGCATCGCTAAAAAGTGGCCGGTGCATTGCATAGACCAAAAGGCATAATGACGGTAGGCTTAATGTTCGAATGGACATGTGAATGTGGTCTTCTCTTGGTCCTCGGGGTGAATATGGATTTGAAAATATCCCGAGTAACCATCAAGAAAGTAGTAGTAAGCTTGTCCAAATTAATCTTTCTAACATCCGATCGATAAATGGCAATGGAAAATGGTCTTTCCTCGATGCGCTTATTCACTTTCACATGTCGATGCAAACTCTCCATCCCCGAATCTTGGTTGGAATCAACTCATTGTTCTCGTTCTCGATCATCGTGGTTCGGACTTCTTTGGCACAACTTGAACCTGGACTAACCCATTGACTATCGAAATAGGGTAGATAATCTTTGGCGCCAAGGAGTTTGACGACCTCTTCTCTAACTACTTCCTTCATTTTCGGATTAAGCCTCCTCTCGTGGTTGCTTAGAAGTCTTGGAATCCTCTTCCGGATGAATCCTATGTTGAACTATCATAGGGTGATCCCCTTGATATCATCAATTGTCCAACCTATACCGACTTGTGTTCCTTTAAAAGTGCTACTAACACGGATTCTTGCTCCGCAATCAAATCGATGCAATGACTACTTGGGTAGGTTCCCAAATCTCCCAAGAAAACATACTTGAGTGTAGGCGGTAAAGGCTTCAATTCTAGCTTAGGTGGCTCCTTCTTAAGCTCTTTAGGTGGTCCATCAAGCATAGGCGATTCAAGTTTTTCTTTGAACTTGATGTCATCCATGACGGGTGATGAATCCAAAATCGCATTGATTGACTCAACACTAAGTTCCTCACAACTGAAGTCCGTCGAGCTTTCAATAACTCGTCGGCCAGGATATGAATGAGTCGATAATCTGCGCTAACGCTTCAATCATGCAGACCTCGTTCACAACACATACTTCCGTGGTTCTTTGTAACATATGGAAAACATTGGTCTCAACTTTCATATTACCAAAGGATAACGTCATATTACCATTTCGACAGTTGATGAGTGCATTTGCAGTGGCCAAGAATGGTCTGCCTAGAATGATTGGTATCTGCCTACCAGATGTAGGTTCTGTGTCTAGTACTATGAAATCAACCGGATAATAGAAATCTTCGATCTTGACTATGACGTCTTCAATTAGTCCTCTAGGTATCTTCACTGATCTATCTGCCAACTATAAAGTAACATCAGTCGGTTTTAGATCCTTCAAGCCCAACTTCTCATAGACGAAATATGGTAGAAGATTCACACTGGCACCCAAATCTAGTAAAGCTTGTTCCTCCAAAGAATCTCCATCGCGATGTAGCAGTTGACTTCCGGGATCTTTCGGTTTCCACAACCGATAGATTCTCAGAGTAACGATGAACATCTTTGGCGATAAAAGCTTCTTTCGGAATGTTGGTCTTCTTCTTTACTAGATCTTTCGGGGAACTTGGCATACGAGGGAACTTGCTTGATGGTGGTCGAAATGGGATATTAATCAGAATTTGAAATACATCGCAAATCTCCTCAGACCGGTCATCTTTTTCGGTATTCACTAGTTTTGAAGGAAACGGTCGGGCGGATTCTTCAAAATCAGTTCTCTTCTTTTCGGCTTCGGTTGGTTTGGTAACAATTAGTGGAGTGACAGTGGAGTCACTCGTGATGGCTTCTTCTTACTTACTTCCACGGTAGTTCCTTCAACTTTTTGCAACAGTTTTTCAAGAGTGGTGGCACAACACTAGATATATCCGGAATGTTAGAATCGGGTGGGATGGTGGGGACATAAGTTACCTTAGGTTCCATAGAATCTTTTCCTGGTTCATAGACAATCTTGTTATCAACTTTCTTGCCCGACCTCGAGTGGTGACAGAATTGACTTGGGCATTCGACCGAGTAATCTCCGTGTTATCCACCGCAAGATACCTCTTCCTTTTCGGATTTGGCCTCTACCGCTTGGTAATGCTCCTTTTGATCTCTCTGTCAAGCGCGGCAGCCGATTTTGCCCTATCCGGCCTTGAATGACACTAAAGTTATTCTCCAACTTCGGGTTCTTTGATTTTGTCCGTTTCACCATTTCATTGACAATGGTGGTGATAGCTTCTTTCGGATGTGGGATAACCGCTTTGCTTCGACCGAGTAGGTAGGGCAATATATCCACTCATAAGATCCGTACTAACTCTCGTTTGTGTTGGCTTGGTATTCTTTGGTTCTAGTATGATTGTTGATTTTACGTATGGTTCCGGGCGGTTTTGGAACCGATCATCGGTTATTCGAACCGATTTGATCGATTTTGAAATCACGGAGGAAAATTCCCGATTTGTATTTTGTGGCTTCCAATAATTTCGTCCTCGATTGAACCGGTTATTTCTTCCTAAAGAATTGATACTACATGCCTCGCATTAGTATCCAGATAGTACTGAACACTCTTGATTGGTGTGGCCTTCATCGGAACATAGCTCACAAATGGTATAACAAGGCTTGGATGGTCGAGGTTTAGCTTGGAAATTGTTTGGTTTTGGAGGATTCATGGAGAACCGATCAAACTTCTTGTTTAAATTTTCAAGTCCCGTTGATAGGCTTGCCATAATTGATAAGATTGCTTGATTTTGGGTCTTCTTGAATTTGGTTGCCAAATTTCTTGGCACCCTCCACTCTAGCTACGCCCTCGTTGCTAGTACTCATTGTTGAAAGTGTCTTGACTAAATTCTCGAGAAAGTTGTAGGCTTCCTCTCCATCCAATGATGTAAACTTACCTTGATGCATTGGTATCATCCGCTTGTTCATAGTAGAAAGTCCTCGAAAAGAAAAAATGAGCGGTGTGCTCTTATCATAACCATGATGTGGACATGAGACTAGCAGATTATTGAATTTCTCCCGGCTTTGATGATATTCTTCACCACCTTCCCCTTTGAAATTGTCGATGGAAACTGGCGCATGGCATCTATCTTCGGGGTGGGTAGAACTTGTTCATAAACTTTGTTCTCAACTTCTCGGTTGTTGATTGAATTGATCGGTCGCGCTGTGTAGTTAACCATTCGGATGCTTTACCTTCGAGTGAGAGTGGAAAAGAATTAACTTGATACCCTCATCCCCGATATTCTCGTTCTTGAAAGTTTCGAGGATCGATAGAAATTTGTTCATGTGAACATAAGGTCAACATTATGCGAACCATTGAACTTTGGAAGCATAGAGATTACCGATGCTCTAAGTTCAAATTGATTAGCTTCGTCTCGGAAAAACAATACTATTTGGGTGGGTCTCCAATAATTGGCGAATAGAAGTCGCTCGCCTTCTTCCTCTGTTGGTTTTGCATGGGTGGGATAGCCGGGATTATTGGTGTCCAAAACACCTCCATCATTGCTTGCGGCCATTGTATTAATCTCGCCTAGTATTCTTGTGAGTTGGTTGTTAACCCTTGTCCACTTTTGTGTTCTTCTTGGACGATGATATGGACGACGGGCATACACTAGAAAATTCGAAAAAAAAAAAGAAAAAAAAAAAACTAAAAAAAAAAAAAAAAAAAAAAATTAAACTAGGTAATTAAACTAATATGCAACTATTCTAAATTATACTAGAATGTAAAACTACTTTCCTTCAATTTGGGTTGGGCTTTGCAGCTAGTATCTCGCTTCGATTGTCTAAAAGTTGTCTCTTCAGGGTTATGGTGAATCACTTGGATTGCTTAAGTACCACCGCCCTACGCACGATAGTCCGTTTGTCAAGATTCGGACAAGAAACACTAGAGTCCGATATTTCATTTGTGTTGGCTTACAACTTCAATTGTTGAAAAGATCCTAAATGCAATTATACTAGAAAGCAATAAAACTAAACTATGATGCAACTATACTAAGAAAGCAATAAAAAGAATGAAGATTCGACTAACCTGGATGGTAGATCTTGTCTTGAGATGTCCTTCAAGCTTCTTTCTTTCTTAAAAGGATGGATGACGCGCTAAAATTACCCTCAATATCCAAAATTTTAATCTTGAAAGAAAACGTTAAACATAAACAACTTAAAGCGGCAGCGGCGCCATTTGACCACTACCTCTTTTTGTGTGTTTAGATGGTGTATGGATGATGTAGATAGATGATGATCGTTGAACAAAAGAGAAGCATATCAAAACCTAATTATCCCTCACTAAGTAAAAAGGATGAGTAGGGTATCGCTCAACTTTTAAGTGTATGTTATGTGAAGGACGGAATTTGGAAAGGGGTTTGAGGGATTAAAACTAATGTTGTAGAGATTGTAGATTCTAATGCTAAACTAAGCTAAACTAACTAAACTATTGAGAATTTATAAAGAGAGAATTCAAGAGATTAGAATCCACCAATACTTTTAATCTATGACCTTCCGCTTCATGGTTGTTCTTACAAGTAGACTACAATTAGGTAATCGAAAGCGAGTGCCGATGCCCTTTGGATGAAACATCGTTAACAATTAACTCTACTTAAGGTTGTTCTTATGTTTATGCTATTAATATCTTCTTTCCTTTTATGTAAGCTCGGGCAGCCATTCAATGTATTACCAAGAGCAACATCAAGGAGTACTTCCTAATAGGGTGACCATTCAATGAATCACCACTTAAGGCAAACACAAAGAATACTTCCCCCTAAAGTACCCTCCCCCGAGCTACCCCTTCTAAGGCAACACAAAGAATACTTCCTTAACTCTAAAGAATTACACTACTAGAAGAAAAGTAAAGAACACTAGCATGATATTAATATTGCAAAACATAAACCCTATTCTATACTTCCATCCCCGGTGTGGGCAATGGAATTAATAACTACAAACATAAAGAACTAACCTGATTGAAGAACACCATGAACCGGAGGAAGAATCATTAAACCTTAAGCATCGGCTTCATCTCCTCCCTTGAAGGAGAAGATTAGCCTTCCATATAGAAGGAAGAACACGAAGAACGAGAAGAAGAAGAGTTGAAGAACATAAGACTAGAAAGACTAATTTATTAAGACCTAGTTAAAACCGATATTTTATTATTAATCTCTCTCGCCTCAAGTTCGAGACAAGAATATAAGTTTAATTGGCAAATTACATGAGGCACTTAGGTCCTCTATTTATAGGGGTTACAATGAGTTCTAGAAGCATTCCAAACCGTCCATTTGTTTCCTAATACAAATAGGTTTCTTTTCGAGAGTCCGACTTCGTCTTCAAAACTGAGAAGGAATTGGCTACAGTGTCGATTCATGCGCCCACGGGCGCATTATCCATCGCCCCGGACTTAATCAATGCCCGACGGGCCTTTCGGTCTATCGTCCCCGATGCAATCAATGCGTCTGACGGGCCTTTCGATCTATCGTCCCGTGACGATAAGCCGATTTTTCTCTTACGCTTCTATCCTTTTATCCTCTTTTGCGGGCTTTGGTCCAAGCAACGAATCCTTTGGCCTTGGGCTTCCAAATAGACTTTAAAATAGGTCCAAGTCGCATATTTAATAGCTCCAATTCCTTGGCCTTCTCCATGATTGTCCACGGACCTCCCATGTGATCATTGATGCTCCGAATTGCTTCGTTTTACCCCATTTTCTCTAATATTCTACAAAACTCTCTTTTTCAACTGTAGAATCTTAAAACACAACTTATAAACACTATTAGTCCACTAAGATGGCTAAACAAGAGGCATAATCGAGGGTTAAATAGCACTTTTTGAGCACTTATCATGGGGAAGATAAATTTTGATAGGGGAAGACATTCTCATGGAAAATCATGTCACGGGAAGTATAAATTTTCTTGAAAGATAAATCATAAATGCGATAGCCCTTCTGAGCATAAGGATAACCAATGAAGATGCCAGGTTTCCCACGGTGATCAAACTTACTTTTAATAGAAGTGTTGTGAGCAAAACATAAACAACCAAAAACACAAAGGTGGACAAGAGTGAGAGGTGTTGTAAATAAAAGCTCATGAGGTGATTTGTCATTTAACAAGGTGCCAGGATTTTTGTTAATGAGATAGCATGTGGTGAGTATGGATTCACCCCAGAAGGATAATGGGAGATGAGCTTGAAAATGTAACGCTCGTGCAACGTTGAGTAACTTTCAACAACAGCGTTTTTTTTGGTAGTAGCAACGCAACTACGTTGGTGGATAACCCCATGTTTTGAAAAAATTTATTGCATGTTATAGGATATAAATTCGGATCTATTGTCAGATCGAAGGACTTGGATTTCATGAAAATGGCCATCAATGTTGCTATGGCCATATATGAGTGAATGCATTGTAGAGTGAAATTGAGTATGAACCATGACAAAAAAGGATTGTAAATGCATGGCAGTTTCAGATTTGACAGTTATAAGATAAATCCATATAGCGCGACTAAAATTATCGACAATAGTTAAGAAAAAAGGAGCATTGGAATAAGATGGTAAATGAAAAGGACCCCATATGTCACAATGAATCATTTGGAAAGGTCTAATAGTTTTTATTGAACTATGAGAAAAAGATAAACGTGTTTGCTTAGCTTGCGGACATACATTGCAAGTAGCATTATTGGAACTAGAAATGAAAGGAAACTGCTTAGCTAAAATCTGCAAAGGCATGAAAGAGAGATGTCCTATGTGATAATGCCATAAATTATTGGTGGTAGAGTTGTGGAATGAGCAAACCGAAGCTAGTTGGAGATGGTAGAGTCCCCTATCAAGCCGTCCCAATCCAATCTTCTTCTTCGATAACTGGTCCTGAAAAATGCAAGAATCATTAGTGAATGTGATAGAGATAGAGTGAGATTTGACTAGTTTACTAATGGAAAGCAAGTTAAAATGAAATGTGGGAACAAACAAAACATTGTCAAGACGCAATAGAGGAGAGATAATAACACTACCAACATGAGTAATTAAATGGTCTGTGCCATTCGGAAGTTTAAGAGTAGAATGTGTTAAACAAGTATGATAATGAGAAAACAGATGTAATGATGAACATACATGATTGGTAGCACCAGAGTCAATGATCCATATGGATTTAGAAAAACACAAGAGAGATATACCTATTAGATTTGCTTGTGAAGTGGTACTACCTGAATCAAGTAAACTGAGAAGTTGGTTGTATTGTTCTGTGGAGAAAGCAGGAGAAGTGGAGCCTGTAGCAACCGAATTGGTTTGAGCAGGCTTGGGTGGATATCGTTGCAGTTTGTAACATGTACCAATATGATGTCCAACTTGGTTACAGTGGTTGCAGAATGGACGAGCACATGCGCGCTCTGGTTGCCCTGTATCGGAGGGCGCACGCACTCTTGGCTGAGGCGAACCATTGTTGTGCTGCGGAGGTTTAGACGGGCCTGATTTCAAAGAAGAAGCCCAGTTGGTCTTTTGAAAGTGAATACTCAGGGCAGCAGCGTCCGGAGTAGAAGGAAGAGAGAGTGCATGAATCTCTTGTTGCGTCTCCTCCTGTCGGATTAAAGAATAAATCTTGGATATACGAGGAAAATGATCCATTAAGAGAATTTGACTGCGGATGGATTGAAAACGAGCATCTAGCCCTTGCATGAATTTCATAGAACGACCGTCTTCAACCTCTTTGGCAAAAATAGATGCATGACCACAAGTACAAGCAGGTATAGTAGATAAAAAACTTAATTCATTCCAGAACGATTTAAGCAAAGTGAAATAAACAGATACTGTACGATTGTCTTGCTTGAGAAGAGTGACGGAATCCTTCAGTTGAAAAACCTTGGGTGCATTAGTTTTTGTAAAACGATCACCTCGATCTTTCCAGATTTCGAATGCAGAGTCGGCATAGAGGATGCTTCCACAGATATCTAGAGAAGCAGAATTCAGAATCCATGAAGCAACAAGGTCATCACATCGTGACCACTTGGATTTTTCTTTAGGAGTGCTAGGAGGTGTGACAGAGCCATCGACAAAACCAAACTTATTTTTTGCTCGAAGGGCTATAGAGATAGACCGTAACAAAGTCGGATAATTGTCACCGGATAACAGAGGAGATATGAGAATATAATAGTCATGGGGCTATCTGAGTGGTGGACAAAGAAAGGATCATCAGAACCTGGAGGAGAGTCATTATTGGTGTTTGAGGCGTCGACCATTGAGAATTGAGAGGAGGCGGAAGCTTTGAGTGGTTAGGGTTAGGGTTTGGATCGAAATTAGGCTGATACCATGATAAATTAGAGAGAGAGATTTGAGAATATTTACTTGATTGATTTCTAAGGAGATTAAAATTATTTATATAGAGATTACAACATTCTAAAATAGGAACAAAAATAGACGGTGCGTGTATTTAACTTGAGGTGCGGGCGCGCTAAATCTACTGAACAATTGTGAATCACGGGGCGCCGGCGCGTTCTAATTGTGTTATGTACTACTTAGTGGTAGCGCGGGCGCGCTCTGCACTATGACATGAAGAACTACTTCTAATAATTTCTACTCGCAATAAAGATGTTGCCTTACATGCGGATCGGTCAACTCACTATCACCATGCATTACATTTACTTAACAAAGGTGAGAGCTGTTGTGGTTAATACCGATCCCCACCACACAGATAACTTGTACTTGAACCAACTACTACTCCAGACAAATTCTAAATATTCACTACAACCTATCTAGCATGCCTAACTTTTTAAACAACTATCAACAACAAATAATAATGTAAAGAGAAGAGCAAGCATACCACAACACAAAGATATACGGTCGTTCGGCCAATAGTGCCTACTTCCACAAGAACTAATCCTTTTATAAAGTGGGAAGGAAGATTACAATCACTCCTTTCAGTCTCTCACCTTACTAGATCATTACTCTCTCTTTACAGGCTTTTCTCTTTGCAAAGATTATCTCTCAATTTTGATAGCTCTCAAAATTGGGTTTCTCTTCTTGTGTTAGGTTTTCCAAAACCTTGTTTCTGTTTATATACTGCCCTTTCAAATTCGTGGTTACTGTAGCAAATTAGAATGCAAATATAGGCATGGGCGCGGGTACGCTCTCGGCAAGACCAATTTCGAGCGCGTGCGCCCTCAACAACCTTGTTTCGTGACTTCGATTACCAAAAGGGGTGCCTTGGGTTTTTAGTTTAATCTCGGCGTGCCTCTCGGATTCTTTTCACACAGAACTGATTTCTCTTTCATCCTCTTGTGAGGGATAACTGCAACAATCTCCCCTTCCCGAACAACGAGGGTGG
The DNA here is from genome assembly GCF_015680905.1 of Coptis chinensis. Lineage (NCBI taxonomy): Eukaryota > Viridiplantae > Streptophyta > Magnoliopsida > Ranunculales > Ranunculaceae > Coptis > Coptis chinensis. Next base: position 100,852,808 of record NC_141458.1, read on the forward strand.
ATATCTCCATGCAATTTCCAAATCAACTGGAAGAGTGTGCTACCATTCTGGCGGTAGCACAACAAATATCAAACTTACCTTTCGGTAAAACTTTGGTCATCATATCCGACCCGTTCTTATTTGTATAGATCTTCTCAATACACAAATGCTTGTCTTCGAGTACTTCTCTAATCCAATGGTAACGCACATGTATGTGCTTGGATCTAGAATGAAAACTCGGATGTGCTTGGATCTAGAATGAAAACTCGGATTCTTGCTTAAATGAATGGTGCTCTGACTGTCACATAGAACTATAAACTGTTTCTTCTTTAGCCCTAGTTCATCGAAGAACCTCTTCATCCATATCATCTCTTTGCAACACTCAGTGGCTGCAATATACTCGGCTTCTGTAGTGGAGAGGGAAACACACTTTTGCAACTTAGATTGCCAAGAAACTGCTCCCTCTGCAAAAGTAACCAGATAACCGAAGATGGACTTCATCGAGTCAACATCACCTGCCATGTCTACATCAGTGTAGCATTCAAGTAAGGGGTTACTCCCACCAAAACACAAACACGATTTGGAAGTACCCTTGAGATATCTCAATATCCACTTAACACCTTCCCAATGCTCCTTACCCAGATTTGATATAAATCAGCTTACAATACTAACGACGAAAGCAATATCCGATCTTGTACACACCATTGCATACATCAAGTTGCCCACTACGGATGCATAAAGAATCTTTTCCATCTGACTCTGCTCATGCTCACCCTTTGGACACATCTCTTTGATCATGCAGAACTGGCCACCAAGCAGACAATTGACTGGCTTCGCTTGATCCATGTTGAATCTCTTCAAGACTTTCTCAATATAGCTTTCTTGAGAAAGCCACAACTTCCCACTCTTTCTATCATGAGTGATCCTCATCCCAAGTATCTGCTTTGTTTGACCCAAATCATTCATCTCAAAAGACTTACTCAAGTCTTTTTTCAACTTGGATATCTTGTTGATGTTCGGGCCAACTATCAACATATCATCCATATACAACAAGAGCACTATGAAATCCCAATCTGGAAATTTCTGAACAAACACACAATGATCGGAAGCAGACTTCTTGTATCCTTGCTTTGCCATAAAGGAATCAAACTTTATGTACCACTGTCTTGGTGCCTTCTTCAACCCATACAAGCTTTTTATCATCTTGCATACTAGGTGCTCCTTGCCTTTGACTTAAAACCCCTATGGCTGGTCCATGTAGACATCTTTTTCAAGGTCTCCATGAAGAAAAGTTGTCTTAACATCTAGCTGCTCAACCTCCATGTTCATACTTGCGATCAGACCCAATACCACCCGGATAGAAATCATCTTCACTATAGGAGAGAAAATTTCATCAAAGTCAATCCCTTTCCTTTAGCCAAATCCTTTCATAACAAGGCGAGATTTGTACCTTGGGTGTGGATTATTCTCCTCATGCTTCACTTTGTAGATCCACTTATTCTTGAGAATTTTTATTCCTTTCGGTTTCTCAACTAACTCATAAGTGTGATTCTTATGCAAAGAATCCATCTCATCATGCAGGGCTTTCAACCACTTCTCTTTGTCTGTACCTTCAAGAGTCTCTTGATAGTACATAAGTTCTCCACCATCAGATAGTAAAACATACATATGTGGTGCATACCTGGTTAAAGCTTGTCTCTCTCTGCCAGACCTCCTTACCCCATCTTCTTGTGGCTCAGGAGGATGCACTTCTGCTTGCTCAGGTGGTGGTTCATGCACTTCATCTGCATCTTCTATATCAATAGGTTCTATCCCATCATGAGCAATATGATCATCATCATGAGCTTTAAACCCATGGCGCTCTGCATTCTTAATGCCTTTTGCACGTTCCACAGTAGGAACTTCTGGTTCTGAATTAACAATATCATTGGTGAAAGCTTGTAACTTCTCACCCTCCTCGAAATCTGCTATGGTTTGGTCTTCCAAGAACATAACATCTCGACTTCGGATATTTTCTTGTTAATCGTATCATAGAGTTTGTAGGCAAACTTCTAATCCCCATAATCTAGAAAAATGCACTGCTTGACTTTGTCATCAAGCTTGGATCTCTCGTCCTTGGGAATATGAACAAATGCCCTACACCCAAATACTCTCAAGTATCTATAATCAACATCTCTACCTGTCCATACTCTCTCTGGAAATTTCACTATTTAGAGGCTTTGAAGACGATAGGTTGATCACATGTATAGCTGTGCACATTGCTTATACCTAGTAACTTCTTGGTAACTTAGAATGAGAGAACATGCTTCTCATCCTCTCTACAATGGTATGATTCACCTTCTCGGCTATACCATTGTGTTTCGATGTCTTGGGTACTGTCTTCTCATGACGAATCCTATAACTTTTGCAATACTCTTCAAACGGCCCAATGTAGTCTCCCCTATTATCTGAACGAATATAGTTCAAAGGCTTCTCGGTTTCTCTTTCCACCACACTATAGAAAGTCTCGAACACACTGAGAACCTCATCCTTGGTCTTCAAACTATATGCACATACCTTTCTTGAAGCATCATCAATGAAAGTTAAAAAGTATAAAGCTCCTCCGTGGGACTTTACTTTCATAGGACCACATAAGTCAGTGTGAATTAGCTCATGGACATTGTCCTTTTTGTGAGACGGGAATCTTTGGAAAGACACCCTGTGTTGCTTTCCTACCAAACAGTGAGTATATCTATTTAAATGTGTACCTTTGATATCTGGCAAGGCCTTTTGCTTGGTAAGAACTTCCAAGCTTTTTTCGCCCATATAACACAGTCTCTTGTGCCATAGTTCGGAGGAAGTTTCTTTCTCTACCGCATTTACTTCTGCTTTACACAAACTAGCATGTGTCTTGTAAAGAGAGCAAGTTTTCTTCCCTTTGGTTGCTACAATGGAACCTCTACTCAGTTTCCATACCCCGTTACCAAACGAGTTTAGAAAGCCATCATCATCTAACTTCCCAGTGGAAATTAGGCTTAGACGAATGTCAGAGACATGTCTTACATCCTTGAGTGTCAAGGTGTATCCGACATTGGTTTCTATATAAACATCCCCAATGCCTGCAATCTTCGAGACGCCACTGTTACCCATTTTTTATCTCACCAAACTCACTACAGCTATAGGTAGTGAAGAATCCCCTGTGCGGTGTGACGTGATAGGATGCTCCTATATCTATCACCCACTCTATATCCTGACATGAGGTAGTAAGACAACATACACCACATTCTGACACAATTTCCACTAGACCATCATTGACTAGTGCGGTAGTATCTCTGCCTGTGTTTTCGTTCCTTTGTACCATGTCTTCATGTACACAATTATTCTTCTCATCCCTTTTCAATGTTTTGCACTCATACCTGAAGTGACTTTTGGTGGCACAATAGTAACATTGCCTCTCTAACTTAAGAGTTCTAGTTTCACCCCTAGATTTGCTTCTGTCATCACCTTTAGAATGAGATGGTTTTCTGCTTTTACCTCTCCCCCGTTTCTCTGAGACAAAGATCTCTTAGTGAGATGAGCTGCTTCTTGAACCACTTTTTGTCTCCTCATTCAACAATTCCCCGGTAGCCATCTCTATAGAAATAACTCTATCCTTAGCTCTCAATTTTGATAGCTCTCAAATTGGGTTTCTTTTGCAGAGAGAAAACCATGTAAAGAGAGAGGAGTGATCTAGTAAGGTGAAAGACTGAAAGGAGTGATTGTAATCTTTCTTCCTACTTTATAAAATGATTAGTTCTTGTAGAAGTAGGCATCATTGGCCGAACCACGGTATATCTTTGTGTTGTGGTATGCTTGTTCTTCTCTTTACATTATTATTTGTTGTTGATAGTTGTTTAGAGAGTTGGGCATGCTAGCTATGTTGTAGTGAATATTTAGAATTTGTCGAGTAGTAATTGGTTCAAGTACAAATTATTTGTGTAGTGGGGATCGATTGGTATTGGTATTAACCCCAACAAGAGCTGAGAACTCTTCTCCAAAAAAGTGTTCACTGTTTCAGATATTTGCCCACCTGAGTTGGTGGAAGTGGGAAATTTTATTGTTGACAAGTGTGGTGGCTTACCATTGGCTATTGTTGTACTAGGTGGACTCGTGATGGGTGAGGAGAGAACATTTCACGCTTGGTCCAAAGTACTTGCTAGTGTAAATTGGCAGCTGAGTCAAGAATCAATTCCATGTCGAGAAATTTTAGCTTTAAGGTACACTGATTTACCCCCACATTTGAAGTCGTGTTTTCTCTATCTCGGTATCTATCCAGAAGATTATGTGATCAATGTCGAAAAACTCATTTTGCTCTGGGTTGCAGAAGGTTTTGTGCATTCAAGAGGAGAGCAAAATACGGAAGATGTCGCAGAGGACTCCTTGGAGGAGTTAATCCAGAGAAGTATGGTTCAACTGGTAGATAAAAGGGTATCGTGGGGCGTCCAGTGAAGAGTTGTACACTCCATTGCATGATCTGTTAGGAGACCTTGCGATCTCGGAGGCTGAAAAAAACAAGGGACGGTTTTCTATCTATTATCGCAGGAGAGGTCGATTCTGCATCTCCTACAAAATCACGACGACCGCAATCCAAAACAGCTCTTACGATTGCCGTTTGAATTCTTCTCATCCGAATCTCCGGTCTCCATTAATATTTTCCAATATTGATTCTGTTGAACACGCCTACATTTGGGATTGGAAATTTATAGAAGGCATCAGAATGATAAGGGTGTTGGATTTGGAGAATATAAAACTACCTTGCTCCAGTTTACCTAAAGAAATTGGGAAACTCATTCTTTTGCACTACTTGGGGTTACGCAAAACTGGTTTAGAAAGGCTTCCAAGTGACGTTTGTTACATGGTTAAGCTGCAAACTCTAGATCTAAGAGGCAATTATGTCAAGAACTTACCCGAGGGAATATTGAAAATGAAAGACCTAAGACACCTATATTTGGCTCATCGCATTCGTCTGAAGTTCACATGTCAGGCCATAAATGGTTTTGGACAAGATCTTACGCTAGAGATTCATGGTTCCGCTTGGATGTACAAGGGTGGGGGGTTGTCAAATGTTCTTTCAACGCATGGGTGGCTTCGGTCATTGAAGCGAAGGGGGCCAGTAACAGTAGGAAACTATAGTCTGAAAACTTGTTTTCCGTCAAGCGTCACTAAGTTGGAACTACAACTCGCTGCTAGATATGAAGATGACCCATTAGGTGTGTTGGGACTTGGGAAGTATACCCAAACTGAAGATACTCGTTAAATGGGCGATCATACACTAGAAAGGAAATGGTTTTTTTCAGGCCATGGATTTCCACAACTCCTGTTCTTAAAGGCTGATTAGATTGCATAACATTGAGAAGTTGACATTTGAGGACGGTGCAATGCCCAGGCTTAAGCATTTGCGTATTAAATTGTGTTATGGACTAAAGAAACTTCCAGACGGACTTGGAAACATTACCAATCTTCAAAAAGTTCAGATTGTGGCCTTGCCAGAATTCATGGACAGAATAAAAGAAAATGGAGAAGATTGGGAGTTGGGACAAGATCAAACACGTTCCTTTCGTGAGCCAAAAGCACAGTTAGGGATACTCTGTTCCTTTCCTTTAGATGTACAGTGATTATGATCTGTTTCTGTTCATGATACTCTAGGTAACAATTAACCACTGGTGCAAAGAGTATTTGGGTCAGTGATTTTACTTAAAGTTGCAACGATTTTTATGATTTGTCTCCTGGAATTCTGTAAAACTTCAACAGAAATGATAACTGAGGTTCAGGACTCCAACATCTATAAATAAACTGTGTATATACAAGAAAACAAGAAAATCAAAAAAGTAATCCTCGAGAGATATCGTGATATATCGGCGATATCTTGTACTAAGTGTCTAACCAACGTGACAAAGACAGAAAACAACCTGGAATGAAAAACATGTGTTTTTGTTTTCCTTAATAAACAAACAACAAACATTCGAAAGAATCAAAGAAAATAGAGGAGGGAAAAAAGAGAGAAGATGGTGACAATGTCTCCTCTTCTTCGAAAAACAAAAATAACTCGTCTTTGTATTGCTGCTCTTCTTTGTTGCTTTTTCTTATTACTAACTTCACCCAAAATCCCTCACTCTCCTAAACACCATTCTTTTGCTGACATGCGTAACTTTTTAGGCACACCCTCTTCTCTCTTTTGTTTCCATAATCTTTTCCACTTTTTTTTTTTTTTTTTTTTTTTAAACTTTTTGTTGATTTTAATGCTTGGGTTGTGTGCAGGTGTTCCTAATACTTTGAATGTGATAACAAATTTCCCATTTTTAATTGTGGGTGTTTTCTGTCTAGTTCTTTGTTTGCAAGGAAGCTTTTTTGCAATAAGGTGCGTTTTTTCTTCTTATTTTGATTTTTGTGTTAGTTTGGTTGATTTGCTTATGTGGGGCTGGTTTTTTAGTTCACGAGGAGAAGTTTGGGGTTGGGTGTTTTTCTATGCTGGTATAGTTGGAACTGCATTTGGGTCTGCTTATTATCATCTAAAGCCCGAGGATAATCGAGTTATATGGGATCGGTTTCCGGTTAGTATTCGTTGTTATTTGGTAATGAATTGTCATTGTTTTTTTTTTTTTTGCAATTGGGCTGTGTATGATATTTATGATTGGTTTGTGGCAGATGATGGTTGCATATGCTGCATTGCTTTCTAATCTTGTTCTGGAAAGAGTGGGTATAAGGATTGGTATAACTTGTTTGTTTTCACTTCTTTCGCTTGCGGTGGTTAGCATTGCCTATGAAAGGTTAATATATGTCCTTTTTGGTTTCTTGATTGTTAGATGTTTTTTCTATGTGCAAAGGGGCTGAAGTATCTGATATAGTTTTTTGTTGAATGTAATGTGTTAGCTTGTTGCAGGAACTTTGATGATCTTCGGTTGTGCATGATGTTCCATCTAATTCCTTCTGTTGTGATTCCGACTTTGGCAATTCGTTACCCGCCCAAGTATACACATTCCAGATATTGGCTTTGGGCAACAGGTATGAAACAATTTTTTAATTTTTAATTTTTGATTTACTTATTTATTCATTTTTATTATTGCGATTTATAATCTGATGGATATATTTTTACTTGGAGTGAAGCTTTAGTTGTTTCTATGAAGAAATGGATAGTAAGACTTATGAGCTTATAGCTTAGTCAAAAAAATGCTCTAAGAAATTGTGGAATTTATACTTCAATTCATATTTTATTATCAGATTGTGAACACTATTAGACTGAATGAGTTAGAATTTAATTATTAGGTTTTTGCACTAAGGCGTTAACATTAAGCCACCAAACTGCTAGGTTTTGAGCACACAAATTTATCCATCAATTGTGACATTGCTGTGGATGGGCACATTAGTAATACTCATCCCATTATCGATTGAATGTAGAGCAGATAAACGATACCCTTACCATTATGCTTGTTATAGAGGTTACTAAATTGCTAATAATAACACCTCTGTATTACTAATTGCTATTTTTGGAGTTCTTCACACTCTTTTCTCCTATATGGTGTGCTTCTGATACTAAGAAAGGGGTTTACTGTCATCCATTGTTTTTCAAAGATTAGGTTGAAATGTTCAATAGAGAGGCAAAACACTTTAAAGAAATTTATACTGTGTTTTTTGTTAGGGGTTGGGGTTGAAACAAATTGGATGATATGGAAGGTTTAGCATGGCTTTGAACTTTGATAGGACTTTTTGTGGCTGAACAAAAAGTTTATACTGGGATCTGACGTAAATCGCTCTTTTTTTCAGGGAACAAGAAAAAAAAAATTCCTTCCCTGGTAGCCCTTAAAAGGAAAAGAGAAGATACCATACTTGTGCATTTTGAGAAGCCTGGGTCTGTTCCAATAATTTTTTTTTTGTTTTTAAAAAAAAAACTCTAGACTTTGGTCTTTGGCTCATTTTATTTGAATGAGGCGAAAGATATTAATTTTCTGTAGCATTTTTGCTTGAAAGACCAGACTTATATAATATGTAAGAATGAAGATTGAAACTGTTACTAAAAAGGTATGCAGAGTTTTGAAGAATCTCATGTCCGCTTTGTTCAAATATAGAGCAGGAGTTTATTTTTCAGCATGTACAAATATTAATGTTTAGCTGATTTTTCCGGGATTGGTAGGTTTGAATTTGACTTGTCTTTACCAAACAGTGTCTTTTTATTTTTCTTTTTGTTTCCTTGTGTCTTTATATTCGTTAGTATATTTTTCATATGTATCTTAGTCCGTTTATTGTGAAAAGTGTTAAATGCAATATAACCTCATTGTCTCCGCCTATTTGTTTTTGTTTTCCAGTATGTCGTATGTAGTTTGTTATTTTTAAAACATTTCTGGAACCTTCATGAAATATTAATTTGTAATGAACTTCTTTTATGCTATTGAAAATATATTTTTCCTTAATATCAGAAGACCATTTGGTGCAGGGGTTTATCTTCTTTCTAGATTTGAAGATATTGCTGACCGGAAAATTTACAGAATGAATCATTACATCATCAGTGGGCACTCTTTAGAGCACTTATGCTTAGTGATGGTTCCTGTTTTTCTCACTGTGATGCTCATGTTTAGAAGCTTTAGATTTCCAAGGTAAGTTTTCTTTTTTCTTCTCAGAATGGCCGATGATATTATACCTTGTTTATGCATTCACTACTTGAGTGATTTCTGTGGTTGTGGATTTTAGTTTGGGCATTGTATGGACTTCTCAAATGCTAGATCTATCATTCTTCTCCCCCCTCCCCCCTTCTTGATAGGTTAGAGCTTTGACATTGAAATTCCAAAACCCTAATTCTACTCTTATACAGGTACACATACTTTTGTTTCTTCCCTGAACACAACATCATATGGTAGATACTCTTTAAACTTTTAGGGAAATATGCATCATGGTTCATGAAATCCATCCATGCTAAAGTGAAAGGGGTGCAGGGTAACTCAAGTGTCATACATGTGTTTCTACATTCAAAGCTTCTGTGAATATACACCCATAGATGGAAGTATGGAACCAGGGAGAGTTGGAAAAACTCCATTACTGTATTAGTAATTAACTAAAAGAATGTGCAAAGTATAGGGATTTGCAACCCCCGTGATTTAGTAATTAGTCGTCCTTGCATACCACCTGAGACCTGCTATTTCCTTGTGAATCCTGTTAGACCATGATTTTTTTCTCGTTTACACTAGTGGTTATTTTAAAGTTGTGCCATTAAGATTGTTAACAGGGTTGTTTATGAGAAAGTGATCCATACTATACACAAAAGTTTTATAGCTTGTTACTCTGCCAAACTTCTATTGAAAACATCAGACTATCTTTAAACGGTAGCTGGTCATGCTTTTACTGCACACACCATGTTTTTTTTGCTAGGTTTTATTAAGGTTTAATGAGATGTTCATAGCAAGTTTCGAACCTGGTGCGCATGTTTTTACTGCACACACCATGTTTTTACTGTGGGTATAAACTTAGGATATTATACACCAAGCAGACCGGTTGCACAGTAAACCTCATTACTCGTTTAAGATTAATATGATTATATGTAGGGATTATGGAGATTCTTCACGTTATGTAAGCCTTTACTCGTATGGTGGATTTTCAGTGGGAAGTTGATTGTTTTGGTTGGTTTCCTTGAGAAAATTGTTCTTTAATAATGCTTTGGGAACATTTATACCTATAAATGAGAACGAAGTTGTCCCGAGGTTACCAAAAACACTAAAAATTGTCCATATGCACCGAAGGAAAGAGAAGTAAGATGTTACCTAAACAATAACGGTTGGTAGCTGTAATTTTGTAAGTTCACTACTCCACGAGTTCACACATTTGAAGTTTGTGTTAATTTTCAAGGACATTCAGGTTAAAGTGTAAATTGGTTATATCTGGTTGCTGTTACTTTATGGTCACAGAAATGTACAGTGGGTTACGTCAGTATGTCCATTTATGCTTATCTAATAGGTGTTGCTGAGATTCCATTTATACGCATTTCTTTCACAAATTACCGCATGGCGCCTTGTTAAGGACTTTCTCATTTTATTCATTGTACTGGATCTTAACAGGCTGGGGGAACTTAAAGAACGTTTGTGAAAATATTCAAGAATGCAAAGCTGAAGAAAGGTCGGACGAAAGGAAGGAGAAGGCAAAGTTTATGAAGATTATACAGGGATCTCTTAACTCCTAAATTTTACTGGTAGATGGATGATCTCTCCTCATATTGCTACTGGTACAGCACAGTCAGAAATTTCTTTTATCATATTTCTTTTTTCTAGTTGCCTCTAGGAGATACTAGATGTTATACTAACTCCCTGTAACTTCTTTCTTTTACTATAGTTGCATTGGTTTGATTGAGAAGTTTGTACATAGACCAGAAGGAAAATATGTGTTTCTTTGTTAAAGGAATTTTATATTTCTCTTCTACTTATGTTTTGTGGAAGTAATCGAGTTCATCAATACTATTGGTATGTTAGTCAAGCAGTGTGCTTTTGTCGACCACCCTGTAGGTATGCGAGTGAATGATTTCATCTGACTGGTCTTCTTGCTAATCCAACCAGCTAAGTGGAACCCCAACAGGAGTTGGTTTACTCATCTATTTTGAGTAGTTGAAAGTTTGACAGGTTCGGCTACATAACTGGCCAAGTTGTTATTATGCTGGATGACAACCATTAAGGCCTCCTAACTTTGGTTAAATTTTGGATGTTCCTTCCTGTTTCCATCATTGACTAGAACTAGGCAGCTGCAATTTCCTGTCAGAATGTGTAACTACCAGCCCACATATACGATACTCTTAAATACTGTGGACGTCGTAGTATTTAAATTTCGTTGTAGTGTTGTACGTCGTGTCAGCCTGTAACACAATAATCTTATCTCTACACTATATGATAGCCGGGTATTTAGGAACCCTTCTCCACTCTCGAGTAGGCAATTTGTAATCTCTATAGTTGCTCAATTTTGAAACACCTCCCTTACAAAAATTTAGAACAAACCCCTATTTATTAATAATTTAGAAAAACCTCCCTAATATCACTTAAATTATATAATTGTTCCCAATTTCCCTCGGAACAAACTCTCTTTTATTAATAATTTAGAAAAATCTTTCTAATGTCACTTAAATAACATAATTATTTCCTATTAAAAAAAATAGATGAGCCTTTTCTACATAATTACAATTAGAATCCAAAAAAATCATGTTAACTATCAAATTCGAGAGACGGGTTTTAAGATTTTAAGACTTTAGAAAAAAAAAAAAAAAAAAAACCAATGCGCAGCATGGTTTGCATACTTGTGAGAAACTATGGACAATTCTACAACAGCTTAATACGAGGCCAGTATTGTATCAGCGCAGTGAAAGACTTTGTTTAACAAATAAAAATTGTTTATTATTGCTAAATGTGATTATAATCGTCGACCTATCTTTCATATTCGTGATTTGTCAATTTTTTAATTCTCAAACCTTTCATACTCATGCTTAGTCTAACTAGTATCTTTGGCTGGGCCACTTGATGTACTGGCTGATTTTGTATTCATCTTCCCATAGGATCAGTTAAACAAATTGTGCTTATCACAATTGAACAAAGTGTGCGTCTAGTGTGTGTGGGGTGGGGTGTACTACTAGTTAAACCCCTTAGTTATATTGATTGCAGTTTACCACTGATCAAATGAAGTAAAGAACATAAAAAGGTATATCAGTAGAAAAAGATACCTCTGATTTCTCTTAATTAATGAGTTTCATTTGTTGGAAACGAATTAATTTTTACCTTTTATGAAAATTTTATGAAGATTCGAAGTTTACAATACATTGGGAATTTTGCAATTCACTCAACGCCCGTGTTTAATGGTTGCCAATAAAAAAAACACGGTTTTACTTATGATTTGCGGTATTTACATCATATTTTATGGGATTGGGACTCTTTTGATAAAAGGGCATAACAAAAATAGTTATTCTATTTGTGTTCTTCTTCAATAATATGGGTTTACACTAGGGGTGGGCAATGGGCCGGGTCGGGCTAGCCATTTAAAGCCTTTTAGTTATTAGGGCCGGGTCGGGCCGGGTCATAAGTCTAAATTTCAAGCCCTGACCCTATTCTAAGCCCTCTTTAACAGTTTAGGGGGCCGAATTTTTGGCCTATATATATTCTTCTTTTTATTAAATGGGTTTTAAAACTCATTTTATATTAAAAAAATTTCAAAGATTTGCAAACTCAAAGTCCCACCACTTTGAAATTTGAATAACAACCAATCTAGTAATAATTTTTGATAAGTCCAACAATTTAAAATGCATATCCACAATCTACCAATAATTTAAAATGCATATCCACAATCTAATAAACTGAAGTACATAGAGACTCATATTTATATTTCAAAATTACAGTTAAAATGCACAAGACACATTTTGGAATGAGCTTTCACTGACATAAATCCGTTATTTCTTGTACTCAAATCTCACCAAAATTACATTTAAACATTGAAGAACGCAAAGACAAATAAGAGTATGGAATGAGTTTTTACTGACGTCAACCTATTTTTCATTAGGCTAGTGCCCATTGCTCATTATTGTTCTTGGCGACTAGGTTAGACGGGGAGTTGTGAGGTGTACATGAGTTGTGAGATAGAAACAATTAGGTTTACAAGTTTTTATGATATAAGACAAGTTATTAGAAGTACCCATACGGTAAGTGATAAATTACAAAGGACAGTGTTATTTTAATTGAAAATATGTAACAAAGAGTTGAATAGTTTTAGTTGTGTATTTTATAGTGAAATTATAACTAGGGCTTGGTTAGGGTCGGGCCTATGTTTCAGAACCTTAGTCCTCACCCTGCCTTAGAAGGCAATAGGGCCGGGTCGGCCCTGTCCTAAACTCTGTGAGGGCTTTAGTTGTAAGGGCTTTATAGGGCTTAGGGTCGGGTCGGTCAGGGCCGGATTAGGGTCGTTAGGGCCAAATTCCCACCCCTAGTTTACACCCCATTAGGCACGGAGACGAGGTGTCAAGAATTTTCACATTCCACAGTAATAAAATATGGTGAGAGAAAAACATTTATGGTAGTGAGGTGGGCCGCGAAAACAAAAAAACAGGACGGCATGGTCTTGCCGCAAAAGTCTTAACCCCTTTATCTTTTTTTTTTCTCACTTTCATAATCTAAACACCTGTGGCAATATGGTACTATGATATCGCATATCCCACGGAAACACATTGTCGTGTGCGTGTGCATGTGCGTGTGCATATGAATATTGTGGGAGCAGGCTGCCGTGAGAATGGAGTAATTGCGGGAACTGGCTGGCATGCGCGTGATGAGTCGACCAATTCCTCTACCCCACTTCTTCCTCTTATCATTTTTTCACTATTCCCACCTAGGTCCCTAGCTTTGGTTAGTTAGTAGCTGGGCCGAAATAGAACTAGTGCTCAGTAAGTGGTGTCGATATTAGGTTGGAGCTATGAAGAGATGCTCCTAGTTACCGAGTAGCTAGTTCAGTTGATGATTCGTTCAGCCGCTTGCTCGCTTTCAACAGTGAAAGTCAGTGTAAAGGTGTTGTTTGGTTTTCCCTTACAAACAGTCAATGGGGGACTGGAATATGTTGTTGGATGGACCGAGTTCGACTTGAGAGCGAACTGCCTACGTATCTTACTCTTGGTTTTGTGGGGGAGAGTAGAATCGTCCGGGCGAAGTTCATAGGGGAGGTATTTATAGATATCGAGTGTATCCTTACCCACCACGTGTAAAGGGTGTCCCAAACGAGGGTGGAGATTAGGGTAACATGTGAGAAACCGGCCCTCATAGTCCTTTGTAATGATGTGGAGTGTCAGTCTGTATAAGTAGCTTGCGGCCGTGACCAGTGGCTGACGGCAAAGATATGTGCAAGTACACCTTTAGTCATGATTGCTTCTGGAAAGGGTATCTGTGTCACTTCCTAGCGTAGTTCGCGTGATACTGCGATCTGTCTGTAGCGTTCTACTAGCTCATGGATGTGACCTGGATCCATAGGTCGATGTGTCATTTCCACCATGTTAGCGCGTCTTTGGATAGAGAATATCACTCCCTATCTGACCCCCTCCGATGGGTTGTGAAAAAGCGACAGAGAGAGATCGAGAAGCGTAGCGTGAAGTATGCTAGAGGTGGAAATTTCCAACGATCTGTGAGGAGTGGCTCGTGTTAACCATGTGAGCTGGTGGGTGCAAACGTTTGACGCGTGTTCAAAGACGCGTGATGATCCGGCGATTCGAGAAGAAAACGTGCCACCCCATTTTTTTGGGATGTGAAAAGACAGGACAGTTGGTTGGAAGTCGTGGGCAGCTAGGGCTGGGGTGTAATCATGATGTCTTGGAAACTGGAGGGGCGGTTGCTCAAAAATTTCACTTGCTCTTTTGAAACTTCATTTGGCTGCTTCGTCTGGTAGACACAACTTCATTACCGCATCATCCTTCAGGTTAGTTCTCTGCCATTGTTGAACCTCTGCTTCTTGTTTCGTGCTAAGCCTCTGTTCTAGAGTTGTTAGGATACCCTGTTAGTTACTAGTAGCTAGACTTGTTAGGGCTAGAAGAAAAAATGTCTGACTCCAATGACACTCGATCTAATGAGGTTCGTGAAGTTTCTCTTGGCTGGGATGACGAAGATGATGAGAAAGATGAGGTGGCTAAGGGGGCTAGTAGTGAGGAAGATGTGGCTCGATCTGCGTTTGTAGCTGCTGAATCTAGCACTTCGTGTTGTGGAGGGTAGGGTCGCCTTCTTGGCCGCCGCTTCAGTATCGTGGATAGACATGCTTTGAGGGCGTTCCCATATCTGAGAAAGAAATATGGGATAACCCTAAGCGATCTGGAGATCCATGAGCCTGACTAGAACGCTCTGGTTTATAGTGATAGGTACACCCCACCAAATCATGGGGTGATCATCTGTGAGGGACAGCTGAGGGTGCACATGACGATCTGATTCTCAAGCCGGTTTCGCGAAGTTCCGAACGGCTGTGGCAAGGCGCCTGTTCAGTTTGTGGGTAACACGTGGCGATTATTCAAGGTTTTTGACCTATTGAATGCCAGCAGTGAGTACCGAATCGAGGTCACTGATGTTATCGAGCACTACCTCGTAAAGCGATCTAGGTCGCTGAACTTTAGCTTGCAAACTCGAGCTACGCTGTCGGGCGTTCTGGATGGTAAGAGTAACGAGTCGTGGGACAAACGACCGTTGCTCCTTGTAGGAAGCTACTGTGCTAGCAGGTTCAGTGTGGACCATAAAATATGCGACTTTACTGGTGGGTACCAGTACGTTGTCTGATGATGTCAACTTGGTTTTGTTGAACTTATATTGAAACTGTTGTCTTGTTGCCTATGCAGATATCCACCTGAAAAGGGAGTCGAGCCGACAGGTGATCGAGAAGTTCGCTAGGGCCGACGCTGAAGTTGAGAAACAAAAGCAAAGCTACCGGAAGTTGCTCATTTCTTTTGAAGAGCAGAGGACCCGCAATTAGGGAGAAAAGACAAGTCGCGAAAGCCGAGCAGGGGGGGTAAGGTGGCGGGAAGATGTCGAAGAAAGCTGCGGATGGAGAAGCGTAAGAGTGATCACGGTGAGACGAGGGAAGACAGCATCGAGGCCGTCATCGGGGTGAAGCGAATTCTTTGGAAGTCTTTGGGGCCTCTGGGTCTGGAGTGGGGAAGGGCCGAGAGGACGCTCCTTTCGATGTGGATGACGTTCTCTTTGGCGTTGAGTCTCGACCTGCGAAGGTTGTGAGGGTGGCCGGTGAGACCGCGACGGGTGGTGAAGTCGAATCGGGGAAGCGGCTGCTCGCGAACTTCGAGGGCGCAGGCCGATGCCGACGACCGGCGTCTAGGTGAGGACGCCCCGGAGGTTGTCCCGGAGGTCGCTCGACCTAGGGTTGTTGGAGATCCCTTTGGCAAGATGAAGGGAAAGGTTGGTGCAAGAGAGACTGGTAAGGGGCACTCCAAGATCGAAAAGACGAAGCCGGAGGGTAACCCGATGTACATCGGCGAAGGTGATCGGGAAGAAGCGCTATGTGAAGAGGTCGGTTGCAGCTACAAGTCCGCACCCATAGCCGCTTGCTGTTTGCCGGAGGGATGACCACGACGGTGATAGGAAGGACTTGGATGCTAAGGAGCTGGAGTCGATCCTGAGGGGGATGGATAAGGTGATGTGCCTGGTAAGTAACCTTTGCACTCTACTTGACTGTGTTATCGCGTTACATGCTGTTGTTTGATAAAAATGTGATATGTTGTGCGAGCTGTCGCAGTTGATCGCTAGGTACCAGAAGCTGAAGACGGCCGCGTAGATCGCTGACCTGGAGAAGGCAGAGGTTGAGTCGCTAAGGGACGAACCGGTCGAATCTGGCCGCGTGCAACAGCCGTGAAGGCCGAATGGATGGTGAGGCTCCCACCACCGCCCGACTCTGGAGAGGACCTCTGCAGTGAATGAGTCGATCGGGTTGAAGCATGAGGTGGAGGCGTTGAGGGGCCAGCTCGTCGCGGCAAACACCTATGCTGAACGATGTAAGACTTCCACCCTGCAAGCGAAAGAGGCCTATCTCACCATCCGTGCTGAGGTGGAGGAGCTAGAAAAGAAGATGGACGACCTGCAGGAGGAGCGGGAACGCCGAACCGGAGAACTCGGCTTAACCGCTCGAAGATGCCGGCTCTGTTCTGCGATCGTCGCCCCCCTCATCGGGTGTGATGAGTGAAAGCTTCCGTGGGTCCGCGAAGCTCAGCGTGGTTGCCGCCGAGGCGTACCGTGGGCGCCCTCGGTGATCCATGCTCCGTCTCCGCCTTGAATGTCTCTTTGGAGAAGATCCGACGAAATTGTTTAGAACTTTTTTGTTATTGTGTGGTGGTCTTTGGGTCTCGGCCGTAAAACATAAATTTGGTTTCCTAGGTTGGCTCAGGCGACTCATTTTTCTGCTTTGCTATTGATCATGATACTTGGTAACTAATCGCTTTGGATTTCCGAGTGCTCTCTCAAAGAAGACGGTTAGTTAATGGAATCAGGCGCCCTTTATGTCGTTAGGTCGCTCTTTTTATGAATGTGAACCTTGTTTCTTTTGCTTTCTACACTTAGTCTTGTGTATGATAAGAATGTTTGTATTTGTAAGCATGTGCATGCTGTTGCGATCTAAACGGTGTGCGAAGTCGCCGTCTCTATGAGAGGCCTTAGGAGTTCGTACTCTGGAGCGTCCTGAACTATAGTGCGTGCGTGGCACGTGTCGAGATGTGGGCGGTCGGGAGATATGAAATGATGGCTGCCAGGTTGGCTGGCGTTTGGTGTCTCGATGCCATAATGGTGTGCCTTGGGAAGAGACATTTCGTGGGTATAAATACGACCGGTCTTGGGAGAGCAACGACATTTGCTCTTCTTGTTCTTCCTGCTGCGGCTGCTCCTCTTTCCTCTTTCTTCTGTTTTGCTCTGCTTTCCCGTTTACTCAGGTACGTTTATCTTTTCTTCGTTTAGATCATGAATGTAAAGGTTACTGGCTGTTCTAACCAGCTTTCTATTGTTTTCTGTGCTTAGCTTCCGCTATGGCTCAGTGCTTCCCATACGTCAGAGGAGAAGGGAGTGCAAGAGAGAGTTCCCCTCTGCTCATGGAGGAGATGGAGTTCCGTCCTTATGTGCATGGGGACCGTGGTAAAAGGAAAGTTGTGGCGTCTGGGGGCAAGAAGAGCAAGCGATCCAAGGGATCAGGTCGCTCGACGGGCGGCATTGTGTTCAGGTCGCCGCAGCGAGCGGAAGGTTCCTATTGGGCTGCTGATGGAAGCGACGACCTAGGGCAAGGTCGTCACGTCGCTAGTGAGAGTTTGCTCCCTCGTGTCGGGGGTGTGGGGAGTGAATTCTACTACGTGGGGAGAACGGGGAAGAAACGTGCTGTAAAACGCTCTGATTGCAGCTTCCACTCAGCGCCCATAACGACTAGTCTGCTGAAGGGGATCGTGTTAGATGGGGACAGAGCTGAAGTCGAGGATGAAGATATGGAGACGCTGCTGGGGACCATGGATATGGCAAGTTATTTGGTAAGTGTTTCTCTGTCAGCTTTGCCGCTTTGTTTCTTAAGTGATTATGATTATGACTTTGTCCTTGTAGTTTCTGGCTGGGTATGATAAGCTCAAGAACGCCGCGGTAACGCGGTCGACATCGATGTCAACTCCCGGTCGAAAGGGGATGCTTGCGAGTTGCTTGGGGGGCTGACAAGAGGAAGCTGGACGCGATGACGGCGAAACACCGTGCTGCTGCTGACGAGAACGCTAGACTGGTCGCTGCAATGGTTGAGCTGCAAATGGAGGTAGCGGAAGTCACTGAGTACGCTAAGCGATGTCAGCGGGTTGCTCGCAAAGCTCAAAGCGCGTATACCACGGCCTGTAGCGAGTACGCCAAGCTGGCCGAGAAGTATTGTCATCTGACAAAGGCAGACGGGGCTCAAGGGATGGGTATGCGCGTTGTTCTGCGGGCTGCGAGGCACGTTCCTTCGACCAGCACTGCTCCTCAGGACAAACATGTGGTTGCGGCTCCGTGATGGTGATTTCTCTTCTTGGTAAGAAACTTGGTTCGTGTTGTAGTGACTATGTCTGTTCTTTGCCCCTATGAGGGTTAAACATTAGAGCTGTGTTTTCAGGTTTGCCTGAGCAATTCGCCTTTGTTTGATACAGAGAACTGGTATCCACGAAAGTGGTAGTTCGTTAACTTTTCTTTCTTTGTTCACCGCTCCGATCTGGATTTCCTGGGTAAACCCAGCAGATCGGTGGGTTTGAACTGATTACCTGAAACTGGTTGTATAGCTTCATGGTAAATGTATGCTTAATGTTTATCTTTTGCTTGACTGCTTGTAGCTATTACTCTATTACTCTGTTCATTGGGCTTGTTTCAGAGATGTGCTCTCGTAAGGCGTTATGCTTGTGTAGTATTGCTCGGGAGAGCGATCTAGGAGATGTAAGTGTCCGATTAGTTTAGACTTAGGGAGCTCGTGACCCTGCGAGTTCCTGAGGGCGTGTTGCTCGCTGAGAGCGTTCTGACGTAGTTGATCCTAGGAGTAGAGGTCCTCAACTAGCGAGGCTCGGAGAGGCTATGAGCCTGTAAGCTCCCCGAGAGCGTTCGCCGAGAGCGTGTAGCCCGAAGGCGTCCGCTCACGAGCATTCTCATTTGAGTTGATCCTAGTTGTATAGGTCCTCAACTAGCGAGACTCGGAGAGGATGTGAGCTTGTAAGCTCCTGAGAGCGTGTGTAGCCCCTGAGGGCGTGCTGCTCCTGAGAGCGTTCTCGCTGAGTTGATCCTATGAATATAGGTCCTCAACTAGCGTGTAGCCCCTGAGGGCATGCTGCTCCTGAGAGCGTTCTCGCTGAGTTGATCCTAGTTGTATAGGTCCTCAACTAGCGAGACTTCGGAGAGGGTGTGAGCTTGTAAGCCCCCGAGGCGTGTGTAGCCCCGAGGCGTCTTTGCTCCCGAGCGTTTCGAGAGTTGATCCTATGAGTATAGGTCCTCAACTAGCGTGTAGCCCCTGAGGGCATGCTGCTCCTGAGAGCGTTCTCGCTGAGTTGATCCTAGTTGTATAGGTCCTCAACTAGCGAGACTCGGAGAGGCTGTGAGCTTGTAAGCTCCTGAGAGCGTGTGTAGCCCCTGAGGGCGTGCTGCTCCTGAGAGCGTTCTCGCTGAGTTGATCCTATGAGTATAGGTCCTCAACTAGCGTGCGCCCCGAGGGCATGCCGCCTCTCGAGGCGTTTCTCGCCGAAGTTGATCCTAGTTGTATAGGTCCTCAACTAGCGAGACTCGGAGAGGTTGTGAGCTTGTAAGCTCCTGAGAGCGTGTGTAGCCCCCGTCTTTGCCTCTGAGGCGTTCTCGCTGAGTTGATCCTATGAGTATAGGTCCTCAACTAGCGAGACTCGGAGAGGCTGTGAGCCTGTAAGCTCCCCCGAGAGGCGTTACGCTTTCGGAGAGGCGTGTGTAGCCCCGAGGGTGTCGCCTCGAGGCGTTCTCGCCGAGTTGATCCTATGATTATAGGTCCTCAACTAGCGAGACTTCGGAGAGGCTGTGGACTGTTCGGAAATCACGAGAAGTTTGTGAGCTATAAGTATAGGTCGTAAGCGAGACTCGAAGAGGCGTGTGTAGCCTCTCCGGCGTCTTTGCTCACGAGAGCGTTCTCGTTGAAGTTGATCCTAGGAGTATAGGTCCTCAACTAGCGAGATTCGGAGAGGCTGTGAGCCTGTAGGCAGTGCATATGGTGCTTGCGGTGCGAGTGGCGTGGCTTGGAGATGCGAGTAAATACCGCAATCTATGATAACAATCTTGAGTATCTGACACTTGAACTTGTAGCAAATGGAAACATGAATTACAAAACATAATGCAACTACTGGTAAAACTTTTTTAACAAGTACGTGTTCCAAGGTCGTGGCAATAACTTCCCCTCTTGGGTTTTAATCCAATACGCTCCATTGCCAACTACGCGTTCCACTATGTAAGGGCCTTCCCACGTTGGCACTAGCTTAGAGTCATCTTGAGTTTTTTTTTAAGACTATATCCCCAGGTTGAAAAGATCGAGGATGTACTCGTTTGTTGTAGGACCGCTTTAGGATTTGTTGGTAGGATGCTACTCTGATAGCTGCTAGACCGCGCCGTTCTTCGAGGAGATCGACCTCTCGAGCTAATACCGAGTCATTATGACCTGACTCGACAAGCTCAGATCGGGTTATCGTGATTGTCAGCTCGGTGGGGATGACGGCTTCTATGCCATAACATAAAGAAAATGGTGATTCATCGGTGCTGGAGCGAGCTGTGGTGCGGTGAGCCCATAGTATGCTCTCGAGCTGATTTGGCCATTGTCTTTGTTCTTTTCAATCTTTTTCTTCAAATTTTCTAGAATGGCTTTGTTGCTGGCCTCTGCCTGTCCATTGCTTTGAGCGTACTAGGGAGTGGAGAATGCATGAACGATTTTCCACTTGGCCAGGAACTCTCTGACTATTTTGCCCTTGAACTGGGAACCGTTGTCCATCACTAGTGTGTGTGGTAAGCCGAATCTGGTGATGATATGAGTCCAAATGAAATTCCTGACATGTGAGTCTTTGACGTGTGCCAACGGAACTGCTTCGACCCACTTAATGAAGTAATCTGTGGTAGCTAAGACAAAGCGGAAGCCGGTACTTTTCTGAGGGATGAATGGTCCCATAATGTCCATACCTCACATGTGGAACGGCCAAGGGCTTGTGATGTTGATCAGCTCGCGGGCTGACTGTATGATATTGTGACCAAATGTTTGACATTTGACACACTTGAGGACATACGTTTTGGCATCAATCTGCATACGGGGCCAGAAGTATCCTTAGGAGATCACTTTATGGGCCAACAAGCGACCTCCAGCATGATTTCCACACTCTCCTTCATGAATTTCAAATAAAATTAATCGGCGGCCTTGTTCGATCGATGCATCTCGGATGATGAGGTCCCCCAGCGGATTTGCGAAATAATCTGTCATTTACCAAACAATAGCTACGTGCCTGGTGCGGCATCTTCCTGGCTTTGGTACGCTCATCATCGGGGCGTACCATCAATGTATCTTGTTTAATAGGCTGCATCCACATCTGGCTCATCTAATCTCCAGAGAGTGGGCACAGGTCGCTGATTTCTAAGACATGGTCCGCTTGGTAAGCCGGTCGGTTGACCACTTCAATGGTCAGTTGTCTAGGGGCACAGTTCGGTGTCTGAGTGGCTAGGTACGCTAAGCTATCTGCGTGACGGTTCTCGTCACGCAAAAAATGGTGTACCGTAGCTCTGCTGAAAGAAGGAAGTAAATCATTAACAACTTGAAGCTACTTGGAAAGGTTACCTTCGTTGGTAGTGTACTCTTTTGCGATCTGGTGAATAACAAGTTGCGAGTCACTAAAGATTTGGAGCTCCTTTACACCGAGCTGGATTGCCGCACGCAGCCCCATTATTAGTGCCTCGTACTCCGCTTAGTTATTGGAAGTTGCGAAGTCTATGCGAACTGCTTTCTCTATCATAGCTCCCTCGGGAGATACTAAAACGATTCCGATACCACTGCCTCCTGGGTTGCTGGAACCATCTACGTAGAGGGACCAGAATATTTTTATGTTTGCTTTTGTGGGTGTGATCTCTGCTTCTGCCTCCCAATTAGGGTCGTCGACTGGAAAATCTGCTAGGAAGTCTGCGACGACCTGACCCTTCTGCGACGTGCGGGGGACGAAGTCCATGTGGTGCTCGCCCAATTCTTCGGCCCATATTGCCATCCTAGTAGTCTTATTTTCCTTGTGAAGGATCAGCTTCAATGGGAGATCGCTAAGTACTTTGATTGGATGGGCTTGGAAGTAAGGTCTGAATTTTCTTGCCGAGTATAATAAAGCAAGCACTGCTCTCTCCACGTGGGAATAATTCTTCTCATTTGGAGTGAAGCGCCTTACTTGTGAAGTAGATCGACTTTTCTGAATTGTGTTCCTCTTTGAAGAGAACCAAACTGATGGCTTAAGTCCGATCACGCCGGATAGAGCCCCCCGAGTTTCTCCGATCATTGGTTTAGCTAAGGCGGGAGGTGTTGCGGAGGTATTCCTTGAGAGTGGAGAATGCTTGGTGGCATTGATTGTTCCACGAACCGCCGCTTTTTTTCAAGATCTCAGAGGAACGGTCGGCACTTATCTGACGCTCTCGATATGAATCGGTTGAGTGCAGCGACCATGCCTGACAACTTTTATATCTGTTTCTTTGTTTGTGGGTCGGGCATGTCTAAGAACGCCCGAATTTGGTCTGGATTCGCTTCGATACCTCGCTGCGAGACTTGATATCCTAGAAATTTTTCGGAGGATGCTCCAAAAAGGCACTTCTCTGGGTTCAGCTTCATTCCGGTTCGTCGTAATCTGGAGAACGCTTGCTCAAGGTAAGTAAGGTGGTCGCCTGCTTTTTTGCTTTTGACAACCATGTCGTCGATGTAGACCTCCATGGTATCTCCTAACATGTCCTAGAACATGTCAGTTACCAGTCGTTGATATGTCGCCCCTTCATTCTTCAGTCCGAACGGGAGAACGTTGTAACAATAAATTCCTTGCTCAGTGATGAATGAGGTCTTCTCCTGATCTTCTTCAGCGAGTGGTATTTAGTTGTACCCACTATATGCATCCATGAATGATAACAGCTCCTGTCCACAAGTCTGGTCGACAAGTCGGTCAATTCTAGGTAGTGGGAAGCTGTCCTTAGGTGTTTCTTGGTTGACGTTGGTGAAGTCGACGCACAGGCGGACTGTACCATTCTTTTTTGGAACGGCCACTATGTTTGCTACCCAATCTGGGTAATCGACCTTCCGGATGAAACCGACCTGTTTAAGTTTATCGACCTCATCGTGGATCGCTTTTTGAAAATGTAATGACAATCTTCTAGGTCGTTGTCGAACCGGTTTGGCACCGTGGTTGACGTTTAACCAATGACATGCAACACTAGGATCTATACCGTGCACGTCGATATACCGCCGCGTTTAACACATCTTTATTCATGGATAGAAAATTTACAAGATGAGCTTTAAGTGTGGGGTCGAGGTTAGCCCGACATAGACGAAGTTTAGGGTCGTCTTTCGTTTCCCGTGATTCACTTTGTCGCCTTTCTTCACCGGTGTCGGGTTCAGGCGGTTTGAGTGCTCTCTCGGAGGATTGCACTTTGCAGATGTCGTCTTTGGTCCGATGGACCGGTCAGTAGCCGTAGGAGCTGGAGCGTCTTTCGTGGTTCGATAAAGTGGTCGAGGAGGTGACTTCGCTGCCGCCGTGACAAATGTAAACCGGATGGTTTCTTGCGCACCGCTACCTGGTTGTATGAGAGCTGGTGGGGGCGATCTCTAGGCTCGCTTGCCGCGTGACGCTATCTACCGGGAGACCTCAAGGATTTGCAACTTATTTGGGATAATCACGCCTTGGTGGAGGTCGGGATCCGGCCGGTGAGAGGAAGTTCTTGTTGGAGCCCCCAGCGCTTATTTTTTTGGTCTTGTTGGCTCGACCTCGCCACTAAGTCTTTGGCCATTGTATAGCTGGTTGGCTCGTTTCTGACGGTGATGGGAGATTCGGTGATCTTGTTCGCTGCGATGATCTGGTTACAATGATAGGCCTCGAGCTGGTTGCTCCGAAGCTCCATTATTCCCCTCGGGCCAGGAAAACGGATCACTTGATGCAAAGTGGACGGCACTGCCTGCATATGATGGATCCATCGTCGTCCTAAAATGGCGTTGTAAGACGACTTGCTATCGAGGACGCTGAAATGCGTGTTGAAGCTGACCTTGTCTTCTCGGGAGCCCACTGAGACTGGGAGTATGATGTCTCCTATTGGGTCGGCCCTGGAGCCATTGAATCCGAAGAGGGGTGCGATTGGGTCTATGAAGAACGACTTTGGCAGGTTCATCTCTTGGATCGTATGGTAGAACAAAATATCGCAGGAGCTGCCAGGATCTATCAAAACTCGCTTGACGGTCCAGTCGCTGATTTTGACGTGGACCACGAGTGCGTCGTTGTGCGGGAAGCAAACCTTGTTGAGTCGGCCTCTGAGAAGGTGATGTCTCCTGACCTGCGTCCTGAACTGCGTGGCACGGGTGCGGCCTGTGAAGAAAAGTTGTAAACTTCATGAAGGGCGCCAACGCGCCTTCTCTTTTCTCGCGAAGTTGAAACGGAATTATCCTGAAGTGTGATCATGTGGATGGTTCTGTCATACTTGCGACCTGTTGATGGCTGGCGGCGATCTTGACGGGAGCGGTCTCTGGAACGTCCTCTGCTGTGAGAACGACCTTGGGCCCTCTGATCGCTACGTCGGGGTGGAGATCTGCTTCGTATTCTGCGGGCCATGAGCTTGTGGCGCAGGTCGCCGTCGGGTATGTTGGTGTATTGCTTGATGTGTCCGGCTTCTACGAGATCCTGCAAATAATGCTTGAGCCCCCAGCACACATCGGTCTCATGGCACTTAGCTCGGTGGAAAGCTCGGTAGAGGGTCGGTCGGGCGATCGGCCGGGTCGCCTTTATCTCAGGTCGGTAGTAGGCAACTCGTTTGATCTTCTCTAGTATGTAACTAGGAGATCTGGTGAGTACAGCGAATTCTCGGTCATTACTTGGTTTGGGTTTGGAGGGCTGCCCTTGTTGTCGGGGTCATTTTTAGAGGAAGATGCTACCTCGTAAACCTCTCCTTCTTCTGTTTCTTCTTCTTCTTGGTTTTGAGTTTTCAAACCTTCTTGTAACTTGATGTACCTATCAACTCGAAGCGCATACCGCCAACATTTCGGGTCGTTCTTTCGGAGCGATCCGGTGAGTGCAAAGTGTTATTGGTGCGCGAAAGCGTTTGTGAAAGCCACTGCAGCAAATGACTCTTTGAGGCCACTTTCCATGTCTAAAAGTTCTGTTTTGAACCGACTTAGGAAGGAGCGGAAAGTTTCCTCCTTACCGAGAGCAAGCTGAAAGAGTGAATTGAGATCGCCCTTTTTACATCTATTATGGACGTATTGGCCTGCGAACAGGTTGGTGAGCTGTTCGAAGCTTTTTATCGAGTCTGCCTCGAGGGAGAAGAACTAGTCGAGTGGGCTATCTTTTAGACTAGCCGGAAACAGTCTGCAATGAAGGTGGTCGAACTCTGGTGCACTGTAGAGTGATAGACTTTGAACATACCGGGCTATATGCTAGCCTGGGGATGTGCGACCGTCGTACATTGGGAACCGTGGTTGGACAAAGTCTGGAGGAGAGACTTTGTAGAGTAACTCAGCAGCAAATGGAGATGCGCGGTAGGTTTTCAGCATCTTTTGCACTATCTGGGTGGAGTCTTTCTTTACCACGTTTTTGTCGAGCCTTTGGCTCAGCTCGTTGATCTGTTGACTGACGTTGATGACGTCGTCCTCTGTGGTGACACCTAGTGGGTTCTGTGTATCCACTTGTGCACGTAGTGTGACGTTTTCTTGCCTGAGCTCAGCTATTTGCTCGTTCACTGTCCCTAGTTGTCCTGCTAAAATGTGGAGTTGAGCTTCGAGGCTTGCCATGCTTCGTGGGCTTGAGAGTTTTGGCTACGGATTTGTTTGGAAATGGTTTGGTTTCTCAAGTAATCGAGACCACAGACGGTGCCAATATAAAGGTGTTGTTTGGTTTTCCCTTACAAACAGTCAATGGGGGGATTGGAATATGTTGTTGGATAGACCGAGTTCGACTTGAGAGCGAACTGCCTACGTATCTTACTCTTGGTTTTGTGGGAAAGAGTAGAATCAGGTCTGACGTAGTTCATAGGGGAGGTATTTATAGATATCGAGAGTGTATCCTTGCCCACCACATGTAAAGGGTGTCCCAAACGAGGGGTGGAGATCAGGGTAACATGTGAGAACTGTCCTCATAGGTCTGCTGTAATGATGTGGAGTGTCAGTCTGTATAAGTAGCTTTCGGCCGTGACCAGTGGCTGACGGCAAAGATATGTGCAAGTACACCTTTAGTCATGATTACTTCTGGAAAGGGTATCTGTGTCACTTCCTAGCGTAGTTCGTGTGATACTGCGATCTGTTTGTAGCGTTCTACTAGCTCATGGATGCGACCTGGATCCATAAGTCGATGTGTCATTTCCACCATGTTAGGCGCGTGCTGGATAGAGAATATCACTCCCCTACAATCAGGATAGGATCTTAGGCGGTCGGAGCTTTTGTGAAAGTGAGTTTAGGCCATGGTTTCTCGAGCACTATCCAGCGTGTGAAGACACAACTATTAGAAGTAAGCTTCCCTTTTCTATTTCCATATTGTACCTGCAAGTACATTGAACACCAACATAATCTTGATGAATGTCAAGATTAAGATTAATATAATCAAATAAGAAAAAAGAGTACAGACAAGGGTGCGACAAAACAGAAAGAAAAAGAGGTGTACAACATCTGATATAATTAATGGAGGGGTGTAAAAACACTTGTATGATTAATATAGGGGTGCCAATAATAGAAAATTCACTAAAAATGGTGCCAATCTCATTAGTTGGGGTGTAAATACCGCCATCCTTACTTATTTGGTCCGTTTCACCAACCTAGTTTGCTTAGAAATGAGGTTAACAACAATATAATTGATGGTTTGGAATGAGTAGTGGTTAGCCACCGCTTTGTGGGAGAACATTTTATATGTGCTACTATATCCTAAAACACTAGAGGAACTTACAGGAAAAAGAAAGTAAGCAACAAGGAGCAGATATGGGTGATTGTTTATTAAACAAAGAGCACTACTTCGGTGCGCGAGATGTATCCTACAAGAAGAATTGAGCAGATATGGGTGATTGTTTATTAAACAAATTCGTTTTAAATATTTTTTTAGAGAAAATCTACTGTGCACAGGAGAGAGAGTGATGTAGTCAATCGAGGCCATTTATTACAGGAAAAAATACGTGGGTAATAATAAAAAAGTACTGTACAAGAGCCCAGATTCAGGTGCAGCGGGCGTACTCTAAAACTGCTATGTTTCTTATGCTTTTATTAGAAAAATAAAATCCAAACAAATTTCTTTTGAGAAAAGAAAGTAACGGCTAGGATCATTCTCATGGTTATGGGACAATTGAAGGAGACGCATTATATCCACTTTTACATACATATACATCACGCATCAAAAGAGGAAAAATAACAAGCAAAGTTGTAATGAAATTGTACAGATGGCAATTTGCCCGTTACAATAAGTCATGAAGTGTGATTAATTTACGCACAAACCATGTTTTTTTAGGTGGGTTTGAAAACTTATCATGGTTTAGCCAATGGTTGCACTGGTACAACTCTTGGGAAATGGGGACATGGCATCCAAATCATCCCTCAAAAGATTCACCACCAAACCCAAGTGGCCAACGTCCACCAAATCACATATTGTAGCATTTTCCACTTGCGAAATGTAAAAAAGGGTTTTATTAAACTTTACGCAATTATGCCATCAGAAAAAAGGTACCACCAGGCAGTATCACACAACAAACACAACGCCATTACACCGGGTCACCAACTCACCAACGCCTTCAGAACATCAATTTCCTGTGATCTCAAATAATAATAACATGGAGACCCCATTACATTTGCAAACCTCACATGCGCCACGTGTAAATTGTAATACAAAACCTTCTCTCTAATCTAATCAAACTCCTAATCATAATTCCTCTTAACTTAAATAAAACACCTTCCCAAGTTGCTTCAACTTTCAACTTTCAACGTCACTAAAAAAAACCTCTTTAATTAACAAGTAATAAAGAGAGAAAATAGCCCAAAGATTCCCTCTCATTTAGGTGAAGTGACTACTTCATTAGTTCCTCTCAAAACTTCTAGTTGTAGTGTTCCCATCTCTCTGTCGCCTTTATTATATCTCCCCTCTTCACTTCACCACCTTCAACTCTTGATTTCTTGCCCAACTTCAAAAAAAAGCTAACCAAAAACATGACAGAAAGAGTCTACCCCTCAGCAAAACCCAACATCAACCCACCACCCCAAACCTTAAATGGCACAACTAACAACACGGCAACAACAAACCCATCTTTCCCAGCTACTAAAGCTCAACTATACGGCGCGTCGCGTCCACAATACCGCCCACAGCCAAAACCACGCCGAAGTCGTCGAGGCTGTTGCTGTTGTGTTTTCTTATGGTTAATTCTTCTTATTATAGCTCTTGTTCTTCTTCTTGCCATTGCTGGTGCAGTTTTTTGGGTTCTTTACCATCCACAACGACCTTCATTTTCTATCCAAACACTCAGAATTACACAGTTCAATATCACTACACCCAAAGGCTCCACATCCCCAACTCTTAATTCTAAGCTTGATCTAAGTGTTACAACTCGAAACCCGAATAAGAAGTTGCTTTTTATATACAATCCTATTACTGTGTCCATGTTTTCTAATGGTGTGGATGTTGGGGATGGTTCTTTTGTTGGGTTTGTTCATGGAACAAAGAACACGACAAGTTTGAAAGCCTTGGTAAGTAGTACAGGTAAAGATCTTGATTCTGATGCAGTGAAGAGTTTGAATACAGATCTGAAGAAGAAGAATGCGTTGCCTTTGGTAATTAAGTTGGAAACTAAAGTGAAAGTGAAGTTTGGAAGTTTTAAGACTGAGAAAGTGAGGATTAAAGTTGTTTGTCAGGGTATTGAAGTTAGTGTTCCCAAAGGGAAATCTTCTCCTTCTGTTATGAAATCTACTGCTGGTGGTGATTCTAAATGTAAGGTCAAGCTTCAGTTCAAGATCTGGAGATGGACTTTTTGATTTTTACTTTATTTTAATTGTCTTTTTTTTTTTTTTTTTTTTGGTTTGGTTTGTTGTAAATGGTGGGCTTGTTGGTTTGATGCATTGTTTGATCTAGAAAATATTTTGTCATATACTCTATTTTTTGTCAATTTATTATCATGGAAATGTAATAATGGGTAGAAAATGAGGAAAGTTATATATTTCTGTGCATTTTATTTGTTAAGGTCTTTTGTTAATATTATTTTTAGTGATTGAGGTTGTTGTGGCCTTTATGGGACTATGGGAAGAGAGACGTGTTTCTAGAGTAAATTTGACTTGTAGGAGTATTTATGAGAAAAAGAAGTGTGGCGAACATGTTGTAGGACCCTATAGTTAGTGTGACTCCAAGAGAATGACAGGAAGGTCACAACCGTGCATGGACATGGAGTGAAAGAGATAGCTTGTATAATAAATGCTGCAACATCACTTAAAAGAGTTTGCACCAGTGCTATTTACGCCAAAAGCGTAAGAACAAACAATTATTGGCCTAATAAAATGCCGAGGAAGCTATGTTAAATGCTGCAAGAGCGCAATGATTTAGTTTTAGAGCACAGCTGGCAAAATGTGAACTTTGCATTTGAAGGAGATGAAGATTGGCAGAAGAATGATAGTAGCAATTTGTTGTTGGGATGTTTGGATTTTGGACGAGGCGTTTGGAGGGTTGGAGACTTGGAGCACTCAATTTATGGTATTATTTTTTTAAGTACAATATGTGTAACGTCAAACATTTTTGGGGGATGTAATTGTCAAGGAGCATGGTTGCAGATTTGCAGCTCTTGTTTGCTTTTGCTGCAGGGATTATTAAATGCAATAGAAATGGGTGTCAGTGAAGTCAGCAGTAGTATGATTTTGATGTCGCTGTCCACCGACTGTGCGTAGGTTCCTGTATGCTATATACAGTTGTACCAGATAACATTTGTTTCAAGTGTTGCTGCTGAGATCATCCGTTGTTTGTTCTCGAGACTCGAGAGTAGAGCGTTATATAGTGCACATGCTGATGCATGAATCCAAATTAGTTCTTAATATTGTCTTTCCCCAATATATCGGCGAGATATTATATTTTGGGCCATGTCTTCGAGATCATCCGTTGTTTGTTCTCGGCTACAAGGCTACAATCTCTTAATTAAATTAGAAAAATGAAAAACAGATGTACCGGAGTCTAACTCCCATAGAGTTATTGATCTCATTTAAAATAGGCTTCCCAATAAAAAAAAAAATGAAAAAAAAAAAAAGTTTTTGTATCGATTAGGGTAAAATATGACATATAACATCGTTTGGTGGCGAAAAGGTCCATATCTGAGAATAGTGATGAGAAGACCGGGATGCGTGGATCGTTATATAGTGCAATGCCGATGCATGAACCATATCTTAATATTGTCTTTCCCGAACTTAGCCTACGGGGCATTAAATTAGGGGGATGGTGAGTGGTGAGGATCTCATTTAAAATAGGCTTTCCAATAAAAAAAAAAAATGAAGAAGTTTTATAGAGTAAATCGGATAGGAGCCAAAAAACCCTAACCGAGTCTGCGGCGGTGTATGTTGTGGGGCATGGGGGGGTGGCAAGTGATGGATTAGAGTAATGGATCGAGTACATCGGATGGATGGACGAACTAAGAGAAGTATGTTGTGGGACAGTGGGTTAGAAGGAGGAAAAATATAAGAACAAAAGGAGAGAAAAAGAGAAAAAGAAGAAGGAGAAAAAAGACGAGAGGAGAGTAAGAAGGAAGGAGACTAGTAATTTCATAGAGTGTAATTTTTGTAGTTACATTTGGCGCTATCTGTGGGGACCCGAAAAAAAAAAAGGTTACTGTAGTGAAAAGAGGAGTAGGAAGACCTAAGAAAGCAACGGTTAGAGAAGTGGTGGAGGAAACGGAGAGCACCGAGGTGGAAAGAGTAGGAGAGGAAGAAAGAGTAGGAGAAAAAGAAGCATCTAACGTGGCAGCGGACGCTACCAGACTTCTCCAAGAGGAGATAGTTAGGCTACGAAATGAGAATGACGAGTTGAGAAAGGAGAGAGAGATTACACATGGTGAGACGGAGCGGAATGATAATCGGAGCAGCGAAGTGGAGGGGGAAAATGAGGAGCACCCAACACCGGACGCAGAGCAAACGGTGGGTATCACATTGGAGGTAGTACAGGCTATGATTGAGAAGGATATGGAGATAACCCGCGCAGCAAAAAAAGCAAACCAGAGTGCTACGCAAAAGGAAGTTGAAAGCCTCAACAAAAACCCTCTGGCAGATTCGATATGGAATTCGGAAGTGCCCAAGAGGTTCTCCTAACCCAGGTTCGAGAGGTATGATGGGAAGGGAGACCCGACAGATCATTTGCACCATTTTCGACAGCAGATGCCGTTGTGGTAGGAGAAGTGTAAGCCTGTATTTTAAAAATACATTTTTATCTATTTAATTATTTATTTTCAAAATTCGCTGGACCGGATTTGAGACACGTGGGCCTGGTTTCTGGGCCCGAGTCGGTGTTGGGCTTGGGTTTCGGACCCAAGTATATAAACACATTGTTCTGGAAAATAGGGTTCAGAGAATAATAACATAATGAAAATGGAGGAAGAGCTTGAAGCTCGTTTGCTGGAGGTTGGAGCGCGACGAATCGGGCTAGGAGGATTCGTCGAGCTGTTAATAAAAGGTGAGTAGCTATTTTGCTATTTCACCGGATTTGTAGTTTACATATATCGGCGTATACTATTCGGTTTTTTATACTGTTCATTATCCTGTTGTATTAGACTTCGTGCCATTTGTTTTATTAAATTTTGTTAATTTTTGGATTTGTAATTAAACTGTTGAATTGTGATACTCTGAACTTAAACTGTCGAAAGCTCGACAGAGCGTTAATGGCGGCGTGGGCTTTGAACTTAAATACTATTGTAGTTGTTGTTTTGAACTGTTGTAGCTCTGTTTCACGCTCTCGAACAGTATTAATGGCGTCATGGTGAGGAAGCGCCGATCTTTGTTTTGAAACCGCATCATTATTGGCCGCGAAATCGCCAGTTTAAATTAAACTTGTTGTTTGGGTTTTGGTTGGAACTTGATTGTTGGTTGTGGATGTTGGAGTTGTGTGAGGGCTGTCGGAGGTGGTTGACGCCATCAATGGCGGCACGCCCAGACGTCCTCCAGTAATTCGTTTTTTTAAATGTTTTTGATTGTTTTGGTATGGTGGGTTGGGAGTTTGATGTTTGGTGGTAGTGGGGATGGTTGGGGCTCTCGAGTGGAGGTGGAAGAGCCATTAATGGCAGCCGAAAATTTTAGATCTAGGTTGAGAAGAGTTTGGATTTACTAACATTGGGGATTTTCGTTTTCATTAAAGAGGTGGGGTTTTTCATTTGGAGTCAAACCGCTAGGTTGGAATGGGTAGGCGATTAGAATTTGTGGTGGTCGGTTTTGGTGGTGGTGGAGGAGAGAAGTTTGGGGAAGAAGGTGAACTGTTGACCGATTTTGGGCTTGGGCCTTAGTTGTTTGGTTGGGCCCAAAAATCTATTTTAGTTTGGGCCGGTTTTTATGTTAAGTTTTGGGCCAGTTCTTTTTGGTTTTGATTGGGCCGGTTTTAGTTTAAATTTTCGGGCCGAACTCAGTTGTGTTTTGGGCCAGTTCAGTATATATAAGTTTTTGGGCCCGTTTCTAATATTGTTTGGGGCCAGTCCGTAGGACTTAAAATAGATCTAATTGGGTCTTTAAATGTTTGGACTTTCGGGTTATAAGGTTTGGGCTTGGCGGTTGGTCCGACCATTACCTGGTCACGTGAGCCCATAAGCCATGCACCTTTGACCTTAGCCATGAACCATGGCTATGACCATGAACCTGTTGAACATAGAAACGCCAGTTTGACTTTGACTTTGACAATGACAGTTTGACTTCGACCATGACGTGTCGACTTTG
The DNA here is from genome assembly GCF_015680905.1 of Coptis chinensis. NCBI lineage: Eukaryota > Viridiplantae > Streptophyta > Magnoliopsida > Ranunculales > Ranunculaceae > Coptis > Coptis chinensis. The sequence goes on from NC_141458.1 coordinate 100,885,877, forward strand.
ACCATTGACCATTGACCGTTGACCTTGAGCCATGCACATTGACCTTAGCCATGAACCATGGCTATGACCCTGAACCTGTCGAACACGGAAACGACAGTTTGACTTTGACAAAGACATGTTGGCTTTGACCATGACATGTTGACTTTAACTTTGACCATGATGTGTTGACCATTGACGGTTGACTTTAACCGTTGACCATTGATGGTTGACTTTGACCTTTGACTTTGATTGACTTTTCCAATTTTTTATCATATTTGATTATATGGACAAATATAGTAATAAAATATTGTCAGAAATTGTATAACTTGGTTGGTCATTATCTAATTTAGATTTGACGTGAGTAGTGTGTAAAACATATATATATTGGGCTTTGATTGTGGACTGTGGACTGTCTAATTGTGCTACGTTTTATGTTGTATATTGTATGGACAAATCCAATGCTAAAAGGCTGTGGAAGCTTGTATAAATTGGTTAGTCCTTATCTAAGAAAGATTTGACATTGATGTTGTGTATTTTTGACACGTGCTGAGATAGAAACTGTAGGAGATATATTATTCCTAAAACGCTATAAAAATATATGCGATACGTTTGAAGCAATTGTGATATCCTATGATATATTGGGATGTATATATTAAATGCAATAGTTTTGGAGAAATAAATGTATCACCGCTCCATTATTATATATGTGATGATGTAGTATAGTATTGAGGAATATTTGCCCACGGGAGTATGGTGTAGTGCAATAATATATTGGCACGTGAAAGTATGAAAATGGTTATGAGATATATTGAGATATTTCTATATATTGTGGCTTAGTGCAATAAGGCAATTGACCTGCACGTGATATAGTGGATTTATTATGAGTCATTAATGTATGACACTTGAATAAATTACGTAACGAAAATCCTAGAACCTAGCTACCACAACTCATGTGATTGGCCCTTCACTACTACAGAAAAGCTCATATACCACTGTTATTTACAGTGGTAAAAAGCCTTTAGCCACTGTTTTCATACCGTGGTAACAACCACCGTGACAAATACTTCTAACAAAACCGTGGGGAAAAGTACCTCTTATATACCACGGTTTTGATACAAACCGTGGTATTAGGATTTACAAACCGTGGTTAATAGTCCGAAAAGTTCACTCTTATATTTACAAACCGTGGGAAATAGTGATGATATATACGACGGTTGGATACAAACCGTGGGTTATATAAACTGATTATACCTCGGTTCTTATCAAACCGTGGTGTATAGTCATTACAAACCGTGGGTTATATAAACTGCTTATACCTCGGTTCTTATCAAACCGTGGTTTATAGTCTTTTTTTTTTTAATAAAAACCCCTAATTATTTGATTCTAATCATATTCATTCAACCTGCAACCTGTCCATTTTCACCATATATATCCACACTGGATTTAAGAACACATTGCTCAAATAAACAATTCATAGCGTAACACAAACAAAAGAAATAAATTTACACATCCAACACAAAGACATTGAATTGCTAAAAGAATTTTGAACTTTTTTGAGTCGTCAATAATGAAAGAAACATCCAAATTTACTTGTTATATCAAAATAATAATGACTTAACTTGTTGCATCAATAAAAAAAACAATCTATTTGTTCTATCTAAAATATCAAAAAAAAAATGGTGAGACCAAGCACCACACCTTAACTGGAAAGGGTCAAAACCTAGCTAAGACTCGACGCTTGGCTCGAACGCTCAATTGTGCTGAATGAATCTAAGAATTTCAAGTCGAACAACATCAAGTTCCTCTTGTGTGTATGTATCTTTGAGGGATAGATTTGTCATCTGCACGATCAAAGATAAAAAAGTATATAATAACTAAATAATGAAGAGTAACACAAAATAGAGAATGCTAGTGTATGACGAATTATACCTTATTTTCAAAAGAATTATCTGAACAAGCTTCCATTATTTCTCTCATAAACTTCATTACGTAATACCCACACTCTTTACTACAAGGTTGGTACGGGCCCTAAGTACAAACATAGAAAATATTCATAAACATATATTTTTCCAAACACACAGTATGTATGCATAAGAATTTGTTTATTACCATAATTTAGAAAGACAACACAAAATCCAAACTATGCAAGCAATAGTTCAAAACTTGCTCGCAAACAAACTTTCCACAACCCACAAAACTTTCCACCAATTGGCAAACTCTGAAGCAACAACGGATAATAACACCGCACTTGAAGGTCTTATTCTGGAAGTATTTGCTCACCATCTGCATCACCCTCTTCCTCAACTTTGGCCAGCACCAGGAGGTTGCTTCTTCTTGATTCCACTTACTAGTACGAAATAACTGATGGTTGCAAAATAATTTGTCAACCATTAAAAGGTATGGGATCAACCCCAAGTACAGAACTTAAAAATCACAACAGGTTCGAGTATGCAATACTTAACCTTGGCTTCGAAACGAGAGAGTCCAGTATTGTTCTTGTCGCTTCTTTGAAGCTCTTTGAGCTATGTCAAATGAGAGAGTTTATGTAAGGTTTGGAGTTTGGACCAACATTTTGAGCAGAATGTACCTCCACCTAGGTAAATTGTACTTCACGCCTTACGGTTGTATAATTATTTCACGTGCACTTGGAAATGAGCTTGTAGGAAGTCAAAAACTGAAAAGCGGTTGAATTTCATCATGCAAATGAAAGTTTTGTAGTTAGCAAGATTGTGTAAAGCAATTTAACATAATAATAAATGTATCTACCTTCGAGAAAAGAATCGACAAACTTCCCACCATATTTCATCGCCAATGCATGCACAAACTACCCGTATAGAAGCTAAAATAAATCAATATGTTTTTCTCAATACGTTTATCACATTAATCGAAAAGAATTGAGTCCGATTGGAAGACCGGAAGTCGCAAATCGATGAAGTAAAAATGTTTCATGCAAACAGATTTGAGTATCACCATCACAGATAAACAATCAATCTCTCCCAAAACTCTTGTGGAAACTCTTATCGAAATCCAATCAAGAGATCACTGCTCAAAGATAAGATAATTGTCCTACTTCTTAAATTTGAAATTCGACCTTACAAATAGATATCTCTCGATTTCTTTCCTAAAGTACCAACCTTATCATGAGCCTTGCACATATTAACCAAAGATACAACCACATTCACAGATTGGTGTAGTTTACTTAGTACTCCTTTCACAGATTCGACTTGAATGTTTGCCCTGGATTTTTCTAGCAAAGTTACTTCTTTAACCTACACGGATGCGGAAAAACAATAAAACCTCCAAAAAATCTGTGGTTGTAGAATTGGTGCTAAAAGTATAATAAGATTCAGGTGCCTACCAACTTGTTCGAATTACATTGATTCTCTCAGATCGCAGGGATAGCTCCATGTGTAAACACTTTATGATATATAAATTAGGTATACATGACAATTTAATATTGATGGGACCACTTACCGATACCCGATACCAAATTACAAATGTTGCGGTAGCATAATGTTGGGAAACCATGAGGAGCTTCCTCGGCGATCTAGTATTGCATGAGGGAGCCTCAAACAGGAAAATTAATTCTTAACATATCAGGTAGAGAGATTTTTGGAATGTGTTAAATAAGCTTACGAATAACTATTGCATCGAGAAAGATGTAAATGATTTGAGGAGTGGAAATTGTTTTTTTTGAAAAAACAAAATTATAAAAGTTCTTATTGAAAGTAAGTCACCCGAGACAAGATAGAACAAGCAAATTCCTCAAGCAAATCAGTAGATTCACTGTTTTCAAAGTAGATGTGCAATATCCCTCGTATGATCTCTCCCTCAAGAGTAAGTGTAATACAATAAGGTGTCGGAAAATCGTGTCAACATTCTGCTCCTAGATCTAATTGCAATCACATTTTAAAAATATAAGGAAAAGAAAATATGGTCTGAATAAACACTCACTTTACTCTTGAACCATTCTCAAAATTTTCCGAGTCCCGGTTATGTGTTAACAATTGGTGCGCATAAGTTCCAAGTCTCTTTTGCATTAAAGGAATGACTTTCGGACAACTCCTAGGTGCTGTACTTTTCCCACTCCCTTCAAGCAACTTGTCAAGGAACGATTGAGCGAGAACTTACAATAGACTCTAGAGTAACTAGTACCTCGGATGCCAAAAAAAACGAATCTAACAGTCGCAAAAGAGCGGTTTTAGTCAAAACCAAAAAAGAGAGGTCCCGACGCTTATCCATTAACTTCACAAAACACCATATGAAACAGATCTGACTTTTACAACCCGAGTCCAAGACACCTTCCGAAATGAAAAAATGCCACAATACATGTAATCTATGTTTCCGGTGAAGGGATTGGTTGGATGCGAAAAAAAAAAAGACTATCCGGGATTCACGGGTTTTGGAAGGTGTTAAGCGATCTAATAGTATCTTGGAGTATTCATCTTGATATCGGGAAGATTTAACATATGCATTGAACTTATTTCCTCGGTGATTTTCTAAATCGAATCTTTTGGCAATTTCCTTGGGAAAGAAGCACAAAACTGGAAGCTACGCACCTTGCTTAAGCACCTAAGAACTTCTTTAAAGACCGAACCCGACTCATGAAGATTTAAAACCACCAGCCGGGCATATCGGGTTTCAAGCAGAGGCAGATTGGAATTTCCAATGCTCTTGACAAATTTCATCACCTACAACACCATAAAATTATGAAATGCGAATTGAAGCATTGATCCGTGGTTTTCCCCAAATTGTTAGCATATATATTGGTTTTAAACTTACCTTCATCGAGAACACAAACTGCTTGCGATCGAAATGTTTCTTCAAGCTTGGAAATAACTTCGATTTTGTTCACGAATTCACGGATATCACTTTGTTGTTCTTGAATGGAACCCTTAAGCATCCAACTGAATTTTGTTTGGTCCGACGGGTCAAACAAAGTCAGTTTGTGGCAAAGCTCACGCAGAAGGTAAAGATGCGAGGGGTAACTAGTACAGAAATTAGATGTTAAGGCAAAGAAATTTGGTTACTACATATTTGCAAACACAAAATCCACATCCACCTAAAGCTACGGGATTACCTACGGCGAGGATCCGAACAACAAGATTACCTTGAGTCCGCAATATAAAAGGATATATTCAACCGATCGGTAATTGTGGGCTCAAATCATTCAAAGTACTCCAAAAAGTTTACGTAAATCTAAAAAATAAATTTAGGCAACCATGGTGGAAAACATTTACTAAGAAGAGAAGACTTAGAACATGGTTTAAAATCAAAATACAAATATATACTAACTATTCTCAATAGTAAACTGTTGTGAGCAAATATACATACCCTTGAAAAGGTTAGAATGGACAAACAAATAACCGATAATTCTCTAAATTTGAATCTCGCCCATCTAAAATCTTGGTAACTGCAGAGATTTCAAGCGGAGGGTGGACCATTAGAATCGAAGATGACAATCTGAATGCCGAGATTGGTCCGCTTGCATGATTGATCCGAAAATCCCTCATTTGGCACTTCCTCGCTCCACTCCAGCTCTTCTCTCGAACTTCCAATATTGTAGGTCGCTTGAGGTTCCCATCGTCCGATGTGTTTGAACTCTTAAGTTTCAACTTTTTTGTCGATGAAGTGCTTTGTGATATAATGCTTTTCTCATTCTTCTTCTCAATGTGCCCGACAAATTTGGCTTGCTCAAGTTAAAAGATTGACTCCTCCACAAAGGCTGGCTTCGGGGAAGGTATAAAGGATGCATCTTGAGGTAGGTGTTTAGTAAGCTCTCCAAAAATCTATATAAGACAAGTTCCCACTTCATTACATACAAAAAAAAAAAAAAGATTGCAATCGAAACTTCAGGTGCTAATTGAGCTTTAGATGACATTCCCAAATTGTAAACTTCGGCTACAACTCAAACCAACCACTTTGGCCGATAATACATGCAGCAGAGAAATCACGAACTTTTGACGCCAAAAAAAATAACAAAAAGAAGTGTTGGCCCGAAATACATGCAGAGAAATCACGAACTTTTGACGCCAAAAATAACAAAAAGAAGTAAAGTAGGGAATGAAACAAAGAAAGAAAAGAAAAACGAAGAACGGAGTTTTAGATCAACTGGAATGATACCACGTATTCTAAGTTTATTGATTGATGGTCAGTAAGACAAGAGAAGCAGCAGTGCAGAATGATGCATCTTTATAAGTGAGGTGACACTATGCGACAACTGTGTAATAATACTCCCCAATGACTAACAAGATGTCAAAAACCGGTGGCGGAAGCAAGTTTTGCATGGGTTACATTGTTTTGATACTTACGGAAGAACCTTTTTATTAATCAATTGCTCGACTCATCGGGTCACAAGTCGCAACCTCTCCAAACTTGCACTCGAGAAAATTACAAGAAATTAAAATAAATTAACCAACTTCAAACATCACTCTTCACCTTTTCAATGCCTTCAATAGCTGAACTTTTTTTCGCTTCAACGTTGAATCTGATCAACTCGATGCACCGCCACGAGGGGACAAGCTTTGGATGTTTAATAATGTTTCTTGCTCGACATGGCATCCTGTTTTAATAGGTACATCTTACGTGAGTGTTCACATACGGGACAAAGAAGCATTCGACATAAGTTACAAAGGTACACGAAGGTTTTCTCGACTTCGTTCAAGAGGTCCTTGCTAGCCCCTCTTAAAAGAACAAAGCAAGCTTTTGGGTCTTTGCACTCCACGATGAAGGCAAAGAACTCATCTCCGATCTTCCTTACCTCAAAGAGTCCCGCTCTACTCCCAATATCAGATTCACGAAGCTCCTCAGAGTCCGTTTCACAACAACTGCGCCCACGGGCCTTAGCTATCTGTTGCTATCGGTCTTCCTTAGCCCTCGATAGCACTTACTCGGGCCTTGCTTAGGAAATGGCAAGCCGGATCACTAAGTCCTTTCTCTATGATTACCAAGTCAGGCTTGAACTTCAGAATCGAGCACAAATGTTCTCGATGTATTCCTCTTCCATCTTGAGCATAACTCCCCGGTGCACCACTAGCCAAAATGAGAACGGGGAAAGTATATACCCAAACACATAGTAAATCGACCTAGACCATGACAACCGGCATTCAATTATTACACCAAGGTTTGAACTATTTTTTGCTTCATCGCCCGGTTTATGTTGTCAGAAGAGGAGCCATGACAATCCAAGGCAACCACCAAGGAGACCAGTTTTCGTGAAGATAGTTGCAGGACATGGTCAATGGTATTCCCAAGGTGGTGCCAAAGCGTTAGTTGAGAAACCTAACACCGACAGAATTTTAGAGAGAGTCTCGGAAGTTAGAAGTTTTGAGAGTCTTGGAAGTTGAAAAGAGTAAGTTTTAGCGCCAGACGGTGTTACTATTTTTCTGCACAGGAAGGAAAACACCAAAGACACACCCTTAAGCATAAGCGTTATATCAATCCAGAAATATTAGTAATACATGTCAGTGCATGTAAGTTAGTAAAGGCTAAAGACAAACTAGAAACTAAAGGGGTAACCACTTCCTGAATAATTCTCTACTTCTCCAATAACTTATACTCTTTTAACTATTCTTAATTACACTCAAATAGAGCTACTCAGCTACAGACAAAAATCCATGAACAAAAGGTGCTATAAAGATCGATGCATATATTAATCAAACCAGCAAACCATGCGTTCTCAAAAAAAAAAAAAACTAACTAACTAAATTATGCTGACCAACAAATCAAAGTAGACGCTAATTCAAATAACCTAAACAGTTGCAATAAAAACCCCAAACCAGTTTCCTATGCAGGCTTAGTTAGTTCAAAGTTAACTTAATTATATTACATAGTATAAACCATCTTGCTTCTATATTTCTACTGCTACGACAAAGAGGGATAGAAAAACAATGGCTATGAAAACCAATAAACTATACACCATTACTGTAACCTTTAGTCAAACACTTTATAGATTGACTGAAAACCCAAAACAGGAAGATAGCACCACCCAAACAACACAATATTTCCAGTTACGCAAATTAAGAAATTAAGAAGAAGACAACTTATAGAGGATGTAATCTAAGTTTCAGATTGGTAGAACTACAATAATTTTTTCCAAACCAACAAGGAAAGAACAGAAATAGAACAACTCTTTCAAATTTAATTGCCAAGAAGACACGTGAGGATTTCTCAAAGGATCAGTAAAAAGAAACACGTCAAAATCGAACTAAAAACGATAAACTCTTACCGGATGAATTGAAAAGGAAGCGAATCAAAACCTAACCGAAAGCACGACGATTTTTGGAAGGACCCGACTTTACAAGCGTATCCAGGCGAGAGATAGATTTTCCTATATGATGAACGCGACTGGGAAAATTCTAGGAGAGAGATAGAGCAGAAACCCAGTGACGATTGAAAAGAGGGGGTTTTAGCGCTATGTTTTTTTGCCCTATTTTCAGTTTAATTTTTGGTTTTTCGATCGAGTGGTTTTGGACTTTTGGAGACCCCCTTTATCCACGGTAGGTGTAATTTTTAGAAAAACATAAACCACCTTTTTCCAAGAAACAGTGGGGAATTCGAATATCTAAAAACAAATTGGCGATATTTGGTAGTACCGTGGCATATGGGATATTATTTACCACTATATCACGTAAACAGTGGCTTTTGCTTGTACCTAGATTAGAAATGCGAAATATACCATGGTAAATGACTATTACCCACTGTTATTATAAATACAGTGGTATATACTATTTCACCTACCGTGGCTAATGCCCTTTTTTGTAGTAGTGCTTCTGGCGTTTCAGTTAATCTGAATGGCCTTCGGGCGGCCCTTCTGGCATTTCAGTTAATCTGAATGGCCTTCGGGCGTAAGTAATGTGATTGACCCTCCTAACGTAGCCGAATAGTGGCTTGATTATTCCGTTCGCAAAATAGAACGATGACGCGCGATATTTTATGCCGAATAGTGGCATTACTTACATAATTGCTTCCGTGTGAGGATTTACCTAGTGTGCGGCATCCCGCTCAGGGTGGTTATGCACGGAGTGGTTCATTATGTAAGGGGAGGCATGTGGATGTACATGTTCGGCGTTGGGTAGCGATTGTGGTAGCCAGGGAAACTAGGTAAGACATAGATACGATGTGATTGTAGGGACACGCAAAGAAAGCCTGAAATAATCTAATTATGGTAATATGTTTGGTTGGTTATTTGTTTAGTTAGAACCTAAGGCGCCTCGATGGAGGAACTACATGCCTTATTTATGATGCGTATAGTTTGTTGTATGGTTAGTGGGAAGTTAAGGCGCCTCAGTGGAGGAACTACCTGCCTAGATTATTGTACTTAAGGATGTTGTATTAGTTGTTGAAAGTTACGGCGCCTCGGTGGAGGAACTAACTGCCGTATGGTTTGTGTATATATTTGTATAAGAATATGTTGTATTTTAGAGCTACTCACACCAGCATTTTTATAATGCTGACCCGATTTGCATGTTTGCTTATCGGGTGTGTTCATTAAATGAACACAGTTGATAAGTCTTGCAGGTTTAGTGTTGAAGAAGATTGGTTCTTTGCTTGTGGTTTTGCGTTAAGCGTTGCATCTCGGGATATGTTTTGTTTTCCCTCGAGGTGATATAGAGTTTCAGTCGAGACAAAGTTATTTATATTTTCATTTGTAAATTTTTGTAATGAAGATGACTTTTGTTTAAGTTAAAATTTTTATTAGTTTTTAAATTATCCGCATATTTAAATTGTTTATGGGTTTTTGGAAGTGGAGAGTGCGTCACACCTCGGAGATCGAAGAGTCGGGAACAAATAATGTTTTTCCGAATTCTGTCGAAATTCGGGGTGTGACAAGAAGTATGATGGGCTTCGCTGCATGATGTTCCCCGCAAGTTTAAAGGGGGGGAGCTTCGGATTGGTATTATCGGTTGGCTTCGCGGAGCATAAAAATTTGAAGAATTGGAGAGCACGTTTGTTGACCACTTCATACACTAGAAAAGAAGGGTGGTTGATATCGTGGCTCTGTTCAACATAAAACAAAGGTCTGCTGAATCATTGAGAGGGTTCCTGTGCAGGTTCAAGGAGGAGACCTTGAGAGTGGAAAATTTGGATGAGCATACCACGGTAATAGCCTTCAAAGCCGGCTTGGCGGGGAACCAGGGTTCATGAGTCGGTTTCAAAATCGAAATCGCCGTTGCATGCTTTGTATCCTAAGGTAGAAAAATACATACGCTTCACGAGGATATAATGCAGAGGAACGCCGAAGGAACGAAAGAGAGCCGGGGAAAGGCGGTCTGCAGTTGTCGTCGGCCGAGATGATCGGAAGGGAAAAAAAGAGAATGGAAGAAAAGAGAAAGGAGGCGTCTGAGGGGAGAGCCGAGGTCCGGATAGGGCGGAGACGCGGCGAAGGGATATCCGAGAGAGGAAGCCATCTTGAGAAATCGAAAGCGGACACCTCTTCTTAGACCCTTAGAGGAAATCTTGACTCTAATTAAAGGGGCAACAATACTTTGAGTGGTCCATGAGCACGCCCGGTGGCAATAGAAGGGAAGCCATTTTGTGCCTATCACCAAATCAGGAATCATGCCACAAATGAATGTTATGGTTTGAAGTGGTTAGTGGAGAGAATGATTGAAAATAAGGGGATGCTCAGGGAGTTTGTCGCAGAGGTTCGCCAAGCCGAGAGAGTGCCTGCTCCGGCTAGAATTCTAGGTACCATCAATGTCATTTTTAGTGGAGAAACCCTGGGAAGAAATGCACACAGAGAAAAGGTGAGAAAGACAGCGAGTTTACAACTGGTGAACGAGGTCGTTAGCATACTGCGGTTAGTTAAGGGAACCGCGAAGGGTGAGGAAGGCATAGTGTTCACCCTGAAGGACTTGAAGTCAGTAATTTTCCCCGCATGAGGATGCATTGGTGATTACTATAGCGATGGGTAATTATCTAGTAAAGAGAGTGTTGATAGACTGCGGAAGTTCAGTAGAACTGTTGTTTAAGGGGGCCATGGAGGAGATGAATATAGGTAGAAATCAATTGAAAGCTCCTCAAACCAATATGTATAGGTTCAATGGCAGCATGACAGAGCCCATGGGCTGGGGAATTGATGTTACCAGTTACAGCCGGCCCGACAACGGTATTCACAAGATTTATGGTGGTGGATTCTAACTCTCAGTGTAATGCCATCTTAGGGAGAAAATAGATCCACGAAATGAAGACCATCCCATCGACATTTTACCAGGTGGTCCGCTTCCCAGCTAATGGGGGAACGTACAAAATAAGGGGGGATCAAGTGGCAGCATAGAACATCCATCAAGTTACAGTAAAAAATATGGTTCGTGGTACCAAAGGGGAGGGGCCGTCACACGAACCAGGGTCAACGTAGCAATTACAGGAGGCAGTGAAAGCGAAGTGTCACGAGCCTCATTTGGGACCGAAAAACTTTGGATGAGTTGGAAGTGGTGAACCTTGGGGTGGGAGATGAAGAAAAGTTTACATCGGTTGGAGTGACTTGCGGAGGAATGGAAATGCAAGCTGGTGCAGTTTTTGATGGACAATGCTGATGTATTTGCATGGGTAATCGAGGATATCACTGGTTTAGACCCAGAGTACGCCTGTCATCATTTGCATATGAATGAAGATGCTAAGCCAGTAAGACAAAAGATGAGGAGCATAAGAGCCAAATACGCAGAAGGTATTCACGAAGAGGTGGTACGGCTGAAGGGGGCGGGAATAATAAGGGAGGTAGAGTTTATGGAGTGGTTGTCAAATGTGGTCGCGGTACCAAAAAAGAACAGCAAGGTTAGAATATGTGTGGACTTCACAGATGTAAACAAGGAATGCCCAAAAGATTGTTACCCTATGCCCCGGGTGGATGAGTTAGTGGATAGAACGGCAGGATATAAGGTGTTTTCCTTCATGGATGCATCGATGGGGTACAATCAGGTCACGATGTATGGGCCTGACCAAGAAAAAACCACCTTCGTGGTAGAAGGTGGAACCTACTGTTACACCAGGATGCCCTTCGGCTTGAAAAATGTGGGTGCTACCTTTCAGCGGTTGGGAGAAAAGATGTTCGAAGGCAAGATTTGAAAGGGGATCGAGATATACATTGACGACGTGGTGGAAAAAAGTATGTCGGAAAAGGAACACTTTGAAGGTCTCCATGAGACTTTTGGCATACTGCGCAAGCATAAGTTGAAACTCAATCCCGAGAAATGCACATTTGGGGTAACTTCAAGAAAGTTTTTGGGCTACATAGTCACCCACTGCGGAATAGAGGCGAATCCAGAGCAAATTCGGTCATTGATTGAGATGCCATCTCCGCAGAATGTGAAGGAAGTACAAAGATTGGCTGGTAGGGTCGCGACACTTAACAGATTCATTTCCAAGTCTTCGGATAAATGCCGCCCTCTATATCGTTTGTTGAGGAAAACTCCTGACTTCCATTGGACCGCAGAGTGTGAAGGAGCCTTCCAGGAGTTGAAAGATTACTTAGGGAAGGCGTCATTGTTATCACGACCGGAACAGGGTGAGAAGTTACATTTATATTTAGGAGTTAGCGAGTACGCAATAAGTTCAGTGCTAGTGAGAGTGATTGACAAGATAGAAAAGCCAGTTTACTTTCAAAGTAAAACCCTACTGGATGTAGAGACCCGGCACAGTAGGATTGAGAAGTATGCTTTGGCTTTGATATTTTCAACCCTTAAGCTGAAGCCTTACTTCGAAGCTCATTCTGTGGTGGTAGTGACGAATTTGCCTCTCAAACAGGTTGAGGGCGAGAAGTCGGGATCTTGAAGTGGGCGGTATTACTAAGTTCTTATGAGATTACATACTAGATCAGGATGGCTGAAAAGGCGCAAGCCATGGCGGAGTTTCTGGCCGAATTCCCAGCAGAGGATCCCAATTGGGGAGAGGAAATGGTAATGGAATCGGAGGGGGAGGTCAGTCGCGATCCTTTGGATCCTTGGGATATGCGCAATGGGTGGAGAGTTTTCACGGATGGTTCTGCTACGGATACCGGGAATGGAATTGGGGTCGTCTTAGTAACTCCTGAGAACAATCGCCTTGAGCTATCAATGAAACTGGGGTTTGCGGCTTCAAATAACGAATCTGAATATGAAGTTGTGATAACTGGATTAGACTTGGCCAGAGATCTGGGGGTGAGTGAGTTATATGTGTTTTCAGATTCCAATTTGGTAGTTTGTCAGGTGAACGGAGGATTTGCAGCTCGCTGCCCCCAGATGGCGAGATACGGAAGTCTGGCGAAGGGCAAGCAAGTTCGACAAAATAAAGTTTGCCCACCTAGGCTGCGGAGAGAATAGACATACCGACGCTTTGGCTTATGTAGCGGCGGTTCTTCCTGGATCAGAGGGTCGGTCTATTGAAGTTATAGTGTTGAGAAAACCAAGTACATCTGATGAGGCTGGCGTTTGGCTCACCACCGAGTGGGATCAGGGTTGGATGGAACCGATAAAGGCTTTCTTGAGGGGAGTGGAGATAGAGAATAAATAGGAGAGGCGAAGAATGGAACAGCGGAGTCAGAGGTACACATTGCTGGAGGATGACCTATACAGGAGAAATTTCAACGGCCCATTACTAAGATGCATAGGGCCGCGGCAGGCACATGAGTTTTTGGTAGAGGTTCATGAAGGCGATTGTGGGAGTCTTTCCGCAGGGCGAACAACTACTCACAGGTTGATATCTCAGGGGTATTTTTGGCCTCATATGAAGAGAGACGCCACAGAGTACGCTAAGAAATGTGAGAAATGCCAAAGGTTTGCACCGTTCATACATTCTCCAGCTGAGCCCTTGCACAATGTGTTAAACCCTTGGCCATTCTCCATGTGGGGGTTGGATATTGTTGGGCCTCTGCCAATGGTAAGCGGAAAAAGGAGGTTTATGTTGGCTGCAACGGATTATTTTACCAAATGGGTGGAGGGTGTGGCTCTGCAACAGGTGAAGGAATAGAATGTTAAGAAATTCTTATGGGAGAATATCATCTGCAGGTTCGAGCTGCCCCATACAATCATCGCGGATAATGGAACTCAGTTTATTGGAGGAAAAGTGCGAGAGTTTCTTCAGGCATTTAGGGTGAAGCAGGGGTTCTCAGCCCCCTATAATCCTGAGGGAAATGGTCAAGCCGAGGCATCGAACAAAATCATAATGGATAACTTAAAGAGAAAATTGGAGGATCGTAAAGGTGCGTGGGCGGACGAGTTGAATCACGTGTTATGGGCTTATCGCACCACACCGCGGACGTCTGCTGAGGAATCACCATTCGCAATGGCATATGGAGTAGAAGCAGTCATCCCGGTGGAGATGATAGAGAAAACGACAAGAACCAAAGCCGTGGAATTGGGAATAAATGAGAGGATCTTGGCCACTGAATTGAACCTCATAGAGGAGAAAAGAGAAATAACGCACATACAACTGGAGGAATATCACCAAAAGTTGCAGAGATAGTATGATAAGCGAGTGAAGCCGCGGACTTTCCGCGTGTTACACTGGCCACTAAGAAAGAGAATGATGGTAAATTGGGTCCCAACTGGGAGGGACCCTATGTCGTGACAGAGAAGGGTACTTCGGGAACTTACAGGTTAAAGACTTCGGTAGGAGAAATGATAGAGAAACCATGGAATATCAGAATGTTGAAAAAATTCCACAGCAGAGGTAGTCGCTAGTAAGTTTTATTTCTATTTGTAGCAGAGTCAGAATAAAGTTTTATTCCACCTTAACTCGACTTAATCCTACTAACGATGAATCGTCGCAATCCGAATTGAACTGCTTCGCAGAACAATCTGGTTACTCCTAATCCCTAATTACACATGACATTTCTACCAATTCATAACTAGCATGTGAACGATTACACCCATTCTCATGGTGAACTAATCATTTCTAGAGTGGAAAGGGAATTACGACGACTCTACGATAATTGGAATCAAGCTTTCATCAAGGCTTTTCAACCCCCTCAAATGGAGGTTTAGCCGAGAATCATTACGCAATCATTCCCAATGGAATTCAAACAAGACATGGTATAAAGATTTGAACTTTCTTATTTAAACTCAATTGGAAACTAATCATGCAATAATTGAATTAAACTAATAATGACAAATAATTGAATCTAAGAATTTACGCTAATAAATAAATGAAAATGAAACTAGATTATGGAGAACACTATTTTATTAATCTAATGAATAATAAAACAATGATTCAAATACTAAATTAATAATCTAACTAATCTAGGTCTAACTATCTACGTAATAGGGGAATTTAGAACTAAACAATTGTAAATGACAAGAATCGAAAATGACAAATAGCTATTTTATTTATCAAACTAATTAAGAACAATGATTCTAAGAGTTTAATCTAAAACAAGAATTGAATTGAAGCTAAACTAAATTAAAAACAATTAAATCTAGATCTATAATTATCTATATTTTTAGGTCTAATTAGTTACCATTAACAAAGAGTCAAGCTCTTATTTTTATACTTTCAGATCCAAAAATCGTGCATGGGCTTGGAGCCATGTTTTGGGCCAGAGAATCAGGCCCAAAACCCAATTCTTTCAGTCCAAAAAGGCCTCTTCAGCTGCAGTTGGCTTCAATAGATATTTCGTCCACTTTTGCTCCTCTGATTAGGTCAAGGCTTAGACCATTGGAAAGCTCTTTCCGATCCGGTCGTTTTGACATAAAGTAGGCCCAATTCCGAGGTCTGAGACCAAAGATACGGCCTTCGGAAGTTCTGCTGACTTTGTGTGCTGTTTCTGCCCACGTCGACTTTTCAGCTTTTGACCGGGCTTTAGAAAGGCTTTGTCTTCTTGAATCTTGGCCTTTAATCACAAAACTCCTTAGCAACCGACCTTTGCTCCTTTATCTCACTAAACTGGCACATTTCTGCACATAATGGACTTTGAAGCCTGAAATGCATAAAAACACATAATCAGTATTAACTCTTAATTATTACTCACATAATTGGTCTAAAAGTATGACTATTCTACGGGGTTAAAACTACAGTTTTGGGCTCTTATCAAACCACCCCAAACAGCATTTTGCTTGTCCTCAAGCAAAGATGAGAAATTAGAATAAGTGACCAAAAATGGAGTTTTATCTACTCTCGTTTCGCTGAGTGCGATTGCATTGACCATATGCAATAAGGCCTTAAACCATTAGGAATTCCCTAGTGGACGAGTTATAGCCCGTGAGAGTTTTTTCGAGTGAAGGTACTCACAAACTTCATCTATACTACAACGACTAAGAAATAAAACTATTGTTTCCTTATTCATGCTCTAAATTAACTATACCTCTCATTAGCAATGCATATAGAGTAATCAAGTCGAAACCTAAGCTAATATATGCATAATAATCAATCATCTACAATAAACATATATACAATGAGTAATACTATGAAATGCCTAGCAGGTTCGTTTCTGAAACTCGAGATAGCGTCCTTAAGTAGGTTCTCACAATAATAGTCAAGATACAGCACTCTGATTTTTCCACTCAAGTTTTGCTACTCCAGTGTGCAGTGAGCACACTTTACCTTACAATCTCAATGACAACAAGGAAGCCGGAGTCGATCAAACACATCTGCCACTTACTATCACACTAACCTATTCCTAATTGAGCTAGAGGTCTTTATTAGGTATTGTGGGGATTATGAGATGGTTTAAGAAGGAAGGAAATGGATATTCAAAAAGGACAAGTCTGAGATAATAGAGTCTTCATATTATGTAACTAGATAAAACCTTGTTATTTGCTTTTGCTTCTACACTTTGTTTCCATCCTTAGCCATATATTTTTTTTTTCTTTTTCTTTGGCTTTTGACTCCTTTTATGCTATTTTTTTGGAGTTTTTATTTTATTTCTATTTCTATTTTTCTTTTCTTTGGATGTAAACTTCTTTTCTTTATTTTCTGAAGCAATTAACTAACTTTTGTTTACACAGGTTTTTCTCTTCTTATTTTTTCCTCATTCTATTCTCAGACTTATCTAAATTGGGTAGGTTGAATTTTTTTATTTTGTTTTGTTTTGTAACAGGGTAAAGTATTTGTGGTTTATGGAAGGCTAAAGAAAGGCTCAGATGGGAGACTAGCGGAAAATAATTCATAGGTTTGAATTTCTGGCTATATCGATCCAAAGAGGCCTAAATTCTCGCTTAGGATATGACATAGTGATAAAGTAAGTGGACGTGTAATTTCTCTATCCGGATTTTACTTCTCCCTTGTGTCATTTCTCAAATGTTTCGCTCATATAAGGCTTTAGGCTATATTCTCACAGGATTTGTAAAATAAGTACTCTAGCCTAGATTTGTAAACTTACTTTGCTAACAATCATAGATACTCATGTAATATATTTATAGATAGATGCAAAGATTATTACCTACATATTAACCTAAGTTTCTAAAAATTATTCTAATGCAAAAGCAAAGTGAGACTTCTAGATTATTAAGAGCATAGAGAAGGAAAACAATACCAATATTCCTTAGTGTATAGCATGAACTTATTTATTTATATTTTTGAATTTTTGAAATTTTAACTAGAAAACAAATGCATATTATACCTATCTATATCCTATCAGATGCCTTAATTACCGTGTTTCTATGCCCCCCAAACAAGAATCATGCTTTGTCCCCAAAGCATTTAAATAAAGAGGGTAGGAAAAATACCATGAAGCGCGCGGAAATTAGGGGAACATCCGCAAAACAAGGTTAGAACGAACTAATATAGGAAATAAAAAACTGACGCAACTCTATAAGAGTTCCACCCATTATGGGGTTAACAAGAATGAAATTGCTTGGGACATAAGCAGACACTAACTAGAATTAAAACTTACCTTATCTCCCGCTTTATTCATCATCCTCCTCATCCTCTTCTTCTATAAAGAAGTGAGGTTCCTTCGCGTCCTGCCATGCCATGATAATTTGCCAGGCTTCCCACCATTTATCATCTATTATTGCTAACCTATTAAGCGCCACTTGGTCTGACGGGGTGTAGGGTGCAACCTGATGAGGTTGTATCCTCCACCCTTGCCAAGTCATTGCACGGAAAAATCGAATAATACTATTGGTGGGTCGCACAGTGTCGACTGTAATCCAATCTGTGAAACGTGTACAAAAAACAGGAAAGAAACATAGCATAATACGGGAAATTAGAACAGGCATAAGAAGGTACTTATGCCTCATGCTATGGGCTCGTGCTAAACTAGACATCAAGGTTCTGGGAAGGTCATGGCACATACGTCCCGTGGCTAAAGCAAGGAAGACGCTGCAAGTGGCATCATTCACAGAAGAAAAACGCCATTCCCTAAAATGTTTAGCATGATCCAAAACATAACAGTTCCTATGTTCATGGACAGGCTACCAAAGGCGACGTTATAGTCCCCTTGGTCCTCGATACAGAAAATGCCTGCCCCATACGACTCATGCAAAAATTCATAAGTGTAGACATACATATTATCTACCCAATAGCACCATGGGTCTTGTATTTCAGCGGGCATAGCAAGTCCAAGAACAAATGCTAACAAGAACCTGGTAATTTCCATTGGTTCATCATCAATGTTGATGGAGAACACTTGTTCTCCATCTGGTCTCTCAAAGAAAATGCAGTTATCGTAAAAATAAGATGCTAGTGTTGGAGAATAAAGTGCATCAGGTCTTACCATAAGCGGTTCCCAGCCTACGTTTGTGATCGCCTCGCGAAACCAAGCACCATAAGTAGTTCTTTGGAACAAATCTTCGAAAGACTGTTCCAGTATCAATGTAGGAGATGTCATCTCAAAATTACGCTTTGGAATAGCGGCGAATGACCCGGCAACAACCCGCAGAAAACTGGAATTTTTCTTGTCCACGGAAGTCAGGGCGCGAGTGCGCTCTAATGATTTTGGAATTCCAGTGTTTGGCGCAAAGTCGCTCACCTTGGCGCGAAGTGCGCTCTCCTCAGGCAAGTGCGTAAGCTCCAAGGTGCTGAAAATGGAAAAATGAGGCGTAAACGCGGGAAACGTGGGTGAAAGGTGAGTGATGGAAGTTAGGTGTAGTGTGGGTTGTGAGTGTAGAATGAATGAAGTTTATATAGGTTTTAAGTTGCTAAAACGGATCGGGGAAGTTGCCAAAAAGTTTTTTACGGCGGTTTTAGAAATACTAAAATTTCCAAACCCAGCGGAAACAACTCATTTTCTTGATTCTAAAACAAACCTAGTATCTTTTAGGTTGAATTTAGGATAGAATCTACCTATTTTATCGAGATTTCATCCTACCATGATACTTATTCATAGATATGCCTAATCGGCCATATTCTCACCCCCGACTCATGAATAACTTCTAAAACAAGGGTCATATAAAAATAATGCTGGAATAGATAACACCACCCCCAAACAATTTGGAAAGGTGAGATCAACATTAAACAACCACGCATAATGAAAATAACGACATTATATTAATATTGGCATTAAATGCCCTTTACTACAGAATCTAAATTACGGAATTAAAACTTACATTAAAACAACTAACAATAATAAAACTACAAAAACATCAAGCTATACTATCCCTAACCACGTCGGTCTTTGGTAGCGGAGGGCACTTTCAGGAGATGGCTCCCCGAAGCTCCCGATGGGGCCAGCACCATTAAATCTTTTCGGCGACGACGCTCGTGCCTCGATGGTGTGTCCTCAGAAAGAGAATCCCCGTGAGGTGGGAATCGTGCAAGCATATCGGCCCGGAACTGGCGCTGAGCTTCTAGCTCAGTCCTCATCTGTTCCCACCGCTCATCCTCCCGCTGGGTACGGATCTCGAAGTTATGGTGGATAGTAGCCTGTCGAGTCCGGAGGTCTTCACAGATAGTGTTGAGTGAACACATGCCACGATGAATCACAGCCATGCGTTCTGCATCTGACCAACACCTCTCCAAGGCATCAGCATCAAAACAAGTCAAGTCCTCCTCATCCTCCGAGGCATTCTCATTTCCACCATCCTCCTCATCCTCTTTCCTATCTTCAGGCAACCTCCAAACTCGTTGGACACAATCCTTATAGATACGAGGATTTCGGTGCAAGGTGAGGTAAATCCTATCAGACGTCGGAGCTGCTCTCAACTTCAGCATGATCTTGGTTATCAACACAGGGAGAGGTGCAATAGACTTCCCTACTCCCCTAATCATGTTAAGCATAAACTCCAAGATACAGAACTCGTACTTCTGCTCCTGGAGTATCCATAAAATGTGGAGGCAGTTCAGACCGATGTCGCTGACCTTCTCCTTTCCTAGGACGTTCCGACCAATCCACCGAAATGGGCCAATTTGGTTTGGTTCGAGGATGCTGGCGAACACATCGCGAAGCTCGCATTGTAGTTCCTTCGTAATATCCACGTTCATCAACGGCTCTACCCCATTATATTGGGACTCCTGTAACGTGGCATCTAGATGGATTTTAGGCAGAATGCCTAGAATCTCAACCAACAACCCAGCAGTTACTTCTCTCCTCCTCTTCGCCACCATAACAAAAATTCTACTCCCCTCCAACTCCCTCGTGTTGTAGAACCGTCGGACTAAGTCTTCGTGGTAAAAGGCTTCGATCGAGTACCACAAGCTATTCCAGTCTCTACTAATCATTTCGTCACCGTAAAACGGCGCGAAGTGGTCGCCAGTAAATGCTTGCTCCGGCAAAATTCGACGTTGTTGAGCCATTGGAGTATTTGGAATGTAGTGGGGGTTTAAATGGGATGTGGGGTTGGAATTTAAGTCAACCGAATGAAACAAACAGTGGTGGTGGCATGGTGGTGGCGCGACAGCTTGAATTTTTGTAATTTTCTGTGGTTTTTGGTGATGTAAGTTGGTGGATTTGGTGGTGGTTTGGTTTTAGAGAAGATTTGAACTTGATTTGAATGTGGGCGTGGGTTTAATTAGGTTTCTTTTTTAATTTTTGGTTTTAGGTTTTGAATTTTTGGTTATTGTTTGATAATGGCGATTTGAGAAGATGAAGGGATTTGTTGGTGTGGAGCAAAGTGGTGGGCTTGTGCAGCCAGTCTTGTAGCTGAGTTGGGCCCAAGCCCAATTCGAAATTTTCTAATTTTTTCGATTTTTCGCGCCACTTCAAACTACTATTGCCGCTTCGTTACCGGTCCGATTTTTGCGAATGAGATATGGAAATGATCAGGAGAGAATTTACAATCCAATGATCCATAAAACACTCTATTCCGATTGTGGATGACATATAAGATAGTAGAAAATGCCTCGAAATACGTGCATGATGTACGTTATGCGAACGAATGAACTCTATATTCATAGAATATGTCAACCCGAATCGGAATACAATTAAACGGCCTAAGCAACTCTAATGGGACCTAAACATTCTAGGACAGAAACACGAACACCCCACCCCCAAACAAATTTTTTACAGCAGAGTTTAGAAAATTTGTTTTTTTTTAAGTGGGTCTTTTAAAGTCAGATTCCCAAGACTTCCTAGATTACTATGTTTATTCTTATATATATATATATATATATATATTTTTTAAGGAAAAATAATAAGCAAGAAAGACATAATTCACCCCATAGAGAAACATGACTAAAAAATCCGAGAAAACATGCAAGAGTGGAAAATGTAAATTATGTTAACCGTGGACTTAGGATCCGGTACTTACAGCCACACACTCCATAGGGAGGGCTCGGTTACCTTAATGGTGCACTCACCAATATATGGAAATGAAAGGGAATGCACCAAACACAAAAGTTGAGTCGTTTATAGTCAGATACTCGAGACTTTATCTAAACATATGTATGAACATGCAGTTTATCATATATCAACAACCGAAATAGTTGTGGATCATTCCATAAATAAATATCACAGAAAACATATCCAAACACAATCAAGCACCAAGATTTCCTATGACGCAACCTAGTAAATTGAAAGCGAAGTCGGATAACCCTATAGCGTAACCTAGCATGCACCTTCTTTTTCATTTTTGAACTAGAGGGTGTCCTAGTGAATAAGTGTGGAAAAGTGAATGGTTGTGGAAGATATGGTGGATATGGATAAGTTGTAGAAGGAAAACATGTAAACAATGAGGATGTGGGTTTAGCACAAAACTCATTCATGGTGTAGGTAGGGACTGTCTCAAGTCTGAAAATGAAGGTGTCAAATGCTTTGTTCTTCTGAAGTATTTGTTTACTAGGTGGATTTAAAAAAATTATGAAGCACAGAAGAAACAAAAGGATCGAGTGCAAACTTGAGATTCCGTTGAAAGGGTGGAAGGAGGGGAGTCGAGGTGGATGTTGTCCAAAGTAGTTCTTGATAGGGTGAATCATCACCTGCTCTAAGAAACTTATCGAATTCCTCATCTAGATTGGTCATATCCACATTACTATGGTAGTCCTCTATATCTTTGAGAAAGTCATCTATCTCGTCCTCATCCATAATATGTGTATCGACTAGTGTAGGGATGAAAATGTTGGAGTCTGAACTTCCAAAGGAAAGAAATTTGGGCATATGATTATCAGGGAACGTGTTGTTGAAATAATCTCGAGCAAAGCTCTCGATCATGCTAACATCTCCATCCATAGACGAATCGGGTAAATGTTTCTTTGTTTTAAAAACATTTACTTCAATAGCAAGATGGCTAAAAGACAAGGACATCGAACCATCACTGCAATTAATGAGCGCATTGGCAGTTGCCAGGAAAGGACGCCCTAAGATGATCGGGACAGAGTCGTTAGCGACTTCTGTATCGAGGATGACAAAATCAGCCGGATAGTAGAAATCTTGAACTTTTACTAGCACATTTTCGACCACACCCTTAGGATACTTAATAGACCGATCAGCTAATTGCAACGTCATTTTAGTGGGTTGCATCTCGTCTAGACCTATTTGTCTATACAAATAAAATGGGAGTAAGTTAACACTAGCCCCCGTGTCTAATAATAACGTCGTCAGTATAGGAATCTCCTAAGGTGCATTGACAAAGAGGGGCGACCGGGGTCCTTGTACTTAACAATTCCATTATATTCAGATAGAGTTGGGAATTGTTCATTAAAAAGGCGCCTTTTGGTATATTGGTCTTACGCCTAGTAGTACACAACTCCTTAAGAAACCTAGCATGGTGTGGTAGCTTTTTAATAGCTTCGAGGAAGGAAAGGTTTATAGTTAGATTCTTGAAACGTCCCTAATCTCCTCATAATTTGTATCCCTAGTTAACATGGCTAATTTTTGTGGAAACGGTGGTTTCTCTCTATATTTAGCAATGGTATCACCTGGATGTTTAACCTTGACTTTCTGTTTCTTAGGTTGTGTTGTAAATGATACCTCTACAGTGGTAGGCTCTTCAGTTTCTATTTCGGTATCTAGTAAAATAGCAGGTGTAGGGGCTACTGGTGGGGTAACTATAGGCATAGTTACTTTGTTATCAACCACTCTGCCAGAACGGAGAGTGGTGATGGCATTTAGCTCATCTACATTTTCATATTAATTATTAGTATTATCGGTTACCTCAAAGGCTGTGTTTGTTGTTTTCGGATTAGGTATTGCGTGACCTGGAAACACACCTTTGGGTTGGGCTTTATCTTGGGCCAACTGTTGGCTTAAATTATTAACGAATTGTAGAAGTTGTTGGTTAGATTGAGCCATGGTTTGGAAAAGTTTTTGGCTCACTTGTATGAAGGTGTCAAGACGATCCGGTTGTGTGGGTGTAGTAGTCACGGGTGGTGTGGACCGAACTATCCCGCGTGAATTATTTATGGGCGGATTTTGATAGTTATTATTTACCCGACGATACCTCTATTAGCGTTATAATTATTATAACTACCTTGACCTTGTACTTGACCTTGTCATGGTTGCACTTGGTTGTTGTAATTATTAAAATTACCCCCGACTCGCCCTTGTCGTGGTGGAGCTTGGATAAAACGTGCGTTGGCCTAACATATTGATTATTGTGTACCACGGAGGTGTGGCGTGTTGGTTATTTCTCCAACCAAAGTTGGGATTTTGTCTCCAAGGGGTTAGGTTCACTATTAATGGAACAAGCCTGTTCATAGGCTATAGGACAGTGGAAGTCGGGATGCTCAGGGCTCCAACAGAAACTACATGGATTTGAATTTACATTCATGACGGGGATAGGGTTTTGTTGAACAGAAATGGCCTCTACCTTTTTAGTGAGTGATTCGATTATATTAGAGTTTTAAGCTCGGGATCATGTTTAATTTCGAACATACCGGCGGCCTTAACTGTATTAGAAGAACTAGCGGAGCGGTGGATATCGTCACTACCCCCCAGTTGTTATTTCGCTTAGTTTGATCCTCTAAAAATTTATAAGCCTCCGAGGCTCCTTTACTTAAGAAACTACCCCCATTAATTATGTTAAGGACTTCTTTATGGTGGTGTAGAAGTCCTTTGAAAAAGGCATGAACTAACGTGTCTTTCGCTAGGTTATGATGTGGACACTCTATAAGGAGATTGGTGAAACGATTCCAAGCCTCTGAAAATGATTCGTGAGGATTTTGTCGAAAGAAATGAATCTTGGAAAGCATCTCATCCGTCTTTAGGGGTGGGTAA
Organism: Coptis chinensis; assembly: GCF_015680905.1. Taxonomy (NCBI): domain Eukaryota; kingdom Viridiplantae; phylum Streptophyta; class Magnoliopsida; order Ranunculales; family Ranunculaceae; genus Coptis; species Coptis chinensis. Next base: position 100,910,361 of record NC_141458.1, read on the forward strand.
AAATGTTCCATAAACAGCTGAACCAGTTTAGCCCACGAGTCCACAGAATTAGGCGCTTAGGTAGTTAACCAAGATGCCGCCTTATCGGCTAAGGTGAAAGGGAATACCCTCAGTTTAATTTGTTCCGCACCAACCGTAGGATGGTGGAATGTTGTTATGACTTGTTCAATCCTACGCATGTGCTGATAAGGTTTTTCAAGGTCTAAACCATGAAAAACGGGTAACAAATTAAAAATATTTGGGGGGATTCGGAAATCCCCTACTGGGTCCGCTAGAACGATGCAAGATTTGGGGCTATCGCTCAAGGCTTTGTAGAAGTCAGAGAGAGGAGTCTCTCCTTCTTTAGGCATATTATCAGGTGGTGTGTGTGAAATAGTAGCTAGAGGTGTAGTGGGTGGTATACTAGATAGAATTGTTTGTTGACGTTGTTGTGTAATTACGTTCGGTGTTTTTGTTCGACCAGACCTTAATCTCATACAAGGATAAGACCAAACTTAGCTAAACACGTCAACACTCCAAACAATCGATATACCAAAGATAAACCTCTAACGGGGAGTTGCGAGGTGTGGAAGAAAGGAATACCGACAAGGTCCTTGCTTTGCTTATGAATAGCGTCTTGTTTACGCGTGTTCGAGTGTATATAACTAGTTAGAACACTGAAAAACTTGAAAAATCGAAGTTCGAATCAAACTTGTGGAAATCCGACAAAATTCAACTCGTAGCTGGTGGGCTCACTTTTTTTACCGGTCGCTCAACTTCTTTAAGAACTTGAGCTCCTTTTGCGCTTCCGAAATGAAGTCGCCCGCGGCAATTTATTTATTTTATTTTTTTTTTTTTTCGAGGAAGTTTTATCTTTGAAAAAGACAACCCGCGAGTTAGAATCGAACAAGGGTGGGTGGGTGAAATGGGACTTTAAGAAAAGGAGTTATACTATGAAAACAATGCGAAAGTGAAACTAAGGCAATGGGTGGCCATTTGATAAAACATAAAAAGATAATTTACCTACTTAAATGAGCGATGAAACTCAAAACGTAAGTAAACTAAAACTATTTTATGTGCCTAAGATTTATCAAAGATTCTACTCTCAATCCTATGAGATATAGTGGAGTAGATGATTCGTTCCACTCCTAGTCCTCCAAGATTCGTGTTTTCTAGTCTAATTACTCTACTCTAAGTCTAATGAGAGATTTACTTAAATGGCAACTAAACTACACGATGCAACTACCCATAAGATGCAACTAGTCGACTATTAGAGCAACTATGGGAATGCTACGCCGATTCTATGATAAGGAGTTAGAGGGGATTGATTCCACCTTAACTCGACTTAATCCTACTAACGATTTAATCGTCAGAATCCGAATTGAATCGCTTGCGAGAACAACTGGGTTACTCCAAATTCCTAATTACACATGGCATTTCTACCAATTCATAACTAGCATGTGAACGATTACACCCATTCTCATGATGAACTAATCATTTCTAGAGTGGAAAGAAAATTAAGACGACTCTACGATAATCGGAATCAAGCTTTCATCAAGGCTTCTCAACCCCCTCAAATGGAGGTTTAGCCGAGAATCATTACGCAATCATTCCCAATGGAATTCAAACAAGACATGGTATAAAGATTTGAACTTTCTTTTTTAAACTCAATTGGAAACTAATCATGCAATAATTGAATTAAACTAATAATGACAAATAATTGAATCTAAGAATTTACGTTAATAAATAAATGGAAATGAAACTAGATTATGGAGAACACTATTTTATTAATCTAATGAATAATAAAACAATGATTCAAATACTAAATTAATAATCTAACTAATCTAGGTCTAACTATCTACGTAATAGGGGAATTTAGATCTAAACAATTGTAAATGAAAAGAATCGAAATTGACAAATAGCTATTTTATTTATCAAACTAATTAAGAACAATGATTCTAAGAGTTTAATCTAACACAAGAATTGAATTGAAGCTAAACTAAATTAAAAATAATTAAATCTAGATCTAGAATTATCTATATTTTTAGGTCTAATTAGCTACCATTAACAAAGAGTCAAGCTCTTGTTTTTATACTTTCAGATCCAAAAATCGTGCATGGGCTTGGAGCCATGTTTTGGGCTAGAGAATCAGGCCCAAAACCCAATTCTTTTAGTCCAAAAAGGCCTCTTCAGCTACAGTTGGCTTCAACAGACTTTTCGTCCACTTATGCTCCTCTGATTGGGTCAAGGCTTAGACCATTGGAAAGCTCTTTCCGAGCCGGTCGTTTTGACATAAGGTAGGCCTAATTATGAGGTCTGAGTCCAAAGATACGGCCTTCGGAAGTTCTACTGACTTTGTGTGCTGTTTCTGCCCACATCGACTTTTCAGCTTTTGACCGGGCTTTAGAAAGGCTTTGTCTTCTTGAATCTTGGCCTTTAATCACAAAACTCCTTAGCAACCGACCTTTGCTCCTTTATCTCACTAAACTGGCACATTTCTGCACATAATGGACTTTGAAGCCTGAAATGCATAAAAACACGTAATCAGTATTAACTCTTAATTATTACTCACATAATTGGTCTAAAAGTATGATCATTATGGGGTTTAAAACTACAGATTTGGGCTCTTATCAGCTACCCCAACAGCTTCACACCCATCATCAAAGACAGCGGGGAAAGAGCCCTTCGCGGACTTTAAATCCAAATCAACTTACAACTTAGTGGCAAATCGAGCAAGCCCTTAACGGGTTTCACACCGATCGAAGACAGGGGAAGAACCGCCTTCATGGACTTTAAGTCCAAATCAACTTGGGGGCAAAGTGAGCAACCCCAACAGGCTTCACAGCCGATCAAGACGATGGGGGAAGAAGCCGCCCTTCGCGGACTTTAAGTCCAAATCAACTTGGGGCAAATTGAAGCTGCCCTCGGCAGCCTTCACGCGGCCGATCAAAGACAGCAGGGGGGGGGGGGAGAGCCCTTCGCGGACTTTAAGTCCAAATCAACTTGGGGCCAAATTGAGCTGCCCCAACAGGCTTCACATCCGATTAAAGACAATGGGGAAGATCCCTTTGCGAACTTTAAGTCCAAATCAACTTGGGGGCAAATTGAGTTGCCCTAACAGGCTTCACAGCCAACCAAAGACAAAAGGGTGGAAGGGCCCTTCGCGGACTATATGTCTGAATCAACATAGGGTCAAATTGAGCTGGCCCCACACGCTTCACAGCAAATTAAAAATTATTTGCAAGGACATAATATTAGCACCAATGAAGAGATCCCACTTTTGTCAAGAGAGTAAAATAAAGTCAGATGGGTGCATATGAATCAAGGAATATGATTGCACAAAATGAGTAAAGGTGATAACAAAAGACACACTACATTTGATTGAATACCTGCTAGGCATACCCAGAAAAACAGGCAAGTTACATATTGCAAAATATATTGTTAGAGAGTGAACATCAGAATAACAAGGGTACAAAAATATATTTCAAACAAGCTACTGCGGCCCTGCAACCACCCCCTGCGGGGAAGAAACCTCGGCCCTTTCCACCGCGGTGTTCGAGTTAACATCCACATCAATGGGGGAGGTGACCGCTATTTGGAAGTACCGCCAGAAAAGCAGCCGATGCAGAAAGATCGGGATCGATCGAATAGAGGGTGAGGCATTTTGAGCATCAGCGACTGGGTCTGGAGTCGGAACGGGAAGCAAACATCCAGCTGCAGCAAGCTCTTCGAGTTGGCTCTTCAATTCACGAGGAATTTTCCTCTCAGCTAGGACTCATAATCAATCAGTCGCATCCTTCACAGCTTTGTCCACCACGGCCTGAGTAGCAAGCTTCTCCATCTCCCTTTGGCTCTCCATTTTGAAGGTGACCCCAGCGACGTAGTCGTGGTGCTTTTCCTCTGCTTGTTGGAGAGCTCTTTGGGCCTTCACGGCAACGATCCGAAGATCATCGCGGTCCTTCTCCAACTGGGCATGCTTGGCTTTCCACCCGTTGGGGCCATTGATCTCTTGTTTTGTGACTTCCAGAGAGTCCAAAGTGTTGGTCAGCCCGCGCACCACATAGCCAATGTCCAGACTCAGCTGTGGAGGTATTCGTTAGAAAAAAAAAAAACCTTTTCCCAGCCAGTATAAATGGATGTTCGGTGAGAGGAAAAGGAGCCTGAGTCGCCGTATACTTGGTCTCGGGGGAGATGAGAGCTAAAAAACAGAGAAGCAACGACCGCGGGGTTGTCAAAGGCGGAGTCGCGTATATTTACATTGCAGTCTCGAGCCTTAAATGCGGGTGCCATATCTCTACAGCACCGGATGAGGGAGGGATTGCTGAAGAATGTTCTTTGCCAGGGCGGCGGGATGTAACTGGGGGCCGCGGTATTTGGGTTGATGGCTCTGATGGAGGTAGAGGAGCAGTCCGGGCTTTTTTGGCTGGGGGGCTCTTGGCCACGACTTCAGTAGGCTCATCACCTTCGGAGTCGCTATCCCAGAGTTTGAGTTTGCTAGAGGCCATGTCCGCGGCAAGAGTAGAGGCAGAGGGATGGGTAAAATTGTCTTCCCAATCCGCTAACGCAGAGTAGGAAGAGGGGGCGGTATCTGATGGGGTAGGGCGGGATTGAGCGGCGGCTCTTTGGGCGGCGGCGAGTGGGAGATCTTGGTTGTATAGCGAAGGATCGGTGAGTCACGCCTTCTTTGGCGAAGGAGAGGATTTGGGTTTGCGCTCTTTGGGTGGCGGCAAGCGGTAGAGGGGACCTTTGTATTTCCCTATATCTTTATGAGAGGGGTCAAGCAAAAGAGGGTTGCCTTTGTCGGGGTCTATGCCGAGAACCTCACACTGGCTATTCCCTAGATTCTGGAGTTCTTGAAAAATTGCAGAGGAGATGCCGGCGTAGAATTGAGAACGAGAGTTTGGTTTCCAACCTGGGCCACAAAAGAAGACACATTAGAAAGAAGAATATGCAAGAGATCAGGGGACCAAAGTGTTTTACTTACCACTTGTAAGGAAATTGAGATGCCTTAGAGAAACTTCTGAAGGGAGGTTCGTGGAAATAAAACTTCTAGACACATACAAGGGATAGTGGTGCCACACCTTGTCTGAAGTTGTAAGGCGGAGAACAAAAGACTTCTTCCGCGGACGTGTACAAAAGGAGTGGTACCCTACGCTTCCGAATTTAGTGCTCTTTTTCAAATAAAAATGGGCGATTATGTCGCGGAGTTGGATTTTAGGGGTGTAGGTTTCATTGTAATGGTTAGCGGCGTACATCACGCGCCAAAAGTTGCCTATGCCTTGACAAGGCGGAATATTAAAATGGTTGCATACCTCGATATCGAGAAAAGTTAAGGGGAAGCTAAGGCGGCAGCTATCGGCCCGCAAATGCGACAAGACATCCCAGCGGTGCTACCAAGTGTGGAAAATGTGTAACACCACCACGTGCTCAGCAACACGCCATCGGGGATGCCATAAGCAGTTTTAACCGCTTCTAAATTAGGGCGGCGGAAGTATGATGGAGGGGGAGGAAGAGAAGCCTTCCTCCCAGAGGTAGAGGGTATAGCGGCTGGGCTGGAAGAGCGAGACGTCGGAGAGTCCGACCTATCTGCGGTAGAGTGGCTAGATCTAGATGAAGAAGCACCGGATCCATCGGATCTGGCGGCGGAGGAATCCTCCGAATCAGATCCCGACATGTCGCAATGGACACTAAGAGGGGACAGGTGAAGAATGGGGGAAGAACACAAGTTATGAGAGAGAAAAGAATGCGAAAACAATATTGAAATTGGAGTATAGCAATAAACGAAGGGGAGTGAGAAGGTGGAAGACAAACCTGAGATGCAACAGCAGCCAAGGTGGTGGAAGGACCAAAACGGACGCAAACGGAGCAGGAGGGAGCCTTGAGAAAGAGGAACGGCGGGTAGAAGTTGAAGAGTTGGGGAAGAGGAAGAATGAAAAATGAGAAGAAGAATTTGGGGTTTATGGGTGTTGAGGAAAATGAAGGGTTTGGGCGGGATTTGAAAAGACAGGGGCAAAAGCGTAATTACAAAAAGACGAACCAGGGGAAATGGGACACGTGGGTCTCGAGAATCAAGAGGTCAGATTTTGTGTGGCGCATGCGCCGTTCTCACGCGATAGTAATGATGGAACACGTGTCATGCAACAGATGGAACATCTTAAAATAATGGAGATAAACCAGGCTGTGAGATCGTTAGGTCTCAGCCCCATCGGTTGTCCGCGGACTACCAATAGGATCGAGAGAGGGCATCTGTAGGGGTCAAATTCGTGACATATAACATCGTTGGTGGCGAAGGGTCCGTATACAGAATAGTGATGAGAAGACTGGGTGCAGCGGATCTGAGCCGCGACACCATATCCGCCGAGAACTGCGGGGCATGGTAGGGGTGGTGAGTAGGCAGTTGTCAGAGTAATGAAGATACTATAGGGTGCATCGGATAGGAGCTGTGGAACCCTAACTACCTAGAACTGTGGTGTATGTTGTGGGACAGGTGGCAAGCTGATGCACGTAGGATCAGGGTGGACGGACGAACGAGAGAGAGCGGTTAGAAAGAGGAAAAATATAAGAACAAAAGGAGAGAAAAAGAGAAACAGAAGAAGGAGAAAAAAGACGAGAGGAGAGTAAAAAGGAAGGAGACTAGTAATTTCATAAGGTGTAATTCTTGTAGTTACAGTTTTAATTGGTGAAAATGATTGTTCTTCATGAATAAAAAGATGTCTACGTATCCAACACTGTATAAGTGAGACAAAAATCAAGTATATATGCCAGAATCAAACCAACATAGTTCTGAGGGTGATTTTTATAGGCATTGAGGGTATACTTCTGGCAGGATACGTGTAGTGGTATGAACATATGTACGGTTAAGATGAGCATGTGTGTAGTAGCTATAGGTGTTAGGTTGTTTGAGTTGGCATAGGGCGTAATGATGGTAAATAGCTGTAATGATTTGGGTATTATGGTGGGTGGAGGCCTAATGCTAATGTTAGCTAGCAATGATGAGAGTAGTAGGTGATGATGTCACGAGATGAAGTCGAGTGATGAGTCATTGATGTTGTTCTAATCTTTGACAAGTGAGCGAGTACTCGTGTTCTTGGAGTCGAGTTGGTAGAGTCGTTGTGTGTGGACTACGTGCACATCACGTGCTTGGTAGGATGTCTCTTATAAATACAATATTGTTCAACTCAAGTCCTTAAGTAAGTTTTAAATATGATGCCGTAAAAAATTTCAGGTTTACGACAATAGTTTGTGGCGATTACATCAGCTTGAAATTTTAATAGATCCTAGTGAGGATTTCAGATTTTCATTTTGTCCAAGTATCATGAATTTGGAAATTGTTGTCTATGAATGTTTAGAGCATCATCAACGCGCTGCTAAAATAAATTGTGACACATTGGTTTTTTTCGTCGATCAAAATTGCGATAATTGTGTCAAGTACCAACGCATTTTAACAAAATTTGAGATTTCTATTTCGGACGGGAATACTTGTCCCGTTCCAATTTAAATTTTCTTTAAACGGCAAAAGTTGTCTCGTCCCAGTCGAAACAATTTTTTTTTAAAAACGTGCGCATTCAAGCTTCCAGTAACCATTTCCCATACGAACAGGTGAGATAAACTCAAGCCCCCTCACTTCAATCACCTAATCAAAGATCATTTTTCTACCAAATTTCATTCAGTTTTTTCCAATGGATCATCATCGTTGAGCTGGACGTAAGAGGAGTCTTTTGCGTGGGTCAGAGAGTTTAAATCTTCGAGAAAACGAGGGTGAACTTATACCGGAAAATTATTTCCAATTTCCACCGAAAATGAGTATTGTTGATCATCCATCATTAACTAACGATCATCCGTCAAGACTTGGTTTCTCAAAACCCGAACTCTTCTATTTATATTGAGGTGAAATTTTAGTGTAAAAACACGATCTCGATTTTCTGACAAAAAATCGAAACTCGGTATATACAGGCAAGAGCGCGGGCGCTTATGGCAATGCCAACTCGAGCGTGAGGTGCGCTCAACTTCCAGTAGACTTTTTTCGTGAAAAGTAGAAAATATATATATATATATATATATATATATATATCTTTTTCAGGTAAGGGAGCGGGGGTGCGCTTTGGTCAAGGCAAATATGAGCGCGACCCGCCCCTCCACATTTTAATTTTTTATTAAAAAAATTGAAAAAGTTATGGTCGGCAAAACTTGGCCCGTCCAATATCATGGGTCCAACGGTACAAAATCGAGCCGTTTTTAATTTTTTAATAAACATTTTGGACGGCAAAACTTGACTCGTCCAACATCTGGACGGGTAAAGTTGTCCCGTGCGAATGGCTGCTAAATTTCTGAGTATTTTGGTCGAGAATTTAACAATTGTTGAGATGGAAATAAGTGTTTGGCAGCGTGTTGGTGAACGAAATTGCCAAAAAATTTTCTATCTGTGACATTAGAAACTAGGCATAACCCGTGCCTTCGACACGGTTGTCTTTATGTTTTTTAGAAAAAAAAAAGTTAATATATATAATTACTCAATATCATTTGTTTAATGTTCACAAAAAAAAAAAAAACATATATTCCTAAGACATGTCAACTTTAATATGTAGTTGCAGTTTTTGACTTAATTGAGTAATTTTTAATTATATTAATATGAGCTCTTATTATCAACACAATACATGTTTTTATTTAGATACTTTAGTAGGATTTTTTTTTTCAATAAAAAAAATATAGCTAATTGTCAATGATGTTATTAGATTCAATTGATCTACATTTCTAGTGGCCATGTTTATTGGTATAGTTTTTTAAATCATGAAATATGTCTAGAAACTTGACAATGGTATATGTATTTTGCAAAATAGATCTCTTTAATTACATATATTGCATACAAAAACACAATATATGGTTAAGGAGCTGCTTAATGCTTACAATTTGCAAGCAACTTGTGCAACTATGATTCCCACCAAAGATCACCTATAATAAACTTCATTAAAGATGTGGCAACTCTTTGTACAGATAAAGTAAAAAACTTTGATAAAATAAAATACACAACAATACAGTATTAACAAAATATGCATTAAGTTAAACCCATGCAAGGTTCAACCACCAATAAGGTCAAGCTTCAGTGATGGTCTTCCAAAAAATGCCAACTCTTACTTGTACTTCTCAATTCATTTTGGGAGGTTCAATTCATCAATTTCCACAATCCACTTGTATTCGATGGACTATAAGGTTGGTGGTACCTTACTGTCAAGCCAATGCAAACACCTTATACTAATTTCTCTTGGGCATTCTTGATTGAGTCGTGTGTTTGATGCAACTGGATGAATACGCATTCCAATATATGCAATAGGTAGCTGTTGCAGTCCTGTGGAAAAAAATAATGTTAGACTTTAGGAGGCTAAATTTCTCATCTAGGATTATCGGTAAAAAAAGCAATTTAACATCTCTCGACTTTAAGCTCGATCAAGTCGACTCAGCTTAGTGAAAATTCCACTATTCGAAAGTACTTATAAAAACTCATCTAGCCATCAACAATAGTGTTGTCTTTGTTCCTAGCCATCAACTTTGTCAAATCTCAAAAAGTCTGCAGTATAATAATTGTTTTTTGTTCCTAGTTGATTTGAAAATGGTATCGATTTCAAATACCATAAAAATTCTATAATTCATAGATTTTTTTCCCAGCTTTCTTGAGAAGAGTCCTATGGATTCTTATTGTATTGTGAAAAAGAGAAGCAAAAGTGTACCTTTAGTCCCAAATTAGGTATGGGGATTGTGAAAACCTATTTACACTACGTTATGAAAAATTTGGTTCTACATGACACCACTCATGAAACCATTTAATCCAACAATGGAGGATGAGTAACGACAACAACACAAAAATGAAATCCTTTCAACAAATTAGTTAGCATATACGATAAAAAAAAACAAACACATTCATTCCATTTCAAAATCTATAAAGAAAAGAAAATGACTTTTATCTTAGAAACTACTATTGTGGAAGTCACGAACATACCTATAAGAAAAAAGGAAAATAAAAAGTCTGACTTCAAATGGTGAAGATTGACTACAATGAATACACACAAATTATTCCCAAGCCAAAAATTGGTTTTATAGACCTGTTGCCATTGCTTCTTATATATACCTCTGGTCCATATAATATTCTACCACTCAAAAAACCCTAGCAAGAATCATTAACACCTACCATGTTAGCCACCGCTTCTTCCACGAACAAAAAATTATGCCTATATGATGACCCTCAAAGCAATTAAAATTGAAAACGTGCTGACGAAGAAGACAAAAGTACTTCCTACCATTTTCTTGGATACATGCTATATGAAAACAAAGTAAAAACATTTGCAATTAATTTAGGATCAGAACCCTATTCATCAATAATAGGATGGTCCTAACCTCGATCAGACATGGTATGTCAGCACTAAATGCATGAACACTTCGCGACTGTAATCCTAAGCGGATACATAATTAAATGATTATTCTTAAAGATGTGGACCTGAAAGTATAAGATTCAACAAAAGTTTAGAATGAACATCCACACAAAAAAAAAATGCTAAACCACAGAAACACAAAGTACAAAATTGGTCATATTATGAATAAACAAATTCATGCTTCATCAATATATGAATCGCATAAACAAACTAAACAACACCCAAATGCCTCAACCCCACTAAGTTATATGTATATTAGAAAATAACATATAGAGATAAGGAACAGGAGTATTTCTTTCCAGTATTATTAGGTGCAAGGGAATGCCTAGCGTTCTAGGCTCCCCAAATTGTATTTTTGTTAACAATTTGCCTGCGGAGACCCACCGGTTCAAAAATGAAACAATGGCCACTACAATTATTAGGAGATGAGATCGAGCATCCCTTGTACAACAATAATCCTCTCCTATTATCTTCCTACTAACCCCTCTTGAGCTATATATTATTGTTTTAAGGCTACCTCCCCATACTTTATGTTGCCCGCCTCCGCTTAGGTAGTATCGCTTGTATATTTTCCAACCTTTTCAACTACCAACTTGCCTCTCATGAATACACAGTTCAGTATGCAAACACGACCACTATATATTATGGCAACTGAAAGGGCATCGTTCTTTTAGTTCAAACCATACTATTTTGTAAACATATATATATAATTAAAAAAATCTGACCCATACAGAAACAACACGACAAACCACGGAAAGTATAGTCTTAAGCATACTGGAAAAGAAAAAGAAATATGAAACATAGCAAAGTCTATGTAAGGATCAAACAACCGCCGGTTGCAAGACTTTGAGTGTACATGTGATTGAAACAATTAAAATTAGAAATAGGATGACCATACCATTTCTATGGAATAAAATGAAGCCTATGTTTTCTTACAATGCTTCTTGTCTCGTTTTAAGGCTCACTCAACGAACTTCTTGTGTTTTGTGTTCTTTCACGGCTCTTTCCTAAATATATGAAGTTAAAGCAATAAATTAAGGAGGAACATCTAAAATTAATGTCATCTTTCACTTTTGCTTTTTCTCCAAATCTTTCGATAAAGTAAAGGCTATAGTATGTAAAATTTTTCACGAGTAATATACCTTGTTTAGAAAAAATCAAAGTTTAGAAAAATAATACAAAAAATAAATAAATAATCAAGCAACCGTAACTTAAAATGAGCAAGTAATATGCACCACACTTCACCCCAAAGAAATATGAGATCCATGAGAATTGATGAAGTGGGATAAGACGTGCTTCAATGCAAATAAAGTACAGTAAGAAACGAAAGTATATAGTCCAATTCATGCCAACGAAACATTAAAAATCTACCAAACTTAGTCCTTTCAGAAAGAAAAAATAAAAGAAACTGAAAATTAGTGGTTTAGTAACTATGCAAGGGCTTGTAACGTGCGTTTGGAATTTATTCTCCTTGATAATGCTATTTTTCAAGCTAACACTATAAACTCATTCCTAATTCATATTGTCTTCTACTCAGTCACCTACAACATCAACATTCATAACTACTCTTAAAATTAGCATGTACTAATTTTTTTAGCTAGATTAAATAATTGTTTATCGATAGTGATGTAAAATAAGTCGTCACTGTCACTATTTGAACAATGATGATAAAGATATTCTTAATAGATAAATTCAAACATACACTATCTAATAAAATTTCATGTGATGTAAGCGAGATACCTCAACAAACGATAGGAACAAAATCGCAAACTACATATTCAAAATTGATATGACAAAGCAATACAATAAAAACTCTATTTAATATAAATTTAACACCCATGTAAAGGAAGTATATGTAGGAAATTGATTAGCATGGAGAATCAGTTCCTTTTATATGTGTTGCAAGGCGTCTCCGCAGAAACGTTAAACACACACAAATTGACCTTAAAGTCTAGGTATATGAGGGGGCAGCCGTACACTATCTCAAAAAAATTTGGAAGGGCAAAGCCTTATAGATTATTAAGGAATTTTTGCATTTATTGTAGTGTAATTTCTTAGGTTTTCTAAAAAATTTGGGGGGTAACTGCCTCCCTCATCCGCCCCCCGTCTCCGTCCTTGCTTGCCAGAAAAGAGCTGACCATATGTGTGGAAGGTCCAATGTAATAAGAATATGTTTTGCAAATGGAATCAGCAAGGCACTAAGCCACCAAGGTCATTTACTAATTTAGCACACACCAAAAATCATAACAACTTTCGTTTGTTATGCTCAAGTAGGTTGCGCACTAAAAACGTATGGTATTAAACAGATAAGACAAATTAAATAAACAAAGCATATACGCTCAACCATATTAACAATCAAACTATCAAAGTGAAATAGCAAATATTTCTATGGATAAACCATTATTTCTACATATTTCCAATCACATAAGCTTACAAAAGTTACTCCCTTTAGCTTCACATAAATCATAGACCAAGGTACAAACAATAGATTGGAAATTATTGGCATGAGGCTATGAGCAATATTAGGATCAATCGGACATCAAACTAAAAAAATTATACACTTTTAAACCTATGGAAATTCTGAAACACTTTTGAAATTTACTCCCTCCCTTTGTTTACAATATAAACATGTGACAAAAAGATAAACTATATAAAATTTTCTAAAAAATAGGCAAGCTAGGAGTGGATTTTACCTTATTAACTGCAAGTGCATAACTTCAAATGACTTGCATGCATAAATACTGACAAAATATAAAGAGAATATTTCATTGGGAAACGAAGGTTAAGCTACTACTACGAAAATGAAAGATTTCTAAATTCAATGAAATGAGACAGATGTAGTGGCATAGTGTTGTAAGTTGGACTGGGTCAGTGGTGCAGTGGATATAATGCAACATAAGATGGAAAAGAGGGGAGTACGAGATCAGTACCGCGGAACCCTAGACCGCGACGTGGCATACGTACGGTATGAAGGAGAGCCATGCAATGATGCAACAGATGGACGACCTAGAAGGAGAGGAGAGATATATATAAAGAAGAGGTGGGATGAGAAAAGGGGGCGCTAGGGTAAGAAAAAGGAGGAGAATTAGTGAGAGAGAGAGAGGAAAAAGAAGAAAAAGAGAGATTAAGTGGGAGAGAGATTTAGGGTCACTACATTTGGCGCCGTTTGTGGGGACTAGAGAAAAGCAACTTAGGAATGGCACCGAAGAGAGTAGTGGGTAGGCCAAAGAAGGTTAGGGTTCATGAATCGACGCCGGAAGCGGTGATTGAGGAGGGAGAAGAACTAGAAGAAGGGCGAGCAATGGAAGAAACACGCCTGATGCGAGAGGAGATTGAGAGGCTGAGAGAGGAGAACGAGGAAGAGCTGCGGAGAGAGAGAGAGAAGACGGAGGAGGAGGTCGGAGAAGAGTTAAGCGAGGGGTCCGAAAATGAGGGATCTGGAGATGAGGAGGAGCCCGGACCGAATCTAGTAGAAAACTTGGTAGCGGGGTTGACAATGGAGCAAGTCCAAGAAATGATAGACAATGATAGGGAGGCGAACCGGCGATAGACGAAGGAGCGCGGGGGAGCGGCCATTCAGGTGGTGGCTGGGTTGAATCGCAACCCACTAGTAGATGACATATGGGCTTCAGAGGTTCCAAAGCGGTTTGCCCAGCTGAGGTTTGAGAGGTATGACGGCAAGGGGGATCCAGCGGACCACATTCATCATTTTCGGCAGCAGATGCCACTCTGGCAGGAGGCTCGGTATGACGGTCTGCGATGTATGATGTTCCCGGCTAGTCTTAAAGGAGGGGCGTCGGATTGGTATTACAGATTGCCAGCGGGGAGCATCAAGAATTTCCAGGAGTTGGAGCAGGTGTTCATAGATCACTTCATACATCAGAAAAAGCGGGTGGTGGACATCGCGACTCTATTCAATGTGCGACAAAGATTCGCGGAATCAGTTAGGGAGTTTCTTTGTTGGTTCAAGGTAGAGACATTGAAAGTTGAAAATCTGGATGAATGGACAGCGGTGATAGCCTTTGAGAGAGGCTTACGCCCGGGGACAGGGTTGGACCAATCCGTGGCCAAAAATGAGATCGCGACACTACATGAACTGTATCCATGAGTGGAGAAGTATATAAGATATGGAGATTCTATGCAGAAGGATTCCAAGAGGACGGGGAAGGCCGTGTTGTCTTTGGAGAAGGATCGAGAACGCCAGAAAGTGGGGACGTTGGAAAAAGACAATGGGAGATACCGCAGGTACGGAGTGCAAGTAGAGGGAAGCCGAGAAGGAATCCGAAGAGAGTACAGGGAGAGGAAGACATACCGTAAGATGGAACAGACTCCACTGAATAAACCGCTCAATGAGATCTTACCCTTAATAAAGAATCTGTCGGGGTATGAGGGACCGCGAACCACGCCAATGGAGATACCGGAGAAGCCCTTCTGTGCATATCATCAGATAAGGAATCATGAAAGGAATGACTGTTATGCTCTAAAATGGTTGGTTCAGAGAATGGTGGAAAAAGGGAGGATGGGAGAATTTGTGAGAGATGGTCGAAATGAGGAGCGCATGCCGCCGCATGGAAGGATACTGGGAACCATCAACGTGATTTACAGCGGGGAGGTTATGAGTCATAACGCTTATAGAGACAAGATACGGCAGACCGCGAGCATCCAGCAGATTAATGAGAGAACGGATAGGCCTCGGCAGCGAGTGGTGGCAGCAGCAGAAAAAGATAGAATCGTGTTTAGCAATGTGGACTTACGAGCAATGGACTCAGCACATGAAGACGCATTGGTCATTACAGTGGCAATGGGGAATTACATGGTGAAAAGGGTGTTGATTGATTGTGGGAGTGCGGTAGATCTGTTGTTCAGAGGTGCCTTGGAGGAAATGGGAGTTGATCCTAAGCAGTTGCGTCCTTCGCGAACTAATTTGTATGGATTTAACAGAAGTATGACAGAGCCCATGTGGGAACTCTTACTGCCCGTGACAACTGGGCCGGTGACAGTTTTTGCCCATTTCATAGTGGTGGATTCGGCTTCGCAATACAATGCAATCTTGGGAAGGCGGTGGATTCATGAGATGAAGGCGGTCCCATCAACGTATTATCAGGTAATATGATTCCCCACCCCACTGGCATGTATGAGGTCGACGGTTTGATCAGGTTACGACAAACAATAGTCATCGGGGAACCGTGAAGCGGTTGATCGGCAGATTAGAAGGAGAGGCTTCCAATCCTAGGAAAAGGCTGACATAGCAATTACAGTGCACCTTGGACGAGGGTGAGAGTGAGACAGTGGCAGATCCAAAGACGCTCGATGAGATAGAGGTGGTGAATATTGGGATAGGAGAAGAGGAGAAGTTTACATCGATAGGATCCAGTTTGCCCGAGGAGTGGAGGGGTAAGTTGATACAGTTCTTGTCAGACAATAGAGATGTCTTCACTTGGATAATAGAGGATGTTACTGGGTTGGACCCCGAGTTCGCATGTCATCACTTGCATATGAAAGAGAACGCCAAACCCGCAAGGCAAAAGATGCGCAGTATTAGACCAAAATATGCTGAAGGGATCTGGGAAGAGGTCGCAAGATTGAAAGGGGCGGGAATAATCCGAGAGGTAGAGTTCACAGACTGGTTATCTAATATAGTTACGGTGCCAAAAAAGAATGGGAAAGTGCGTATGTGCGTAGACTTTACTAATGTAAATCAAGAGTGTCGAAAGGACAACTATCCCATGCCGTGAGTAGATGAGTTGGTGGACAGGACGGCCGGGTTCAAGATTTTTTCCTTCATGGACGCATCGATGGGGTATAATCAGGTCGGGATGTATGGGCCCGATCAGGAGAAGACCTTGTTTGTGGTGGAGGGTGGAACTTACTGCTATACGAGGATGCCATTTGGTTTGAAAAATGCATGGGCAACCTTCCAGGGGTTGGGGGAGAAAATATTCGAAAGCAAGATTCGGAAGGGAATTGAGATTTATATAGATGATATGGTGGAGAAAATTATGTCAGAAGAGGAACATATCGAGGGGTTGCGAGAAACTTTCGGGATACTGCGTGAATACAACTTGAAACTGAACCCTAAGAAGTGTACTTTCGGGGTGACTACAGGAAAGTTTTTGGGGTACATCGTTACTTATAGGGTAATCGAGGCTAATCCTGAGCAGATAAGGTCCCTGGTAGAGATGCCATCTCTGCGGAGCGTGAAGGAAGTACAACGGTTAGCAGGAAGAGTCGCGGCTCTGAATAGATTCATTTCCAAGTCGTCTGATAAGTGCACACCGCTGTACCGACTGTTGAGGAGCACACCAGATTTTGTATGGACCGCGGAGTGTGAGGAGGCATTCCAAGAATTGAAAAAATATTTGGGCAAAGCGCCTCTGCTGTCGCGGCCCGAGACCGGGGAGAAGTCGTATTTGTACTTGGGGGTCACGGAGTATGCAGTCAGCTCGGTTCTAGTTCGGGTGGTCGACAAGGTGGAGAAGCCGGTATATTTTCAGAGCAAGACTTTGTTAGATACAGAGACGCGATATAGTAGGATTGAGAGGTATGCCTTGGCATTAGTTTTTTCAACCCTGAAGCTGAAACCCTACTTTGAAGCACATGTGGTGGTGGTGGTAACGAATTTGCCTCTGAGATAAGCATTGAGAACAGAAAAATTGGGTAGAATGTTGAAGTGGGCAGTGATGCTGAGTTCCTATGAGATACAGTATCAGATAAGAACCGTGGAGAAGGCGCATGCGGTGGTTGAGTTTCTGGCAGAGTTTCCCGCAGAGGATCCCACGTGGGGAGAGGAAATGATTATGGAACCGGAACGGGAGAGTGAGCCAGACCTTCTAGACCCGTGGGATAAGAGGAATGGGTGGAGGGTATTCGCGGATGGATCGGCTACCGACGCATGCAGTAGCATAGGAGTCGTGTTGGTTACACTTGATAATAGCAGAATAGAGCAAACCATGAAACTCGGGTTCGCGGCGTCCAGCAATAAGGCAGAGTACGAAGTGGTAATCGCAGGATTGAGAATGGCCGAGGATTTGGGAGTGAAGGATCTGACAGTCTATTCTGACTCAAACTTAGTGGTGTGTCAAGTTAATGGGGGGTTTGCCGCTCGATGCCCCAGGATGGCAAGATATTTGGATGCGGTGCGTAAACAAGCTGAGAAATTCACAAAACTCTGTTTCCTTCATTTGGGTCGGGGAGAGAATAGACACGCCGATGCCCTAGCATATGTAACAGCTGCAATTCCCAAATCGGAGGAGAGAACAATACACGTGGGAAGGTTGGAGAAACTGAGCACCGAGGATGAGATGGAGATTTGTCAGGTAGCGGAAGAGAATGAGGGTTGGATGGAGCATATTAAGGACTTTTTAGTAGGAAAGGAAGTCACGGATAAAAGGGAAAGAAGGAGATGGGAGCAGACTTCTCGAAGATACGTTCTACTGGAAGGAGAGTTATATCGGAAAAACTTCAGTGGACCACTGCTAAAATGTTTAGGTCCGCGACTATCCCAGGAGGTGTTGGCAGAACTACACGAGGGGGATTGCAGGAGCCATTCAGCGGGGAGAATGACGACACATCGGCTACTGACACAGGGGTATTTCTGGCCCCACATGAAGAGGGATGCTGTGGAATTTGCTAAGAGGTGTGACAAATGTCAGAAATTTGCACAATTGATATTCGCCCCTGCTGAACCCCTCCACAATGTCTCAAGTCCGTGGCCTTTTGCTATGTGGGCAATGGATATAGTGGGACAGCTGCCCATGGCCAGTGGCAAAAGGAGGTTCATGCTCGCGGCCACGGATTATTTAACAAAATGGATTAAAGTCGTACCTCTGCAGCAGGTGAAGGAAGCGCAAGTCATCAAGTTTTTGTGGGAGAATATTATCTGCATGTTTGGGTTGTCGTACGCCATCATAGCAGACAATAGAACTCAGTTTATGGGAGCAAAGGTGGCTAGGTTCTTGCAAACCTACAAAGTAAGACAGGGGTTCTCGGCCCCTTACAACCCTGAGGGCAACGGACAGGCAGAGTCCTCCAACAAGACCATCATGAACAACCTAAAGAGGAAGTTGGAGGATAAGAAGGGGGCATGGGCCAACGAGCTTAGTCATGTATTATGGGCCTACCAGACCACACCTCGGTCATCCACCCAAGAGACCCCATTTTCATTGGCTTATGGGGTGGAGGCCGGGATCCCGTCGGAGATAGTGTCAGCTACAACACGAACAAAGGTCGTGGAGGAGGGTTCAAATTGGAGAATCTTAGTAGCAGATCTGAATCTAGCAGAGGAAAGAAGAGACCTTGCCCGTATAAGACTTGAGGAGTACCACCGGAGGTTGCAAAAACAGTACAATAGGAAGGTCAAGCCAAGGGAGTTCCATATAGGCGACCTAGTGCTCTACCGAGTGACACCTAGCACCAGAAAAGATAAAGATGAAAAGCTGGGTCCAAACTGGGAGGTACCTTACACTGTGGTGGATATTGGAGGGGTGGGCACCTACAGGTTGCGGACACAGGAAGGCAAACTGATAGAGAAGCCGTGGAATGTGAGAATGTTAAAAAAAATTCACACTTGAATGTAATGAAAATCTATTGCCTGAATTTGGCGATGTATGTAAATATATAATGCAACATCACTTTTGAGAATAAATCATCGTTTATAGAGGTAGGAGTCCAAAACAACTACGAGACGTGAAATACCAAAGAGACCGCGGAGGGTCCCCAATGGTTTTTCAAAAACTATGAAACCTGCAGAGCGGGATAAAGGCGCAAATAGCACGTGGGGCATGGAGCCCAAAGATGGAGAGAGACAACGGAGGGGATGAGCCCTTTGCTAATACATGGCTAGAGATGAGCCTGGGGCAAGATGAGTTGCCTCAAGGGACTTACTGAGATTGCAGAACTGCGGAGTGGGATGAGCCCTCTGCGGGGGAGTAGTGCAAATCGCATAGGGGACTGAAGTCCCAGTGCGGAGAGAGACAGCGGATGGGAGGAGCCTTTCACTGATAAAAGGATAGAGTCTGCGGAGCGGGGCAAGCCCTTCGCGGAGTAGGGATACTAGCACCACGTGGGGGCATGAGGCCCAAACATGGAGAGAGTTAGAGGAGAGTTGGAGTCATTTGCAGATATACTCAACCATCATAAAAACAACGAGAGGAACGAGCCCATCACTAATGCAAGGAACTAATTGAGGATCATGGAGGCTGGCTTAAAGTTGGTGGAGTAGCCAAACATCGAGAAAAAGATAGAGCAAGAGTTACATCGGAGTAAGGTAAAGAGACCAAACCACAGGGGGAGAGATGATAGATATGCCAAGCAAAATCAAACATCACACGTGAAAGAGATTAATATTCAAACATAAACACAACAATTGTACTGCCATCAGTGGCCTAGATGGGATAAAATGTCTTATTACAAAAGGTGCGGAAGACATAAAGTACTTTTAACGCTTCTCGGGGGGAGAGTTGGCGGCAGGTAGGACATCAGAGGCTTCTTCAGAAGGTTCAGTGGTGTGTGCGGCAGCAACGTTCTCAAGTGTCTCGGCAAGGCTCTCATCGGTAGCTGCGGTAGGGTTTGAAATCTCTTCATACACTAGAGAACGGGGAAGGTTATCAATGGCAGACACTTCTTCCTGGGCATCTCTGGAGGGGGCCGCGGCTGGGGTGCAGGGCTTTTTGGGCAGGAGCCGTCCTTCTTGGGTGAGGCGGGTAAGCTCTTCATTTTCTTGGTTACCCTTTTGTCAGCAAGAAGTTTGAAGCGTTCGCGAAGAATAGCCATGTCATCCTGATGTTGCTGAAGTAGGGCGACAGAAGCATCTTTCTGTTCTTGAGAGAGGGTGTCGAGGGCAGCTTGGTGTTGCTGGGCTAAAGCAGATAGGGTGAGCTGATGTTGTTCAAGGAGCATTTCCCTCTGGCGACTCAGACGGTCGTTGACAGTATCCATGTAGTGCTGGTGGGAAGATTCCGCAGACTGCAGTTCGTCCTGGGCCTTGAGTTTGGCTAAGTTAGCAGCGGCTAGTTCAGATTGAAGCCCTGCGTATGCGGCCTTCAGACCGGAAAGACCGTTGACCTCTTTCTCCAAGGAAGCCAACTTGTTCATGGTGCTGAGAAGACCACGGATCATGAAGGAAATGTCCACGCTTTACTGTTTCGGTAAAAAAAATAAAAAATAAAAAGGTGGGGGCTTACCCGTGCCCAGTTAGTATAAAAAGAGGTGTGGTATGTGTCAAACGAACCCCCATCAGCATAGGCAATGTCCCTTGGTAGATGGGCATTGTACAACAGGGAGGAGGCTACTGCCGCATTGTCTAAGGCGGAGTCAGCCATGGATACTCGGCGGTTGCGCACATTGAAGATAGGGCAGAAGTTTTGCGAGGGGCGGTCGAAACCGGAGCTGCCGGTGGAATCGGTTCTTTGCCAGGTCGGCGGGCGTATGGAGGAGAGAATGCGAGTGGAAGTGACGACGTGAGGGGGGCAGGTGCTTCAGGTTTGGAGGTTCGCAGAACTACAAGGACTGATCCGTCAGAGGCTGAGGTCCGTTGTCGCTTGGACAGGGGAATTTCGGTAAAAGCCACCGCCTCGGTTGGGGAAATCTCAGTCACCTCATCGTCCTCAGAGTCACTGTCAAATTTTTTTTGCTTATGGACGTCCATGTCGTCGGTGGGGGAGTGAGGAGAAGTATACTAATCGTCCCAGTTGGAAATGGAGCGGTAGGAGGGGATGTCTTCGGGCGTGGAGGTGGTGGGAGAGTCTTGAGATCTTATGGATTGAGAGGAGGTGCGAGGACGACGGCGGTGGGAGGACGAAAGGTGGGAACTTTTTCGGGTAGGCGGGGAGGCTATGGGTTTTCGCTCTTTTGGAGGGGGAGGGTGGTAAAAGGGAGCTGAGATGCCGCGGAAGGTTTGTAGACAGGGAATTTGCAACAACGGGGTGGCGGTGGTAGGTGGATGCCGAGGTGACTGGCTTGAGCGGGACCGAGGTCATGGAGTCTTTGGAAAATGGGACAAGATATGCCGAAGTAGAATTGGGATTTGGAGTCCGACCGCCAACCTACAACATAGGGGAAAGCAGTGATTTAGAGCATAATGGTAACAGTGCAATAAGAAAGAAGAAAAAGACAAGGTTACTTACCGCGGGGGATGAAGGCAAGGTGGTTAAGATGTAAATCAGAAGGAAGGTCCGAGGACAGAAATTGTCCTAATACATATAAAGGGTAATGGTGCCACACTTTGTCTGAGGATGTAATGCGGAGCAAGAGGGGTAGCTTCTGAGGGCGTACACAAAAAGACTGGTATCCCACGCCGACGTCTTTAGTGCTTTTCTTAAGGAAGTAGTGGGAGAAGATGTCTCGGCTGGTGATTTTGGGCTCGCTGGTTCTATTGTATGTATTCGCGGCATACATAGTCCTCCAAAAGTTTCCTATGCCTTGGCAGGGGGGATGTTGAAGTGATTGCACACCTCGACATCCAAGAGAGTGAGGGGCAGTTGTAGACCGGCAACAATTGGACCCACTGTGATCACAAGGTGACCAGGGCGACGGGGAACTAAGTGCGGGTAGTGTGTGATGGATGGCACGTGCTCTAGAGTTATGTTGGCTGGGATGCCATAAGCAGCCCTAATGGCGTCTAAATTAGGGCGGCGGTAATGTGATGGTGGAAGAAGCAACGAGGCTAGGCGGCCGGAGGTGGAGGGGGCCGCTGTAGGGGCAGAGGGAGGCGGAGACGCTACTTGGGGTGAACGGGAAGTAGAAGAATCGCCGAAATTAGAGCCCGACATCGGAAAGACAGAAAGACAGACGTAAAGAATGGAAAGAGGTGGGGGGGGGGGGGTGGAGGGGGGGCTTACCCGTTCCCAGTTAGTATAAAAAGAGGTATGGTGTGTGTCAAACGAACCCCCATCAGCATAGGCAATGTCCCTAGGTAGATGGGCGTTGTACAACAGGGAGGAGGCTACTGCCGCATTGTCTAAGGCGGAGTCAGCCATGGATACTTGGCGGTTGCGCACATTGAAGATAGGGCAGAAGTCTTCTGCAGGGGCCGATTCAGAAACCGGAGCTGCCGGTGGAATCGGTTCTTTGCCAGGTCGGCGGGCGTATGGAGGAGAGAATGCGGGTGGAAGTGACAACGTGAGGGGGGCAGGTGCTTCAGGTTTGGAGGTTCGCAGAACTACAGGGACTGATCCGTCAGAGGCTGAGGTCCGTTGTTGCTTGGACAGGGGAATTTCGGTAGAAGCCACCGCCTCGGTTGGGGAAATCTCAGTCACCTCATCGTCCTCAGAGTCACTGTCAAATTTTTTTTGCTTATGGACGTCCATGTCGTCGGTGGGGGAGTGAGGAGAAGTATACTGATCGTCCCAGTTGGAAATGGAGCGATAGGAGGGGATGTCTTCGGGCGTGGAGGTGGTGGGAGAGTCTTGAGATCTTATGGATTGAGAGGAGGTGCGAGGACGACGGCGGTGGGAGGACGAAAGGTGGGATCTTTTTCGGGTAGGCGGGGAGGCTATGGGTTTTCGCTCTTTTGGAGGGGGAGGGCGGTAAAAGGGAGCTGAGATGCCGCGGAAGGTTTGTAGACAGGGAATTTGCAACAACGGGGTGGCGGTGGTAGGGTGGATGCCGAGGTGACTGGCTTGAGCGGGACCGAGGTCACGGAGTCTTTGGAAAATGGGACAAGATATGCCGAAGTAGAATTGGGATTTGGAGTCCGACCGCCAACCTACAACATAGGGGAAAGCAGTGATTTAGAGCATAATGGTAACAGTGCAATAAGAAAAAAGAAAAAGACAAGGTTACTTACCGCGGGGGATGAAGGCAAGGTGGTTAAGATGTAAATCAGAAGGAAGGTCCGCGGACAGAAATTGTCCTAATACATATAAAAGGTAATGGTGCCACACTTTGTCTAAGGATGTAATGCGGAGCAAGAGGGGTAGCTTCTGAGGGCGTACACAAAAAGACTGGTATCCCATGCCGACGTCTTTAGTGCTTTTCTTAAGGAAGTAGTGGGAGAAGATGTCTCGGCTGGTGATTTTGGGCTCGCCGGTTCTATTGTATGTATTCGCGGCATACATAGTCCTCCAAAAGTTTCCTATGCCTTGGCAGGGGGGATGTTGAAGTGATTGCACACCTCGACATCCAAGAGAGTGAGGGGCAGTTGTAGACCGGCAACAATTTGACCCACTGTGATCACAAGGTGACCGCGACGACGGGGAACTAAGCGGCGGGTAGTGTGTGATGGATGGCACGTGCTCTAGAGTTATGTTGGTTGGGATGCCATAAGCAGCCCTAATGGCGTCTAAATTAGGGCGGCGGTAATGTGATGGTGGAGGAAGCAACGAGGCTGGGCGGCCGGAGGTGGAGGGGGCCGCTGTAGGGGCAGAGGGAGGCGGAGACGCTACTTGGGGTGAATGGGAAGTAGAAGAATCGCCGGAATTAGAGCCCGACATCGGAAAGACAGAAAGACAGACGTAAAGAATGGAAAGAATTGACTATTTAGCTTGAACAAAAATAAGCAAGGCTTAGAAAACATACCGACAAGAACCAAAAAGAGAGTGTTTATGCTTGAGTAGAGAGCCAGTGAGGGCGGGAAGGAACCGCCGGAAGACCGAAGGAGCGCACGCAAGCCGGAAACAGGTAGAAAAAGAGCAAAAATGGAGGAGCAGTGGAAAATAGAAGATGAAGGGGGGAATAAAATGAAAAAGAGGGAGAAGAAGGAAGTTTAAACAAAGGGAGGGCAAAGAGGTAATTATAGACATTGGGGAATTCGAGGAGTCGGGTAGACCGCCAGCCAGATTGAGACACGTGGAAGCACGAGGTACGAGGGGCGGCTGAAAACGCGCGTGATGAGTGCAGTCCCATCACACACAAATCAAGGAAAGGGAAACGTGTATAGTGAAAAGAGAGTATCCAGGAAAGTTCTCGACCTCGGATCCATTAACAGGACCGCGGAGTCGAGAAGGGGCATTTGTAGTGGCATAGTGTTGTAAGTTGGACTGGGTCAGCGGTGCAGTGGATAGAACGCAACATAAGATGAAAAAGAGGAGAGTACGAGATCAGTATCGCGGAACCCTAGACCGCGACGTGGCATACATACGGTATGAAGGAGAGCCATGCGATGATGCAATAGATGGATGGCCTAGAAGGAGAGAGATATATATATATATATATATATATATATATATATATATATATATATATATAAAGAAGAGGCGGGATGAGAAAAGGGGGCGCTAGGGTAAAAAAAAGGAGGAGAATAGTGAGAAAGAGAGGAAAAAAGAAGAAAAAGAGAGATTGAGTGGGAGAGAGATTTAGGGTCACTACAACAGACACATATCCATAGGACATTTTATGAAGATACTTTATGGCATACAAGTTAACAAAATCTATACATAATTCAATCTAAAATTTATACGCATAAAACCATTGAGTTGCACTATAGAAAAAAAATTGGGCGTTTGAAAAAAATTTATACCTAGCGCGCATTTGGAATTTATTCTCCTTGATAATGCCACTTTTCAAGCTAACATTATAAACTCATTCCCAATTCATGAGAGCCTAAATTCACAAATTAGTCGAATGTCACATTGTATCCTCTGTTGTGTAGGTTGTGTTCGAATTTTTTAAAGCATTCTAAGTTGTGTGGTTATTGTACTAAATATTTATATAACAAATAGATGGTCATTCTAATGCAATGAGCACAACAAATCCACTATGCTTAGTGATGATACAAAAAGCAAAACATACAATACTATCAAGATGCACACACTTGATCATACATCCTCTTCTCTATCATGTGTTGTTCCACAACGATTAATGCGAATCATTCTGACTCTGGGAACAAAAACAGGATCCACCAACCCAATACCAATACGAAGCTCCTATTAAGTTAAAAACTATTAAACCCCATACAATGATAAATTATAATTCGAGACACCATCGATTTACCAAATTGAAGTTATTTCAGTAGCAACATAAATATGGGATCGAAGACACAAAAATCAAACATAGAGATTGAATATAAGACGAAAGAGACAACATATACCTGATCTTGGAGTTTCAGAATCAATTAACCAAGAATTCACCAAGTGCGAACTGATATTGCTATTTTTAAATCACCACCAATTCCGATTGACCAATTCAGGTTAGGGGGTTGAAAAAGTGGAGAGAGTGGCGCTCTTAGCTAGACAATTAACACCCTTACAGCTAGTGAGTAATACATAAGTCAGTAGTCACTCTAAAAAAACCTACCCAAATTTGAATAAAACTTAAGAAATTTGTGGCACAAAATTAACATGTAAAACAACTTACATTTGCACACACTCAAGAGGCGTAAGATGGAATTGCACCGTGTGATTAGATAATAAATATTTACGCATATAATCGCCTAATCGGCTTCAATCTTTGGCACCTGCAATATTGCAATTACAAATAATTTTATGATAACAAATAGATAACAAACGAAAAACGAAAAACAAAAACTAAACGAAAACATAAAAATGTGAAAGATAGAACCTGCTTGTTGATATATGCGTAGAATGAAGTGCAGAGAGGTAGTATAGTTGTTATATAAAAAGCCAAACGAATGAAATTTATATGTGGGAATTCCACGAAAGAAGATGAAGTTGGTTAATGTCAAATGGAGGAGTTACATCAAAATCGAATAAATTTGGACATGGAGAAAAAGAAAATTTTGATGGAAAAAAGAATGTTGTAAGGAGAGGAATAATGATTAACCGATGGGAATTTAAACATGTAAGAGAGAGATTTATTATTCATTATTTCCATTTTAGTTTTATTTCTAATAAATGCATTTACACCCATGAATTTCTTCATTAAGTGGAGGTGTTTTTTTTTTTTTTTTTTTTTTTTTTTTTTGTGGGAGAGGCTAGGGTAATGAAAAATTATAAATAAATATAACAGAATATAATACTATGAAGGAAGGATTAAATGGACTTTAATGTAGTAATTTAGAAATTAATTGAGGGAGTATTCAAAGGTTTTAATAATATAAATGTTTTAAGAGGCTATGAAAAATT
This sequence comes from Coptis chinensis, assembly GCF_015680905.1. Classification (NCBI taxonomy): domain Eukaryota; kingdom Viridiplantae; phylum Streptophyta; class Magnoliopsida; order Ranunculales; family Ranunculaceae; genus Coptis; species Coptis chinensis. Next base: position 100,936,780 of record NC_141458.1, read on the forward strand.
AAAAATAAATAAACAAATTGAATAAAACGGAATTAAAATATTATTAAGAAATAATTAAATTATATTTAATTCATTTACAAAACATTTAGTTCATTAAATAATACTTTTAAATGACATTGAAAAGGAGTTTCAAAATGTTCTAGATCGTACGTCTGCTCTAATCTAACTCAGATCCCCACGCGATCTCCACCACCCTTTGTCTATCCATTGTGTTTTATTATAATAGATGGAAGAAAAAAACTTAAGTTGCGACAATGGGGACAGCTTTTGGGGCGACCAGTTGCGACATAACTTAAGTTGCCGAAATGATCTAGTATCCCTTTTCTTACTTAGATTAGCAAATTTGAATAGGCTTAGTTATCTTATCCTTAGCTATCGGGCTTTTCTTTTCCTTTATTGGTAAAATCCTCTGCTGTGAACAGCGTGAGTTCATAAAGGAAAGTGAACACGGGATTCCTTCCCTCCGATTGCAGCTCAGCATGACGTCTTCGTCGCTACCTTTTGGGTTCGGTGTTGGAAGAAACCAAGCTTTCTTTTCTATAGTGGATACGGCCAACGTTTTGTGTGGTGTACCTCCTCCAAAGGAAGTGCCTCCCACAGCAACACCAACTGTTTCATATGCTGACAAAACAAAGGAAAAGCTTAAGAGAACGGTGGACCTCTCCGAGCTCCCCACCCCCTCTCTGAAAGGTGAAACACCTGCTATTAAAATACCACTCTCCTCAGTTCAAAAAGGTATAGATTTTTACAAGTATGCTCTGGTGGGGCGCATTGACCTGAAGGACTTGAAAATGGAAGTAGTTCGGCAGATTGTGGCTGATCAGTGGAGAATCAAGGTGAAAGTCTCACCACTTGGTAAGGGATACCTCTCTTCGGTTTGGCTTGAAGAAGAATTTCTTAAAGTTCAATATGGGGGACCGTGGTTCATCAATCAGCAGCTTGTTCGTTTTACAAAATGGTCGCCGAATTTCAGCGTTGAAAAACACAAGCATTCTTCAGCTCTTGTATGGGTTCATTTCCCTGGACTAAGTATGGAATACTGGGAAGTGGATATACTAATGGCGATGGGCGAAACCACGGGTCCCCTATCAGGTGGACAAAAATTCTATTGAAGCGTGACATGGGATATTATGCTAGCGTCCAGGTGGATATAGACTTGGCAAAAAAAATTCCTGATCAAATCCTTGTTGAAGTGGAGAACCAAAATATTGAATTCTGGCAAGAAGTGAAGGTGGGCAAACTTCCAAAGTTTTGTAACAACTGTAAGATAGTTGGGCACCTGATTACCGACTGTAGACACCTACACAAGGAACAAGAAAAGAATGCTCGAGATAGCTTACACAAAGTTAGTAAAACAGTGGCTGACAAAGTAACTGAATACGAAACTATGTCAAAAAGGCAGAAGAAGAGATGGAGACAACAGAATAAAGAGGTCGTGATTACGGGAGTAAATGCAACCTCAACAAGTGGTGGTAGTGGTGTTTGTGTGCATGCAGCTAATCCTACCCAAGAGTCACCAGAGGTGGTGACTTCTGGGACTTCTGGCCCTATTGAAGGTGGAATATCTGTGCCTACAGAAACCCCTGCAGTAGTAGTTAATAATGAGCAAACCACAGTGGAAAATCCTGTACCAACTGTAGCAGTGGAGAAGGATACCCATATTACGGAGCAAGGGACTATTGGATGCGGTGCCGCTTCAGAACAACAGATCAACTGTGTGCCACCCACAAGCAGGTTTGATAGGTTCCCCCGGTGAACAGGCGAGAACACAGAACTCTTTTGAGATCCTAACAAATGATGACTCGGACCAAATCCAGATAACATCAGAAGCCCTTGTGGTGAGGCAAAGATGGGCAGACCTTGTTGAGGATAATGTCACCACCACGCCGGCAGTTGTGCCAAAAAAAGATCTCGAAGAAGAAGAAAAGTTGAAGTGCATCCACCGGATCCGACTTCACATCCTTCTACCAGGTCACAAAGTCTAGTTGAGCAACCTCTTATCCAATGAAGATCATTTATTGGAATATAAGAGGTGCTAAGAAAGATAAAGGGTATTGATTTGAAAGAACTCCTCCGGTCTCATAATCCCGATTTAGTATGCCTTGCTGAACCCCTTGTTCGACCTCAGCTGGACTTCCTGTCCACAAAAGGCATAAGCAATAAATATCATGGTGTTTGCTTACACAATGACAATCTTGCCAGAATGGGGAACATTTGGGTTTTCTACAGACCTGAGCTAAAGGTTACCCTCATTAGTTCCTCGGACCAACAAATAACTGTTCTAGCAGATGATGTTGTTGTAACTTTTGTCCATGCAAATTGTTCTCTGGTGCACAGACGTAGGCTTTGGGACCAGCTCATACTGTTGAATAATGGAAGGCCATGGCTCTTAGCAGGAGACTTCAACGCTGTTCTTAGATATGAGGAAAAGAAAGGCACCAATCCCCCTAACAGAGCGGCAATGCAGGAGTTTAACTCTTTTGTTAATACATGCAATCTTATTGAAGCTAATTTTGAAGGACTAAAGTTTTCTTGGTGTAATAACAGAAGGGGACCGCTCAGAGTCTTATCGAAACTGGACAGAGTCTTCGTTAATGATGCTTGGAACCTGAAATTTTTTGGTTGGAAGTACTTAGTGGGGACTCGACAAGCCTCGGATCATTCTCCTCTCGTTGGGAGTTCTCCTAGCATCCCTAAGCCTACTAATGCACCTTTTAGATTCCTCAAAATCTGGCTCACGCACCCTTCTTTCATGGAACTAGTCACCCACAGCTGGAACCAAGGTGTTGAAGGAGGCCCTCTACAACGAGCAATGAGGAAGCTTCAGAGATTGAAAAAAGATATCAAAAAATGGAACTACGATGTTTTTGGAAATGTTGATATTAACATTAGAAAGGCACAGGAAGCTTTAATAAGTGCTCAGATACTGGCAGAAGACACAGGATAATGAATCTCTCATTTCTCAAGTGATTCATAAGGAAGTGGAACTAGACATTGCAAGGGATAATAGAGCAAAGGTTCTGAAGCAGAAAAGCCGAATCAAAACAGATGAGGAAGGAGACAGAAATTCTGAATACTTCCACAACATATACAGGCTTCGACAGGGAGCATCTTTGATCACTGAACTTCAAACAGAAGGAGGGGACTCTTATGACTGATCAGGATCAAATAAAACAACATATTGTCCAGTTCTACAAAGACAAATTCAAAGAAGCTCCCATCCTCCCCGATGATCAACTTATGGGTCTAATTCCTAGACTCATAACGCAGGAGGATAACTATAACCTTTCAAAAACTCCAGATTACATGGAAATTGAACAAACTGTCTTTAGCATGAATGCTAATAGCTCTCCTGGTCCCGACGGCTTCCAAGGGCACTTTTATATCAATTGCTGGAGTATTATTAAGCTTGACATTTGCATGGCAGTTCAATCTTTCTTCATCAGCAAGTTCCTCCCTAGCGGCCTTAACTCTAATTTTATTACTCTCATCCCAAAAGAGAAAAGTGTTCGCAAACTCAGCCAGTACCGACCCATCTGTATGGGGAACTTTCTCGTCAAGATTATCACCAAACTTATGCAACGGAGGTTGAATATGATTCGATAAAATTATAACAAAGGAACAAGTGGGTTTTGTTCCGGGCAGATGCTCCCAATCTAGTATTGCCTTGGCTTCTGAGCTAATGAATGAGCTTGAACTCAAAAGAAATGGAGGTAATATTGCTATGAAGATCGATATTTCCCAGGCCTACGATACAATGTCATGGGAATTTCTCTTTAAAGTCCTAACTGCTTTGGGCTTCTCACAAGGATGGATGCAATGCCTTCACTCTATTTTTCATTCGGCACAAATCTCCATTATGGTAAATGGAGGACCGGTTGGTTTCTTTCATATGGAGAGAGGTTTGAAACAGGGTGACCCTCTCCCTCTCCTTTTGCAATTCTTTGAAGACGTTCTAAGCAGAGGATTAACTGACCTCACAGCGAAGGAAATGCTAAAGCCTATGGTATCTCGGAGAGGATGTCCAGCTCCTAGCCACTTGTTTTTTGCTGATGATATCATAATTTTCGCAAATGGCCATTTTAGAGGTATTCGGCACCTTAATTCCCTCCTTGAGAGATACCAAGAGTCCTCTGGCCAAGTCATGAATAAAGCAAAATGCAAGATTTTCTTTGGTGATTTCTCTAATCTCAGAAAGGCTCGAACTATGCAGGAACTTCACATCTCTGAGGGTTGTCTACCAGATAAATACCTTGGAGTCCTCTTAACCCAGGGAAGAGTCACGAATTCCATTATCTATCCCGATTCGGATAAGATAAAAAAGAAACTCTCTAGTTGGAAGGGTCGTATGTTGTCTTTCCAAGGAAGATGCATTTTGATCAAGTCTGTCATCAATAGTATTCCCATATACAATATGGCCATATACAAATGGCCATCTCGGTTGATCAAAGAAGCAGAGACATGTATCCGAAACTTTCTATGGATGGGGATGCATCAAAAAAAGAGCAACGATCGGCCATTTGGGAGAAAGTCCGCAAACCCTCGCCTCGAAGGTGGACTTGGTATTAGGAGATTGAAGGACATCAACAAAGCCATGTTGATGAAGCTAGCCCGAAGTTCTTAAGTGAAGGCGAGACGACTTTTCAACATTTATGCAGCATAAGTATAGAAACAATCGGGGTGACATCATTGAGTACTACAAAATGTCCTCTGTCTGGGGCGGCATTAAGGCGGCACTTTCAGAGATTATTCCTAGAAGCCAATGGGTGGTGGCTAACGGTGAAAAGATTGATTTGTGGAGGGACAATTGGCTCCAACCAGCATCCATAAAATCGGTATTAAACCTTAACTCCTATAACTTAAGGGGATGCACTGCCAAGGTGAGTTCTTTGCTGAATACAAATGTATGGGTCATACCGACGCCTCTCTCCGTCTATACTACCGCTACCGGGTCTAAACATGACGGGGGTTCTTGAGACATTTCACAACCTCTCGATTTTGGTATGGTGCCCTCGATCTTAAGGGATCTTTTTCTTGCAAATCAGCCCATGAAACCATCGAGGAAAGAAGGGAAATACTATCGCGATGGCATAGGCTTGTGTGGAACTCACATTTACATCCAAGAGTGGTCAAGCTGACCGAAAATATAAAGGGGGTGTACGGCAACGCATCTAAGTCATCCGGAAAAAGGTGTTCATCTAGTTTCTATATGCCGACTATGTGGGAAGCATTGTGAAACCTTAAAGCACATCATGTGGGAATGCCAATTTTCTCAGAGGCTTTGGAAGTGGACTGCAGCTAAGTTTGAAGTGTACCGGACCTTTTCGATCCTTTCTGGCGCCTAAAATTTCCAAGCTTTGGAGTGCCAGACTCAAACACTTATGGAATGCAGCTATCATGGGTGGCATGGTCGTTCTTTGGAAACACAGAAACCAGATCAACTTTGAGGGAAAGAAGCCAAACCTCATTGAATGTAAGCACTCGATACAGTATCACATCCTCACCACCTCTCATCTGTCGAAAGCAAGCAACAATTCTTCTAACAGGGATGTGGCTACAATGCGAGCATGGAACTTAATAAACAGGCTGAGAGATGCGCCCACAACAAAGCAATGTTCATGGGTGCCACCGGAGCAAACTGTTATGAAGTTAAATACCGACGGTGCTGCCTTTGGCAATCCAGGACCGTCTGGTATTGGGGTTACATTCAGAGATTCGGAAGGTGTTTTTAAGCTGTCTTTATGCAAGAATATCGGGATTGGATCCAACTTTAGGGCTGAATGTCGGGCTATCATTGAAGGCATAGAGTCGGGCTATTAGTAAGGGATGGTTTCCGGTTATGGGTTGAATCTGATTCTCGAACCGGCAATCAAAGCCTACATTAGTGGGAGAGTGCCATGGGACTTGCAGCCGAGATGGAGGAATAGCTGTACCAAAATTCAGTCTATTTTATTCACCTCGATTTTTAGAGAGGGCAACTTCTCTGCCGACGTCATAGCCAAAACTGGTGTAACCCTCCAGTTGAATGAAGTCCAAATTTTTGAGGGTAAACCACCGTGGTTACTACATTGGGAAGCTCCTTTCCAGATTTTCTTTAGATATGAGATGTGAAGTGAGGTATGAAGCCATGTAAAAGTTGTTTCAATGTACCTAGTTTGAGAATGGTTAGACTATATGTCCAAACCACACAATTTTGTAATGTTTTCTTTTTTATATAATTTCTACTTAACAAGCAAAAAAAAAAAATAGATGGTATTTAGGTCCAGTCTATTGATGATGCTCTTATATAAACATGGTTTTCAAATTTGTCCATGTATTTATAAAGTTCACATGTTTACACTTATACAGTGGGTAGTGGGTTCTTCCGATTTAAAACTTCCTCGTGTGTAGTAAGTATGTCACACCTAGGGGTGATAAAAGGGCCGGGCCGGGCTAGCCCAGCCCTCAAACCATAAAAGCCCTCATGATTGAGGGCCGGGTCAGCCCGCCCCTATTTGATATTGAGGGCCGGGTCGAGTAGGGTCAAGCATGAAAACTCAAGCCCTTAACTTCACCTCGGCCCTCATTTTTTGAGGGCCAAAGGGGCGGCCGGGAGGGCCCTAATTATACTTCACTAGTTTACTATTTTTTTTGTATTTATTTTTTTTTTATTTTTTTTTTGTAATTGATTTAATGATATGTATATAAGTATACAAAACTAATTCTTATATCTTTAGAAAAAAATAGATAGAGATGGTGGAAGAGATGATATTCTTAAAATATCTACATTTTTAATACTTAACTATGTTGTTAGGTTGGATTTGTTTTATGTATGACTTATATACATATCATTAAATCAATTACAAAAGTGCATATATTATATTATGTTATAATTTATCCCCTATTGAAAACTAATTTAATAATTTTTTTATACAATTTAGATAATTATAGTATAATACATAAATATAATGTAAAATAACAAGAAAATATGGTTTTCTTTTAGGGTTTACACAAATATATAGTATAATACATAAATTATCACCTCTATTTTGGGTTTACACAAAATAATCATAATTCACTTTTCTTTTTATATTTGAACTCTTTTACTCAAATTACAAAAAATACCTCATATGATATGTGGTAAACTACTATTATTAAACATCATTTGTAGTGAAAATATTTAGTTCAAATAGGGATAATTGTGGTACCTTACATATATATAATGTAAAAAAATAAAATATATCTTATCGAAAAAAAAATACTGAGGGCCAAGTGAGGGCTTGGAAGGGCCAAATGCGGGTCTTGGGCGGGCCTTCGTAACCTAGACCCTAGCCCGCCCCTAACAAGCATGAGGGCCGGGCCAGCCCGCCCCTCAAATCTGTGAGGGCCAACTTTTGAAGGTTTTGACGCGCATTTTTGAGGGCCAGGTCGGGCCGGGTTGAGGGCCTGAGGGCCAAATTATCACCCCTAGTCACACCCTTGGTGCACGCGATCTGTTTCACATTTTGAAAAGCACATATGGTTATAATTTCATATCTGATTAATCATTACATCCATAAAACATGTATAAATTAACATTTTTTTATCATGCCCATGGGTTTTCCATGAGATATTGCCCATGGACTTCTTTAGCTTAATTTTCATACTCTCTATCATTGAAAAAAAAAAATTAATGGTGCACTGGTAGCTGTCAACCAACTGACCAAACCATAACATACCTTATGACGTTGAAATTTGATAAGCATGTATAAGAATATCACGGTGACTTAATTATCTATGTACCACACAAAAGTTGGCAATGTTCTAAAAAACGCTAGGCGGTAGTCGGACGGTAGGGGAGCGCCTAGCGCCTAGGCCTTCTAGGCGCTAGGCGGTTTTATTTAATTATTTAATTAATTAATTTTTTAAATATATATGTATATTGTATAATTAATTTTTTTTTCTCTGGATAGAACAGGTTATTTCACTTATTTGATACGTGGCAAGACCTCAAGACTTAGCTTGATATCAAAGTTGTTGGAATTGAAAAGGCAAAACGAAATGGAAAAATGGGTCATCGTTTTTCTTCTTTCTTTCATCTGTTTCTCTTGGTTGAAGTGATTGTTTTTTATGTAATTGTATTGTATGGTAAACTGTATGAATTTATTGCAATGGGATGAACGACTTTTAATGAAATCAATATTTTCCTTTTGCCGGTTGAATTCGACATGAATTGAATACTTCTTCATAACTGTTCCACTAAGAAAATAGAGCATGTGATCAAGACATAGTTCAAAACCTATCTTCACCGATCGGTGATCACTACAAACCGACGTGTAACGTAACAATGGCTACTCAAAGCATGCTCAATACAAATCAATTTTCAGGTGAAGATAAATCTGACAGCGCCACTAAAGACTCAATGATCACCAGACTTCAAGACTTCCAATATATAATTTAAGCAGATACATAGCTTATGCAACAGTTTCTGATTTACAGAGCAAGCAGATAAACAATTTTATGTTCTAAGGTCCTAACTCTGCAATGACAATATTGCATTACGTATGTAAAAAGTGCAAAACTGTTGCATAACAAATAGGGTAACAAACCAAATTAAGGTCCTAACATAACAAACTGTTGCATAACAAGTTTATTTGACTATTTGAAAATAGAGTAACAAACCAAATTAACAAAAATACACTTAGCAAAAGTGCAAAACAAATGCTGCAAAACAAATGCAGCAAGTAGTGCTCTAACAAAAAGGTGGAAATATTCCACTATTTGTCTACTCTTCCTCTCCATATCTCTCTAACACGATCTCTTCATCGGATTCAAACTCATAGTCATGTTCTCCTTCATCCTCGGTGTCCTCATCTGATACAAAATCCTCTTCATGGAGCTCTCTAACTTCAACATTTCTAGCACTTCTTCGAGGCTCTAAGACATCATCAGCTCCGGATGCTTCTCCAACCATTCCCCAAGTAACTCCCGAACCGGGTGCAATTTCTTCATCATCATCATCCCCGCCATTAACAATCCATCCTTGTGCGGTACTAGCTTCACTAGCTAGTAGTACATCTACCCTCTTTTCCTTTTGCCTTCTATTCTTGTTGATGATCCTAGCATTGAATTGGACATAGACTAGATTGTTCAATCTCTCTGTATCTAGTCTATTCCTTTTCTTTGTATGTATCTACATAAAAGAGAAGTTCGAAAAAATGTTAGTACACTTTTAAGTGATCCAATTAGTTAACCACCGCCCACACTATATATGTCATAGTCAAGATTTTCAAGACATACCCCTCAAAAGTGCTCCAATTTCTCTGCATCCCGATGAACTAGTAGTCAATGAGAGTATCTTTGAAGCCATTTTTTGCAAGTTGGGTGTAAGAGTGCCATAGTTGGACCACCATCCAACTAGTCAGTAGATAAGCACACACAATGTCACAATATATATATAGCACAAGTTAGTATTAATTAATAATTTAATAACACATAATGCAAATGAATAACTAGGCAATACTATTTATCTAATAACACATAGTCTTACACTCTTACAGTCTTACCCGGATCATAATTAGCATCATTCTTGGCACATCCCGCTGCAGCTAAAGCTCTTCCAAACCCACCCTCTTTCTTCTTATACTTCATCAACTCGACATTGGAGACACGATCTTGTATATCAAAGTCATCGGCGAAGAACTTCTCAACACATGTGAAAAAGGCATCATTGACAAATGGATCATCTTTAATGTCTGGATTTTTGAAGAAGAAGTAAGGATTTAAAAAGTAGGCCGCCAAATGTAACGGACCATCAAGCCGACCATCGCCTTTGTCCTTAATAATATTAAGAATGGGTTTGTAGTTATCCTCCACATTCTTGAATGCCTCTTTAATCTCCTCCTTTGCTTGCAACAATTCACCATGTAAAAAGGGCATTGATGGCTTTCGATCCCCATCAACAAGGCGAAGTACCTTCACTAAAGGAGCAAACACTTTCAAGCAAAGTGTTACTCCATTCCAAAATGCCATACTTAGAACAGTGGAATACGCCGTTTTCCCCTTCACAGTCTTGGACCATTTGGACTTCTCCCAATCATCACTAGTAAACATTTTCCTCAATTTTTCTTTTTTATCCATCAAACTTTGCAAAGTTAGGAATGCAGTTGCAAATCTAGTGACTCCTGGCCTCACTATGTCTCTTTTCTTCGTAGCTCTCCTCATCATTGACAAAGTGTTATGATGTGAATAAATAAATATAGTGAAGGCCTTTGCTTTATCAATCACTCCTTTGAACCTAGGCAGCTTACCGATTCCTTCAAGCATAAGGTTCAACGTGTGAGTGGCACATGAACTCCAAAATATGTGAGGTCTCTTTATCAACATCAAATTTGCCGACCATATTGTTTGAGGCATTGTCCGTCACAACTTGTACTACACATTGTGGCCCAATATCTTCAATACACTTGTCAACATATTTAAAGATGAAATCTCCGGTGTGTGCATCATCCGAAGCTTCATATGAAGAAATAAAAGCCGTACCTTCCTTGCAATTGACACATAAGTTCATGATGCTTCTTCTTTTCCGATCAGTCCAAGCGTCGGTCATAACAGAACAACCATTCTTAGCCCACTCCTCCTTTTGCTTCTTGAGTGTGTCTGTAGTTCGCTCATATTCTTCTTTTAACAATGGCTCCCTCAATTGGTATTGGCTTGGAGGCTGATATCCCGGACCAAATTGACCTACTGCTTCAACAAACCTTCTGAAGCTATCATTATCCGTAGCATGAAATGCAACACCATTTTCATACACCCATCGAGCTAAATATCGATGCACATCATGTGTCCTTTCTTTCCAAAGTGCATCATTGATATTTTGTTGTCGCAGCTTCTTATTTGCATCAATTGAAGATCCGGGACTGATAGTAGAAGCAAACTTATCCATAGGCCCGAGAGAGTGTGGCCTTTTCCTTGACACTACCTCTTCATCTGCTTCATCAGTAATGTGAACTTCTTCTCTCACTTCTTGTTGTTGCTTCTCTTTATTACTTTTCTTCTTTTTCACTTCATCCAATGCGGCTTTACACTTAGCTTTATCTTCATCAGTAGACTTTGAGCATGGGGTTATTTGTCCTCTAATGTTCGCTATGTGTAGCTTTTTTCTATAAACGCCTCCACTGAACTCTTTTCCACACAACTTACACTTCCATTTATCTAGGTTATCTTTCTTGAATAACTTTCCATACTCCCAACCAATATCATTGGAATCCCGTTTCAAAAGATTATCGGGATCGGACACGGTGGCATTGGACGCCGCGGAAGAAGCCACATTTCCCGCATTTTCCGCCATTGAACTGTATAAAATAGGTATGTATAAAATAAATGAATCAAATAGGTATGTATAAAATAAATGAAGTCTACAAGCTGACATCAATTGATCAATGGCATTTATCCGTCACTACAGGGCTACAGGCCTACAGCCATTCCATCAATTCACACCATCCATAGATTGAGCCATTGAGGTCAATTTTTTGCAAACAACAGTTGAGCAGCTATAGCTAAAGAACTTATTGATGGACAAAATTTTTTACTGAGGTCCTCAGTACGGCTATAACAAGTTTACTGAGGACAAAATTTTGAGCAGCTATAGTCCTCACTCCTCAAGACGGCTATAACAAGTTTTTTTTATCGAGCGACTATACATTGTTGAGCGACTATAATCGAAGTTCTATATCATAAACCAAAGAAGATTTTTACTAAGTTTTTTTTCATATTAGCCGAACTCAGTTTTTCATATTGTTGACTTAGTTTCATATTAATTTCATGCCATCATAATTTCAAGTTAGACCAGTCAAAACGAATTAGTGAATTGACAGCCAAGAAGAGTCTTAATTTATTTTGGTTCTTTGCCTTTTTGGAGAAGAAAAAAAAAAGAGAAGAAGAAAAAAAGAGAGCAGAGAAGAAAATACATACCGAGAATTGCAGCTGATGTTTGTTGAAGAGTGACTGATTGTTTGTTTGTTGTTTGTTGATGATTGTTTGATTGTTTGTTTGTTGATGATTGTTTGTTTGTTGTTTGTTGATGATTGTTTGTTTGTTGAAGAACCGAAGAAGAGAGAAGACCGATTGTTTTAAGCCCTATCGGCTTTTTAGTTTTTTTTTTAACTTAAGCCCGAGACCGATTGTTTTTAATTGGGCTTGTAAACCGTCCAAGCCCGCCTAGACCGCCTTAGGCCGATTAATCCACCGCCTAGTCGATTAATCGGTCCACCGTTTTATCAACCGTTTAGGGTGAAAATCAGTACGGCTAGGCACCGCCTAGACGGCCGCCTAGGCCGTTTTTTAGAACACTAAAAGTTGGCGAACACCGCGTCTTTGAGAAATTCTAATAGATATATCCACCTCTTCATCTACATCACAAAGACAGCCTACTCATTGATTAAGACATGGATCCCACCAACGCCAGTGTATGGGTGAATGTTTTATTTTTGTTTTTTTAAAAAAGATAAAATGGTTAGGCTGACCCTTGGACTTGTATTAGATTCTAACATAAACTAGGTGAACTTTCTTACTTCTAAGTAATTACAATACTAGTGACGTCTAGTGTACTATTTACCCACCAAGAAAAAAGTTGTAGTGAAAACATTCTACCTATATTAATATCCGTTCTTTCAAGATATTCATAGTGAGCCACATCATCCAAATTTTTTTAAAAAGTTTCTACTTAAAAAATAAATATTTTCTTTTTGGTACTTATATTAATATCCGTTTTCCCAAAATGTTCGTAGTTTTGAAAAATAAATATTTTCTTTCTTACCAAAATGACCCTGAATTTGGTCTATTTTGTAATTTAATGTCTTTTTCGTTTTTTTGTGTGTTCTGAAACAAAATGAACAAACACACGCCCCTTAATTGAATTATGTGGTAGCACCTTACTTCATCTTTATCGACATTGAACAAAAAATTATGTGGAAAGTGACCTTCATTTTTATTCTTTTTATAGTATGACAAATAATAATTTGCCACAGTCGGCTAAAACTACTGCTCAAGTCATTAGAAAAACAAATGCAAATGTAGACTGATAGTGAAAGTTCACATTTCCTAAATACTGATTTCTATGGCAAATCGTATGTATATGTGAAGACTGATTGAACTGTTATGATTAAAGAACTTAAGACCAAGTCTAACTTAACAGTACCTGTTTTATTACTTAGACATGTTAAAGAATAAATTAGTCGATTATAAGGCTATTATCCTTTTCTCCAGAAATATTGTTGTCAAGCCGGTAATAATAGAACTTTTTCAACATATAGGGTGGTGGAGAGCGTGGGAGATTATGTAGAGGAAGTGAAGGAAGGAGACAGAGTTGTTCCTTCTTTTCTAGCAAATTGCAATGAATGCATTGATTGTAAGTCGGAGAAGAGCAACATGTGCACAAAATTCCAGTTTAGAACAGGTGCTGGCACTACATCAGATTTAAAAAGAAAAGACAAGACTACCGACACTCTTTTTTGTACTTTTGTGAGCACGCCCAACACGCCTGTCGTTGAACTCCCCGTAAACGTCGGATCACAACCCATAAAAAAAACCCAATAAAAGCTGTTTCTTTTCTCGCACAAAAATAAGAAAAATCTCGCTCCCAAATCACTCTCAAAATCCTTAATTTCTCGTCATAATATTTGATTGATCCTCAAATTGCTCTCTTCATCAAATCTACAATCTCAATTACATCAAATCTACTATCTCTTCAGGTAATTTCAATTATTTGATTTCAGTTGTTATGGTTAAGTGATTAGGTTAGATTTTGACAATTTTTAATCCGTCAATGACTAATTCATATAATCTTCAAACATGTAATCAGATTCGAAATTAGTTAAACATATTAGTATTTTAATCAGATTCGAAATTAGTGTTTCATTGATTTGTCAGCTGGTTTTGCGTTTGGTAATGAAACCTAGATGCATAATTAAAAGTTTAGAAATTAAAAATGACCAAACAACATTGTGCGTGTTGATATTGCTGAGGATTATTTGTTAGGCAATCACGTTGTGTAATGCTATGTAATGTCGTAATGCTAATGATGATGTTTATCGGTGGGATTTTTTTTTGTTTGGTGTCCTGACAGAGGAGCTTTGGGGAATATGATAAAAAATTAAAATGAAAGTTTTGTGTTTGGTAACTTGTAATCTGTTGATTTTAACAGTGATAATTATCTTTATCATACTCGATCCATCAACAGAAGACATTTGTATTTCTTTGTAAAGTTGTAGTATTTTTTGATAAATTGCCTCAGTAATGTGGGAGTTGATGAGGATCACTCCCCCTGTATTTGGTAGCTTTAGAAAGGCAGTAGATGACCCGATGGGACTTGTGATACAAATCATTTCTTTTCGTATGAAGGCAGGTATTTTAGGGACACTGTGTATTTAAACCAAAGTGCCGACGAGTATCGACACAGTTACAAACGTAATGCTTATCGCCAAGTCACACGATGTCTGTCCCACCAGCACCAGATGCTCCAAATGCACATAAGTTTGGTTCTGAGGTAAAGTTTATTCTTAGCTTCATACAACATTTCCAGGTGTATGGATTTGATGCCCACCATTTCTTGTTTGGTGTTTACCTGTGCTCATTGATATTGTTCTTGATACTGTTATCCCTTTATATTACTTCATTTATCTAAATTTACTTCTGTTTCTAAATGCTATAAACATTGGTGGCATGGTGTTGAAATCATGAATTATATACATTTAGTTATCATTTAGATATATCGTTTAAAATTACATATCGTTTAAAAATTGCATGTCTCTTGGATACACAGGAAAATGATGTACGTGGGACCTTGTTACAACCTAACTACATTGTCGGCAACGAAGTGACCTATATTAGAAACATGATTGAACCATTTTTAAAGCTTTGGATTGATAAGGTTCCAAGCATCATCACTGAAGGATCAAGCATTTTTCTGTCAGGTGAAATTAATGGCTATGCATATTTTTTTCGTAACCTTTTGCGTAGTGATTGATAAGATCTGTCGAATTCTGAATTCTTTTGTATGATACGACACATATTATATAAGAAAGCTTAGTTCAACATGGACGTCAAGGGATTGGTCGAATGTGATTTATTTTTATACTTCATTCAATAGAAAACTCTCATTACGAATATTTATTCATTAATCTCTCTCAGAATTGTCAATTTGATATCACTGACGGGTTGTTCAGGTACGCAGCAATATTAGGTTCCTCTCCCTCTGACAAATTCAGTTTGAACCCAGTAAGTTCTTAATCTCATATTTTCTGGAAACTCGTGTTATTTTGTTTGTTAGTCTTGTTTATTCCTATTAATTTTTTATTGGTAAATCTTAATGCTTGTATATTTTGTTCTCTCAATATTCAAAAATGTTCCAAACAATAATTTGCTGCATATTATGTTTTAAGTTAGGTTCGCCCCTTGCAAACAAACTTAAGCACAGGTCGGCATGTCGCCGCCACACCCGTGCTTTTTTGTGTAATTTTTATCAGCGTTCCTTTTTGGGAAAATGAATAAAAGAAAGAGTACTTAAAACTTATTAATTGGGGTACATATGTACAATTATAATGTTTCCTTATCCTGTGGATAAGCACAACAAGTATTCAATGCATGTGTTTGAGACTTTTAGGCTTTGACCTCAATATTAATAATGTTGTGTACTTGTGAAAGTGTCACACCCCGAATTTCGACAGAATTCTGAAAAAACATTATTTGTTCCCGACTCTTCGATTTCCGAGGTGTGACGCACTCTCCACTTCCAAAAACCCATAAACAGTTTAAATATGCGGATAATTAAAAACCAATAAAATTTTTAACTTAAACAAAAGTCCTTTTCATTATAAAAATTTACAAATGAAAATACAAAAACATTGTCTAGACTGAAAATCTATATCACCTCAAAGGAAAACAAAACATATCCTGAGATGCAATGCTAACGCAAACCACAAGCAGCAACCAATCTTCTTCAACACTAAACCTGTCAAGACTTATCAACTATGTTCATTTAATGAACACACCCGATAAGCAAATATGCAAATCGGGTCAGCATTATAAAAATGTTGGTGTGAGTAGCTTTAAAATACAACATATTCTTATACAACTATATACACAATCCATAAGGCAGTTAGTTCCTCCACCGAGGCGCCTTAACTTTCAACGACTAATATAACATCCTTAAATATAATAATTAAGGCAGGTAGTTCCTCCACTGAGGCGCCTTAACTTCCCACTAACCACACAACAAACTATACGCATCATAAATAAGGCATTTAGTTCCTCCATCGAGGCGCCTTAGGTTCGAACTAAACAAATAACCAACCAAGCATATTATATACGTACCGCATTTAATTTCATGCTCAATTACAGAGTGGGTCGTCTCTGCCCAAGTAATTAGTTTGACCCACACTTCTGCAAAGCCATATACAATCATATATTTAAAGATATATAGTTAACCAACATATTACCATAATTATACTATTTACGACTTTCTTTGTGTGTCCATAAAATTCACGTCGTATCTATGTCTTACCTAGTTTCCCTGGCTACCACAATCGCTTCCCAACGCCAAACATGTACATCCACATGCCTCCCCTTATATAATGAACCACTCCGTGTGTAACTACCCTGAGCGGGATGGCGCACACCAGGTAACCCTCACACGAAAGCCATTATGCAAGTACTGCCACTATTTGGCATAAAATATCGCGCGTCTCGTTCTATTTTTGCGAACGGAATAATCAAGCCACTACTATTCGCGCCCGCCGAAGGGCCATTCAGATTCGAAGCGCCGGGAAGGGCCAATCACATTACTTCGCCCGAAGGCCATTCAGATTTCTTGAAAGGCCATTCAGATTCACCGAAGGCCAAATTCGCCCGCGCCGGAAGGCCAATTGATAAAACATAAAATTAAATAGTTTACCTACGAAATGAACGATGAACTCAAAACGTAAGTAAACTAAAACTATCTTATGTGCCTATGATTATCAAAGATTCTACTCTCAATCCTATGAGATATAGTGGAGTAGGAAGTTCGTTCCACTCCTAGTCCTTCCGCATGTTAATGTTCTCTACGTATAAGTACTTTTGACACTAAAGTCTAATGAGAGATTTACGAAGTGGCAACTAGACTACGATGCAACTACCCACAAGATGCAACTAGTCGATTATCAAAATAACTATGGTTATGCTACGTTGATTCGATGATAAAGAGTTAGAGGGGGATTGATTCCACCTTAACTCAACTTAATCCTATTAACGACGAATCGTCGAAATCCGATTTGAAGCGCCGCCAGAACAATTGGTTCTTCCTAATCCCTAATTACACATGACATTTCTACCAATTCATAACTAGCATGTGAACGATTAAACCCATTCTCATGGTGAACTAATCGTTTCTAGATTGGAAAGGAAATTACGACGACTCTACGATAATCGGAATCAAGCTTTCATCAAGGCTTCTCAACCCCCTCTAATGGAGGTTTAGCCGAGAATCATTACTTAATCATTTTCGATTAAATTTAAACTAAACATAATATAAAGAATTGAATTTACTAATCTAAATTAAACAATAATTAAAATCTAATTAATAACTAAGAATTTAATAACAAGTAATAAATGAAATCAGATCTAACACAAATGTAAATGACAAGAATCGAAATTAACAAACTAGCTATTTTATTAATCAAACTAATTAAGAGTAATGATTCTAAGAGTTTAATCTAAAATAAGAATTGGATTTGAAACTAAACTTAATTAAAACAATTAAATCTAGATCTATAAGCTATTCTAATGGCTACTTTCTATTTTAACCTACTTTCTATCTACCATTCTCTACCATTAACAAAGAGTTAAGCTTTGGTTTTTATACTTTTAGATCCAAAAATCGTGCATGGGCTTGGAGCCATGTTTTGGGCCAGAGAATCAGGCCCAAAACCCAATTCTTTCAGTCCAAAAAGGCCTCTTCAGCTGCAGTTGGCTTCAACAAATTTTTTGTCCACTTTTGCTCCTCTGATTGGATCAAGGCTTATACCATTGGAAAGCTCTTTCCGAGCCGGTCGTTTTGACATAAGATAGGCCCCATTCCAAGGTCTGAGTCCAAAGATACGGCATTTGGAAGTTCTGCTGACTTGTGTGCTGTTTTTGCCCGCGTCGACTTTTTTAGCTTTTGACCGGGCTTTAGAAAGGCTTTGTCTTCTTGAAACTTGACCTTTAATCACGGAACTCCTTAGTAACCGACCTTTGCTCCTTTATCTCGCTAAAGTGGCACATTTCTGCACATAATGGACTTTGAAGCATGAAATGCATAAAAACACGTAATCAGTGTTAACTCTTAATTATTACTCACATAATTGGTCTAATAGTATGATATTCTGGGGTTAAAACTACAGTTTTGGGCTCTTATCAAACCACCCCAAACAGCATTTTGCTTGTCCTCAAGCAAAGATGAGAAATTAGAATAAGTGACCAAAAATGGAGTTCTATCTACTCTGCGTTTATTTGAGTGCGATTGCATTGATCATATGCAACAAGGCCTTAAACCACTAGGAATTCCCTAGTGGATGAGTTATAGCCTCGTGAGAGTTTTCCAGTGAAGGTACTTACAAACTTCATCTATACTACAACGACTAAGAAATAAAACTATTGTTTCCTTATTCATGCCCTAAATTAACTATACCTCTCACTAGCAATGCATATAGAGTAATCAAGTCGAAACCTAAACTAATATATACATAATAATCAATCATCTACAATAAACATATATACAATGAGTAATACTATGAAATGCCTAGCAGGTCCGTTTCTGAAACTCAGAATAGCGTCCTTAAGTAGGTTCTCACAATAATAGTCAAGATACAACACTCTAATTTTTCCACTCAAGTTTTACTACTCCGATTAATGCGATTGGGCACACTTTACCTTACAATCTCAATGACAACAAGGAAGCCGGAGTCGATCAAACACATCTGCCACTTACTATCACACTAACCTATTCTTAATTGAGCTAGAGGTCTTTATTAGGTGTTGCGGGGATTATGAGATGGTTTAAGAATGAAAGAAATGGATATTCAAAAAGGACAAGTCTGAGATAATAGAGTTTTCATATTATGTAACTTAGAGAAAACCTTGTTATTTTCTTTTGCTTCTATACTTTGTTTCCATCCTTAGCCATATTTTTCTTTTTCTTTGGCTTTTGACTCCCTTTTATTCTATTTTTGGAGTTTTTTTTTTTATTTATTTCTATTTATTTTTTTTTCCTTGGATGGAAACTTCTTTTCTTTTCTGAAGCAACTAACTAATTTTTGTTTACACAGGTTTTTCTCTTCTTCTTTCTTCACTCATTCTATTCTCGGACTTATTCTAGATTGGGTAAGTTGAATTTTTATTTTGTTTTGTTTTTGTAATAGGGTAAAGGAATTGTGGTTTATGAAAGGCTAAAGAAAGGCTCGAGAGGGCGACTTAGCGGAAAATAATTCATAGGTTTGAATTTACGGCTATATCGATCCAAAAGAGGGCCTAAATTCTCGCTTAGGATATGGTTTAGTGATCAAGCAAGTGGGCGTGTGATTTCTCTATCGGATTTACTTCTCCCTTGTGTCATTTCTCAAATGTTTTGGCTCATGTAAGGCTTTAGGCTATATATTCTCACAGGATTTGTAGAATAAGTACTCTAGCCTAGATTTTAAACTTATCGCTAACAATCATAGATACTCATGTAATATATTTATAGATAGATGCAAAGATTATTACCTACATATTAACCTAAGTTTCTAAAAATTATTCTAATGCAAAAACTACGTGAGACTTCTAGATTATTAAGAGCATAGAGAAGGAAAACAATACCAATATTCCTAAGTGTATAACATAACTTATTTATTTATATTTTTAAATTTTTGAAATTTTAACTAGAAAACAAATGCATATTATACATATGTATATCCTAACAGATGCCTTAATTACACGTGTTTCTATGCCCCCCAAACAAGAAGCATGCTTTGTCCTCAAAATATTGTAAATAAAGAGGGTAGGAAAAATACCATTGAAACGTGTGAAATTCAGAAACATCTGCAAAACAAAGTTAGAACGTACTAATATAGGAAATAAAAACTGACACAACTCTATACGAGTTCTACCCATTATGGGGTTAACAAGAATGAAATTGCTTGGGACATAAGCAGACACTAACTAGAATGAAAACTTACATTATCTCTCGCATTACTCATCATCTTCCTCATCCTCTTCTTCCATTAAGAAGTGAGGTTCTTTAGCGATCCCTGCCATGCCATGATAATTTGCCGGGCTTCCCGCCATTTATCATCTATTATTGCTAACCTATTAAGAGCCACTTGGTCCGGCCGGGGTGTAGGGTGCAACCCGATGAGGTTGTATCCTCCACCCTTGCCAAATCATTACGCGGAAGGATAGAATAATACTATTGGTGGGTCGCATGCGATTGTCGACCGTAATCCAATCCGTGAAAGCGTGTACAAAAACGAGGAAAGAAACATAGCATAATACGGAAACTAGAACAGGCATAAGAAGGAACTTATGCCTCATGCTATGGGATCGAGCTAAACTAGACATCAAGGTTCGGGAAGGTCATGACACATACGCCCCGTGGCTAAAGCAAGGAACACTTTGCAAGTGGCATCATTCACGTAAGAAAACGCCATTCCCTAAAATGTTTAGCATGATCCAAAACATAACAGTTCCTATGTTCATGGACAGGCTACCAAAAGCGGCGTTATAGTCCCTTGGTCCTCGATCACGGAAAATGCCGCCCCATACGACTCATGCAAAACTCATAAGTGTAGACATACATATTATCTACCTAATAACACCATGGGTCTTGTATTTCAGGGCATAACAAGTCCAAGACACAAATGCTAGCAAGAACACGGTAATTTCCATTGGTTCATTATCAATGTTGATGGATAACACTTGTTCTCCATCTAGTCTTTCAAAGAAAATGCAGTTATCGTAAAAATAAGATGCTAGTGTTGGAGAATAAAGTGCATCAGTCTTACCATAAGCGGCTCCCAACCAAGCGTATGTGATCGCCATGAAACCAAGCACCATAAGTAGTGCTTTGGAACAAATCTTCGAAAAGACTGTTCGGTATCAATGTTGGAGATGTCATCTCAAAATTACGCCTCTGGAATAGCTGCAAATGATCCGGAAACTACCCGCGAAAACTGGAATTTTTCAGGTCCACGGAAGTCGGCGAGTCGCTCTCTTAGAAGCTGAAAAGCGCTCTGAAGAATTGAAATCTAGTGTTTGAGCTGGTCGCTGGCTCACCTTGAAGCCTTGATGCTCGACAAAAAACTGAAAAAATTGCGAGTGCGCCTCGGGTGAAGGCCGAGAATGCGTTCGAGTTCTTTGAAACTTCGGAAAATGAGGCGAAACGTGGGATTCGTGGGGAGTGAACACGGTGAGTGATGGAGGTTAGGTGTATTGTGAGTTGTGAGTGTAGAATGTATGAAGTTTATATAGGTTTTAAGTTGCTAAACGGATCGGGGAAGTTGCCAAAAGGTTTTTACGGCGGTTTCGGAAATACCAAAATTTCCAAACCCGAAAACGGAAACAACTCATTTTCTTGATTCTAAAACAAATCTAGTATCTTTTAGGTTGAATTTATGATAGAATCTACCTATTTAATCGATATTTAATCCTACCATGATACTTATTCATAGATATGCCTAAACGGCCATATTTTTTTCACCTTGACTCGCAATAAATTCTAAGGCGAGGGTCATATAAAAATAATGCTGGAATAGATAAAACCACCCCCAAACAATTTAGGAAGGTGGGATCAATATTAAACAACCACGCATAATGAAAATAACCACATTATATTAAAATTTTCATTCAAAGTATATTTCACTACAAAATTCAAATTACGGAAATAAAATTTACATGAAAATAAATGACAATAATGAAACTACAAATAAAAATAGAACATCAAACGATACTATCCCTAACCACTCCTGTACTGGTAGCGGAGGGCACACGGTCCGGAGATGGCTCCTGTGCTCCCGATGGGCCAGCACCATCCGTCCTTCGGCGATGACGCTCGTGGCTCGATGGTGTGTCCTCAGAAGGAGAATCCCCGTGAGGTGGGAATCGTGCAAGCATGTCGGTCTGAAACTGGCGCTGAGCTTCTAGCTCGGCCCTCATCTGTTCCCACCTCTCATCCTCTCTCTGGGTACGGATCTCGAAGTTATGATGGATAGTTGCCTGTCGAGTCTGGAGGTCTTCACAGATAGTGTTGAGCTTAACGATGCCACGATGAATCACAGCCATGCGTTGACCACCAACACCTCCAAGGCATCCGCGATCAAAACAAGTCAAATCCTCCTTATCCTCCGAGGCATTCTCGTTTCCCCATCCTCCTCGGCATTCTCATCTCCACCATCCTCCTCGTCTTCTTCTTCTCTATCCTCAGGCAGCCTCCAAACTTGTTGGACAAACTCCTTATAGATGCAAGGGGTTTGGTGTAGGGTGATATAAGACCTATCGGGCCGCTGGCTCCTCAACTTCAAAGATGATCTTGGTTATCAACACGGGGAGAGGTGCAACGGACTTCCCTACTCCCCTAATCATGCTAAGCAAAAACTCCAAGATGTAACTCATACTTCGCGCTCCGGAGTATCCATAAGATGTGGAGGTAGTTCAGCCGATGTCGCCGACCTTCTCCTTCCCCAGGGCGTTCCGACCAATCCATCGAAATGCGGCCGATTTGGATTTGGTCCTTAAGGATGCCTGGCGAACACAATGCGATCTCGCATTGTAGTTCCCTTCTGTAACTATCACGTTCATCAATGGCTCTACCCCATTATATTGGGATTCCTATAACGTGACATCCAGATGGATTCTAGGCGGAATGCCTAGAATCTCAGCCAACAACCCAGTAGTCACTTCCTTCCTCCTCTTCACCACCACAACAAAAATCCTAGTCCCTTCCAACTCCCTCGTATTGTAGAACCGTCTGACTAAGTCTTCGTGGTAATAGGCTTTAGTCGAGTACCACAAGCTATTCCAGTCTCGACTGATCATTTCGTCACCGTAAAACGGCGCGAAGTGGTCGCCTGTAAAAGCTTGCTCTGGTAAAATTCGGCGTTGTTGAGCCATTGGAAGTTTGAATACGGTTTGAGGTTTGTAGAAGGTAAGGGGAAGCAATGAGGGACACCTCACTAAAAGGAACGATGGTGGTGGTGGTGTGGTGGCGCGGTAGCACAACTTTATTTTATTTTATTTTGATTTCCGGTGGTTTTTGTTGATGTAAATTGGTGGAGGTTGGGCGGTGCGGTTGGAGTCGATTTGGGTTGGGTCTTGGATTGTGGGCGTGGGTAATTTGGTTTTGTTTTTTTTTTTTTATTTTTTTAGGTTTTGGAAGCTTTTTGTTAATGGCGTTAATGGCGGTTTGGAGAAGATGAACGCGAATGTTTGAAGGTAAGAGGCGGGGTGCGGCTGTCGATGGGCTGGTTGGGCCCAAGCCCAATTCGAAATTTGTGAATTTTTGATTTTTTTCGCGAAACTTCAAATCAAAATTGCCGCTTCGTTACCGGTCCGATTTTTGCGAATGAGATATGAAAATGATCAAGAAAGAATTTCCAATCCAATGATCCATAAAACACTCTATTCCGACCGTGGATGACATATAAGATAGTGGAAAATGCCTCGAAGTGCGTGCATGACGTACGTTATGCGAACGACTGAACTCTAAATTCATAGATTATGTCAACCCGAATCGGAATACAATTAAACGACCTAAGCAATTCTAATGGGACATAAAACATTTTAGGATGGAAACACGAACACCCCACCCCCAAACAAATTTTTTACCACGAAGCTTAGAAAATTTGTTTTTAGCAGTGGGTCTTTTAAAGTCAGATTCCCGAGACTTCCTAGATTACTATGTTTATTCTTTAATATATATATATATATTTATACTTTTTTTTAAAAAAAAAAGAAAAACAATAAACAAGAAAAACATAATTCACCCCATAGAGAAACATGACTCAAAAATCCGAGAAAAACATGCAAGAGTGGAAAACGTGAATTATGTTAATCGTGGACTTAGGATCCGGTACTTACAGCCACACACTCCGTAGGGAGGGCCCGGTTACCTTAATGGTGCACTCACCAATATATGGAAATGAAAGGAAATACACCAACACAAAAGTTGAGTCGTTTATAGTCAGATACTCGAGACTTTATCTAAACATATGTATGAACATGCAGTTTATTATATATCAACAACCGAAATAGTTGAGGATCATTCCATAAATAAATATCACAGAAAACATATCCAAACACAATCAAGCACCAAGATTTCCTATGACGCAACCTAGTGAAATGAAAACGAAGTCGGATAACCCTATTACGTAACCTAGCATGTACCTTCTTTTTCATTTTTGAACGAGAGGGTGTCCTAGTGAATAAGTGTGGAAGAGTGAATGGTTGTGGAGAATATGGTGGATATGGATAAGTTGTAGAAGGATAGCATGGAAAAAAATGAGGATGTGGGTTTAACACAAAACTCATTCATAGTGTAGGTAGGGACTGTCTCAAGTCTGAAAATGAAGGTGTCAAACGCTTTTGTCTTCTGAAGTATTTGTTTACTAGGTGGATTTAAAAAATTATGAAGCACAGAAGAAACAAAAGGATTGAGTGCAAACTCGAGATTCCTTTGAAAGGGTGGAAGGAGGGAAGTCGAGGTGGATGTTGTGGAAAGTAGTTCTTGATAGGGTGAATCATGACTTTCTCTAAGAAACTCATCGAGTTGCTCATCTAGATTGGTCATATCCTCGTTACTATGATAGTCCTCTACATCTTTGAGAAAGTCATCTATCTCATCCTCATCCGTAATATGTGTATCGACTAGTGTAGGGATGGAAATGATGGAGTCTGAACTTCCTAAGGAAAGAAATTTGGGCATATGATTATCAGGGAATGTGTAGTTGAAATAATCTCGAGCAAAGCTCTCGATCATGCTAACCTCTCCATCCATAGACGAATCGGGTAACCGTGTGTCTTTGTTTTAAAACATTGACTTCAACAACAAGATGGCCAAAAACATGGACATTGAACCATCGCGCAATTAATGAGCGCATTGGCGGTTGCCGCGGGGAAAGGGCGCCCTAAGATTATCGGACAGAGTCGTTAACGACTTCTCAGATCGAGGATGACAAAATCAGCCGGATAGTAGAAATCCTGAATTTTTACGAGCGTTTTCGACCACACCCTTAGGATACTTAATAGACCGATCAGCCTAATTGCAACGTCATTTTAGTGGGTTGCATCTCGCCTAGACCTATTTGTCTATACAAATAAAATGGGAGTAAGTTAACACTAGCCCCCAAGTCTAATAAATAGCGGGTCGTCAGTATAAGAATCTCCTAAAGTGCATTATGCTGAAGGGGACGATTGGGGTCCTTGTACTTAACAATTCCATTATGTTCGGATAGAGTTGGGAATTGTTACTTAAAAGGCGTCTTTTGGTATATTGGTTTTCGCCCTAGTAGTACACAATTCCTTAAGAAACTTAGCATGGTGTGGTAGCTTTTAATAGCTTCGAGGAAGGGAAGGTTTATAGTTAGATTCTTGAAAACATCCCTAATCTCCTCATAATTTGTATCCCTAGTTAACACGGTTAATTTTTGTGGAAACGGTGGTTTTCGTCTATATTTAGCAATGGTATCACCGGATGTTTAACCGTGGCTTTTCGTTTCTTAGGTTGTGTTGTGGCGGTACCTCTACGGTGGTAGGCTCTTGAGTTTCTATTTCAATTATCTAGTAAAATAGCGGTGTAGGGGCTCTTGGTGGGGTAACTATAGGTATAGTTACTTTGTTATCAACCACTCTTTAAGCGGAGTGGTGGTGATGGCCTTTAGCTCACCTACATTTTCATATTCCTTACTAGTATTATCGGTTACCTCAAAGGCTGTATTTGTTGTTTTAGGATTAGATATTTTGTGACTTGGAAACACACCTTTGGGTTGGGCTTTATCTTGAGCCAACTGTTGGGTTAAATTATTAACGGATTGTAGAAGCTGTTGGTTAGATTGAGCCATGGTTTGGAAAAGTTTTTGGCTCACTTGTATGAAGGTGTCAAGACGATCTGGTTGTGTGGGTGTAGTAGTCACGGGTGGTGTGACTGAAACTATTTCGCGTGAATTATTTATGGGTGAATTTTGATAGTTATTATTTACCGGAACGATACCTCTATTAGCATTATAATTATTATAACTACCTTGACTTTGTGCTTGACCTTGTCGAGGTTGCATTTGGTTGTTATAATTATTAAAATTACCCTGACTCTGTCCTTGTCGTGGTGGAGCTTGGTTAAAACTTTGTGTTGGCCTAACATATTGATTATTGTACCCTAGAGGTGTGACGTGTTGGTTATTTCTCCAACCGAAGTTGGGATTTTGTCTCCAAGGGGCGTTAGGTTCACTATTAATGGAACAAGCCTGTTCATAGGCAATAGGACAGTGGGAGTTGGGATGCTCAGGGCTCCAACAGAAACTACATGGATTTGAATTTACGTTCATGACGGGGATAGACTTTTGTTGAACAGAAATGGCCTCTACCTCTTTAGTGAGTGATTCGATTAGAGTTTTAATCTCGGGGTCGTGTTTAATTTCAAACATACCGGCAGCCTTAACTGTATTAGAAGAACTAGCTGAGCGGTGGATATCATCACTACCCCCCCCCCCCCCAGTTATTATTTCGCTTAGTTTGATCCTCTAAAAATTTATAAGCCTCCGAGGCTCCTTTGCTTAGAAACCAACCCCATTCATAATGTCTAGGACTTCTTTATGGTGGTGTAGAAGTCCTTTGAAAAGGCACGAACTAACGCGGTCTTTCGCTAAGTTATGATGTGGACACTCTATAAGGAGATTGGTGAAACGATTCCAAGCCTCGAAAATGATTCATGAGGATATTGTCGAAAAGAAATGAATCTTGGAAAGCATCTCATCCGTCTTTAGGGGTGGGTAAAATGTTCCATAAACAATTTGAACAAGTTTAGCCCACGAGTCCTGAGAATTAGGCGTTTGGGCGAGTTAGCCAAGACGCCGCCTTATCCACTAAGGTGAAAGGGAATACCCCTGTGTTTAATTTGTTCACCAACCATAGGATGGTGGAATGTTGTTAGGACTTGTTCAATCCTACGATGTAGCCGATAAGGTTTTTCATGGTCTAATCCATGAAAAGCGGGTAACAAATTAAAATATTTGGGGGATTCGAAATCCCCCACCGGTCCGCTAGAACGATGCAAGATTTGGGGTTATCGCTCAAGGCTTTGTAGAAGTCAGAGAGAGGAGTCTCTTCTTCGTCGGGCATTGTGTCAGGTGATTTGTGTGAATTAGTAGCTAGAGGTGTAGTGGGTGGTATACTAGATAGACTTGTTTTTTGACGTTGTTGTGTAATTACGTTCGGTGTTTTTGTTCGGCCAGACCTTAATCTCATACAAGGCTAAAACCAAACTTAGCTAAACACATCAACACTCCAAACAATTACGATATACTAGTATAAACCTCTAACGGGAGATCGCGAGGTGTGGAAGAAAGGAATACCTGATTGCGTCCTTGCTTAAGCTTTTATGAATAGCGTCTTGTTTTACGCGTGTTAGGTGTATATAACAAGTTAGAACACCGAAAAACTTGAAAAATCAAAGTTTGGGTCAAACTGTTGAATTAGGAAAAATTAGCAAAGCGGGCGGGCGCTCTCATAGAAGCGTGGTCGCGCTCCGTGTAATTTTCAAATTAGAGTGTTTTTTATGGGTGGTGTTCGTGTTCTATATAGGGGCAGGTGCGCTCCTTTATAGCCTTGGTCGGCTTCGGTGTATTTTTGTCCGGAACTATTCAACGATGAAACGGAAAACCACAGTATGAATCAAACAAGGGTGGGTGGGTGAAATGGGACTTTAAGAAAAGTACTTATTCTACGAAAACAATGCGAAAGTGAAACTAAGATGGCAGCGGCGCCATTTGATAAAACATAAAATTAAATAGTTTACCTACGAAATGAACGATGAACTCAAAACGTAAGTAAACTAAAACTATCTTATGTACCTATGATTATCAAAGATTATACTCTCAATCCTATGAGATATAGTGGAGTAGGAAGTTCGTTCCACTCCTAGTCCTTCCGCAAGATGTTAATGTTCTCACGATAAGTACTTTTGACACTAAAGTCTAATGAGAGATTCTGAAGTGGCAACTAGACTACGATGCAACTACCCACAAGATACAACTAGTCGATTATCAAAATAACTATGGTTATGCTTACGTTGATTCGATGATAAAGAGTTAGAGGGGATTGATTCCACCTTAACTCACTTTATCCTATTAACGATTTAATCGTCGAAATCCGACTTGAATCGCTTCGCAGAACAATTGGTTCTTCCTAATCCCTAATTACACATGGCATTTCTACCAATTCATAACTAGCATGTGAGCGATTAAACCCATTCTCATGGTGAACTAATCGTTTCTAGATTGGAAAGGAAATTACGACGATTTCTACGATAATCGGAATCAAGCTTTAATCAAGGCTTCTCAACCCCTATTAATGGAGGTTTAGCCGAGAATCATTACGCTTAATCATTTCGATTAAATTTAAACTAAACATAATATAAAGAATTGAATTTACTAATCTAAATTAAACAATAATTAAAATCTAATTAATAACTAAGAATTGAATAACAAGTAATAAATGAAATCAGATCTAACACAAATGTAAATGACAAGAATCGAAATTAACAAACTAACTATTTTATTAATCAAACTAATTAAGAGTAATGATTCTAAGAGTTTAATCTAAAACAAGAATTGGATTTGAAACTAAACTTAATTAAAACAATTAAATCTAGATCTAGAAGCTATTCTAATGGCTACTTTCTATTTTAAGCTACTTTCTATCTACCATTCTCTACCATTAACAAAGAGTTAAGCTTTGGTTTTTATACTTTCAGATCCAAAAATCGTGCATGGGCTTGGAGCCATGTTTTGGGCCTGATTCTCAAAACCCAATTCTTTCAGTCCAAAAAGGCCTCTTCAGCTGCAGTTGGCTTCAACAGACTTTTTGTCCATTTCTGCTCCTCTGATTGGATTAAGGCTTAAACCATTGGAAAGCTCTTTCCGAGCCGGTCGTTTTGACATAAGATAGGCCCCATTCCGAGGTCTGAGTCCAAAGATACGGCCTTTGGAAGTTCTGCTGACTTGTGTGTTGTTTCTGCCCGCGTCGACTTTTCAGCTTTTAACCGGGCTTTAGAAAGGCTTTGTCTTCTTGAAACTTGGCCTTTAATCACGGAACTCCTTAGTAACCGACCTTTGCTCCTTTATCTCGCTAAAGTGGCACATTTCTGCACATAATGGACTTTGAAGCCTGAAATGCATAAAACATGAATGTTAACTCTTAATTATTACTCACATAATTGGTCTAATAGTATGACTGTTACAGGGTTAAAACTACAGTTTTGGGCTCTTATCACCAATCACATTACTTACGCCCAAAGGCCATTCAAATTCACTGAAACGCAAGAAGGGCCAAATCACATGAGTTGTGGTAGCTAGGTTCTAGGATTTTCGTTACGTAATTTATTCAAGTGTCATCCATTTATGACTCATAATAATTCTACTATATCACGTGCAGGTCAAATACCTTATTGCACTAAGCCACACTCCCGTGAGAAATATCCACAAATACTATACTACCTCATAGTAGCATCTCACATATATAATAATGGAGTGTTTATACATTTATTTCTCCAAAACTATTGCATTTAATATATATATATATCCCAACATATTATATAATGTCACAATATCAACGTCAAATCTTAATTAGATAATGACAACCAAATTTATACAAGCTTCCACAGCATTTTAGCATTTGATTTGTCCATACAATTTATAACGTAAAACGTAGCACAATTAAATAGTCCACAATCAAATCCCAAACATCTGAAGTCCATAAAATCAAATATGTGAAAAACTGGAAAAAGTCAACATTCCAAAGTCAACGGTCAAAGTCAACAGTCAACGGTCAAAGTCAAAGTCAACACTTTATGGTCAAAGTCACCACATCATGGTCGAAGTCAAACTGTCATTTTCATATTCAACAGGTTCAGAGTCATAGCCATGGTTCATGGCTAAGGTCAAAGGTGCATGGCTCAAGGGCTCATGACTAAGGAAATGGTTCGGACCCAACTGGCCAAGCCCAAACCTTAGAACCCGGCCCCAAAAGTCTACATGTTGAAAGACTCGTTTGGATCTCTATTAAGTCCTATGGACTGGCCCCGAACAATATTAGAAACTGGCCCAAAAACTTTAAACTGAACTGGTCCACAAATTAAACTAAACTGGTCCGAAACAAAAGATTAATCCGGCCCAATAACTAACTAGTGTTTAGGCCCAAAAACTTTAAACTGAACTGGTCCACAAATTAAACTAAACAGGTCCGAAACAAAGGAGCCCAATAACTAACTAGTGTTTAGGCCCAAAAACTTTAAACTGAACTGGTCCACAAATTAAACTAAACTGGTCCGAAACAAAGGATTAATCCGGCCCAATAACTAACTAGTGTTTAGGCCCAAAAACTTTAAACTAAACTGGTCCACAAATTAAACTAAACTGGTCCGAAACAAAGGATTAATTCGGCCCAATAACTAACTAGTGTTTAGGCCCAAAAACTTTAAAACAAAACCGGGCCCAACAACTTAAACATTTCGGCCCCAAGGCCCAACAGCTAACAGGGGTAGAGAAACTAGAATGCGTTCGGGAGCACTGGATCACATTCCCTTTCTTCTCCCTCCAACAGATCCAGCACCGCACCAGCCACCAAAATCCGGCCACCACTCCTCCACACACCACCCATTTTTAACCAGGCGGTTTTAATCCCTGCGAAAAACCCACTAACTTTAATTAACGCCCCAACTCGATTTATTGACTCCATCTCCTACCTCCAAACTAGATCTAGATAAATTTTGACCGCCATTAACGGCTTTCTCCAAGCTCCCAACACCCCCATTTGCATCCCTTACACACTACATTAGCCAC
This sequence comes from Coptis chinensis, assembly GCF_015680905.1. Lineage (NCBI taxonomy): Eukaryota > Viridiplantae > Streptophyta > Magnoliopsida > Ranunculales > Ranunculaceae > Coptis > Coptis chinensis. Next base: position 100,967,835 of record NC_141458.1, read on the forward strand.
CCAACATCCAACCACACTTCAACAAAACAAATCAACAAAACAATCAACGAAATACAAAAAAACGATACTGGGGTTGCGCTACCATTAACGCTGGTCGACGCTTCGATAGCACCCAGCCAAACTTTAACACCCTTCACACGTACACCATCAACCAATGTCAAAACTAAAGAGTTCAACCAAATTAATAGGATTTCGTTCTTTTTTTTTTTCCAAGGCTATGCCATTAAGCGCTGTTCAAAGCTTTGAAGCGAGCTTCCATGCACAATTCTAAACCCACATCCAAACAAAACAACATAATCTAAGGGCTGTACGATTCATGGGCTAGCGCCTCCATGAACGCCTGTTCATAGTTTCAACAGTTCAAATAAAACTAACAGATATCGACAAAACTAAATAATTGTGAAAACTGGTCGGAAACACTCGACAGTAAATTCATAAATTCTAAACAGACCAAAAATTACAGTTTTAGTAGTGGTGAGAGATAAACTCTACTCACCTGTATCAAAAGCTCAACTCGACGAAACCCTCATCGTCCAAATTGTTGCGCTCCAACGCTCGAGCAAACAAGTTTCTACCTCTGCTTCCATTTTTATTATTTTTTTTATTCTCTAAAAACCCTATTCTCTATAACAATGTGATTATATACTTGGGTTTGAAACCCAAGCCCAATACAGACTCGGGCCCAAAAATCAGGCCCGCGTATCCCAAATCCAATCCAGCCAATTTTTTTAAATAAATAATTTAATTAATAAATTAATAACTAAATACGTATTTTAAATACTGGCGTTACAGAAAGAGCTTAAATTTCAGATTACTTCCTTTTCCATGGTGTTGACAAACAAGACATGATTCACTGAAAGTTAAGGACGAGAGAGATATCTGCACATGCGTTGCGTTGCGTATTTTGCCCAATTGGGTGCGAAATGATTTTAGCAAGGGTATGCACTGGATTAGCTCTAACCTGTCGACAATTATGCATGTAGTTATGCTTGTAAAATATTATTATTTAGGGGCACATTTATGGTAAATCATACAAAAGTTGGTTTTTATCAAATAATGTATTGAACTAGGTGAGCATTAATGCATGATAGACTACTCTTTTACCGAAAAAAAATTAAATGATAGCTTACTCCTTGAATAATGTCTATGCATGAGTGGTATATAGGTAACTGTTAGTAAGACAGGGCAGTCACCAATTTCTGTTCAGCTTCCTAACTCAGTCTAGAGAAGGGAATGTGATTGTAAGTTTGTAACGACCTTTTTCTTCCTTCCTCTACTATGCTACTTTTAATGATATTGTAGAGTTAGTTTACATACTATTTTGCTATTGACATTAAAGTCAACAACTCTGCATGAGTGTAAACCTGTGTATAAGTTTCTTCCACCAAAGGTCTTCACTAACTGATAGTGATTTCCTTCTCTACTTTTAATGCAAAAAGACTTCCCAAAGAAAATGTTAGAAAGTATGGAGGAACAAGAAGAGAGATTCTAATTAAATGGTTCCCTTCTTTTAAGCTTTATTAAGTAAAAGTTATTACTTCTGCTCATGTTAAGAAGTTAGATCTTGTTTATGGAGGTGGAGGTGTGGGGTTAATGGGTTTGGTTTCTCGGGCTGTTCATCATGGTGGGGGTCATGTTTTAGGGTAAATGAAGCTCTATTTCTCACACTTGGGTATCTTTATTTTGCAAATAACATCTTTTTAACTAGCGGTTCGTCCTTTTATTTTTACAGGATCATTCCTAAGACACTAATGGGCAAAGAGGTTAGATTAGTTGTTTTGCTGAAAATGTCAAATATATTGAGATATGTGCTTTTATAATTCATTATTTGGTCTAAAAAAATTGTTTATTAAAGATAATAATAAAACTGTTGGAGAAGTAAGACCAATAGCCAACATGCATCAAAGGAAAGCTGAAATGGCTAGGCATTCTGATTGCTTCATTGCATTACCAGGTCTAAAATCTTACCTTTTCTTATTCCATCAGTCCCCATTTATTTCTATTCTCTGTAAGATGGAAGAGTTATTTGTGTATTTAGGTGGGTATGGAACATTGGAAGAGTTATTGGAAGTTATAACTTGGGCTCAACTTGGTATCCAAGACAAACCAGTAAGCAAAATTGCACATATATAAGAACTTTTTTATGTTTTTTTTTCCCAAATGAGATTTGAAGCTATTTCTTTCTTTTGTGCAGGTGGGTTTGCTGAATGTTGATGGGTATTACAACTATTTCCTCACATTTCATATTTTTCATTTGATTTTGATTTCACTGAACCACAATAATACATAAGAGTTTTTTGTGTGTTTTGACTTCACTTCTTTTTAAAATATGTCTTTAATAAACAATCTGTGTTTACAGATTAAATTTTTGTTTCTTAATAAGTATGAGAAAATTTGTTGCTTCATTAAGATCTGCATTTAATGAAGAAAATAAAATCTTATATTGCTTCTTACTCAGGGAAGAGGTGATTTACTGCGGGCAATCATTCTTCCTTACAGGATGGTGTTCGGACCTTATTAGATGTGGCAAGTGAGCTACCAGATAATGAGCTACTACTTCAGAAACATTTCACTGCTGTAATGTCTTCAATTTGGAGAGCAAGGTCCGAAAGTAGACCCATTTGGCGAGAGCGTGTCATCTTCTCTGTGAGAACAACTATTTTAGGAAATCCATTTAGCCACCACAAAAATTCAATTTTGCATGTTTCAGTCAAAGCAAACAAGTTAGTTTCTGCGCTCTATGTGATGTTGTTAACATCAAGGAACAAGATGCAGTATTTCCACCTAGACATAATACAAAGGAAGCTTTGACTGAAGTGGATAAGTTGGAGGTTACACTAGAATTGCTGGCCGACAAAGAAGATTTTGGAACTCCTTTGCCATCCACCATCAACCTGTCAATTTTTGGCTCATATCCACCCCTACCAACCGATTCAAATGGGGAGTATCGCTACGGACTCTTCTTGGAATGCTGCTAAGAACTATTTCAGGTATTTAACCATGTTAGAAACTACTGCTGTTGATACTACTACAGCTTATTACAAATCATATGTATGCTTTGTTCTTTTATCTTCTTTTGTTCTTATCTTTAAAATTAATTCGTTATATTCAAGTACATCGCGGTCACTGCTGTCAGCTTTTGGGCTTATTAAGTGTTGTGGGAGCATGGACCCATTATTCACTTTGTGAAGTTTCTTTATTTTTTTTTATGGAAAGTATATTTGGATATGGGCTGTGCTTCTAAAGAGAATTTTGGGTCAGGAAAGAATGGATCCAATTACCCTGTACTGGGTGGGCTTCTTTTGGACATGATTTAGTAGATTTTGGGCTAGGGGCTTTTTTTTTCCCCTGATTCGGCCTTTTTTTTAAAAAAATGAAAATAATGATAAACGACACTTGTCAAGTGTTGTAGAAAAAAAACGACTGCAAAAAAAATGGGTCACCATACAACACCCAAAAGTGTCTTTTATTTGGAAAAACGACGCATCTGTCATGTCTTTATTCAACACATATGGTGTAGTGTGGTATGCCGAGGGATGGGACGAGCAGATTTATAGATTCCAATGGAGATGTTGTGCATCGTTTCTTGTCTGTGTCAAGTTTTGTTGAGTATACTGTGGTGGATATAGCTCATGTAGTGAAGATCAACACATAAATTGCTCTAGATAAGGCCTGCTTACTTAGTTGTGGTGTCTTAACTGGTAAGATTACTTTAAACACATTGTCAATCATCTAATAGAAAGAAATAGTTCAGATGGTATTCGTCTGGAGTTTGATCGATTTTTTTTGCACAAGCATTTTCAATTGCAAATGTACGTGATTAATCAAAATTGCAAAGAGATTATTGTATGAAATGAACAAGTGATGCTGTTGAAAATACCTGATGCCTCGGGTAGGTCTCCGGCATTTTCCATACGATTATTTGATAAATATGTGAATGGAGATGCGTGCAGGACTTGGTCTTTGCTTAGAAAGTGGCGACACATCCAAAAGGATTCAACGGTCGCAATCTTTGGACTTGGAGTTGTTGGACTGATGGTAATATAAAATGACATATGGAAGTATTTGCTTGGAACAACACATAGTTCATACGACTTTGTAATGGATATGATTAACAGAAAAAAAAAAATTAAGACATGATTTCCCAAAATCTCTATTCTTCTGGTAGGAGGCATGAGTTTGTTCACACGCCGATCTTAAACACGATTGAGAAATAAAACTTTCGGTTGATTCTGGAAGTTCTATTTGAGGTCGTGTCATTGTAGTTTTGTTTTTCTCGTATATATCATATTCTCAGTTTTGTATATTGACTATGCAATTCCTGATTATTTTTTTTCATTTATTTAATTTTTTTGCATAGGAATGGTAATGATCAATTGCTACCCTTAACGTACACGTACTTGCTGCAATATTACATTATGTTTTTTTTTTTGTTCGTGTCCCTCGAGAATCTAAAAAATCTTGCCTGGAGTTTGAAGCAAAGAGTGATGATTGTAATGTCATAGATGTTGAGTGGCAATCTTTAACAAAAACAAATACTTCACACAGTCCCTTCAATTTTGTTCATTCTTCTCTTGAGTCGTCGAGCTGAGCTTGGACGCGTAACCAAAGGTATTTCTCATGCTTTCGCATCTCTTTTGTCTGTTATTTTTAACTTCATATGTAGCATCTCTATAGCATTTTCAAGGAATAAAAACTCTTCAATCACTCTTGACATCATCGTGTTTAGTTGTCGCTTTACATTGCAAATGAGCAGCTAGCACCATAGGAGATCCCACAGCACATAGTATATACCAGCTAGGCGCGAAACATATGCAGAATGCACCATTGGAGATTCTCAACAAGTTTCTTTTTTATTGTATAGAATTCAATATACTCTGAGAATTATAGTATTTGTTTTTGGTTAAGAAAGTTTAGTAATTAGTATATGGTATCTTTCTGGTAAGCTTTTCTATATATATGAGTTCTTTAATGCATATGACTATATGAGTTCTTCCTATATATATATATATATATATATATATATATATATATAAGAAGTAGTTTTGTTTTATTGATAGATGACAGGAAGCTAATAATATTTAAGATTGCCTTTGTTTTCTACTGGAGTTATTAATTCATTCCATCATCATCAATGAATGCAACTTGTGATATTGGATATTTTCATCATTAGGGACACTAGTAAGAAAAGTGCAACTTAGACCAGATCCTTTTATCATTATATTCCTAAGTATTCCACCTCCTAGAATTCATGGCTAGAAACTATATGAGTACAGAACAGGGAGGAAAATCATGAAATAGAATTATTAAAAAACCAAAGTTATGGTGATGATGCAAAGCATTTACTAGATCGTTTTAAGCTGGTTAACAGACACCAACGAAATTAACAGAGAGGTTCTGAGTAAACATTCTTTCTCTCCTTGAAGTTTGATTAGACCCACTACAAATAGAGGTAGGTCCTGGACAATTGTTTACTTGAAAGAAGATATGTTTGCACACAATAAATGCTTTTGATTCTTTACACCTGATTCAAATCAGATTGGGTTGTAATTGGATCGGTTTTTGGATGCTATCTTTGAGTTCATACAAGCACTTTACTACTTTAGTACCTTTGTAGGACCTGGAACCACACTTGCCTAATATTTATCCAATCCGTTGACTGCCATATTATATATGCTGCAATTTTTGCAGAATCATTATAAGCGAGATTGGGGGCACCTTTCCGTTAGATTCTTATCAAACCTTAAAGTGAACTGAATGGTGCAGGGCTCATAACTCTAGAAACTTTTGAAAAATTATGAACCACTTCAGTGGTTATGACGAAATTCTCTAATGGATTTTACTTTTATCACAGGTTATATTAGCTTCTAACATAACAGAATCTTCAATAACAATACGGAGTAGCGTTTGTTATTGATTCATGTCAATCTTTACAAGTCTATTCGGACAGTATCAGAAAAAAGGAATCAGCTGAACTTGCTTAGGTATCTATGTCTCAGGTACCCAAAAGAACTTATTATTCGGTTTGAGATTTGCTTGGAAGACCTGATTAATCAATTTCTAGGATTTGTTGTAGGCTGAGCAACGTAAAGGAAGGACAGGGCAGACTTGTGATGGTCATATCTACCGATTGATTTCTCGGTCTTTTTTCAACAAATGAAATGACCATGATCCACCATCTATATTGAGATTATCCTTGAGGCAGCAGGTTCTTATGATTTGTTGTGCTGAATCAAAAGCCATTAATGATCCCAAAGGTATATGGCACTAAGTTTTGGTTAGAGTATGGAACATTGAACTGCAAGTAGAGTCGACCAGACAATGTGTTCTTTCAAACTGAATGTTGTTATTTGTAAGTTGTAACAGTGGTTGTCAGAATTTTCATTGATACGTTTTAAGCTATGTATCTGTTATTTCATCATTCCCGTAGTCGACGCGTGTGCTGTTCCAATTATATAGAGCAATAATTTTGAAATATGCTTACAAGGACAAGTTCTGAAATGCAAATTAGATTGACTTCTACCAATGCCTAAATTGCAGATACATGTCTAAGAGAATTAGAGTTTGAAGGTAAAATGGCATCTCTTACTCCATGGGTACTTCTAAAGCTTCTCCAGAGCATAAACTTAATAGCAAGAGATTGTATGGTTTTGATATTTACTCTGTTTTTCCTTAATACTTTGTTGCAGAATGTGACTATGTTTGGATGAGGTTCTGTTTGTGATTGCCTTTGTTTCGAGATAGGTTTTGGTGCTCAAGTGGGGAGGTTTTTTAACGTTCAGGTATGCAAGGTTTTCGACTTTTGTTGTGATTATAGCTTCATAACTATTTTGGGTGTGTAACCGGGGACTTTGATAAGTAAAGGATGTGGGTTTTATTGTTTGTTCTCGTGCTTCACTGGGATTTGTTGTCTCAATCAGGGTGAAAAACTTAGCATCTTATTCTTTTCATTTTTATCTTCTGTAAAAGCCCTCTTATAAAGTATATATGTTTGAATGCTTGAATTTCAAATGACCGGTTGACGACTCCTACTAATTCATTAAATTACTTTTTCCAAGACAAGCTGAATGAAAGAGGGACTGGACCAGAGTTGTTGTTCCTCGATGCAGTCTCTTTTGATTAAGTGGTTGATAGCGATCTTTTAAATATGCTCTTATAGATTCATACTATAATGAGTTATCCGTTCCGTTAAACTCTCTCCATCTTCCCACAAGTTCGGGGGCTAAAAAATGTCAATGTTTGATGCGGTTCAAAATTCCAATGAGTTGAGTGATATTGTGGTTTCTTTAATTGGTTTGTACTGTTTTTACTTCTACCGTTGGATTTAGGGGTGTCTCTTTTTGCCGAATTTTCAATTTTTCCGAAATCCGATCCGAAATTGGTCTGGCTCTGGGTGTAGTTTTCATGGGCCGATTTTCCGATTTTCAAAAATTCCGAAAAAAAATTGGATCGGATTTGGATATAATTCTAAAATCCGATCCGATCCGAAAATTCCGATATTATTGCCAATTTATTCCGAAAATATATACTTCTCTCACTATCCACTTGATTAGATCTCGACCGTTCATTCATTTTCTAATTTTTACTTCCAAAAACAAAACAAAAACATAACCTAGCCGCTACTTCCCCACTTGAATTGGACCACTCTACTGTCATTACACCGTCTGCCATAACAACAATAATATGAAAAAACATGTCATTGAGTCATACAATGACTTACAGACCAATTCAAAAGCCAAATTCCAATAGATAGAATATTATGTAAAGCTACTTAGAGTCCAAGACCATAATCCATTATTTATGCAGACACTTAACGCTTTAATTTCCACACATGAAAAAAGATTGAAACATTACAAATACCCAGACCTCAACAGAATGCAATGCTTGCTATTGGTGGCTGCAGATTCTTTTTCTCGTTTTTTCTTGGATCACTTGTTTGAATGAAAATGAGTTTTCTCAGTAAACAAGTGCATATTGTTGTTGGTGCATTGGTGTTGTGGACATGGTTTTCTCTCCCTACAATGAACATTGGCGTATGATATTCCAAAAATAATTGAAAGTAAAGAGATCTTTGAAAATTTACCAAGTATTCGAAATTTCGAGTTATTCGAAATTTCCAAAAGTTCCGAAATTGGAAATATATTTTGAATCCGAAAAAAAATTGGATCGGATTTGGCTAGCATATTAGGTTCCGAAAAAAAATTGGAAAAATTCCGAAGGAGGTTAATCCGATCCGATCCGATCCGAAGTCACCCCTAGTCGGATTAGTTATAACTCTTTTGAGCAGATAACCCTTGGAAATGAGATATACCCGACGACATTGGACAAAACTTATGTCTTTGTGAGTTATGGTTTTTGATCAATTTTCAATTAGACTTTTCGTACACCTTTTTATCATCTCTCCATCATCCCAGAAGGTCAGGGGCTCAAAATGTTAATGTTTGACTCGATTCAAAATTCCATTGAGTTGAGTCGATTGTGTTAGCTAATAATGATTAGGTTGGTTTCTCCCACAATATGTTCTACATTAACTCTTAAAGTTATTGTGCTTACCAACGTTATGGCTCAACTTTTTATTTACATGATGTATTAAGTCATTCACTTTTATACCTTTTGTGCAGCAGATTTGAAGGAAACTCTTTTGAAGGTTAAAAACTATTAAGGCTTTCAAATTTGACATTATTGAATGATCTGTAAGTGGTCAAATGCCAAAAAACTTGGCATCTTTGAATTTTAGTATGCTCTTATGTAGTATTTGATGCTCAGTTTGGCCTTTGATGGCATAACGACCCCTCAAAAAACACAAGAAAGGTGCTAGAATTGTTTAAATCATATTATGTGATTTATACGTGCGTCACATGTTATATTAGTGCTTTACACAACTATGTAAATGAGGATGCTCAAGAGCTAATCCATGTAAGATTTTTAATATTTAATAATGGGTTTGGCCTTCCTTAACCCAATAACTTTCTTGAAAAAAAATAGAGTAATGGCCATGTTAGAAATCATGGTTCAAATAATGACTAACATGAGTAACACGTGAATGATTTATACTTTGAACCTTTGCTTTTTGTCTAGCTTGGCAACCCTTGATGGTGTTAGTATTATTTAATTAGCAAAGAGAAGTTGACCCAAAGCCAATGGTTGAAGTTGATCTATGGGAGTATGTGACAATAATTCAAGTACAAGACAAAAAGTCCATACACAAGACAATGATCCAAGAACCCTTGACAGGGTTATGCATTCTTAGCTCATTTTTTTGTCTAATATTGCTATTCATCCGATTAAGTATGCATTGTGTTAACCTTAAGAAGGCACATCCGTTATATAGTGTCTTGATCTATTTTTCTTTTGTATATGACGTTGTTATTTGCGAACTGTGTAATGCCATTAACTTCGGAACCGTTTGGTGTCTAACATTGTGTCTCTACAATATTATATTATTGATATCAATATATCAAATTATCAATGTTTGCCTTTCCGCTTCAGTGCTTTCTTCCCTGAATACTTAAGCTTTCACACTTCAATTTTTGATCCGTTAAGGCAATTGTTCCAAGCCATCTCTCCACCCAGTCTCCCAATAGGCCTTTTTTTCATTACCTTTTTTTTTTTTTTTTTTTTTTAAATGTCTTACAAATAAGTGCATCCAATCTCTGTAAGGTATGCGTGCTGATTTTGTTCACATTTTATATCAGTATGCTTAATTAGAACTGGTGTTAATTTATCTCCCATTGAACTTTTATATCCTTTTCTGCTTAACTTTATCATGTTCTCAACGAATTGGGCATCTATGATCGTCTTCAGTGGTATGAAATGTTAGTAGCACAATCAGTGTGATTAAATAGTTATACAAGTTTTGTGTATGAAACTTCTAATTACTTTAGCTTTAAGCATTCAAATAATAAAAAATATGTCTTCTTCTACAGAGAGTGTTGAATTTCCTCGCGTCCTTTGTTTATACTGGTAAGTGATTTGCTTCTTGACATTCTTTAAGGGTGTTTTTTTTTTGCCTTAAACTTTCTATCCTTTCATAACTATATGGAAGACTAAAATGAACATAAAACTACAAGGAGTTTTGAACTTATATATAAGCTGTGATATTAATATAAGTAACAATGGAAGTGTAATGTGTATACTAATGCTGATAACAGGCAAGAGCAGTTTGAGAATTTTGCTACTGAAGTAGCTGCACATGCTCAAATAACTGTAATGTTAAAGCAATCTGTTCTGTCCAACAATGTTGAACAAATATCCAAGGTAAGATATTTTCTTGCTTGGTTTAAATGCATGCAAGACACTGTTGTGGATTAGGAGGTTGTGATCTAAGGTATCTTGGTTTCTCAAGGATACCCATGGTTCAGTTTGGTGGATCAAGGCACTTTGATGTTGTTCAATTTTTCACGACCTTAAGGTTCATAATATAGTAAAATGTAATATAAATCTAATTTGAATTCAACTGACGTAGGAAGTATTATATTCTTTTTCTAAATTATGACACTGAAGAGTACACAAAGCTGAGTTCCTTCAATGGTTTTTGTTTATGGTTGCAGTGGCAGATGAGATGATGTTTATCCTCTGAGGCATTCAGTTTTAATCATTTAAGGTTAGTTGCATTAAGTCTCTCATGTAAAGTTCAGTTAAATTATCTGTTCATTACTACATTTGAGGCATCGCTATTGGGTGTCTCTGAGGTTTTCAATTTTCTGCCTCAAGTATTTGGTTTGGGATTCTGGGGATTTTTATCGAGCAACTTTATATATACTGGTTAGTGATTTTCTTCTTGACATTCTTTAAGGGTGTATTTTTAGCAAAAACTTCCTATCCTTTTCGTTCGAACTACGAAGGACGCAAGGACTTTTCCGATAGTGGAAGAAGAACTCGAATCTTTTTAATTATGTTTGATTTGGTTATATAGACTGAAAATTGTGAATAGGCATCGAATGTAGTGGAAAAAAAAAGGTTTGTTTGAAGGTTTTGGTATAGTAACTATTAAATCAGTTAATGCTAATATATATAAGAAATGGTTTATGGTCATCTTGACTCAAAATCACATATTGAACAGGGTTTATTTTTTGTTTGGGAAATGGAGTCTATTAAAGTATGGAAAGTATCCCACGTATCTATAAGTGTGGATACATATTTAAGAGTTTTTGTTTTGAGTAGTTTGACACCCAAGTTAGTCAAGTATAAATAGATGAAACTATGGGTAGAGTATTGAGAACTCTCTAACCCTATTATTCTAGCCTCCTATCTTCTTTATTATTCTTCTTACTGGTTTCCCTATTACAATCATATTTAAACTCTTCTAGCATCACCACTAACATGGTATCAAAGCATCAGGTTCAAATATAAGTTTAGTGGTTTGCTAGGAGAGGTAACCCCCAAAATAAGTATACAAGAAAAAAAATCAATTCTTTTTCAGTTTTCAATATAATATTCAATTCAAGTTTTAATATTTCTCACAAGAAGTTTCCGCTGGTGTTTAAAGTTTACTTAAAGAATGCTAGAAGAGAGATCCGAAGTTTCTCAGTATTGTTTTCTTAGTATTGTTTTGCTTCCGTAGTCTCCTTCTTCCGCAATCTCTCTGTCTTAGTATTGATAAGAGGGGTACAACCTCTCTGTATCTCGCAGTCTCTGAAGTTAGTATTGGACGAGGCGCGCATGCGCTCGATTTAGCCTTCTGCTAGGAGCGCGCACGCTCTGAGCTTTATATCTTGCAGTTTCTAGTGGAAGGCATGCACACGCTTTGGGCTGTTCGTCTAGCACGCTCTCTTCATATCCATACAGTAAGTACTTCTTCTCTTTACAATGATTGAAGTAGTCCTATTTCAGAAGTTCTCCACCTTGGTATCTTGATTGGAGGCTTCTGTTTCATCTTGGTTTTCTTGACAACTTGCACATTTCAGAAACTGTATTGCAATCGTTGGGTTTCTTGATTGAAAGTATTGATTCGCTTCCACAATTGGTGTATGGTGGAAATATGGAGATATGAGCTAGTTGAGTAATTTCGAGTATTGTTGGTATGTCAAATTTGAGGAATACAAAGTTTGATGTCAGTCTTGTTATGGACGTTTGAGCTTCTAGCTTCCGCGCAGTTGGTATTGATGACTAAAGTATTTGTTAGATGCTTCAAGTTGTTTGTTTGAAGTATTATAGGGGCACACGACCTCTATCTCGCGAGGAATTATTCTTTTTATCTTCCTCTGTTTTCAGTACTGTTCCAGAAGTTCGCAGTAATAACAAGGAGGCCCGACCCACCCTCCACCCTCTATAGTGAGTAGTATATGATACATGTTATATTCAAAAATTTTTTGTGAAGTATTGTTCTTTGAAGAAAGCATTGGTCAGTTTTGTTGATGGGGTGGTCAGTTTATTTATTGAGTTAGTATTTGGTCTCCTCAGTTTCAAGTTCAAGTCGGAATAGGCAAGCCTTTGTATGTTCCATTTCCAACTTATATATTCCACCTTGAGGGGGGGAATATGGAGATATGAGAACATTGAGTAGTATATGAGGCACGACGAATATGGAGACATATATGGAAGAGTATGAGATCCATATTCGTATGAGATAATGACATCCCCACTATTCAGTATAGTATTCAGGTAGCAGTCACGCCTAAACTGCACGTATGTTTCAGGTAGCAGTCACGCCTAAGTTGCACGTATGTTCCAAGTATCAGTCAAGCCTAAACTGCACGTATGTTTCAGGTAGCAGTCATGCATAAACTGCACGTATGTTCCAGATAGCAGTCACGCCTAAACTGCACGTATGTTTCAGGTAGCAATCAACCCTAAACTGCACCTTTGTTTAGGTAGCAATCACGCCTAAACTGCACGTATGTTTCAGGTAGCAATCAAGCCTAAACTGCACTCATCCGTATTTAGGTAGCAGTCACGCCTAAACTGCACATATAGTTCAGGTAGCAGTTAAGTCTAAACTGCACCAGTATTCAGTATTCAGGAGTACCCATAGTAATATTTTGTTGACTTCAACAGTGATATTGATAGTAGCAGCCAAGAAGCGTACATCAAATCAGTGTTATTGTTTTTCAATTTATATTATGACAGCCATAAAAGCAAATGGAGTGAGCAGTAGCCAAAAGCAGCGTGCCACTAAATCGGTGTTATGGTTTCAGTTTGTGACTGTGGTACACCTTCAGTATTCAGGTTATGCCATTGCCTACACCGACAGTTTCACTTTCTAGAACGTCTCAACAGTTATTCGAGTTCTTCAACTAAAGACAGTTCTATGCAAAAGGGGAGCAGTATTCTTTTAGTATTCTTATCGTTTATTTTTGCAATCCAATCTGTAATTTACATAGTTTGCGTAATTATAGCTTGAGGGGGAGTGTTGAAGTATGTAAAGTATCCCACGTATCTATAAGTGTGGATACATATTTAGGAGTTTATGTTTTGAGTAGTTTGACACCCAAGTAAGTCAAGTATAAATAGATGAAACTATGGGTAGAGTATTGAGAACTCTCTAACCCTATTATTCTAGCCTCCTCTCTTCTTTATTATTCTTCTTACTGGTTTTCCTATTACAATCATATTTAAACTCTCCTAGCATCACTACTAACAGAGTCGATGATAAAATTTGAGCTCCTTAATTATAGCTATTGGTTTCGGTGTTGTTTAAACAATAACTAATATCTCAAATATACACAATTTATGATTTTCCTTTTACTATATCATGGCCATTAGCCTGTTCTGCTCATGTTGCTTCTTTTTCCATATGTACTAGAGTTTTTCCCGGGCTAGATGTAATAATGATATTCAAATACGTAGTCGAGGATCTATTTACTTAATATGTTCTATCAGCAGTTGAACTACTTGCTAATGCACTTGCTATAGTTGTTGTAAGACTCGTTTCTCATTTATTGAAAGGTATATAAATTGTTTTTATCAGGCATTGATTTAACAATGGTTTTCTTTGTGTTATACAAAGAATAGGTCTTTTCTCATCCTTTGGAGATTCAAAGCAGGATGAATTGGAATGCGACCTCAAGCGTGCACCAATGTATATAGCAAATCCAAACTTGAGTGACGGCTATCTTTGAACGAGATGCACCCTGTAGCAAGAGTTTAATTTAATGATGTGTCAGTATATATTTTATGTATCTCTATTGATAAAATACATCATAATTAACCTGGCCATTTAAATTACACGAGAATTACTCACATTTTTTTTTTTGCTAAGGGTAATTGTATTAATAAGAAATTTTTGAAGTACAAAGAATAGATAGGATTGATAGTAAATCACTATCTCAAAGCTCAGTTTACAAATCTATAGTACTCTCATACTTACAGCTATACAAACTTTGGGCGTTGAGATGCAAAAAGACACGATCTATGAAAATTTCGCAGAAGACACTATGGTTAAATATGGAGCAGCTTAACTCTCCTCTTGATAACTATGTTCACATTCTCTTCAATAAGTTTTGTGTATCGTTCATGTGCAGAGCACGTGCATTTTGCTAGTAATATATAATGCTTTGCCCCTCCAATTATTTTTCAACCCCCATATAACTTAAAAAAAAAAAAAAAAAAAAAAAAGTTCGACTCACGGTATCTCATCCATGATAGGGATTTTTTTTAATCCCATAATGCCATATATATTTTCCAACTATTACAAGTCTGCCATTCTTTTATTCAGTCCCATAAACCCCACTCCTTCACTGCCCTTCGCTTCCACTCTCAAATCCCCACTCTTCGAGTGCCCATTTGACATCTTATACTTCGAACATCAATAGGGCCGGCCCTGGGCCTATGCAGTTTAAGGCCTTGAATAGGCCCCCCAAACAAAAACCAAAATCAAGGGGCCATTCAGCTTTAAAAGCCTACTACATTATTCAAAAACTAACAAAAAAACCCGATCCAGTGCAAAAGCCCATATCCTAAAACAATAAGGCCCAATTTTGAGGAGTTCTTCTTACTCAGGTAGTGGTTCATGTATGCACATTTTCTGCATCTTTTATCTCAATAGGTCCAATCCCATCATGAACAATATATGATCGTCATCATGAGCCTCAAACCCATGGTTCTCTGCATTCTCAATGCCCTTTACCACTTGTTCCAATGCCGGAACTTCCGATTCTAAATAAAAAAGGTCATTAACGAAAGCTTGTAACGTCTCCCTATCCTCAAAGTCCTCTATTGTTTCATATTCCAAAAACAGAACATCTCGACTTCGAATTATCTTCTTTTTAATCGCATCATAAAGTTGCATTGTAACCAAATTTCTTATCCTCATAACCAAGAAAAATACATTATTTGGCTTTGTCATTAAACTTAGACATCTCATTCATGGGAATATGAACAAATGCTCTGCACCCAAATACCCTCAAGTATCCATAATCAACATCTCTGCTTGACCATACTCTCTCTAGATATATCACTATTTAGAGGCTTCGAAGACGATAGGTTGATCATATGTATGGTTGTGCGCATTGCTTCTACCTAGTAACTTCTTGGTAACTTAGAATGAGACAACATACATCTCATCCTCTCTACAATGGTACGATTCACCCTCTCGGCTATACCACTGTGTTGTGGTGTCTTGGGTACTGTTTACTCATGATGAATCCCATGACTTTTGCAATACTCTTCAAACAACCCAATGTAGTCTCCCCCATTATCTGAACGAATATACTTCAAAGGCTTTTCGGTTTCTCTTTCCACCACACTATGGAAAGTCTCGAACACACTGAGAGCCTCATCCTTGGTCTTCAAACTATATGCACATACCTTTTTTGAAGCATCATCAATGAAAGTTAAGAAGTATAAAGCTCCCCCGTGGGACTTCATTTTTATGGGACCACATAAATCCGAGTGTACTAACTCAAGAACAGCCTCCTTGCGGTGAGAGGGGGATCTTTGGAAAAATACTCTATGTTGCTTTCTAACCAAACAATGACTACATCTATTTAAATGCGTACCTTTGATGTTTAACAACACATTTTGGTTGGCAAGAACTTCCATGACTTTCTCTCCCATATGACACAATCTCTTATGTCATAGGTCGGTGAAAACTTCTTCTTGTGCCGCATTTAACTCTGCTTTATACAAACTAGCTTGTGTCTTGTAAAGTGAACAACACTTCTTCCTTTTGGCTACCACAAAGGAACCTCTTCTAAGTTTCCATACCCCATTACCAAACGAACTCTGAAAACTGATAAGCACTCTCATTTGCTATAAAAAGGAGGTTTGATGGGCAAAACATAACTTTTGCTCCTTAGTTAAGTTTTGTTATGGAGTTAAAAGTTTTCATATTTGTATTTTTTTGTGGTTTGTTTAAGTTAATCTTGTAATGTGTTTTCAAATTCTAAGTTATTAATTAAACTCTTTTCTAAGTTGAGTCTTGCATATTAAGTTATCTAGTGGAATATGTTTTTATCTTAATATATTTCTCATTTTATATCATGATCAGTTGCTTTAGCCAAAACTAATATAAGGTAAGTTTAGTAACTTGCATATTAAGTAACATAGTAAAGTTGGTTAAAAATCAAATTAAAAGTAAATCCTACTCACATAATTTCCTCTTAGAGAAATTTCCGATTGGTTGTAAAACAAATGCTCTAAAATTTTAGGTGGAACGATTCCCTTACTCAAAGTGTATTACAACGTAGACGTGAGTTTATGTACTTGAACGGTCGTATTCGAGTGTGTGTGAAAACATATATTTTTACATATGCAAAAGTGCATCTATCAATTGGTGTCGTTGCCATCCTAAAACCTCAATGGAGCTGTGATACAAGCTGGAATATCTCCACGGGAACCCCCCCCCCCCTACTCCTACCCTTTCCTCTATTTCGGTTTTCATTTTGCTTTGTGTTTTGTTTAAATTTTCTTTATGTTTTCCTACTAATCCACAACTGTCATTTTTTTTCTCACTCCTAGGTTGCATACGAGTTGAACAACCAACTACTTGAAGCACTGGAAACTCACTGAAAAAATTCCAGCTCACTGCAAATAGTTGAGAGCGCGTGCGCACTCTAAATTGCCCTATCACAAGCACGCCTCACGATCCAGTACAGTAACAAGTCTATCAAAAAAAAAAAAAGAGTAAAAAAGAGAGAAAAAAAAAAATTTGCCTGCATACCGAAAGTACCAAGCGTGGCCCGCGCCTCAGTTTGCACTGTACCAAGCGTGCCCCGTGCTCCATGAAATACTGATCAGGTTGAATTTTTTGGGGGACTATCCAATCCACTTTTTGGACCTGAAGCAGTACTCGTATCGTGTTCCAGTCGCATAAGAACGTGGAACGGTGTTGAAGACGCTATTTATAAGCATAACACGGGCAATTTTTAGGTTTCAACTCCTACCACTCATGTTTCTTAATATTATCATGTTGTATATTATTATTGCATGATAGCCTATATATACGTATCAGTGGACGTTGTTGCATGCTTAACATCTATCTATATATGAGTGCATTGTTTTGTTCAATAATTTGATGTTGTCATGAAAGAGGAGAACATTCCAACGAGGGTTAAAATCTGAGTTAGGTAAATTGTTTCTAAGCCCTTCGGGGTGAAGTTGTTTTTTCTATATGACATTCGCAATCTCACTGAGTATTGACAAAATCAAATTATTATGCAAAATATGTATTGTTTGGAGTAGTATATTATTTTATGTTGCATGTTTAGTTTTTACGTATATGATCCATCTTTGTTTATATATATATATATATATATATATATATGAGTGGTTTTGATTTGCCTATTATCGTAGATATACGTATTTGTAATATATATTTGCCTATTAACCTCCATATACGTATTACTGATGTATATATATTTGCTTGTTAATATAGACATATATATCGATGATACATCTTTGCCTATTAAAATATATATACGTATGAGTAGAATCTCTTCACATACTAACGCCTATATCTACGTATGAATAAACTATGTTTGCATGATTAGATTTTATATGCATATTTAGTAACTTACACTAAAAAGAAGAAGAAGAAGTAATATTAATAATAATAATCATACTAATGAATATTTTGTGCTTTTATCTTATGCATAATTTGTAAAAAAAATTTAAAAAAAAAAAAAAAAATCATAAATCATAATCATAATCATATTCCAACAGTGTCTAAAAACTTGAAAGATTGAGGTTATCTAATTAAAGAACATGCTTGCACGGAAAACCTCCCTTATTGGTTGTTGGTTTATGAACATTTATTCCTCGCTTCACTGCTACATTAGCAGCAGCGTAGGCCTACGTTGTTCACTTCTAATGCTTATATAAATGATAAAATTCATGTAAAAATAAGTTCTTTTTGTGCTTCAGATTTAATTTTATGGTTGCATGAGATTAAGGTTTGGTAATAATAAAGAATTTGAATATATTTATCGTAGACGAAAACAATAAGCATTTGGGTAAGTTATCACCTTAACAAAGTTCTTCATCTGTTAATAGTAATCATCAAAATCCTGTGTCGCCATTAACTCCATTCGTTATGGCCGACGAAACAAATCCTCCAGCGGAGAAGCCCCTTTCGGACTTCTATACTGCTTTACAGGAAGGACCTTCTTCCTGCATCAAACTCGAGGAGATTGCAGGTGATTTTCGAATCCCACCCAACGTTTTTGGATTGTTTCCTGTTTATCATGGTTTAGACCATGAGAAACCATACAATTACCTTCGTAGGATTCAACAAGTCGCCACCACTTTCCAACATCCATCCGTCTCCAACGGACAAGTCTTGCTACAATTGTTTCCTTTCACCTTAGCTGATAGAGCTTCAGTTTGGCTACCAGGTCAACTAGGGATGCCCAAACGGATACCCAACCCGGCCCAAACCCGACTTTTCGGGTTTTAAACGGGTATTGGGTTACCCAAACCGAGACCGGTTTTCAATGGGTTGGGTTCAGAGTCGAGTATTTTGTTGAGAAGTATGACCAAACCCTATCCTAATCCTATATTTTGGGTACCCATCGGGCTCGGGTTCGGGTAGGATAAAGCCCAGTATAAATGAAGAAAGAAGACAATAAGAAACTTTATTTGAAATATATATCTACATTTTATTCCTTCTTCGGCTATCCACCAATCCTTCAAACAAAATAAAACTTTTAATGAACTTGAAAGTAATTATCACCTATACTTGGACATAATTATTTGATATGATTTAAAAATAGATAGACTCGGAATGAACTATAAACACATGATCACGTTCAATTACTGAAAAAATTAGAAATCCCGACATAAATTTTTTCATAATCCAATATATTAAATAACTCATCATTGTACACATGAATGAGATTATAATCCAAATATTTATCTAACTCATTCTTTTATATGAGATTAGTAGTATGCAATTGAAACCGGATTTGGGGTTCGATTTCGGTCCGGGTTTGGTTTCGGGTTTTTTAGCCCTTTTAACAGGTTTAGGGCTAAATTATCGGGTCGGGCTTGGGTCGGTCCGGGTTTAGAGAGTGTGACCAAACCCTACCCTATGTATTTCGGTTTGGGTTTGAGTTTTGTTGGGTTTGGGCAGGGTTTGGTGCGGGTATTTTGTTCGAGTTTTGGGCGGGTTTCAGGCAAGATGGACATCCCTAAGGTCAACCGCCACAATCCCTCAACACATGGAACAAACTTGTGCAATCTTTCATGGTCAAATTCTACACTCAAAAGAAAACTACTGAAATGCTTCAGAAAATCCAATTCTTTCGCCAACATCCTCAGGAATCGTTTACCGAAGCATGGAGTTGATTTATCGATCTTCTTTTGGAATGTCCCCATCATCAACTTGACACCAATGTCCTCGTCCATTCATTCTTTAATGGCCTTTCCAATCATAAAAAATAAACTCTTGATATTATGAACGGAGGTTGTTTAATGGACAAAGGGGCTACTGAGGCATATAATTTTCTTGAAAAACAAGCAATGAGAGGTACCCACTGGGGTAACACTGATCCTTCAAGATCATTCCAAGATACTACTTCTAAAGTTACATCTATGTTTGAGGTCAAACCTGATCCAGAATTAAAAACTCTGATTGAGTCCCTAACCAAGAAGGTAGATTCTCTCGCAGTTCAAGTAAATGATCAAAAACCCAAACAGGTCATGAACGTTAACACTTCCCCATGTTTTCTTTGCCTAAGTCCTGACCATCCTGATGTATATTGTCCCTTGTTATATGACTCCACTGCCCAAACATATGAAGAAGCTTGTGCATTCAACATCCCTAATGCACCATGGAGACAACATCCGAATCTCTCTTGGCGAACCAAATACACAGCAGATGGCTCCTCTAGGTTTCACCAATCCGCCTGTTCGACTATCCACCAATTATATTTTATACCATCAAGAGAATAATCTACAGTACCAACAAAGTCAAAATCAGGTTTCGAGCAATTCAAATCCTACCTACCAAAACAACCGCAACCTTGTTTCCTTAAATCAAAATTATGGATATCATCCTCAGCCCACCAACAATAATTGTGAACTAGTTATTGCTACTCCACCTGTGTAACCTTCTACTAATAAGACGACTGAGACTTTCCTGGCATATATGAATCAACAGTCTCAAATCTTGACGTCTATCCAGCAATCTCTTCAACTTTTAGCTCAGGATAAGAGTCAAAAGGGCATGTTTCCTGGATAAGTAGTTCCAAACCCTAAGCCAGCAAACACTGCCTTTGAACTCAACAATGCCCCAGGTACAAGTAATCCAAACCAAGGTGAGGTGAATGCAGTCACTACTCTTCGTTCTGGCAAAATAGTAGATAATCAAATACGTATGCCAAAGGATCACTCAAACACTGCTGAATCTCCCAATGTACCTGTTTATGATGTTGAACCTACACGGGATGTAGCACTTCCAACCAAGTCACCATCCATGACACTGGGCAACAATCAAGCTGATCCGTATGCCAAATTCGACAAAAGGCACTATTTCCTGTACGTTTGGCAAAGAACAAACCTGATGAAAATTTTGATAAACTTAGAGAAACATTCAAAAATTTGACCATCAACTTACCATTTCTCGAGGCCCTCAAACAATTGACAAAGCATGTAAAGTTTCTCAAAGATATGTGCACTACAAAAAGGAGAACCAATGTTCCTCAACAAACATTCATCACCGAACAATTCCCTTCCATCATGGAAACGAATGGTATTGTCAAATATAAGGACCCAGGAAGACCCACCGTTCCATGCACATTGAGAGACAAATATACTGCTACTGCATTACTAGACCTAGGCACAAGTGTGAACTTACTTCCATATTACCTGTTCAAACAACTAGTACATGAGCTAAAGCCTACCACCATGATGATGTAGTTAGCCGATCGCTCTATCAAGTATCCCAAAAGCATTGTGGAAAACGTCCTTGTAAAAGTCCAACTATCTTGTCAATTTTGTCATTCTAGATACCGAAGTCGCCTGTGACTCCATTCCGATCATCTTAGGGCATCCTTTCCTTGCAACTGCCAATGCCCTCATAAACTGTTGGGATGGTTCCATGACCATGTCCTTCATAAATTTTTCTGTCGAGGTCAATATTTTCAAGTTAATAAAACAAATTCCAGATGCTAACATTGATGGTGAGATTAGCATGGTTGATAGTATTGCGCAAGGGTATTTAACAAATTATTTTCCTAACGATGAAGTGCACCAATTTCTTTCTTTTGGTGTTCAAAATTTGAAGTTGACTCATGCACTAAGGACGTCACCACGTTATTAGAGTCAGTACCACTATTTGACCCTACTACCGTGATGTCTAGCGATTTGGAAGAACATAAATCCGTTTTCTTTGTTGAAGAAAATTTTCCATAAGAATCTTTGATTCCCACTCCTCCTATTTCTGATCTAAAGCCTCTTACTTCAGATTTGAAGTACGTACATCTTGATCTTGATGGTAGTCACCCAATTATCATTTCATCCACGTTGACTGCCGAATAGGAAGGCCGTTTAATTGATGTCATTCAAGAACACCGTTCTGCGCTTGGATGGTCTTTAGATGACAACAAGAGCATTGACCCTAGTGTGTGCACCCATCACATACATCTTGAAGAAGGAGTAAAGACGTCGTGTGAACTGCAACATCGTTTGAACCCCGCCATAAAGGATATGGTGCGGGAGGAATTTTTAAGATTACTTGATACTAGTATTATATACCCTATCTTTGATAGTGTTTGGGTGAGTCCAGTTCATGTTGTCCCTAAAAAGTCTGGCATTACAGTTGTGCAAAATGAAAATGATGAATGCATCTCCACTCGCATCCCAGTGAAATGGATAATTTGCATTAACTATCACAAACTTAATGCAGTGACATGAAAATATCACTTCCTTCTTCCCTTCGTCGACCAGATGCTTGAACGTTTAGCAGGTCATGCGTATTACTATTTTCTTGATGGATATTCAGGCTATTTTCAAATTATCATCGATCCGACAGATCAAGAAAAAATGACGTTCACTTGTCCCTTTGGCACCTTTGTATATAAACGAATGCCTTTCGGCTTTTGTAATGCCCCTGGTACATTCCAATGTTGTATGCTTCACATTTTCAGTGATATGGTTGAACGTTTACTCATTCGATAGATGCCTATCAAATCTTTTTCAGGTTTTTGTACATTGTGAAGAGAAAAATCTAGTCCTTAACTGGGAAAAATGTCATTTTATGGTCACCAAAAGAATCGTTTTAGGGCATATTGTTTCAAAAGATGGAATAGAGGTTGATAAAGCAATGATTGATAAGATTTCATCTCTTCTTATCCCACAAACAGTTCGTGACATCCGTGCCTTCTTAGATCACGCTGGATTCTACAGGAGATTCATTCAAGATTTCTCAAAGGTTGCTAGACCTTTAACCAATCTCCTAATTAAGGATGCCATATATATTCGATTTCAATTTCAATTGCAAACAATCTTTTGAGACTCTGACTACTGCTCCTATCATCCAACCACCTGATTGGTCAAAACCGTTTGAACTCATGTGTGATGCTAGCGACTATTCTATTGGAGCTGTCCTAGGTCAACGCCGAGACGAAAAACCCATTGTCATTTACTACGCTAGTAAAACTCTTAATGAAGCTCAACGTAACTATACCACCACTGAGAAGGAGTTCCTAGCTGTAGTATATGCTTTGGATAAGTTTCGTCCATACCTAGTTGGTTCTTCGACAATTGTCTACACTAACCCTGCGGCACTTCGTTACCTACACTACACCAAAACAGGATATTAGTAACGCTTGCATTTTTTGCTTAGTAACGGTCTTAAAGTGTAACTAGGTTCCTAACGTTTTATAAGCATTAAAATTGTATATAAAGTGTTACGTTAATTTTGCCCAATTTGATAATTAATTTGTTACATTTTTAAAGTGTTTGCTTTGACCATAAAGCGTAAATAAATCATGAAGATTAAATATAATATAAAAATAATAGCTAAATTAGAATTTAAGATTACTAATTAAATAAGAATTTTTGGTGAGAGGGAAAAACCAAAAAGATCGCGCTCTTCTCTCCCATTTAAGATTACTAAAAAGCAGCTTTATATCGTATGCTCTTTTCATCGTCTCTCTCATATATCATCTCCTCTCTCTCATATTTTTCATCGTTCTCTCTCTCAAGCCCGTTCCACAACTTTTGGGAGTCAGCACCGGTCGCCACTGTTGCCGCTATTAGGTAGCGTCCTTCCTTCGCTTTCTTCTTCTATGGTTTTATATTTTTCATTATCTCATATCTCTTTTTCGAATTTTCACACTACTTCTAGGTGATATCACAACTAAAATTAACTTGGGTGTTAGTTGCTACAGTTATAACCAAATATGCGATTTTTATTACTTGTGTTATTCATTAAAAAATTCGATTTTTGTGGTTTGATTTTGCTCTTCTATATGTAATTAGTAATTAATGTTAAGTATTAAAATTACTTATTTTAGTTATGTTATGATTTATATTTTTCCTGGATTGTGGATTGTTCCACACTTTCCCTTTTTTTTGGAGTTAGATAGCGTGGATAAAGTTCACGATGGAATGGGTTGATATATTTAAACAAAGAATAACCCAAGTCTTGTTTTTGGTAGCTGTGGGTTTTAATAGATAAAATCTGAACTGGCACACAAAGTATCTCTTTTTGAAATTCAGACTCATATTTGAAGCAGGTTCAAAATTTTCAAACTCGTATCGAAGTGATTTGACAGTCGCATCCTATTGGCCAAGCCTTTGGAATAAAATCTACAATGAACTTCATGATTTTGTATATATATGCAAACCGATAGCATATATTTATATATTTTTAAGACTATGAATTTCAAGCAATTATCTTGAGTAGAGTGTGCGCGTGTTAGGGGGAATGAGAAATATTTATACAACTGTAACATTTTTACCACTACTTTTTGTGTACTTGGATTATTTAGCTTTAACTTGTTTGTTATTGGTTGTAAATTTTAACCTGTTAGTAACGTTTTGAAAAGTTGCATGTTTGGAATGGTTGGTGCTTGTACTTTTTGTTATAACTTTATTTAATGCTATGCCTGACTGTGGTGAATGAATTGTGCTGAACTACTGATAAAATGTGTGTGTGTGTGTGTGTGTGGGTGTGTGGGTGTGGGTGTGTGTTCATCTCTGTTCCATTTTTATTTTGTCTTGCATTATATTCTGTGCTTATATGTTATAATGCCTTCAAAGTAAAGCGTTTGAAATCAGTCCACACTTAATCTTTCCAGTGCCAAAGTAGTTCGTATCTAATTGTGTTTACCAATTGAAGTACATCTCATCATGTTTAGCAATTTAATGATTAAAATGTAGGCACCGTTTAGCTTGTTTACCGACATAGTTCAATATTTATAGAACGTTATGCATCAAATTTTCATAAACAGATAGTGCTAAAAGCCGGGCTAGTAGAAAATGAAATAAAATAACTTTTCTACCGCCCCCCTACGAATATTCATGTGGGCAATATCCTTGTAAAAGACATTGACCCTATCACTTGTTCCTTGTGTTTACTTGATGTGCTACTTGCAGAATGTCTCAACCAATTCCAAAATATTGGATGAATGAAATTGATAGACTTGGGAGTGTGTATAGGTAGGGAGTTTCCGATTTTATTCTATTCGCTAGTGGCAAAGATGAAACGTCGACCACGTGTCCTTGCCCATGTAACAAATGTCGAAATAGGAAAAGGTTTGCGTATGATATAGTTAGAAAACATTTGATTCATAACGGTATAGAATCAACATATTGTGTATGGTTTTTACATGGTGAGAACCCATATAAGGATCGAATGGTAAACCGAGTTGAAGAAGAAAATAGTGAGGAAGGACTAGGGATAGGGAATTTTGTTGATGTTGCTTATGACATGCATGAAAAATTAGTGGGTGATTTGAGTGGAGGCGATGGAAGTCAAGCTGAAAATGTTGAACCACCTATTGTTCTAGAACCTAATTTAGGTAAGAGGTACAATGAATATAAGAAAAAAGTAGAAGAAAAATTATACCCCTCATGTGAGGCTCCTGTCACAACCCTTTCAGCAGCTGTGGACCTCCATCACTTGAAGAAGTAGTATAATTGGTTGGGAAATAGTGTGACCACGCTTTTGTCTATGTTGGAAACACTTTGCCTTCTATGTATCCTGCAATGAAGGCAATGTTGAAAGATCTTGGAATGAAAGCTGAGTGCATAGATGCATGTGAAAATAAATGTATGCTATATTATAAGACTAAAGCTTATTTGACGGTGTGTCCTCAATGTGAAACCCCTAGGTACAAAGTAAAGGAGGGAAAATCGAGGAAGAAAGAAACAAAAGAGGCGAGAAAAGTATTGAAACATTTCCCTTTGATTCCTAGACTCAAAAGGTTGTACAATATACCATGGATAGCTCGTGAAATGACATGGCACAGTAGAGCGACACCTTCTTGGAATTATATGAGGCATCCAATCGACTCGCTTCAGTGGAAGACATGTAAAGATGATTGGCCAGATTTTGCTAAGGAAGGGCGTAATGTTTGGCTTGGAATTGCAACTGATGGATTCAATCCATGTGGTGTTCAATCCACTGGTTATAGTTGTTGGCCTGTTTACGTGGTGCCTTATAAGCTGTCACCGTCTTTGTGCTTGAAATCTGAGTTCCATATGATGTCATTGTTAATACCTGGGCTGAAGGCACTGAGTCAAAACATCGATGTATTCCTTAGATCACTAGTTGATGAGTTACAATAGTTATGGAAAGAAGGGGTGGCGGCTTCTAACATGCACAAATAGGAGCATTTTACTTTGAGGGCTATGTTGATGTGGGGCATTCATGATTTACCAGCGTATGGCAATTTATCAGGCTGTGTAACACATGGTTACAAAGCCTGTCCTATTTGTGGTGATGAAACTTCATCTATGCATCTTCGGAATGCAAGGAAGATCGTCTATACAAATTACCGAATGTTTCTTAAATCCGATCACCCATTTAGGCAAGGCAAGTACTTAAGACTTAAGACAAAAGAGTTCCCTCCACCAAGGTTAAAGGGAGAAGTAATTGAGAAAATGTTAAGTCGTGTTCATTATGTACCTGGGAAAATATTAAAAGATACCAAACGGAGTATAGTTGATGTGGATGTGGTTGCTATTGGAGATGATGAAGATTATGAAGTTACTGAACCATGGTATAAGAGGTCTATTCTCTTTGAACTGGAATATTGGCCAAAACATAAAATTCGACATGTTATTGATGTGATGCACGATGAGAAGAACGTGGCAGAACACATAATAAATGCGATTCTTGACAAGAAAGACAAAACAAAGGATACAGTTCAGGCATGAGAGGATTTGAAGAAAATGGGGATTCATATTGGTCAATGGATGCAAACAGATCCAATCACAGGGAGATCTATTAAACCAAAGGCCCCATTTGTCTTGAATAAAGATGAGAAGTTTGAGTTCTGCACAATTTTGAAGAACTTGAAGCTTCCTTCAAGTATTTCATCGAACTTAAAAAACGTTGTCACTTTGAGTCCTCCTGGTTTGCTTACAATGAAATCACATGACTATCACATGATTATGTGTTACTTTCTTCCAATTTTGCTTCAACATGCTTTTCCAAAACACTGCGATTTGCATAGAGCTATTCATCAGATTAGGTTATTTTTTAATCTTCTATGTTCGAAAGTCTTAATCCGAAAAGAAATCCAAGTTGCCAAATACATGGTTGCAGAGGCATTGTGTGTATTGCAAAAGTATTTTCCAACCGTTTTTTTTTTTTATATCAGCATCCACCTCTTGGTGCATTTGGCTGATGAAAGGCTGATTTGTGGACCCCGTGTATCCTAGGTGGATGTTTCGGTTTGAACGGTATGTAAAATGCCTTTACTTTTATTTCTTATTTAGTGGCAATTATTATCGACGAAACTACAAAGTACAATTTTGGTTTTGTTTATTTTAATAGGGCAATGAAGGAGTGTAAAAATATTCCGAGCAATCGTTGTATATTTGAAGTGATATATCTTTGTTTGGTGATGTATTTGAATTACACTACCACAAAACAATCTACTCAAAATTAACACTGCTACTATTTTCTTTCTAATTTTTTCATGTCTTAAGGGGATTACAAGAAGGCTATTCCATTTGTGGGAGCCTTTGTCTAGTGGAACATGGAAAGTAGAATCTACTCCTTTTGTTGGGCATGCCGGAAGTGTTGAGGATCTCCAGGTACACTTTAACTTGATTAACAAAACTTCTTCATTTTTTGTGTGGGTGTTTTAATGCGGTAAGCCCTTAATTTGAAGTTTATTCCGTTCTAAAAGTTGTCTAAATTCCTTCATGCAATGGAACCCTACCGAAGCTGATGTTTTTGCGTCATGTTTTGTGAATGGTACGTTTGGGATACCCGTTTGGGAAAAATACCTGCAGTTTCTATTAAGGCACATAAAGCATATGTGAATTTATCTCATGGAACTGGTAATCGCGTATATGTTACTTTAGTTAAGTTAAATGTAGTTATTTTGTATAATCGCATATATGTTACTTTAGTTATTTTGTTAGGGGAATAAGGAACTAAAATGCCTCCGAGTGAGGAACTAGCTTTAGTGTTCTGTGTTGGAACGTAGATGGAGAGCAGCAACAGGAGACCTAGCAGTTAATGAAAGGTAAGGTCCTTGTGTGGTTTTTTTTTCGTTTCATATGTGACAATTGTATGTGGATGTTGGAATATTCATGAGTTTTGTCTTGGAAGATGGGTTCTTACATGTGAGTAGTGTGAAGGTATAGTGTATATACATTTGAAGTGTGGTATCTCTGGTTGGAACTAATAGAGGTGTATAACACTTATATAAGTGGAAGTGATGTATATGTTGTTTTCATTTTAATTGTGGTATATAATTTATAGTGTTCTTTTGATTCGAGGATTGGTTATTTGACTTAACTGACATTGGTTGAGATAGTTAAGTACCTGGTTCTACGAATCAATATATATTTGAGTTGTTGGGTTTACGACTGAGGTATGAGGTTTTAATATATGTTATGGAAGTATATTATTTGATTTTCAGGTTATGACATAATTTATATCTATGAAATGTTGAAAATACATAGGAGACTTTGCCGAAATTTTTATGTCTTTCATGTCTATACTATGCTTTTATTGCTATTAGTCTGCTACCATACTTTCTTTTTTGAATTCCGTAGTTTGAGTATAAAGAGCTACTACTTAAGAATAAGATATAAGTATATATCTATACATATTTGTTTTCTACTGCCTGACTCCCTTTTATTTATTTCTATTGGTGTATACGATGAAAGGGACTTTTCTGATGATACCACCCCAAAGTCATCCCATGATGCTTGCAACTACTGAAGGTGGGAGTTCTGTACAAATGACGTGAGAGTTTGAGTTTAAGGACAAGTCCCATTGATTTGGAAAACAATGTGTATTTCATTCGTGGCAAGTCCTATTTATGAAAGATCGACGTTTTGGTGATATTATTTTAATAAAAGATTATGTGATTGGATGTACTTGTGAGATTTCTTGTTTATGTTATAGACGATTGTATAATACCCAATAAGTGGGGCATCTTTATGGCAGGTTCACTAGTCTCCCAAAAAGGGTGGTTTTGGGGGAAATTATTATTTTTTATATATGGAATAGTTTGGTAACGGTGGAAAACCGTAACTAAGCTTTGCAATGAGTAACACTTATGAAGCAGCAAAACTGTTACCAAAAGAAAATTAACCGTTACAAATTTTATAAATCAGTAAAAAAAAAACGTTACTAGCTTTATAAAACCGTTACAAAAGAGTAACACAATTGAGGAAAGAAAACCGTTAGCAAATGTTTTCAATTACGGCAAAAAACCGTCACTAACTTTATACATTAGTAACACAAAAAAACATTACTAACTTTATAAAACCGTTACAAAAAAAGTAACACAATTGAGCAAAGAAAACCGTTAGCAAATATTTTTAGTTACGACAAAAAACCGTTACAATAAATAATTATGTAACGGTTTAGAACCGTTACGAATATTAATAACGAATTAGAAACGCCAAAACTGTGACGCAAAAAAACCATTACAAATATTTTTAGTAACAGTTTCTGACCGTTAGGTATGTCCTGGTTTGGTATAGTGCAATGTTTGAGACGTTGACCATTTACTTGAAATTTGTTGTTATCGTTTAAATTTTTCAAAGAGATAGCCCCATAAGAGGTTACAACATAGACAATGAAAGGACCAGACCATCGTGTTTTCAATTTTCTTGGAAAAATGTGTAATCTGGAGTTGTAAAGCAAAACTTTTTGACCAATTTTGAAATCTTTCCGCAAAATGTGCTTGTCGTGCACTCTTTTCATGTTGGTTTTATAGGATTTCGAGAGATCATATGCATCACTCCGAATTTCCTCAAGCTCATTGATTTCCAATTTTCACTTTTCACCTGCCGCATTGATATTATAATTGAGGCTTTTGATGGCCTATAGAGCACGATGCTTAAGTTCAACCGACAGATGACAAGGTTTTTCAAAAACGAGGTGGTAAGGAGACATCCCTATAGGTGTCTTAAAGGTCGTTCTATATGCCCACAAGGCATTAGATAATCGGAGAGACCAGTCTTTCCTAGATAGATTAACTATTTTCTCCATAATGGACTTAATCTCTCTATTAGAGACTTTCACTTGGCCACTGGTTTGAGGATGATACGGAGTCGCCACCTTGTGAGTAACTCTATATTTCTTTACTAAGGACTCAAAAAATTTATTACAAAAATATTTTCCCCCATCACAGATGATAGCTCTGGGGACACCAAAACGAGAGAAAATATTTTCTTTTACAAAAACTACAACAGTCTTATGGTCATTAGCAATACATGTTATAGCATCAATCCATTTTGACCTGTAGTCAACGGATACCAGAATGTAGAGAAAGCCATGAAAATTTGGGAAAAGACCCATGAAATCGATGCCCCAGACATCAAAAATTTCCACAATTAGAATTGGATTTAAGGGCATCATATTGCGTTGAGTAATGCGGCCCAGCTCAGCTGCTGGCAGCGAACGCATACTTTGCAATACTCATGTGCATCTCTAAAAAGTGTGAGCCAGTAAAACCCATATTGTAAAACCTTTGCCGCAGTTTTCTTACCACTGAAATGACCACCACAAGATTGTTCATGGTGGAAGGATAGCACCTCATTGTATTCCTAGTCGGGAATGCAACGGCGTATGAGTTGGTCTGAACAATACTTGAAGAAGTAGGGATCATCCCATAAATAATATTTTGCAGTAGAGAAGAACTTTTTTTGGTCAGCACGAGACCAAGAGGAAGGAACTTCCTCGGTAACAAGGTAGTTCACTATATCAGCGTACCAAAAAGATGAAAAGATTGAGTACAAGTGTTCATCAGGGAAAGAATCCCAGATGAGATCTAAGTAGTTATCAACATCACTGACGATCCTTGATAAATGGTCGGCAACAACATTCTTGCAACCTTTTTTATCTCTAATTTCCAAAGTAAACTCTTGCAAGGGAAGGATCCATCGGATCAATCTCTGTTTCGAATCTTTTTTCGCGTGTATTACCATGAGTTACGGTCTCCAGATGTCAGCAAGACTCTTCTACAAGATCTAGTCTACACCAACTGATAGATTTGCTTGGTGTACTTCATTTCATGTGTTTTAAAAAGGGAGTACACCATTTTGGTAGCTGGGCCTTCTTCTATTTTCTTCTCTCATATCACTTGGAGTGTGTGGTTGCAAGTGCCAAAACTGTAGTCCACAACAACTCTATTTCAGACCTAAGTATAAATGTCTTCTGATAGTCGAGCAAACGTGCCATCTGGTAAACGATGGGTACCAAAAATCTCCCCTCCTTCCTTTTCTTCCCTTTTCTACTCTCTGCCTCACGAACTTCAGCTAATTATTTGGTGTAAGTCTCGCTCATCACGAATAGGTAATAGTCGTAGTACTTTTGCTCGTAAATGATGTGTGCGAAGGATGGGGTGGTGTATACGCTGTCAAACACCTTCCTGTCTAGGTCTTGATTTACTATTCGATATGTGCTGGTATAAGGTATACTTTTGTTTGACACCGGCTAAGCAAGGATAAACTTCATCGCCGTGCCATTGCTCCCACTTGGGAATCGTCTTGAGGATCTGACGTTAAAAGACTCATAATCGTCTTGAGGATCTGACGTTAAAAGACTCACAATCGTCTTGAGGATCTGACGTTAAAAGACTCAACATGTATATACTCGTGTCTTTTACATTTCCCCTTTGCACTACCAGTGTGCACAAAGAGATTTGTGTTCAACCTCGGATGTTGCCTACTTAGGACACGGGCAATGGATTCCACCAGGCCAATCCCTAGCTGTTTGCTAATTGATTTCGTTTCAGGGCAGTTTGAGGCTATACTATATGTAATAAGGATAATATTATTAAACTGTTGCAACCCTCACACGGTCAAGGATGGTACCGTCCTACACCCTAGGCCCTCAAAACATAAAGGTTAAGCCACAATTTGGCTGGATTGGTTTCGCTCCAGAGCCGACGTGATAGTTGCCTAGGATTTTATGAGGAGAGTTTTTTGGCCGTCCAGTGTTGCTAACACGTTAATCTCCCCTTGTACATTTGTATATAGTTCCTAAAAAGATGTGATCGCTACTATTTAGCACACTTTTCGGGCTAGGACCAAATTTTTTGACCCGATCCACGGCACATGCTTGAGCTTTTTAGCCCACGTGATCTCTACTATTCTGCACGCTTTCCCCAATGGTCCTATCTATTCCTATAAATATCTACCCCCCTCCCACTACTTCACTCATCCCATTCTCTATCTCTCAACAAAATAATTATTCAATATACTACTCTCTTTCGGTTTTGTTCATGGATCATATTGAAAATTTTGAAAAACAACAACGTGATGCTACATTCAAGGTTGTCCTGATAACGGTGTTTATCGTTGTCATATTGTTAATTATGCATAACATCCCTTAAAATATCTAGATCTATGTAACGTATATCTTTCTTTTTCTTTAATATTTTTGTACATTAACGTGGTGTGTTAAATAATTCTCACACATTTGTACGGTTTACATATTAAATGGACCTTATGTTTGCATGTATTATTTGTATTTTTACTTCATCATTAAAAAAAAAAAAACACACAAAAACATCACAAGCTCGCATCATTATGTTCAAATCAACTCGCGCGCGCTACTTAGGTATGCAGGCCACACTGTAAGCTCTAACCAGCTTCTATTATTGAGGCTTGCTACATAAATTCAAATTTTACGTGTAGGTCTAACTACCCTGTGGCCCCTTCCTCTGTATGTTCTATCTCTTTGCATATCTCGATAACAGTCTTAGGGACGTGACTTTACATGCCCCATTTGACAACTCAAGATAGAAAATACATGTTGGTCTAACCGCCCTATGAAACCTTCTTCCATATTCTCTAATCCTTATGAACACCTCTTCATCATCTCGGGAATCTGACGTTAAAGACCCACCAGGGAATTTCTCATTTGAACGTGCTACCACATAAATGTGATGCGACAAGAGCACATGTTTTATCTGTGTTTTTCCACATATTAATTCTGGATCTAACTGCACTTGCTATCCTACTCTGTATATGTTCATATCTTGGCTATAAATCTCTTCCTTTCAGCTATCTTCATTTCACTTATTCTTCACTATTCTTCCCTCACTTATACTTTCAAATGGATCGACCCAGAAAAATAGTGCTCGAGCAAAATTATTTGAATTTTTTTCATGAAGGCCTATTTGCTCCATATTTTGACACAGAAATTATACGTTGAGGATGGATTACTCTTCTATATCATTCGACACTTGTTTATTCCAGAGAATTGGTTTTCATGTTCTACCAATTTAGCAGACCTGACCATGGTAAATTCTATTTCCATGCCCATGGCCAACGTTTTGAATTGACTACGGAAATCATCTCCGACATCCTTCAAATTCCAATGACGAACCCGGAGATGCATTTTCAGGAGTCACCATTTGATACAGTTAAACAACTACTGAAGGCCACTATATCTCATGGCGAACTCGGAAACCGAGACCACGTTGTTCTTCAGTTCTCTTTGAAACAGAATCAACGTACCGTGCTCCATTGGTTAGGACACAATGTGGCGGGAACATCACAAACATCTGAAGTGACCAAACCTCTTCTCCACCTACTCTGGGTTATGCAAACTCAAAGGGATAACTTTTGCATAATCCAATATCTCTGGAACTTGATCACGAGGCCTAAAAAACGGCTATCACCTTTGCCTACTATAGTCACAAAAATTATGTTGCATTGGGGTTATCAAGCTATTTATCCAGAAATACCTCTTCAAATAGCTGGCTTTACTATAATTCACGCAGAGTGCGTCGCTGGTTTTTGGACTCCAAATCCTCCAATAAACCTGGCAGAGGAACAAGAGGACCAAAATCCATACTCTGAACATTTCTTTGATGAAAATGTCATGCATAACATCTTTAATCCTATGGAAGGCATTCATTTTCTTCACCAAGGCCTGCGAACCCTGCACGCCCAACAGGAAGTCCTCTTTACAAGTTTGCTGGAATTACAGGAAGTTCAGGCAATACACGAAGTGGCACAGGAAGAATTCTTGCAAACCCACTCACAATTTATGTAAAATCATACTCTCATAATGCAGAACCAAAGCGATTTTTCCACACACCAGGCTGAACTTCAGCAGTAGCTCATCCAGAAAGTTGATGAACTCAACAGTCTTGTAAATGATCTGCTTCCACTTAACCATCATCGTTGCCAACAAATCCCTGGATTTGGTTCCACCTTTACAAATTAGATTTTTAGGTTATGTTTATCTCTTAGTTCACCGTACCTCTTTTTATCTTTTAGTGTTTTATCATGTTCAACAGTGGTTGAGGATAGTGTACCATTAGGTTGTAATAATTCGTGTTGTTATCAATAAACCATCATTTCAAGACAAATTTTAAACTATTGTTTTAAATTTGTTTGCAGGAGGGCCTTATCTTTTTCCATACTCTTCCATCCATCGCGACAGACGTTATTCGACTTTATCAGTAAGTGTGGGGAACATATTTGATTCCCTTGCGGTGGGCCCTTATCATGGTTTCACGCAAGGCGACTGTTTCCTTTTGGACTTCTCACCACACTGATTGTTAGTCTGTTAGGATTCCCTGCTATAAATCACATCTCTCTCTACTCCATCAAGGATCATCTTCATCAAGCATGGACACTTCGAAAATCATTCCTGAGCAATCCTTCCAGGTTATGATGGACTGCCCAGCTTATGGCCTTCACTTTCGTGACTACATCACCAACATTGGGTGGTCTTCTCTACTTTTTTCACCATACCAAACTTATTCTCCAAGTTTGGCTGCATACTTTTATGCCAATATGGAAGACACCCGAGCATTCAACCATGAACACGGTTTCTTCCTAGATGGGTTCATAATCACAGTTGGGGACACACAACATATTTTCTTGGAGCCAACGATTGCCCTAACTTTGGATCTGCCTTATCACCAGCCAACCACAACATGGTCATACATTAGTCAGAATTCATACCGTTTATTTTCATGGCCTCATTTTCGCTTGAGATATGGTGATGGTCTAGCACGGATAGACAAAGCAGGACCTGGCAGATGGCCATAAACTACCATTCCCTTAGCAAGCATTGATAGGGTTATATACTAAAAACATTACTTTTGTATTAACTCTAATTCTTTATATTTTGAATGAGAATCATATGGGCAAATGTTATGCATATTATATATATTATTAGTTATATGCATGCGTCTAATACTTTATATTGTAGATGATATGGTGTGTGGTGATACACAGAAGATCATATCATCAGTACCTTATAAAGTATAAGTAAACGTTCATAACCTAGATGGATTTGGACAAACCATTGGTACGGTTGTAGTATAATCTAGTATTAGTCTATCTTGACTATAGAATTATACTAGTACACTTTGTGTGTATTCAACAGGACCAAGTGAGGTTGTTTCTCTTTATACTGACTATATAAGAGAACAAACACCTCTGTTATTATGGATGCTTGTCCTCTTAATCCGGATATAATAACGGGCACTTACATGCATTGTACATTACTTTAAATCATCAATGAGTGAGATTCATTTGTGAATCAACAAACTCGATGGATTGGGTAATGACATTGTATGTAAGGTGTGCTGTTGATTATAGAAGGAATTTGTGACCCGTAGGAAGTCGGTTTGATGATGTCCCCTTGAGGAGCTCATAAGGATTGTCATGTAAACCCTGCAGGTGGATTTAATCCGACATGATAATGAGGTTAAGTGGTACTACTCAAGGACATAAGAAGTTGATTAATGTAGTTGTCAGTAACTTGACTTAATCAACGGGCATTCGATATCTTAAACACAGGGAGATCAACGAGCATATAATATGGAGCCCATAAACGTAACACGTAATTTGGGATTAGGGCAGTAGTGCAACAATGGCCTTTAGTGGAATAAGCCATTTGTTAACGGACTTGGGCGGTATGTTCTGGGCGAACATGGGAAGCCCAAGCCCGTCAGGAGACCTAACCCTGATTTGTCCTCATGGTCCCTGATGTAGCCTATAAATAGAAACCTCTTTCTCTGGCCGTTTTTTCTCTCAAGGTTTTGCTCAAGAAAAGTAGATCCAAAATCGGTTCCAAATTTTGTGAGTGAGAGAGGCCAAGAGAGAAAGAAGAGGTTGGAAGATCGTTACCCACACAATGTCCATTCTAAGGATAGGAATACAATAGAAGATCAAGAGGTTGATGATTCATTAATCAACTTCTTATGTCCTTGATCTTGGATTCTCAGAGTTATCTTAGCCAATCTCAGGGAAACAGCAGACGTACCTTAGGTACCTCAGGGAAACAGCAGACATACCTCAGCAACTGATCTTGAATTCTCAGAGTTATCTTAGCCGATCTAAAGGTATGAATTCCTAAACCAAACCGTGAACACCTTTATTCCACTGCGTATGGTGTTTCGCGGTTCGTAGTCATTTGATGCGACCATAACGGTTCCTACATGCATGACCATGAACGTAGGAACTGCGATGTTGTTTGTACTTCTAAACATCATGGGAGATTGGCATTTCTCTACTACCAATGACATTGCATGTGTGTCTTCAATGTTATTGCTCAAGGTCATACACTTTTTGATATCACAAATTGTGTTATCGCTAATTTGAAAAGAGCTCGCAATTTTCGGCATGAATATTTACTTTTACCTGTAACCACATGCCGAATTATGAGGACACATTTCCCACAGTTTTCGGCCACTTTCAACGACTGGGTTAAAGTAGATTCTTTATGCCCTACGAACAGAATAATTTGTTCATTAAGATTTCAGGCATGGTGGCGACCGTCACGGTACCTGAGGTACGTCCGCTGTTTCCCTGACAACGAAAAGATGTTGGCACATTTGATTGAATCAGGGGCACCACAATGTAGCACCATTTGGAAAACCATTACATATTGGCACGATGCTAAGGAAATGCATTCCACTCGAGTGGATGCGAGGAAGCCAGTAGCTAGTGGTTGGTAAAATTTGAGTAGTACGTACAATGTGTATATATATGTAACTGTATATAGTTGTGGTTGCTGTGATATCATTTTTCCTTTTGGTATAATATATTTCTAGTCCAAATTTTACTCATGGTTATCAGGTAATTTCTTTCTGCATCTCTTGATACTTCAAGGACTAAGCATCATTCTACTTGGGGAAACCATCATCATCTAACTTCCCAACGGAAATAAGGTTTAGTCGAAGATCGGGGACATGTCTTACATCCTTGAGTGTAAAGGTGTAACTGGCACTAGTTTCTACATGAACATCACCAATCCCTGTAATCATTGAGACTCTACTATTATCCATCTTCACCTCACCAAAATCACCACATTTGCAGGTAGTGAAGATACTTCTGTGTGGTGTGACATGATAGGACGCTCCGGTATCTACCACCCACTCTATATCCTAATATAAAGTACTAATACAACACTCACCACAATCTGACACAATTCTTAATGGATTATCATCTGAAACTACTGCGGTAGTATCTTGGTTTGTGCTTCCATTCCTCTTTACCATGTCTTCATGTACACATTTATTCTTCTCATCTCTTTTTAGTGATCTACACTCATACTTGAAGTGACCCTTGGCTTTCTTAGGAGTTCTAGATTCACCCATAGATTTTCTTCTGTCGATCATCACCTCTAGAATGAGGTGGTTTTCTACTCATACCTCTCCCCGCTTTTCTGTGACAAAAATCTCTGAGTGAGAGGAGCTACTCCGTGAACCCCTTCTTGTCTCCTCATTCAACAATACACTGATAACCATTTCCATTGAAACGATTCTATCCTTAGTGACTCTGCCAAGAGAAACTACCAAAGTCTCCCAACTATTGAGTAGTGAGTTCAATAGTAATAAAGCCTCAACTTCGTCACCCATATCAATTTTCATAAAATGCAACTGATTGATGGTATTTTGTGATTCATTAAGATGCTCAGACAATGAAGAACTTTCTTTGTACTTCGAGTTAGTAAACTTTTTAATGACTAACACTTTGTTTCCCGTAGATTTCCTCTTATAGAGGTCTTCCAATTTTTTCCACAAGCGAAAAGCGGTAGTCTCTTGGGATACATGACGGAATACACTATCGTCAATCCAATGTTGAATGTACCCAATAGCTTTTCTATCAAACTTGCATTGCTCCAATCGGCCACGGATACTGCATCTGGTTTTACTCCTCTATTCTCAATGGGTTATGCCAAGTCTTTGCAATAAAATAAGTCTTCCATCTTGGCATTTCAAATGGTGTAGTTACTTATATTTAGACTAGTTATGTGAGTGTTTATAGAATGATCCATCTCAACAAACTATTTTAACTCAAACCTCCTCATAGAAATTTAAACAAACACCTTTTGAGCAAAGTTTGGAACAACAAACTTTGTAATTGATAAGGAAGGGCAAAAAGGTCAAAAACTCATTGAAAAGGTCAAAATTAAAAGGTATGGCCGGTTGGAGCACAATGTGCTTTTATCATGGTTGAATCAGGCAATTACCCAAAGGCCTATACCTCTGGCTTCTGGCAAGGGACACAGACTTGATGAAGAGTAACTTGCCCCATGGTTGTTCAAGCCTGGTCTTCTAATTAATTTGAATTTTTAAAGATAAACAAGATGAACTCAGTGAAGAATTACAGTATAACCCAATGCAGTCTTCGGGTAGTTGAATTTCTAGGAGTCTAAAGTTATAACCTATACATATTCCATGAATACTTATATAGTTATATACTAGTTTTCGAACCCGTCCTACGAACGGGTGTCGTTATATTAAATTAATTTAAAAAATATTAACAATTATACAGAACTATGAGATATATATGATAATTATATTAATCACTCATTCAAATTTCTTGCACCTCTCAATAAAAAGAAAACACCAAACCTTGATAAAACCTATTGACTTCTTTTAGTTGTTAGGTTTAATAATTGAAGTTTTATGAGAATGTTCAATGTGGCGAAGATTATATTGAAACTACTTGAATAGCAAGACACTTTCAATCATAATAAAAGGATTATGATAAACACTATTTAAAATGCAAAACTATACTTGTTGAGACATTATATTCCCCCTATAAATAATACAATTATGTTTCGAGGTTAGTTCAATGCATTTGCATCAAGTTTCCGATTTTCTGTTAATTATTCATTGAGGTTAGTTCAATGTAGTTATTGCATCTAGTTTTTTATTTCTCATTAATTATTCTTTGAGGTTAGTTCAATGCAGTTGCATCAAGTTTTCGATTTTCCGTTAATTATTCTTTGAGGTTAATTCAGTGCAGTTGCATCAAGTTTATGATTTCTCGTTAGTTATTCATTAAGGTTAATTTAGTGTAGTTGCATCCATTTTTCGATATTTCGTTAATTAGTTTTTGAGATTAGTTAATTGCATTTCCATCCAGGTTCCAATTTCTCATTAATTTCTCTTTCAGATTAGTTCAATACATCTGCATCCAGTTTCTGATTTCCAGTTAATTATTTTTAGAGGTTAGTTCGATATTCAATGCATTTGTATCTAGTTTTAAATTTCTGGTTATTTATGCTTTGAAGTTATTTTGACCAGTTACATTCGATTTCTGATTTCTAGTTAACTATTATTTGAAGTTATTTCATTGCATTTGTATCAAGTTTCTGATTTCCCGTTAAATATTCCTCAAGATATTGCATCTAATTTCTGATTTACCATTAGTTAAGCTCTGATTTTAGTTTTATGCAATTGCATCTAGTTTCTGATTTTCCGTTAATTATTCTTAGCTCAATGTAGTTGCATCCAATTTTCGATTTCTAGTTAATTGTTCTTTAAGGTTAGTTCAATATCAAGTTTTCGATTTCCTATTAATTATTTTTTTAGGTTAGTTCAATGTAGTTGCATCAAATTTATGATTTTCTATTAAATATTCATTGAGATTAGTTCAGTGCAGTTGCATCCATTTTTCGATGTTTCGTTAACTAGTCTTTGAGATTAATTCATTGCATTTGCATACAGTTTCTGACTTTCCATTAATAACTCTGAGGTTAGTTCAATATATATGCATCAACCATGCATCAAAAAATGTATATATGTGCATCTAGTTTTTTATTATTTATGTTTTGAGGTTAGTTCGATGCAATTACATCTAGTTTATGATTTTTCATTAACTATTCTTTGAGGTTATTTCAATGCATTTGCATCTAGTTTCTGATTTTCCGCCAATTATTCTATGAGGTTAGTTCAACGCAGTTGCATTATGTTTTTGATTTTATGTTAATTATTTTTTGAGATTAGTTCAATGTATTTGCATCCAATTTTCGATTTCCCATTAATTATTATTTAAAGTTTGTTTGATGTATTTGCATACCGTTTCCAACTTCCCGTTAAATATTTTTCAAAGATTTGCATCCAATTTCTAATTTCTCGTTAGTTATTCTCTGACGTTAGTTTAATACAGTTACATCCAATTTTTTATTTTTAGTTAATTACTTTTTGAGTCTGGTTTATTGTATTTACATAAAGTTTCCGATTTCCTGTTAGTTACTCTTTGAGCTCAGTTCAATGTATTTGAAGCCAGTTTCGATTTCCTTTTAATTATCCAATGTGGTGTGTAATATCAACTTCAAACAGGGCATAAAAATAAATTATGTTTTATTTACTATGTGGGATCATAAAAAATTATCCATTTCCCGATTTCCCGTTAATTATTCTTTAAATTATACATGACCCACTATGTGGGATCTTCAAAGATTATCTACGAACGTGTGATGTTATATTAATTATTCTGAAAAATATTTGCAACTATATATACATAACTATTATATATGAATATTATATTAATCACTCATCCAAATTTCTTATAACATTAAAACCCCACTATCCATTAAAAAAAAACTCACCCTTGATAAAACCCTTCAACTTCATTTTGTTGTTTAATAATATA
The DNA here is from genome assembly GCF_015680905.1 of Coptis chinensis. Classification (NCBI taxonomy): domain Eukaryota; kingdom Viridiplantae; phylum Streptophyta; class Magnoliopsida; order Ranunculales; family Ranunculaceae; genus Coptis; species Coptis chinensis. The sequence continues at coordinate 101,008,779 of NC_141458.1, forward strand.
AGTTTGATTAAAGTTTTGTGAGATTGCCTAATAAGGCAAAGTTCATATTAACGCTACTTGAATAGCAAGGCATTCCCAATCATACGAAAAGAGATAAGATAAACACTATTTTAAATGCAAAACTATACTTATTGAGACTTCCCACAACATATAACACAACTATGTTTTGAGGTTAGTTTAATGCTTCCTCCAATTGGTGATCAAATTAGGGTCAACACAGATGGGGCTTCTAGAGGAAACCCAGGTCCAACTGGCCGGGTTGGGTGGATCCTTTAGAAATGTTCATGGTGATTTTGTCTTACTCTTAAGCAAGGGTATCGGAATTGCAGACAACTATACAGCCGAGTGCATGGCTATATTGGAGAGTGTGGAGCTTGCCCTTTCAAAAGGATAGAGCAATCTCTGGGTGGAATTAGATTCGGCAGTAGCTGTCATAGCTTTTAACTCAGGGGCATCCCTTGGCAACTCCTATGCAGATGGAAAATTTGCACGACGAAGGTGCAAAGCTTGAAAGTGTCGCACAACTGGAGAGAGGCTAACCTAGCCGCAGACCAGGTGACAAAATTTGGATCTTTCTTAACTGAGAATGAGGCTTTTGTATCAAATGGCAGACCCCCATGGCTATATGAATGGGAGGTTCCATATGGTTGCTATTTTATAATATCTTGAGCCTACATCGTATAGCATGTTGGTTCTACAACTCCTATACAGTTCTTTTATTTCGTTTCTTTCCTTAATTCAATTTACACTTACCAAGTAAAAAAAAAGGTTAGTTTATTGCATTTGCATCCAGTTTCTGATTTTCAATTCCATTATTTATTTTTTGATGTTAGTTCAATGCAGTTGTATCTAGTTTTCGATTTCCCATTATTTATTTTTTGAAGTTAGTTCAATGCATTTGCATCCAATTTCCTATTAATTGTTCTTCGAGGTTAGTTCAATGCATTTGCATCCAATTTCCGATTTCCCGTTAATTATTTTTTGAGATTATTTTAATGCATTTGCATCCAATTTTTGATTTCTCGTTTATTATTCGATAAGGTTGCATTTGCATTTAGTTTTCGATTTCCCGTTAATTATTGTTTAAGGTTAGTTCAATGAATTTGCATCCAAAGTGGATGATGCATTAAATATATCCAACTTTATTTATTTAAGCCCATAAAGACATATAGTGCATACAATTCAATTTTATTTGTTGTCCGCTTAGTTTTGATTGTACACCGTTACTTATTTTATGATTAGTTGACTTTTATTTTTCCTTTTTTGTCCCAGTCACATGTGTAGTTAACAAATATATAAAGTAAATGTTCAGGCAACTCAATTTATTTTTTCTTTCGTTATTTCATTGTCTTTTTCTAAAAAGAAACTTTGTTATGTTAAACTTCACCTAAGATTAGTGTAGAACTATTCTTCGCGGCGTAAGAGTTTTAGAAAAATCGTTTTCGGTGAAAACTATTGTTTTTAGCAATTTAGTTTTCTGTCTCTTATTTTTTTCATAATTAGCTATAGTGTTTAGAAAAAGTTGGAGAATCTATGAAACTCTAGATGGGATTGTTTCCTTCTTTATATCATATTTTTTTTAGTAATTAGTAATAGAGTTTAGAAAAAACTGGAGTCTGGTTTTTTCATAATTAGTCAAAGAGTTTTACAAATATTGGAAACTCTGTGAATGCTAAAAAAATAGAGCTAAGAGGGTATAGCTATAATATATATCTAAAGATTATGAGTTTTCATATAAGTTTGATAATTGAATAGCTATGATATGCCATAATCAAGTGTAGTATTCCTGTAGCAATTGCACACAAGAATTGGGTGGAGAGCGTGTGTGTGTGTTTTTTTTAGCAAAAAGGGAGTCAGCCCCACATAAAATGAGGGACTCCGGACTAACGTACAATGACATACAATCCGTTGAGATCATCAGATCCTTGAGCTCCATTTTCCTAGCTACCTCTATTCCTCTTAAATTGGCTACCTCTTCTAGATCTTTAGTTGTAGTAATGTCGTGTCATGCACCAATATATGGAAACACTACTATGAAAAGAAATCAAAACAGATCATGAGAAGCCTGGATAAATGCGACATGACTAGATATATCTAAGTTCATAAAGAAGCACCTACACATGATAATTCACTTGCAAAATGATAGTAAACTATTGAATCATATGTGTGAATAACAATAATAAGAAAGATTGTCCACTAGAGTTATGTATCTAATAAAAAGGCTTGGTGTGGTGGCTCGCAAGGTCCCATTCGACGGCTAACATTGTATTTCACAAGTTGTAACATGAAACTTTCAATTGAGCTCAAGTAGTGTGATGATTAGCTAAAGGCTACTACGTGACACTAGATCAGACTTACAAGTCAACAAAAGTTGTTGGGTTTGGGCCTCTGGATAAAAAGCTTAAAAGGTATGTGTCTTGACTATTCTTTGCCGGGCCGTAGTCACGGCCAACCCCTAATAACTTATAACAAACATAAATTTATCTAATAAAAAGCAATGGTGTGGAGCCCACAGAGACTCCATCTAATAGTTGTCATTGTCTTTTCTAAGTTGTGACATGGCAGATCCAAGTGTTTGGAGAGTTTATGTAATTTTGTTAAGTGTAATCAATACTATGGGATCTATCCAAAAGTCAACAATTGCAGCTAGACTCATAAATTGTTGAGCTAGCCCATAAACTGTTAGCGCCTCCAATTGATTTGGGCTTATAGATAATGGGTAATTGGGATGGCCTTGCGGCTGTATTTATAAATTGAGTTGTTTTTTTTTTGGTCTTGTGCGAATATTTTATTTAAGATCAGTTAATGCGCGCACGGGCGTAGCGATGAGTTGTCCGGGTAATGTCGCAGGCGCGTTGAGGTCTCACGGGCCGTAGGCACGTGCATACCCTAGAAAATAATAATAGTAATAATAACAAAAAAAAATGAGTTCTTTGGGAACTTTGTGTCCTGAAGCGGACCCAAAACTTCAAAATTTGTTATTTAGAAATTTTTGGATATATATTCTTAGTTTGGGCAATTGGGCTTTAGAGTTTAGACCCATACTATTTTCTTTATTTTTAAACCCAAAAGGACCAGGGCAAAAGCTTGTAGATGAGTATGACGATTATGTAGTTTTGGAAAGAATACCCGAAAGTTGTTTTACTCAAGGACTAAAATATCGTCGATATATCCGATATATATCGGTATTTTGGTACACCGATATTGATATTTCCGATATATATCCACCGAATATAGAATCTTTTTTTTCCCAATATATATTGGAATTTCCAATATAAAACTTTATATCGCCGATATAATCGATATATCCGATATTTACGATATGTATCGGTTGACTTTTTGACCATTTTTTAATATAAATCTGATATTTCCAATATATTTCTGATATATTTCTGATATTTTTATATATCCGATATTTCTGATATTTTAAATAGTTTGGACTGGTCACCAAAAAAATAGATATATCCGATATATCTGATATATATCGATTTTTGGATACACCGATATATTCATCGATATCGATATTTTGGGCATTAGTTTTACTTGATTTAGCTCAGCTTGTTTGAGGTTTTATGTACTTCATAAGTTTTGTGTGTATGATGAAGATGCGGAGCATATAATGAAGAGTATACCGGAAGGCAAGGAACTAAATTTTTGAAATTTTCATAATTTTTTTTATTTTCCCTTGTCATCCAAACTTTCAGTGTATTGAAAGTTTTTAGTATAAGTGCATATTTCAGAACTAGCTTTTGTTTGATTTTTCAATATTTTCCAAATATTTCATGAAATTTTCGTAAATGTTTATTTTTCAGTGCTCCTAAAAACATTCATCAAAACCTAAATTTAGTTCCTTACCAACATCTTCCGTATTAACTTTTAGTTTTTTTTGGTTGATTATAAGCCTAGTTAACAATCTTCGTTATTGTAGATCTACTATTATATGTTATTAAGCAGCAGGACTCATTTTCTAGCTCTACAAATTTATTTCCTTCCATGAAAGGCACCATGTTTTTGGCCTCGACTCTTAAACGGCTAGTCCCCAGTCCCCAGTCACCACTCTCATTCACACGAGAGCACCCACACGGTCCCACACACCTATTCTAATTCAATCCCATCGCACTATCTCAACCATTAATCCACAAAAACACCCAACATCTAAAATCTAACATGGTCCCGTTTTCTCCACACACGCCACGTATAAATTCCCAACGGTAAAAAAAAAAAAAAAAAAGCATTACGAACATTAATGAACTCATTTCTTAAAACCTCTGTTTTCCTGTCTTCTTCACTCAACAGAGAAAGACAGAAATGAGGATGAAGCTGAGTATCTTCTTCTTTCTTCTCATCTCACTTTCTTCTTCAAGCACAGATTTCCAAACTCTACTTTCCTTCAAAGCTTCTTCAGATCATTACAACTCACTCTCTTCGTGGTCAAACTCAACTCACTTCTGTTCATGGCTTGGTGTTACTTGTAACTCAAACATTACCCGTGTCACTCAGCTTGTTCTTCAAAACCTTAATCTTACAGGCTCAGTTCAAGTTCTAACTCAACTTAAGCAACTTAGACTCTTAAGTCTCAAACACAACAACTTTTCTTCATCTTCAAACTTGGATTTCTCTTCATTGCAGAATTTGAAGCTTCTTTACTTATCTCATAACCAGTTTTCTGGAAACTTTCCTTCTGGAGTTATTCAGCTTCTTCGTTTACGTCGCATTGATCTTTCTCATAATCAATTCTTTGGTGAGATTCCATTAACTCCTTTAACTCATTTGCGTCATTTGCTTACTCTTCGTCTCGAATCGAATTATTTCAATGGATCACTTCAAACTGATACCTTAAAGGCTTTAGAAGGTTTCAATGTATCAGATAACAATCTATCTGGAGAAATTCCAAGGCCCCTTTCTTTGTTTTTTCCATCTTCAAGTTTTGAAGGAAATGAAAACTTATGTGGAGAGGTACTAGGGAAAAAATGCGTAAAGCCAACGGCGAAGAATGATCACCCATTGCCTGTTGAGATTCCCATTGGACATGGAAAGAAGAAATTGAGTGGTAGAGCAATTCTTGTGATATTACTTATTGATGTTACTATAGTAGCTTTATTAGGACTTGGAATTTTCTTGTGTTGTCGAATGATGAAAAAACGAAAAGAGAGTCGTGGAGTTGAGAAGAAAAATGTGGAGTCGAAGAAGAGAGTTGTGTATGATAATGAGGAAATTGTGTTTTTCGAAGGGTGTAAGCGATTTAAAGTGGATGAGTTGTTGAAATCTTCAGCTGAGATGTTGGGGAAAGGAAATGTTGGGACTACTTATAAGGTTGTGATGGATAATGGGGATGTTGTTGTTGTGAAGAGGGCAAAGGAGAGGAGGAAGAAGAAGGAAATTGGAGGGTTGTTGAAGGAGATTGGTGGACTGAGGCACCATAACATTGTGAGTCTTAGAGCATTTTATGGTTCCAGAGATGAGTTACTTTTGGTCTATGATTATCTCCCCAATGGCAGCCTACATTCTCTCTTACATGGTAACTCATTTTCCCCTTTGCAACCGGTATTCAAAAAGTTTACAAGTATTTTGCTTTATAATGTACATTAGCTGTTTGATTTACTGAGAAAGCCCTGCATATTACGATGATTAGATGGTCTTACTTGATTGATACATTGCTGAATGCTGCTTGTGCAATCAGCTATTTTAAGTAAAAATGCCAATAAGGGTTTAACTCTTTTGAATGACAGAATTAGCTAATTATACGTGTTTGGAGCTATAGGCCTTCATATCTGCTTAGTTTTAAGTAATATGTAAAATGCAGCGTTCTGTTGATAGATAAGAGGTTCGGCAATAGGTTTTATTACCAACTTATAGACTTGAGGTTCCAGAACTCGTGTTTCTTCTTTACTTCTGTGACTTCTGTTCAAAACATTTATAGAATTCTGGTTGCATCTTGTGCTACTTTCTGGTTTTTTAGAGACACATGAACCCTTTGAGCACGGTCATATCATATCTATAATGTAGCAGTGTTAGATGCTTATACAAATATATATTTTAGCTGTTTTATGAACAAGTTTACAAAGTTGGAATGCCGCAGGAAATCGAGGTCCAGGGAGAACTCCTTTGAATTGGACAACAAGGCTGAAATTCGCATTAGGTGTCGCTGAAGGCTTATTGTTTCTACATAATGTTAACAAACCTAAGCTCTCTCATGGTCACCTTACATCATCGAATGTCGTAATTGACCAAGAAGGCAATGCTTGCATCTCTGATGTTGCCCTACACCAGCTTTTTCTTATAGCAACAGCACCAAACACATACAACGCCCCTGAACTAATGACTAGTTCTAATAACTCGAGGAAATTCTCTCAAAGGAATGACGTGTATAGCTTCGGGGTGATCCTATTAGAAATCTTGACTGGGAAAACTATAACGATTGAAGGACAAAAGAGTTTAGTTAAGTGGGTGCAATCTGTGGTGCGAGAAGAATGGACATCTGAAGTATTTGATTTCGAGCTACTGAGGCATAAGGCGATTGAAGAAGAGATGGGGGCTCTCCTACAAGTTGCATTACTTTGCTTGAGACCCACACCGCGTGATCGTCCAAAGATCAGCATTGTGCACAAAATGATCAAAGATATCAAAGCCAAGGAATGGGGAGGAGTGACTCCTTCCACCACTAACGGACTCACATCTGATTCTTCTCCCTATCTATCAGAAGACACTCTCACCACCAGTAGCTGATTGGATTGCTAAACAAGGAGGTACCATTAATTCATTGTGTAATTAAGTAGCCTAATAAAGAGAAACTCCATACTAGGTGGGATGTTCTTGCATTCTATTGATTGTTTAGTTATCTTGTTATTTAGCATAAACCAAATAGATTGGATTTGCATTTGTTGTCTCAATGTTTGTATAATCTTGTTTCTGTGTTTGGCATTACATATGGTTTGTCTTTTGAGATGTGGGATTTGGCTGGGGAGAAGTAGGTTTTATTGGGAATAAATGTTGGATGGAAAGAGACAGGAGAAAATGTATTAGCCTACAGAGAGAGGAGCATACATACAAAAAGGGATTCACATGATTTATCTTATTTCTTCCATGATACTTTAGTGAAGATAGGTCATTTTCCATCAATCGTGTCATGGGTTGGCATTGGGGCCCTAAGTCCTTCATAGGAGCTGTAAATGTGGTCCAATTGATATGAAAATATGGCACCTCAGAGTCTAAGTTACGAGAACATATACAAGAGCGTAGTAACTAGTAAGTATCTTGTCCAGAACAACATGCCAATAAACCAAATGTTAGTCGCCATACCCAAAAACCCCTTTGAAACAATGACATATACTCCGTGCTGGAAAAAATTTAATGGACGTTAAGTGAGGCGCCATGGTAGTGTGCAAAGCGATGCAATTGACTTCTCAGAATTTTGTATGTATCACAGATGTTTCTTGTAATCTTGTTCCCTTCTGTCGGAATTTAGAAGCAGAGATTTAGAATAATACCATTAGAAATTAATATCAAGCACCAAAAGGGGTATGCCCTTAATTCAGGAGTTTCAATCTGCCCTGTCACTTTCAGACTACTCAAGGCCTCAAGTATCAACTAAGACCTGGTCGCTGAAGAAGGAGATAGAATGTCACCGAAAATCTATTCTGTGAGCATGTGACCCTATCTTCTATTGATTCGCCAAGTTAGCAATATTCTCGACAGAAAAAACCAAAAAAAAAGAGATACACACACCAGCACTGGTTGACTCCATGTCTATAAAATATTGTTTTAGTGTACTGGGCATTGGCCGGACTGGTGTGAGTACCGTTTGAGTTATGGGGTGAAGTTGGTGAAAAGAAGTTTGTTAAAAAATGCATGTTGGGAGTGAAAGGGACAACAGGGAAATCTGTAACCTACAAATAAAGAGCAAAATAAAAGCACAGTAGTAAATGTGTTTAATCTCTATATATAAACTGTTTACGCCTTTTTAAATACCAAAGTATACTCCTAAATAGTATAGGAAACCAGAAAAGAGACTTCCATTCCTACGCCTATTTTCCGATAAACACTTCCTAAGCCTATTTCTAAAACAAAAACAAAAACTAAAACTAAAAATTAAAATAAAAACTGCTAGTTACTAGACATAAGAGACATCCGCCATGTTGTTATCAATCCTCTTGCATCAATACAACATTGTCATTGCCCAAATAAAATGGCTCAACAGTTTTCGTAATGTAATCAAACACTCCCATGTCACAGACGCGTATTGTGCCGCAGACACGATGGTCATCAGTGAAGTAATGCAATTTGCCTTGAATTCAGGGTAGTCTGAAGTTGAGATGGAAAAAGAAGCATTAGTACCATCGAAGAGAGTAATCTAACACAGCTTATGGTTACAAGATCGGGCTCTAGTTGTGTGGGGAAATAAGTCTAGTACGGAGATGAGCTTGGTCTTGGTGGTGGCATCTGGGATGGATGAAGGATGTCAGGACCAATCTAACACAGCTGTCTCTGGAGAGTTAAGGGATGCGTTGGCTTTGGGCAGTGAACCTGGTGAGGTACACTCGCTAGCTTCTGGGGGCTCTATCTTGGGAACAAGGAATAATCTTGTGGTTGAACATCCCAGGCTTTTGTTTCCTTCGATTTCCAAGGATTTTATTCCTTTTCTTGAGAATATCGATACAGATGGGTCTGTTAATACCTATCTCCCTCCATGTCCAGTTTATCCTAGCTTCCGGTTCATTGGTCTACCTACACATGGAAGGGGGTACAAGACGCTAGCTTTTCGGGGTTCGAGAAAGAGTGGGGTAAAAAGAGGTAATAGGAAGTTGCAAGGGGTTTGTGTGGGTTTTAAGAGGAAAAGTTGCAAACAAGTACATGAACAGAAGAAGTAGATATGGAAAACAACAATTGGGAAAGAAAGAGTATAAGAAAGGGTGAAAAGAACTCGAAGAAGGCTAAAAGGGATGCGGATGATTTGCGAGCTAGGGGTTTAGGGCACTTGCTGATCCCGGAGGATGCCCCTATCATCTCGGTGTCTAGTGATACTATAGAGTCAAGTGAGCCATCATTCTCAAATCATTCTTTGGACTCTAGTGTACCATCGGAAGTCTCAAGACCTTATATTCCTGAAGAGGAGATACCATCGGATGCGTTCTCTGATGAAGAAGAACCTTTTGAAGATTCTGAACAAAATATGGTGGTGTATAATGGTGACCAACATGAGGAGGTGTCGGTTGGGAATGTGCCGGTGGATTTGGTTCAAGGAAGTCAAGATGGGACAGGTTATGATTCTAAGGATAGTATCTCTCAACCTCTACCTCTGGCCATGGATGGTTCGTCTGTGAGGTGCTGTCGTCAACTCAAGTTCAAGCAACAAAGCAAAGGTAACAGCTCAAAAGACCCAAGGGGCTCTAATAGTGGGTATTGTGGAGATAAGAGTACAAGTGTCAGTGCTGAGTCTGGTAGCAGTGGAGGTCTGTGTGGTCCTCCTCCAGGGTTCGCGGTGGTTGTCCCCAAATAGTTGTCTCATCAAAAATTATTCACGCCTGGAATTGCCGGGGAATGGGTTCCTTCACGGCAGTTCAAAATATAAAGGATCTAGTATGTCAACACCAACCAGATATTATATGTTTGTCTAAAACAAAAGTGAAAGATGATAGGATAAGTAAGTTAGGTAAAGTGATGAAGTATGATCATGTGTTTTGTGTTCCTGTTGCGGGACTTCGTGGAGGGATGGCTATCTTATGAAAGGCTGGAGTTAACCTGGAAGTGCTAGGAGCTACGGCTAACCAAATCTCAGGTAAACTTATTAATTATCATAGTACTGATCCCTGGTATTTTTCTTTTGTCTATATATGGGGAACCAAATGCTAATATGAGACATAGATTCTGGACAGAATTGAGAGAATGTGCCCCTTATATACCTTGGCCTTGGTTGGTTTTTGGAGATTTTAATGTTATTAGAACTTTAGATGAGAAAATTGGAGGGAGGTCAAATTTCTCTAAATGCCTGTCTGATTTTAACTCTGTGAATCTGTGATTGATGATCTTGGTTTAGTGGACTTGGGCTATAAAGGCCCAAAGTTCACTTGGAATAATAACAGGAGGATAAAAGATAATATCTTAGAAAGACTTGATCATGCTCTAGCTTCACATGATTGGATTGATCTTTTCCTTAATATGCTTGTTAAAAATATTGTTAATGCTACTTCTGATCACTTATCCTTGATGATAAATCTTAAAGTTTCTGAAGACCTTGCGGAAAGACCTTTTAGATTCTATAATATGTGGTTGAAAGATGCATCCTGTAAACCTGAAATAGATAAAGCTTGGAACTCCATAACTCATGACTTACTTGATTGGAATGTGATTCATAAGTTAAAAAAGACTGCCCATAGCCTTAAGATTTGGAATAAGAAACTTTTTGGGAATATTTTCTCTAATATCAAACAAACACAAAAAGAGCTAGATAAAGTGCTTCAAAATCCTTTTAATCCTAATAATCATGAAAAAGCTACGATGCTAAAAAGGGTGATGTTTGATTGGTATGAAAAAGAAGAAGTTTTTTGGAAACAGAAATCTAGTCAACACTGGATTAAAGAAAATGGTAGGAACACTAAGTTTTTTCACCTATCTACTGTTTATAGAAGGAGAAAGAATAATATTGATAAAATTAAGGATGATAATGGTATCTAGCAAGAAGGTAGGAACAATGTAGGAGCTGTTGTTAACTCTTATTTTGATAATATTTTTGAATATGTGAATCCTATGGACAATGATAATATTTTAGATTTGTTTAAACCTTGCATTACTGGTAGGGAGAATCAGATCCTTACTGCTTGTCCCTCTGATGATGATATTTGGCATATTGTTAAAAAACTTGAGGCTTTGAAATCACCTGGACCAGATGGGTTCCAAGGGATCTTTTATCAACAATGTTGGGATGTGGTAGGAAATAGTATAAATGCTTGTGTTAAGGATTTTTTTACTTATGGTAGGATGAACCCTAGCTTAAATGAAACTTTCCTTACTCTAATTCCTAAGATTTCCAATCTTGACAATGTTTCTAAGTTTAGACCTATAAGCTTATGCAATTTTTGTTACAAGATTATATCTAAGATCCTTGCTATAAGGTTAAAAGCTCATATAAATAAGATTGTTTCTCCTTTTCAAGGGGCTTTTATTAAAGGTAGAAGTATAGGGGATAATATAGGTTTGATGAAAATTTGTTGCGTTAAAGATGGATATGTCAAAAGCCTATGACAGGGTGGAATGGTCCTTTATTGATAAATTTTTTCAAAAGTTGGGGTTTAATGAAAAATGGAGATTGCTTATCTCTCAATGTTTATCTACTGTTTCTTTTAAAGTTTTGCTGAATGGTGCCCTCTTAGAGTCTGTAATTCCTAGTAGAGGCCTTAGACAAGGAGATCCTCTCTCCCCTTACTTGTTCATTCTTGTCTCTGAGGACTTATCTAGGATGATAGCCTGTGATGAACACTCTAAAGATTTGCATGGTATCAAGATAAGAAAGAATGCACCACCTATTACTCATTTACTTTATGCTGATGATCTGATTCTGTTTACAAAAGCTGATTTAGTAGAAAGTCGTAAGTTGAAAAAGGTTGTAGATGATTATTGTGATATCTCTGGTCAAATGATTAATTATGATAAGTCTAGTATTTTTTGTAGTAAAAATGTGCATTGTAGACATAAAAAGATTTTAAAAAAGTTTTGAAAAATGAGGTTTTTTTTATTATCATGAGAAATATCTAAGAGTACCTATAGTTATATTTAGGAAAAAAAGTGATGATTTTGATTATCTGGTGGATAAAGTCCATGAAAAGATTAAAGGATGGAGGGCTAAAGTTATGTCCCTTGCTGGCAGAACTACTCTGATTCAATATGTAGTTTAAGCAACTCCTCTCTTTGCTATGTCTACATATCTCCTCCCAAGTTCCACTTGTGAGAAGATTGATGAGGCATGCAAGAACTTCTGGCGGCATGGCATAGAAGATAGCAAAAGCATCCACACCATTGGGTGGGATAACATATGCAAACCTAAAGCTAGTGGTGGCTTAGGCTTAAGAAAAGCACATGATATGAATCAAGCTATGCTAGCTAAGCTTTCTTGGAAAGCTCTCACAGATAAAAAGTCCATATGGGCCAGAACTTTCAGGGCCATATATGGTAGGCGCTGGTTTGATGTTAAAAGGAACTCTTATCCATATGCCTCTTGATTTTGGAAAGGGGTCTATAAAGTTGGTTTTGGAGGGTTGTATCTGGGGCATTGGAAAGGATGAGGAAGTGCTGGTCATGAGCTATCATTGGCTTAGTCTTAATAATCAACCTATCCTTATTAATGATATCCTTCCTTTGAGACAAGACCTTCAAACTCTCAAAGTTAAGGATATTATTTTGGTTAATGGTAGTGGATAGGACACAAATAGGATTGATCACCTATTCCCATCTACTATTATAAAGCAAGTCCTAATTAGACCTCTGTTTGCTGGGAAAGATACTATTAGCTAGATGGATACTAGAAATGGTATTTTGTATGTCAAATCTGCCTATCAAAGAATGGTAGGGAATGGTGGCATGGAACATTTCTCCTCTTTCAACATTAATACCATCAAAGCTATCTGGAAAGCTCCAGTCCCAGCCAACATACATTTGTTCCTATGGAAGTTGTACATGGGAATCCTTCCTACTGGGGATTTGCTAAGGAGAAGAGAGATTAAAGGAGAATTCTCTTGTCCTTTATGCTGGATGGAGCAAGAGGACCCTATACATATTTTCTTCAAGTGCATGTGAATGGTCTAAGTCTGTTTGGTTTGCCTCTAACTTGGGGGGGAAACTAGACGAGCTGGGACACTACACTATAAGAGATTGGGTTGACCTTATATAGTGGACTAAGGAGGAAGATCCAGGAATTGCTGAAAAAGGAAGTCTGGCTCTCCTTATACTACAAGGCATATAGGAGACAATGAACAAGGCAAAGTTCGAAGGCATAGCCAACACCAGAGAGGGTCTGCTCAGAAGAACAGCAGCCCTATGGACGAGATGTCTCAAAGCCTTTGGAGATAATCAGGGAGTAGGGAGCAATAGTTCCCAAATAAGACAAACTAGGATTCATAACACTAGCCCTTATAATGAATTATTTCCTATTATTGAATTAGAGACTATACTAATAAGGTTTGATACTGCTTTTTGATAGGGGGACATGAGATGCAGCAGATGGAGCTTTGGCTTGGGATAATGAAGGCACCCTAAAGGGAGCAACGATCAAAAGGTTCAGAGCAGTAGATGCGGAGGAGGCTGAGATGGTGGCCTTGGAGATTGCCGCGAAGCTTGCTCGAAGTACAGGAGAGAACTTTATTTTGTTTGAGGGAGATAGTTTGTTAACAATTCAAAAAGTTATATCTCTTTTGGAGCATAACTGTCATAGTTGGAAACTAGAACCCATTAAGTTTTTGATATATATATAGAGGATCTATGTAGACCTCTTAACTTTTGTAAATTTAGTTGGATTAATAGGAGGTATAATGGAGAGGCTCATGAGCTGGCTCAATGGGCATTCCATGGCCAGGATGTGAGTCTGCTACCACAATACCTACTGGACAGTAGTATTGTTCCCTTTATGTTTTAATATATGAGAATGTTGTTAAAAAAAAAAAAAAAAAAAAAAATAATCACCCAAATCACATATGTCAATCCACTTGCTTTCGCAAAAATCAAACTTTAAGACTTCGAAACGTGTTGTGTAGCCGCCCCATACAAGTGCATATCTACAAGGAGTTAAACCTTGCCACAATCAAGTAAAGATCCCCAAATATCTCAAGTAGATAAATATTGCGCCAGGGACAAGTATATTTGGAAGATGTTGTGTTTTTAGTATTGTTCGTTTTTTGCTGTCAGATAAAAGGGCGCGCACGCGCTCTTCTACAGCCAGGCCCAAGGGGTGCACGTGCCCACAATAATGGAAGTTGAAGTTGGAAAATTAGAGAATTTGCTATACTATGCTTTGCCTAAAAGGGAGAGTCTTCGATCGTTTTTGGTCCAGTACAAAAAGATAAGTTTTTTTTTTCTAAAACTTAACCTTTCTTTGTGAGAGAAATCTTTTTCTAAGTGAGAGAGATTGTGAGAGAACTAAACCAAGAAGAAAAGAGTGTGAACATTCTTTGTGAGTGTGAGTGATACATTCTAAGTAAGTGTTGAGTACTCCTCTTTGTAATATTGTATCTAGCACATCTAATCTATCAAAGGCTCGCCGTGTGGACGTAGGTAAATTGCTCCTCTTTGTAATCTTGTATCTAGCACATCTAATCTATCAAAGGCTCACCGTATGGACATAGACAAATTGCCAAACTACGTAAAACTTGGTCTTCTGTGAGTATGCTTTTATCTTCTCTATTTACTTTATATGCTTGGTAGTTGATATTGAGAAGTGTTGGGATAGTACTTGGAGTAGGAGTGTAAAAAAAAATCGTTGACCCATCATCCGGTATGGTACTCGGTCTTCACCCGCCACCCAAACCCGCACCGACCCGAAAATAGACCCGTCCCGCCCCGCTACGAATTTTACGCGGTCGGGCTATGGGTGTAGGTTCTATGCTCAAATCCGACCCGTCAAGCCGCCCGACCTGCACCGTGTCAAAAGTCGTTGACCCAACCCCGTTGACCCGCACAATTTCAAGACTCTAACTCTAATATTTTTATATTTTGTTTATATTTTCTTTTAATTTTTGTAAGAATTTGAGAGATATGAACACAAACTTATGAGTTCAACATCAATTTCAAATATTCAAGTTTGAACATTGGGCAAATATCAAAAGTTTAAATTCAACTTTCGAATTTTGGAGAAGATAATTTTTTTTTTTTTTTTTGGTTGGCAAGCGGGGTTTTTAACGAGGTCCCCTACCCCTTTATTGATAATCAAACTATAACTCGAGTCACTTACATCTTGTGTACTTTTTCCCACTAGCATCCTCAATTACAATATTCCTAACCTCTAATGAGAATGAGCTAGGATAGGTACATTTGATGCTAATACATGATCTATTAGATTCTCTAAAAACATGAATTAACTCAAAATACTCTAATTCTTGAATCATCCATTTGATCTCATCCATAATCTGATTGGCTTGCCAAGGGTGGCTTCCTTTACTTTTGACAAAGGACACCACATTCGATGAGTCCAATGCATGCTTCTTGACCTTTTTATGTTTTTTTTCCCCTTGCTATTTTTAGCCCTTGATGCAGCCCCCTGTAGTTCTATTAAAGCTATAGAATGGTACTTTGATTTTCCATGGGCGCAACAATTACCTCTCTGTATCATCTCGAACCACTGCAACCCATCCTCCTATCAAGCCTTGTAACGCGTTCCATGAGTTTTAGAATGTAATTACCACTTCCGGCTCTGTTCCATTTTGCTTATTGTATCTCCTCCTTCCTTATTTGGTGCTTGCATTCCAAGTCTCCATGAATTTGTCTCTCTCGGCCCTTCCTTCATCTTGTACTTTGTTCCTTGTATCTTGATTTTTACATCTCCAATGATTCCATGAATGAGCTCTTGTGATTGTCGGTGCTGATTCTTAAAGATTCTATTGTTCCTTTCTTGCCATATCCGGTAGAAGAACGCATTCACCATCGGCTTTAGTGAGTCTTGTTGCCCACCTTTCCCATTACTTGTTAGCGGCAAAGACCCTTTGGAGCTCCTCCCGCCATGTCAATAGGTTTGCCTTCTATAACCTGCGAAGTATAAGATATTTTGCCATATATCTGAGGAGAAATTACAATAGAAGAATAAGTGTTGCTCTGTTTCATCCTCTTTCCAACAGAGAACACATAATTTCGATCGAACCACCTTGAACTCAAACAACTTGCTCAAGGTTTTCATAATTTGTTTCATGGCCATCCACCCAATGAAAGAATGTTTGGGTATCTGGTTCGGAACCAAATTAACTTATGCCGATCATTAGATTGTAGCTTCCTCCTCAGAGATTGGTACGTGTCTTTCCGCTGATATTCTCCTTGTAAGGAATCAGTCCATACCACTCTATCGTTTCCTCTTCCCAGTGTTATCTCTTCTCTCATTTCTGTCACAATCTCTCTACATTCATTCTCCATATGTGGTGGAATGCTCCATTCGCCCTCATTTATAAAATTTGCAACCGGTGCCTTCATATGGCATAAGGTGTTATACGTATAATTTTGCGGGAAAGCTTGTTTTAAAATCCCTCTCGGATGCCATGGATCTTGCCAAAATAACGTATCTCGTCCATTCCCAATCTGATGCACTGCTATTCCTTTCCCTTCCACTCTCTTTGTTAAGGATTGCTCTCCATCCCCAAGAACTGTTATCGCGGTACCTTCATGCTCGAAATTCTTGGTCTTGATCAAATTCTTCCGGACCCATGCTACCCATAAGCTATCCTTCCTTGATATCAAATGCCATAAATGTTTAAGGTTTCTTTGCCTTATTCACTATTCTCACATTCCTTATCCCTAATCCTCCTTCATCATATGGGTAGCATACTTCTTCCCATCCTACCAAAGCATGTGATTGAAGGCAACTGGACCGATCCATAGAAAATTCCTACAAATGCTCTCTATCATATCCAACACACTCATAGGTAGTATATAAGTCGATAACCGGTAGTTACTCAAATTATTTAGTACTGATAGCCTTGAGTAGTTGTAGCCTTCCCAAGATATGACAAAAGTTTCCCCTCGACTCTGAACCTTCTTTGTAAACTTATCAATGAGAGCCGGTAGTTCTCATGAGTTAACATTGTAGTGATCAATGGCATTCCCGGATACTTTCTTGGGCAATTCTCCACTCGTAAATTGCATAACTTCTCCGATATCATTACGTAATGGCTCCTCTATCCCCGAAAAGAATAACCGACTCTTCGAATGTTCACTTCTTGTTTTGCATTCCTTTAAGATTGTTGTTTGAATTTTGTTCTCGTGTCTCCATACATAAATGCTAGCAAATCATCCGCAGAAAAGATAAAGTGGGTGATTAGAGGGTCTCAGACATTTATAATGCGGCTTAAACCGCCTTCTCTCGACACTATGATGCATAATCTCGTCAATAGTTCCATGACCATTACAAACAAATAAATACATCGGATCTCCTTGTCTTATCCCTCTCTCCCCTTGAAATATCCATACGGTGCTCCATTAATCATGATAGAGTAAAAGGAGTTTCAATACATACTTTAATCCATGCAATGAATTCCTCGGGCATGCCATATCTCCTTAGAGCAAAGATCACCGCTTCCCATCTAACCAAGTCATATGCCTTCTTCAAGTCTATCTTTGCCGCACATCTAGGTGGTGAGTAATTTGTGATAGTTATGCAAAAGTTCATGTGATAAAAGTATGTTATCTTGTATCCTTCTACCCGGTACAAAGGTCGACCGATTATTGGATACAATCAAATTAATGAAGTCCTTCATTCTAGATGTTAGAACCCGTAATGCATTTATAGACCACATTGCAAAGACGCATTGGCCTATAATCCCCCAGTCTCTGGGATTTGTACCTTTGGAATTAGAGTTATGCATGTCGAAGTTCACTTCTCCTAACATTTTCCACGACCTGAAAAACTCGCCTTTGCTCTCACCACATCATTTCCTACTATATTCCATGCTGATTTGAAGAATTTGGCGAGAACCCATCATTACCGGTGCTTTGTCATTGTCAATCCTTGATAAAGCTTTTTATGATCTCATCTCGCGTTCTGAGTTTTCCTTAATTGTTTGCATCTCTTCGTTGATCCCGTACCTTTGGTGTATATTTTTAAAGACATCAAAATTCACTTCCGGCAAGTTCTTCGGGTTTGTAAACTTTCTCATAATATCTAGCACATTCTTCTCAATCTGATTTACATCATCTATCAAATTCCCTTGTTCATTCAAAGGCAGGTAATCTTATTTGTGTTTCTTCTTGCTTGAACTGTTTTGAAAAATAAAGCGGTGTTGCTATCCCCAAGGACAATGGATCGATCTCTAGATTTCGTCTATGGAACTCTTTCCTCGATAATGCCCGCTTTAACATGCATGTGAATGGCTGATTTCTCCTCTTTGATGAGCGAAACATTTAGTGGGTCTATCTGTAGCTTTGTTTGTACATCTAAGAGCTCCTTCTTGGTTATTTCAGCCCTTGTAACCACATTCCCTATTCTCTGCCTATTCCATACAATCAAATCACCCTTCACTTGTTTCAATTTTCTCATTAGGATGTACATAGGGTTTCCTTTAAATTCAGTTCCCCAAGCCTTCCTGATCACCTCCTTATAAGTTTCTTCTCGGACCCAGAAGTTAAAGAACCTGAACGTTCTCTTCTTTTGCTGTCTCTGCTGTGCCGAGTATACTACCATGACAGAATGATCTGAAACTGTTCCCGGATTTCGAAACTCAGCCTCGTAGTCTTCAAACTCATCATACCACTCTGCGTTCACCATAACCCTATCTAGTTTCCTCCATGCTCTATCAATCCTCTTGTTACTCCATGTTAGCGTATTCCCCTTAAACTTTATATATCGGTCTGTAGCAGTTACACATTGCAGCAAGTCTGCAAAATGGTGGTGTCTCGTTGGTAGCCCCCCTACCCTCTCATGTGAATGTAGAACTGAGTTAAAGTCTCCAATTACCATCCAAGGTTTTTGAAAGGTGAATGAAAAATTACTCATTTCATCCCATAGATTTGCCTTTATATAAGATGCGTGCTCGCATAGATAAGCGAGAGCATAAAATTCTTCCCATTCTCAGAAGTGTCACTTCCATCGGAGACACTTTGCAAACTCTTGATTACATTAGACACTATGCATACTTGTGTATCCCATACCACCCAAATTCTCCCTTTGTCACTAAACTCATAGTTATGTTCTCACGCTTCAACACTGGAAAGCATTTGGTAATCACCGCGATCCATGTTTCCTTGCTTCACTTTTGTTTCCACCAATGCCATAATATTAATATTATCCTTCCTAACTAATTCCTTCACCTCATTATGCTTAAAGTTCTGATTGAACCCTCGATATTCCAAAGATGCCACATTCATCATTTAAAGAGGTGAGTTTGTTTTAGAGAGCCATTATTGGCACCCTCTTTCCTCTTAGCACTACTTGCTACTTCCTTTGTGTTGATTACCTCCCGTGAAATGTTTTGTCTTGTATGAGTTCCGGGGCTGGCGATTGTTATTTTACTCTTTTCAATTTCCCTGAACTCTTCCGCTTATTCGCTCATTACTCTTTTCATTCTTATCGATACTCTTGTCTTTTTTCATTTTCACTATCATTCCTTGCTCGATTGTATGCTTCCTTTTTGGGGTCTCCCATTTCCCTTCCTCAACTATCTGTCTTTCTTGGATATCGGTATTCTCCACTTCTTTCCTTTGTGTGTACTTCTTGTACCTCATGAGCTTTCCTTTCTCAATTTCACCTTTTTCCTTACATATTGTGCTTGTATTCTCTCCCTCTTCCTCTTCTTTTATTATCCTTCTTTAGCCATACCAAGATCGGTATTTTTATTGCTAACTCTCCTCGGGCAATTATGCTCCAAATGGCCAAACACTCCATAAAACTGAACATCTAGGTGGCTTCCGGTTGTATTCAAAAGAGACTTTATAAAGCCCTTAAAAACTGAGGAATGCTCTCGGGTATGCACACTTGGTGTCCACCTCTACACAAATCTTGTAGCGATAACTTGTTCTCGTCATGTTCTCTGTTAACTTGTCAATGCGTAAACATTGGTATGCCCACAAAGACTTCTTGCAACTTTGAACCCCTTGCTTATTCCACATCTCCATTGGTAAACCCTTGACAATAACCCATATTGGTATTGTTTTAAGTTCTCTCGTTAACTTCCACGAACACTTTCCATGGCCTTACCAAACAAGCGGTTGGCTTGCAATGTGGAATGATCCGATATCTAACACTTCCCTTCTATCTTCCTCCCGATCAAACTTGAATGTAAACATTGCATCCCCATATGGCTTCATTGAAAACCCTTTCAAGCCCCATGTTCTGGTAACAATCTCCTTCACATAATTAAAGTTAAGTTTTTTACCAACAAAAGATCCCACTATCAGGTTCTCGAATTTCTTGTTGTACTCGGTGAACTGATCGCTTTTGATATGAATCACTTGCTTCCCATTCTCTACAGTTGGTGGTATGTATTCCAACTCATCTTTCCCCATCGTCTTCTTGCCCAAAACATCTGCCCATGAACTCTTTGTGGGTTGCTGATGCTTCTGACTATCTATCGCAGACTTTCCCAATGTTTCATTTGTACCCTCAGTAGTAGGGCACATGGTTCCCAGGTCAGCTATTGTATGACTCGATTCCACATCTCCATTCGAACCTCTAGCCGCCTTTCTCTGTAAATCCATAGTCGCCTCGATATCGTATTCATCCTGTCTGCGAACTTTTGGGTCTTCTCTTGCTTTTAAGAATTCCTCCTCATTTGTTACTTCATCCTCATCCTCTCTCTGGTTTAAAAGATCATCATGTATCTTCATTATTCTTCGCTGTAGCATTTTTTCAAGTGATCCTTTACCATAAGTTCTCTCGAACTCAGTTTCCAGTTCCTCTGATTCCTCGTCATTGTTTGAATTCCTATTAGGTCTAGGAATCCCGCTCTCATTCTCTCTTGTTTTTTCTTTTTCCATATCTTTTTTTGCTAAAAGACAAATATACCCTTAATGAAAAAATCGCCCACTAAAGGCCACCATTAATGAATTGAAATAAATACCTAGTTTTTATTTCGAATTAATACAAGGAGAAGATAAATCATTCATCCTTGTATTAATTTCGAATTTTTTTAGTTTATATTTTATTGTTTTGTACTATAGATCCTCGCTAACATCTTTATTTTATCATGCTATGGAAAATAATCAATTTACAAATGGTAAATCAGGAGAAAAAAGTTTCAAATTTACAAATATGGTTTTGGGTTCAAGTTCAAGTTTTTTTATTTTTGTTTATTTTTTAGCGAAAATCTAGTGTGCGCAGGGTGTACCCATACGCAGGCCTCTGGGCCACTCATATAGGCAGGGGGTTCGTGTGTATTGCAAGGCGTAATATTTGTGAGCGGCTAGATGTCCCTGCAAGACAAATTACATCGTGATGCACCATAGACGTCCTCTATTTTTTATTGATTGATTCTATTTTTTTCTCTATGTTGTGAATTGGAAATATATTACTTGCAGAATTAGAAAGTTTTTTTTTTTGGTGAAATTGGGTTAAAATGATAATTTCCACCCGACCCGGATGACCCGTCCCGTAGGCTGACCCAACAGGCCGGGTGATGGTACTAAGACATGACACTTCAACCCGCCCCGCCCCGCCCCGCCCCGTCAAGGACTACTGGATTTGTATCTCCTAGACCCGCCCCGCCCCGACCCATCACTATTTGACCTGCAGTTGACCCGCCCCGCCCCGTATTACACCCCTAACTTAGAGGGTGTTGAAGTCTTGTCTAGAGAGAAGGATCAATCCTTGTGTAGGGTTGATCTATTTGTAGTTGACAACGTTGTTTCTGCAGTTGTGTTTATCCTCAACAATTGGTATCGAAGCCAGGTTTACGACCTAGGATTTTGAATTTTGGTGAAGAACCATAGTGCTCGGAATTTGCGTAGACAAAGTGTTTGATAAAATTCTCGAGTGAGTTTTCTTGTGGGTTACTTTATGTGACTTGTAGAAATGACTCCCAAGATGTCAATAGCAAAGTTTGAACAAGAGAAGTTTGATAAAAAAAAAAAAGCACAAGAAAAGACGATGAGGGTGATGTCGAATGAGATGACTTCCACAAGCAAGTGGAAGGGTAGTTCTAAGAAGCGTTTAAAATATGTACGGTGCTACAATTGCAAGGAAAAGGGGCATTATCTATGTGATTGCTCTAGCCCGAAAAAGAGTAACAAGATGAGTGGTAAGTTTGAGAATGAGGATGTTAGTGAAGCAAGTCTTGCTTCCGGCTTTGATGGGGATGATGTAAGTCTTTTGGTGTCTAGACAAGACGCCACATGATTGAAAAGTAGATTCTTGATTCCGGGTGTTCCTACCACATGTGTCCAAATAGAAAGTGGTTTGCTACCTATGAGAACTTGAGTGGAGGTTCCGTTTTGATGGGTAATGACGTTGTTTGTAAGATAGTAGGAATTGGAACTATTCGGGTCAAGATGCATGATGGTATAGTGAGTACTTTAACCGATGTGAGGCATATTCCTGAGCTAAAGAAAAACCTTATTTTTCTTAGTACCTTAGATTTCAAAGGCCACAACTTTGTGGGAAATGGTGGAGTCCTAAAGATCCTTAGTGGCTATTTAGTCATTATGAAGGGTCAAAGACGTGAAAACTTGTATACTTTATTGGGTAGTACAGTGATATGCGATGTAGCAGTGGGTACATGTGGTAATGATTTTGAGTGCACAAAATTGTGACATATGCGTCTTGGGAATATGAGCCAAAAGGGATTGTCTGAGTTGTGCAAGTGAGGGTACTAAAAAAAGGGTTTTTGTATCGATTTTTGGTGTGTTGGGTATGTGGGAAACCGACACATCAACTTTTTATGTCGGTTTGAGGTTTGTTTGTATTAGAATCAGGTTTGTTGTGTCACTTCATCGAAAATCGACACTACAAGTTCTTCAATTGTGTCAGTTCTACTCAAACCGACACTACAACACAAGTTGTTGTGTCGCTTGGGTGAAAACTTTAAGTTTAGTGTTTTTTATGCTTCATGAGGCCGACATATCAAAATTTCGGCAGTGAAATGTTTGATGTATCCCGCTCCAAAATATTTTTGTCTCTCTCCTCTTCGGCAGAAAAAAAAACTCTATCTTTTTCGCACTTTCAAAATTTGAATACCACAAAACACTAACCCTAGCAAATCAAACCCTCTTCGTTCCCCATTCTTCAACGCGTCAGTTAATTTCTAGGGTTCATTGTAAATCTGTGTGTGCATGAAAGGTATCGAATTTCCTTTTATCCTATATATTGATCTTTACTAGATTATTACTAGTTAATTTGTTTGATATATATATATATATCCCTCTCTCTTTCAATGTAATTAGGGTACGGTTTAAGATTTTGTCTTTGAATTGATGTTCTTATGTTGGTACGGTTTAAGACTTTGGTTTTCTACAGAGAGAGAGAGAAGAGAAGAAAAATGGCTTTGACGAATTTCATAATTACAACCATTTTTCTAACAGAATATGCTTCTACTTCCAAGTAAATTTAATTTTCTTTTTGTTTCAAGTTATTATGTAGCTGAATTTTCATTTTTTGTGATTAGAGTCAAATTGTAGGCTAAATTAGTATTAAAGGTGTGAAATTTTATTGTTAGATCAGTTTGTTATTTTTAATTGTTTGATCTTTTACTAACAAAAATAGATTTGGGAAAATTCATAAGTGCTATATTTGTGTGCATCTTGGAAAGTCTGTATAAATTAACTTTGCAAGCATGTGAGGATGATTAAGATATATGTGGCTACTGCTAGTGTATAAAAGATAGAATAATGACTAATCCATGTGTACTTTGTTGAATTGTACGTTTATGATTGATTTTTTTCATGGTAAGTTCAATTCAAACTTGCCTCCTAAATATATTAGAAGGATAGAAATTTGTTTGGGGGGGGTGTTTATATTTTACAACTTAATTTTCTTGGTGGGATTTGGAAAGTGATTGTTTGTTCGCTATATCTGTAGGAAATGAAGATTTGAGTCTTAATTATCCAAGCAATATCTATTTAAGGTAAAGTTTCTGATTTTTTAAATTGGTGTTTAGTTAATTCGTGCTTTTCTTGTTTCTGTGCATGTTAGAATTTCTGCATATGGACTATTTGGTTTTAATTTGCTGTGAAATGAGACTGGAGTTCTTAAATTTCCTCATCATCTTGTTGGTTTTGGAGTGGGTTAGTTGTTATTTGTTGTATATCTCATTAGTTGCTCAAAGTTGAGGTAGGTGTTTCCTCCTCTTTACTTCCACCGTGTTACGAGCATGCTAGGGATTTAACTCAATACTTAATCATGTTTTCTTTGTGTTATATTACATTTGATTTTGTTGGACTTTAGTTCATGCATAGTGCTGATTTTTATAACCATGTATAATAAACAGTCTTTCTAATATAGTTTATGATGCATTTAGAATTGTGTAGAACTATTTTTGTGGCTTGTGGTAGATTATTTATGCTTTGTTATGGTTATTTCAACAACAGTATTAGGACTGCAACTATGTTGGAAGATTTGAATACGTATGCGAAACAAATCATAGAGGCGAGTGAGTACGGTATAATTTCGGTGTCATATGAACTAAATCTTGTTTTGGCCATATCTTTGTCGTTTCAAATCCGTTAAGTTTTACGAACCGTTTTCACCGCTGTCTTTGTGATTTTAGTAAGCATCCTCTGGAACTATTGAAATGTTCAGAACTAGCGCTTTAGTACTATCAATTGGTCGTCATTTGTTGTGGGTCGGTGTATGTCGAGACTTAAGGCCTTGACATTTTTGGGTATACTAAAGTGTAGTCCCCTTGAGTTAATGATTTAGCATTTGTAATGGGATTTTAGAAGTTGGTTATGGATGTGGTTTTAGGTGCTGGGTTGGCCATAGTTGACAGCACGTTAACTCTTTTTTTTTTCTATTTTTTCTTGTTTCAGATCAAAGTCTCTCTCCTCTCTTCTCTCTCACAGAAAAAAGAAAGAGAAAAACTCTTCAAAATTTGAACATCTCTCTGTTCTCGACACATCACACTCGCTACCCCTATGGAGAAGATATCAAAAGAAAAAAAACTTGAAATCTCAGGCTCGCGAAACCGAAACCCATCCCACTTCAAAAACAGACGGTCTCCTTTCTCACACCCACCTCCCTCTCTCTCTCTCTCTCTGAATTGAGCATGCATTTTTCTAGGCTCGGCACCCTCCCTTTCTCGTTCTCGTGCTTCAATTTCAAGAATTTCATAGGTGAGTTGCTTTCTATTTGAAGAAATCACTTTGTGTTTTATCATGGAATTGTTATTTCGAATCTGTGGAGTTTATTTTGAGGTGATAATTGTTAACCCTAGGAGAGAGAGAGAGAATAAGAGGAAATTGAAAGAAGTAGCCATGTTGTTGTTGACGACAAAGCGAAGCGTGAGAATTCAAATTCACTTGTAGGAATTGGTTTTGCTTCTCAATTTAATGTGAGTAGTCTATAAATTTAAATGGATTAATAATTGATTTTTTTTTTTCTATTTGTTAATTGTTTGACTTAGTTTATTTGGATCTATGAGATGAAAATATATTAAGTTACTCGAAGTCACGCTTGTTCTGTTGTCAAGTTTTTTTTAGATATGGGTTCGTGGGTAAGCTTATATTTTCGATGGTAACCCTGTGTGAAAGTCAATGTATTGCTTGAAGTGTTTATATGCCTAATTTTTATTTGTTTTGAAGTATCTTGAATAATACATATATGAGAACTATAAATTTTATGTTATTGATGTTAAGATACTTTGGTTTTCCTGGGTGTTTCTATGGTCGAGCATCGGCAAGGCTTTATTTGCTTAAAGTGTTTCATGTTAGAACCTTTGGATTTTGGGAAAAGTTGTTTATAGCTATGGGTTAAAAAGCTTGCAGATTACAATTTTAACTACATTATATTGTTTGGATTGTTAAGCATGGGATAGCTACTGGCACCAAGGTTCACTTTTTATGTGTATGAACCTAGTTTAGGAAATATTCATAATTGTATGTTTGTGTGTTAATCCCTAGTCCGCCATGACTCTTTTGATATGAAAGTCATGTAATGACTGATTCTATTGTATAAAAATTCCTCGGGTGAATCTTTTGGGGTGTAGTGAGTAGTAAAATTCTTTGCTTGATCACTAAGGTGTGTAGGGTTAGGAAATTCTTTGGTTACGTTGTACTGCCCAAGGTGTGATTATATATTTTTGGCCCAAGTGTTGCTCTTAGCCCAAGAGTGGCTGTTGTAATATTTAAGATTTGATATATAACGTGCCAACGTATAGATCCTATCTTCTCAGCGTTCTGTGGTCTTAGTCGATATCCCGACAACGATGGATGCCTGTTACCGAGAGTGGATCAGGTTATACGGGGAGACACATGGATATATGTGTCAGTTACAGCAGTGTGTAGAAGTGACTATCGTGGTCGTAGCTAGGGATTTTTGTGTATGATAGTATAATGAATTTGGATATGTTAACTAGTTTCACTTGTTTAAAATATGCTTTGCAAGATGCATGGTAAGTATATGAACCTTCTTGTAGGGGTGGATTACCATATAAAGATTTTTGGACAAGGCAAATCTATTTTATTTGTTAGATTACTTTGATAAAAGGACGTCTCACACTATATAAAGGAACTAACAGTCATGATGTAAATTATACAATGTTTTTAGTATATTTTAGACGCGCTAGAGAACTGGGTTTCGTCCAGACGGTTAAGTAACTGGGTTAAACAATGAGATATCTATATTGTTATGATTTTTAGGTTATGACAGAATTTAAGTTTATGAAATGTTGAAAATACAGAGGAGACTACCGAAATTTTTGTAAGATTTTTTTGTCTTTGTTTAGTTTTGGTTTTGCTTAGTTGGTCCAATCACGTCCTGAGTTTCATAATGACTGTAGATGCCATGTGTCTTTGGTAATCAGTCATTATGAAATTTGGGGTGCGACAATTACTTACTAGTTTCTAAACATGCAAAAGCTACCTACATGGTTTATTTTGGATGCATGACATTTAACGAAGTCCATTGGTTTTGCTTCTTGTCTCGCAATGTGCACCTTTAAATGCTATCAGTGCTTGGGACATATACCATATTCTATTTGTTATTGTATGGTCTAGTGTATGAACCTTCGTTCTTCTATCGTCCTAAGTGTTGGAGTTATTCCTAACATGAGGATGAGGAAGAAGAAGAGAGAAATCAAGACTCTTCGCGTGAAGAGGTCTGAGTGCGCGCGCGCTCAGATTGGTCAAAACCCAAGGTGCACTCGCGCCCTTGTTACTATACTGGAAAAGAAGATAGTTTTTCAGCCTCTCACGAACAGACTCTTGAGGGTATGGCACTAAGATTTAGCCTTGCCGAGAGCGCGCCCGCCCATGTCTATTTTTGCAAGTAACCACAAATCAGTTTTTTGGGATATAAACCAAAAACAAGGTTTTGGAAAACCTAACACAAGAAGCCAAAACCTAGCCAACAAAAAAGTCACGAAATTGAAACCCAATTTTGAAAGCAATCAAGATTGAGAGAAAACCTTTGCAGAGAGAAAAGCCTGTAAAGAGAGAGGAGTGATCTAGTAAGGTGAAGAGACTTGAGAGAAGTGATTGTAATTTTCCTTCCCATGTTATAAAAGGATTAACTCTTGTGGAAGTAGGCACCATTGGCCGAATCACGTTACATCTTTGTGTTGTGGTATGCTTTATACTTTCTTTGCATTATTATTTGTTGTTGATAGCTGTTTAGAGAGTTGGGCATGCTAGGTTGGTTGAAGTGAAAATTTAGAGTTTGTCTGGAGTAGTAATGTGTTCATATTACAAGTTATCTGTGTAGTGGGGATCGATTGGTATTGTTATTACCCAACACTAAGTTATCAATTTCAATGTTCAAGAATTGCGTGTGTTTGAGACTTATTTGCATTTGTTGTGTTTTAATTGTAGTTTAAGTTTGTTGATTCATTATCATGAGTTGATTCTAGGTCTAATAATTCTACATTTCTTGGTTTTTTTCTAAGGTGTTTTTGATTGTTTTGCTTCCCAAGCATTGTATCCGGCATAAAAGCTTTTTTTAAAAATCGTGGGTAAGTATTTATTGTCTACATCATTTTTACAAGTTTTAGTTCTTGAATTTAATTTTGTTACCTTGAATATATATATATTAGCAACTTAATAGGCCTTATTAATTTAGTTCACGAACATTTTTTTATGAGTTCATCGACTCTAGTATTTTACGTCTAAGGATTTATCTACTAGTGCATCACGACATAGAAGCTTTTTGTATCCTTCACGAAGGGAAGAGTTCTTATAGTCTAGTTCAGCCTTGATACTATTCTCATGGATGAATTGTTATTATGAGGAGTCTTCTAATCTTTATTGGTTTGTCGTAAACTCGGGTTTCTAAGAATTGATATGTCTAATCTTGAGGTCGGAGTCCTCTAATTGTTATTGGTTTCGTAGTTTTATTGTTACCAATTAACTAGTTCTTCTTGATGTACTATACTGGATTTTGTCGCTTTACGATATATTGAATCTAACTAGTTCTTTTGTTTGTTTTTTTTCTTTTTTGTATATTGAACTTAATAGATCGGGGCTATGATGACTGAATAGATGCATGGATATGCTAGACGTTAAGTCATTTTCTTGCATGGTGTTAGGCTAGGCTGAATAAATTTTATTTTGCAAGTTTTGTAAACATTTGAAGTTGTATTTTGGTCGGTTGGTTGTTTGTAAACTTACGTTGAATAATGAAATTATTTAGTAATGAAATAAAATTGTTTTTGAGATTGTTAGTTGTGTTATATTGATGTGGATGGCAATGATTTTATACAGGTTAATTGTTGTTCTCTATTTTTTTTTTCGAAACAGGTGATCCACTAAAACCGACACAAGAAGGGATCCAATTTTGTGCCGTTTAAAGAAGAACCGACACAACAACTTTATTTCTTGTGTCAGTTTGTGCTTTCCCCAGAGCAAATTTATAGTTGTGCAAGGCTAAAACCGACACAAGTAGTATACCTGTTGTGTCAGTTTATACTTAAAAACCGACACAAGTACTATATCTATTGTGTCGGTTTGATATAAACTTGTTGTGTCACCACTACTTGTGTCGCTTTGTAAATCAAAAAAACCCGACACATCAGACTTGTTGTGTCACTTAAAAACCGACACAACAAGCCTTTTTTTTAGTAGTGGTGGGGTGGGGCTACTGAAAGATTTGGAGAAACCAAGTATGGAATTCTGCGAGCATTGTGTCTATAGCAAGCAGTGTAGAGTCAAGTTCGGTACAAACAAGCACAAGGCGAGAGGCATCCTGGATTATGTGCATTTAGATGTGTGGGGACCCTCTAGAGTGGATTCTAAGGGAGGTAACCAGTATTATGTCTCTTTTATTGATGATTATACACGCTATGTGTGGGTATATATCTTGAAGTCCAAGGATGAAGTTTTCGAGACATTTAAAAGGTGGAAAGCAATAGTTGAGAAACACATAGAAAGAAAGGTGAAAACTTTGAGGTATGATAATAGTACTGAGTATACCTATGGTCCTTTCAAGGAGTTCTGTGCCCAACAGGGTATTGCTAGACATTGGACAGTGAAGGGCAAGCTGCAGCAAAATGGGTTAGCAGAAAAAAGAATGAATCGCATGTTGCTTGAGAAAGCTCGGTGTTTGCTTTTCAATGCCAATCTTGGCAAAGAGTTCTGGGCAGATGCAGTGGCCATGGCGTGTTACTTGTATAATAGATTACAAGTTCCAGCGATAGACTACAAGACACCTTATGAGGTGTGGACAGGGAAACCAGCTGATTATGATACTTTGCGTGTGTTTGGATCTAGTGTTTACTACCACATGAAGGATAGTAAACTTGATTCTAAAGCTAAGAAAGCTATATTTTTGGGCTATACAAAGGGAGGAAAGGGATACGGATTGTGGTGTCTTGAGAACCACAAGTTCCTGGTCAGCAATGAGGTTATCTTTGGTGAGACTTCGGTGCTACATTTTAGTAGGCCGGAGAAGGCTGGAAATAGTGGTGATTCTATAGAATCTCAAGTGATTGAGATGGAAGAGTCAAAGGATGCTATAGAGAGTGAGGTTCTTAATGAAAGAACTATTCAACAAGAAGTAGAGCTACAACAACTTGAGCAGCAAGCTTTGACTAGATCAAAGCCAAAGAGAAGTGTGAAACAAGTTACAAAGTATGGGCATGATAAGCCAGTAAAGCATTATGGTTGATCGGACTCGGTTGCCTACGCACTGAATATTGAGGCTGATGAACCAAACGACTTCGAAGAAGTTGTTAGAGATGGTCATTGCAAAGATTGGTCGGTGGATATGCATGAAATGGTGCAGGCTCGTGACAAGTTTTGTACTTGGGAATTTGTTTCATTGCCTAAGGGCAAGACGGTTTTGGGTTGTAGAAGGTTCACTATGGAGTTAAGTTCCAACATTGGTTGGAGGTACTCCACAAACGGTGGAGACTCATGCATTGTTGATTGATGCATTTCATAGGCATGGCCCTTCATGGGCGTGATTGCTCTTAGTAAGCATGACTCTCTGTGAAGATAGCCCTTTGTGGGCATGGCCCTTCAGGGCGATTGATGGCGAGTTCAAGATGTGGTTTGAATACTAGTGATTCTTGGTGGATAGTGAATAGTGTTCGACTCGGTTTTATATGTTAAAACCTCACCGAGGTGGAGAATGTTGTTTTTTAGTACTGTTCGTTTTTTGCTGTCAGAGAAGAGGGTGCACACGCACACACAGTACTGGAAGTTGAAGTTGGAAAAGTAGAGGGTGCGCTCGCGCTCTACTATGCCTTGCCCAAGGCGCGCACGCGCCCCACCAAATTCATAGTCTTCGATCGTTTTCGGTTCAGTACAAAAAGGAAAGTTTTTTTTTAAAAAACTTAACCTTTTTTTGTGAGAGAAATCTTTTTCTAAGTGAGAGAGATTGTGAGAGAACTAAACCAAGAAGAAAAGAGAGTGAACATTCTTTGTGAGTGTGAGTGATACATTCTAAGTGGGTGTTGAGTGCTCCTCTTTGTAATCTTGTATATATCTAGTACATCTAATCTATCAAAGGCTCGCCGTGTGAACGTAGCCAAATTGTCGAACCACGTAAAACTTGGTCTTGTATGAGTATGATTTTATCTTCTCTATTTACTTTATATGCTTGTGATATTGAGAAGTGTTGAGATAGTACTTGGAGGGTGTTGAAGTCTTATCTGGAGAGAATGATCAATCATTGTGTAAGGTTTATCTATTTGTAGTGAATAACGTTGTTTCCGCAGTTGTTTTATCCTCAACAGAAGAGGTGCAATATCTATTGTTTTCCTGTGAGTTAAGAGCATCATCAACTTAACGCATTGTTATAATTGGCTGTGATACGTCAGCGTTTTTCAGCGAATAAAATTGCCAAATCAAAGTTAAGTATCAATGCAAAAAATCTGAAAATTTGATTTCGTTTTCTGGACGGCACAACTTGTCCCGTGCAAAACTTTTTTTATTTGGCACGGGTAAACTTGTCCCGTGCCAGTCGAATTCATTTCAATCCAATTCATACAAAGGCCCAACGGTACAAAAGTCCAATGGTACAAAATCGAGAAGTTTTAATTTTTTATTTAAAAAAAAAGGAAAAATGTTGGATGGCAAAACTTGTCCCGCCCCACTCTTGGACGGGACAACTTGTCCCGTGCAAGTCACTTCTATATTTCTGACCTAATTTGGTTTCGGATTTGACAATTGTTAAAATAAAAACGGTGTTTTGATAGCGCGTTGGGGACGAAAATTGTCAATTTTTTTGTCAACTGTCACATTAGAAATCGATTTTAGAAATGCGTTGATGATGATGCTCGATCTCACATATCCTTAGCATTCCACTACAATCGACAGCATAAAAATGGCCATTATAGAACACGATATCATGGTATGAACGATATGGATCTTCTAGGTGTGTCCAAACTTCATCTCCTGAGAAGCGAAGGAAAGTCTACATCCTTCTCCACCAATAGCCATATAACTACACGATAATTGTTGGACAGGGATGTAGGTGGAGTACCCAGAAAGATGGATCCGATGCAAAAGCAACTTTCATTATGGTTTGGCTAAATGGTTGCCATGGAAGAGATATTTGAATCCGGGTTAATGGATTTAAAAGATGGGTTTTGTTATCGATGCTTGTAGTATATAACCAGCCATATGAAGATCCCCAACATCTTGTTCCTTGAGCTTCTGGTAGTTGAATATTGAAAAGAGATTCAGTGGAATGACTATAAAAAATCGCATTCCTTCATAGCTATTAGCATTGGTTATCACGTTGGTCGTTCGCCCTTTTGGAGAGCATCAGCCAAGGAGCAAAACTGTTAAGCCGCTGCAGCTGTCGTTGCTCTCCAACAGATCTCCAGGATTTGCAAACAGCATTAAATCTCACAAAATCTTCAACACAATGTAGACAACGTGCAAAGAGATCAATGATGTGTTCTGGTAATTCGGACCAATTCGCCATAGGCACCAATTTAAGAGAACAGTTCTAGTCTTCCACAAATAAAATAGAAAATCACAGATAGGGCTTATCTCCTCCCACTTTTCGAATACTACTCCGTCTCAAAGAAGAGTTCTTCTTAGAAAGGAAAGTTCTAGTAACGGAAAAAAAAAAACTGTGTACGGCAATGGGCCCTTTGGGATAAATTTAGAAACGCCAAACTATGAGCATCCCCGACTGATAACCGATTGCAAATCATTGATCTCTTTGCACGTTGTTATCGTGATTTCATAAACCTTTATGTTCTCCACCTATTTGAGGATCAAATCCTTTGCCTACATGAATTTTAAAATGTCTTTCGAGGAGCTAAAATGCTACAATAAAAACTTAGTCTGCACTTTTATTAATACTAGAACCCAAGCTCCTTTTTATTTCCTTGAGAAACCTGCATTTGTGTTCCTCAGGTACCAATCGGCCTCAACCCTTCATGTCTAAACCTGCATTTTTTCAGTGTCGTTAGGATTCTTAGACTGCCCCTAGCAGATCTTTCAGTTGCTGCTTCCACTCCACAACATAAACAATGGCATCTTGGAAGTCTACTCATCTTTAAAATATAGTGCAGGAATTTAGAAGTCAGATATATGCTTCAAAGTCGAAAAATGATGATCATGATAATCACCCAGTGGAATTGATGAATACGGCAAAGATTATTAATTTATTACCGTAATCAAGGGAACAAGAGCACTTCGAGCACATAGTCTTTCATTGAGCTTC
Organism: Coptis chinensis; assembly: GCF_015680905.1. NCBI lineage: Eukaryota > Viridiplantae > Streptophyta > Magnoliopsida > Ranunculales > Ranunculaceae > Coptis > Coptis chinensis. The sequence goes on from NC_141458.1 coordinate 101,041,720, forward strand.
TTGCTCCTTTCCCTCAGCAGCAGTTAATTTTTTTTGACATGTATGAACTTCCGTCCAAGATATGGTCATTGAAATGCGCTGCCTAGGTTCTCAGCCATCTATAAAATACTTTACATTCTTCAGTCATAGGATATAAATAAGAGTATTGTTGGACTTCGAAGGTGATTTATTTGCGGAATGGCTCACATAATCCAAATCCTTTCTCCTTATAAAATCCTAACAACTTTCCACAGTTTGAAGAAGCAATATTTGCATGACTCTACGCATCACCTAGTATTGTGAGCTAAAAACTCATGTTGCCTACAGAAAGATAAAAAGATCAATTGACATATGTTTAGCTATCTGACAACCGATTTCACATTATCCTCACTTGGACCTGACCGAACACACTATTGAACTCTTGAGGATCCAATTCTTAACAACTGGCAATGGGTGGAGCGGCCCCTGGAAAATCTGTACTAATTGCTAGTCTTTAAACTGCCAGTGTGAGAATAATAATCTCAACACGCCCCATTATGTGTAGCGTGACTTGAGCTAAACTCAAATACTGAAATAACCTGGCTATCACATCCACTTAAATTTGCTATATAAGGACAAGAAGTCAAATATCAAGTCATAACACAGAACATGTTGCATTCTTTTCCAGTAGCAACTACACTAAAAACTAAAAACAGTCAGAGACTGGGATAAAATGGAACAGTTTTCTCTTGTAACCAAACCCTCTCTCATATAACTTATATTTTTTGTGTCACATTCAAAATGGCCATCAGTGATGTATATGCAACTGCGCTCGAATTCAAGGAAGGTTTGAAGTTGAGATGGAAAACGAAGAATTTGTAATGAAAAACACGTCGTTATAATCACCCAAATCATATACGTCAATCTCCTTGCTTTGATAGTTTAAAACTTGAAGACTTCTAAAACATGTTACGTTAGTGTGTTATTATGGTACTCGAGTTTACGTGCATTACCATCAAAAGTGAAAACTCGCGCCACCATCCCCATTTCTAGGCCGACTCATCTACGTGCATTACCATTACTAGTAAAACTAGCGCTATATTAAATATGAAACTAGCAAGCCACATGATAACGTATCTGACTAACACGTTTAATATAATGCAGTCACAACACTAACAGCATGCATTGGGCGAAGACATCTAGTTTTAGCAAGATATACTAACAAACATATCAAGACTATGTTTGATAAGAGTTGTGCGAATTTTGTCACCATTTGCCACTAGCAAATTTGCTATGTGACAATTGCAAATAACTTGCTAACAGGATATCCTCTTAACAAAGAATTCAAGATATTTCATTACGTGGACGCAAATAACAGGGAATCATAAGGTTGCCAAACAAAAGTCATAAATTAGATTAGAATTGAAATACATTAACTCTAAGGAACAAAATATGATGATGTGTATGCCGACATACCTAGAAAAGGTCTTTAAGAGCAAAAGTTGGGCTTTAATCCAGCCTCATCATGTGAAGTTGTGAACATCTCATCGAACCAAAATCATCAGTAGGATCGTCAGGAAGCCTTAACTCCGTGATTTTGTCGATGCACATTTTCAGCAAACGCCCTTTCAACTTGAGCCTAAAACAATGGCGAAGATCAAGATATTCAATGTAGGGACACCCTTTGAGAATTGCTCTCAAACTATCGTTATTCAAAAAGTTTCCAAAGAGATGGAGACGGCGTAACTGAGACATATGTTTCGCAATAAACAATGCCTCCATGTTAAGAGCAGCATTATCCTCTGCAGAATCTTCAAACCAAGGTATTTCTGGTAATCTCCATCAAGGGTGATTCAATCGAAATGATTTCAACTGTGGGCAAGAATGCGCAACAGCTTCAATCGTTTCTTCCAAATAATGAGAAGTGCACAGTTCAATCTCCTCCAACTGAGGATTTTTCCTAACAGCGAATCACAAGATACAAGTCGTAGAGCTCTAAGCGACGATCTAGATTCCTTGATAGCAATTTCCATAAGCTTATTGGTGCCGAAATCCTTTATAGAGAATTCCACCAATTCCCCACAACTTCTACTTAACGCTACCCTTAGCCAATTTTATATAGTCATTATTAAAATAGTCTTGACCACAACGCAAATCAATGCATCTATAGAGTATATAAAAATATGTGAAGCATTACATCTTGAGGTAGTTCAAACCAGTTCCTTTTTTTCTTTCACAACTATTTTCTTCTTGTTCTTTCTCATTATTTTACCATTTCTAATATTCTTCACTTGTTTTAAAGTTCCAGAGTTCATTCTAAAGAAAATAAGAAACTTTGGAAATGCGACAGTTCAATTTATCTTAGGCATCGCTGCCCTATAATAAGTAGACGGCTGGGGGAAAATAACTTGTATATTGGGCCGAGAGGTATGTGGACAAAAGGTTATTTGGTTGGTATTTGAACCATTTCACAACTCTGTCGGGTCATATGCCGATATTAAAATTACTTCCAGCGAAAATATCATATTCTAGGCTAGATATATGGTGAGAATCTCGGGCACTCGAATGAGTCAAACCACCAAATCATAGACCCGACAGATTAAAAGGAGTCTGCAGCTGCATTAAAGATCATATTCTAGGCTAGATATATGGGAGAGGAAGATGGAGAAGGAGGAGTGGAAAAGATGAGGACAAACCAGGAAGATGGAGGAGTGGGAGAGGAAGATGGAGAAGGAGGAGTGGAAAAAAGATGAGGACAGACAGGAGAAACCTGCAGTTGGTTTTGTCCCATGCTTCTCCCAAAAAGACGGATTAGACACTGTCCCATATTGTAAGGTGAGTTCAGAGTTACACTCCATCTATGATATCTCATATCTGTGAAATGCTTTGAAAGTGATCATCGTTATACAAACTATAGTTGCAAAGATTTTAGTATAAAGTTTGAAATTTTAGCGCATATAACAATTACCAAAACAAGTTTGCAGTGCCAAATCAATGCCAATTACTAGGTGGTTGCAAGTAGAAATCACAAAATTGTATAGAGCCTACCCACGCGCGAGTCCCACTTGTGTGAATAGTACAAAGAAGTCCTGGCGCAGTTGGAGTGGCGCCTAGTTGGCTAGTTGTGTGCAAAACTGCAAACCATTCAAAATGTCAAACAAAAATGTCCCGCACCAGTTGAAGTGGCATGCCGTATCCGCAACCTTGGAGGCAGATTTGCAAACAAGTTTGTGAAGAACAAGTTTGCCAGCAACCTTGGTTTTTCAGGGTTTTTTGTCAAATTGGTAGCAAAAGCAGTTGTTTGCCACCACCTAGAGATGCTCTTGTTTCTTTTGATCATCAGATCTTTCTCTGTTGATATGAGAGCCTTCTCATATATTGGTGTTTACGAAAAGGAAAATAAGAAGTAAACAAATGAAAAGAGAAAAACATAAATGTGCTCGATTATAAATCTTATGCTGATTAGGAAGGACTAACTGACTAACTATGTCATAGAATTCATCGGTAAACACCTAGATGAGATTTGTTTTTCCCTCCAGTGACTAAGAGGATTCAGAGCTTGTCGTTTTTCAAATACAAATAGTTCTCCTTATGAATCACTTCTGAATTCTTCAGATTTATATCTCCACCGCCTTAATCTAGTGGAGGGAAAAACACTAGCTGAAATTGCATCTTGTACATGGCATTGTTTCAATTTAGTACTTTCCATGAGGGTTTGTCGAATATGTACAAAATGCAATTTCAGTCACCTTAATCTAGTACCATGCAGCTGAAATTGCATCTTGTACATGGCATTGTTTCATTTTAGTAGTTTCCATGAGGGTTTGTCGAATATGTATAAGATGCAATTTCAGCTGGTACTTTGAATGGCTATGATGCATAGTTATAATATTTCTCTGACATAGTTGAACACATTTCAGCACTTGGGAGTTTCTCTCCTCTGTTGGTGACACCTTCTCAGGATCAGGATCAGGATCAGGCTCAGGTTCAGGTACAGCTCCATCCATTTTGATTAAGCTTATCTCGGTAAATATTTTTCATATCGTTATTATTGCCAAAGTACTTATCACCCTCGTCTGGTTGTACCTCTAGCTCGCCTTCGAGATCTTTCACTTTCCATATCAATTCATTCACAATGTCGATTGCTTTTTTACCTGCCTTTGCAACTCACTTCCCTGTTTTGACGATTGAAAATAATACTTTTTCCCTATTAACTAACTCCTCAAAGTTCACGTCTACTTAAATCAACACAGTTTTGTTTGAATTACATGTTACTTTGTACCGAGCTCATAAAAATGTGAAAAAAATTAACAAAAAAAATACAAACACACGCTGAAACACACAAATAGAATAGAATAGAATAAAACAAGTCCTCCGTTATGTTCTGGATTTTTTATCTACAAAATTTAGTCCCTGGAAAAAATATGGATGGCATAGGGAGCATAATGAAAATGAAAAATACAGAGTTTATTTACGGAAATAGTGATTGGCAGTAGTTTTTGCGCGCTGGAAACAAAATACATGCGTGTCGTTTGAGTAATTGCTTGTATTGGTATTACTTTTAGGCAGTTTTTCTGCTGTATGGTTTGAATCATGCAGAAGATGTGTTCTTCTTGTACCCAATCCCCTATTTAACCGTATTTAACAGACAACTGTAATTGTTGTATCTTGTATACAGTGGTAATAGTACAACCATGTCTCCACTGATTTTGTTTTTTCTCAGTTCTCTTTGCATAACTCTGTTACCAACTACATCGTCATCAGCCACCGTGCTATCTGCTTATGACGTCCTAGGATCATATGGTTTCCCAGTGGGACTCTTACCTCAAGGGATCACTGGGTATGAAATAGACCAAAGTGGGAAGTTTACAGCTTATTTGAAAGGGAGCTGTAATGTACACATTGCAGGTCGCCATCTGAAATATAAGTCTACAATAACAGGCAACATCTCAAATGACAAGCTTACTGATTTAGTAGGTGTCAGTGTCAAGGTTCTCTTGTTTTGGATAGGTATTGACAAAGTTACAGTAACTGGTAATGATCTTTATTTCAAAGTTGGGATTTACAATGCTGATTACTCTACTGATACTTTCAGTTTGTCTCCTACGTGTGGATGATGCGTCCTCAAATTCATGTAGTGTGTAATCTGTATTAGAAAAAGTTCAGTAACAATCTCATTTCACTTGATTTTTAATTTATATTCTGTAACTCCGTATTATGGATTAAACAATAAATTAAACAACATGGTTTGTGTTTTTTGTTACCAACGTATACTTGTATAGTATGTGAAAATAGTTTCTGCCAAAACCATGTTCTGCATTATACATTACTATATAACCTGAGCTCTGGTTTGAATTGTTGGTAAGTGTATATAGATGCTAAACTTACTTGGAATACCAATACGAAAAGTGTGTTTCTAATAGCAAATCATATACGCAATTTGATCAGCATTCCTAAAAGCGTAGGTTCATAATAAAGAGGATATGGCCCGGGTTGCGTCAATTTAAGGTTCCATTTATAACACAAATTGTGCTGCCTCACTAAATTCTGTGCCGTGACACGCCTAAGCACAATTTAACCTGCCCAATACACGTGAACTCTTCGTGTCGAAATATTATAACAGCATTTTGCGAGCACCCTGAGACCAAATTACAGTGTCTCTTTATCAAAAAAAATTACACTGTCTCTAATTCTCTCTCCGTAAAAGCTCACATATACACATGTCACTTTGACCAAAAACCACGTCACTCGGTTTTCTTAACGTGGCAACATATGCCCATGCAACCACAATCCAACTGTATAAATCTTTACATCCCCAGAATAATTTCCTTCAGTTCAAACCATGTCTAACTTGTTGAAGCAAAAATATTCTTGTCAGCCGCCTTCTTGGGAAATCATTCATCTTGTTTCTGAGTATCTTGATCCTAAAGCTTTGGCAAATACATCATGTGTGAACAAAACATGGTCAATTTTAATGTCATCAGATCATCTTTGGAAATCACATTGTTTCGCTCATTACCCTTCACTTTTCAATCTTCATGTCATGCACCCTACCGTTTCTTATCGCAAACTCTACATTCTAGGCCATCTTTCTCCAATGTGCAAACATGTCCGCCCCCAGAAGCCATATATCTCAATGAATGATATTTTCTTTACTATTGATGTACTTGATGGTGATTCTCATATTTTCTCTCTTACAAAAGCTGGAGAAGATATAATGCCCGATTCTAGCGGGCTTTTTCGATTTGATCTTGATGTACATGCTAGTGGCATTTCGATGACGTTTAAGTTGTTAGATGAGTTGAGAGTGAAATGGAGTGTTGTGTTGAAAGATTGGAAAGGGGTTGCTCTGGTTATGGATTCATTGGATTGTAAAGAGAGAGGAAAGAAAGGGACTATTTCTGGAAGTGAGCGGTGGTTTATGGAAGAACTTCCTTTGAAAGGATGTTGCTTTTCGTTGGGGGCGAGCAATATTGTTTCAGAATTAAGGTTGTTTAGCTTGTCTAAAGATAGGAATAAGATGATGAAAGTTGAGAAAGTGACTGTGGGTCTTTTGCGTGAAAATTGTTGGAGGTATTTGAGTGTTGATGATGCTCTTAGATACTTGCAGCGTTTTCTTTTACCTTCTCTTGCGTGAAATATTTTGTGGGAACTTTTGTAGCTTGCCTGTATATTGTTTTGTGTTCTTTTCGGCTTCTTAATTAATGTAAAAGGGCCTTCATTTTGTGTACAGGATAAATGGAAAGCCTGAATCGAAATCTCTCTCTCCCTTTACATGTTTTCTGTAGCGTTGAGGAATGAGAACTGGAATTTGCTCATATGAACGATGCCATCAAGACATTTGAGAATAGGAAGAGGAACTAACTCGTATTTATTTTGCTTGTAATCTGTAATCACAACTCCGGATCCATCTTCTCCGTGTCCTAGATTTTCAAACATTATGTGCCGTACCCCATACGGCCATACCCTCGGCTGGTACTCATTTCCGTGTAAGAATTAGATATGAACTCTCCGAACAACAAACACAGAACATACTGAAGATTCTCAAGAAAACATAGTTGCACTAACTGAATTCAAAAATAATGTCCATGACCATGAACTATTTTGGAAAGAGAATTCGCCAGGAATATGGAAGTAAATTTTGGATAGAATTCATTTATCAACGAGGATATTCACGACAAATTCATACAGAAATTGGCTAGTTAAGAACATGTGCATAGTTTTTCCAATGTTACCACACTCGGCTTTTGGGCTTATGCTCCCTTTCTTGTATTTATCGGATGTCTCAACATTCTGTCAATGCAGAGGAACAAGGGCACAAGGCTCTCGACGTAGGTTGTAATTGTTCCGAAAAAATGTTCTGGAAAACCTTCAACTGGAAATCTCGTTACAGTTTGGTTTTTAATGTCATACACAAGTAGACTACTGTGATCCTCTAGTAGTAGGGCTTTACCATAACTGATAGAGCGTAACGCTACCAAATAACACATTTATTGACAATTTAGGAACGGCAACAATGTTAGCCATTATGGTCCATGACGCCATATTCTTTCATGACCCATAAACGGGCATGAGTGTGATAGTTATTCACAGTACAAAGCTTCTCATCCAACGCTGCAAGGTTAGTGCTGACCAAGCCATCAAGATCATAGTCTTCCCGTCTCACCTCTCTAAATTTTTCAGTCGTGAAGTCAAAAGCAATGAGTGTGTTATAAGATGCAGTTCTTGCTGTGCTACATTGAGTGCTCACCATCCAATGAAGTGAACCGTTAACAAGTACACCTTTCTGTCCATTAGGAACTTCATAGTTGAGGCTTTTGATCCTTCTCCACCGATCATATCTGAGGGAGTATATACAACTCCTTGTACAATAATAGGCACCATTAGTTCTGTAAACAGTCGCGATTCTTATAATCTCGTAATCCTTTGTTGCTACATTGTAACCAAAACCATACATGAAAGTATTGTAGTCTGGATCTGCTAAAACAGGACCGTTATTTGGTAAGATCTTGTATTCTCTAGTAGATGGATTCCATAAACCTAGACGGTTCTGTTTGTCGCCTATGCAAAGTAGTCCATTACAAGAACCCCAATAATCACATGCATCTAATAAATAAGTCTTATTAGTCGTGATCATTGTTGGAGTTATCCCTCACATGAGGAGAGAAACTGGAGGTGTTCTCGAGGGCGTGGTCGGTGCGCACAAGTCGAGGACCTCGCCAGCTCGATAGCGCGCGACTTCGCTTCGAGTTCGATAACATAGAGGCGACCAGCTCAAAGTGGCCAGCAGCTTCAACTTCCAGTCTTGGTAGCGACTTCGCTCGAGTGGCGCCCAGCGCTTTCAGTCTATTTTTTCGTGGGCTTTGCTTCGATACCGAATTTGGTTTTGGAGATAAAACCAAAAATCAAGGTTTTGGAAAAACCTAAGCTATGAGAACCAAACAAAGTCGGAAGGATTGGAATCGGACTAAAACAAAAGATAACCTTCTTTACGGAGATACAACCACTGTAAAGAGATAAAGTGATCTAGTAAGGTGAGAGGCGTAAAGGAGAGATTGTAATCTTCCTTCCCATTTTATTAAAAGGGCTCTTGTGGAAGTAGGCATCATTGGCGAACCGCGGTAAATCTTTGTGTTGTGGTTTGTTGTTTAAGCTGCTTTACATTATTATTTGTTGTTGATAGTTGTTTAGCGAGTTGGGCATGTTAGTATAGGTAGTTTGTGATATTTGAGATTTATCTAGAGTTGAAGTGTGTTCATACAAGTTACTCGTGTAGTGGGGAACCGATTGGTATTGGTGTAATCCCGACAAGTGGTATCGAGCCTTGGTTAGAATAGCCTAGGGTGTTATCGAATCTTTGTCGAGGAAGGTGTTTGTGAAATTCACGAGAGAAGATTTGAGGTTAAATAACTTGTAGAGATGGACCATTAAAGTGAACACTTTCGTATGATGAGTCGAATAGGAAGAACTACACCATCTGGAAAGCCAAGATGGAAGACTTGCTATCTTGCAAAGGACTTGGCACTTCCATTGAGAATGAGGGAGTAAAACCCGGAAAAGGCGATGAAATTTGAGTGGAAAAAGCTTGTGAGAAAAGCTATTGGGTACATTCGACAATGGATAGGCGGCGGTGTCTTTCACCATGTGGCCCAGAGGACTACTGACCCCGATCTATGGAAGAAACTTCGAAGACCTTTATGAGAGGAAGTCGGGTGGAAACAAAGTGCTAGTCGTTAAGAAGTTTGCGGAACCACGAAGTACCAAGAAGGTTCTTCAATGCGAGCATCTTAATGAAGTCTGAGAATATCATCAATCGGATGCATTTGATGAAGATCAATTTGGGAGGCGAAGTTGAGGCTTTGTTTCTATTAGGCTCTCTACCCGAAAGTTGGGAGACATTAGCGTTTCTCTACATGGAGCGACCAAGGATGGAATTGTTACCATGGAGATGGCTACCGTCTTTGTTGAATGAGGAGACTAGAAGGAGTGGAAGAAGCGGCTCTTCTAACTTTCGGAGGTCCTTTTCCGCGAGAGAAAGCGGGGGAGAGGTGAAGCGAGAAAACCATCTCGTTCTAGAGGTGATGGCGAAGTAAATCTAGGGGTGAAGCTAGAACTCACAAAGAGAGAGAGGCAATGTTACTATTGTGCCACCAAAGGCCCGCCGGATATGAGTCGCGAGAACGAAGAGGGATGAGAAGAATAAGCGTGTACATGAAGACATGGTGCGGAGGAGCGAAAACCAGGCGAGGAGATACTACCGCACTAGTCGATGACCTAGTGGGAATTGTGTCGGTTGTGGTGTGTCTTTGTCGAGTACCTCATGTCGGGATCTGAGTGGGTGATAGATCTGGGGAGCATCTATCCGTCACACGCCGCGGGGATTCTTCACTACTACGGTTGTGGTGAATATGGTGAAGTGAGGATGGAGTAACGATGGCGTCTCGAAGATTATAGGCATTGGAGATGTTCATATAGAAACCAATGTCGGCTACACCTTGACACTTCAAGGATGTAAGACATGTCCACGACATACGGTTAAGCCTAATTTTTTGGGAAATTAGATGATGATGGCTTTGTAAACTTCGTTTAGTAGCGGGGTATAAGCTGGCGAGAGGTTCCATTGTAGCGGCCGGAGGAAAGAAAACTTGCTCTCTTTACAAAACCACAGGCTAGTTTGTGTAAAAGCGAAGCGAATCTGTGAAGAAACTTCATCATACGAGCGTGGCCAAAGGCGTGTCACATGGGCATAAAAGGGATGGAAGTTCTTGCTAAGCAAAGGCCATGCCGGACATTAAAGGTACACATTTAAATACATGTACTCATTGTTTGGTAGGAAAGCAACCACAGGGGTGTCTTTCAAAGATTCCGTCTCCCTGAAAAGGACAACGTCCTTGAACTAGTGCCCTGGACTTATGTGGTCTATGAGTGAAGTCCACCGGGGAGCCGTACTTCTTGACATTCATTGATGATCGTCAAAGAAAGATATGGGCCTATAGTCGAAGACCAAGGATGAAGTACTTGGCGTGTTTGAAATTCCACGGCATGGTGGAAAGAAGCTGGGAAGTTGTTGAAGTGTATTAAGCTCGGATAATGGGGGTGAGTACATTGGGCCATTTGAAGAGTATTGCGAGTCATGGGATTCGTCATGAAGCGGGACCGTTCCCAAGACACATATGAGAATGGAATAGCGAGAGAATGAACCGTACCATTGTAGAGAGGATAAGATGCATGCTATCTCACTCTAAAAGCTACCTAGAAGCTCTTGGGTAGAAGCAATGCGTCTGACCCGTGCATGTGATCAACTTTGTCACCGGCAAAGCCCACGAATAGTGATTATCGAGAGAGTATGGTCGGCGAGAGATGTTGATTATGGATACTTGAGGGTATTTGGGTGCGGGGCATTTTGTGCATATTCGAAGGATGAGAGATTCAAGCTTGATGACAAAGCCAAGCGGTGCATTTTTACGGGTTATGGAGATGAAAAGTTTGGTTACAAACTCATGATCCGATTAACAAGAAGGTAATCGAAGTCGAGATGTTGTGTTCTGGAAGACCAAACCATAGCGGACTTTGAGGAGGGTGAAGCTACAAGCTTTCACGATGATCTTGTTGATTGAGAACCCCCGAAGTTCCTCTTGTGGAGCGTCACGAGAAGGCATTGAGAATCTGAGAGAACCATGAGTTTGAAGCTCATGATGAGAATCTATTGCTCATGATGGGATAGAACCTATTGGTATAGAAGATGCGAGATGAGATGCATGAACCACCACGAGCAAGCGAAGTGCAACCTCACGAGGCACCCGGATAGATGGGGCAAGGAGGAGGCGGCGGAGAGAGGAGACAAAAGCTTCAACGGGTATCCACCACATGCGTGCGTCTTTACTATCGGATGGTGGAGAACCTATGTACTATCAAGAGGCACTTGAAGGTACGGACAAAGAAAAGTGGTTGAAGGCCATGCATGGCGAGATGGATTCTTTGCATAAGAATCACACTTATGAGTTAGTTGAAACCCCGGGGAGAAAAGTTCTCAAGAATAAGTGGATATACAAAGTCAAGCATGAGGGGAGAACAATCCACCACCAAGGCACAAAGCTTCGCCTTGTTGTGAAGGGATTCGGTCAAAGGAAAGGGATTGACTTTGATGAGATTTTCTCTCTGTAGTGAAGATGACTTCTATCAGGGTGGTATTGGGTATGGCGCAAAGTATGAACCTAGAGGTTGAGCGACTAGATGTTAAGGCGGCTTTTCTTCATGGAGACCTTGAAGAAGATGTCTACATGGACCCGACCGAGGAGGGTTTGAGGTCAAAGGCAAGGAGCACCTAGTATGCAAGGTGATAAAGAGCTTGTATGGGTTGAAAGCAAGCAGAGAGGCGATGGTACATAAAGTTTGACTCCTTTATGGTGAAGCAAGGATACAAAAGTCTGCTTCCGATCATTGTGCGTTTGTTGAGAGATTTCGGATGGGGATTTCATTGTGCTTTATTCTTTGTATGTGGATGATATGTTGATAGTTGGCCCAAACATCAACAAGATATCAAAATTTGAAGAAAGACTTGAGTAAGTCCTTTGAGATGAAGGATTTGGGTCAAGCAAAGCAGATACTTGGGATCACGGATCACTTCGTGTGAGAAAGAGTGGAAAGTTGTGGCTTTCTCGAAAGCTACATTGAGAAAGGTGTTGAAGAGATTCAACATGGATCAAAACCCGATCGGTTAATCCGCTTGGTGGCGGTTCGCATGACCAAAAGATGTGTCCTAAGGGTGAGCATGGCGAGTCGGATGGAAAAAGATTCCTTATGCATCCGCGATGGGGGTTTGATGTATGCCATGGTGTGTACTAGGCCGGATATTGCTTTTCGCCGTTGGGGTGGTAAGCGATTTACATCAAATCGGGTAAAGAACATTGGGAAGGTGTTAAGTGGATATTGAGATATCTCAAAGGCACTTCAAATCATGTTTGTGCTTTGGTGGAAGTAAGCCCTTACTTGAAGGCTACAGCGATGTCACGGACATGGCGGTGATGTTGACTTCGATGAAGTCCACCTCCGGTTATCGGTTACTTTTGCGGGGAGGCGGTTTCTTGGCAATCTAAGTTGCAAAAGTGTGTTGCCCTCTCCCCTTCTGAAGAGTATATTGCAGCCAGCGAGTGTTGCAAAGAGTTGCTATGGATGAAGAGGTTCTTGACGAACTAGGGCTAAAGCGAAAGCGGTTTGTAGTTATATGCGGTCGAGGCGCCATCAGCTTGAGCAGAATCGAGTTTTCATTCTAGATCAAGCACATACCGTGCGTTATCATTGGATTAGAAGTACTTTCGAAGACAAGCATTTGTGTATCGAGAAGATCCATCCGACAAGAGCGGGTCGGATATGATGACCAAAGTCTTTACGAAAGGTAAGTTTGATGTTTGTTGTGCTATTGCGGAATGGCGGACACTCCTCCTCTGATTGATTTGGCAATTGCATGGAGGTATCCCCTATTTGCGGGAGGGAGATTATTGGAGTTATCCCTCACATGAGGAGAGTTTGGAGGGCAGAAGGGCAAATTCGGCATCGCGAAGCGAGCGGCGCCCGCTTCGGATAGAAGCGACGACTCAGCTTCGAGTTCGATAACATAGAGGCGACCAGCTCAAAGAAAAAGCGCCAGCTCAACTTCAGTCTTGGTAGCGACTTCGCGCTTCGAGTGGCGCGCCAGCGCTTCGGTCTATTTTTCGTGGGCTTTGCTTCACGATTACCCGAATTTGGTTTTGGAGATAAAACCAAAAATCAAGGTTTTGGAAAACCTAACTATGAGAACCAAACAAAGTCGGAAGGATTGGAATCGGACTAAAACAAAAGAGATAACCTTCTGAGATACAACCACGTAAAGAGATAAAGTGATCTAGTAAGGTGAGATTTGTAAAGGAGATTGTAATCTTCCTTCCCATTTTATTAAGAAGCTGGCTCTTGTGGAAGTAGGCATCATTGGCCGAACCACGGTAAATCTTTGTGTTGTGGTTTGTTGTTTAACTGCTTTACATTATTATTTGTTGTTGATAGTTGTTTAGCGAGTTGGGCATGTTAGTATAGGTAGTTTGTGATATTTGAGATTTATCTAGAGTTGAAGTGTGTTCATACAAGTTATCTGTGTAGTGGGGAACCGATTGGTATTGGTGTAATCCCCAACAATCATGACCTTGAGGCTCTTTACGTTTTTCTTTGATTGATTAAGGTGTTCCTCGACGAAGTGTGGGTTGGTGAGTAACCGATGTTTGAGTTATCCTCACATGAGGAGAGAAAGAAATTCAGTTTGCGTGAAAAAGGTTGAGCGTGCGCGCTCAGTCTTGCCTAAGGCGCGACTCCGTGCCCCATGCCGTGAACAACTTCCAGTAATTTAAGGGCGAGCGTGTTCGACATTTGCCTTGCCGAGAGCGCGCCCATGCCTATTTTCGGCAGAATTCTATTTTTGTGAAATCGCGAGTTTGCAATATATGTTGGGGTTTTTGGCAAAACCTAACACGCAGATGCAACACAAACCAAGGCAACACAAGAGAGAGAAAACCCAATCTTGAAAGCAATCAAGATTGAGAGATAACCTTTACAGAGAGACAAGCCTGTAAAGAGAGAGGAGTGATCTAGTAAGGTGAGAGACTGAAAAGAGTGATTGTAATCTTCCTTTCCACTTTATAAAATGATTAGCTCTTGTGGAAGTAAGCATCATTGGCCGAACCACGGTATATCTTTGTGTTGTGGTATGTTTGTTCTACTTCTTACATTATTATTTGTTGTTAATAGTTGTTTAAGGAGTTAGGCATGTTAGCTAGGTTGTAGTTGATATTTAGATTGTTGTCTGGAGATTGTTGTTGGTCCTAGAACAAGTTATCTGTGTAGTGAGGATCGATTGGTATCGGTATTAACCCCAACAAGTGGTATCAGAGCCAGGTTAGATTAACCTAGGGTGTTATCCAAATCTAGCCCAGAAGGTGTTTGAACAAATTCTTAAGAGGAGGTTTGAGTTGAAAATAACTTGTAGAGATGGACCATTTCGTGAACACTCACATGACGAGTCTGAATAGGAAGAACTACACCATTTGGAAAGCCAAGATGGAAGACTTGCTCTACTGCAAGGACTTGGCACAACCCATTGAAAATGGAGGAGAAAAATCAAAATCGGTTGTTGCAGCTGAGTGGAGCAAACTTGACAGAAAAGCAATTGGGTACATTCGACAGTGGATTGACGACAGTGTCTTTCACCATGTATCCCAAGAGACTACAACTTTTGGCTTGTGGAAGAAACTCGAAGACCTCTATGAGAGAAAGTCGGGCGAAAACAAAGTGATGCTCGTTAAGAAGTTTGCCAACACAAAGTACCAAGAAAGTTCTTCAATGCATGAGCATCTTAATGAAGTGCAAAATACCATCAATCACTTACATTTGATGAAGATTAATATAGGAGACGAAGTTGAGGCTTTGTTTCTATTAAACTCTCTACCCAAAAGTTGGGAGACGTTAACAATTTCTCTATATGGATTAGCTAAGGATGGAATCATTTCTATGGAGATGGCTACCGCCACTACGTCAAAACAGAGGATTTAGGACACGCATGGCGCCCCAGAATAGGACGTCTTCTAACTGTATAAAACTAAACCATGGTTAATTCCTGGCATTAGACAGCTTATATCAGTCTATTCATATTAAAATCGGTCTTCGAAAATGCGCTTCCATCTTCAGCATGTTGTCGAGTTACTCCCCTCTCCTTTTAGCGCCTAGACCATTCCCCCCCCCCCCCAAAAAAAATTGACCCAATTTGTTTTCCCTCTTAAAATTTCAGGTTCCCAACAAATACCAATCTCTCACTCCGTCTTTCTCTCACTACGACGTTTCTGCGAAAAGAAGGTAACCACTTCTTTCTTTCTTTCTTTTTTTCCACTGAAATTGGTTTCGCACTTAAATCCCCAAATTCAACATCACAACATTCACGAAATTAAGCTACACTCTCGATATCCAACAAACTAAAAATAAAGGGAGAATCCATTCTTTTCTTTTCCCAGCCGTACTACGACTTGCCAACAAAGAGATCCTCACATAGGTAATTCCTTCACTCGGTAGCCACTGGCATCACGCTATGCAAAAAGGCCCAACAACAATCCTTTCGAAAAGGAGGAGGAAGAAGTCTTGAGTGAGAAAACATACCCGGGGGATTAGTGTCTTTCTTCTGTTTTGCCTCTTCTCGATGGGGTTTGCGTGTTATTCACTTTTTGCTTGTTCTTCACTAACGAGTTTGTGATGTTTTGATTTAATAGGTTAGTCTCCTGTTGGAATTTTTCTTCAAGTAAAGGCTGAATTTTTCTCACTGCTTCTCCAAGACAAGGTATAAAATGGTTTAACTTTACTTATTCTTTGTTTCTAAGATTTAACTTTAGAACTAGGAAGTGTTACCTGTCGAAAATGGCTCTGACATCCATGTTAAGTCTGGAACAATCATTGTGAAGCTTTTAAGTGGAAACATAGGAAGTCCAACATTGTGAAGATTTGAAACAATCCTGTCAAGCTTATGTCAGAGCTGTTTTTAGTGACAAGCTTTTAAGTGGCTCTGACTTAACATTTTGGAACAATCCTGTTTCAAAAGATTTAACAAATGATTGTTCTCTACCTCTTCCCCATACGTTGTGAAGATGGGATACCAGAATTTTAAGTGGAATAGGGAAAGGAGTTGAAACCCATGTTAAGAAACTTGAAATTGAGATTAGGGGCTTTCAAAAACTGATTGTTACTTGTACACTTGGGCTTAAGAAGCTTGGCATTCCTTGCAAACATAGAAAATTAATATTGAAGTACATCCACAATTAAATATTAAGATGATTGCATGCCTGCAATGCTAGCTTAGCGTATGGCTGTTGTTGTTTCATGCATGATCAAGTAGTATTTGGGGCTTGATGATAACTAAATTATGTATCTCGTAGCTTTTGCACAAAGTGAATTTGGCTTGAAAATTGTAGCTTACTGAGCATCATGAAGCTGCTTACAATATTCTAGCTTTAATTAGGTTGTTCTCTCTATCACATTTTTTTGTGTGATAAGTAGTGTTTGATTGTGAAGAGGTAAATTTAGCTAACGTACTTGCGTGGTTCGTATAAATTTAATCATCTTCCTGCAATCCATATTTATCTAGTTTCTGTTCTAACTTGCAAGAGTAGTTTTTATGCATGATTGACATTATTATAGTGATCATGTGTTACTATTCTGGTTTTATTTAATACAACCAGAACTGAATGTCATGTACCCTGTAGGGAAAACAAAACAAAAAACGAAAAAAAATAAAAGATTGGAGGCTAGAACTTAATATTCTGTACAAAAAATGAACTATACATTCTAGTTTCCGTAGAAACAAATATATTTGTTCCTAAAGAAATTTGTTCTCCTACTCCACAATAGACATGTTATCCATGAGGGGAAATCTTTAAGAAAGTGTATGTCCAATGATTCGTGAAGTTGTAAACCTACTTCTGTTCTATGTTCTCTGTTTCTGTTTATGTTATCTGTATATATGGGGTTTTGCTTGTTTTTCTTATTTGAAATTTCAAAGCTTGAAACTTTTATTTTTGTTATGGGGTTTGCTTGTTTTTCTTATTTGAGTTTTCAAAGCTTGAAACTTTTATTTTTAGTTTTCAGTTTAACAAGTTTGTGTTGTTTTGATTTAATAGGTTCTTCTTCAGTTGGAATTTTCTTCAAGGAAAGGTTGAATTTTTCTCACTGCTTCTCCAAGATAGGGTATAAAATGGTTTAACTTTATTTATCATTTGTTTGTCATTTGTTGTGTTTCTCTTGTTATTTTATGTTATTATGTCGTTGGTATTATTGTTTTTATCCGATGGTATAAGTATAAGTATAGTTATGAGTTGTATTTTTTTTTGTCGGTCTTTAAGAACATCAAGTGCATGGTCGATTAAGTTAGCTATTTTTCATTGTTTGGATATTCAACCTCTACTGATTTACAAAATATATCTACAAATTTTAGTTTGAGTTGGACTAGTTTATTTCAAACTTTATATTTTCAAATAACCTGATTTCTTGTTTGTAAATGATATGACTTCTTTGGCATTAATTGGTCTTGGCCATAGAGAATAAGGAAGTTGTTATTAACATGAAATAACCAAGTGCCCTACATATATATAAATATTAGTATGTTGCATTGTTACTGTAATTGTTCCAATCTTGAGAAAACCATTTAGACTTGGTAGGTGAGTTGTTGGGGGCTAAGTGTGTTAGGAGGCAGAAAGGAATTTGAGTACCACTTTCTATGATATATACCTTTCCTAGGTTTCAAGTCAAATACTCTTTTTGAAATCATACTAATATTATATATGTTGATGTATTTATCTAGAAAATGTCTTCAATGCTTCCAAACAAGAACTGGATGAAAGCACCGACTTCGTCTACTGAATACCTTCGAGGTGTTAAATCATTCATCCAGTTCACAAAAGAGAAATTAGGAAAGGAACTTGACTGGTATTGTTGTCCTTGTGCTAATTGTCGTAATTTAGGGGGGAAGTCAACAGCAAAAGATATTGCTAAGCATCTTATCTGTGATGGTATAGACGAGACATATACATCATGGATACGTCATGGAGAGTTAGTCATCTTCCAGAAGTAGTAACTATGTTGAAGCTCCCACTAGTTCTTCTACTAGGGGTCCTGAAAATATGTGCCAAGGATGGAAGAGATGGTCAATGACACATTTGGGCGAAGTCATCCTGTTGACTTAGATGCATGTCTTAACGAAGTTGATAATGGAGATTCACCCAATGCCATACCGCAGGATGTTTAATACGACAAGTTGATGGAGGATGCTTTAAAACCAATATATCCATCATGTCGGGGTGAAGATTCGAAATTATCGATGACGATTGAGTTGTTGAGCATGAAGGCTAGACACAAGTGGTCTAATAGTAGGTTCACATAGTTGTTGCAATTCCTTAAAAAGACTTTACCATAAGAGAATACACTACCTGAGAAGACCTATGCTGCTAAGAACTTGATCAAACCTCTTCGCATGAAGTGCGAAATTATTGATGCATACCCAAATGATTGTATTATATACTGGGGTGACAAATATAAGGATTTGATTAGTTGTCCCACTTGTGGTGAAAACAGATGGAAATCGGTGAACCCGTTAAAACCAAAGGCTAAGATTAAACCATGGAAGAAGCCAAGGTATTTTCCTTTGGCTAAGAGATTGCAAAAGATGTATAGCATACCATGGATTGCAGAGAATATGAAATGGCATGCAAATGTAGTTTCTGACCAACACTATATGCGTCATCCTGTTGATTCTTCCATGTGGAACTCAATTAATCTTAAATAGCCTGAGTTTGCAGCGGAGCCACGTAATGTTAGATTAGGGATTGCAACAGATGGATTTAATCCATTTGGGAACAAAAATAGCATTTATATTTGCTGGCCTGTTATGATTACTCCATACAATCTGCCTCCATCATTGTGCATGCGGAAAGAGTTTACTATGTTGACACTTCTAATTCCTAGTCCAAGTAGCCTAGGGGATAACATCGACATCTTCTTGCAGCCTTTAATCGAAGAGCTAAAACAGTTATGGGGTGCTGGAGTTGAATCATATGACTCCCATGCTAAAGAGACATTCACTATGAAGGCAATTTGCTTATGGGCGATACACAATTTTCCTGCGTTTCACCATCTTTCTGGACATAAAACGGCGGGAAGGTATGCATGTCCTATTTGTAGTGAAGATACAGATTATACTTGGCTGAAGCATGGAAAAAAGTTTGCTTATATGGGTCATTGAAAGTTCCTAGCAGACCCGAATCATCGCTTTAGAGTCCAGAAGGCACAATTTAATGGAAAATAAGAACATGCATGGTAAGCGTCCTATTCGTTTAAAGGGTTCTCAAGTAAAAATTAAAATGAGCCAAATTCAGAACAAGTTTGGCAAGGTGTCGGATACACCGGAAGGAAGGAAGAAGAAGAGAAAAAGGACTAAAGAACTAGAAAATTCAGCATTTTCAAAGGATTCTATCTTCTTTACTATACATTACCGTATTGGGAGGTATTTTTAACATTTGTGTAGTAGTATATCATGTAACTTTATGTATACATATCCATATATTCACTTATATATTTAATTCCTACAACATCTGCCTATTTGCCACAATCTAGATGTGATGCGTGGAAAAAATGTTGTTATGGAGAATCTGTTTGCAACAATCATGGGTACAGGTAAGAGTAAGGATGGACTCGAAGCCCGTCTGGACCTTAAAGCTAGGAAGATAAAGAAACACTTGTGGCCGGTAATGAAGAATGACAAGTGGTCTTATCCAATAGGTGTTTTTTCTCTTTCACGTGCAGAGAGAGTTTTGTTTTGTAGGACTTTGCACCAATTGAAGGTTCCTGTTGGATATAGTGGAAATTGGAAACATAATGTGGACTTGGAGGATTTTCAGCTCAAGAACCTAAAATCTCATAACTATCACATCCTTTTACAACATTTATTACACGTGTTATTGATGCATCTATTCAAAAAACACAAGCCATTGCATGAAGTTATTCGCCAGTTGTCTTTATTCTTTAACGTCCTATGCTCCAAAGTCATTTGTCGTGCGAACCTTTCGAACATGAGAAAACGCATTGTGGAAACTTTGTGTGTCTTTGAAAAATACTTCCCGCCTTCGTTTTTTGTTTCAATGATACACCTTGTTGTGCACTTAGCGGAAAAGGTACAAATTTGTGGACCTGTTAGATATAGGTGGATGTATCCTTTTGAGAGGTGAGTAAAGTTCTTTATATATATCTTTCTTGTGATTAGTATGTAGTCATTTTGTATTAATTAATGGCACATGCACAGGGTGATGAAAAATTATAAAAGGTATGTGACCAATCAGACTTTTGTTGAGGGTTGCATCCAAGAGTAATACCTCGTGGAAGAGGCGATGATGTACTATATGGAGTACATTCATGATGGCAACTTGGCAAGCCATAAGAATGGGAGAAGGGTGATCATGAATGAGGATATTGAAAGTGGACACCCTATGGATAAAAAGGGAAAGCAATATGTTCTTCCAAATATAGAGTATCCACAAGTTAGCAAGTGGGTTTTGACGCATTCTTTGAAAAATGCTGAGTGGGAAGAGTAAGTCGTGCATTTACCATTGTTTTGGTAGTCAATACTTGAGTTATGTGTGTCAACTGTCCTGAATTTTTATTATTTTCACAGAAAGTACCAAGTATACCTCCAAAGTCATAAATCAAGGGGTAAAAATCGTTGGGGCAGTCAAGCAAAAGAGTTGGACTACATTCGTTGGTTAAGACTACAACTACAAAATGAAAAAGTATCTCCTTTCAAGAGGATTGTTGATGGTCCATCTTTTACAGCGGTGTCATATAACAGATACACAGCGAATGGGTATGTTTTTTATACGCCGGATTCCGAATCAACGACTACAACAAAGAATAGTGGGGTTTCCATGAAGGCTGTGACTAGTTTTAGGGCAAGCACCAAGGATAGGAACCTTGTTGATGACGAAGTCACTTACTATGGAGTTGTCAAAAGAATTCTTGAACTTGATTATGTAGAATTTAAACAAACTGTGTTCTACTGTGATTGGGTGCGCATTGAGGATAAAACAAATGGTTGCACAGTTGATCCTGATATGAACTTGGTATTTGTAAATCTTGGGAGGTTCATGAGGAATACAAGTGAGGTTGACGAGCCCTTTATTCTCGCTTCTGAAGCTAAACAAGTCTTTTATTGCCGAGATTTGAGTAGAGATAATTGGCATGTTGTCTTGGATGCTCCAAAGAGGTTGAGTCAAGAGATAGATGCTTATAAAGACTCATTGGTCTTCGAGGCCAGAACAAGTGCTAATGATTCTTCATCAACAACTCTATTTGAGGACATTCTAGAAATTGCGGAAGACTGGATTTAATCTTAATGAATAATTTTTTTAATTATTATTTTTTTTTTTTTTTTTTTTTTATTTTTTTATGTTGATGAATAATCTTAATTGAGGACGTTCTTAGGAAACTTATCAATGAATAATCTTTTTTTTGTATGGTTGATATTTATGGGAAGCTTTTTTTGAATTAGGTATCTTTTGTTTTTGTTCATCTTTTCCAATTCTCAACATGGTACAGGTGAGTTAAATAGTATGGCTTGAACATCTTGGGTGTTCTCTGTCTAGTGGGTTTTTCTGTTTTTAGTTTTTTCTTCGAGTGATGCAACATATGATACATGCTACATCTATTCCATGTTTTGTTTAATTTCGTTGCCTTAGATTTTAACCATTTTGTTGAACTTTATATTTAGGTAAAAAGAATTCATGTCAAAAGCATCTAAAGCAAGTGGATTTGAAGCAAATGAATCTGAAGCAAGTGAGACGACGACAAAACCAAAACGTAAAGTAACATTTTTTATTTGATTATTAATTTTTTATTTAATAACATAAGTTGGCTGGGAAAGTGTTAAACCTATAAAAATGACCCATGTAGTCACCCCCTTAGTGATCATTTCATACGGTTTGATAGTGGTCATCTTGGTTGGGACTTTGGTATCCACAATGCCATGGCAGATAAGGATATTGTGAGTGCAGCCCTTTTACGCAGTTTGTACACTATCCCAGATGGGAGACCAAGCAGAGATTACTGACTTTGGAATATTGGAAAGGATGAAAATTTTAGCTCAAAATCTTTCTATTTCGCTCTCTACTCCTATCTTCCTATGATAATTTCTTAACTAATTTCCCTAGCACTTTGATTTGGAAGTCGAAGATTCCTTGCCGAGTGTCTTTTTTTATGTGATGTGCTACACAAAATAAAATCCTAACCATAGACAACTTTATCAAAAGAAAGAAAATCATTGTAAACTTGTCCTTGGTGTTTGTTTGATGGTGAGTTGGTTAACCATACCCTCATCCATTGTTCTTACTCTTGGGAGGTGTGGTGTCATTTCCTTCCACAATCACGGGTGGTTTGGGTTGTTCCCCGCTCTGTGAAGGATATATTGGAGTCCTGGGTCTTGAGGTTCATTCTCATATAGAATATTACTCCTTTCGCGATCATGTGGGGCCTTTGGTTGGAATGGAATTGGAGGCACTTCGATGATGCATCAGTGGAGGAGGTGATTATTTTGATAGAATAATTTATATTCCTTTGGTCAAAGATGTGGGAGGCATGGCGTGACACTCCTCTTTCGGAGACCGTGTATAGATGAGAAGTTTTGTTAGCTCAGTGAGACTTAGTCGATTTTGTTTTAGTTTTTTTGCAGTTGTTGTTGTATTTTTATGTAGAATATCTCATCATATGTCATCATGCTTTATAAGCAAAGCCCAAGGTAAAGGATACTAACCTAAAAATAAATTAATGAGTGATCGAGGGGTGCCAACCTATTTGGGATGTCTTAGGTCTGTACTTTCCATTTTTTTTTTAATCAGTAAAATGTATTGTTGATAAAAAACGAGACTTTAGGGGTGCTTGTTCCTTGTATTGGCTTGTTGCTAATCGCTTTCCCCACTTCCATGAAACTCATACACGGTTCTTTTCTTATATGTTATGTATTGATTTTCAAATTGCTTGCCACTTGACCAAACCATGCTGCTGATTCTGATCCTTTATTCAACTCTTTCTGTACAATCTGGCCCCTTTGTTATTGAGTCAACATTCACTATTACTTTAGAAGTATAAACTAAAAAGAGAAGACAATTTTACAAGATTGTTAATCAGTGATAGTAATGCTAGAGCATAGCTTCCAACATCATCATGATGTCAGCCTTACTAGACAAGAGTTCTATTTTAGATGTTATGTTATTTATTTTTTGACCTATATGTACCTAATCTGCTTGTGGTCATGTGAATGCAAAATGAAATGGTATATGATTTTTGTATTTATTGATCTGCGGACGCAACTTTGAGTCTTTGAGCATAAAAGAAAAGTCAAATTTTATTTTTCTCCTTTTCTTTTATACCTTTTGGTATATCATGGGAAGACTACTTTCTTTTGAAGACTTGTGGCGACAAGAAAATGGTTTAACTGAAAGGCTGGGGGAATGTGGGTACCCTTGTATTCATGACTTATATTTTACGGTGGGAACTGGGAACTATTTTTTGCCAAGCCAAAGCAAGAACAGCTCTAGCTAATGAAAAGTGATATGGTGTTGTCTATGTAACTTCAGTTTTAAGATGGTTCCGAGGGTTTTTTTACTCAAGTATTTTAGATTCCTCTGATTAGTATAATCGACTTAGGACTTTTCTAGGAATTTTGCTGTTTTCACGGGAGCTATAGCTGCCTCATTCACTGTTTTGTTCTTGGTGATCAATGGTTAAATATGGACTGGAGTGCAAGTTAGATACATGAAACATGGCACCAGATTTTAGAAACTTGTTAATATATTAAGCAGGAGTCTTAAGGGAGGGCAGTTGATAGGTACTAATATTTTTTCATAGTTCTGATGTTAATTAGATCTTATTCTTTTTCATATTCTTGTTAATTAGGTCATTTGATCTTTTATCCACAGATCATTTGAAAAATAGATCACAATAAATTGATTTTGTCTATTGTCATTTTTCTAGTAGTGAAGCTTTTCTGCGTCCTATTTTTACTTAATCGGTTGCTAATTAATCCACTTAGGTCCAAGATTCCAAGTGGAGTTTACTGATTATGGACAAGCTACTGGACAATATCGAGCAAAGTATGCCACTATAGTCGGGCAGGTGGCTAGGACACATTGCCCACCTATGTACAAGGACTAGGTAGAGGTTCCAGATTTAACAAAGGATGCTTTGTGGGAGAAAGTATTGGTAAGTGCAAGTCACTCCACCTAATTTTATTTCAATAAACATTTTAATTTGTATTGTATCCAAATTTGTTTACTAATGATTTTGACATGTCCAATTTACAGGTTGAAATTGATCTTCCACTCATCCGAAAAGAATGCACTCTTCGTAAGCTTAATACAGCTTGGAAGCAGAAAAAATATGAACTTCGTCAAGTGTATGATAAATTTCCAACAGATGCAGAGCGAAAAAGAAATGTTCCTATGAGGGTGAAAAAGGAAGAATGGGAGGCATTCGTCGACATGTGCTCAACAGAAGAGGATAAAACCAAGCGATTCAATGGAAAGTTAGCAAGGGAACAAATGAAGAACCCACATACAACTGGTAGAATGGGAGCAGTTCTAGTTATTGAGCAGTTGGTAAACATCTATTTAATGCCATAAAATTATCGTATGCACTCAACTATTATTAGTCTTTATCTACATATTTGTTTAATATGTTACAAAAAAAAAGTTTAATATGCTAAAAAAAAAAAAAAAAAAAAAAAAAAAGGCCAACTGGTGAGGTTTCAAGGACAGAAGGATATGTGGCCATCCATACGAGGAGAGATGGGAGTTGCATCAATTTTGAAACGAAGCAACTCTTGTAAGAGACAACGAGACATTTATATAGTAATTTCTTATGTTTGTATGACCAGGTATTATGTACTTAAGAAATGGTGACTTTGATTTCTTTTGTAGGAGGAAATTGACAGACTTGTTAGCAATGAGCCTGATATAGTGGAAAGGGATCTAGACAATGATCCCGTTGCTTTGGTGTGATGCTTCTTCCCATCTTGTTTTATTTTTTCTAGTAGGTTTTCTTCAAAGTTCTACCTAAACTTTTGTTTGCTTAATAGGTTATTGGTCGTGATGGAAGATGGCGTGTTCGTGGTATAGGTAGTGGTGTCACTAAGACTGTTTACCATGCTTCAGCTCCTTATAAGGAGATTGCTCAAAGAGAGAAGAGAGCGCGTGAAAACAGTGAGTCAGGTTATGAGGCGATCATGGTGAGACTTGATGAAGCAAACAAGGCTCGCAAGATACTTGAGGATGAAGTTGCAGACCTTAAGCGACAATCTTCAGGGCTTGGAAATGCATCTCAGGTAATAATTTAGATAAAAGGTCTGTAGCACTTCTCTTTTCTTGTAGTTCTGTAGCTTGATAAAAATCCTAAAACTAATTGACTTCAAACAACTGCGATGGGGGAAGAGCTGCAAGATGTTTATTCAGGCTCTGAACAGCTCTTTGAGAATCTATAGCTACCACCACCTTCTGTTCAATCAGTTTGCAACCTTGTAGGCTTACTAGGTTAGCTTTTAATTCTTGAATAGGACAAACCTTGTACCACCCTCTTTGTCATTAATACTTCTCCAGTGAGTGTGTCGCAGTTGCTCCTCCCATTCCACACCTTGAAATTTTGGAGATGTGTCTCTTTATTGTGTAGATAGGCGTAATCGCAAATCCTTATATAGTATGAGCATAAGTATCTATAGCTCGCCGTTTATACTATCAGTTGAATGTTGGAGTTAATTTAGGCCTTCAAGTTAAGATTATTCTGTTTATATAGGCGTCTACAAATTGTGATGATAGTTAGACGTCTTAGTATTAACTTGATGTGGGTATGCGCAGGTTTGTAATACCGCCTTTACTAAGTCAAATTATGTTTATTAATTTGCCAGCTATATGAGACTGGTTTCAGATGTGGTACCCACTTTCAATTCCTCTGAAACTCGCTCTATTGCATCTCCTAAACCCATGGCTGGGGTCCAAACGTGAGGCTTAACTGACTGACTCTACTTGCATTATTGTCCCCAATTCTCCTTCCCTCAACAAATGTCGTTTGCTGCTTACATCCGCGGTGGGGCAGGACTGGCTTGATCATATTGGCAATGATCTTGGAAACATGTTCAGTTCTTTATATCACCCTGGTCCTTTTTTGCTTGCTTTATGGTGCCTACTAGTCGATCAGTCCAATCTTATCTGCGTTCATCCCCCGCTACTTGTTCTGCTTTGAATTTCATCTATCTCACTCGTCTACGGTCAAGGCTTCTTTGTAAAAAGCCTTTCGGTCTCATTGGTCTTCACTTTGATCGCTTTTCTTCAATTAGGGGTTGTTTGTTTTTTTTGAATTCAGCATTCAGAGCCTCTTAAACTTAAGTTTTAAGCATTCAGAGGTTCAAAACTTGTTTGTTTTTTTGAAGTAGTTTAAGCATTCGGTGTTACTTTTAGCATTCAAAGATTCAAAGACCAAAATTTCTCCTCGAATCTTTGAATTCTAATACTGAAACAAGAAAGTCCCTTCTTGCCTTTTCTTAAGAACCCATCTACTTTCCTACCTTGATTTTTATGGCTTCAAAATAAGTTCTTCAAAATTTGATGTTGGCGTCCACGGTTTTTCATTTTTTGGGTGAATGATATCCACTTTGTTAAAAATAGAATTACATATATATATTCTGAAAATAAACAAAATATGAAAAAAATAAACTGTTAAAATATATTTGTGAAAGCATATTTTAAATAAATTTATTTATCATTTATTTTTTTCGATAATCCATCTCTTCTCCTCAAATATAATATATATTTTGTTTAACAAGAAATCAAGTTAGTGTTTAAAATAGATAGCATGAGTAAAATTGTCCGAATGATTTATATTAAGCCTTCGTGAGCGGGTTATTCTAACAGAAAATAAACATGTTTTTTAGAATTCAGCAATCAGCATTTAGCATTCAGAGGATGAGCCATTCAGCATTCAGCATTCAGCATTCATAGGCTCAGAAAAACAAACGACCCCTTAGTCCAAAAGGAAAGCAATTCAAGTCTGCCTTCGGATAGCAATCAAAGCGGATAAGCAAGAAGGCTGGTCCTAAATCAGCTAGCTCGCGCTCTAGTCTTCTCTCACGTCATCTTCTGTGCCCCTGTCTACTTTCGGTCTATTATAGTAGAAGATGCTGGGACGTGTAAAGGACAAACCATATAGGCTGGCAGAGTGGCGGCAGGTAGAATCACAAAAGTACGATCAATGGAGGCAGTAGGACTTTTGAGGGGAACTCATTCTTTGTATAACTTATGAATACTCCTCAGTTTAGCCTTTCCCACTAGTCTATGAACTAACTCGACTTATTAGTCCGGAGTAGTATATAAGCCATTAAGCCTGGGTCATTTTTCGGTTTTAAGACATTCATCAATTCGTAGTGTTCAAATCCTGCCTCTGAACCCTCACTTGACAAAGAGCCTTGATGAAAGATAGACTGAAGGTCCCCAACATTCACTGTCCACCTCTGCTATTATATCCCTAATAGTTGCCTCGTCACCCATTCCATGATCTTTCATGGCTGTTTCCAGTTCATCTCTAGTGATAAACCTGTAAAAAAAAATGACAACTCATAATGAAATGTACACTGTAAAACAAAAAAAAGTTCATCAAACAAGGAGAACTGGAACAGTGAGTAAAAATGCTATTTATAGATAATATTCATGACTCGTCCAAGTTGCTTTTGAACAGTGGTAACATACTGTCTATTCTCTAACTCACTTGCGACCACAGCCTGTCTCAAAGATTACCAGGTTCTACTATTCTTTTGTTTTCTATTGGTGTTTAGAAGGGGAGGTGGGATAAATAATTTTGGCAGAAATTTCATCATGATTCCATGTATAATTTTTAACATCTTTCACGGCGAAAGTAGAGAGCTGACAGAGCTGAGTAGCAACAGCAATCTGTGAATCATTAAGGGCCTATGTGTGCATGTCTTTATGCATTTTATCACTGAAAAAAGGGATGTCAAAGATTGGTTCATAGATATGACGAGCATATCCAGCTACTGGAGTGACAGGCCCATGATTTGCAAATGACGGATGAGCAAGCAAGCAGTACATAAATAAACAAGTAGCACACTTATACCCACTGTTATCTTTATCAAAATACTGGAATGCCGTATACAGATGCTCATCTCTTTCTAGCCGGTATCCTAGGACGTCATAAGCATATAACATGGTGGCTGATTATGATGTAGTTGGTAACAGAGTTATGCAAAGAGAAATGAGAATAAACAAAATCAGTGGAGACATGGTTGTACTATTTCTATTACCACTGTATACAAGATACAACAATTATATTTCTCTATTAAATACGGTTAAATAGAGGATTGGGTACAAGAAAAACACATCTGCTGCATGATTCAAATCATACAACAGAAAAACTGAATACTATACAAGTATGTGATGATAGTAAGTATGCCACAGTTTATCACATATTAGTATTGGTGCTGCGAGTGAGCGCAGGTTAGTATTGGTGCTGTGATTTTTAATGAAATGTTGGAAGTTTGAGTACTTTGTGATCTTGGGAATTTTGATTCTCTTGGGATTGTTTTATGATTTGGTCATGTGGGTATGTTGAATTTTTTATGATAGGTGACTTTAAGGTTTGGTTTTAATTTGCAATGGTATGAATTTTTTTTTATGTCTGTTTCCTATATGTTTTGGTCATTGTGATGTTTCTAGTCAGTGAAGATTAGTTGTTGAGTTTGTATCATGTCTTAGATTGAATAAATGATATAGTAAGTAATCATCTCTATATTCATTATTCTTTGTGAATAACCTATATTAACTTCATTGTTTTTTCTTATTTACTTAAGAAATACAACAATCACTAGTTTGTGATGATTCCCGCAATATCCGACCTCAATCTACAACTTGTCACTTGAAGAGTTTCATAACAAAGACTGTGTTTGCACTTGGAGAAGTCTGCACCTATTTAACGACGCCTCCAAGTTCGTATAATGTCCGAATCGATGAGATACTTGATGATTTTGCACCGTTGTATGAAGGAGATGGAAGACTTGGAGATATTGTGCTTCGTGACGTGATTACTTGGCCAAAAAATTATGTGGTTTTTCATTGATCGATGAAGCTTTTAAATTGACAAAAACTTATCTTCTTTTGGCGTGCCTTGTAAATCCAAGTACATAGTTGTTTTTTGGTCTTTTGATAGTGTTTTTAGCTAGCTATTGAATACTTGAGCAACAAGATCGAGTTCAAATATTTTAGTATTTTGTCAGACTTCAAGTTTTATAGTATATGGTATTGCAATGTAAACATTTTGGATGGAATGATAAATATAAAGATGTTTTGGTACTTAAGTTTGATTATGGTTTCTTAATTATAGTGCAGTTTGAATTTAAATTATTTGGGTAGCCAATCATATTGAAGCAGCAGGTTGATTTAGATTTTCAAATACTACATGTTTTGTCATTAGCATTTCTCGCAATAAGGAATTGAAACTATTCAGGTTTCATGTTTTGATCGAAAGCGGGGACGCAACTCTAGACGATCTTGGCGCTTGTTTTAAACCCTAAACCACAGCCATTAGCCGTCCACAAAACTCATTTCTCGACTGCTAATAGCTGTCTTTGTATTTCAAATAATGGACAGCCACTAACCGTCGAGAATCGATACCACAACATTTTTAACAATGGCTTAGACAACGGCTTATGAGACAGTCAGTAGCCGTCGAGATTGACCAATCTCAACAGATATAAGCCGTCCTAAATCAGCTATTTTGACATAGTGCGCGTCTTTGTTGAATGAGGAGACTAGAAGGAGTTCAAAAAGCAGCTCCTCTCACTCAGAGATCCTTGTCACAGAGAAACGGGGGAGAGGTAGAAGCAGAAAACCATCTCATTCTAGAGGTAATGACAGAAGTAAATCTAGGGGTGAAACTAGAACTCCTAAGGCAGAGAGCTGAGGCAATGTTACTACTGTACTACCAAGGGTCACTTCAGGTATGAGTGCAAAACACTGAAAAGGGATGAGAAGAATAACTGTGTACATAAAGACATGGTAAAGAGGAACGGAAACTCAGGCAGAGATACAACCGCACTAGTCGATGATGGTCTAGTGGGAATCGTGTCAGATTGTGGTGAGTGTTGTCTTAGTACCTCATGCCAAGATACAGAGTGGGTGATAGATACAAGAGCATCTTATCACGTCACACCGCACAGGGGATTTTTCACTACCTACGGCTGTGGTGAATATGGTGAAGTGAAGATGGGTAATAGTGGAGTCTCGAAGATTGCAGGCATTGGGGATGTTCACATAGAAACCAATGTCGGATACACCTAGACACTCAAGGA
Source organism: Coptis chinensis (assembly GCF_015680905.1). Lineage (NCBI taxonomy): Eukaryota > Viridiplantae > Streptophyta > Magnoliopsida > Ranunculales > Ranunculaceae > Coptis > Coptis chinensis. The sequence goes on from NC_141458.1 coordinate 101,072,126, forward strand.
TATAAGACATGTCCCTGACATTCGGCTAAACCTAATTTCCACTGGGAAGTTAGATGATGATGGCTTTCTAAACTTGTTTGGTAACGGGGTATGGAAACTGAGCAGATGTTCCATTGTAGCAGCCAAGGGGAAGAAAACTTGCTCTATTTACAAAACACAGGCTAGTTTGTGTAAAGTAGAAGTAAATGCGGCAGAAGAAGAAGCTTCCTCCGAACTGTGGCACAAGAGACTGTGTCATATGTGCGAAAAAGAGATGGAAGTTCTTGCCAAGCAAAAGGCCTTGCCAGACATCAAAGGTACACATTTAAATAGATGTACTCACTGTTTGGTAGGAAAGCAACACAGGGTGTCTTTCCAAAGATTCTCGTCTCACAGAAAGGACAATGTCCTTGAACTAGTGCACACAAATTTATGTGGTCCTATAAAAGTAAAGTCCCACGGGGGAGCTTTATACTTCGTGACCTTCATTGATGATGCGTCGAGAAAGGTATGGGCATATGGTCTGAAAACCAAGGATGAAGTACTTGGCGTGTTTGAGAAATTTCATAGCATGGTGGAAAAAGAGACAGGGAAGCTTTTAAAGTGTATTCGCTCAGATAATGGGGGTGAGTATATTGGGTCGTTTGAAGAGTATTGCTAGAGTCATGGGATTCGTCATGAGCAGACCGTTCCCAAAACTCCGCAGCAAAATGGTATAGCCTGAGAGGATGAATACTCTTCAATAGATGCATGTTGTCTCACTCTAAGCTACCTAGAAGCTACTGGGTAGAAGCAATGCGCACAGCCGTACATGTGATCAACCTATCACCGTTGAAGCCTCTGAATAGTGATTATCCAGAGAGAGTATGGTCAGGCAGAGATGTTGATTATGGATACTTGAGGGTATTTTGGTGCATGACATTTGTGCATATTCCGAAGGATGAGAGATCCAAGCTTGATGACAAAGCCAAGCAGTGCATTTTTCTGGGTTATGGGGATGAGAAGTTTGGCTACAAACTCTATGATCCGATTAACAAGAAGGTAATCCGAAGTCGAGATATTGTGTTCTTGGAAGACCAAACCATAGCAGATTTCGAGGAGGGTGAGAAGCTACAAGCTTTCACTAATGATCTTGTTGATTCAGAACCAGAAGTTCCTACTATGGCATGCAGAAGGCATTGAGAATGCAGAAAACCATGGGCTTGAAGCTCATGATGAGAATCCTACTGCTCATGATTGGATAGAACCAGTGTAGTCAAGGCTTTAAAAGCACCTAAGGCGAAACATTCAAAATTAAAACAACACCTTCTTCTTCGTGCCTTAGTCGCGTATCGCCATGCATCGGAGAGGGGGATGAAAGTTTGATTGAAGTGAGGCGACAATACTAAAAAATAATAAAAAAAAGCTCTTAGCTTGGCATGTTTATTGTAGAGTAAATCTTCAATGGCAGGATGAAATGAGGTTAATCGCTTATGTTTTTGTGTGTAGGGAAAATAAACAGTTTGGTCGGCACCAGGTGCAACAATGTTGAACTTAGGATCAATTGATCAAAGACATCTATACCAGAGACGACTCAAGATAGGCCTGGTAATGTGAATGCAGTATGGCTCTCGTACTGTCCAGGCCTTTCCTTGCTGCAGATAAAAGTCATAAAACTACTACGTAGTTAATTTTTACAAATATAGCATGGCCTAAACGTACAGCGATGCTCCAATTCTCCAATCATCAACCTACTAGCAGTACGTACTTGACAAGATGAAAAGCTATCTGATGCCCATCAATCGTCTTGGTGGGTTAGACTAGTAAAAGCCCTTGCAGCTTCATCTGTCTTATAATGAAACTTAACCCACTCTGTCCACTTCCCTGTCTTGATATCAAACCCCTCAACCTTCTTGTCAATTTCCCCATACAACAATACTTGTGCCAACAACAGATCAGGAGGCATATCAGAGTATAAAAGCATTTAAGTACAATTATGACAAACAACCTTCAACATGATTTGAAGATTGCGAACTCAGATGCATGAGTTTTCAAACACAAAAAGGCAAAAAGGCATCACGTAGAATGAGATATAGGAAGTTACAAACTTGCAACAATTGTTCAAACTTCAAAGTTCCAAAAATCCAAAATCTGATTATCATGCTAGTTACAGCACTTGTTCAAAGTTCCAAAATGTCAAACACTAAACAAACAAAAGAGATTCAAGTGCCATGGTCTTAAATTTCAACTGATAGCCTAACTAAAAAACATAACTAATAGTCTAATACTCATCATCAAATTGAATATCATCTTCTAGCACATTCATCAACCCGTCTTCTTGGTCAGCTTCTTTATCACTTTCAATTAAGTCAACTTCTTCCGTCGTTGCTTCTTCTTCTTCGTCTTCTTCATCTCTAAGAGTGAACGCAAAAGAACTTGGTGTAAACCTTGTGGTAAATTTGCTTCTGCCTTCACTAGTTGATGCCAATGCTTGTGGTACATTTGGCATAGAATTAGATGCCTCAAATAGGCCACTAGCCATTTCCGCATCCCCCGGCAGTGAGTCAGCACCATCATGCACTTTATCTTTGGGATCAACATATAGTTCTCCGGTGATCCACTCATTAGACTCTTCAATCAACTCTGTAAGTGAAATAGGATCAACGACGTCCCTAATATTGCAATGGTCCACCAAGCTTTGGTTGTACTTAACATACACCAAATCATTCAACTTTGTTTGCTCCAACTTATTCCTTTTCTTGGAGTGAATCTATTAATTCCCAAAAGAAATGCAAGTTAATACGCAACACCATAAATTTGATGTATTCATTTAAAAACCAATTTAATTCATTAAAAAGTCATGAACCTCAACACTTAACCACATTGATTTGGTAGTGATTAGCAAAATATATGTCATATGATAGGAATAGCATTGAAACAACAAACATTTGATGGGTCACATTAGTAATAACTAATATTAGTATGCTACTTAAATGTTCAAATATGCTCCAATTACGTTCGCAACCGCAAGCACTAGTTGTTAAGCTAAGTATGCGTATTGCAAGTCTTCGCAGTTCTTTAGTACTTTGCCCGTATGCTCTCCACCATTCAGCTATATTTAAAAGTGAAATAAAATAAAATAAAGGGTATTAAACAAATTAGTAATTATATATAAGTCATTTGATTCTTTAAGCTTGTACAATAACATGATCTAAGTATCTAACATATTGAACTCATTATAACATATAAAATATTAAGAAATAGCATACCTGGTGCTACTTTCGTTCGATTTATAACTGCCAAGTTACTCCCAAATAGGCCTGCAGCTCTCTTGTACATTGGTAATTGATCGTTCGTAATCAAAACCTGCTCACTTATGGAAGGCACTAGCTTTTCAATGCAAGTAAGAATGCCTTTAGCGATTACTGCATCTTCCTCAATTTTATCAGGATTGCTGTAAAAGAACTCCGGGTTTAGCAAGTGGGCAGCAGCATGCAATGGCTTATAGAGTTGGCAATTCCATCTCTTATCTATGATTTCAAAAGCAGTATCATACTTGTCATTGTCGTTATTGAATGATACCTTGATTACATCCTTAGCCCTTTCCATCGCCCCATACATATACCCCATTGAGGGTTTCTTCTCGCTGTCTGCCATTCGGAGGACTTTAACTAGTGGAGAAGTCAACTTGAGAGCATAAACAATGCCATTCCAATAGTACTCTGACAAAACAATCTGCTCCACTTCTTTGACTTTTTTTTTTCATTTTTGTTCAATGCTGCCTTATATAATTCCCATTTTTCTGAAGTGAACATCTTTCTCAAATTCCCCTTTTGCTTGTGTATGCTTCCGAGGGTCAAAAATGAAGTTGCAAATCTTGTTTTGGCAGGCCTAAGCAGCTCCCTTTCTTGTGTAAAGAACCTCATCATGTCTAGTGCTTTGAGGTGGTTGTAGAGGTACCCACTCAACTTAATCGACTTCTTTATGATGTTCAACACATCTGGCATTTTTCCAATATCTTCCAAAGTAAGATCAAGGCAATGTGCCGCACATGGAGTCCAAAACAAATGAGGGAAATGGGCTTCCAGATGTTTTCCTACCATAATTTACAAATAATTAAAAAAATAAATACAAGCATGCATGTAGAATAGTATATTTAAAAGTAAAATGTCAATAATATGTATTAAATAACTAAACTAGATTAACATACCAGCTAATACATAGCTTGAGGCGTTGTCAGTCACGATTTGTATCACATTCTTTGGTCCAATTCTCTCAATCACATTGCTCACCATCTCAAACACTTTAAAGCCAGTCTTCGAAAATGACGAAGTATCAATTGACTCTAAGAACACCGTTCCCTTAGGGCTATTCACCAAGAAATTGACCAATGATTTATTCCTTCGATCAGTCCATCCATCACACATAAGTGAACAACCTGTCGTTTCCCACTCCTTTTTATTTGCTTCCAACATTTTACCCGTGTTCTCCACCTCTTTTTTCAGCAGAGGAACTCTCAAGTCATGGTAACTTGGAGGTTTCATTCCAGGGCATTGCCCAACAGCTTCAATCATGACTTTGAAGCTCTCAAACCTAGCGGCATTAAAGGTGATACCCGCTTGGTAAAACCACCTCGCTATGCATTGAATAGCATATTCAACTTTTTTCGGATCCAGTGCCTCATCAATAGTAGTCTGTCTTACTTTCGCTTTCTTTCGATTACTGTCCACTTTTCGAATAACAAAAGCATCCATTGTACCTTTTCGTTTTTTTGAACTACTGCCAGAAACACCATCCCCCAAATTAACCACTTCATCTGCTCCATCTAAATCGATATCGTCCCCTAACACATCACGATCAAAAGGATCAAACGCACTTGAAGGAGACGAGTATGATTTAGCCATTTTCTTTGTATCCATAAATTCCTGAATTTCTTTCCTCACGGCTGCTGGCACTTCTTTACATCCAGTAACTTGGTGTGCACCTCCTCCAACAAGATGCAATTTGTGACGGTAAATTCCACCCTTACTAGTTTTGTTGCAGAATACACATGTCACATCGTTCGAATTGTTCTTATCTTTTAAAAAGCCATACTTCCATCCCATATCAGTTTTCTTATTACTGCTATTCTCCCCTTCATTACCATTACCATCCCCCACATTACTAGCATTGCGGCCATTGCCATCATCACTCACGTTTAATTAATCACCTGAAAAAATGTAGAAGTTGACGAAATTATGATTACTTTGTTCTTCAAGCCAAAGTTATGGCATAAGTTTTTATTTTATTTCATTCTATTTTGTTATCATTTAAAAAAAAAAAGAGATCGTGATGGATTTAAGAAAAAACATAAGAAGAAATAGTGAAATACCTTGTTGAAGGCTTGAAGCGGATAAAAAGAGATGCTTCAGTTGTTCTCGACGTCTCGTACTCACTCTATAACTTTGTATTCCAGTACTTCAATTGTTCTTCACTTCTTTGGTCTCGTACTCACTGTGTTGAGTGACTTGCGTCTGTTACTCTGTTCTTTGTTTTTGTGACTCTTTGTTTTCTACTTTTCTTATTATCTTTTCTTATTATCTTTTTGATTCTATTTTGAGTTTTTGACCATTGGATGCTTTAGAGATTTGTGAATACCAACCTAAATAAACAACTCAAGTCAGGCGTGTGCCTGGTGCGCCTTGCGCCTCACTTAAAAGCGCACAAAAGCGTATAAAGCGCACGCCTCATATTAGTTTTCGCGCCTTGACTGAGGCGATGCGCATAAAAACGCCTCTCCGCGCCTTGCGCCTTAGGCGCGCGCTTCCTTGCGCCTTGACTACACTGGATAGAACCTATTGATATAGAAGATGCAGATGAAGTGCATGAACCACCACCAGAGCAAGCAGAAGTGCATCCTCCTGAGGCACCAATAGATGGGGCAAGGAGGTCAGACAGAGAGAGACAAGCTTCAACCAGGTATCCACCACATACATATGTTCTACTATCGAATAGTGGAGAACTTATGTACTATCAAGAGGCTCTTGAAGGTAGAGACAAAGAAAAGTGGTTGAAGGTCATGCATGATGAGATGGATTCTTTGCATAAGAATCACACTTATGAGTTAGTTAAGAAATCGGAAGGAAGAAAAATTCTCAAGAATAAGTGGATCTAAAAAGTCAAGCATGAGGAGAATAATCTACACCCAAGGCACAAAGCTCGCCTTGTTGTGAAGGAATTTGGTCAAAGGAAAGGTATTAACTTTGATGAGATTTTCTCTCCTGTAGTGAAGATGACTTCTATCCGGGTGGTATTGGGTATGACCGCAAGTATGAACCTGGAGGTTGAGCAGCTAGATGTTAAGACAACTTTTCTTCATGGAGACCTTGAAAAAGATGTCTACATGGACCAACCAGAGGAGTTTGATGTCAAAGGCAAGGAGCACCTAGCATGCAAGCTGATAAAGAGCTTGTATGGGTTGAAGCAGGCACCGAGACAGTGGTATATAAAGTTTGATTCCTTTATGGCGAAGCAAGAATACAAAAAGTCTGCTTCCGATCATTGTGTGTTTGTTCAGAAATTTTCAGACGGGGATTTCATAGTGCTCTTGTTGTATGTGGATGATATGTTGATAGTTGGCCCAAACATCAACAAAATATCCAAGCTGAAGAAAGACTTGAGTAAGTCCTTTGAGATGAAGGATTTGGGTCAAGCAAAGTAGATACTTGGGATGCGGATCACTCATGATAGAAAGAGTGGGAAGTTGTGGCTTTCTCAAGAAAGCTACATTGAGAAGGTGTTAAAGAGATTCAACATGGATCAAGCAAAACCAGTCAGTTGTCCGCTTGGTGGCCAATTCCGTATGACCAAAGAAATATGTCAAAAGGGTGAGCATGAGCAGAGTCAGATGGAAAAGATTCCTTATACATCCGCAATAGGCAGCTTGATGTATTCAGTGGTGTGTACAAAACCGGATATTGCTTTCGCCGTTGGTGTTGTAAGCCGAATCCTGTCAAATCCGGGTAAGGAACATTGGGAAGGTGTTAAGTGGATATTGAGATATCTTAAGGTCACTTCCAAATCATATTTGTGTTTTGGTGGAAGTAAGCCCTTACTTGAAGGCTACACTAATGCAGACATGGCAGGTGATGTTGACTCGATGAAGTCCACCTCCGGTTATCTGGTTACTTTTGCAGGGGTAGCAGTTTCTTGACAATCTAAGTTGCAAAAGTGTGTTGCCCTCCCCACTACGGAAGCCGAGTATATTGCAGCCACTGAGTGCTGCAAAGAGATGCTATGGATGAAGAGGTTCTTCGATGAACTAGAGCTAAAGCAACAACTGTTTGTAGTTCTATGTGACAGTCAGAGCGCCATCCATTTGAGCAAGAATCCGAGTTTTCATTCTAGATCCAAACACATACATGTGCGTTATCATTGGATTAGAGAAGTACTCGAAGACAAGCATTTGTGTATTGAGAAGATCCATACCGACAAGAACGGGTCAGACATGATGACCAAAGGCTTATCGAAAGATAAGTTTGATGTTTGCTGTGCTACCGCCGGAATGGTAGCAGACTCCTCCTGTTGATTTGGAAATTGCATGGAGGTATCCCCCCTCACTGTTCGGGAGGGGGAGATTGTTGGAGTTATCCCTCACATGAGGAGAGAAAGAAGTTCAATTTCTGTGAAAAAGGCTGAGCGCGCGCGCTCAGTTTGGTCTTGTGCAAGGCGCAACCCGTGCCCATGCCGTGAACAACTTCCAGTACTTTAATAGGGCGCGCTCGACATTGGCCTTGCCGAGAGCGCGCCCGCGCCCATGCCTATTTTCCGCAGAATTCTATTTTTGTGAAACTGCGAGTTTACAATATATGTTAGGGTTTTTGGCAAAACCTAGCTAATACACAGAAGCAACACGAACCAATGCAACACAAGAGAGAGAAAACCCAATCTTGAAAGCAATCAAGATTGAGATATGACATTTACAGAGAGACAAGCCTATAAAGAGAGAGGAGTGATCTAGTAAGGTGAGAAACTGAAATGAGTGATTGTAATATTCTTTCCCACTTTATAAAAGGAGTAGCTCTTGTAGAAGTAGGCACCATTGGCCGAACCACGGTATATCTTTGTGTTGTGGTATGCTTGTTCTTCTCCTTACATTATTATCTGTTGTTAATAGTTGTTTAGATAGTTAGGCATATTAGCTAGGTTGTAGTTAATATTTAGATTGTTGTCTGGAGATTGTTGTTGGTCCTAGTACAAGTTATCTGTGTAGTGGGGATCGATTGGTATGTATCGGTATTAACTCCAACAACCGAAGCCATGATTTAGATACGCACCTGAATCGCAAAAGTGATTTGACTAGTAGTCTTGAGAGAATATGTTCAACGATCTCAGGTAGGAGATACCTTTTTGACTTGCGTTTCTTCATTGAGCTCTTCAAAACCCTATACTTGGTGTTCTAGAAAGACTGTTAAATAACGGATTGTCTAGATTTTGATGGTATTTGATTCAGTTGGTCGGGATAGTGATCACTTAGGGCATCTCCAATGGGGGGTATAAATCGTATAGAGTGGAAATTTTACACCCCAAATGTCAAAAAACTCTTTTCAATGGGGGTGTTATACCGTAGATAATAGAGTATTAGTTAATAGAGAAAGTGGGGAATTTCCCTCTCGCTATCAGCTAATAAAAAGCCCGGGCGACACTTGAATAGACGTCTGAGTAAAAACAAATTCGGACATCATTTGGAGTGTCGTCCCTATCTATTTCTAAAGTCACAATTTAAAAATTTTAAACTCGGACGTCACTTGACGTCCCACTTTAATTTAAAAAGAGACGTCACTTCAAGTGACGTCCGAATTTAAAATTGAACTTTTTTACACTTTTCCATTGGGAACAATAGAGAGTGGATATTTATGGACTCTACAATAATTTACAATTGGAGTAGTAAAATCATAATGGCACCTAGGTGGCGCCTATGTGGAGGTGTAATTTTACACCCCCCATTGGAGATGCCCTTATTTATAAGTGTAGGTATTGGTGTTGTTTTCCAATTAGAACTAACGTTATAATTCTATTAGTAAGCTAGGATATAAGTTGGGCCATTACTAAAACTCCATGTCAATGTCTAGCTACTTGGCTTGCAATTAGCAACAATAGAGTTGCATAAGAACCTAGAACACAGAGTTGCATAACAACCATTGAAGCCGCAGATTCTGTTTTACATTATGAATCTAGAGAGCTGTGTTGGCTTCAAATCATCCAACAATTCGTAACTTTTCATTGTTGGCCTTCGGAATATATAGCCACATCAGTTTTCAATTGGGACAAGCCACATCTAATGCCATTAGTTGCAACACAGATACGTCCAAGTTCCATTCTAGTAAAGAAACTACAGTATACATACCAAATGTTTGAATCATGATATATTGATATAAGAAAGAGATATTTAAACCATAATCATTTAGAGATAGCTAATGCTATGTTTTGGTCTCTTTTGGTAAACCTTTTGCTGCAAGAGTTGGTCATGCGCTCCTTCCCTCTATCCCGTTCACACTAGATGGATTGGATGGTCCAGCAACATCAGTCTCATCTCCCTCATCACAAACATGATCAGAAGGTGGGTCTTCTCCAGGAGCTGATTCTGCACTGTAATGAGCATTAATTGTCATAAATCAAAAGCCACAATTTTAAAACTCAAAACAGAGGTAAAAAAAATTAAATTAAATTACAATTAAAATTACAATCACAATTTTAATAACGTTTTTATCTCTGTTCACCACTTCTGCAATTATAATTTCAACAGAGGACTGAAAAATTGCAATTATAGATAGTGCATGTATAGATTCTCTTACGGTTCTATGCCATTTGTCCCCATACTTGCAACTGAAGATACATATGGTATGAATCATAGCTACCAGAAAAGGCTTTCCAAATGTTACAAGAAGTACTACGATGGAAAAGGACCTCTAATCTGTTGATGTGGTACAGGAGACTGGAAATAATATAAACTTAGAAACTATGTGCTGCATTGTATACAGGGGACTGGAAATATGTGAGCCAAATTAATGGAACAACACTCCTGCAACGTAAAATTTGATTGAACAGCCAACTAATTATGTATCAGCAAGTAGAATTTAGGTTCGTTGCACATTCCAAGTGTTTGGTAAGTACAATAATACAATGACCAAACAACATATTGATTAGAAAGGATCGGTAGTATAGTTGTATATACACGGGTATAACCACTGAACTTCAGTCACATAAGATCAAGACACCATTAGGTTGAAGATAAAATAAATTGACGAGTGACTTGAAAGATTGCTCTGATCATTTCACAGGATGTATGGATGGCATACGCGACAATTGGTAAGACGAGAAGCAAAATCTTGGTGATAATGGTCCAAGTTTGTTTATTGTACATCCAACCAGGACAAATATACATACTTTTGCTACCTGTACTATACTGAAATGAAGGCCTCAGTGATCTATTTCAGCTCAAGTTTCCTACTAAATAGAGCTAGAAAAACTCCAAACGTACTACAGTGCTATTGGCTGCATCCCTCCTACTTACGAATTTAATAGTGTGAAGGTGAACACAAAGGGAGCCTGTAAAGGCAATCCAAAACTAGCAGGATTGCCATGTTGATGCAGTACAGGATCTTGCAGATACATATATGGATGCACATGATGATGTCTCGGTGGTCTGATTGTTTGTTTTTAGTTGAAGGCGTGCACGCCCTTGGTTTAGCCTTCTGACAAGGGAGCACGCCCTCTGGGCTATTCGAAGTCGGGCCTTTGTTTTTAGTTGAAGGCGCGCACGCCCTTGGTTTAGCCTTCTGATGGGGGTGCACGCGCTCTGGGCTATTCGAAGAGAATTAGTTTTTGATATTTAGGTTTTAGACGCCTATTTAAGGGCTCTTGAGGTTTTGTAATAGGATGGATCAATTTTATTCATCGTTTTTTGGTTAAATAGCGATTCTTGATTGTTTGCGAGCTAACGAGCACTTCACATAGACATTACATGTGCTCTAATTGGGGGTATTGGATTTTCTACTAATAAGGCTGCTTACAATTAACCTTGTGCTACAAGCCTACAATGGGAAACAACCTTACGCTGCTCTAGAGAGGTGTTGGTGGTTCTGTAAAGCATTCTAAAAGGATAATGATCATAATGTGGAGTCCTGGAATAGGTTGAAAGTTGAAACACAGGGTGACCTGGATCAACTTCTCCTCTTCATCAATAGGAGCTAATTCTGGTGCCTATCACTGTGGAAAGAAGGTCTACGCATCGGTGGGATCAGAAGCCGCCATAGTTACTTCCGAATCCATGCAGATGCACCTTAAATTAGATTCATCTATCAAGTATTAAATAATGTAAATTCTAAATCTCGACCTTAGTTTCTAGGTGCACCCACAAAATAAACAACAAATATAAAATAGAATGAAACTGAATCATAAAAAGGAGCGATCACTGATGGAGATATGACCTACATACCTTGATTCTTCGGAATCAACACAGATGGGTTCCATGTTTTGGTGGGAGGTATTAGGAACCATACCAGGTCCATAGGATTGAAGGTGTTTCACATATGAAGTGCTTCCAGGGTCAGAACCATTCATGTGTCCTGCACCAGATATCTTATTCTGCTACCAAAATGACGGAAAATCAATCAGTTGACTATATATATATATATTTATTTTTTACTGTCTTAATGAATCATGTATAACTCCATCACTAAAATTTAAAATCAAAGTTAATCACTTTTTTTTTTGCTCGGTAAGTTTGAATTCTATTAAAACGAAATGAAGTTACCGAAATATTTCATGAAGTTATCGAAAAATAAACAAAGGGTCATCAGATTCTCACAGGGCTATTGGGTCGCGATGCTTGATCATTGTTCCTTGTAAGCTCCTGCAGTTCAGATGTTGAAGGTGGAACTTGTCGCAACTTCAGTTGCTGCTGTTGTCTCTGTTGCTCACGATGTCGATGATATTCAAGTTGTTGTCTAACATGTTCAAGCTCCCTATTAAAAGAAGAAAGCCGCGACAAGAGATTATGAACGACGCCTAGAGAACCTCTAACAGGATCTGCATGCCTTATCCAAGCCTCCCTTACTATTGTAGCAACAGCAACTTCTCTCGCTCTCCAATCAGGATTAATGGCACGTAACAAGTTCACCAGGTTCCTTACGCCGTAAAGTTTGTGCACCAATTCAAAATCCTTATATCTTTCAGCAGGGAAATACGGTCGTAAAAAACAATCCGCACCACATCTTCTCCTCTGAAATTTGCATGAAGCACAGGCTGCAAAAGCAGCAAGCGCTCCTCCATTCCCATTAGGCTCATTATTCATATTACCAACATTCATGTTTCTAAATCCTATCAAACAAGTAGAAGATAATAGAGATTTTAAGAGCTTGAAAAGAAAAAAAGTAAAACTATTAGAAACAAATTAAAGTAAATATATAGGGGGTGAAGAAAAGAACTAGAATTGAACACTTGTACAAAAGAAGAAAGATGAGTTAAGGCATTGAGCACTCTTTACATATATGGACACAACAAGAGCAAAGAAAACAATGTAGAATACAACTATGGACTACAAAAAAAAGGGCAATCAAGAACAATATATATTTGAAAAACAAACAGAACTACCAAGCTTTTAGACTCATTTCTCCATTAAAAAATGTACATCTATTCATAACAAATTGTGTCTAAAAAGAGACAATTATATCTGTTTAGAATCTTGGTCATTAAATCTCAACATGCTACAAATGCATTCACCTGCAACTTTCCATATTTGAATTAACCACATTCATAGTTGTGCTAAAAGTTATAGTAGTCGTCACACGTCAGCACGTCGCCATAACCCACCACTACTTCCATGTTACACAGTACACACTCACTTACAGGGGACAGTTTGTCAGCCCGGCCTGCATCTAAGCCCAACAAACTAGATTGGGCCAATCAAACCCAGGCCCATTTATTCTTCTGTTATTCTTTTATGTGAAAACTTGACGCAACAGAGAAGAAGAAAAGAAAGGCAGCAAAAAAAAAATTAATTAATGGCGGAAAAGCCGGAACCGTTTAGAGTATTGTACTGCGGGGTATGTACTTTACCGGCAGAGTATTGTGAGTTTGGTCCTGATTTTGAGAAATGCAAACCTTGGTTGATTCAGAATGCTCCTGATGTTTACCCAGATCTTATTCAAGGTATAAATATCATTCCTTTATAATTTTTTTTTTTTTTTTAAAGTAAATAAGTTTAACTTGTTTATTGTTTTGTGTATGATTAGAAGCAAATAGTAAAGAAGCTGATAAAGTATCTGAGCAACTTCAATCTGTTGGTATCTCTTCTGATGGAACTGCACCACCTCCTTCTTCAGCTAATTCAGGTATAAAGGCTAATACGTTTTTTTTAACAGTTATTATATAGGGTGGTTTGTGGTTGTAATATATAAAAAAAGAGAGATAAAGATTGTCATGTAAGCCCATCTAGGATCCAAGAAAAGAAATTGGCACAAAGAGCAATTATTGTTATATATGTTCTGATATGTGTTATAGGAAAGCAGTGCATGCTAGTAGTGTAAAATGTTTTCTTCTTGTAGGTACGTCGACAACTAAGAAAGAGGAAGTAAAGCGACTTCCTGGAGGAAAGATAAAGAAGAAAGTAAGTCTCTTAAGTCTTAGTAGCATTAAATCTACTCTTATTTGGCTTGGCATTTATTCCGTGCACTATGTTATATAGTAGTTTCTTTCAAGAGAGACTGGTGCTTCATACTTGGGTAGTTGGGTGAAATACAAACATATGGTTGCCTTAACTATGTCCAAGATGAGTATAGAGAAGAATTGTTGTGATAACATTCAGTGTATGTGTGTATATCACGTCCAGATTTAGGGGTTCAAATCTTTGATCAGTCAGATATTCACCTTAGTATCTTCAATAGTTGCTTAAGTACATTCAAGATGAATTACGAAATCGAGAAAGGGGGCTTACGCTCAATTCATGTGTGTTGATTGATATTTTTAATCTTATTCTTCAAAGTTACGCCCTGTTGAATTTTTCTAAAACATTTCTGTATGAGTGTCCTTTGTAGAGTAATTTGTGTAACCCGATATGTGCTGTGACCATGATGATGATCACTAAAGTTTGTGAATTTCTATCAAATTATGGTAATGGTAGTAGTTATGGTGTGTCAACAGCTCTTGCTTCTCCCACTATAATCTTCAACTAGGAAGTATATATGCCATTACTGTGTGCTTTCTTTCTTTGTGGAAAGGTGAATCTAAACTCTATAGACATCAATGAAATTGTTATATACTACTACACTTGGATCCCTCTATGACACACTTATGTTCTACTAATTGTTGAAAAGATTTCATATATTTCTTATTAAAAAAAGAAAAGAATGATGCTCAGTAGCTTATTCCTTTACCTGTTATATCAAAGTTTGGATTTTAAATGGTACAGGTTGCGGTCTGCCTTAGCCTCACAATTCATTAAAAAATAAGTAAAATTTTAAATGGTACAGGATGGGTACGCATAAATTATTTGAAAAGAAAATCCAAGTTTTATACACTGTAACAGCAAAGAGAGCAGTGTTTCCAAGGTTAAAGAGTGCAACAAACTTTGTTACAGCTCTTCCTTTTACTTTGAGGTTTCAAAGGACATCAAAATCAATGGGCATTGGGTCTAGTAGTATTTTCTCTTTCTTTTTTTTTTTTTTTTTTTTTTTTTTAAGCCATTAGGGGTTAGGTTAGGCAAACCCCACTATGTATTAACAAATTTAAACTCTTGCATACATTTGCATACTTATCAAGGATGTCACACAGCCACACAGGTTTACATCAAAAGGAGAAATGCAACTATTTACATTGTCATCACTGTATTTTGAATACTTTGATAAGTATTCTGCAGCCTGATTGGCTTCTTTAAACACATGCATCACCACCACTCTGTCAAATGTTTTCACCTTTGTTCATGATGGAGGCTAACAGGTTTATACAATACCAAGGTTTCCATTGAATGGCTCTGACAGCTCTCAGAGAGGTCTGATTATATGTTCATTATCTTTATTTCCAAAGAGATAGCTCCTTGAAGTTATACTCCTATATCAATTGCAGTAAACTCTTGATCACAGATTTGATTGTTGAGCTTCCAGAGATGAGCAAAACAAGCAGCAGCTTGATGGCTTTCTGATGAGGCCCCCATAGCCATTTTGTTGGTCTGGAACAGATCCATCTGAATTGAGCATCAGCTCATCTTTATCAGGCTTAGTCCACTGGCACCATTGAGTAGTTCTTCTCTGAAACTGCACTTGCTTAGTCTAGTGGTATAATTCTTGCTTAGGGACTTGGGGTGCATCGATCCAAAAAAATTTAAGTTTTGATTCTGTGGATATACCGAATCATCTTTCTGATATTGAAATGTGGTTCGACATCTAAATTGATGCCCAGAGTATATTCCTATGCTATATATGTTTTCTATCTTTGCTTTATTTCATTACATCAAATAAGTGTCTTGAAAGACTTTATTTGTTGAATTATGATATTACAGTCGCCCTAATGTATATCTTGTTTCAAGACATGGAGCTTGAGAATCAAGTTCTAGTGGCTTATTTAGATGCTTGCAGTTGTGAGGCATGTGTCCTTGGAAGATGACTTTTATTTGAACATCATTAAGTGTTTATCATTTTTACACATTGCATGAATAAAATCAGTTCTGCAGTGACTAACACGCAAGAAAATTATTGCATTATTTGCATGCCAATGATACAAAACATGTGCTTGGAGACTAAAATTGATTTTTGGATGTTCTTTAAAAGGACAAGCAAGAAGTTGTGATTGAAAAGGTTGTACGGAACAAACGCAAATGTGTCACCATAGTGAAAGGACTGGAACTCTTTGGTGAGTAGTTTGCTCTGTGATTAATTTCTCTTCTTATTATAGCTGTATAAGTCGACTTTCTAACTCCAATTTCAGGTATTAAACTCAGTGATGCTTCTAAAAAGCTTGGGAAAAAGTTTGCCACTGGAGCTTCTGTTGTTAAGGTATAGAATATCTAGTATGTATAATGGAGTGTTTTCTCAATGAATTTATCTTTTTCAATTATTGTAATGTTATCTTTTTCTCAATATTTGATTTAGGGTCCAACTGAGAAGGAGCAAATTGATGTCCAAGGGGATATAGCCTATGACATTGTGGAGTTTATTACGACTACCTGGCCTGACGTAATTTTCTTTATTCCCTACTTTTTTTTCTTCATGTCACATAAAAAATATTGAAATGTTTCTTTGGTGTTCATTTGATCATTAAATATGTTGCCTACTGAAAAATGTTATAATTAAGTACTATGTTACACAGTATAAGATAAATACTATACCAAGCATTTGCATACTTTTTACTTAACAGTGCAAGACTATCTTCCACATACGGTCTGCTCATAAGGGCATTTAATGACCTCACATCAGTAATCCTTGTATGAACATTACATACTTGATAAGAAAATCTGTCTAAAAGTTGCTCTGAAGTCTGAACCCAGATTACAGTTGTTTTATTTCAAGGTTCCCCAATTTTTATAAATATTTGCCTCAGCAATGATGGAAACTACCTCCTACTCTGGCCATACCAACCTCAATAACACTCTTCCTAGGTGTGTCCCATCTCTTGTAATGGCACTGAAAACCAGGGAGTTACATTCTTTTTAAGACCAATGTGCATATGTATTATTCTTTATTAGCTTATAAGTGGAATCGCCGTAACTTTATCCCAGAATGTTCCAAATTGTAATCAAGACAGTTGTCCAATCTGGTTAAAACATGGGCTGCTATACAATTATCTGATAAGTGATGCCTCTACACAAATAATAAGTGTTAGATATTATTGGATTCTAGAAAATTCTACCCACTTACCCAGATTCTAATAAAGAGTAATTTTTATAATGGATTTTTTGCTGTTGTTGGTTGTGTGTGTGTTTCATTCATTATTGAGCAGCTTTATTAGTGTTCACGTGACACAACCTAGTCCTTGTGATGTTAGTGAGATTTATTTTTATGCTTTTGTAGTGGCAGCTTGCTTCTGGGATCTAGATGTTATTGCTTTTTCTTCATTTCCTTTTCTTTCCCTGTAGTTACTTAAAAAGTTTGTGATCGTTGCAGCATTTTATGTTCACCGAAAAAAGAAGTAAACATCTAATTGTTTTGGCTAGTGTTCTGAAGTAATTTCATATTGTTAATGTACCTTTTCCAGGTTCCAGAAACTGCAATATATTTCATTGAAGATGGCAGAAAGGTTCCTGCTGCTTGAATCCATGTCTTCAAAGAAAAAACTCTGATGACTTTTGACAAAATAACAAATTATGGACAAGCTTGTGCGGTACAGGAGAGAATGGGATCATCTTCTCTTTACTTGGTTCACTTTATACTTTATTTATGTGACGGTCTACTCTTTTAAATTTCTTATTTATACCCAGTGTAACACCTTTTTAATCACATGTTCACCAAACTGTTCACTTGAGATGACCTACTCGTGTTGGAAAATATTTGTAGAAAGCAATTTTGTGATTTGTACATAGGCAATGTTAAAATAGGTAGATTTAATTATGCCCCATGTTGCCTAAAATCAAATCAATGTGTTCAGGAACTGTACATCTTTATAAAGTAAGATGGTCGTTTAATTGTTATTTTTTGTTGATCAGCTTTTTGTTGTTTGAAAAGTGAGAACTGAGAAAATGGAATCGTTGCATCCCAATAATATCCAAGCTACTGAAAAATGTTATTATAGATTGTTTGGAGACTTTCCTTTCCCAATTCAGAATGAATACGGGATTGGGCCAAAGACCTTGCATGGAGGAGCCTTGTGTATTCCTTGTGCCGCTCTTTCATAGTTGCTTCGTGCTGCTTAAATTTTGTCTTTCTTCTGATGTAAGGTATGCATCTTGTTGCCAACCGTACGGTTGCGGCTTAGTGCTGCAAGTTGATATTCGATGATTGATGATTTTGCAAATTTATTTGTGTAAAATCGAAATCGGAGGCCCCTATGTATGGCTCTATCTCATATATGGATACACAAAACTTTGGCTAGTTGGTCACTTGATTGAACTTGGACATAGCAGAAATTTCATGGAAATAGTCATCCCAAATAGCTTTACCCCAATCCCAATTTAACTTGCACAATCAGCCCATTTGATGGATCTCCATGATGGGATGAACATATCCACAAGAAATGAGCCCTTAATTCCTTGGTAAGTCTACTTTGAGTTCGTGGTTGCCCCAAACCTACTATCTGAAATTTTCGACAAACAAAAACAAAACAGAAAGAGAAAGACACTTTCTAACTGCAATATAAAGGCCAACATATCCCTAGTCACTTGTATCTATGCGCGGCACTCAACAGTCTAGTCACTTGTATCTATGCGCGGTACTCAACAGTGAATCTCAATATTGGCAATATAATTAATCAAGCGATTTAAAATAGTAGACATAGCAACAAACAAGAGATCAAACAATATCATTAGAACTTAGAAGTACATATCCATTTAATGGCAAAAAAGCCCTACGCTCATTTATACTCTCAAAGGATGTTGCAACATTCAGACAGAGTAGGTGGTACCATATTAGTTCGAGAAACACCAGGAGCAACTGTGACGAGTATGCGATTTATGAGGACATCGCTGCTGCATCTAATTTGCTCAATTCACCGAGTCTTCAGCAACATTCTTCATGCACTCTAATTGCTGAAAAACGGTTAATATCGACAAGACACACACGAATACTTTGAATATCCAAAGGGCAAGTAGATTGTGCAGTCACAAGGGGTATAACAAAGAATAGGATGTCCACTGTGAGGAGAAGAACAGTCGAGAGTCGATGCATGGTTTTAACATTTCTCTTGCTATAAATGCTTAGCAGAGAACTCATGCAATGAGAGGTAGTTAAGAGTTAAAACATTATCAGTGAAAATAAGTAAAATGGGAATCGCGTAGATTGGTTTATTAAAAGTGGTAAAATAATGCAAATAGGAACCAACCAATTGGTTAAATAACAGAAACGGAAATTTGACGTTCCTAGATGGAGGTGGTGTGCTGGTGTTGGAGAACACTACGATGTACGTCTACTAAATATACTTGTATGGGAGAGAGCATCTCGTTCACTTGCCAAAAGACATGCGCTAGTCATGTGATAAAATTGAAGAAGCCTCGGAAACAACCCCATTTCAATGTTATATGAAGATAAAAAGTAGCATGCAACTCGTCTGCTAACAGTCTTCCTTGAGGACGTTGAAGTTATTATGTTAATTTTTTATTATTTCGATAGTACCAGCTACCATCAGTACACGTATAAGAGTTCTTTGTGTTGACTGTTGATTGCCTTTCTGCAATTAAAGATCAGTTATCTTGTTCTACACTAACAACGCAGAGGGCTTTTTGAAGTGGATTAGAAGACTGCAGTGCTAATCACGTATTCACATTCAGAACCTATACCTATTCTATTAGCTAACATCTTACCGGGCATACCCGCATTGCTTTAGCTGGCCAGCTAAAGTTGATAAATAAGCTTGGCTGGTGCTCCGTTTGAAATGTAACATGTAGATTATCATCTGAATACATGGGCGATGCTAGAATTGGTAGATTTATGCGTTCGGCCTAATATAAAATCAAAGTGTTCAGGACATATACATCTTTATTATTGAAATGTCAAAAGATCCTTGTGGTCATTTTTCGTTGCTAAAACATATCACTTCTCAGATCAGATGCATGGGAAAATAATCTCCAGAGAGAAAGGTGATCAGCTGCCTTACTTTCTGACACTAGCAAAAAAAAAAAGAGGCCAACTGCACTGCCGGAAAATTGGTCTATAAAAGATGCCAGGATTTGAACAGTTACAAGGTGGGGGAACTAAAATGTGATACTGCAAAGATTATGATCTAGAATTCTAGATACCACAACTGATCCTCAACTCTGAATAAGTTAAGGGTTTCAAGCTTCTACATTAAATATGATAATGTTACCACCATTAATTTCTACATCATACCTCCTCTTGAACTCTGGAATGATTGTCACACAAACAGAAACTTCTAGAGCAATGAACTACAGTTTTAAACTTGCCTCCTAAGTTCTGATGAGCTGTGTGAAACCGCCGCGCATTATATTACCGTATGCACATCAAACCTTATATAGCAGCATCATGACCTTGTTTCCCCAACTCCATTACGACCCTACAGGTGCTACACCTTTTGACTTTGCCGCAGCTGCTGCAGCAGCAGCAGCTGCGGCAGCGGCGGCTGATGCTGCTGCATTAGGAGTTGAAGGCGGTACAGGTGCTGATTGGGAACTGTTCTGTGATTCAACTTTTTGTTCCTGTTGCTTCTGTGGATGGTGTGAATCAACACTGCCAAGCAGAACCTTGATTTGACTCCCTGTTAGTGTCTCGTGCTCTAGCAAAGCATTGGCCAGTGTATGGAGTTCTTTGTTGCGAGTTGTCAAAATAGTTTTTGCGTTATTGTAGGCCCTATCCAATAATTCCTTGACCTCCTCTTCAATTAGAAGCCTTGTCTCGGTGCTCATACTCTTCCCATTGTCATCATAGTTGTGACAAACAAGCCCGATCTGCCTGCCCATCCCATACTTTGTAACCATCGCTCTTGCTAGTTTGGTTGCCTGCTGGAGATCTGAAGATGCCCCAGAAGTCACTTCGTTCTCCCCAAAAATGAGCTCCTCTGCAACCCGCCCACCCATGGAAACATCCAACCTAGCAAGCATCTGCCTGCGAGAGATACTTGTCTCGTCTTTGTCAGGCAACTGAGCAACCATACCAAGGGACATACCTCGTGGGACAATAGTTGCTTTGTGAACCTGAAGAGCCCCATCAGTATGAATTGCAACTAGAGCATGGCCACCCTCATGAAAAGCTGTCAGCTTACGCGACTCTGGGAGATAACAGCTGATTTACGCTCACTTCCCATCATGATTTTGTCTTTTGCATACTCCAGATCTGCCATGCTCACAGATTTAGCACCGTCCATGGCAGCTTTAAGAGCTCCAATGTTCACCAAGTTTGCAAGATCAGCACCAGAGAAACCAGGTGTTCCTCTGGCAATAATCGTCAGATCAACATCATCTGCCTTGAGAACCTGCAAAGAAACAGAAAATTGTAAAACCTTTGATCGGTAAAATGTGCAACTGTGTCATACTAATTATCTGAAAACGAAAGGTGAGGTATCCAACATACATCAAGAGAAACTACACTCAGCTAAACATTTATTTCTTCGTGAAGGTTCTTTTTGGTCCATTATTTCTTTGGGAGGTAAAACTAAAAGTAATTAGGTTCTCAATTCGCAGAAGCTAAACATGTTCTACCACAAGCATCCTGGTACATACACAAGCAAATAGAGGTTGTGACAATTTGACTACCTCACCAACAAGAACAATATTACAGAAAATTTAATATTTAGGGTATTCTAAATTGCAAGTAGGGGACACTTGAAACATACACAAATCAGATCACGAGGCAAATGGTTTCTGAGGTAGCAGCTGGAACTTGGAAGAACCTAAAGATATTCTACTACAAATATCATTAACAGTATACGGGTATAAGCATATAGAGATGGTGACAATCTCATTGGTTCACCAAGTACTCATCTTCAATATATTTGACTTTACATGGTATTATGCACATCCCATCTGTTGCCCTCATGGGACCCTTAAAACATAGACATTTGACCAAGGGTCAAAACAACTTTACATTGTCATCCGAAGCAGTCAGGTTATATGCAAAAAATGACGTGTAAATTACATGTCAAAGGTGAGCTAGTATATACCAAAATGGTACCACAATTCACAATCCAAATAGGAAAATGAACATCAGAAATCTATTGCACAATTAGTGGGGTCTTAAAAGCAGTACCACAAATTGACTTAAAATTTTATAATACCTTTGACATATGTGATTCCATGATTTGCCTCCTTCCTTCAACATCTGGATTTGGGACAACAATATTACGGTCAAAACGCCCAGGTCTCACCAGTGCTTTGTCTAGAGATTCCGGGAAGTTGGTCGCAGCAATCACAATGATCCCTTCATTTTGTTTAAAACCATCCAATTCCACAAGCAACTGATTCAGAGTCATCTTCATGTACTGCTGATCTTTTGGGTTACGACTCCCTCCTATTGCATCAATTTCATCAATGAAGATAATACAAGGAGATCGCTTCTTTGCCGCAGCAAAAAGATCCCTTACCCTCCTAGCTCCGACGCCCACAAACATTTCCTCAAATTCACTACCGCTGCATGAGAAAAAAGGTACTCCTGCTTCTCCTGCAATGGCCCTTGCTAACATAGTCTTACCAGTCCCAGGTGGGCCCACAAGCAAAACACCTTTTGGGAGCTTGCCTCCTAAACGAGTGAAGCGCTGCATTCAACAAGATTAAGTATATATCTTAATAAACAATGAACAATTATTCTCCCTGCCCAACTAATGCAACAGAACTGGGAAATAAATTTCAAAGAAAATCCAATTGAAATTGTAACCATTTGAATACAATTATAATCTCTTCTCAATACCATATTTCAGAGAAACGAATCCTGAATCTGTTACATATGGGCAAACAAATAGCCCAACGAATTCAAATGTTGCAGCTGTTTATTATCCAAACAAAAAATTATTATGGTTGGGACAAAACAAAATGCGTGTGAAAAACAAATTCCTCCATATTTTGCATTTTAACAGAATCAATATTATCATTGAGCAGGTTTAGACCTTACACTTTTCAAGGTCTAATTATCCATCACTTTCTCACCCTATCATCTTTTATAGTTTGTGTTTTTATTATGACAGGCATCTTCACGCAACAAACTACAACTCTTCTAAATGTTATATAGTTATTTACAAATCCGAGATGCAACATGATCATCCACATTCATTTGGAACAATTTATAATGACCAAAGATATTCTCCAAAGGATCTCTCTGTAGGGAAGAGTATGGTAAAACTCAGAAAAGCATCTTTATACAAAGACTTTTTTTTTTTTTTCAAATAGTATTTCCAACTGGAATGAAAAAATGTAATTGTTTTAATATTGTTATGTTGACATTACTATCTTGCAAACTGTGCATCAATTTCGCTTACAATGAACTTTTGTTTAAAAACTTGAGCCAAGGAAGTTGAAGTCAACCAAGCAGCACACCACCTTGATAACTGGGTTATTAAATCGTTTACTAGTAATCGGTGAGTACTTACTGCTTAGCCGACTGACTAACAATTTAATCCCGATCACAATCGGGCTCAAAAACCCGAGTACTTGGCCGATTAGGCCCGATTAATATAATTGTGTTCACTATTTCAACTATTTCAATGTTAAACATTGAACTCGACATTTCACTGATTGCAACATTTTGTAAAGTTCTATCTTTAATCATATTTATTTTAGTTGATTGAGTGTTTTAATTGTTTATTGATTTGGGTTCTTAATTGGCTTCATTATGTTGGTATTTCAAAGTTAAATATATTTAATAATTATTTGTAAAGAGTGTTATGAAAAATCTCCCATTAAGGATTAATCCCTAACCGATCTGTAGCGGAAGCTTGATAAAGCTTATAGCTGAAAACACCCTTGATAGTGACACTTATCCTAAAAATTTCAGAACATCTGAAAAAAAGTGTTCTCAAAGTTGGCAACAAAACAAAATTCAATAAAAGAAGTGGATGTATACGAAGGCGGAAGCAACTTCGAATCAATAACACCAATGAATAAAATTGATAAACACCCAAAAACTAGGGTTTCAAAGGGAAAATGAATTTCCTTAATTCAATCTCTTGATTAAACAATCCAAAAACAACTAACCTAACAATGAAGGCCTAGATGCCTTTATATAATAAACCTTGTTTCTAATTCTATTTAGAGTCCTAATAGGAAACTATTCTAAGTCCTATTCCTAATTGAATTAGGAAACCAAATAAAATAGAAACTTCTAATTAATTAATAATCCCAACAACTACTGGTTTCTAATCGCTGTCATTAGCAAGATTTTGCAAAAGTTCTCTTTGTGAGCTTAAAAGCCAAATTTCGAGGTCAAGGCAACGTAAGGAGGGGGGCCTATAATGATTATGTGTAAACCGGACTTATATGACATCAAACCACTAATTCTTTCAAGTCTGGGGGATTGATGCGAGGACACAATAGATTATCATGTGAAAACATGCATAATGCTTGACTAGAGTTTATCTTTTATTCTATTTCTATTTTAAATCCTTAGTTAATTAGAATTAGACTAGCTTCTATTTTAGTTTCTCTAGTTCTATTATGATTAGGATTTGTTAACTAGTTCTCTATAAGCGGATGTAAACCTTAAGATTTTTTTCAGACTTGATTATTATTATTGAATTAAGAGAATTCGTTTTTATTCATTAAACCCTAGTTTTGGGTATTTTTATACATTGTGTATCTATTGTTCTTGCTTCCGCGACAAAGATACATCAGAAGGACCACAAGCCAGGGAAGACATTGCCATTTGAATATCTATTTATAAGCTCATTTAAAACATGCCATACTAGCAGAAAGTAAAAACAGACAAGAATGACGAAAATATAATGGTATGTCAACACACTGACACAACCTTACCTCAATTTTCATAAATCAGGTAGATAAAGTACATTCCTTTGTTTAATTTTATCAAAAGCCATGATTTTTTCACTTTTATTTAATTTAATAATTTATTGTGGTTGAAATGTTGAATTGGGTAGGTAGTAGTTTCTTAGGAACAGCAGTTGAGAAACTGAGTTCACATGAAAATCTCGAACACTGAAACTTAATGCAATTGGAAGCCAATAGACAATGTACAGGCCTTTTCCTTTTCCTAATTTGTTTCTTTATCCCTGGGAGGAAGGGTAAGGGAAGAGGAGAGACTTCTACTGTTCCATAAGTTTTAAAAAACAAAAACAGTTCCATAAGCATCACAGATTAAGAAAAACAATTATAAATATCTTAAATAAAGTCAGATGGAGCATTTACCTTAGGATCCCTAAGATAATGAACAATCTCTTCCAGCTCAGCTTTAGCCTCATCGACACCCTTGACATCATTAAACTTTGTGCTTGATTCCATGCTAGCCTGTACCTCTTCGTTTAATCCGAGCCCTGCTAAAAATATATCAACGATAACATGCATCATGAATTATTGAACATAAAGGTTACTGCTTAGTATTTTCACTGGATGATTTACTGATTATAACACAATGTTGATACCTTTACTTATTCCCTTATCCTCAATTAATGCTCCAACACCAGATATCAGGAGGAATGCTAATGCAATAGAACGGAATGTCCTCCACAATTGCTCCTTGAATTGGCTACCTTCCGTAGTGACCATATGAATAGGAGCACCAGAAGTTCCAAGGATACCCTCGTTTGTGGTCCTTCCCGCATTCCTCAAAGCTGTAAGACCCCCAACACTGTTTTCTTCCCTTGGTTCTTTGGAGACTCCTGCAGACAAAACTTGTTTATCATTACAAATTATGAATTGCAAGCTGAAAAGGAAAAAGTTAAGAGAACCCACATCAAGTGGTGGGAATTTCTTAGACCTAACATTAGAGGTGGGTCATGGGATAAAATTATAAAAATTGCAGTGAGACACTACTATGGTGCACAAATATATGCAACCTTGTCAAAGGGCAAAAATTTAATTGTATACATCAGTGCTTTGTGTAGGATAGCCCCCACAGACACACAGTTCTTCTCCTGACACGTACATCATCCTCTTCTTTATGCTATATTGGTGAATTCATTAATACCAAATTGCATGTGCTGCACGTACTTTTAATATGTTTTTCCTGTGCTTATTTATTTTAATTTTATTTTCAGAAAGCTAATACGTTGATGTATGATAATTAATAGAGTTTTGAAATTGGGGTAAAATTAGACATCCAAATTTTCATATCAATAACACTTTTCAAAATTGACTTTCAAAAAACTAAAACTCAATATCTTTATACCAAGAAGGAAATACCAGCCACCCACTCCCAGCCCAAAAAGGAAAGAAGGGGAGGGGGGAATCAATGTACGCTACACTCCAAGTCAAACTAATAGGCCCCAGTAAGAGGCACTCAACAAAAACTCCAACTTACGTGCCTAACTACAATAACTGCCTCCGACCGGGAAAAAAAAAAGTAATAAACACATATGCATAACAACATTTACAGTCGATTACTCGTGCCGGTAAGACAATTCACACACCTTATTATGAAGCCTATTTGTAATAGTAAATGGTGAAGACTGAAGACTACATTAGGATAAGAAATACATTGATTGAGATATATCAATTCGAGGGGAAAGACAAAACATAAATAGACAAAATAAGAAAAACCGTCAATTGAAAATCAGTATTCACAACAAAAAAAATAATAATAATAATAAATAAATACATAAAAAAAAAAAAAAAAAAAAAAAAACACTTCAAATTCCAGCACGCACCTTTCTGCAAAGTTTTGAGCAATTCGCTATCGTCCAGCCTATCAACTTTGACCAATGCTTTAACATATTCGGAAAGCGCTGATGGATTGGAATGTAAACCAGGCCGACTCTCAAATAGTCGTATCACCTCTTCTGGATCGCTTCTGCGGTAGAGCTCTTTGAGCAGTGATACGTCATTCTCTCCATCCGAATCACGCATTCTACGAGCGAAATTCCCGGCATAACTTGACTGAAACCTTCCTTGATGATATAGAAACCCATTCCCTGCAGACCAGTGAGACGGTCAACAATAATGAGATAGTAAATGACATTATATATAAATAATATTGAAAAAATAATAATTATATAAATAAATTAAATTTAAAAAAAAAAGGCAACATTTGGATACAGGTACTCCCTGTAATCAGGTTGGGAGACTTCTTAATCAACCGTCTTATATGAAAATGCAATATCTCATTAGCGTATGTGAACCACACGCATATAGAAAATAAATACTAATATACTACTTGAACTTTAAAAGCTGTGACTAGATGCCTTAGACAGCACGAGTTCAATATGGAAGAGACTTCCCCTGATATTTCTATGACCTCTAGTATACACGTATTAGGTATAATCTTCCAGAGCCCCATCAGACTTGTTAATAACAAGACAAGTTGGGGAGGGGGAGGAATGAAATGCAACTATATGCATCTAACCAAGCTCAAAAGAGCACAACTGTAAATCCCCACAGAGACATCGAAATGAAAGACAAGGAGTTTGCCAGGACAAACAAGGCATGGATCTTTGGTCTCAGAAAAAAAAGGCTACCAAAAGACAAGGGGCACGGACACTATAAGTTTCATTTCAGCGTGTCCACCAGAAAGTTAAGTCGGTAATGAGATAACAAAAGAGAAAATGACATAAGAAAAAAGGATGTGGTTAGATAGCATACCTCCAGCTAAGGCCTTTTGCAAAGAGAGATGAGGTCTAAACATGTTCCTGAAACATTGCAACTCCAATTCCTGTTTTGAAACCTGTTATAGAAGAAGATATTATCACCCTCCTGGAACAAATCTCATATAAAAATACTTTAAATTCGTCTAATTACAGAAAAGGGGTTTGAGATTTCCAATCAATTAGAACAAAAACATCGCTAAAAATTTAATCTTTGGTAAAAAAAAATTATTACCTGCACAAGTAGTCGCCTCCAAGCCATTATTATTTTTCCTTCCCTTCAAAAAAATACAAATCTCTCACTCTCTCTGTGTGTTTATTTGCAAATTCTAATAATAATAATAATATAATAATAAGTAACGGGAACAAAGGTTTCTTTGTCTAAAATTTTGTATATTTGATACACGAGGTGGAGGAGGAGATTCTCGTAAATTTACTGTTGTGACACATCTTGTGTTGTTGGTGTGTACAAGTTGGGTTAGTACTTAGTAGACGAGCCTAGAAACGTTATTTTGGTTTTTATGGGCCAATTTGGAACATTAACGAGTTTGACAAGATAAGCTCAAATTTTCGATGATATTTCGTACGGAATTCAGTTTGTTTGAAGAGTCGAAATATTGAATGCAGGTCCGAATTGGTGTTCTGATTTGTACATAACTACATACTACTTTCTACTTTTGCTTTCTTTGTCATCCTCAGTCTTCATCTTTGTCACCAACTCCATCATCCACCTCAACGCAATGTGTCAATGTGCACAGCCCGATCACCCTTAGCCATAAATCATCACACAGCATTGGATAAATTTGTCTCGGATGGTTGCCCTGCTCAAACTACAAAGTCAGAGTCATAAGAACAAACACTACTACAATAATTGAAGATAAGTAGCCTCCAGTCCTGTTCAAATAAGAATGTCAGAACGCAGAAGAAATATCTGAAACACAAAACCACGCATTGCTTTTGTCCCCTCAAATGCTTTGGAAACAAATACAGCTTGCTTAGCTCAAGCAGCTTTAGCATTTTACTGTAAAAAACAATAGAACCTTTATATTTTGGAGAACTACAACCAATTCCAATCCTGATCACCATACGAATAGAACAAAAAAAACTTTGAGTTAGACCAATTAGGGCAGCCAGTTGATAGGAGCAGGGAATTATCTTAACTGCATTAACCATAGACACAATCTGGCCAAACACAACAAAGCTCAGCATCGGAGGATGCTTTTTTGCAAATTCCTCTTGGCAATTTGAATCATAAATGCTACAACAACAATATTGAAGAGTACTTGCCAAATAAAGTTAATTTCTAGGGGTCTCTCCCAAGAGGGCGAATCTGAATGAGAGAAGCTTTCACAAATCTGCATCAATTTGAAATGAATGAACTTTGTAGGTATATAGAGTTCAGCTTATGGAGTTGATTGCTGCTAAGGCAAGCAACTTCGAAGTACCAAAGGTATTTAAGGAGATACCCGTTCAGTTTAGGCCATAAAACATGGTAAAGATGAGCAGTTTGATCTTTTGAAAGTAGGCGACAGAAATGGGGATCGATAAAATGTACAAAAGGTATTACAAGCGAGTGAACACAAGGCAGAAAGGAACAAAACTAACCTGTTATTTGGGATGCAAGGAGTTGCATCTCTAAAGAGAGGTTAAGACATGAAGATGCACTTATCCAATCCAGATCTAATTAATTGCATGGCAGAACCAATAACTACATTGCCATTCCCAAGATTCTCTTCAGTCAACTAGAAGCATATGGCTGATAATATTATGCAAGTGCAGTAGGTAATCATGCTTAATACTTGAACTTTCGATTGCACAAATATGCTTATGATGTTGTACCCCGGCAGCATGTGAAATTAACCAATCCAAGTATTGATTTCAGATGAAGGACACATTCAAGAAAGAAACATAAAGACTATCATCCCACAACTTATCACCACACATATAAACTAACCACCAAGCAGAACATATAAGAAAAGAAATAACTCGGAGAAATTAGCGGATGGGCGAACCAACTAGACTAGAGTTCCCAAACAATTGATCTCAATTACATACCACGAAAAACATGTTTATGCAAACTAGGACCATTAAACATGAGAAATTTAATCTTTCATCAACTGTAAAGTAAACATTCTACAATGTCTCAGTCTTACATCCATTTGTGGAGCTGATATCTACACCATGAGTACCCATCTGTAGTTGGTATGCCTCAAACAGTTCAGGTATCTTACGATGATGCTTGATCACATACTTCTTTAAGAAAACATCTTCAGCTACTCTAAACCCTTGACCCATGCCATTCCTACTTAGCAGACCCTTCGAGAGCAGAATTTGAAGAACAGAACTCCTGGGGATGATTCTATTCTCCAAGCTATGTCCAATAACACTTAGATTGCTAAAAACATCAAATCGAGTCCAATTTAGTCTCTTCATAAGAAAATCCAAAGATGATTTCAATTTCTCCACTGAATAGGACATGAGAAAAGGTTGCTTCTTGAACATAGAGATAAGCTCATCTTCTGACCACCCAAAACTCCTCAAAAACGCGAACTTCGCGTCCCATGTAGTCTTCTTCATCTGCGATATCACGCGCATCCCATGTATGAACAATTTACTCGAGGGACAAAAACCCATTTTCTTGAGTTCAGATACCACTTTGTCAACATGGCCAGATTTCTGACAGAGAAGCCGGGGCTGCATCATTGTGAACTCTAATATATTCGGTTCCGGCACACCATGTTGTCTCAGGATTGCTATGTTCGGTCCCATACTCATTTCTGCCTCATGGAGCAACCAACCCCACTTCTTAAGAACGATGGCAATTCTTTCATTTGTGTGAAGCAAACTCCTAAGAAAACGGACCGAAGGAATAATTTGTTTCTCTAAACTCCTTGACAAGACAGCTTGGTAGGACACGACAAATTTTCCAAGATCGGGTCCAGTAATGCCAAGGTCGCTGAAAAACTTAAACTTGGGTTCTAGAATTTTATCAGCGTTAGAAACGAGCACTGAAGGGCGTCTTGTAATGAGATTTGAGATGTGGGCATCAGTGAAACCATGGGTCTTGAGGAGGGAGAGGACCGAGTCTGGTTTAGTGGTCGACTTAAGTACAAAATTTTCAGAAGCTTTGAGAGCTAAATCTTGTGATAAACCACAAGATTTTATGAGGTAATCTACCGTGAAATTCCGGCTTTTGGAGGAGGTGATGGGTTTTTGTGTAGAAATGAATCTACTAATGAGTGGTGGTTTTTGGAACATATACAAATGGGTAATTCTTGTTCCTGATTCTCTAACATTTGTTACTCTAATATATCTACAAACAAAATGAAACATTGTATTGAGTTCAACTTACAGATTTTATGGGTGCCGATTTGTTGTCTTGGGAGTTTTCAAGAACAGTGAGGGCTTCTTATGCCTTTACCCCCAAAGCCAAAACCCTTACCAATTGTCGGAATTTTGAAAGTTCTAAAAACCGGGATTCTTGTTATTTCGATTTCTTCGAAAAACCGAAATAATCGATTCTTGTATTCTGAGATTCCGTTTCGGTAAAAACCTTCCAGGATGAATGGAAGCTTTCAAGGAACCACACGTTCAGGGAAATGCAATTTAAAAGTGAAGTATCATTTATTTTTCAATCATACAATCAGCATCAGACCCTATGTCCCTATCTTTAGGAAGTTTAGGAGCTCGATCAGATTCATCAAAGGGCTGATTACGGAAGTTAAAACTGCAAAAATGTATATACCAACCACGGAAGTTAATACTAATACTGTGAACAACATATTAGTAGGCTAATAATATAGGTATTTGTTATTGACAGACTCCATATTGTGTTGGGTAGACTCCAAAAAAAAAACAATTATTACAAGTGTGTCATTAGTCTCAAAAAGTCTAAAAAAAAACAAATATTACAAGTGTGTCATTAGTCCTAAAAAGTTGAATTCGAAAACCCTAAGCTTAAACGACCCGGCTAGGTCGTTCATTGTGCAAACCCAACGATATGGTCACATCGTTTGTACTAAATCCCCAACGATATGGCCACATCAGTCAAGAGGCCAAGAAACAAAACTTTATATTTTTTCAAAGTTCAAATCTCAAACGGTGTAGCCACACCGTTTGGACTAAGTCTCCAACAATATGGCCACACCGTTTTGACTAAGTCCCTAACGATATGGCCACACCGTTTGGGATTTGAACTTTGAAAAAAATATAAAGTTCAGTTTTTTGCCCTTTTGACCGGTGTGGGCACACCGTTTGGACTAAGTCTCAAACGATGTGGCCTAGTCGTTTGGGACTTAGTCCAAACGATGTGGCCACATTGTTTGGACTAAGTTTGAAACGGTGTGGCCACATCATTGGGTTTGCACAATGAACGACTTTAGCCGGGTCGTTTAAACTTGGGGTTTTCGAATTCAACTTTTTGGGACCAATGACACACTTGTAATATTTTTTTTTTTTTTTGGAGTCTACCCAACACAATAAAGAGTCCGTCAGTAATAAGACTCATAATATATGAAAACAAAGAGACCATATCTGCTCCCCCAAATCATCTCCTAACACAAATTCTATGAACTCTGAGAAATTAGTGGATGTGCAGACCAAATAGAGATCCATAAAAATTGAAACATCATTAATCTAAGAGAAGTTAAATGCATTTGTTTACACAAACAACTAGAATAAACTTAAGAAGCTTTAATGTTCATTAAATGTGATGTAACCATACAACAATTTCTTAATCTTACATCAATTTCTGGACCCAATACTAAAACCTTGGGTACACATCTTTTGTTGGTATGCCTTCAACAGTTCATGAATCTCACGATGATACAATACACAATTTGATGAAACTGTCAGGTTTACAGAGTAGAGTTCCAGGGCTCGAGAATGTAAACTTTGAAATATACCATTCAAGCACACCATGATCATTAGTCTTCGTCCATACCTTCCTCTTCATTGTCTTCTCATCTTCATCTTTGTTACCATTTTCATCCTCCTCCTCCATAATGTCTCCTTCAGTGTCCACAAACCCATCAGGCCATCACCCTCAATAGCTTATCCAAAAACCAGAACAAAACATAATGGATAACTTTGTGTAAATTGGTTGACCTGCTCAAACTACAAAGTCAGAGTGATCAGAAATTCAGAGCAAACATAATAGAAGAAAATGAAGAGTTCTAGTCATTCCAACGTAACAATCCAATGACAGACAATTTGACAAGGCGATGCCAAAATAATTAGAAGAATTTATGTTTCATGAATATCCAATGACAGACAACCTCACTTGATGATAAAAAAAAAAAAAAAAAAAAAAAAATATATATATATATATATATATATATACGGTTTGTCTAGAGTGCCACTCTTATAGTGACACCCTTATCTCACACTTCTCTTGGTCCGTCGGATCTGTTCTTTAGATTATCGATCTAATTCACTAAAAATCATGAAATTTCAAAATTTCACACTATTTCAAAACAAAAAATGAAAAACGCGAAATTTGTTTGCTTCTTCATCTCGGTCTTCTTTCTTCCAAAACCAAAACCCTTCAAACAAATTTCATAAAGTATTCAAACAAATCGGTTAAAAGAGGAAACCCAAAATTTCTTGATCTGAGTTGTTAAAGAGGAAATGGATTTCTTAAGAAATCCAAGGTTGTTTAGAGGAACGAATTGTCGCGATGGGTGAAAAAGAGGTAAATCCGCGGTCATCACTTCTCTCTTGAAATTATTTGTTCTCTCTTGAAATTATTTGTTCAAACTTGAAATTATTTGTTCAAACTTGATTAAAGTGCAACTTTTGGTTGGGTCTTGAATTTAGAAATCTTCCGGACAAGTGAAATTGTCCATTGTTACTTCGTTGTTACTGTTAATACACCAAGTTCCCCATTCACACCAACTATCGCATGTATTTCATTGAAGGATGAGGGCTTTCCAACCTTCCCTCCCTTGGAGGATTTGGATTCATTTATGTGAATCACTAAAAATTATTTTACTGCTGAATTATTTGGCATATATGAAATGATTTGTGTCAAAATGCATCTAGAACCCTCTTCTTGTAGAATACTTAACTTGTAAACTTCAAATTTCATCCATCTCTATTTTGCCCAGCTAATCATGTATTATATGAAATGACTAAGTGAATAACACACTCTCTCCATATACTGGTCAAGACGTCAAGTAATGCTATGTCCTTAATCTCGTATAGTTCTCTTAATGGAATACTATATGTATAAGAAGGCTCACTATACTTTGAAATAGCAATTTCTTATGGATATTTCTCATTTATGTTGTGGTAATTTTGGCAAGCATTACTGCATTAGTTAAAAAGTTTATTTTACTGTCATCTTGCTCTGTTGTGAAAGCATATCCAATTTAACATGAGTAATAATTTCACTAATTTGATGAACTTGTGTAAATGAGGTTTTCATTTGAATTCGACATCACTAAGACATTTTACTCAAATTTCTGATTCAGTACGCAGGTGGGTTCGCAGCCAATCACATCCATTGCTTGGATTCCATACAAATCGAAACATTGCATACGAATTGATATCTAATGTCTAACAGTTAAAACTGAAATTTGGCAGGCATGGAGGGTGTGATATCAGTGTTTAGGAGCAGGACATTGCGATTGCATACAACTCGTAGTTGGGATTTTTTAGGTCTTATATTGGAACATGGCAAAGTGACTTCAGTAGCCATGAAGACAAACAAAGCGTCTCCAATGCAGCTAGCTGAATTGCTGTAGGCCTTGTGAACTGCTGCAAGCCTTATTTGACACATGTCTTTCAGGTGATGAAATCAGTGTGGCTTGTTGAATTGCTGCAGGCCTTGTGATTTGAGTTACTGGTGCTTGGACCACTTCTGGAGATTGGCTAGTAGCAACTGGCTTTGTACAAGTTGCAAAAACTCATTTGGCCTTGAGAAATGAATTCCTTTTCAATTGTAAATGAAATCCCATAATAGTATTGATAGAAGGACATCATGGTTGCGAGAATTTACTTGTAAAGAATTTGGGTGGTATAAGTTTCTCAATAACTTCTGGCAGTGCTCGAAACAATGTCTATAATATTGACAATTCGCTAGTGATTTGATTTTGTGGAATTAGTAGGGATTTTATGAGTCTGCAGATACAAATAAAGGAAGAGGATGCCTGAAACTTCAAAACTTAGTAACAATAATTCATTAGAGTTGTCAAACTTATTACCGATGGAAAACTAATATTACGATGCCTGCCGATGGTGTGTTCAATCGAGAATCAATGGAATGACCTTAAACTTGTCGAGAGCTACTTATCGAGAGAAAGTTAGTATCCTGATGTAACAGTTAGCCAATGCATATGAAATCAACAATCAACCTGTCATATTGATGACAAATGATGCAATTCAACAATACAATAGTAGTGTCTCTCAAGTTACTGTCAACCCTCATAAGCCGTTATAGTTCTCATAATATAACATCAAGACAACAGAAAAAATATAACATCAAGACAACATAAATGGCCATGCCGTTTGGACTTTGAACTTGCAAAAAATGGGCGGTCTGTTTGGACTTTGTCCCAAACGGCATGGCCACACCGTTTGGCCTTAGTCCCAAACGGCATGGCCACACCGTTTGGGACTAAGTCCAAACAGACACACCATTTTTTTGCAAGTTCAAAGTCCAAACGGCATGGCCACACCGTTTGGCCTTAGTCTCAAACGGCATGGCCACACCGTTTGAGACTAAGGCCAAACGGCA
Organism: Coptis chinensis; assembly: GCF_015680905.1. Taxonomy (NCBI): domain Eukaryota; kingdom Viridiplantae; phylum Streptophyta; class Magnoliopsida; order Ranunculales; family Ranunculaceae; genus Coptis; species Coptis chinensis. The sequence goes on from NC_141458.1 coordinate 101,107,197, forward strand.
TGGCCACACCGTTTGGCCTTAGTCCCAAACGGCATGGCCACACCGTTTGGAACTAAGTCCAAACAGACACACCATTTTTTTGCAAGTTCAAAGTCCAAACGGCATGGCCACACCGTTTGGCCTTAGTCTCAAACGGCATGGCCACACCGTTTTTGAGAGACGGCATGGCCACACCGTTTTGAGACTATGGCCACACCGTTACCGTTTTAGTCTCAAACGGCATGTCCACACCGTTTGAGACTAAGGCCAAACGGTGTGGCCATGCCGCGTTGGACTTTGAACTTGCAAAAAATGGCGGTCTGTTGGACTTTGTCCCAAACGGCATGGCCACACCGTTTGGTATTAGTACCAAACGGTGTGGCCATGCCGTTTGGGACTAAGTCCAAACGGTGTGGCCATGCCGTTTGGGACAAAGTCCAAACAGACACGCCATTTTTTTATACGCAGCTAAAAGAATGGATAATTTGAATCTGTTTATCTCCTCATGGTCTTCTTGTCTGTGATCTTGTTGAGTGTACAGGTTTGGTTGAGCATATTAAGTTCTGAGTATCAATTAAATTTTTTGCTGTTGGTTAAACCATTTTCAGCGATGGCTTTGGTGGTATGGTTTCATAATGTGCTTTTCGAAGCGGCCTGAGATTTAGCTCGGCTTGATCCTTTGCATTTCCGAAGTTCTTAAATCATTGAATAATGCAGGACGTTATTGACAATTTGGCGTGAGTAGGATTTAAGCGTGTAGTGGGAAAAAAACAACTTCTCCTACTGTTGGAGAAATAGTTTGACTGCAAAATTACACAAAATTTGAAACAGAATAAGTTTGTGGAAATTCGGACTCAATTTCAAATACTCCAGTGAATGCAAATTTTGAATTTGTTTTAGTGGAAGGCAGCCCTATTGAGTACTAATGGACAACTCCGGTGTAAGTTCGGACTACTATTTCCTAAGACTGCAAAGTTAGATCCTTTAGTGTCATCGCTTGCACTAAAGCAAAGTACCATTGCCTAGTTGCACCCTCGAGTCGTCTAATGAACACAATGGAAGAAGTTCGCTATGCAACTTTTCTAATATTACAAAAAAAAAAAAAAAATATATCGTGAAAGTCGATTTACGATTGGCGCCAAAGACAACAGGAAGAGCTCATATCTTTACAAAGAAAAAAATAGCAATACATACAGTTTGAAATGAGCGTGGTCGATACAATTGCAGAAAAATGATATCCTTCAATTTCTTTGTGATTTTGGGACGAGTGGACGACAGCAGAGACTTCGATATATAAGGGATGATTGTGATGGATTAGACTCCCGAAACACCAAAGCTCGTAGGATGTGTGGCTCGTCTTCTCAGTGAGAACCAAGCTCGGACGATGGTTGTTGCTCAATTAACAAGATCAACCATCTAGGAGCTTCGGTTTAAATCGACACCTCGGTGTCAAACCATTGTGTCCGAAAGTAATCGGGCCGGTGCTCAAATCTGTAGGAAAATAAACACCAAATCACATGATTCCATTCAAGCACCCCAAGACTTCCGGAAACTTCGATCACGGGAAGTGAAAATGGTCCGATTATTCCATAACCATCGAACATTCTCGATTTTGGCTTATGGACTAATCCTAACCGAAACTTCCACTTCCTTCCCATGATCTTCTTCATGGAATCTTCTTCTCATTCTTTTCAACCATATCTCATAATCCATAGGATATGGTGTACCACGTAGACCTGGCCATCAACCCCTAATCGGAAAAGCTTTAAGCCGCGAGGATTTCATTTACAATTGAAAAGGAATTCATTTCTCAAGGCCAAATGAGTTTTTGCAACTTGTACAAGGCCGGTTGCTACTAGCCAATCTCGAAGTGGTCCAAGCACCGGTAACTCAAATCACAAGGCTGCAGCAATTCAACAAGCCACACCGATTTCATCACCGAAAGACTGTGTCAAATAAGGCTTGCGGCTAGGTTCATTAATTTGCATTGAGACGCTTTGTTTGTCTTCATGGCTCTTGAAGTCACTTTGCCATGTTGTTCAATATAAGACCTAAAAATCCCAACTACGAGTTGTATGCAATCGCAATGTCCTGCTCCTAAACACTGATATCACACCCTCCATGCCTGCCAAATTTCAGTTTTAACTGTTAGACATTAGATATCAATTCGTATGCAATGTTTCGATTTGTATGGAATCCAAGCAATGGATGTGATTGGTCTGCGAACCCACTGCGTCTTGAATCGAAATTTGAGTAAAATGTCTTAGTGATGTCGACCCAAATGAAAACCTCATTTACACAAGTTCATCAAATTAGTGAAATTATTACTCATGTTAAATTGGATATGCTTTCACAACAGAGCAAGATGACAGTAAAATAAACTTTTTAACTAATGCAGTAATGCTTGCCAAAATTACCACAACATAAATGAGAAATATCCATAAGAAATTGCTATTTCAAAGTATAGTGAGCCTTCTTATACATATAGTATTCCATTAAGAGAACTATACGAGATTAAGGACATAGCATTACTTGACGCGTCTTGACCAATTATATGGGAGAGTGTGTTATTCACTTAGTCATTTCATATAATACATGATTAATTTGGGCAAAATAGAGATGGATGAAATTTGAAGTTTACAAGTTAAGTATTCTACAAGAAGAGGGTTCTAGATGCATTTTGACACAAATCATTTCATATATGCCAAATAATTCAGCAGTAAAATAATTTTTAGTGATTCACATAAATGAATCCAAATCCTCCGCGTGGAGGGAAGGTTGGAAAGCCCTCATCCTTCAATGAAATACATGCGATAGTTGGTGTGAATGGGGAACTTGGTGTATTAACAGGTAACACGAAGTAACAATGGACAATTTCACTTGTCCAGAAGGATTTCTAAATTCAAGACCCAACCAAAAGTTGCACTTTAATCAAGTTTGAACAAATAATTTCAAGTTTGAACAAATAATTTCAAGAGAGAACAAATAATTTCAAGAGAGAAGTGATGACACAGTATTTACCTCTTTTTCACCCACGCTGACAATTCGTTCCTCTAAACAACCTGGATTTCTTAAGAAATCCATTTCCTCTTTTAACAACTGTATCAAGAAATTTTGGGTTTCCTCTTTTAACCGATTTGTTTGAATACTTTATGAAATTTGTTTGAAGGGTTTTGGTTTTGGAGAAGAAGAAGACCGAGATGAAGAAGCAAACAAATTTCGCGTTTTTTCATTTTTTTTGTTTTTGAAATAGTGTGAAATTTTGAAATTTCGCGATTTTTTAGTGAATTAGATCTGATAATCTAAAGAACAGATCTGACGGACCAAGAGAAGTGTGAGATAAGGGTGTCACTATAAAAGTGGCACTCTAGACAAACCGCATACGATATATATATATATATATATATATATATATATATATATATATATATATATATATATATATATATATATAGTAAAAGGGATTGCTCACTTAAATTTATCAGCAAAACTTAGATCTCGCATTGGTGATACCCTGTCCAATGCTAAACACAACTGGCGAGTGACACATTAGGCGCAAATGCACAATGCACAAATGATGTTTGTTCTCAAATAGATAAGGGTGGAATTCGAACTAATCAAGCCGAGCTTTACTATGCTCAAGCCGGCTCGTTTATTAAGCGAGCTTTGAAATAAGCTCAAGCTTGGCTCATATATTATATGAACGAGCCCGAGTAGCTTGCCTATTTTACACGGCAAAGATGCTATTTGAGCTTATCGAGTCGAGCTTCATTAAACTCGTTTGTTACACAAACTATAATATAGGCTCAAGCTTGGCTCATTTACCTAAATGAACAAGCTCGAGCCCGAGCCCCTCGGCTCAAATTCCACCCTTACAAATAGAATGTCATCACCTGCCCCCAAACCATCTCCATGATCCACGTATTATAAACTCCAGTGAATTTAAGACACTCAGGGCTCTAACCCTGTTATAGTGACTAGTGAGAATGTAGAAAAGTTGTTGAGAAGCCCAAAAACTAAACATCACTTGTCCCTCTGAACACTTGAGACCAAGATATGGCCTTGCATAGTCTAACTAGCTTAGCAGTTTAGTGAAAAACATGAAAAAATATTGAATTAAACTGTTAATTTTCAAGAATTTGAACAAAAACTGATCTTAGATATGAATAGAACAAACACAACCTTGAGATAAACAAATTAGTCTATGTGGCTCCCTACTGTTTTAGTCCAATATACAAGTACTATCAGCCTTTCTGATAATTCCTTGTAACAATCAGGTAAAAGGCTAGTTCAAAGGACATATACCTACAGCTTAGGATGTAAAATATGGAAGTGGAGAAGAATTCATTGTTTTGTGATTGAGTGAAAGAAATGAGAACTGATGAAAATTAGAAAATAATAAACACATGCAGAGAAACAAAAAGCAGAAAGTCATCTAAACATCTTGTACAAGTAAGAACATTATGAAGATTTCCTACCCACACCTTATCACCATATATGAAGTTATGAACTAATTACCAAGCAGAACAAATGATAAAGGAAATATTTCAGAGTGATTACTGGATCTATGCACCAAATATAATTCCCAGATAACACTCCAGTTTAAGATGGGGAACAGGGTTGTGAAAATCAGTTCCAGGTGATTAAATTTTGAAACTCACTTCTTAGAAACATGAGATGATAGAAATATATATTATAGAGGCACATGTTTATGGAACTAATCAAACTTAAAAAGTATCTGCATTTCATCACCTACTTTGAAGTAACAGTCTATAATTCCTCAATCTCAGATCCTTGTTTGGAAGAAGTCTTCGAAGCCTTGTGTACCCATCTCACTTCGGTACCCCTCCAAGAGTTTGGGTTCCTCGTGATGAAACTTGATGACGTACTTTGTCAAGAACACCTCTTCAGCTACTCTTAATGCTTGGCCAATACAATTCCTACTTATCAGATCCTTTGAGAGAAGAATCTGAAGAACATAGCATCTAGGAATGAGTCTCTTTTGCAAGCTGAAAGTGATAGATACTGGGTTCCTGGAAAAATCATCTGGAGTCCAATTAAGGGTATTCATGAAAAAATCTAGTGCTGCATTGATCTTCTTCACCGAAGCACCCATAATGAGGGGTTGCTTCTTGAACACACAGAGAACCTCATCCTCTGACCAGCCAAAACTCTTATAAACCTCCAATTTTGCGTCCCATGTAGACGTCTTCATCCCACTAAGCACACGGAATCCAGTAATGAACACCTTACTTGATGGACTAAAACCCATTTTCTTGAGTTGTAACACGACTTCATTAGGCTTGTCGGGTCCAAAACATAGAGTTTGAGGGTTCAACACCATCAACATTGAGATATGTGATTTGGGCATACCATGATCTAGCAGGAGTGCAATGTTATGTGCCATTTTGCGTTGTATACCAGTGGACCACTTTAACCGATTAAGAATGACGGCAATGCCAATGTCAGTGGGAACAAAGCTTCTTAGGAAATTGATGATAGGGATGATATGCTTCTCTAAGCTTGACTTCAAAATACTAGTGTCCTTAGAGATGAGTTTACCAAGATTGGGTCCTGAAATGCCAATGTTATTGAAATATTCAAGCTTTGGTTTCAAGGTTTTCTCTGGAGAGGTTCGGAGAAGTCGAGGGAGGCTAGAGATGAGGTTTGAAATGTGGGCATCAGTGAAACCATAGGATTTGAGGAGGGAAACAACTGAGTCGGGTCTAGTTGTTGTCGGTTTCTTCAGAGCAACCTTTTTAAAAGCTATGAGAGCTGATTCTGGGGTTAAACCACATGAGTTTATAAGGTAATCTACTGTGAAATCGATGCATTTGGAAGCTTTGAGAGCTGATTCTTGGGTTAAGCCACATGATTTTACGAGGTAATCCACGGTGACATTTGGTTTTGGACTGAGACTAGAGATGAATCTGGTGGGTGCTGGGTTTGGAAGAAGCAAATAATAACAATTCAACAACGGGGTCGTGGTACTGATTCTTGAATTTCGAACAGTTCTGACTCTAGTAATGAGATTTCGACAAACAAAATGATTAAACATTGTAGAGAAAATAATCTATTAATTGGAACTTACAGATTAGTGAAGAGCGGGAGCAGCCTTTGTTCACTCAAAACCCTGATGGCAAGGGCCTGATATCTCTAGTAAGGTTTTTCTTTTTACCTCAATATATCGAACCAAAATTTCGGCAATAGTTCAAATTACACGGGTACTTTTACGGTGGCACATTATATTTGGGTCACATGTTAGGAGAGCAAACCCAAATCCGACCCAATTACTAATTATGTTGAGTTTGTCAAACCCAAATCCAACCCGCCTATATAACGGGTTATGTAACGCCCGTATTTAAAATACGTATTTATTTATTAATTAATTAATTTAATTATTTATTTAAAATTCTCTAGATTGGATTTGGGATATGTGGGCCGATTTACGGGCGAGAAAATGTTTGCTTAGTTTCAGGTTTTGAGAGATATATATACATATTTTTCTAGAGAATAGGGTTTTGAGATAAAAATAAAATAAAAATTGAGGCGGAGATAAAAAGCTTGATTGCTAGAGCGTTAGAGCGTGACGATTCTGACGATGAAGGATTCGTAGAGTTTTAAGACAAGTGAGTAGTTTAGTTTTCATTTTCACGTCGGTACACCGAGATAGCTTTAACTTGACTGTAGTACAATGTTTCCGTTCAGTTTAGAGTCATTATTTGTCTCGTTACTGTTTAAAGCTGGTTAGATTGTAGGATTGTCGAAACTACGAAGGGGATGTTAAGGGCGGCGCCCGAGCCCAAACTAACCTTTGTATTGTATACTGTTGAAACTGTTATACTGTTGTTGTGTGGGTTGTTTTTTTTTTTTATTTGGTTGATGTCGGGAGTTTAGAGATGGATGTCGGGTTTAGAATCAGTGGTTGGGTGTTGTTGGGTTGAAATTGGGTGGGCTGTTGAACCTCTGTCGAAGCTTTGAATAGGCGTTAATGGAGGCTCGACCTCGAATTGGTACTACTCATTTTTTTGTTGTTTGTTTGGTGGGTTATGCGGCTGATGTTCTAGTTGGGTTATGAGGTTTGATTGAGGGGATGAGGGCTGTCAAATGAGGGCTGTGGGGAGCTTGAACAGCCGGCAATGGTGGTCGAGATTTGTTGGAGAGTGATCTCGACAGTTGCCAAAATCGGTGTTGGTGTTAATTAAAGATGTTGGGTTTTTCAAAAGGAGTCAAACCGATATGATGAAATTGGAGGAGGAGGAGAAATACGGTGGTGGCTGGTGGTGGAAGAGGCTGCTGGCGCTAGAGGTGAGGAAGACAACACTGTGTTTGGTTGGTTGGGCCTTGGGCTGAAAAGTTTACATTTGCTTGGGCCAGTTCAATTAGTCTTTTGTTTTGGGCCGGTTTAAAAGGTTTATGTGGGTTGGTCCCTAGAATTTAAGTGGATCACCTAGTATTCTAAGGTTTGGGTTTGGGCTTGGCTAGTTGGGTCCGAACCGTTTCCTTAGTCATGAGCCCATGAGCCATGCACCTTTGCCCTTAGCCATGAACCAGGGCTATGACCCTGAACCTGTTGAACATGGAAACGACAGTTTGACTTTGACAATGACAGGTTGACTTTGACATTGACCGTTGACCATTGACCGTTGACCGTTGACTGTGGAATATTGATTTTTCTAGATTTTTCACATATTTAAGAATATGGACAAATGTAGTAATAAAATGTTGTCGAAATGGTATAACCTTGTTTTTCATTATCTAATTAAGATTTGACGTGAGTAGTGTGCAAATAATATAAATTTTGGCACGTAACAAGAGGGGAATTCTTATAAGACTTAGATATATACGTTTTTATGAGAATTAAACTACACATGGACTCAGATTCATGGACTTTAGTATTGGGCTTTTGACGGTTGATCAGTTTGACGTGACTTGTGATTTGGACTTGAATAATTATATGTGATATTTGAACTTGAGTTGTTATTTTTTTTAAAGTCGTTTCATTTTGACATTGGTATAATGGACATATATTTTGATTATTTATTTCCTTAGTCATGAGCCCATGAGCCATGCACCTTTGCCCTTAGCCATGAACCAGGGCTATGACCCTGAACCTGTTGAACATGGAAACGACAGTTTGACTTTGACAATGACAGGTTGACTTTGACATTGACCGTTGACCGTTGACTGTGGAATATTGATTTTTCTAGATTTTTCACATATTTAAGAATATGGACAAATGTAGTAATAAAATGTTGTCGAAATGGTATAACCTTGTTTTTCATTATCTAATTAAGATTTGACGTGAGTAGTGTACAAATAATATAAATTTTGGCACGTAACAAGAGGGGAATTCTTATAAGACTTAGATATATACGTTTTTATGAGAATTAAACTACACATGGACTCAGATTCATGGACTTTAGTATTGGGCTTTTGACGGTTGATCAGTTTGATGTGACTTGTGATTTGGACTTGAATAATTATACGTGATATTTGGACTTGAGTTGTTATTTTTTTTAAAGTCGTTTCATTTTGACATTGGTATAATGGATATATATTTTGATTATTTATTTCCTATTTATATTATGCACAAATTGAAATAATGCGTGCCTTTGATGGTGAATTGAGTTCACATAAATATATTGAATGAATACGTTATATGATTGATTACTATTATGAGTTACTACTTAAATGAATTGTAATATTTATGAAGGCTTGATACCTTCCATACGGTGTAGTGCAATATATGATTGACACGTGAAATAATAAGTTTTGAGATTTGATATAGAGATGTTTGGATATCGTGCAATGAATAGTATTGGCACGTGATAATGTGGATTTTTATTCTAATAAGAAACGTTGAGCTTCAGTACAATTAAGTATACTGGCATGAGATAGAACAAGAATTATTATTGAGATTTTCCAAATATGGTGGCTTAGTGCAATAATTTATTTTGCACGTGATAGAGTGAAATGGTTATGAGATACTAAGGTATGACACATGAATAAATTACGTAACGAAAATCCTAGAACCTAGCTACCACAACTCATGTGATTTGGCCCTAGTGATGGGTGTATGTGATATGATTGGCCCTTCGGGCATTTCAGTGAATCTGAATAGCCCTTCTGGCGTAAGTAATGTGATTGGCCCTTCTGGCGTTTCAGTGAAGCGGAATGGCCCTTCTAGCATAGCCGAATGGTGGCTTGATTATTCCGTTCACAAAATTAGAACGAGACGCGTGATATTTTATGCCGAATAGTGGCAGTACTCACATAATGACGTCCGTGTGAGGGTTACTTGGTGTGCGGCATCCCGCTCAGGGTAATTGCGCACGGAGTGGTGCATTATGTGAGGGGAGGCATGTGGATGTACGTGTTCGGCGTTGGGAAGCGATTGTGGTAGCGAGGGAAACTAGGTAAGACATAGATACGACGTGATTTTAGGGACACGCAAAGAAAACCTTAAATAATATAATTAAGGTAATATGTTGGTTAATGATATATCTTTAAATATATTATTGTTTATGGTTTTGCAGAAGGGTGGGTCAACCTAATTACTTGTGCAGAGACGACCCACTCTGTAATTGAGCATGAAATGCGGTAAATATATAATATGTTTGGCTGGTTATTAGTTTAGTTAGAACCTAAGGCGCCTCAGTGGAGGAACTACCTGCCTTAATTATTGTACTTAAGGATGTTGTATCATTCGTTGGATGTTAAGGCGCCTTGGTGGAGGAACTAATTGCCTTATTTAGTGTGTATATATATGTATAAGTATATGTTGTATTTTAGGGCTACTCACACTAGCATTGTTTATAATGCTGACCCGATTTGCATGTTTGCTTATCGGGTGTGTTCATTAAATGAACATAGTTGATAAGTCTTGACATGTTTAGTGTTGAAGAAGGTTGGTTGCTGCTTGTGGTTTGCGTTAGCGTCACATTTCAAGATAGGTTTTGTTTTCCCTTGAGGTGAAATAGATTTTTAGTTGAGACAAATGTTGTTTTATATTTTCAGTTGTAATTATAACTAAATAGGGTTGAAAGGAGATTTGTAACTTAATTAGATTTGTGAATTTTTGTAATGAAGAGAACTTTTGTTTATTTGAAATTTTTATTGGTTTTTAATTATCCGCGTATTTAAACTGATTATGGGTTTTTGGGAGTTGAGAGTGCATCACACCTCGAAAATCGAAGAGTCGGGAACAAATATTGTTTTTCCGAATTCTATCGAAATTTGGGGTGTGACAAATTACCCAACAGGTGACAAAACGATCAATTTTGAATATGACTCACCTTTTTTTTTCCGATAATGACGGATCGGATTCACAGATAACATGTATACAAAATATTTATCACGATCTTATTTATCAAAAAATATATATTAATTCTCAAAAACCATCAATAATTCAATTACATATAAATGAAAATTGAATAATGAAACATATTTTTATCGAATGAACCAATATGACAGTTAATCTGATCCTTCTCATTTTAGTCGTTTATTTTAGGTAGTTGGGATTATGAGATCTTAAAAAATAAGGAAACTTATCTTAAAATAGGTTATACATGTCACAAGTTGATGACCCGACCTATTAGACCCGAAAACAAATCTGGTCTACTAACGGGTTACTCGGGTTAACATATGTGATCCTAACTCAACCCATTTATTTGACGGGTTCGGTGGATCAACCCTTAAATGACCCAAAAGCCTTTTTTTTCCAACCCGAACCTGCTAATTTCGTGTCAGGTTAGTGGGTTGTGTACAAAACTACCACCCATAGACAGACTCACAGAGTTCAAGTCCAAATAGTGTAATATGCTCACTCTTCCAAATCACGATTTTATCTCCCTCTTACAAATCAAATTACAAACCTCAAACTACAAAATCATTCAAAACTAGCACTATCACAAGAGTTCAACAACTTAATTGGTGTTTCACGAAAAAGAATTATAGCGGTATAAGGGGGTTGCTAACATAAACTAAAACAACAAAACGTAGATTTCACATAGGTAACACCTTGTGTCCAATGCTAAATACAGTTATTAGCGAGAACAACACATTAGCCACAGTGTACTAGTAATTATTGTTTTTAAAAAGACTATAACACCCCGTGTTTTATTCTTTCTTTTTCCTAATAATAATAATAATAGATAGTAGATAAAATAAAATAGGATAAGTGTTAGTGGAAATAGGAGACGTGGGTTTATGGGATAAACCTTCTTCCCTATTTCGGGGGTTTGTTTTTAAACCGAAAGGAAACTAAAACACCCCGTCTTTTAATTGCTTTTCCTATAATAATATTAATATTATTAATAATAATAATAATGTAAATAAATAACAGAGATAAGATATCCAGTAGTTTTGGATAAAAGCCCGTAAGTAAGTAGATAGGTTTAAAACCCTTGTTTTTCGGGGAGGCTTTAAAAACTAGAAAATAGGGGTTTCTCACGTAGAGTTTTTATGGAAAAACAAAACGAGAGTTTGAGAAAAAAAAGGAGAGTTTTACTGAGAGAAAAAAAAAGGGGGGTTTGAACAAGAAAGATCGTCTAGTTTCGCGCGACAGTCGACTTCAGTCTTTGGGGGTTTTCTGCTTAAGGAAAGCTGTTCGGTTTATAACAGTGAGTAGTCTTTTTTTTTTGTTATATGTGTTTATGCTATTCATCCCAATATCTTGTTTTCCGAATTGAGATAGTGTAAACCTCTTTAATGGTGTCGACCGATATATACTGAATGTTGCGATTACTCACAAGATATGTAAAACTCGTTAATGGTGCCGACTCTATTAGATACCATTACCTTTTTTAAGTACTACAAGAAATCAATTCGACAATTGAGAGTTTAATCTGTCAAAGACTTTGACGAGGGTTGTTAATGGCGCCACCGCTTATAACCAAATCGCCCAAAGTTTTGTTGTGTCGGTATGGGTTGTTTTGTTTTATGAATGTTAGATTTGTTGGGATGGATGAATTGTGGAGTTGTGGATTTGGGTGGTGAAGTAGAGGTGGTTGTTTAAGATGAGGGAAGTCTTTGTGAAGCTTGAGCGACCATTAATGGCGTTCAAGCAAGAACCTAACCGTTTCGTGTTTGTTGTTGTTTAACTGTTGTCGGGTTTGATTGTTTTGTTGTGAGGTTTTGTTAATGGTTGTTTGGGTGCTGGAGAGGGGACGATTGGAGCTCTGTAGAGCATCAATGGTGTCAATTTGGATTTTTGCAGTATGATGAAATCGTGTTTTGTTAGTATAGATAGGTAGGGGTTTGACACAGGATGAAAACCGCTGGGTTCCTTTTGTTTAGAGGTGGCCGGTGGTGGCTGTTGTGGTGGTCGGTGGTGGCTGGAAGTTGGATGAGGAAGGAGATGAACAGTGAATCACGATTTGGGCTTGGGCCAAATCGTGATGGGCTTGTATGTTATAACTTTTGGATTTTATTTTTGGTCCTTTGACTTTGGCCCTTTGGGTTAGAAGAGTTTGTGGACTTTGACTTTGACTGTTGACCAGAGTGGAATCTGACTTTGACTTTTGACCAGAGTGGACTTTGACTTTGACTTTGACCACTTGACCGAAAAATTTGACTTTTCCTAAAATTATGATTCGGTCTATTAGGATAAGTCTAGGACTATTAGCATGTTTGACTTTAGGCTAGGACCTTTATAAATATACTTGTAATGCGTGTATTTCTTGCTTTGTGATTTTTCAGTCTTTTACGATACACAATGTTATGACACTTATACCTTCATGAAATTAATAACGCGTAAACCAAAAATAATTGAATCAAGATTTTTCCTTCGTTCTCTAAAATAAGTTATGCAATAAAGTTCAATAATGCGTAAACAAAATTTACCGCACCCTTTTAGAACTCTCCACGCCTCAAGTTTTAGAATTGAGTTTATGACTGATGAAGTCATATGTTAGGTGGGCATTTATTGAATGTGCCATAAATGGCCCGTTAGCGTTATATAAGGGTATTCATTGAATGTGCCATGAATGACCGGATGGTTTGGACCGCCTAAAGAGGAACTAAGGTATTTCGCCTTGCGGAGTTAGTTGTATTCCTTGAGTGTCATGCGGGAATGTAGGATTGGGTATTCCTTGAATGGCGAGGGAATGACCGGGGCATTCATTGAATGTGCCATGAATGGCCCGTTAGTGATATGATAGGTATTCCTTGAATGTGGCGGGAATGACCTAAGGTATTCATTGAATGTGCTATGAATGACCTGAGTTTTGTGCCCAAAGAGGCTGTGAAATATGTGTATGAAAGCCCAGAGATGGCTATGATATTGTGGTAATTGGTGGGAGAGAGGCACACAGGAATGTGTGATTTGGCAAATGTGTGGATTGCAAATCGTGGAGTAGGTACTAAAGGGTGGGTGTATAAGAAAAGAAATTGATTAATTGACAAGAGAAATTTATTTGATTATGCGAGTGTGTTTGGGCTTACTTTTGAATCCATATAGGATATCTACATATGTTATATACAAGTTCTAACTTTCTTTTGCAGGAGGGTAGGATTTAATAATATTTTTTGTAGGACGCCGGTCCTACCCTTTTGTGCGGACATCGGTAAGTGTAATTCAATTATTTAGATATTAAAAGGAGTTATTAGAATGAGTTAATAAAATGGAAGTTAATAAAATTGGAGTTTTGCTTGGGAAGAAACTATGCCGGTTGAGATGACGGAACTACCTGTCTTCCAAGCTGAGAATGATTAGGTTATGATAGATTTAAAGTGTTAGTTGGATAAGTAAAGTTTGAAATGTTTATATGTATTTAGTCTACTCATACCAGCAAATTCCATTTTGCTGACCCATGTTTGCTTTGTTTTGGCAACGTGGGTGTGTTCTTGGGAACATAGGTGGAAGGCAGTGGAACCGCGGCGTGTGATTGGGATTCGTGCATGGAGCAGTCCGTTAGTTTTCGTTTAGGTCTGATTCTTTATTGGAAGAATGTAATAACGTAGTTTACCTTTTGAATGGCATGAGAACATGGTAGTGAGGAAATTTTATTTATGAGAGTTTGGTTGATATTTTATTTGGACGGATGATATCTTAATAAAGCAATGGCAGATAATTATTGAGATTATTTTAATTTAAGTTGTTTCTTTTATGACATGGCTATTAGGGTTTTGTATGTGTAGTATCCCCTGTCATAGTCTGGGTTTCTAAACAAGTGAACCTAGTGATGTTTAAGATTTTATATTTCAAATATTCACTTTGTTATTGTTTAGAAATTCGGGCTGTGACATTTTGGTATCGGAGCCTAGGTTAGCTTAGTGTTAGAAAGTCGAAGTGATCCTCGGATGTGGAATATGGGTTATAGTATTGAGAGTTTTGGATATATGTGAATATTAATGGGAGTTTTGTTTGAACTGTAGATCATGGTTGAGACACGTAATGGTAATACTCATGGACTGCGGTGAACACTCCATCTGATGATGTCGGGAGGACAGTTGAATCGGTTATTCGAGGCTATCTTGAGAATAACCATCCTTTTCAGGGAGATCCTTTTGCTAAGCGCAATAAGGAGTTTGGTACTCTTGGTGGGCAGCGATTTACTGGTGTTGGGAATGCGATTGCAGCAGAGTCTTGGATTCAAAGTTGTGAAAATGTATTTGAGCGTATGCAGCTTACTGAGATTCAGAAGCAGGAGTTGGCAGCTCACCAACTTGATGACGCTGCTAGGTTTTGGTGGCGAGCTCTCACCCCTAGTCTGGACACTAGAACTTTGACTTGGGAAGACTTCAAGATTAGATTTGAGAGTAAGTTCATTCCTAAGGCAGTAAAAGAGCAGTTGGCTCAACAGTTCTCTGAGTTGACTCAAGACGGGAAGTTTGTGACTGGCTATGTGACCAAGTTTAATGAGTTATCGAGGTTTGCTCCCTATCTTGTGGATACTGACAAGAAGAAAAACCAAAAGTTCATACGTGGGTTAGAGAGTCATTTGTCCAGCAAGTTGATTCTTTTTGATGGGGACACTTTTGATCGTGTGTTGGACTTGGCCTTGAGATATGAGGAGCAGAATGCAGTCCTAAGAGAGTCGAGGGGGAAGAGGAAGTTTGGTGAGATACCAGTTGTTGGTCCTAGGCCTTTTGAGAACAGGCAGCCGAATAGGTTTAAGCCTTATGATGTACCTCAGAGGGTTCCATTTCAGAGACCACCATCCCAGGGGTTTCAGGGAGGATTTCATCAGCAGGGTGCATACCGACCCCAGGGAGGATTTCATCAGCAGGGTGGTTATAGGCCAAAAGGCGGTGGAGGCTATAGACCTCGGGGAATCGATGGCGAAGGCGGTGGTCCCAGCCTTCAGTGGTCGAGCTCCTCTTCTTGATCGACCAGCATCATTACTTTTACCTGCACCAACACCAATGCTCAGAGCCATAGTTCCTGTTGAAAGGGCTTGCTGGGAGTGTAAGCAGGTGGGGCATTTATCTCGTTATTGCCCTACCAAGCAGGGTAATCAGCAGAACAGAGCACCAGCACCAGTCACTCGTGCTAGAGCCTATGCAGCTATGCCAGGACCTGGGAATGTTGAAGGTACATTTAGTTCATCTCAGTTTACATTCAGAGTTTTGTTTGATTCGGGTGCTTCACATTCCTTTATATCTCGTCAGTATGTTGAGAAAGAAAGTTTTAAAACTACCATTTTATCTAAGCCCTTGTGTGTTGAGACACCGTTAGGAGGTTCTGTTACCTTATATGACGAGTGCAAAGGTTTTAAGTTGTGTTTCTTAGACCGTGTCTTTATGGTAGACTTGATCGTGTTGGGGTTTGAGGGTTTCCATTTCATACTTTGTCACACCCCAAATTTCCAGACAATATTTAAAACAATTATATTCAATTATCTGGAAACCCGGGGTGAAACAAAACCCCAAAACCCTGTTATCAAACACGATATATACAAAACTGAAAAAAAAAAAAACTTAAAATGAACAATCTTTAAATCACATTATTAAACTATAAAGAAACTAACCAACTATTACATCTGTCTCAAAACAAAACCGTACCCTTCAGAAAATCTTAAACCAGAAGACTCCAAGAGCAACTCCAAACCACGTGTCCTTATCCACTGCACTCCACCATCTATGTTCCCAAGAACACACCCACGTTGCAAAACAAAGCTAAGCAAACATGGGTCAGCAAATTGAATTTGCTGGTATGAGTAGACTAACAACAAAATATATATAATAATATTTCAAATGAATAAATATAACATTACAAACAATTTCAACTTGGAAGACAATATAGTTCCGTTTTCCAAAAACGGCGTGTAGTTTCTTCCCAAGTAAGATTTCACCCCCAACATACAAATTCCAAGAATCTCTTATAACAGCACTCGTCATTCCCACTTTCCAAAATAACTCACAATACAATACCACTTACATTCCATTTATTAACTGCACATATGATAACCTAATTAAAAATGAGTTTGGTATACCTTACCTTATTTAAGCCAACACGTCGTCTTAGGGTAGGATATTTACGTCCCTGCAGAAAAGATTAATAGATCCTACCCTCCTGCAAAACAGAGTTAGACATCACCATAAAATGATTTATCCAGTCAGTCAAAATTCCATTCATAACCAAACCTCATTTAAGACATTTAAGTCTAATTGATATGACTGGTTCGATCCCAAGATATTCGGGAATACCACTTATCATAATACCTATATCAAGGGTAGTCATTCATATGACATCATTACGTCATAAAGCTTATGCGTGCATAATCATAGATCTCAGACTATCACAAGTCATTAATAGTTTCGTAATAACATATCAAGTTATAGTCAATTCACAGTCACATAGAACTCACAATCATTTACTAGTATTATTCACCGTCACACTTCATATCCATAACATCACACAATTCATATACTTTTACTTTAGTATCACTTTCGTACTTATGAGAACGAGGAAAAGTCACAACCAAGGAGTACATTCATCCCTTGTGAGTATCAACTCATACAAACCACGTAAACATTTCTCATAAGAAATCATAGACATCATATGCAATAACTCCATCACACGTAAAATCAATATTTTTACTTTGCTTATTAATTATCTTGTTGACTCATTTATTCAAAGACACAGCCCAACCTTTAGTTCCTACTCCACGATTTGCACTACACACATTTGCCAAATCACACATATCCGTATTTCACTCACACCGAAAGTACCACTACAAGACATATGTCCCAAGCGGGATATCGCCTCCGTGAAACATACTTTCATCTTGTAAACTCAGAACTTGTGAGTCACAGCCATCTCTGGGCTTTCCATACACATAATCACAAAGCCTCTTTTGGGCATAACAAAATATCAGGTCATTCATGGCACATTCAATGAATACCTTGGGTCATTCCCGCCACATTCAAGGAATACCCATCATAACACTAACGGGTCATTCATGGCACATTCAATGAATACCCTGAGTCATTCCCGCCACATTCAAGGAATACCCAAACATCCATTCCCGTACATTCAAGGAATACGACCAACCCGCAAGGCGAATACCTTAGTTCCTCTCTAGGGCAATCCAAACGATTGGGTCATTCGGCACATTCAATGAATACCCGGTCATTCATGGCACATTCAATGAATACCCATCTATCACATGACATCACAAGTCATAAACATTTCTTTTCATTACCAAATCTTGAGGCGTGGAGAGTTATAAAGATGTGGGCGACACATTAAAATATTATTATCACTTATTCTTATACTAGCATTACTCATGTCAAAATAGACCACACATGCAGAGAGTCATTTTCGCGCGTCAAGGCAAATCAAGCACTTAAATATCATTAAATATAAATAGATTTATAATCAAACAAATACAATTTACATAACCACACTCATATATACAATATCGTAAACAAATAGTTTATTAGCCCAAATTTAAGTCCACACACACTAATGTCCAAAACATATCCACATATACTAAAGTCTATATTCATATACAACTTCTATCTCACACATATATATTTATGTAGTCTCAAAACAACAGTAATTTCTAACACAATCGCATAGTTATCACACAAACTAATATATATATTATAGATATAGTGACT
This sequence comes from Coptis chinensis, assembly GCF_015680905.1. Lineage (NCBI taxonomy): Eukaryota > Viridiplantae > Streptophyta > Magnoliopsida > Ranunculales > Ranunculaceae > Coptis > Coptis chinensis. Next base: position 101,125,248 of record NC_141458.1, read on the forward strand.
GCACCTGTACATAAGGCTGCCTACGTATCCAATCTTTTAAGATTAGAATCAAGCCTTACGTAGCTCTTAACCAATTCTCCAAATATTTTAATAATCACGATAAAATAAAACATATAGATATATTTTCATTTCACACCAATATTTTCACAATAGTAAGAATATATCGAAAGTATAATAACCACTGACCATCTAATGCCATCATGTAACCACCCAACTATATCTATTTTAAACTTTAGCTAATTCTAACAACCTTGTTAATCCGTGCCTTGACAGACAACCCACCATTGGATCTGCCTAAAATTTGTATATGTCATTTAACTGGATATCAAGAATCTATGGATTAAATTTGAGATCAATCCGATAATAGGTTGACCTCCATCTAAACAGAAACAAAGGACCGCACCCATCAGTTTTCTGGTGTAGTTTCTACTACGACTAGTCCCACTAATGGAAGCTTCGACAGATATCAAGCCATTGGATAAATCTAAAAATCTAATATGGCAGACTAAAATGTGTCAGGAAACTATAGATGAAATTTTATACAAATCCGAGTACGGAAAGGTCACCATCTAAGAAGAAACAAAAGACCGCACACTGCAGTTTTTCTGGTGTAGAAACACTACGACCTGTCACGCTTATGCACACCTAGACAGAAATCCAACCGTTGGATCTGTCTAAAATTTTAATATGTCATACTACAATGTGTCAGGAAACTATGGATTAAATTTCATACAAATCTGAGTATGAAAACGACACCATCTAAGCAGAAACAAAAAACTGCACACTGCAGTTTTTCTGGTGTAGAAACACTACGACCTGTCACGCTTATGCGCGCCTCGACAGAAATCCAACCGTTGGATCTGTCTAAAATTTTAATATGTCAGACTACAATGTGTCAGGAAACTATAGATTAAATTTGAGAGACATCCGTGCACGGAAAGATCTCCATCTGAACAGAATTAAAAGACTGCGCAGACAACTTTTCTAGAATGGTGTTTACCGTTAACTGTTCATCTTCTTCACAAAACTTTATACAATTTATTAATGGCTTTATCCTCCCAATATACAATCCATATGATCACATATAACAAACAACATATCCTATTTCTATGGAAACAATAAAAGAAAGAAATATAACTCACCTTATTAAGTCTACAAGATGTAAACAACTATGAATATCAATAGTGCGGTGGGCCTAATGCTTTGCATTCCCTTTTTCTCTTTTCTTCCTCTTCCCCTTCTTTTTATTGGAGGCTAGGGTTTTGATTTTGAATAATCATCTTTTTACAGAGAAAAATTCGCAGGTCTTCTTTATTCCATGTTTTAAGTCTGTTTAAGTTAACCTATGGGCCTCCAATGGGTCTAAAAACACCCAAGGTCCATACCTATATGAATGGGTACATTTTAACAATGTTTTCAAGCCCAAAATGATTATAAAATACCCACATAAGTTATAACAAACAATTCAAGTAAAAACATGAATTTTTTTTTTTAAAATCAACAATAGCTAAACAAATTTTATAATAAGCTAGACTTCATAATATAATAGTTATTTTCAATCAAATAATTTAATTTATGTTGTTTAAAAATTGGGGTTGTTATATACTTGGTATGGACTGGTTGACGCGTTATCATGTTACCTTGGATTGTGCGAGGAGGGAGGTTATAGTGAATACACCTGGCATGCCGAGGTTGATTCACACCTGTGTTAGTAAGGAGGACTCGGTGATGTCTAGTTTCCTGTGCTCTATAGAGATACCCACGAGGGATATCAGTGATGTGGAAGTAGTGAGAGACTTCGAAGATGTTTTTCAGGAGATTCCAGGGTTGCCACCCAAGAGGGAGGTGGAGTTTTCAGATAGACTTATTAGGAGATCGCACGGTTTCAAAGTCGGCTTCTGAGGTTGACACCTAAGCTATTGGACTAAAATGAAAGTGCAAGTCGAGGAATTACTCAAGAAAGGGGTAAAGAGTTTAATGTTTAATGATTTTGTTTTGGCTTAACCATATCTTTTGAGTATATGGGTTTGAATCTTTTAAGGTGTGTATGACCGTGTTCATATGACGAGCAACTCACCATGGGGTGCTACCGCTATTTTGTTTCAAGAAGGATGGTACCTTGAGGATGTGTATTGACTTGTGGATTTGAACCGTAACTATAAAAATAAGTATCCGCTTCCTAGGATTGATGACTTGTTGGATCAGTTGAAAGGGGCTAAGATATTTTCGAAGTTTGATTTAAGGACTGGTTATTATCAGATGGGAGTTGAAGAGAAGAGTATTCCTTTGACTGCATTTAAAACTCGGTATGGGTTGTATGAGTTTTTGCGGATGCCTTTTGGGTTGATTTAATGCACAAGATTCTTTATGGACCTGATGAATCGTATATTCAGGCCCTTTTCGGATAAATTTGTGATTGTTTTCATTGATGACATTTTAGTGTATTCACAAAACACAGAAGAACATAAGATGCATTTGAAGATAGTGATGCAAACGTTCTGGGAACAGAAGTTGTATGCTAAGTTTAGCAAGTGCCATTTTTGGGAAGAAGAAATTCTTTTCTTGGGACACGTGGTATCTAGTGAAGGGATTGTTGTAGACCCTGAGAAGGTTGCTGCAGTGAAAGAATGGAAACAACCAACCACTGTTACAGAGATTAGAAGTTTCTTGGGGTTAGCTGGATATTATCGGAGATTTATTGAGAAGTTCTCACTTATTGCAGCTCCGCTCACCAAGTTAACTAGGAAAGATGTGAAGTTTATGTGGACTAATGATCAGGAGAAAGCTTTCCTAGAATTGAAAGAAACAGAGGTTGACTCTGACTCAATTATAGTAATCCGGGACTAGAGGCGGAAAGCTAGTGGTTTTTACAGATGCTAGTGGAACTGGTTTGGGTTGTGTGCTAATGCAAGACCAGAAGGTGGTGTCGTATGCTTCACGACAGTTGAAGATACACGAGAGACGTTATCCTACTCATGACCTGGAGTTAGCGGCAGTGGTTTTTGCTTTGAAAGTGTGGAGACATTATTTATATGGTGAGAAGTTCGAGCTTTACACAGATCACAAGAGTTTGAAGTATCTTTATTCACAGAAAGAGTTGAATATGAGACAGCAGAGATGGATGGAGTTCATAAGTAGTTATGACTTCGAGATTCAGTATCACCCAGGCAAGGGCAATGTAGTTGCGGATGCACTTAGTCGATTGGCTGGTGTTTTGACCACTCTTATGGTGCAAGAGTGGAAGAGTTTAGAGACTATAGCAGCTTATGATGTCCGGACTACACCAGATACAGATGAGGGGTATATATGTAGTTTGGAGGTTAGGCCGGTGATTTTTGAAGAGAGTGATTGCCATGCAACCACGAGACCGATTTCTTTTGAAGTCGGTTGGATGATCCGGTCATTGATATTTTGGATGATTGTCCGTCGATTGGGTAGTAGATTCTAATGGAGGATTGAGATTTCATGAGAGATTATGTGTACAGATGATGATGCAGAGAGTTAAAGAAGGAAATATTATATGAAGCTCATCGTTTCGGTTTACAATTCATCCGGAGGAACGAAGATGTACCAAGACTTGAAGAGGACCTTTTGGTGGGAAGGAATGAAAAGAGATGTCGGAGAATATATTTCGGTGTTTAACTTGTCGCCAGGTTAAGGCGAGCATCGAGGCCTTCCGGATTATTGCAGCCTATTAGAGATACCGATGTGGAAATGGGAGCACATTTCTATGGATTTCATTGATGGCTTGCCTAAGTCTCGGAGAGGTAATGAATCTATTTGGGTTATTGTTGATCGCCTAACGAAATCTACTCATTTCATTCCTATTAATTAACATCGAGAAATACTGAGATAAGTTGGTTTCCTTGTACATTCGGGGAAGTGGTCGGGTTACATGGGATTCAGTGAGTATTGTTTCGTGATCGAGATCCTTTGTTCACTTCCGAAGTTTTGGAAGAGTTTTCAGCGTGCTATGGGCACTAGTTTGGCGATGAGTACTGCTTATCATCCTCAGACAGATGGACAAACGGAGAGGGTGAATCAGATATTAGAAGATATGTTACGCTCTTGTGTAATGGATTTTGGTGGAGGATGGGAGGAGCATTTACCTTTGGTGGAGTTTGCATATAATAACAGTTTCCAGTCGAGCATTGGTATGGCACCCTTTGAGGCTTTGTATGGGCGTCCATGTCGATCACCTGCTTGTTGGGCAGATGTGGGAGGCCGAGTATTGCTTGGGCCTGAGATAGTGAGAGAGACATCTGAACAGATTAAAGTCATTAGAGAAAGGATTAAGACATCACAGAGTAGGCAGAAAAGTTATGCAGATTTGAAGAGGAAACGGGTAGAGTTTTCTATAGGCGATTTTGTGTTTTTGAAGGTTTCCCCTATGAGAGGAGTTATGAGGTTTGGCATGAAAGGAAAGTTGAGTCCACGGTATATTGGACCATATGAGATAGTAGCCTCCGTTGGTAGTTTGGCGTACCGTCTTGCTTTGCCGCCTAACTTAGCGATGATTCATGATGTCTTCCATGTGTCTATGCTCGAAAATGTGTGAAAGATCCCATCGAGGTTGTTCAAAAGTGAGCTAGAGTTGAACGATGATGTAACTACGGTGAGGCCTATCACGATAGTAGATAGGGATGTGAAACACCTTAGGAGGAGGATTGTAAACTTGGTAAAAGTGCAGTGGAGTGAAAGGGAAAATGACGTGACCTGGGAACTTGAAGATAAGATAAGGCAGATGCACCCTGAGCTCTTCTCTAACACTCTACCTTGAATCTCGGGACGAGATCCTTTTAAGGTGTGTATATTATAACACCCCGTCTTTTAATTGCTTTTCCTATAATAATATTAATATTAATATTATTAATAATAATGTAAATAAATAACAGAGATAAGATATCCAGTAGTTTTGGATAAAAGCCCGTAAGTAAGTAGATAGGTTTAAAACCCTTGTTTTTCGGGGAGGCTTTAAAAACTAGAAAATAGGGGTTTCTCACGTAGAGTTTTTAGGGAAAAACAAAACGAGAGTTTGAAAAAAAAAAAGGAGAGTTTTACTGAGAGAAAAAAAAAAGGGGGGTTTGAACAAGAAAGATCGTCCAGTTTCGCGCGACAGTCGACTTCAGTCTTTGGGGGTTTTCTGCTTAAGGAAAGCTGTTCGGTTTATAACAGTGAGTAGTCTGAAGTTTTTTTTGTTATATGTGTTTATGCTATTCATCCCAAATATCTTGTTTTCCGAATTGAGATAGTGTAAACCTCTTTAATGGTGTCGACTGATATATACGAATGTTGCAGTACCACAGTATGTAAAACTCTGTTAATGGTGCCGACTCTATTAGATACCATTACCTTTTTTTTTAAGTACTACAGTAAATCAATTCTGACAATTGAGAGTTTAACTGTCAAAGACTTGACGAGGGTTGTTAATGGTGTCACCGCTATAACCAAATCGTCCAAAGTTTTGTTGTGTCAGTATGGGTTGTTTTGTTTTTATGAATGTTAGACTGTTGGGATGGATGAACTGTGGAGTTGTGGACTGGGCGTGGTGAAGTAGAGGTGGTTGTTTAAGATGAGGGAAGTCTTTGTGAAGCTTGAGCGACCATTAATGGCGTTCAAGCAAGAACCTAACCGTTTCGTGTTTGTTGTTGTTTAACTGTTGTCGGGTTTGATTGTTTTGTTGTGAGGTTTTGTTAATGGTTGTTTGGGTGCTGGAGAGGGGACGATTGGAGGGATGATTGGAGCTCTGTAGAGCATCAATGGTGTCAATTTGGATTTTTGCAGTATGATGAAATCGTGTTTTGTTAGTATAGATAGGTAGGGGTTTGACAAAGGATGAAAACCGTTGGGTTCCTTTTGTTTAGAGGTGGCCGGTGGTGGCTGTTGTGGTGGTCAGTGGTGGCTGGAAGGAAGTTGGATGAGGAAGGAGATGAACAGTGAATCACGATTTGGGCTTGGGCCAAATCGTGATGGGCTTGTATGTTATAACTTTTGGATTTTATTTTTGGTCCTTAGACTTTGGCCCTTTGGGTTAGAAGAGTTTGTGGACTCTGACTTTGACTGTTGACCAGAGTGGACTTTGACTTTGACTTTGACCACTTGACCCGAAAATTTGACTTTTTCCTAAAATTATGATTCGGTCTATTAGGATAAGTCTAGGACTATTAGCATGTTTGACTTAGGCTAGGACCTTTATAAATATACTTGTGTACGTGTATTTACTGCTTTGTGATTTTTCAGTCTTTTACGATACACAATGTTATGACACTTATACCTTCATGAAATTAATAACGCGTAAACCAAAAATAATTGAATCAAGATTTTTCCTTTGTTCTCTAAAATAAGTTATGCAATAAAGTTCAATAATGCGTAAACAAAATTTACCGCACCCTTTTAGAACTTTCCACGCCTCAAGTTTTAGAATTGAGTTTATGACTGATGAAGTCATATGTTAGGTGGGCATTTATTGAATGTGCCATAAATGGCCCGTTAGTGTTATATAAGGGTATTCATTGAATGTGCCATGAATGACCCGGGTATTCATTGAATGTGCCATGAATGACCAGATGGTTTGGACTGCCCTAAAGAGGAACTAAGGTATTCGCCTTGCGGGTTAGTTGTATTCCTTGAGTGTACGGGAATGTAGGATTGGGTATTCCTTGAATGTGGTAGGAATGACCCAGGGCATTCATTGAATGTGCCATGAATGGCCCGTTAGTGATATGATAGGTATTCCTTGAATGTGGCGGGAATGACCTAAGGTATTCATTGAATGTGCCATGAATGACCTGAGTTTTGTGCCCAAAGAGGCTGTGAAATATGTGTATGAAAGCCCAGAGATGGCTATGATATTGTGGTAATTGGTGGGAGAGAGGCACACAGGAATGTGTGATTTGGCAAATGTGTGGAGTGCAAATCGTGGAGTAGGTACTAAAGGGTGGGTGTATAAGAAAAGAAATTGATTAATTGACAAGAGAAATTAATTTGATTATGCGAGTGTGTTTGGGCTTACTTTTGAATCCATATAGGATATCTACATATGTTATATACAAGTTCTAACTTTCTTTTGCAGGAGGGTAGGATTTAATAATATTTTTGCAGGGACGCGGTCCTACCCTTATACAGCGGCGTACATCGGTAGGTGTAATTCAATTATTTAGATATTAAAAGGAGTTATTAGAATGAGTTAATAAAATGGAAGTTAATAAAATGGGAGTTTTGCTTGGGAAGAAACTATGCCGGTTGAGATGACGGAACTACCTGTCTTCCAAGCTGAGAATGATTATGTTATGATAGATTTAAAGTGTTAGTTGGATAAGTAAAGTTTGAAATGTTTATATGTATTTAGTCTACTCATACCAAGCCAAATTCCATTTTGTCAACCCATGTTTGCTTTGTTTTGGCAACGTGGGTGTGTTCTTGGGAACATAGGTGGAAGGCAGTGGAACCGCGGCGTGTGATTGGGATTCGTGCATGGAGCAGTCCGTTAGTTTTCGTTTAGGTCTGATTCTTTATTGGAAGAATGTAATAACGTAGTTTACCTTTTGAATGGCATGAGAACATGGTAGTGAGGAAATTTTATTTATGAGAGTTTGGTTGATATTTTATTTGGATGGATGATATCTTAATAAAGCAATGGCAGATAATTATTGGGATTATTTTAATTTAAGTTGTTTCTTTTATGACATGGCTATTAGGGTTTTGTATGTGTAGTATCCCCTGTCATAGTCTGGGTTTCTAAACAAGTGAACCTAGTGATGTTTGAGATTTTATATTTCAAATATTCACTTTGTTATTGTTTAGAAATTCGGGCTGTGACAAAAACAGAATAGGGTTGGTCAAAAAACACAGCGAGAGTTTTATAGAGAGCAGAGAGAAAAAAGAGAGGGAGTTTTACTGACAACAGAAAAGGAAGATTTTTCCTGGTAGCTGGTTGATAGTCAGAGCGCGCTAAAGGTGAGTAGATATTTTATGGATTTTTAGTTTATAAAATCCTTGTTACTATCGATTTCTTTTCGGTTGAAATCTGTCGGGTTGTTAAAACTTAAAACTCTGAATTTGATATTTAACTGTTAAACTGTGATACTGTGCCTTAAACCGTCGGGCTTGAAACAGTTCGTTAATGGTATAAAGCCCCACAAAGAAGATTTCGGCTTGTGTTTCGTTTAGACTCTTTTTGTCTGTGGTTTTGAAACTCTGAACTTAAACTGTCGAAGCTCTGTCAAAGCTTGGAGGCATTAATGGCGCCGCCCCACAAAAATTGTGCTGCATTGATTTTAACGTTTTGTTTAGTGGTGGTTTTTAAACTCCTATTGTTATGAAGTGATGGGTATATTGTATGGATTGTGGATTTGTTGATTTGATGATTGGGTGGGCTGTTGGAGCTCGTAAGGACGTTAATGGCGGCCAGAGAAATCACCCAGTAGCTTAGATTATTTAAACTTTATTGTTGGGGTTTTGGTTGTGTACTGGAATGGATTGTTAGTGATGGGGTAGTGTAGTGTGTGTGTGAGGGCTGTTAATGGGTGGTGTGAGGCTTGAATGTCCAGTAATGGCGTCAAAACGCCGCGTTTTGAAGAGTGATGGAATTTCAATTGGGTGATATCGGCATGTAGGGTTTTTCGGGAGGAGTCAAACCGATATGATGGAATTGGAGGAGGAGGAGAAATATGGTGGTGGCTGGCGGTGGAGAGGAGCTGCTGGAGAGATGTTGGAGGAAGAGGACGACCTGTTGGGTCAGTTGGGCCTTGGGCCGAAACTAGTTGGTTTTGTTTGGGCCTTAACTTGTTTAGTTTTTGGGCCGAGTTATATATTTGTTTTGGGGCCAAACTAAATAGAGTGTTGGGCCAGGTTCTATTTTATTTTGGGCCGACCCATTTGACTTAAAATGGGTAAGGTGAGCCTTTAAGGATTTAGACTTTTGGGCCTCGATTTCGGGCCTTGGTTTTTGGGGCTGGTCCATAGTATTTTAAGTGGATCTTCAAGTTGGGCCAAACCAGTTTATGGGCCGGGTTAAGGCTTAAGTTGTTGAACCTGGTTAGCTTAGATAAATCGGTTTAGGACCAGAGTTGACTTTTGACCAGGGTTGACTTTGACTAGTTGACCCAATTTGACATTTTAACTCGGATTATGATTTGGGCTATTAAGATAGGTCTAGGGCTATTAGCATGCTTGGCTTTAGGCTAAGACCTTTATGTATACGTGTGTATGTGTATTAACTACTATGTGATGTTTCAGTTTTTATGATATGCAACGTTATGACACTTCGACATCAATCTAATTAATAACGCGTAAACCAAAAATACATGAAACAAGATACTCCTACGTTCTCTGAAATAATATATGCAATAAGGTTCAATAATGCGTAAACCAATTTACCACCTCTTTTATAACTCTCCACGCCTAAAGTTTTGGATTTAGTTTTATAATTGTTGATGTCATATGTTAGGTGGGCATTTATTGAATGTGCCATAAATGGCCCGTTAGCGTTATATAGGGGTATTCATTGAATGTGCCATGAATGACCCGGGTATTCATTGAATGTGCCATGAATGACCAGATTGTTTGGACTGCCCTAGAGAGGAACTAAGGTATTCGCCTTGCGGGTTAGTGGTATTGATTGATTTGATTATGCGAGTGTTTGGGTTTACTTTTGAATACCTATAGGATATCTACATATGTTATATAGAAGTTCTAACTTTCTTTTGCAGGAGGGTAGGACTTAATAACATTTTGTGTAGGGACGCGGTCCTACCTTTATACATCAGTGGATATCGGTAAGTTTTAATTCAATGATTTAGATATTAAAACGAGTTATTAGAATGAGTTAATATAATGGAAGTTTTGCTTGGGAAGAAACTATGCCGGTTGAAATGACGGAACTACCTGTCTTCCAAGCTGAGAATGATTCAGTAATGGGAAAATATAAAGTGATTGTTTGGATAATTAAAGTATGATAATGTTTATATGTGGTTAGTCTACTCATACCAGCAAATTCCATTTTGTTGACCCATGTTTGCTTTGTTTTTTTAGCGTGGGTGTGTTCTTGGGAACATAGGTGGAAGGGATTGAAGCATGAACCGTGGTGTGATTTGGATTCTTGCCCTGGAGCAGTCCAGGGAGGTTATTTTATTAGGTCTGATCTTTTGGAAGTATGTAATAACGTAGTTTTCTTTTCATATGACATGAAAATACGATGTTGAAGACCTGGTATTCTTAGAGTGGTTTGATGTTTTATTGGGACGGAAGATAGATTTTTTTTAAAGTAATAAAGAGAATTTTGGAGATTATTTTTGTTGTTAAGATTCTTTTATGATGTGGGTTTTCGGTTTTGGCATGTGTAGTATCCACCCCGTCATAGCCTGGGTTTTTAGACAATTGAATATAGTGATGTTTGAGATATTTATATTTCAAATATTCATTTTTTAATTGTTTAGAAATTTGGGCTGTGACAAAGACCAACAACACCAGTCAACCAAACCATATCCATGATGTAAATTTTATGAACTCTAATGAATTGAAGATATTTATGGCTAAAAAAATGTTGAGAAACACAAAAAACATGCATCAATACTGCCCTTTCAAAACAAAAGCATAATACAGATGTGAAAGAAAATCTTACTAACCCAGTACTATTGGGAGACCACCACCTAAAGGCCGCTTTAAAGCACTCTTTTAAAACAAAAACACCCCCCTAGCAACCCAAAAATAAGCTCCCAATTGACTACTCAGTCCTTAGTGAAAGTGAAACCGCAGATTATAAAATATTTAAACTACATGGTAGTCTTCATTCTCCCTTTCCATAATGTGTTGATCGGTGACCAAACCAATCCCCAATATGCCCAATCTCACACTCATTAATGTTATTTCCATGTAATTCGCCAAAAAGCTTTTCAAGACCTAATCTTCCCATGCCGGATGATATCCCCAAATCCCTTGCTAGTGGCACAACCATGTATTTAATGTATTACGTAATTATTGAATTATTATTATTATTTTTATATGACGACAAAAGAGATTGTTTGACTACTTAAGCAAACATAAACGTTATTGAAGCTTTAATTTTTACCTCACAAATGGCATTGATGAACTGCATAAAATAAAGCTTGAAGCAAGCAAGAGATAACTTTGAACAAAGCTCCTGAAATTCCAATACTATTGTAATATTCAAGCTTTGGTATTAATATAACCTATTCTCATATGAACAATAATGATTTAGGACAACACTGTTATCTAGCAACTCACTATTAGCTAGGGTTATTTAGGATAAGAAAAAGAAAAGGCAGAGCGAGTGATATACTTGGAAAACCAATCTTATAACTGAAGCTTGTTTTTCATTTGATCAATTAAAATAAAAGATGATGTTCGCTTCTCAACTCTTGCGTCACTCCAGAAAGGTCTATCTTCTTCAAACTCTCGTATTTTCTTTCTCCTTTTTTTTGTTGTTGTTTTCATTTATTATATAACTTATTATCTATTTTACATATATAAAATGGATCTTAGAATATTTAATTGTTTATTTGTGCAATGAGTTTGAATATATATCTTTAATGTATTACGTAATTATTGAATTATTATTATTTTTTTTATATGACGACAAAAGAGATTGTTTGACTACTTAAACAAACATAAATGTTATTGAAGCTTTAAGTTTTACCTTGCAAATGGCATCGATGAGCTGCATAAAATAAAGCTTGAAGCAAGCAAGAGATAACTTTGAACAAAGCTCCTGAAATTCCAGTACTATTGTAATATTCAAGCTTTGGTATTAACTTATTCTCATATGAACAATGATTTAGGACAACACTGTTATCTAGCGACTCACTATTATCTAGGGTTATTTAGGAAAAGAAAAAGAAAAGGCAGAGCGAGCGATATACTTGGGAAACCAATCTTATAACTGAAGCTTGCTTTTCATTTGATCAATTAAAATAAAAGATGACGTTCGCTTCTCAACTCTTGTGTCACTCCAGAAAGGTCTTTCTTATTCAAACTCTCGTATTTTCTTTCTTCATTTTTGTTGTTGTTGTTGTTGTTTTCATTTATTATATGAACTTATTATCTATTTTACATATATAAAATGGATCTTAGAACATTTAATTGTTTATTTGTGCAATGAGTTTGAATTGCTTTAATGTATTACGTAATTATTGAATTATTTTTTTTATATGACGACAAAAGAGATTGTTTGACTACTTAAACAAACATGAACATTATTGAAGCTTTAAGTTTTATGTCGCAAATGACATTGATGAGCTGCATAAAATAAAGCTTGAAGGAAGCAAGAGATAACTTTGAACAAAGCTCCTAAAATTCCAATACTATTATAATATTCAAGCTTTGGTATTAACCTATTCTCATAGGAACAATGATTTAGGACAACACTGTTATCAAGCGACTCACTATTATCTAGGATTATTTAGGAAAAGAAAAATAAAAGGCAGAGCGAGCGATATACTTGGGAAACCAGTCTTATAACTGAAGTTTGTTTTTCATTTGATCAATTAAAACAAAAGATGACGTTCGCTTCTCAACTCTTGCATCACTCCATAAACGTCTCTCTTTTTCAAACTCTCGTATTTTCTTTCTTCATTTTTGTTGCTGTTGTTTTCATTTATTATATGAACTTATTATCTATTTTACATATATAAAATGGATCTTAGAATATTTAATTGTTTATTTGTGCAATGAGTTTGAATATATATCTTTAATGTATTACATAATTATTGAATTATTTTTATTTTTTTTATATGACGACAAAAGAGATTGTTTGACTACTTAAACAAACATACACGTTATTGAAGCTTTAAGTTTTACCTCACAAATGGCATTGATGAGCTGCATAAAACAAAACTTGAAGCAAGCAAAAGATAACTTTGAACAAAGCTCCTGAAATTTCAATATTATTGTAATATTTAAGCTTTGGTATTAACCTATTCTCAAGAGAGGCTAGGAGAAGTCTAGAGTCGGTTGCAATGATTTTGGAAATGTGGGCATCAGTGAAACCATAAGATTTGAAGAGGGAGACAACTGAGTCGGGTCTAGTTGTTGTGGATTTATCGAGCACAATGTGTTTGGAAGCTTTGAGAGCTGATCCTGGGGTTAACCCACATGAGTTTACGAGGTAATCCACGGTGACATTTGGTTTTGGACTGAGACTAGAGATGAATCCGGGTGCTGGGTTTTGAAGAAGCAAATAATAACAATTCAACGGGGTCGTGGTACTGATTCTTGAATTTTGACAAACAAAGTGATAAAACATTGTAGAGAAAATAATCTAGTAATTGGAACTTACAGATTAGTAAATAGCCTAATTAATATCGATACTTCCGATATATTTTGACCGATATGTCCTGATATCTCTAGTAAGGTTTTTCTTTTTACCTCAATATATCATTATATTGAACCAAACTTTCGGCAATAGATCAAATTACATGGTATTTTACGGTGGCAATGGGTCGTGTTGGGTCGGGTTCGTGTCGTGTCATATTCGGGTCACATGTTAAAAGTCTAGCCGTCTAGGAGAGCAAACCCAAACCTGACCCAATTACTAATCGTGTCGAGTTTCTTAAACTTAAATTACCAAACGGGTGACAAAACGGTCAATTTCAGATTGGATTCACAGATAACATTTGTGCAAAATATTTAGTATTTCACGATCTTATTTATCAAAAAAATTCAAAAATCATCCATAATTCAATTACATATCAATGAAAATTGAATAACGAAACATATTTTTATCGAATGACCCAATATGACGGTTAATTCAATCATTCTCCTTTTAGTTGTTTATTTTAGGTAGTTGGGATGATGAGATCTTAAAAAATAAGGAAACTTATCTTTAAACAGGTTATACATGTCACAAGTTGATGACCCGACCCATTAGACCCGAGAACAAATTGGGTCTACTAACGGGTTACTCGGGTTAACATATGTGACCCTAACCCAACCCATTTATTTGACGGGTTCGGCGGGTCAGCCCTTAAATGATCCAAAAGCATTTTTTTTCCAACCCAAATCCGCTAATTTCGTGTTGGGTTAGCGGGTCGTGTACAAAACTACCACTCCCAGACAGACAAACAGAGTTCAAGTCCAAGTAGTGTAATACGCTCACTCTTCCAAATCACAATTTTATCTCCCTTTTACAAATCAAATTACAAGCCTCAAACTACGAAATCAAAGTGAACAGAAGTTTAGAACTAGCACTATCAGAAGAATTAAACAACTTGATGTTTCTCGAAAAAGAATTATAGCGGTATAAGGGGGTTGCTAACAGAAACTAAAACATCAATTCAAAACGTAGATTTCACATAGGTTTCCCTGTGTCTAATGCTAAACACATTTATTAGTGAGAGCAACACATTAGCCGTAGTGTACTAGTAATTATTGTTTTCAAAAAGACCATCAACACCAGTCAACCAAACCATATCCATGATGTAAATTTTAAGAACTCTAATGAATTGAAAATACTTATGACTAAAAAAATGTTGAGAAACACAAAAAACATGCATCAATACTTCCCATTTAATTACTTGAGACAGAGATATTTTTTTTTTTTTTTTGATAAGTGATATTTATTGATTATAATGAAAAAAGGAAAAAACAAAATACATCTGTGAGAGAGAATCTCACTAACCCGGTACTACCGAAAGACCACCACCTAAAGCCCTTTTAAAGCACTCCCTTAAAACAAAAACACCCCCTAAGCAACCCAAAAACAAGCTCCCAATTGACTACCCAATCCCTAACAAAAGTGAAACAGCAAACTATAAAAAATTAAACTACATGGTAGTCTCCATTCTCCCTTTCCATAATGGGCTGATTGGTGACCAAATTAAATCAATCCCCACTATGCCCAATCTCACACTCATTGTTGTTATTTCCATGTAATGTGCCAAAAAGTTTTTCAAGACTTGATCTTCCCATGCCAAATGATATCCCCAGAGCCCCTGCTAGTGGCACAACCATGCACTTGATCTAATCACGAGGGTCGTCAATGTTTTGATAAATAATACTCGCAATATCACCCACATTACCTTCATTAAGATAATAAGATTTCCATTACGCATCTCCTGAGAGCAATCATTCCCCATGATATTGTCATTTGAGCTAGCCTCTATCCCTCCTCTAGTTCCAATATTAGATGGCTCCGCACCATCACTTCAAGACACATTAGCAAAATTAGCACCACCGCATAGCTCAATCTTATCCATTCCTTCGATAACCACCTCACCAACTTCCATGAAGCCCGATAACATTAACATGTTATGCTCACTTGCCTCAAACTCACTTGCAACGCCCATGTTTTGCTCACCTTCATACCCAGGTCTCCCTTCTAATTGTGTACTAAAATGCAATTGGTTCCATTTGCTATACCGCCAACAACCCATGACAGAGCAACATCACCCACAATTCTTGAGACTAGTTCAAAAAGAGAGGGTTGTTTAGACTGCGCTTCATTTTTTATGTTCACCACAAAATCTGTTTCACTGCCTCGTTTAAGTAGTATAATCGATGTACTCTCATGTGGTTTATTACTTTTGGCTATTCTCTCCAACTTATCTATCTTCTACATCCATCTATGTCTCCGATAACTAAGCTTGTTGACTATTGCGTGAAGATCTCTATAACTCTATTTTCTCTTTAATCTTGTTAGCCAAAAAGTTCAATTTGTCTAAAAGAGCCCTATCACTATGGCCTAAAGATCCCAACATATCATTTTTATCTAGTTCATATCCCGGCCACTTATGTAGCCCCATTAGAAGAATGATCAGAACTTACCACTGATAAGTAAACCCATTACCATTTTCGCCTAGTCTTGGGTCTGGTCCTTTGTCATAGCCAACATCAACATCCAAACTAGTTTCATGTGGACAAGATTCTTTGTCCCCTAAATCTCCAGCGTGTAACCCACGTACCATGCTACATGAGCTTTTGTCTATTATATGGAGTGATTTTTTGTTCCCAGCGCCATTTGCTCCAAGTGCTCCAAGGGAACTTACAGCCACACATGTTTCAATTTTTCCACGAAAATAGGGAATGACACAATATTCTCTATAGATCTGTGATTACTATTTTGTTCTCGCCCTAATCATAAAATCCTCACAATAATAAAGAAAAAAAAAATAGTACATAATTTAACAAGTTGGAATCAATCAAAAGCCTCTAGAAAGTGTTCGTCTTCTTCAATGTAATATTTAGAAAACACATATTCACTTCAGTCATGTCATCTATTTGAAACTTGAAAGAGAAGAAATTGTAATAAAATGTATCACTAAATATATTGAGTCTCAATTGAAAAGATTTTGCACGTGTGATATCAGAAAACTTAACTTTTGAAACCAGAGTCTTTCAGTAGAAGAACTTTAATTTGTTAATAATTGTTAGAAGAAGATGAACACCCGTACGTTAAGAGTTTTTCCTATTTTATTCCAACCACCCTTTTTAGTTGGGAAGACAAAATAGTAATCCCAAATTTCTGGGGAATATTGTGCTGAAGCTATCACTCCCTATTTTCGTGGAAGAATTGAAACGTGTGTGGCTGTAATTCCTCTTGGAGCTCTTGGAGCAAGTAGAATTGGGAGCAAAAAATCACTCCATTATCTGATTACCACAAGTCAGAGTAGAACCATGTACATTCAAATTCAAATTGTGGTCACATATATTATCACGACAACGGTTCCCACCAATGTTGTCTCCATGCTGACCAGTACGAGATGGAGAAGGTATAACTATCTCTGTTGTCACAAAGTCTGCCCCCACTATATATCTAGATGAGGTTCAACATTCAAAATTCTATTGGCTATTGCACCTATCTCACAACTTCCAAAACCAGGAGGTCTGCTAAGGTCGGATGTGTCAGCTACATCATTGTATGTGCCACCATATCTGCACCCCTATAAACAATCATCGTTGGGTACCATTATAGCGCCACTCACTACTAGGCACGATACCCAAAATTATGGCATGCCAGCGCCGCCCAAAATTATGGCGTGCCTGCCTAAAATTATGGCGTGCCTGCACTGCCCAAAATTATGGCACCACAACCTATATATAGCATGTTCAGATTTAGAAAACATATTTGTCAAGATATGCTTCCATATTAAGACTTTAATTACATAATTATAGAAGATTTTCTAGCAATTAAGAAAATGATATTTCTTATTATTATCCTATAAATACCCCATTCCTTTGAAACAAAGAACGATGTTCATTTGAGAGACTTGATTCCAGAGAACGATTTGGATACGTAGGCAGCCATTAAAGGTACAGTCTCAACAATTCTACAACAATCTCCCTAACAAGATCGTTAGTGTGTTCGGGTGAGTTCTTACCCAAACATAATTGGCATTGCCTGTGGTTCTTACCAACGTACTTTCTTCCACGTTCTTTCTTCTAAGATTCGGTAATGGCAAAAACAACAAGATCTCAAGTGAGCAAGAATGCAAGATTACAATAACAAGAAGAAAACAACCTACCCAGGCCAATCACGAAGTTCTGACTAATTAGGCATTGATGAATCAGCCAGTCGCCCCAGACCTGCAAGCTCAGCCTTCAAAACTCAAGGTGCCATGATAGCGCAAATCTAGACGTACATGACTTCAGGCTCCAATAACTCATCCTCAAGATCTAGATGCTACAAATGCAAGCGAAGCGGATTCAGAGAATATGGAGATAGGAGATAATGAAGACGTTCCTTTAGAAGTGCTGCGTCAAAGGTTCAGAAAAGAGAAGGAACATAACAACTACTTGCAGAAGCAAGTACAAAGGGATGACATCGATGTTGCATCTTCCACACTGGCAAGAGCCCCCAGATTTGGTGAAAATCGGAGCATATTCAACCGATTACAAGATAATAATGGCAGATCCCATCAATTGGAAGCCATCCCCAAACATCATCAAAATCACTCGAGGTCAAGCACACATTCATCCCATTCAAAAAGGCGATCCAGATCTCGAAATACCAACAACACTAGGCGTAGCAGTGGTCATAACACAAGACATGAAGAACAGCAATACACATTGTTAGGTAATCATCATACCTCCTTTAACATGCCAAGATCATGGAACATTGATTGTAGTGCGTCATAAAGGTGGACAACATCCACCATAAGAGGCAATGTTGGATGCCAAGATCAGGACCTCAGAGCAGAATTGCAACACGACCTTAGACATGGTTTGAATGCAGCAAATCAGCACAGAAGGTTTAACGCAGGTAAGCCCAGAAGGCAACCACACCAAAAAAACTAATCCCCAGTTCGGCAACCTAGCCTCTCTTATCGACATATGATAAATGCAAAAACTCAACTACATTTCTCTAACTTATTCTTACGGTATCAATTATTTATTTCATACTCTCACATGTATATTCATGCAATATATAGAGTACGGAATCGTTCTACTCTTAACTCTCTAGATTTAAACGAATTCAACTAATCAAATACAAGGAAACAATGGTGAGAGCAATATTTATAGATGTGAATTTATACTATGAAACTAAATATATGAATTTAACTTATATTAATTTAATTAAAGCAATTGAATATGACTTGAATAAAATATGGAGAAGAATAGAGAAGAAATTAGGGAGATTTGAAATCCACTTTGATTAATTTTCAATATGCTAGTATAGATTTGTTGTAATTCTAATCTTTATGTTTTCACATAAATGTTAGGTCTTTTTAATCCCTAATTATTCATGACAATCTCTACCAACTAATAATTAACATGTGAGGCAATTGAAATCCATTCTCATAGTGAATTAACTACCTTCTAAAGTGGAATAGATTACTACAACAATTCTATACTAACACATTAAGCCTTCATAAAAGCTTTAATCAAACCCCTCTAATGGAGGTTTAGTTAAGATTCATTAGACTATCGTAATTAAAGGAATAAGAATAAGACATAATGAAGAACTACTTTATTAAGAATAACTTGAATTGAATTAATGGTGTCTAGGCTAATTAACAATAACTAGGAGAGAGAGAGAGAGAGAGAGAGAGAGAGAGAGAGAGAGAGAGAGAGAGAGAGAGAGAGAGAGAGAGAGAGAACCCTAATTTACAACTAAACTAAAGAGGAGAGTAGCCAAGTTTTGTTTAGCCTGAATCTTCTTTATATAAAAGAAGGTTAGGTTTACAATTTCGTGCATGGGCTTTGGAGCTATGTTTTGGGAAATTAAATCAAGCCCAAAACCTAATTACTTAAGTCCAAAAATGGTTTCTCTAATGGAAATTACTGTAAAAACATTTTCATCCACTTTTACTCCTCTGATTGGGTCAAGGTCAAGACTATTAGAAATATCTTTCCGAGCCGGTCGTTTTGACATATAATAGGCCTAATTCCAAGATTTGAGTCCCGACCTACAGAAGTTCTATTGACTTTTCTGCGCTATTTCTGCCCGCGTTGACTTTGACTTTTCAGCTTTGATCGGGCTTTAAAAAAGTTTTTTCTCCTTGAAACTTGGGATTTAATCATAGAACTTCTTAACAACCAACCTTTGCTCATTTTTCTTGCAAAAGTAATATATTTCTTCATATATTTAACTCCAAGACCTGAAATCACAAAAGCACGTAAACAATATTAACTCTTATTTATTATATACATAATTGGTCTAAATGTAATATTATTAAGGGGTTAAAACTACAGTTTTGGGCTCTTATCAAACCACCCCCAAACAACATTTTGCTTGTTCTCAAGAAAATATGAGAAATTAAAATAAGTGACAAAAAATGGAGTTCTAACTAATCTCGTTTCGCCGAGTGCGATTGCATTAACCATATGCAATAAGGCTTTAAACCACTAGGAATTCCCTAGTGGACGAGTTATAACCTCGTGAGAGTTTTCCAGAGAAGGTACTCACAAACTTCATCTATACTACAACGACTAAGAAATAAAAATTTCACTTTCCTTATTTATTCTTAGATATCTATACATGTCACTAGCAATGAATACAGAATTATCAATTCAAAATCTAAGCTAATACATGCATAATAATCAATCATCTACGAATAAACATATATATAATGAACTATGCTATGAAATGCAATAACAGGTCCATTTCTGAAACTTTGGAGTAACGTCCTTAATTAAGTAGGTCCTCACAAATATGTCAAGACAAAAACACTCTGATTTTTCCACTCAAGTTTCGCTCACTTCAGTGTGCAGTGGGCATACTTTACCTTACAATCTCAATGACGTACAAGAAAGCCGAAGTCGATCAAACACATCTGCCACTTACTATCACACTAACCTATTCCTAATTGAGTTAGATGTCTTTATTAGGTGTTGCGGGGATTAGGTGATAGTTTAAGAAGGAAGGAAATGGATATTCAAAAGGACAAGTCTGAGATAATAGAGTCTTCACAATATGTAACTAGAGAAAACCTTGTTTTACTTTGCTTCTATACTTTGTTTCCATCATTAGCCATTTTTTGTCTTTTTCTTTTGGCTTTTGACTCCTTTGATTCTGTCTTTGGAGTTCTAATTTTTTATTTTATTTATTTATTTATTTATTTATTTGGATGGAAACTTTCTTTTCTTTTCTTATTTGAAGCAACTAACAAATTCTTGGTTTTCCATAGGTATTTCTCTTTTCTTTTATTCATTTCATCTCTATTCCCATACTCATTAAAAAATGGGTAGGTTGATTTTATTTTTATTTTGTTTTTATAAAAGGGTAAAGGATTTGTAGTTTATGAAAAGGCTAAAGAAAGGCTCAGAGGGGCGACTAGAGGAAAATAATTTCATATAGGTTTGAATTTCTGGCTATATCGATCCAAAAAGGGCTTAAATTCTCGATTAGGATATGATATAGTGATCAAGCAAGTGGACGTGTGATTTATTTATTTGGAATTTACTTCTCTTTTGTGTCATTACTCAGATATTTCACTCATAAAGCTTTTAGGCTATATTCTCACAGGATTTGTAGAATAAGTACTCTAGCCTAGATTTCATAAACTTACAGTCAAAACAAACATAGATGCTCATGCAATATATTTATGGAAAGATGCAATGATTGTTAACTACATATTAACTTAAGTTTCTAAAAACTATTCTAATTTAAGAGCTAATGTGAAACTTCTAGATTACTATCATCATAGAAAAAGAAACAATACCAATATTCCTAAGTGCAAAATATAAATATTTTTTATTTATATTTATATTTATATTTGTATTTTTTTTCTAAAAAGTAAAGTGTATATATATCCTACTCGGTGCCTAATTTTTGCAAATGTTTCTATCCCACCCCCAAACAATCGAACACTTTGTCCTCAAAGTGTAAAGAGATAACGAAAGAATTTACCTTAGAAACGTGGTAAAAATTGGCAGTACATGTAATAGAAATATTATAAAGATAATATGATAACATGAAGCACAATTAAACTGTTGCATACTAACTAACACAAATTTTACTAGAGTAAACATGACAGACAAAGGGTGGCAAAAAGATTTGAAATAAAATACAAAAATACGCCACCCCCAAACAAAATTTGGAAACTCTTTTTAATTTTGTAAATTTTTGTGGCCTATACTCCATTAAAGTGGTATTTTACAAAAATTATATGGGTCTTTTAAAGTTAGATTCCCCTAGACTTAATGTGGGGTCGTTTTAAGTCAGATTCTCCTAGACTTAATGTGAGGTTGTTTTAAGTCAGATTCCCCTAGACTGTGCACACCCCCAAACAGGCAAGAAACTGGGGTGGCACAAAATGGATGATGTGTGGTCAACTATAAACTAATAGTCGAAAGAGTTGGGGGTCTAGCCATAAAAACATGATACTAAATACATCCCTAAACATAATGAAGTTATATAATTGGAATCAATCTTGTAGAAGAATGAATGAAAATTTATGCAACCCATCAAAGAACATATGCAAACCATCATGTTGTAGCTGTTTTAAAGAGATGAACTAGTGATACTTTAGGTGAGAAAGGAATGAAGTATGGATCCTGATGTCTTTTATGAGGCTCAGATAAGGAAAAATAAAACAAACTAGGTTTCTCACTACACTCGATCAAAGCTTGGCTCTTAACTACAGGAATGGTGTACTCATGGGATTGTGTGCTAGGCAAAAACTTTTCACCGTGAGGTTTGAAAAAATGATAGAGGGTCTTTGAGGCAATTGGCTCAAGTGCAAATTCGAGGTTCCTCTGAAATGGTGGGTGAATGGATGGGTTAGTTATGGTAGTATGTTGGATTTTAGGAGGTGGTAACTCAGGTGGATGGTGGTCAGTTGGTGGTTCATCAGTTGGTGGATCCTCAGCTGCCAAACTAAATTGAGATTCATATCACTCTAAAGATGTTACTTCCTTTTTTTCTTGCACATTAACTTGTTCATGCCTTAGATTAGAATTGTTAATCTCTATTTCCTCACCTTCTTCCTCTAAAACACTATAAGTATCCTCAATGGCATCATTCAAATGTGTCGAGGAATCGTCCAGCCAAGTGCGGTTAGCAAACACAAAGGCCTGGACATGAGCAACAGGAAGGTCCATATATATTAAGAGAATGCCAATAGTTATCAAATTCTTCCTCTGTCACATCTTTATAAATATCTTCTAATGTGTCATCATTACATTCATCTTTAGATGGATCTGTGGGAGGTTCCTCGGAGGCATCTCTCAAATTTGAGTGGTCATCCAAAACAAGTCCTAAAGAGCCGTCTTCAAGAATTTCCTCATCCAGGTAGTGTGTGGAGTTAATATAATGGTTAATGGGAAGGTCATGGGAAGGTAATAGTTCATGAAATTCATGGTAGGTCTTAACTATGTCGAATGGTGTGGTTATGGAAATAGGTTGTTCTACTTGTGTGTCGATCTCTGGCAAAGTTGAAAGTTCTTTGTTAGGTGAGGGGATCATGGAAATCATCTGGGCTATATTCTGAAGCATAGTTAGGTTATGAAGCATAGTTTGGGAAATTCGGTCTGGGAAGGGTGGCGAACTAGATGGGTGGGTAATTTCTGGTATGGTGGAAATGTCTGGTGTAGGTGAGCTTAGCATCTTTAGGTTTTGAAGTATTATTTTGTTTTGGGCCATTATTTCAGCGAATGTTATTAGCGGAGGGGAAACTTTGTTGTGTGGTTCTGGTTGGTATGGTGTTTGATAGTCATAGTTATTGGCGTTTGAGTGACTCTGGTTGATCTCGCACTGTGATGGGTTAGATTGAGGCTGAATAAATATGGGAAATGAATGGGAGGTGTGGTCTGGATCTGAACAAATTGTGCACGAAAAAGTGTTTGGTTCGTTGTACACACTCATGATGGAACTAGAAGTAGACGACACTGGTTAACTCCATGTATGGTTTGGATGACAAGAAAACTCTTGATTGTATTAGTTACTATGAAAATTTGAAAATTGAGGCTTATAATTATTATTATATCCTATAGTAGGTCCAAACTCTTGGTATGATGGGCACTGAGAAGCCCAATGGTAAGGACTACCACAACATGAACATGGTGAAGGGTTTGCATAATAACCACATGATTGTTGGTCTACATATTGATATGCCATATTGGTTTTAAAAATATATTCGAGGACAATTAATATGCAAACAAAACTCTAACTATAAATTTCTAGATAGGTATGTGCGATGATGTTTACGATAGATAACGTTAGATGGTTTACTCTTACCTGACCATAATTTCATGCAAGGCTAAGACCAATATGAACAAAAAAACCCACTAGCAGCAGTCAAACAACAACCTGATATACTAGAATTACAACTCCTCTGACAGAAGAGACGAGGAGTGAAAGAAGGAGTACCTAAATGCCTCCTTGTTACGCGTATGAATAACGTCTTTAATACACGATCTCAATATATTAAAGAAGTTCAGAATATTGAATAGTAAAAATAACTTGAACACAAAGAGAGCCTGTAACTAACCTGTGAATTGGGCTTTTTTCAGAAGGGGAGCGGGCGCGCTTAAGGATAGAGTACACAAACAAGCAAGTTTTTTTTTCAATCTTTTTTTTTTTTGAATTTTTTTTTTTTTTTTTTTTTTTTCGAAATAATAATAAAGGCGTGTAGCTCGATAAGAGCCCAAAACTGTAGTTTTAACCCCTTAACAATAATACTTTTAGACCAATTATGCAAGTAATAAATAAGAGTTAATGTTGATTACGTGATTTTATATATTTCAGGCATTGAAGTCGATTATGTGCAGAAATGTGTCACTTTTGCGAGATAAAGGAGCAAGGGTTGGTTGCTAAGGAGTTCTATGATTAAAGGCTAAGATTCAAGGAGAAAAAGCCTTTAAAAAGCCCGGTCAAAGCTGAAAAGTGAAAGTCAACGCGGGCAGAAACAACGCACAAAAGTCAGTAGAACTTCCAAAGACCGTATCTTTGGACTCAGACCTCGGACTTGGGCCTACCTTATGTCAAAACGACCGTCTTGGAAATAGCTTTCCAATGGTCCAAACCTTGACCCAATAAGAAGAGCAGAAGTGGATGAAAAGTCTGTTGAAGAAAACTCTAATTGAAAAGGCCTCTGTGGACTGAAGAAATTGGGTTTTAGGCTCGTTTTTCTGGCCCAAAACATGGCTCCTCAACCCATGCACGAAAAAGTGGATCTTGTCTCCTCCATTTCAAGACACAAGACTTAACTCTTAAGCAATCCAGTTTTTAGGTAGCCATTAGCCAATAGTTTTAGATCTAGTTTTAGACCCCATTAATTAGTTTCAATAGTTTGTTTTAGATCTAGTTTTTTTTTTACATTTCATTAATTAGTTTTAGAACAAAGTAGATTATTATTTTAGAATCATATTTAGTTTTATAATAAAGTATTAGTTTTTATTTTCATTTAGTTCTTGATTTCATTCTTATTTAGAATTAGTTTGTCTTCATTGATAATTAGTATTCATAATCTTAGTGCTAATTTAGTTTCAATTCTTGTTTAATTCGATTGAAATCATTACTATTGTAGTTCAAATTAGTAAATTTACAATCTTTATATCATATCTTGTTTAAATTCGAATAGAAATGATAGTTTAATTACTCAAGGCTAAACCTCTATTAGAGGGGTTTGATGAAGCCTTGATGAAAACTTGATTTTTGCTAGCTTAGAAATCGTCGTGATAATCTATTCAATTCTAGAAAGTAATTAGTTCCCCATGAGAATGAGTTTGATTGCTTCACATGCTAGTTATTATTTGGTAGAGATTGCCACGAATAATTAGGGATTAGAAATACCATTTTTGTTATGCGAAAGTATTGAAATTTGGATCACGACGAATCTTCACTAGTTAATTAAGTCGAGTTAAGGTGGAATCAATCCCCCCTAATTTCTTATCATATAGTCAAGTTTAGTATTCCTTAGTTTGAAGTATCGTATCTTGTTAGTATAATTTCATCGTACTCTCATTGACTTTGGATAGACTGATAATCTTAGTAAACGCGAATTCTAAAGAACTAGGTGTGGAACGAATCTTCTACTCCAACTATATTGCGATAGCATTCGAGAGGTAGAAAACTTTGATAATTAGCATCCAAAATAGTTTTAGTTTTACTTACGTTTGAGTTTCGTTACTTATTGGTAGGTAAAACTATCATTTTACGGTTATCACGCTCCAAAAAATTTGAAATTTTTACAGTTATTTGCTAGGACGTTCAGTAAGCCTGTAAAATTTTAGAACAATCGGAGTTATGAAAGTCCTTCTACTGCCCTACAAAGTTTGTGAAACAGTTTTGGGACACAATACAAACAACCGAATGATTAACTAATCAAAACAAAGCCAACAATTGCCAAACGTTTATGTGAGACTCCTGACAGATCATGCGTGTTCATGTAAACAATTTAGAGCGATTGGAGTTCTACAATCCCTTCTTATCGGCTGTTGTTTCAGAAATTAAGTGTTGCAAAACTGCAGAAACACACTGGTAACAATCCATTGGTTAGTTGGTCAAATCAAATAAAAAACTCTTCAAATATTTACGGAAAACTCCCGACTTATGATAGATACACCTGTAAAAATTTTAGAATTTTTAGAATTGCCTAAGTAACCTTACTTGTCAGTTTTTCCCGAAACTTACGGTGTAAAAGTTAAAATGCAGCAGTGTAAAGATAGTAATAGTTCACTAGGTAAAATAACTAGGAAAAATTTGAAACAATTCCAGTAAATCAACATCACCGTAAAGATTATGTTTGAAATATTTCAGAATTTTCAGAAATTTAGAAATACCTTTACCGTAGTATTCTTTACTGTGAACCCGCAATTTTAAGGGAGCGCGGGCGCGCCCTTAGTTTAAGACAGTGAATATTAAGATTGAACAGTAACAAAAATATGAGAAACAAGAATAAAAAATTAAAAGGGTGGGTGGGTAGAGAATGGGGGATTGCCCTTTGGATTCAACTAATTGAATTCTTGTCCTGAATGAGTTTAAGATGGCAGCGGCGCCATTTGCTAACCCGTAAAAACACAATTAGATTTCTCTAACTTATTCTTATGGTATCAATTATTTATTTCCTACTCTCTAGACTTAAACGAATTCAACTAATCAAACACAAGGAAACAATAGTGAGAGCAATATTTATAGATGTGAATTTATACTATAAAACTAAATATATGAATTTCACTTATACTAATTTAATTAAAACAATAATTAAATATGACTTAAATAAAATATGAAGAAGAATAGATAATGAATTAGGGAGATTTGAAATCCACTTTGATTAATTCTTAATATGCTAGTATAGATTTGTTGTAATTATAATCTTTATGTTTTCACATAAAGGTTAGATATTTTTAATCCCTAATTATTCATGACAATCTCTACCAACTAATAATTAGCATGTGAGGCAATTAAAACCCATTCTCAGGGTGAATTAACTATCTTCTAGAGTGGAATAGATTACTACAACTATTCTATACTAACACATCAAGTCTTCATCAAAGCTTTAATCAAATCCCTCTAATAGAGGTTTAGCTAAGATTCATTACACTATCATATAATTAAAGGAATAAGAATAAGACATAATGAAATACTATTTTATTAAAAATAACTTGAATTGAATTAATGGTGTCTAGGCTAATTAATAATAACTAGGGTTTAAAACTAAAGAAGGAAACTAAATTATTATCTAATGGGGGGAGAGAGAAAACCCTAATTTACAACCTAAACTAAAGAGGGGAGTAGCCAAGTTTTGTTTAGCCTTAATCCTCTTTATATAGGAAAGGGTTAGGTTTATAATTTCGTGCATGGGTGATAAACATTACAAATGAATAGTTCTACTCACGAATAAATGAGAAAATTCAAACACAAGTAAAACTAAAACTTTTACGAAGACAGTGTTTATCAAAGATTTCTACTCTCAAATCTATCAAAATAGAGTGGAATAAAAGATTCGTTCCACTCCTAGTTCTTTAGCATTCAATATTTTTAATATTATCAGTCCTAGCCAAAGTTAGTGAGAGTTTTACGAAGGGAATTATACTACGATGCAAATTCAAATAACAAGATACTAACTATAGTGATTCAACTACGAAATGCTACGGAATACTAAAGTTTGAATATAGAGTAAGAATTATGGGGGATTGAATCCACTTTGACTCCAACTTAATAAACTAGCATAGATTGTTGTAATCCAATTCTTACGTTCTTACGATAAGAATTGGTCGTTCTAATCCCTAATCAATCATGACAATCTCTACCAAATAATGACTAGCATGTGAGGAAGTCCAACCCATTCTCATGGCGAATCAACGAACTTCTAGAGTGGAATAGACTCTTACAACGATTCTACACTACACAATCAAGTTTTCATCAAGGCTTCATCAAACCACTCTAATGGAGGTTTAGCCTTGATTCATCAAACTATCATTTCCATATGAAATTGAATAAAACATAATATAAAAATTATAACTTTACTATATCAATCTACTCAAGAATTCAATTCGAAATTAAACAACTAGGAAATGAATAACAAACAAGAATTGAAATTAGATCTAAGCAATTTTAAATAGAAAAATCGAAATTATCAAGAACTACCTATTTTATTTATCTAATGAATGATAAACAATGATTCAAATAACTAATCTAAAACAAGGTATGAAAAACTAATTAATTAACTAATTAAAATTCTCAAAACTAGATCTAGATTCAAACTCTAATGGCTACCTTCTATCTACTCTAATTATATCTTAAGAGCTAAGTCTAATGTGTGGAAATAGAGGAGACCAGATCTACATTTTCGTGCATGGGCAAAGGAGCCATGTTTTGGGTCGGAAAATCGAGCCCAAAGCCCAATTTCTTCAATCCACAGAGCTCTTTTCAACTAGATCTGACTTCAGTAGGCTTTTCATCCACTTCTGCTCCTCTGATTGGGTCAAGGCTTAAACCATTGGAAGCTCTTTCCGAGCCGGTCGTTTTGACATAAGGTAGGCCTACTTCCGAGGCTTGAGTTCAAAGATACAGTCTTTGGAAGTTCTGCCGACTTTTGTGTGCTGTTTCTACCCGCGTTGACTTTGACTTTTCAGCTTTTGACCGAGCTTTACAAAGGCTTTTTCTCCTTGAATCTTGGCCTTTAATCACAGAACTTCTTAGCAACCAACCCTTGCTCCTTTATCTCACCAAAGTGGCACATTTCTGCACATAATTAACTTCAATGCTTGAAATACATAAAAGCACGTAATCAGCATTAACTCTTATTTATTACTCGCATAATTGGTCTAAAAGTATTATTGTTAAGGGGTTAAAACTATAGTTTTAGGCTCTTATCAAACCACCCCGAAACAACATTTTGCTTGTCCTCAAGCAAATATGAGAAATTAGCATAAGTGAGAAAAAATGGAGTTCTAATTAATCTCGTTTTGCCGAGTGCGATTGCATTGACCATATGCAACAAGGCCTTAAACCACTAGGAATTCCCTAGTGGACAAGTTATAGCCTCGTGAGAGTTTTTCAGTGAAGTTACTCACAAATTTCATCTATACTACAACGACTAAGAAATAAAACTATTGTTTCCTTATCTATGTCTCAATTATCTATACATCTCACTAGCAATGAATGCAGGATAATCAAGTCGAAACCTAAGCTAATATATGCATAATAATTAATCATCTACGAATAAACATATATACAATGAGTAATACTATGAGATGCATTGGCAGGTCCGTTTATGAAAACTCGGAATAGCGTCCTTAAGTAGGTCCTCACATAAATGTCAAGACAAAAACCACTCTGATTTTTCCGCTCAAATTTTGCTACTCCAGTGTGCAGTGGGCACACTTAACCTTACAATCTCAATGACACACAAGGAAGCTAGAGTCGATCAAACACATCTGCCGCTTACTATCACACTAACCTATTCCTAATTGAGCTAGAGGTCTTTATTAGGTGTTGCGGGGATTAGAAGATGGTTTAAGAAGGAAGAAAATAGATATTCAAAAAGGACAAGTCTGAGATAATAGAGGATTCATATTATGTAACTAGAGAAACCCTTGTTCTTTACTTTTGCTTCTACAATTTGTTTCCATCCTTAGCCATATTTTTTTTCTTTTTCTTTGGCTTTTGACTCCTTTGATTCTATTTTTGGAGTTCTAGATCTTTATTTTTTTTTTATTTGGATGGAAACTTACTTTTCTCATCTGAAGTGATTAACAAATTCTTGATTTCAAAGGTCTTTCTCTTTTCTATTCTTCATCTCTATTCTCAGACTTATTCAAAAAATTGGGTAGGTTGATTTTTTATTTTATTTTGTTTTGTTGTGTTTTGTAACAGGGTAAAGGATTTGCGGTTTATGAAAGGCTAAAGAAAGGCTCAGAGGGGCGACTAGCGGAAAATAATTCATAGGTTTGAATTTCTGGCTATATCGATCCAAACAGGGCCTAAATTCTCGCTTAAGATATGGTATAGTGATCAAGCAAGTGGACGTGTGATTTCTCTATCCGGATTTTATTTCTCCCTTGTGTCATTTCTCAAATGTTCACTCATATAAGGCTTTAGGCTATATTCTCGCAAGATTTGTATAATAAGTACTCTAGCCTAGATTTCATAAACTTATTGCCAACAATCATAGATACTCATGTAACATATTTATAGATAGTTGCAAGGATTATTACTTACATATTAGCCTAAGTTTCTAAAAACTATTATAATGCAAAAGCTACGTGAGATTTCTAGATTATCAAGGGCCTAGAGAAGGAAAACAATACAAATATTCCTAAGTGTACAACATAAACTTTTTATTAATATTTTTAAAAAATTTGAATTTTTAACTAGAAAACAAGTGTATATTATACATATCTATATCCTAATAGATGCCTTAATTACACGTGTTTCTATGCCCCCCCACAAACAAGAAGCATGCTTTGTCCTCAAAGTATTTAAATAAATAGGGTAGAGAAATACCATGGAAACACGTGAAATTCTGGAATATCTGCAAAACAAGATTAAAACATACTAATATAGAAAATAAAAACTGACGCAACTCGATATGAGTTCCACCCGTTATGGGGTTAACAAGAATCAAATTGCTTGGGACATAAGCATACACTAACTGAAATAAAAACTAACATTAACTCTCGTTTAAGCGTCATCCTACTCATTCTCCTCTCCAAAGAGATGAGGTTCCTTCGCATCCTGTCATGCTATGATAACATGCCAAGCCCGTCGTCGTGTGTCATCAACTTGTGCTAACCTGTCAAGTGTTACTATGTCTGATGGGGTGTAAGGAGCAACCAAATGAGGTTGCACCTGCCATCCTGGCCAAGTCATTACTCGAAATGAGCGAACCACCTAATTGGTGGGTCTCATGACTTCAACTCTTTTCCAATCCGTAAACTGGGTATAGAATTCAGGTAGACAACTGAGCATGATGTGGCAAACCAAAATAGACATAAGAAGATACTTATGCCTCATGCTTTGGGCTCTCTTAAGACTAGCCACTAATACTCGGGGAATGTCATATCGACAACGTCCTTCAGCTAAAGCAAGGAAAACGTCACCAGCGGTACTATTTGCAGAGGTAAACTGCCAATCCCCTAAAATATTCATCATGATGAATAACATGGTGGTGCCTACATTTAGGGACAGGCTACCAAGGGCTATGTTGTAACGCCCTTGGTCAATTATACGAAATACCCCTCCCCCATAATACTCATGGAAATATGTATAGTCATAGAGGTATGCATTATCGGTCATATATCCCCATGTGTGAATAGGATCAGGTATTGGTATTCCCAAAACTAATGATACCACATACTTATTGAATTTTAGTGGCGTGTCATCAACCGTGACGGAGAATTCTTGTTCTCCATCCTGGTTACAATAGAACTTGACATTATTGTAAAAAAAATCAGTAAGCTTAGGTGAATATGAGTTGCCTTCACTTACTAGTAGATGCCTCCATCCTAACTGCAAGATCCTTTCGCGGAACCAATGTCCATAAGTCTCGCTCCCCAAAAAGTGTTCGAAAGACTGTTCGGGTATCACTATAGGAGTAGTCATCACAAAACTACTCTCCAGAACAGCTGCAATGATCCTGGAACAACCCACAAAAAATTGAAAATTTTCGTCCACGGGGGTCAGGGCGCGGGTGGCGCTCAACCTATGCTTGGGTAGGGCGCGGGGTGTGCCTTGGTGAATTTTGGGTTCCGCACTGCAGGCTTGGGCGCAGGCTTCACTTTTTACTGGGATGGGCGCAGTCACGCGGGATGAAAACTGGAATTCCGGTGTTTTGGTAGGCGGTCGCTCGGACTAGGCCTAAGTAGTAGGTCGCGGTCGCCTCGATGAAATTCGACTAACGATTGCCTAAAGAGCGCAAGTGGCTCCACTAGAGGCGCAGGAGCGCTCCCGAGCTCTTTGAAATCTTTGAAGTGAGAAGGAAAAAAAAGGAAAAGTTGGGAGTGATAGGTGAGAGATAAATGTTAGGTGTAGTGTGGGTTATGAGTGTAGAATGAAGGAAGTTTATATAGGTTTTAAGTTGCTAAAACGAATCGGGAAGTTACCAAAAAGCTTTAAGGCAATTGTCGGAAACAAAAAATTTTCAAAATCGAAAACGGAAACAACCTATATTCTTGATTCTAAAACAACCCGAATATCTTTAGATTGAATTTAGAATAGTAACTTCTAAACTCTTTTTAGATTTCATCCTATCACAACATCTACTCATAGGTATGCGCATATCGGCAATATTCTCAACCATCCCTCCAAAACAATTTCTAAAATGGAGGATCATATAACAAATCATGCTAATGTAAATAATACCACCCCCAAACAATTCGGGAATGTGGGATTAACAATAA
Source organism: Coptis chinensis (assembly GCF_015680905.1). Taxonomy (NCBI): domain Eukaryota; kingdom Viridiplantae; phylum Streptophyta; class Magnoliopsida; order Ranunculales; family Ranunculaceae; genus Coptis; species Coptis chinensis. The sequence goes on from NC_141458.1 coordinate 101,157,489, forward strand.
AAACAATGCACAATTTGAAAAGAACTATATTATATTAAAAATGAAATTCAAATAACATGTTAACTACCAATTTCACATTTAACTTCAGAATTCAAAGTTTAACATCTGAACTAATAAAAAGAAATACATAAAACATAAAAGGAACAATAAAAACAACATCTAATCCATAAGAGCCCTAAACCACTCGCTGCTGGTAGTAGAAGGCACCTGAGAAGGAGATGGCTCCTGAGCTCTCGATAGGCCAAAGCCATCCGTCCTGCGGCGACGACGCTCGTGCCTCACAGAAACCTCCTCAGAAGAAGAACCCCCCTGGGGTGGGAAGCGTGCAAGCATATCGTCTTGGAACTTGCGCTGAGTTTCCATCTCGGCCTTCATCTATTCCCAACACTCATCCTCGCGCTAGGCACGAGTCTCGAAGTTATAATGCATGGTAGCCTGCCGAGTCCGGAGATCTTTGCAAATAGTATTTAGGGAACGCATGCCACTGCACGATGAAGCACCGACATGCGTTCTGCATCTGACCTACACCTCTCCAAGGCATCGGCATCAAGACATATCGTGTCCTCCTCATCCTCTTCAACTACCCTCTCTTCAGGCAACCTCCAAACTTCTTGGATACTCTCCGTATAAATAGTAGGATTTCTGTGCTCTTTCAGCCAAATCTTATTAGACGTCAGAGTCGCTCTCAAGGTCATCATGATCTTCATTATCAAAATAGAGAGAGGTGCAATACTCTTCCCAACTCCCCTAATCATGTTGCTAAAAAACTCCAAAATATAGAATTCATACTTCTGCTCCTGGAGTATCCATAGAACGTGAAGGCAGCTCAGACTGATGTCGCTGACCTTCTCCTTCCCTATGAGATTCCTACAAATCCACTGAGCTACAGCCAGCTGGTTGGTTTTCAGAGACGACTGGCGAACACAATGCGAGCTCGCATTGTAGTTCCCTTCCAAAACAGTCGCGTTCATCAAAGGCTCGATCCCAGTAAATTGGGAATCCTGTAATGTGACATCAAGATGGCGTCTAGGCGGAATGCCTAAAATCTCAGCCAACAACCTAGTAGATACTTCTCTCCTCCTCCTGGCCACCTTAACAAAAATTCTATTTCCGTCCAACTTCCCTCGTCCTATAAAACTGTCGGACCAAATCTTCGTGGTAAAAATCGTCTGTTGAGTACCACAAACCACTCCAATCTCTCCTAACCATCTCATCACTGTAAAACGGCGTAAAGTGGTCGGCAGTAAACGCGTGTTCCGGCAAAATCCTCCGTCTTTGAGCCATTGAGATTTGGGACGATTTGGGGGTTTAAATGGAATGTGGGGATGGAGTTTGAGACTCCCTCACTAACAAAACAATGGTGGTGGCGCGGCAGTTCCAAATTTTTTGAGTTTTGGTGGTTTTTGTGGTAGAAATTGTTGGGGGTGGTGGTGGGAATGGTTTGGAGAAGATTTGAGGTGGGCTTGTATTGTGGGCATAGGTGTAGTTACGTTTTTTTTTTTATTTGGTTAGGTTTTTAAGCTTTGTTAATGGCGGAATGAAGCAACTCGCGACTGTTGGTGTGAAGATGGAGACGCATGTGCGTGGACGTGCGCACGAGATTGGGCCTGGGCCCAATTTGATTTTTCAATTTTTGTCGATTTTTCGTGCAACTTCAAACTAAAATTGCCGCTTCGTTACCGGTTTGATTTTTGTGAATGAGCTATGGAAATGATCAGGAGAGAATTTCCAATCCAATGATCCATAAAACACTCTATTCCGACCGTGGATGACATATAAGAATATGGAAAATGCCTCAAAGTGCGTGCATGACGTAAGTTATGCGAACAAATGAATTCTAATTTCATAGATAATGTCAACCCAAATCGAAATACAATTAAACGGCCTAAACAACACAACTGGAAAGTTGAACAATCCAGGACGGAAATGAACACCCCACCCCCAAACAAATTTTAGACAACAGCGTTTAGAAAATTTGTTTTTAAAAGTGGGTATTTTAAAGTCAGATTCCCGAGACTTCCTAAATTACTATGTTTGTGATTTTAGCAATTTTTATTTTTTATGAAAAATATTTAATATAAGAAAAACAAGAAAACAATAAATGCATAATTCACACCATAGAGGAACATGACTCAAAATCCGAGAAAACATGCAAGAGTGGAAAACGTGAATTATGTTAACCGTGGACTTTGGATTCGGTACTTACAGCCACACACTCCATAGGGAGGGCCCGGTTACTTGAATGGTGCACTTACCAATATATGAAAATGAAAGAAAGTACACCAACGAAAAGGTCAGTTTTCATAGATAGGGTCCTGTAAAAGGACTTCCTCTACATTAAGGGACAAAAGCTCGTGGAAATGTTTCAACCGTCGGCCATTGACTTGAAAGGTACTGTTGTCCTTGGGATTTACCAAGGTGATTGCCCCGTGAGGGGTGACTTCCGTAACCAGGTAAGGACCAGACCAACGGGTTTTTAATTTCCATGGAAAAATATGTAGACGGGAGTTGTAAAGTAAGACCTTTTGACCTACCACAAACTCTTTGCGCAAAATTTGCTTATTATGAACACGTTTCATGTTAGCTTTATAATCCTTCGTGATATCATAAGAATCGCTACGGATTTCTTCAAGCCCATTCAATTGCAACTTGCGCTTGACACCCGCCTCATCAAAATTGAAGTTAAGGTTTTTTATAGCCCACATAACACGGTGCTCCAATTCAACGGGTAAATGACAAGGTTTTCCAAATACAAGTCTAAAGGGAGACATATCTACAGGAGTTTTGAAAGCAGTTCTATAAGCCCATAAGGCATCAAATAGACGCTTTGACCAGTCTTTCCTATCAGGATTTACAGTTGTTTCTAAAATCTTTTTGATTTCCCTATTAAAAACTTATACTTGTCCGCTAGTTTGTGGATGATACGGAGTTGCTACCTTATGTGTAACTTCATACTTTTTCACGAGAGATGTAACAACTCTGTTGCAAAAATGTGTTCCACCATCACTAATGATGGATTTGGGAATGCCAAAGCGACAGAAAATATACTCTTTAACAAAAAACACAACTGTTTTATGGTCATTGCTATGACAAGCCATGACCTCTATCCATTTAGACACGTAGTCCACGACAACTAGAATATAAATGAAACTGTAGGAAACTGAAAAGGGACCCATGAAATCAATGCCCCATATGTCAAAAATTTCTACCACTATGATTGGATTTAATGGCATCATATTACGCTTCGAGATTCGCCCAAGTTGTTGGCAACGAACACACGTCTTGCAATGCACTTGGGCATCTTTAAAGAGAGTAGACCAATAAAACCCACATTGAAGAATTTTAGCAGCTATTTTCATACCACTAAAATGGCCACCACACTTTTTGTCATGACAGAATGAGAGGACCTCATTATATTTCTATTGGGGAATACAACGACGAATAATCTGATCCGCAAAATACTTGAAAAGGTAGGGCTCATCCCAATAGTATAGCTTAACTCTAGCCAAGAACTTCTTACGTTCATTTCTTGACCAATCATAAGGAATAACATTAGATGCTAAATAATTCACAATGTCAACATACCATGGTGCTGAAAAAATAGCATACAAATGCTCATAAGGAAAAGAGTCCGGTATGGACTCAGAATCACTATCATCGTCGTTTGTATGTCTAGATAAGTGGTCGGCAACTACGTTTTCGACCCCTCTTTTGTCCTTTATTTATAATGTGAAATCTTGTAGGAGAAGAATCCATCAGATTAATCTCTGCTTAGCATCCTTCTTTGCGAGAAGGTACCTAAGGGCTGCATGGTCCGTGTAAACTAGAGTCTTAGAACCAACCAAATAAGGGCGAAACTTATCTAAAGCATAAACAGCAGCTAAGAATTCTTTTTCAGTAGTTGTATAATTCCTTTGAGCATAATTTAGAGTTTTACTAGCATAATAAATAACAGTGGACTTATTATCTAGTTTATGTCCCAAGACATCACCAACTGCATAATCACTAGCATCACACATGAGTTCGAAAGGTTTAGACTAATCGGGAGGCTGTATAATGGGTGCAGAAATTAAGGCGGCTTTTAAAGTTTCAAAAGCCTATTTACAGTTAAAATTAAAATAAAAAATGACATCCTTTAAAAGCAGATTAGTTAACGGTCTAGCTATTTTCGAAAAATCTTTGATAAAGCGCCTATAAAAACCTGCATGGCCTAGAAAGGCTCTAATATCACGGACAGTCCATGGTATTGGTAGAGTTGCTATCTTATCTAGTTTGGCCTTATCTACTTTGATGCCATCACTAGATACAATGTGGCCTAGTACTATGCCTTTTTTCACCATGAAATGACATTTTTCCCAATTTAAAACCAGACTCTTCTCTTCACATCGTGTCAAAACTTTAGACAGGTTAGATAGGCAGTCAGTGAAAGAGTCTCCATAGATTGAAAAATTATCCATGAATACTTCCATAAAACGCTCTACTATGTCACTAAATATATGAAGCATACACAGCTGGAAGGTACCAGGAACATTACAAAGGCCAAAAGGCATTCGTTTATAGGCGTATGTTCCAAAAGGACATGTGAAGATAGTCTTTTCTTGGTCATCTATATCAATAATAATTTGGAATAGCCAGAGTAGCCATCCAAAAAGCAATAAAAAGCATGACCAGCTAGACGTTTAAGCATCTGATTTATAAAGGGTAAAGGAAAATGATCCTTTCGTGTCATGGCATTTAAACGTCTGTAATCAATACATATCCTCCATTTCATAGGACCATGCGTGGCAACATATTCACCCTTGGCATTACGTACCATAGTAATCCCTGATTTCTTAGGAACTACATGAATGGGACTTACCCATTCGCTATCAGAGATTGGGTATATGATACCCGCATTGAGTAACCGTAAGACCTCTTCCCTAACCACCTCTTTCATGGCAGGGTTCAAGCGACACTGAGGTTCGCGAGAAGTCTTTGCGTTATCCTCCAAATGGATACGATGAGTGCATACATTAGGGTCAATTCCCTTAATGTCAGCTAGGGACCAACCAATCGCAGAACGATGTTCCCTAATCACCCTGATCAAACGTGTCTCTTCCTCCTTAGATAACAGAGAATATATTATTATCGGATGACTACCATCTAGATCAAGTTGAATATACTTTAACTCAAGAGGAAGAGGTTTAAGCACCGGGGTGGAAGGAATATCGATAAATGCTTCTGGGGGGTCCTCATCTTGAGTAATGAATACTTGCTTAGGTAGTAGGTCTTCAAACTCTGTAGATGGAGCAACAGAAGGGTCTACGATAGGTGTAGACTCGAAGATGGTGTTGACTTCCTCTAAGTAGGAGTCATTGGCGAAATCTGAACTTCCTAAAGACATGAATTTATGCATTTGGTTTTCTGGAAACGTGTTATTAAAATAATCTTGAGCTAAGCTCTCGATCATGCTAACCTCCCCATCTACAGACGAATCTGGTACCTATTTCATCATTTAAAAAACATTTACCTTAACAGGAAGATGGCCAAAAGACAAGGACATCGAACCATCGCGGCAGTTTATGAGCGCGTTAGCAGTTGCCAAGAAAGGACGCCCTAAAATGATTGGAATAGAGTCGTTAGCGACTTCTGTATCGAGGATAACAAAATCAGCAGGATAGTAGAAATCATGGGCCTTAACAAGCACGTTTTCAACCACACCCTTAGGGTACTTAATAGATCGATCCGCTAATTGCAACGTCATTTTAGTAGGTTGCATCTCTTGTAGACCTATTTATTTATATAGATAATACGGGAGTAAGTTAACACTCGTCCCTAGGTCTAGTAAACCGGTCGTCGTGTGGGAATCTCCTAAGGTGCATTGTACAGTGGGACGACCAGGGTCCTTATAATTAACGATTCCATTATGTTTCGTTAAAGTTGAAAACTGTTCAGTTAAAAAGGCGTCTTTAGGAATATTTGTCTTACTCCTTTTAGTGCACAACTCTTTGAGAAACTTAGCATGGTGAGGTAATTTTTTAATTGCTTCCAGAAAAGGTAAGTTTATCGTTAGATTTTTAAAAACTTCCCTAATCTCGTCAAAGTTTGTATCTCTATTTAACATAGCTAATTTATGGGGAAACGGTGGTTTCTCTCTATATTTAGCGTATGGATCAACTGGATGTCTAACCTTTGTTTTATGTTTCTTAGGTTGTGGTTTAACTGGTACCTCTACAGGGGTAGGATCTTCAGTTATCATTTCGGTATCTAGTTCGATATCCGGTGTAGGGACTACTAGTGGAGTAACTATAGGGATAGTTACTTTGTTATCAACCACTCTGCCTGAACGGAGAGTGGTGATGGAATTTATCTCACTTACGTTTGCATTTTCGTTACTAGTATTACCGTTTACCTCAAAGGCTGTGTTTGGTGTTTTAGGATTAGGTATCGCTTGTCCTGGAAACACACCTTTGGGTTGTACTTTCTCTTGTGCTAACTACTGTAAAGAAAGTTGGATGGGTTGTAAAATCTGTTGTTGAGATTGCATAAAGGTATCGAAACGATCCGGTTGTGGAGGAGTGTTAGCTATAGGTTGTGTGACAGGAATTATGTCACGTTGATTATTAATTGGTGGATTTTGATAGTTATTATTATTAACTGGAATGATACCTTTATTAGTATTATAATTATTATTGTTATAATTATTATAATTACCCTGACCTTGTCCTTGCCTTGGTGGACCTTGGTTGTAATTGTTTGTTGGCCTAACATTTGGGTTAAACAACCTTGGAGGTTGTTGATTATTTCGCCAATCGAAGTTGGGGTTTTATCGCCAAGCTGCATTAGGTTCGCTATTAATGGAACAAACATTATCTTGTTGTGATTGTTGTTGTTCGTAAGCGAGAGGACAATAGGAGTCGGGATGCTCTGGACTCAAACAAAAATTACATGGATTGGTGTTGACATTCATGAAGGGGATAGGCGTTTGTTGAACAGAAACAGCCTCTACCTTTTTAGTTAGAGATTCGATTAATTTTTAAGCTCAGGATCGTGTTTCATCTCAAACATACCGGCGGCCTTTACTGTTGTAGAAGAACTAGCGTTGCAGGAGATATCATCACTATCCCCCAGTTATTATTACGCTTAGTTTGATCTTCTAAAAATTTATAAGCCTCTGAGGCTCCCTTACTTAGGAAACTACCCCCATTCATTATGTCAAGGACTTCTTTATGGTGGTGTAGAAGTCATTTAAAAAAGGCACGAACTAAGCGTGTCTTTTCGCTAGGTTCAGTGTGGACACTCTATAAGAAGATCGGTGAAACGATTCCCAGCCTCTGAAAATAATTCATGAGGATTCTGTCGAAAGAAATGAATCTTGGAAAACATTTCATCGGTCTTCAGTGGTGGGTAAAAATGTTCCATAAATAGTTGAACAAGTTTAGCCCACGAGTCCACAGAATTAGGCGTTTGGGCAGTTAACAAAGACGCCGCCTTATCGGCTAAAGTGAAAGGAAATACCCTCAGTTTAATTTGTTCAGCACCCACCGTAGGATGGTGGAATGTAGTAAGGACTTGGTCAATCTTACGCATGTGCTGATAAGACTTTTCATAGTCTAACCCATGAAAAATGGGTAACAAATTAAATATATTTGGGGGGATTCGGAAATCCCCTACTGGGTCTGATAGAACAATGCAAGATTTGGGGCTATCGTTCAAGGCTTTGTAAAAGTCAGAGAGAGGAGACTCTCTTTCTTCAGCCATTATTTCAAGTAGTGTGTGTGGTATATTAGCTAGAGGTGTAGTGAGTGGTATACTAGAAAGGCGTGTTTGTTGACATTGCCGGTTGATTACGTTAGGCATTTTTCTTCGGCCTGACCTTAATCTCATGCAAGTCTAAGACCAATCTTAACTAAACACGACAACACTCCAAACAATCCTGATATGCTAGTATGAACCTCTAACAGGAGATGCAATGTGTTTAAAGAAAGAAGTACTTGAATGCCTCCTTGCTTCGCTTATGAATAGCGTCTTGTATACGCGTGCTCAGTGTATATAACAAGTTAGAACACTGAAAACCTTGAAGAAATGGAAGTTTGAAACAAAACTGTAGAAATCGGGCGGGCAGCAGAGGGCGCAGTCGGTCGCTTCGAGAATAGGCCCTAGGTTGGAAGCAGGTCGTGCTTTCGAGTCAAGTTGGAGTTCCAGGCGTTTGGGCGCGGGTCGTGCTCGAACTTAGCCTTGGTAGGGCGCGGGTCGCGCTCAGGGAAAAACTCAAGGTCCAGGCCCGAAACTTGGGGCTTCGAAGTTTTGCCGTAAAGTAAAGCTGGTCGCGACTCGGCTAAAAACTAGAGTTCCAGGCGTTTGGGCGCGGGTGGCGCTCCACTTTAAGCTGCCTAGGGCACGGGTCGTGCTCCGTGTAATTCTGCGAGGAAAAATTTCAATGCTGAAACAAACAACCACAGTTAGAATCAAACAAGGGTGGGTGGGTTATGGGACTTTGGAAAACTAACAATTCTAAAGAAAACAATACTAAAGGGAACTAAGATGGCAGCGGCGCCATTTGATAAACGTTAAAAATGAATAGTTCTACTCACGAATAAATGATAAAATTCAAACGCAAGTAAAACTAAAACTTTTACGAAGACAGTATTTATCAAAGATTTCTACTCTCAAATCTATCGAAATAGAGTGGAGTAAAAGATTCGTTCCACTCCTAGTTCTTTAGCATTCAATGTTTTCTAATATTATCAGTCCTAGCCAAAGTTAGTAAGAGTTTTACGAAGGGAATTATACTACGATGCAAATTCAAATAACAAGATACTAACTATAGTGATTCAACTACGAAATGCTACGGAATACTAAAGTTTGAATCTAGAGTAAGAATTAGGGGGGATTGAATCCACCGTGACTCCAACTTAATAAACTAGCATAGATTGTTGTAATCCAATTCTTACGTTCTTACGATAAGAATTGGTCGTTCTAATCCCTAATCAATCATGGCAATCTCTACCAAATAATGACTAGCATGTGAGGAAGTCTAACTCATTCTCATGGCGAATCAACGAACTTCTAGAGTGGAATAGACTCTTACAACGATTCTATACTACACAATCAAGTCTCCATCAAGGCTTCATCAAACCCCTCTAATGGAGGTTTAGCCTTGATTCATCAAACTATCATTTCCATATGAAATTGAATAAAACATAATATAAAGATTATAACTTTACTATATCAATCTACTCAAGAATTCAATTCGAAATTAAACAACCAGGAAATGAATAACAAACAAGAATTGAAATTAGATCTAAGCAATTTTAAATAGCAAAATCGAAATTATCAAGAACTACCTATTTTATTTATCTAATGAATGATAAACAATGATTCAAATAACTAATCTAAAACAAGGTATGAAAAACTAATTAATTAACTAATTAAAATTCTCAAAACTAGATCTAGATTCAAACTCTAATGGCTACCTTATATCTACTCTAATTATATCTTAAGAGCTAAGTCTAATGTGTGGAAATGGAGGAGACTAGATCCACATTTTCGTGCATGGGCAAAGGAGCCATGTTTTGGGCCGGAAAATCGAGCCCAAAGCCCAATTTCTTCAATCCACAGAGCTCTTTTAAGCTGGATCTGACTTCAGCAAGCTTTTCATCCACTTATGCTCCTCTGATTGGGTCAAGGTTTGGACCATTAGGAAGCTCTTTTCGAGCTGGTCGTTTTGACGTAAGGTAGGCCCAATTCTGAGGCTTGAGTTCAAAGAAACGGTCTTCGGAAGTTCTACTAACTTTTGTGTGTTGTTTCTGCCCGCGTTGACTTTGACTTTTCAGCTTTTGACCGGGCTTTACAAAGGCTTTTTCTCCTTGAATTTTGGCCTTTAATCACAGAACTTCTTAGCAACCAACCCTTGCTCCTTTATCTCGCCAAAGTGGCATATTTCTGCACATAATTGACTTCAATGCCTGAAATACATAAAAGCACGTAATCAGCATTAACTCTTATTTATTACTCGCATAATTGGTCTAAAAGTATTATTGTTAAGGGCTTAAAACTACAGTTTTGGGCTCTTATCAATTGGCTTTGGAGCTATGCTTTAGGCCATTAAATTAAGCCCAAAACCTAATTACTTAAGTCCATTAGAAATATCTTTCTGAGCCGGTCATTTCGACATATAATAGGCCCAATTCCAAGGTCTGAGTCGAAAGATACGGCCTGCGGAAGTTCTATTGACTTTTCTACTCTATTTCTGCCCGCGTTGATTTTGACTTTTCAGCTTTGACCGGGCTTTAAAAAGGCTTTTTCTCCTTGAAAATTGGGTTTTAATCATAGAACTTCTTAGCAACCAACCTTTGCTCCTTTCTCTTACAAAAGTGATATATTTCTTCACATATTTAACTCGAATACCTGAAATACACAAAAATACGTAAACAATACTAACTCTTATTTATTATACACATAATTTGTCTAAATTTAATATTATTAAGGGGTTAAAACTATAGTTTTGGGCTCTTATCAACATAGATCCCGCAGTCCAAGGCACTAGCAAAATCTATAAGTAAGCAACAACTGGGGGCGACCACACCGTGAGATGCAACATAGTGAAGTTACTCCTCAAGTTGAAAGTCAAGAAGTCGTAGGAGTAGCATTTACGGAACAACAAATCAAAGACATCATCAAGAAAACAATGAGCAATGCGAGTGTAGGGGGGATTTACCGTCAATGAATAGATAACACGTGTGTTGGAAATAACCTAAGAGTATAGATGTCCAGAATGAGACGAGGACCATCGGATCAGTTCTGTGAATAAGTAATCTCGTGCTTAACACTACTGTTTAGTGGATATGTGCCAGGCACATGACCGACTGCCTTCAAGCATAACAATTAGCCAAATCGTTAGGAACTGATATAGACAGTTCCTGAACAGAAGGAAACTAAAGATGGCGATCTTTGATGATAAGGAAAGAATCGTGACGACATATCTTAGGAGTTACCTTTTAGATATAATCTTCCCATACACGATGGGACATTATGATCAACAAGGAAACTTACCTCTCATAATATATGGTCTAGATTCAGACTTCCATAAGAAGAGGAATCCTAATAGGAAGGCAGAGTCCAAAGATGGAAGGGAATTCACAAGCGATGAGGACAACCCAAACCCTAGGACTCTCGTCACCCTTCCTATATAAACCATAGGGATTCGCTCTTAGGAACTATGCAAAATAGGGTTTGATTCTCTGATAAAACAAAGGTTATACGTAGGTAGCCGTCAGACAGTTCACCCTGAACTCACCATCATCTCATTCCTTCTCTATTCAGCAAAGGATTCCATATCACAAGGCACAGAGGAAGATCAGGGGGATACTCGGAATTTCCCCTACATCTTTTGGCGCCGTCTGTGGGGACGAAAGCAGGTAAATATTCGTTGCAAATGATTGATTTATTCTAAAAACTCTTACTGTTATGATGACAGGAGCAAAGAAAATAAAGGGTGGCGCTACCACGCGCAACGTCGCCATCAAAGAAGACGTGCATGAGATGCATGAAGGGGGTGAGAATGTCGATCGTTAAGATGTGAATGATCCCCCCCAAGGACCTATGACTAGTACCGATGGACCAGTTGTTCTCGGAGCAGGTCCCAAAAATAACGCTCAGGAAGAGTGTCAAAATGGTGAAAATGTTGTCCTCACGAACCCAAATTCTGTTTAGGCGGTGCAGGCTCTGGAATAGCAAAGGAGAAACCTAGAGTGAGAATTATAGTTGCTAAGGCACTTATATCAGTCTGACACCAGAAATGAGCCACTCATCGATCTCGATGATGACGACCCTCCGGAAGGCGCTCGTACTAGGATCCCAAGGCATGGGGACCCAGTTCGGCGCGAGCTATCTGAGTCAGAATACAGAAACTCAGATGAGGACTCAGGAACAGCCTCAGAGCCAGAGTCCACTGACCGAATCGTAATGTCGACCCTAGACACCGAAAATGAACTCAGAATAGGAAACTTTCTACCAAAGAAAGTGCATGATAAACTAAGAAGAATGACTTGATCCGTTAGATGCATCATATGACAGGCAAGGGGAGAAAAATACAAAACTCCCTTGTTCAATCTGCCATCATGGGGGCAGGCAGATCTCTTTTTGCATCAAGGGTGATGAGGAAGCCATATCCCCGTGGGTACAGACAGCCGAAGTTCAGTGTTTTTAGTGACAAGTCAGATCCGGTGGATCACGTGTTCAGGTATCGTGCCACTATAGGGCAATATGAGAGATATGACCATGTCATGTGTCAGGAGTTCAAAGCCTCCCTGTTTGGTGACCTTCTTATTTTTGTGTGTATAGATGGTGTATGGGATGTGGATGATATAAATAGATGATGTAGATGGATGATGGTCATTGAACAAAATAGAAGCGTATCAAAACCTAATTATCCCTCAATAAGTAAAGGATGAGTAGGGTATTGTTCCACTTTTAAGTGTATGTTTATATGAAGGACAAGACTGGAAAGGGTTTGAGAGATTAAAAACTATGATTATAGATATTGTAAATTGCTTAACTAAACTAAACTAACTAAACTATTGAGAATCTAAGAGAGGAAATTCAAGAGATTATAATCCACCAATACTTTTGATCTATGACCTTCTGCTTCATGGTTGTTCTCACAAGTAGACTACAATTAGGCAATCGAGCGAGTGCCAATGCCCTCTTAGACAAAACATCATTAACAAATAACTCTACTCAAGGTTGTTCCTAAGTTTTATGTTACTAGTATATTCTTTCCTTTTATGTGAGCTTGGGTAGCTATTCAATGAATCACCATCTAAGGCAAACATAATAAATACTTCCCTTACTCTAAAACAATACACAACTAGAAGAAAAGTAGAGAAATAGACTTTTTTCAGAGTCCAACTTCGTCTCCAAAACTGAGAAGGAATTGGCTACAATGTCGTTTCATGCGTCAGGACGCACTATCCATGCGTCTCAAACGCGAGCAATGCATCTGGACTCACTATCCATGCGTCCCAGACGCGGGCAATGCGTCTGGATGCACGATCCATGCGTCCCAGACGCGAAAGTCTATTTTGTCTCTTCTGCTCTATCCTTCTATCCTCTTTACAGGCTTTGGTCCAAGCAACGAATTCTTTTGCCTTGGGCTTCCAAATAGGCTTTAAAATAGGTCAAAGTCGCATCTTTAATAGCTTCAATTCCTTGGCCTTCTCCATGATTGTCCACGGGCTTCCCATGTGATCCTTAATGCTCTAAATTGCTCTGTTTTACCCCTTTTTCTCTAGTATTCCACAAAACTCTCTTTCACCTGTAGAATCATAAAACATAACTTACAAACACTATTAGTCCACTAAGATGGCTAAACAAGAGGCATAATCGAGGGTTAAATTGTACTTTTTGAGCACTTATCACAACTCCCAACTAGCCTTTTGATAGTCTCTTAGCAAATAAGATAAAAAATAGATAAGTGATCAAAATCACATCCTAATAACAAAAATAAAATCCTAACTCATTTTTGCAGGCATCGCGATTGCATTTACCATATGCAACAAGACTTTAAACCTTTAAGTTCCCCAAAAAGGACGAGTTATAGTATCGTGAGGGTTTTCAGGTGATATACCCACAAAATTAATCAATAGCATGTTCAAGAATGATAGTATTGTTCAGAGAGAGAAATTCCTTACCCACTTAGTGCTTACTCCAACAGACGGTTTCCATTGCTAACTACATTGCTGCAAAGACTCATAGATTATGATGGGAGATAGTAAAAATTGACAAAATTCTCAATCAAGGCTTATGTGTGTACTTAGTCAATCTCCTATACTCTCTTATCCAAGAAACGAAATCCCTAGTTTACCTTTAGACATATAATCTCGACTTTCAATCATCACCGGTCATACTCTCATAAAAGAATCTCTCAGAAGATGGTCTACTATTTTACCTCATGTATGTGGGGAAAAGAATAATGAATACGAACATCCCACATACTACCTTGAAAAATGGACTTCTGGATGAAAGTAGTCTCAAGGAAAGAATGTCAATCACATTTGAAGTGTTGGGTCCTTCACTTTAGCATCCTCTCACCTATTCTAGACTTCGTACCATACTGTAGTGATAAGTCATGGGTTGTAACTTGGCTTAGGTATTGGTTTATGAAGGAAAGATAAAAAGGATTCAAAGGTTGTTTCTAAAACACTAAGGGTTTTACTTCATTCTTTGGAAGATTTCTTCAAATCCTATATTGCAGAGAAAATTCTTCCTTTGTCTTAGCTTTTCCATCCATTCATTTTTTTTTTTTTTTTTTTTTTTTTTTTTTTTTTTAGCTCAGTGGTATATCCTTAATTAGTACTGGATATGCTTATTTTCCACTACCTTCTATCACTTAGAACAGAATTATGGTCTTCATTGTATCTCTCTGGTATTTCCTTGTAATCTTCATTTTATGTTATTTCTTCCTCTTTGTGCCCCTCGTATTCTCAGAAACATATGGGTATGGCTGATAAAGATTTTGGCTATACTCCTTGTCTGGAGTTGGGTAAAGGGTAAAGGGTTTTATGAAAGAAAATGGCTTATTGTAAGGCTCAAAAGGGTTTAACATGATGGTCCTACTAGGTCGGATAAAGGTTGAATGGGTTCAGTACTTCACTTATCAGTATGATACTCTGTTTTGAATAGACTACAAGACCTAATGGCTATCTCCCCAGTTGATGTCACTTCGTGATTAACCAAATCAACGAATAATGAGACTATATTATAATGACATAAAGAACTGAAAGATGTTGAGTCACTAAGACTCGGACTTTTTGTAAGACTTTCTAAATAATGGGTATAAAGCTCAAGTCTCACGGGTTAAGTCTAAAAAAAATCTGCTTCCAGTTTATTAGGGATTACATCTCTCTTCTAACAAACGTACACAAAACTGACCAAGTACTATGGTGGTGCCTTGATAAAAAATTCTATCAACAAGAACTATGTCCGAGTATAATAAATAGTCTAAGCGGTAATGAAATCAATAATATCAACTATCTATCAAACTCAACACTAAGCAGTATAGAATCTATATCCCAGACTCATCATTAAAATTCATTTTTCTCATGCTACTGATATAGAAACAAAAATATTTTTGTTTTTGAAAACTAATTTTTGAAATTCATTTCTCAAGTACACCCTCCCCCACCTTAACATATGCATTGTACTCAATGTATAGAAATTAAGTAAATGAAATGAATGAGAAAAAGGGAAGATGTTGCCATTGATGCCGAATATCAAAATTAATTCCCAAAAATAAGAACATTTCCTTTTACCAATATTTTTTTTTACGTCTTTTTAAGTCAGATCCCTAAGACTATATATCATGCATTATCAATTTGGAGTGAGGAGATCAGATTTTCTTACCCAAATCTGACGAATGTTTGGAGGACGAGGAGGTCTCACCTTGTGGGTTGTCAAAAATACTCCTTGATAAGTGATAAGAGCCCAAAACTGTAGTTTTAACCCCTTAACCATCATACTTTTAGACTAATTATGTGAGTAATAATTAAGAGTTAACACTAATTACGTGTTTTTATGCATTTCAGGCTTCAAAGTCCATTATGTGCAGAAATGTACCACTTTAGCGAGATAAAGGAGCAAAGGTCGGTTACTAAGGAGTTCCGTGATTAAAGGCCAAGATTCAAGAAGACAAAGCCTTTCTAAAGCATGGTCAAAAGCTGAAAAGTTGACGCTTGGGCAAACAAAGACACACAAAGTCGTGAGAACTTCGAAGGCGTATCTTTGGACTCAGACCTCGGAATTGGGCCTACCTTATGTCAAAACGACCGGATCGGCAAGAGCTTTCCAATGGTCTAAGCCTTGACCCAATCAGAGGAGCAGAAGTGGATGAAAAGTTTGTTGAAATCAACTTCAGCTGAAGATGCCTTTTTGGACTGAAAGAATTGGGTTTTGGGCCTGATTCTCTTGCCCAAAACATGGCTCCAAGCCCATGCACGATTTTTGGATCTGAAAGTATAAAACCAAAGCTTAACTCTTTGTTAATGGTAGATAGGGAGGTTAGAAAATAAAAGTAGCTTAGAATAGAAAGTAGCCATTAGAATAGCTTCTAGATCTAGATTTAATTGTTTTTAATTAAGTTTAGTTTCAAATCCAATTCTTGTTTTAGATTAAACTCTTAGAATCATTGTTCTTAATTAGTTTGATAAATAAAATAGCTAGTTTGTCAATTTCGATTCTTGTCATTTACAATTGTTAGATCTAATTTCATTTATTACTTGTTATTCAATTCTTAGTTATTAATTAGATTTTAATTATTGTTTAATTTAGATTAGTAAATTTCAATTCTTTATATTATATTTAGTTTTAATTTAATCGGAAATGATTGCGTAATGATTCTCGGCTAAATCTCCATTTGAGGGGGTTGAGAAGCCTTGATGAAAGCTTGATTCCGATTATCATAGAGTCGTCGTAATTTCCTTTCCACTCTAGAAACGATTAGTTCACCATGAGAATAGGTTTAATCGTTCACATGCTAGTTATGAATTGGTAGAAATGCCATGTGTAATTAGGGATTAGGAATAACCAATTGTTCTTAAGGGCGATTCAATTCGGATTCTGACGATTAAATGGTTAATAGGATTAAGTCGAGTTAAGGTGGAATCAATCCCCCTCTAACTCCTTATCATATAATCGACGTAGCATTCCCATAGTTGTTCTAATAGTCGACTAGTTGCATCTTGTGGGTACTTGCATCGTAGTCTAGTTGCCATTTCGTAAATCTCTCATTAGACTTTAGAGTTAAGATTACTTATACGTAGAGAACATTACCATGCGAAAGGACTAGGAGTGGAACGAATCATCTACTCCACTATATCTCATAGGATTGAGAGTAGAAATCTTTGATAAAATATAGGCACGTAAGATAGTTTTAGTTTTACTTACGTTTTGAGTTTTATCGTTCATTTCGTAGGTAAAACAACCATTTTTTATGTTTATCAAATGGCGCCGCTGCCATCTTAGTTTCACTTTCGCATTGTTTTCGTAGTATAAGTACTTTTCTTAAAGTCTCATTTCACCCACCCACCCTTGTTTGATTCATACTGTGGTTTTCCGATTCAGCGTTGAAAAGTTCTGAAAAAAAAGTAAGGCGCACTCAAGGCTCGACGAGCGCACTGCTAGCAAAAGATCAGTAACAACTTGGCAATGACCGCCCCCATGTGGAGCGCGACCCGCCCTAAATCACTGTAAGTTGAAGTTACACGGAGCGAGACTGCGCCCTAAGCGAGCGCACCCGCGCCCTAAGCTAGATTTTTCCGGAATTCTACAGTTTTGATTCGAACTTTGATTTTTCAAGTTTTTCAGTGTTCTAACTTGTTATATACACTGAACACGTGTAAACAAGACGCTATTCATAAGCGAAGCAAGGACGCAATCAGGTATTCCTTTCTTCCACACCTCCCATATCCTGTTAGAGGTTTATACTAGTATATCATAATTGTTTGGAGTGTTGATGTGTTTAGCTAAGTTTGGTCTTAGCCTTGTATGAGATTAAGGTCTGGCCGAACAAAAACACCGAACATAATTACACAACAACGTCAACAAACAAGTCTATCTAGTATACCACCCACTACACCTCTAGCTACTATTTCACACACACAACCTGATATAATGCCTGAAGACAAAGAGACTCCTCTCTCTGACTTCTACAAAGCCTTGAGCGATAGCCCCAAATCTTGCATCGTTCTAGCGGACCCCGGTGGGGATTTCGAATCCCCAAATATTTTAATTTGTTACCCGTTTTTCATGGATTAGACCATGAAAAACCTTATCGGCATTATGCGAGGATTGAACAAGTCCTAACAACATTCCACCATCCTACGGTTGGAGCGGAACAAATTAAACTAAGGGTATTCCCTTTCACCTTAGCCGATAAGGCGGCGTCTTGGTTAACTGCCCAAGCGCCTAATTCTGTGGACTCGTGGGCTAAACTTGTTCAGCTATTTATGGAACATTTTTACCCACCCCTAAAGACGGATGAGATGCTTTCCAAGATTCATTTCTTTCGACAAAATCCTCATGAATCATTTTCAGAGGCTTGGAATCGTTTCACCGATCTCCTTATAGAGTGTCCACATCATAACTTACCGAAAGACACGTTAGTTCGTGCCTTTTTCAAAGGACTTCTACACCACCATAAAGAAGTCCTAGACATAATGAATGGGGGTAGTTTAGAGTGTCCACATCATAACTTAGCGAAAGACACGTTAGTTCGTGCCTTTTTCAAAGGACTTCTACACCACCATAAAGAAGTCCTAGACATAATGAATGGGGGTAGTTTCTTAAGCAAAGGAGCCTCGGGGCTTATAAATTTTAGAGGATCAAACTAAAGCTAAATAACAAACTGGGGGTAGTGGCGATATCCACCGCTCCGCTAGTTCATCAAATACAGTTAAGGCCGCCGGTATGTTTGAAATTAAACACTCCATCCCGAGCTTAAAACTCTAATCGAATCACTCACTAAAAAAGTAGAGGCCATTTTCGCTCAACAAAAGCCTATCCCCGTCATGAATGTAAATTCAAATCCATGTAGTTTCATTTGGAGCCCCGAAAGCATCCCGACTTCCACTGTCCTATAACCTATGAACAGGCTTGTTCCATTAATAGTGAACCTAACGCCCCTTGGAGACAAAATCCCAACTTCGGTTGGAGAAATAACCAACATGTCACACCTCCAGGGTACAATAATCAATATGTTAGGCCAACGCACAGTTTTAACCAAGCTCCACCACGACAAGGACAGGGGTCAGGGTAATTTTAATAATTATAACAACCAAGTGCAACCTCGACAAGGACAAGCACAAGGTCAAGGTAGTTATAATAATTATAATGCTAATAGAGGTATCGTTCCGGTAAATAATAATTATCAAAATCCACCCATAAATAATTCACGTGAAATAGTTCCAGTCACACCACCCGTGACTACTACACCCACACAACCGGATCGTCTTGACACATTCATACAAGTGAGCCAAAAACTTTTCCAAACCATGGCTCAATCTAACCAACAGCTTCTACAATCCGTAAATAATTTAACCCAACAGTTAGCCCAAGATAAAGCCCAACCCAAAGGTGTGTTTCCAGGTCACGCAATACCTAATCCTAAAACAACAAACATAGCCTTTGAGGTAACCGATAATACTAATAATGAATATGAAAATGTAGGTGAGCTAAATGTCATCACCACTCTCTGTTCTGGCAGAGTGGTTGATAACAAAGTAACTATGCCTATAGTTACCCCACCAAGATAACCCTACACCCGCTATTTTACTAGATACGAAATAGAAACCAAGAGCCTACCATTGTAGAGGTACTAGTTACAACACAACCTAAGAAACAGAAAGCCACGGTTAAACATCCGGTGATACCATTGCTAAATATAGACAGAAACCACCGTTTCCACAAAAATTAGCCATGTTAACTAGGGATACAAATTATGAGGAGATTAGGGACGTTTTCAAGAATCTAACTATAAACCTTCCTTTCCTCGAAGCTATTAAAAAGCTACCACATCATGCTAAGTTTCTTAAGGAGTTGTGTACTACTAGGCGTAAGACAAATATACCAAAAGACGCCTTTTTAACATAACAATTTCCAACTCTATCTGAACATAATGGAATTGTTAAGTACAAGGACCCTGGTCGTCCTACTGTACAATGCACCTTAAAAGATTCCTATACGACGACCGCGTTATTAGACCTGGGGGCTAGTGTTAACTTACTCCCGTTTTATTTGTATAAACAAATAGGTCTAGAGGAGATGCAACCCACTAAATTGACGTTGCAATTAGCGGATCGGTCTATTAAGTATCCTAAGGGTGTGGTCGAAAATGTGCTGGTAAAAGTTCAGGATTTCTACTATCCGGTTGATTTTGTAATCCTCGATATAGAAGTCGCTAACGACTCTGTCCCGATCATCTTAGGGCGTCCTTTCCTGGCAACTGCCAATGCGCTCATTAATTGCCGTGATGGTTCAATGTCCATGTCTTTTGGCCATCTTGCTGTTGAAGTAAATGTTTTTAAAACAAAGACACATTTACCCGATTCGTCTATGGATGGAGAGGTTAGCATGATCAAGAGCTTTGCTCGAGATTATTTCAACAACACGTTCTCTGATAATCATATGCCCAAATTTCTTTCCTTTGGAAGTTCAGACTCCAACATTTTCATCCCTACACTAGTCGATACACATATTACGGATGAGGATGACATAGATGACTTTCTCAAAGATATAGAGGACTATCATAGTAACGTGGATATGCCCAATCTAGATGAGGAATTCGATGAGTTTCTTAGAGCAGGTGATGATTCACCCTATCAAGAACTACTTTGCACAAAATCCACCTCAACTCCCCTCCTTCCACCCTTTCAAAGGAATCTCGAGTTTTGCTTTCGATCCTTTTTGTTTCTCCCCGGCTTCATAATTTTTTAAATCCACCTAGTAAACAAATACTTCAGAAGGACAAACCATTTGACACCTTCATTTTCAGACTTGAGACAGTCCCTACCTACACCATGAATGAGTTTTGTGCTAAACCCACATCCTCATTGTTTACATGTTTTCCTTCTACAACTTATCCATATCCACCATATCTTCCACAACCATTCACTTTTCCACACTTATTCACTAGGACACCCTCTCGTTCAAAAATGAAAAAGAAGGTGCATACTAGGTTGCGTCATAGGAAATCTTTGTGCTTGATTGTGTTTGGATATGTTTTCTGTGATATTTATTTATGGAATGATCCTCAACTATTTCGGTTGTTGATATATGATAAACTGCATGTTCATACATATGTTTAGAAAAAAATCGAAAGTATCGACTATAAACGACTCAACTTTTGTGTTTGGTGCATTTTCTTTCATTTCTGTACATTGGTGAGTGCACCAGTAAGGTAACCGGGCCCTCCCTATGGAGTGTGTGGCTGTAAGTACCGGATCCTAAGCCCACGTTTAACATAATTCACGTTTTCCACTCTTGCATGTTTTCTCGGATTTTTGAGTCATGTTTCTCTATGGGGTGAATTATGTCCTTCTTGCTTATTGTTTTTCCTTATAAAAGTAAAAAAAAAAAAAAATTAAATAATAAACATAGTAATCTAGGAAGTCTCGGGAATCTGACTTTAAAAGACCCA
This sequence comes from Coptis chinensis, assembly GCF_015680905.1. Taxonomy (NCBI): domain Eukaryota; kingdom Viridiplantae; phylum Streptophyta; class Magnoliopsida; order Ranunculales; family Ranunculaceae; genus Coptis; species Coptis chinensis. The sequence continues at coordinate 101,178,661 of NC_141458.1, forward strand.
CTGTTAAAAAAACAAATTTTCTAAACTTTGTTGTAAAAAATTTGTTTTGGGGGGGGTGTTCGTGTTTCCGTCCTAGAATGTTTTATGTCTCATTAGAGTTGCTTAGGCCGTTTAATTGTATTCCGATTCGGGTTGACATAATCTATGAATTTAGAGTTCAATCGTTCGCATAACGTACGACATGCACGCACTTCGAGGCTATCTTATATGTCATCCACGGTCGGAATAGAGTATTTTATGGATCATTGGATTGGAAATTCTCTCCTGATCATTTCCATATCTCATTCGCAGAAATCGGACCGGTAACAAAGCGGTAATTTTAGTTTGAAGTTTCGCGAAAAATCAGAAAATTCAAAATTTTCGAATTGGGCTTGGGCCCAACCCGTGCGCACCGGCAGCGCACCCGCGCCCTTACCTTTGCCCCAACAGTCGCGTTCATCCTTAAAAATCGCCATTAACGACCACCCAAGCTCCAAACCTAAAAAAAATAATAATAATAATAATAATAATAAAAAGAAACCAAATTAACCCACGCCAACCATCAAAAATCCAATTCAAATCTCCTCTAAAACCAAACCACCACCAAATCCACCAATTTACATCACCAAAAACCCACGAAAATTTACAAATTCAAGCTGTCGCGCCACCACTGCGCCACCACCACTGTTTGCTCCAGTCGGTCGACTCAAATTCTAACACCACATTCCTTTTAAACCCCCACTACATTCCAAACACTAAAATGGCTCAACAACGTTGAATCTTGCCGAAGCAAGCATTTACTGGCGACCACTTCGCTACCGTTTTTACGGTGTTAAAATGATCAAGAGAGACTGGAATAGCTGTGGTACTTTCATTGAAGCCTTCTACCACGAAGACTTAGTTCGACGGTTTTACAACACGAAGGAGGTGGAGGGACTAGAATTTTTGTTATGGTGGCTAAGAGGAGGAAGGAAGTAACCATGGGTTGTTGGTGAGATTCTAGGCATTCCGCCTAGAATCCATCCGATGTCACGTTGCAGGAGTCCCAATATAATGGGGTAGAGCCATTGATGAACGTGGCGAGTTATCGAAGGAACTACAATGCGAGATCGCATTGTGTTCGCCAGCATCCTCGAACCAACCACCGGCTCCATTTCGGTGGATTGGCGGAACGCGCCTGGGAAGGAGAAAGTCGGCGACATCGGTCCGAACGCCTCCACATTTTATGGATACTCCGGGGAGCGAATAACGAAGTTACAGTATCTTGAAGTTTTTGCTTAGCATGATTAGGGGAGTAGGGAAGTCTGTTGCACCTCTCCCTGTGTTGATAACCAAGATCATGCTGAAGTTTAGAGCAGCTCAGGCGTCTGATAGGTCTTACATCACCCTACACCGAAATCCTCGCATCTATAAGAAGTGTGTCCAACGAGTTTGGAGGTTGCCTGAGTATAGGGTAGAGGACGAGGAGGATGGTGGAAATGAGAATGCCGAGGAGGATGGGGGAAATTAGAATGCCTCGGAGGATGAGGAGGACTTGACTTGTTTTGATGCGGATGCCTTGGAGAGTCTTTGGTCGATGCGTAACGCATGGCTGCGGATTCATCGTGGCACGCGTTTGCTCAACACTATCTGCGAAGACCTCCGGACTTCGACGGGCAACTATCCACCATAACCGAGATCCGCACCCGAGAGAGAGGATGAGAGGTGGGAATAGATGAGGGCCGAGCTAGAAGCTCGGCCCGATTCGAGGCGGAACATGCAGACGATTCCCACCTCACGGGGATTCTCCTTTTGAGGACACACCATCGAGGCACGACCGTCGTCGCCGAAAGACGAATGGTGCTGGCCCATCGGGAGCTCAGGAGCCATCTCCTGAGCGTGTGCCCTCCGCTACCAGTACCGGAGTGGTTAGGGATAGTATCGTTTGATATTTCTATTTTTATTTGTAGTTTCATTATTGTCATTTATTTTAATGTAAGTTTTATTTCCGTAATTTGAATTTTGTAGTGAAATGTACTTCGAATGAAAATTTTAATATAATGCGGCTATTTTCATTGTGCGTGGTTGTTTAATATTGATCCCACCTTCCCAAATTGTTTGGGGGTGGTGTTATCTATTCCAGCATGATTTTTATATGACCCTCTGATAAGTGCTCAAAAAGTGCTATTTAACCCTCGATTATGCCTCTTGTTTAGCTATCTTAGTGGACTAATAGTGTTTGTAAGTTGTGTTTTAAGATTCTACAGGTAAAAAAGTGAGTTTTGTAGAATATTAGAGAAAATGGGGTAAAACGGAACAATTCGGAGCATTAAGGATCACATGGGAGGCCCGTGGACAATCATGAAGAAGGCCAAGGAATTGGAGCTATTAAAGATGCAATTTGGACCTATTTTAAAGCCTATTTGGAAGCCCAAGGCCAAAAGATTCGTTGCTTGGACCAAAGCCCGCAAAAGAGGATAGAAGGATGGAGCAAAAGAGGGAAAATAGACTTCTGAGTCTGAGACTCATGGATCATGAGTCTGGACTCAATGCTCGCGTCTGGGACGCATAGATCGTGAGTCCAGACGCATTGATTGAGTCTGAGACGCATGGATAATGAGTCCTGACGCATGAATCGACATTGTAGCCAATTCCTTCTCAGTTTTGGACATGAAGTTGGACTCTGAAAGAAGTCTATTTGTATTAGGAAACAAATGACGGTTTGGAATGCTTCTAGAGCTCATTGTAACCCCTATAAATAGAGGACCTAAGTGCCTCATGTAATTGGCCAATTCACTTATATTCTTGTCTCCAGAACTTGAGGCAGAGAGTCTTAATAAATTAGTCTTTCTAGTTTTATGTTCTTCAACTCTTCTTCTTCTCGTTCTTCGTGTTCTTCCTTCTATATGGAAGGCTAATCTTCTCCTTCAAGGGAGGAGATGAAGCCGGTGCTTAAGGTTTAATGATTCTTCTGGTTTATGGTGTTCTTCAATCAGGTTAGTTCTTTATATTTTTAGTTATTAGTTTTATTGCCCACACCAGGGGATGGAAGTATAGATTAAGGTTTTTATTTATTACAATTGAATATCATGCTAGTTTAGGGTTTTATTTATTGCAATTGAATATTTGCTAGTAATATGCTTTTATTTATTGCAATTGAATATAATGCTAGAATAGAGTTTTATTTATTGTAATTGAATATTATACTATTATTCTCTACTTTTCTTCTAATTGTGTAGTGTTTTAGAGTAAGGGAAGTATTCCTTGTGTTTGCCTTAGATGGTGATTCATTGAATAGCTGCCCAAGCTCACATAAAAGGAAAGAAGATACTAGTAACATGAACATAGGAACAACCTTAAGTAGAGTTAATTGTTGAACGATGTTTCACCCAAAAGGCATCGGCACTTCGATTGCCGATTGTAGTCTACTTGGGAGAACAACATGAAGCAAAAGATCATTGAATCAGAAGCATTGGTGGATTTGAATCTCTTGAATCTATCTCTCTCATATTCTCTCCTTATTTCCAATTCTTAGCTTTAGTATAAGTTTAGTTAGTTTAGTTTAGTTTAGCATTAGAATCTACAATATCTATAATCATAGTTTTTAATCCCTCAAACCCCCTTTCCAGTCCTGTCCTTCATATAAACATACACTTAAAAGTGGAACGATACCATACTCATCCTTTACTTATTGAGGGATAATTAGGTTTTGATACACGCTTCTTTTTGTTCAACGACCATCATCTATCTACATCATCCATATACCATCTACAAAAAAAAAAGAGGAAGTGTAAATGGCGCCGCTGCCGTTTTAAGTTGTTTATGTTTAACATTTTCTTTCAAGATTAGAAGTTTGGATCTTAAGGTAATTTTAGCCGCATTATCCATCCTTTTGAGAAAGAGAGAAGCTTGAAGGACATCTTGAAGACAAGATCTACCATCCAGGTTAGTCGAATCTTCATTCTTAGTTTAGTTGCATCATAATTAGTTTAGTTTTATTGCTTTCTAGTATAATTGCATTTAGGATCTTTTCAACAATTGAAGTTGTAAGCCAACACAGCGAAAAATCAAACTCTAGTGTTTCTTGTCTGAATCTTGACAAACGGACTACTATCGCGTGGGGCGTGGTACTTAAGCAATCCAAGTGATTCACCATAACCCTAGAAGAGACAGCTTTAGACAACGGGCGAGATACTACCTGCAAAGCCCAACCCAGTTGAAGAAAAGTAGTTTTGCATATTAGTATAATTTAGAATAGTTGCATATTAGTTTAATTGCATTCAAGCATAGTAGGATAGTTTTTCGTCATTTTCGCATAGCATTTTCTAGTGTATGCACCGTCGTCCATATCATCGTCCGGTAAGAACACAACAGTAAACAAGGTTTAACAACTGACTCACAAGAATACTAGATGAGATTTAAACAATGGCCGCACGCAATGATGGAGGTGTTATGGACACCAATAATCCTTAAGCTATCCCACCCATGCAAGCACAGCAGAGGAAGAAGCTGAGTGATTTCTATTCACCAATCATTGGAGACCCACCAAGCAGTATTGTTTTTCAAGAGACAGAATCTAACCAGTTTGAACTTAAAGCATCAGTAATCTCTATGCTTCCAAAGTTTAATGGTTCGAGATAATGTTCACCATATGTTCACATGAACAAATTTCTATCATCCCCGAACTTTCAAGAACCGTAATATCAAAGATGAGAGTATCAAGTTGATTCTTTTTCCGCTCTCACTCGAAGGTAAAGCCTCCGAATGGTTAACTGCACAGCCGATCAATTCAATAGATAATTGGGAGAAGTTGAGAACAAAGTTTATGAACAAGTTCTACCCACCCCAGAAGACAGATGCCATGCAGCAAGCCATTAGCAATTTCAAAGGAAAAATGACTGAAGAATATCATCAAAGCTGGGAGAAATTTAATAATCTGCTAGTCTCATGTCCACATCATGGTTATGATAAGAGCACACTTGCTCATTTTTTCTATCGAGGACTCTCGATGATGAACAAGCAGATGATACAGTCAATGCACAAAGGCAAGTTTACATCAATGGATGGAGAGGAAGCTTACAACTTTCTCGAGAATTTAGCTGAAGAAACACAACAGTGGACTACTAGCAACGAGGATGTTGCTAGCATGGAGGGGGAGCCAAAGCAATTTGGTTACCAAACACATGAACAATCAGATCAAGAACTGAAGTCTACATTGGCCAGCCTGGCCACCAGCATTGAAACTTTGAGTAAGAAATTCAACCAGTTCTCCATGAATCCCTCCAAGATCAACAAGTCTCAAGCTAAATCTCTCCCAATCATGCAAGCTAGCCAATACTGCGAAGTCTATTCAGACACTTCTCTTGCAACTCTAGAATGTCCTAGTTACTATCAACATGCATCAGTTGGAGAGTACAATATTAACTCATTTCAGAGGCCCAACCAAGGTGGTAATAACTTTCAAGGCAATTATTGGAGACAGAACGATGGACCCCCAGGTTCACAAGATCAAAGTTATATTCCACAGACAAGTCAAGCTTCACAGTTGGTTCCTCAACAACAGTTATACTCTCAGGAGAATTCCAATACAAGTGGAGAGTTAGTGCCTGATCCTAGGAGAAATTATGCCACACCTGCCAACCTGGAGAATGCAATTACTTTGCTATCACAGAAAAATCAGAAGTTTGAAAGTGTTCTAGAGCTTATTGCACGCCATTTCAATCTCCAAAGCAATCTCAGGCAAGTCAATGTTCTAGAATGGAGTCTCTAGAGGCTAAGGTCGACAAACTCACTACTGCTTTGTCTGTAAAGACACAAGCCACTCAACCTAGCTTATTGGAACCAATATTGAAGAGTGAAGATGTATGCCACATTTGGACAACTTCTAGTATTGATCACCTCCATGATCATGTTACCTCAGTTACTACTGTCAGATCAGGATTGAAGATTGACAACAAGATTGACTTACCTTCTCATGATGACATTGCTACAGAGCAATCGGTCAAGATTTCAAATGAAGTTCGAAAGGAAGTGGGAGAAATCCTTTCAACTCCTATTTGTTAAGACAACCAAGACAAGATATGCAAGAATGCCAAAGAGAAAGAAGAAGAGCGCATTATACGTCGATGTGTTTGTACCAAAGGCACCTTTTTCCTATTTTTTGCTCAAAGCAAAAGGACAAGCAATTTTTTTAGAGATGAAGGAGGCATTTGAGAAAGATAACATCAATATCCCCTTTTCCAAGCGATCAAGCAGTTGCCATCATATGCCAAATTCTTGAAGGATGCATGCAACATAAAGAGAAGTACTCATGTTCCAAAGCGAGCATTTCTAGCTAGACAAACAACATCTATTATCCATCAGCAAGCTCCAGTCAAGCTCAAAGATCTAGGAAGTTCTACAATATCATGCAGGATAGGAGAAAAATTCACGGGTAATGCTCTCTTAGACCTTGGTGCTAGTGTTAATCTCTTGCCATATCATGTGTACCAAGCGTTGGGCCTGGAGAACCTAAAGCCTACGCAAGTCAAATTAAAGTTAGCTGACCGCTCTACCAAGATTCCCAGAGGCATATTTGAGGATGTTCTTGTTCAAGTAGCTGATTTCTACTATCCAGTGGATTTCATTGTAATAGACACCAAGGAGACCTTTGATAAAATTCCAATTATTCTAGGCCGACCTTTCCTCGCTACCGCAAAAGCTTTGATAAATTGTCACAATGGTGAAATGAAGATAAACTTTGGTAAGATGTCCATGGACATAAATATCTTTCACCTGTTGTATAAGGATTGTGATGACACCGAAGGTGGAGAGGTGTACTTCCTTGATAGCATGATACAAGAATCCTCCCCATTTGAAGATACAATTGAGAGTGCTCAATCTACAGAAAACTGTGATGGACCTGAGAACCCCACCACAAAGGCGTTGCTAGCCATGTTCTTAGAATCTCTGCAGAAAATTCAGGATTTAAGTGAGCATAATGGAAAATTGACAGAGAGAGTATCATACCTTGAGAAGATGAACTCTACATTTCAGGATGAACAACAGACTTCTGCCAAGAAAAATCAGTTACTAGAGAATCAGCTTAAAGAAGTTTTGGAAAAACAACAGAATATAGAAACTGAAATGAGTCTTTTGAAGCAGAAAGTGGACCATATTGATAAGAAGAATTGCACTGTTGAAGCCTCTTCTACACCATTATTGTCTGAACGAGAGAAGTATGTGAACCGATCCTACGCCCCCCCTGGCGTAGTCAGCCCGGACATCCATTATCATCACTTTGTGGTGGTAAAGGGCACATCGATACTATTGTCCTGTTAGAAAGAGAGATTTTCATCAACCTTCTACACAGGGGAACCACAAGGCCTATCACACAATCATCAGACCTGAAATAGTTCAAGGTAGAGAAGCAACTTCACCAACAATCTTTCCAGCATATCAAGGAGTATTTTTAACAACCCACAAGATGAGACCTCCTCGTCCTCCAAACATTCGTCAGATTTGGGTAAGAAAATCTGATCTCCTCACTCCAAATTGATAATACATTACGTCTTGAGGATCTAACGTAAAAAGACCTAAAAATTCGGCATCAATGATAATATCCTATCTTTTTCTCATCTATTTCATTTACTTCTTTATACATTGAGGTCAATGCATGCATAAGTAGGGGGAGGGTGTACTTGAGAAATGAATTTCGAAAATTAGTTTTCAAAAATGAAAATATTTTTGTTTCTATATCAGTAGCATGAGAAAAATGAATTTTAATGATGAGTCTAGGATATATATTCTATACTGCTTAGTGTTGAGTTTGATAGATAGTTGATATTATTGATTTCATTACCACTTAGACTATTTATTATGCTCGGATATAGTTCTTATTGATAGAATTCTTTATCAAGGAACCACCATAGTACTTGGTCAGTTTTGTGTACTTTTGCTATAAGAGAGATTTAAACCCCTAGTAAATTAGAAGTAGAATTTTTAGACTTAGCCCGTGAGACTTGAGCTTTATGCCCATTCTTTGGAGAGTTCTTACGAAAAATCCGAGTCTTAGTGACTCAACATCTTTCAGTTCTTTATGTCGTTGTAATATAGTCTCATTATTTTCTTGATTTGGTTAATCACGAAGTGACATCAACTGGGGAGATAGCCATTAGGTCTTGTAGTCTATTCGAAACAGAGTATCATACTGATAAGTCAAGTAGTAAACCATTCAGCCTTTACCCCACCTAGTAGGACCATCATGTTAAACCCTTTTGCGCCATATAATAAAACATTTTCTTTCATAAAACCCTCTACCCTTTACCCAACTCCAGACAAGGAGTATAGCCAAAATCTTTATCAGCCATACCCATATGTTTCTGAGAATACGAGGGGCACGAGGAAGAAAGACCACAAAAGGAAGATTACAAGGAAATATCAGAGAGATACAATGAAGACCATCATTCTGTTCAAAGTGAAAGAAGCTAGTGGAAAACAAGCATATCCAGTACTAATCAAGGATATACCAATGAGTAAAAAAAAAAAGTTGAACAGAATGGATGGAAAAGCTAAGACAAAGGACGGATTTTCTCTGCAATACAGAATTTGAAGTAATCTTCCAAAGAAAGAAGCAAAACCCTTAGTGTTTTTCATAAACAACCTTAGAATCCTTTTTACCTTTCCTTCATAAACCAATACCCAAGCCAAGTTACAACCCATGACTTATCACTACAGTATGGTACGAAGTCTAGAATAGGTGAAAGGATGCTAAAGTGAAGGACCCGACACTTCATATGTGATTGACATTCTTTCCATGAGACTACTTTTATTCAGAAGTTTGTTTTTCAAGGTAGTATGTGGGATGTTCGTATGCATTATTCTTTTCCCCACATACATGAGGTAAAATAGTATACCATCTTCTGAGAGATTCTTTCCTGAAAGTATGACCGGTGAGGATTGAAAGTCGAGATTATCTACCTATGGTAAACTAGGGATTCCGTTTCTTGGATAGGAGAGTATAGGAGATTGACTAAGTACAAATATAAGCCTTGATTAAGACTTTTTGTCAATTTTTACTATCTCCCATCATAATCTATGAGTCTTTGCAGCATTGTAATCAGCAATGGAGAGTGTCTATTGGAGTAAGCACTAAGTGGGTAAGGAATTTCTCTCTCTGAAAAATACTATCATTCTTGAACATGCTATTGATTGATTTTGTGGGTATATCACCTGAAAACCCTCACGAGACTATAACTCGTCCTTTTTGGGGAACTTAAATGTTTAAAGCCTTGTTGCATATGGTAAATGCAATCGCGATACCTGCGAAAATGAGTTAGGATTTTATTTTTGTTATTAGGATGTGATTTTGATCACTTATCTATTTTTTTATCTTATTTGCTAAGAGACTAGCAAAAGGTTAGTTGGGAGTTATGATAAGTGCTTAAAAAGTGCTATTTAACCCTCGATTATGCCTCTTGTTTAGCCATCTTAGTGGACTAATAGTGTTTGTAAGTTGTGTTTTAAGATTCTACAGGTGAAAAAGTGAGTTTTGTAGAATATTAGATAAAATGGGGTAAAACGGAGCAATTCGGAGCATTAAGGATCACATGGGAGGCCCGTGGACAATCATGGAGAAGGCCAAGGAATTGGAGCTATTAAAGATGCAACTTGGACCTATTTTAAAGCCTATTTGGAAGCCCAAGGCCAAAAGATTCGTTGCTTGGACCAAAGCCCGCAAAAGAGGATAGAAGGATGGAGCAAAAGAGGGAAAATAGACTTCTGAGTCTGAGACTCATGGATCATGAGTCTGGACTCAATGCTCGCGTCTGGGATGCATAGATCGTGAGTCCATAACGCATTGATTGAGTCCGAGACGCATGGATAATGAGTCGGATGCATGAATCGACATGTAGCCAATTCCTTCTCGGTTTTGGACATGAAGTTGGACTCGAAGAAGTCTATTTGTATTAGGAAACAAATGACGGTTTGGAATGCTTCTAGAGCTCATTGTAACCCCTATAAATAGAGGACCTAAGTGCCTCATGTAATTGGCCAATTCACTTATATTCTTGTCTCGAGGAACTTGAAGGCAGAGTCTTAATAAATTAGTCTTTCTAGTTTTATGTTCTTCAACTCTTCTTCTTCTCGATTCTTCGTGTTCTTCCTTCTATATGGAAGGCTAATCTTCTCCTTCAAGGGGGAGGAGATGAAGGTTTAATGATTCTTAAGGTTTAATGATTCTTCAATCAGGTTAGTTCTTTATGTTTTTAGTTATTAGTTTCATTGCCCACACCGAGGGGATGGAAGTATAGATTAAAGGTTTTATTTATTACAATTGAATATCATGCTAGTTTAGGGTTTTATTTATTGCAATTGAATATTTGCTAGTAATATGCTTTTATTTATTGCAATTGAATATAATGCTAGAATAGAGTTTTATTTATTGTAATTGAATATTATACTTATTATTCTCTACTTTTCTTCTAATTGTGTAGTGTTTTAGAGTAAGGGAAGTATTCCTTGTGTTTGCCTTAGATGGTGATTCATTGAATAGCTGCCCAAGCTCACATAAAAGGAAATAAGATACTAGTAACATGAACATAGGAACAACCTTAAGTAGAGTTAATTGTTTAACGATGTTTCACCCAAAAGGCATCAGACTTCCATTTCGATTGCCCGATTGTTGTCTACTTGGGAGAACAACATGAAGCAAAAGATCATTGAATCAAAAGCATTGGTGGATTTGAATCTCTTGAATCTATCTCTCTCATATTCTCTCCTTATTTCCAATTCTTAGCTTTAGTATAAGTTTAGTTAGTTTAGTTTAGTTTAGCATTAGAATCTACAATATCTATAATCATAGTTTTTAATCCCTCAAACCCCCTTTCCAGTCCTGTCCTTCATACAAACATACACTTAGAAGTGGAACGATACCCTACTCATCCTTTACTTATTGAGGGATAATTAGGTTTTGATACACGCTTCTTTTTGTTCAACGACCATCATCTATCTACATCATCCATATACCAAAAAAAAAAAAAAGGAAGTGTAAAGGAAATTGCTACCGCGTTTTAAGTTGTTTATGTTTAACATTTTCTTTCAAGATTAGAAGTTCGGATCTTAAGGTAATTTTAGCCGCATTATCCATCCTTTTGAGAAAGAGAGAAGCTTGAAGGACATCTCGAAGACAAGATCTACCATCTAGGTTAGTCAAATCTTCATTCTTTTTATTTCATTCTTAGTTTAGTTGCATCATAATTAGTTTAGTTTTATTGCTTTCTAGTATAATTGCATTTAGGATCTTTTCAACAATTGAAGTTGTAAGCCAACACAGCGAAAAATCAAACTCTAGTGTTTCTAGCCATATACCAGTGTTTGGTAAACAAGATGTTCGAAGGTTTAATAGGCGACATTGTGGAAGTGTATGTGGACAACCTCTTGATCAAGAGTCTGAAATGACCATCTCTCCCACTTGAAACGTGCATTTGACGTTCTTTGATAATATCGCATGAAGCTCAACCCTGCAAAATGTGCTTTTGTTGTATCATCAGGAAAGCTTTTAGGGTACCTGGTAACTAAGAGAAGGATTGAGGCGAACCCATATCAGATCCGAGCGCTCATAGAAATGCCCTCACCTAAAAACATGAAAGAGGTTCAAAAAGTTACAGGTAGGTTAGCAGCTCTAAACAAGTTCATCTCCAAGAGTTCAGATAACTGTAAGCCCATCTTTCAGTTACTACGAAAGAACACCTCCTTTGCATGGACAGAAGAGTGCCAAAAGGCATTCGATCAACTCAAAACATACCTGGGGGCACCTCTAATACGTTCAAAGCCTGGTGAGGGAGAAGTCCTGGGTCTTTATCTCTGTTCATCTGACTACGGCATCAGTTCAGTACTGATATGCGTGGATACTGATACGCGTGGATGGAAAGAAGGTTGAAAAATATGTCTATTTCTTGAGTCGGACGCTCCTACCAGTAGAAACAAGGTACCCTAAACTCGAAAGAGTCGTTTTAGCACTTGTTTTTGCCGCAGAGAAATTATGACCGTACTTCCAGTCCCACACAATCAGAGTGATCATAGAGTACCAACTGCAATCAGTTCTGGAACGACCAAACAGGTCAAGAACGCTAGCTCAATGGTCTGTGCAACTGTCAGAATATTATATTATTTACGTCCCCTGAATCTCAGAGAAGGGGCAGGCACTAGCAGAATTCTTGGGAGATTTCCCAATGACCTACACTGGGTACGATTCAACCACTCCCAATTTTGATGATGACATCCTACCTGAATCTCCAAACTCCCGTCCCGACCCATGGGAGTCGAGGTCCGGATGGCGGTTGTTTGTGGATGGATCTTCAAATGACTGAGGTGCAGGAGTTGGAGCTGTGTTAGTTACTCTCGACAATATGCGGTTGGAGAAATCCATCCGATTGGGTTGGAACGCCTCTAACAATGAGGCAGAGTATGAGGCGACACTTGCTGGCCTCATAATGGCCCTAAACCTGGGCCTAACACACCTCATAGTTTTTAGTGACTCATAGCTAGTTGTGTTCCAAGTTAATGGAGGATATGAGGCCAGGGACGAACGAATGGCCAAATACCTAGAACTGGTAAGTGGTCTCCAAGAAAACTTTGAGAGCATTCAGTTCTATCAGCTGCCTCGATCTGAAAATTGACACGCAGATGATTTGGCATATGTTGCCTTAATGCTGGGTAACAGTGAGTCATATTCCATCCCTATAAATTTCCAGGAGAAATCTAGCATTCAGATCCCAGTCACAACAGTTTGTGTTGTTCCACCCATTAGTCCAAGTTGGATGGATTCATATAAGTCCTACCTCAAAGACGGAACACTCCCTGAAGATAAGAACGTAGCAAGGCGTCTGCTTGCAAAGATACAAAGATTCACCCTCGTTGGAGACGATCTGTGCAAGAAGTCTTTTTTGGGACCTCATCTTAGATGTCTCTCCCCATACCTCGCTGAACAGGTTATGCGAGAAGTTTATGAAGAAATTTGTGGCAACTATGCTCGGGGCAGAATACTAGCTCTCAAGATCCTAAGGCAAGGGTACTTTTGGCCTTATATGTAAAAAGATGCACAGGTTTTTGCCCGCAAATGTAAAAAATGTCAACGATATGCTTCACTAATCCATCCTCCAGCAACAAAACTGCACCCATTGGCCAGTCTATGGCCATTTGCACAGTGGGGAACTGACATCGTAGGACCTCTACCACCTGCTCCTGGTAATGTCCGATTCCTACTAGTTGCAACGGATTACTTCACCAAGTGGATAGAAGCAGTTCCCCTTGTCTTCATTTGAGAACATGATGTCAGAAAGTTCATTTGGAACAACATTGTCTGCAAATTCGGCATATCCAAAGTTATCATCTCAGATAATGGGCAACAGTTCGCTGGAGGATTGGTCGCTGAACTCTGTGAGGAGTTTCACATTATCCATCTGTTCTCAACTCCAAGGTACCCACAAGGCAATGGCTAGGCTGAAGCCTCTAACAGGGTCATCTTGGATAACATGAAGCATAAATTAGACGACGACCCGAAAGGTTTATGGGTTGAGGAAGCGCCTAAGGTCCTATGGGCATCTTGAACTACACCCATACGGTCATTTGGTGAATCCATTTTTTCGACCCGACCTACGGAACCGGAATCAAGCTGTCATACCTTAAGGCTGGTAGCTCCCACTCAGACGTCAGATTTTATGCACACGGACGATAATGAGGAGTTGTTATGCAGAGAAATGGATCTCCTAGATGAAAAGTGAAGGTGTCGCACTTTGCTTAGCTGCTAACCAGCAAATTATGAAGAGATCATACGACAAGAGAGTCCGAATTCGATCCTTAAGAACAGGAGATCTAGTTTTGCGAGAGATCCCAGAGCCCAACGGCAAGCTTGGGACCAACTGGGACATCATCAATAAGTTTGGTCGAATTGGTTTTTAATATCTATGCACTATTGATAGGGACGTTCTTGTCAAACCATGGAACGCGCAGCACCTTCGCAAGTACTATCAATAAATTGTTATTATATGTTTTTCTATAGATTGTTTACTCCTCTCCGAATCATCAATAAAGTGTTTCACATTGCCATCGAATTTATTCACTTGTTGTATCATAAGTTGAGGTGACTTAGACTCGACAACAACGAAATGCTTTGTGGAATTGTTCCCGAAAGAGTGTTTACGGAGAAATCAAGTGAATCCAATAATGTCTTCATCTGTCCGATCTTCTGGGGTTGTTCCCTTCAAGTGATTTTCAGATAGATTCAAACCAATCAATCCAGAAAGCCTTGTCAGCTCTTCGGGAATACGACCAACCAAATTATTACTTGATAGGTCAATATGTTGACTAGAAGTGTTAGTAAGTTGTTATACTCAAATTCTCTACCTTTGAGTACCTGATTCAATTTGTTGGTGTATCCCCTGAATTCTTCGCCTCCTTAAAAACTTCTGTTTGACAACAAGCATGCCACTAAAATTTCCAATACATTGTGGGATGATTCCAGATAGATTATTACGTGCAAGGTCAATTATATCTGGAGGAATACTACCATTTAACATGTTCGATCTTAACCTCAAAATCTTCAGAGATGATAGTTCTCCTCCAATCCAGGTAGGAATCTTCCCAAACAGTGAGTTCTCACTAAGGTCAAGAATAGACAAACTTGTGCAGTACTGTAAAGCCGAAGATAGCTGTCCATGAAAAAAATTGTTGCTTAAGCGTAGTGTTGTGATGATAGTTCACCAATAGAACCTGGAATGGTTCCAGATAATTTGTTGGATTACAAGTTTATCACCGACAATCCTTGTGACGGACCTAAACATTCAGGGAGATTTCCAGACAAATGGTTTTTTCAGACATTGAGATATATCAGCTGCATCTTATAAAGTTAGGCACCTCACCATGAATTTGGTTACTGGAGAGATCTATGTAGGACAGAGTGGATGAAAGGTTCTGAAACCAACTTGGGATCGAGTCTGAGATACTTGCATTTGACATAATCAATGTAGTCAAATGCTTTTGTGTTTGAAGCCACTCTGGAAATTGAGGTCCTACTCCACAAGAACTCATTCCAATCGCTTTGAGTTGAAAAGGAGGTATCCTAAACGGGATGTAATATTCAAAGAGAGAGTTTAGGCTCAAGAATAACAATTCCAGTTCGGAGAGTTTTTCCAAGTGCAGCACATATACAACACCTTCGAGTAAATTGTTTGATAAATCAAACCCTGCTAACGCTATGAGTTGTCCTAGACTTTCAGGGACGGTCCCATTCAGTTGATTGCTACTGAGATCTAGTTGTCTCATATTTGACAGTGTTCCAAACTGCGTGGGAATCTGACCACTTAGCTTATTCCAACTGAGATCTAGTTGTGCCAAGTTTGATAGTCTCCCAAAAGAATTGGGAATTCCACTGATCAGTTAGTTATAGCTGAGATCTAGCACTTTAATTAGTAAAGAAAGTATACCAAGTGTTGAAAGAATTAGACCACTGACAATTCTCTGAGAGATGTGGGAATGGATCCATTCAGATGATTGGAAGTGAGGGCTAATTCCTTCAAGCAATAGCCCCAAAAGTTGTAGGAATTGGACCTTGGAATGAGTTGAACGAGTGATCAAGGTTTTTAGATTCTTCAGCTAGTAGAACCAATTAGGCAAAGAAAAAATTATTGACATCATTACTGAACTATAGCTGGCGCCCTAAATTCACCGTAGGAATAATTTGTTAATCTAAACTTCTTGTCAAGACACTTGTTTCGGACGAGATAAATTTTCCCAGATTGCGTCCAGAAATCCCAAGGTCGCTAAATTTTAGGATCGGATAAGAGCACTAAGGGGAGTTTTATAATAAGTGTTGAAATGTGGGATTGAATTATACCATGAGATTTGAAGAGGGAGATGACTAAGTCAGGTTTACTAGTGAATTTAAAGTACAATATTTTCGGAAGCTTTGAGAGCTGATTCTGGGGATAATCCACATTAATGAGAGGTGGGTTCTGCAACAAATTCAATTTGGTAATAGTTAGTGAATCTCTAACATTTATTAAAACACTTCTGCAAACAAAGAAATGAAATTTAAGGAACATTGATAATTCCTTGTAACAATCAGGTAAAAGGCTAGTTCAAAGGACATATAGCTACAGCTTAGGATGTAAAATATGGAAGAGGAGAAGAATTCGTTGTTTTGTGATTGAGTGAAAGAAATGAGGACTGATGAAAATTAGAAAATAATAAACACATGCAGAGAAACAAAAGGCAGAAAGGCATCTAAACATCTTGTACGAGTGAGAACATTATGAAGACTTCCTACCCACACCTTATCCCCATATATGAAGTTATGAACTAATTACCAAGCAGAACAAATGATAAAGGAAATATTTCAGAGTGATTACTGGATCTATGCACCAAATATAATTCCCAGATAACACTCCAGTTTAAGATGGGGAACATGGTTGTGAAAATCAGTTCCAGGTGATTAAATTTTGAAACTCACTTCTTAGAAACATGAGATGATAGAAATACATATAGAGGCACATGTTTATAGAACTAATCAAACTTAAAAAGTATCTGCATTTCATCACCTACTTTGAAGTAACAATCTATAATTCCTCAATCTCAGATCCTTGTTTGGAAGAAGTCTTCGAACCTTGCGTACCCATCTCACTTCGGTACCCCTCCAAGAGTTTGGGTTCCACGTGATGAAACTTGATGACGTACTTTGTCAAGAACACCTCTTCAGCTACTCTTAATGCTCGGCCAATACAATTCCTACTTATCAGACCCTTTGAGAAAAGAATCAGAAGAACATAGCATCTAGGAATGAGTCTCTTTTCCAAGCTGAAAGTGATAGATAATGGGTTCCTGGAAAAATCATCTGTAGTCCAATTAAGGGTATTCATGAAAAAATCCAGTGCTGCATTGATCTTCTTCACTGAAGCAGCCATAATGAGGGGTTGCTTCTTGAACACACAAAGAACCTCATCCTCTGACCAGCCAAAACTCTTATAAACCTCCAATTTTGCGTCCCATGTAGACTTCTTAAACCCAATAAGCACACGGAATCCAATAGTGAACATCTTACTTGAAGGACTAAAACCCATTTTCTTGAGTTGTAACACGACTTCATTAAGCTTGTGGAGTTCAGAACATAGAGTTTGGGGGTTTGCCACCATCAACATTGAGATATGTGATTTGGGAATACCATGATCTAGCAGGAGTGCAATGTTATGTGCCATTTTGCGTTGTATACCAGTGGACCACTTTAATCGATTAAGAATGACGGCAATGCCAACATCAGTGGGAACAAAGCTTCTAAGGAAATTGATGGAAGGGACTATATACTTCTCTAAGCTTCTCGCCAAGAAACGTATGTCCTTAGAGATGAGTTTACCCAGATTGGGTCCTGAAATTCCAATGCTATTGTAATATTCAAGCTTTGGTATTAACCTATTCTCAGGAGAAGCTAGGAGAAGTCTAGGTTCGGTTGTGATGATTTTGGAAATGTGGGCATCAGTAAAGCCATGGGTTTTGAAGAGAGTCAAAACTGAGTCGGGTCTAGTTGTTGTGGATTTATCGAGCACAATGTGTTTGGAAACTTTGAGAGCTGATTCTGGGGTTAAGCCACATGAGTTTATAAGGTAATCCACGGCGACATTTGGTTTTGGACTGAGACTAGAGATTAGGGCAGGGAATCGGATCGGGTAGACCCGAATTCGACCCCACCCGATTACCGAATGCATCGGGTTCAGGTTGATTTTTATATCCGTTTATGTAATCGGGTCGGGTTCGAGTATGTCGGTTCGGGTTCGGATATAATTTTTAGGCTTTTTTTGAATTTTTAGTGTTATCCGATCGGGTTTGGTCGGGTTCGGGTCGGGTTCGGATATTAAATTTCGGATATAATCGGGTTCGGATTCGGATTCGGATTCGGATATTATGAAACTATTCGGATTCAGATTCGGATATAGCAATATCCGACCCGATCCCTGCCCTACTAGAGATGAATCTGGTGGGTGCTGGGTTTGGAAAAAGCAAATAATAACAATTCAACAACGGGTCGTGGTACTGATTCTTGAATTTCGAACAGTTCTGACTCTAGTTATAAGATTTCGACAAACAAAATGATTAAACATTGTAGAGAAAATAATCTATTAGTTGGAACTTACAGATTAGTAAAGAGCAGTAGCAGCCTTTTGTTCACCCAAAACCCTGATGGCCTGATGGCAAGGGCCTGATATCGATACTTCCGATATATTTTGACCGATATGTCCTGATATCTCTAGTAAGATTTTTCTTTTTACCTCAATATATCGAACCAAAATTTCGGCAATAGATCAAATTACCAATGTTATCAAACCCAACCCGGACCTCAACCCGGTAAGAGGACCGGGTCAATGGGTTAACGGTCCAACCAGTGGGTTAATGGTCCAACCAGTGGGTTGAAACATATATTAAAAGACTATAATATATATAAGCTACTCCCTTATTACACAATCAGTATTACAACCCGAGTGGCTATTACACAATAACCTTTTGCTCCTACCCAAGGTTCAAACTCCCTTAGCATTAAACTCAAATAATAATTAACTTGAAATAAGAAATTGAATGCAAATACATTGATTTAACCTCATAGAGTTATTAATACGCAATCCAAAACTAACTGCAAATTTATGGAACTAACCTCAAAGAATAATTAACAAAAATTGAAAAATAGGAAATCAGAAACTGGATGTAATTGCATTGAACTAACCTCAAAAATGAATTAACAGAAAATCAAAACTGGATACAAATGCAATGAACTGATCTCAAAAAATATTTAACGGAAAATCAGAAATTAAATGCTAATACATTGAACTAACCTCAAAACATTGTTGTTTTATGTGTAGCGGAAATGTCTCAACAAGTATATAATTGGGAATGACTTGTTATTCAAGTATATTCAATATGAATTTCGCCTCATTGGGCATTCTCACAAATTTTTTTTTATCAAACTTCTATTATTAAACAACAAAAAGAACTCGAAGGGTTTTTATAAAAGTGCGTTGTTATTATTATTATTATTATTATTATTTTATGGAGTGTGATTTTCATGTTGTAAGAAATTTGGATGAGTGACCAATGTAATATTCATATCTCATAAATAGATTTATATACATAGTTCAAATATTTTTTTGAATAATTTAATATAACGGTACCCGTTCGTAGGACGGGTTTGAAAGCTAGTTTGTCCCTTAAATCTCTAGCGTGTAACCCACGTACATAAGCTTTTGTCCATTATCTGATTCCCACAAGTCAAAGTAGAACCACGTACATTTTTTTTTTTTTTTTTTGATAAAACAAACTTTTTATTCATGAACTAGTACAACAAATACAACAAGCAAATAAGCCAGCAGATTACAGGGAACAAATAACATAACAAGTACATTAAAAGTGAACCCAAGTAAACTTCTCCTAAAAGCATCATCTCCAATCCGCCACCATCAGGGTTGAAATGCATTATCTGTATCCACCTTGCAATCAACACTCTCATCCCTCCAATGCACAAAACTCCAACCCATATTTTCCGAAACAAAGACCCAAAGGTCACAAACCAAGACCTGAAGGTCCAAATCGTCAGATTAACACTTCCAAAAGGAAGTGTCCCACCAAGTGCACTACTACGGCGCAGTAGTGGCCTGACATTAATCCTTACCAAGGTATCTATACACCATCGCGTTAGGAGTGGAGGAGACGAAACCCGAGATTTGAACAATAGGAAATGATAGGGGTAACTCAGCAAACACAACCCATACACAACTTGCTTCCAATGACGAAAATGAAAAATCAAACTCTTGGGAGTTGACTTCAAACTGCTGCAAAGAGTACCAAATCTAAACAACCAAAAGCCAAAGCTATTCAAAACATATGAGAGATCCAAAAGGAGAAGAGTTGTGTGAGCAAAACTCTTTTCAAAATCTCTCAAAAAACTGTTAGAACAATAGATCTGGGATTTTAAACTAAAGAACATTAAAGAAAAAGAGAAAAGGAGGAGTCTTTCTTTTTCTTTTTCTTCTTCATTGCTCACCGGAAGCGGATCTAGCAAAAAATAAGTGGATTTGGGGGTGGGGAGAGAAAAAAATTGATATTTGGGTGTGGAGAGAAAAGAGAGAACGATTGAGGGTGTAGGGTGGTGTGAACCACGTACATTCAAATTCAAGTTGTGGTCACATATATTCTCACGACAAGGGTTCCCACCAACGTTGTCTCCCTGCTGATCAATACGAGATGGAGAAGGTATAACTATCTCTGCTGTCACAAAGCTTGTAGGGGAGCGATATCCTACCATGCACGCGTGCAACATAAGCGAACTCAGGACATCGACCTCCAAGACCGAACTGTGAGCAGCTCCCTCGAGAACACGCAGGTGCAGCGAACTCAGTGCATCGACCTCCAAGACCGATCTGTGAGTAGCTCCTTTCAGGTAGGTGGTACGAAGAAAGATGTCTCGGTACGAGCACATGACTATAGACAGAACGCCTCGGATAAGGTCACCACCAGGGGTAATCATTACCAAAATCTTGCTTGTACTTCCCACCACCGGGAAATAGGGGTGACCGCGCCAACACCCAATCAGCACACGTCTTATAATATAACCAGCCCAACACTCATTCACGATCTCCACCTTACACGTGTACAAGAGACACACGTGTCTTCCGGATTAACATTTCCTTAAGCCTATAAATATCACCTGTTTGAACTACATCGGACCTGATTCCTCTCTCCCCCAGAAAAGGAAAACCAAAAGAGGATCGTAGGCTTCACTCGCCTGGCGAACTCCGGTCCCTCCAAAAAATCTCAACTCTCTTCCCTCACCTCACTCAATCAACAAGGAAAACCAAAACCCACCTTTACATTGGCGCCGTTTGTGGTTTCGATTACTTGAGAAATCACGTTACCCTAATCTAAAAATTTGCAATTCTCAAGCCCACGAAGCATGGTCAGCCTCGAAGCTCAGGTTCAACACCTTGCCGAACAACTAGGTGTAACAAACGAAAGCATTTCTTTGCTCCGGCAAGAAAATGCTACTTTACGGGCCCAAGTTGACACTTATCAACAGCAACAAGTCGGTAATGTTGCTGAAAACGACATCAATGAGGTTAATCAGCAGATTAACGAATTATCACACAGGATATACCAGAGTGCAGTAAAAAAAGATGCCACCCACATTGTGCAAAAGATGCTCAAGACATACCGCGCGTCCCCGTTCAGTGCTGACGTTCTCAGTAAATCTTCTCCTCGAGATTTTATCCAGCCACGTTTCCCCATGTATGATGGCAGCACCTGTCCCGGTCAACATGTGGCTCGATACATTCAAAGTTTGGCCCTCTATAGTTCTTCTGAGTATGATCATCTTCACTGTCGATTATTTCCGGCCAGCCTCAAGGATGGCGCACTTGATTGGTTCTTCTCTCTCGAGCCTGATTCTATTAAAACTTTTGAGCAGCTTACCGACCTGTTTGCCAGCCAATACGTGCATAACAGGCGTAAAAAGGCAGATCTTGATTCGCTATTTCAGATATCATTCAGAGAAGACGAGACCATTCGCCAATTCTTAGACGAGACCATTCGCCAATTCTTAGGGCGGTTCAAGACCATAACAGGTGTATGGAAAGCGGACTGAAATAGTCTTTTGCCACACTGGCATTTTCAAACGCCTGTCGAGTGCGCAATACCGACCTCTCCAGATCGCTGATGAAGGAACGCCCCGAAACGCTATCCGAACTGTACGCTCGGGTTGACAAGTATATCAAGTTGCAAGAAAGTTTGCAGTTCAATGGGTTAGCCGAAAACCAAAAGGTAGCAGCGATCTCTGATAAGTCCCCGTGTGCCAAACCGCGATCCAGGTCGCGGGCACCAAAGGCAAGAACCCGACAAGATAACAATAGAAAGTTCACTGTCTTGACACGCTCTCCTAGTTACATCCTAGACAAGATCCAGCGAGCCTCGTACTTCCGCCCCGATGTGAAGCAGCCAGTAGATCGACCTGACAAGCCATATTGCGCATTCCACAAAGCCAAATGTCATGAAACCAATGCATGCTAGGGGCTTAAGCACTATCTTAAAGATCTTGTCGAAGCTGGTCACATTAAACATTGCACCAACATTTCTGACGGTGATTTGCGTCATAAGCTCATGGCTCACTGAGTGCACAGTCGATCCCCACCTCGCCGAGTGCGCAGTCACTCTCCACCTCGCCGAGGACGTAGTCGATCTCCACATCGCCGTCACCATCAAGACTTTCAAGTTCGCCCCCACAATAGAGGTCGTCCCCAAGATCGTTCTCGTCACGAGCGAAGACAACACTCCTCCGATCGTGACAATGCCCGAACAATTCACATGATTACTTTCCCCGATGATTCAGTTACTTCATCTAGAGAGAAAAGACGTCGTGTTGGCGCTCTTCAAGAAGTATATCACTTTACTTCCCAAGCAGCACATGCTCCACGCCACTCAGGTCGCCATTCAGGAGATATCATTTTCACAGAGACCGACCTCAACAAGGTCTGTCTTCCTCACAATGATGCATTAGTCGTCCACGTCAAGATCAGCGACTGGACCGTCAAGCGCGTCTTGATCGACCCGGGGAGTTCCTGCGACGTTTTATTTTACCACACTCTCCAAGAAATGAGTTTACCCAAGTCAGTTCTGATAGACCCGATTGCCCCCCTTTATGGGTTCACTGGTTCCAGAGCCGACCTACCGGTGATATCATCCTTCCAAAGATCGATTGGGATCTAAAGAGGACAAAGTCACCGCATCTGGCTTCAACGTCCTGGACATCGCCGTCCTATAATGCCATCTTAGGTCGACGATGGATCCACCAAATGCAAGTTGTACCATCGACGTTGCATCAAGTTCTCCGCTTCCGCCCCGAGGAGGGATGATGGAGCTGAGAAGCAATCAACTGGAAGCATATCATTGTAACCAAATCTTGTCAGCAGGAAAGACCGACAGTACACCACTCCACACAGGTAGTGAACCCATCAGTTATACAATGGCCAACGACCTGGTTGCAGAGGTCAGAGCCAACGCATCAAAACAACACGCTGGGGGCTCCAGTAAGAAGAGGAAGTCATCCACTTACACTCCAGAGGTCAATCCAGCCGTTGCCGTTTCATCAGAACGGATGCCCAAAGTCGCCTTAGTTGGTATTAATGCCGCAGTCACGCCCCCAGAAGACCTCTCTGCTATTGTTGTCACACCCGTTAGCAACCAAATGGATTCACAGGCACGTGTTACATCACAAGTCTTCCTGCCGGCGGTCACTCCAGCCCCTCCGAGTATGACCACAGAAACTATTCCAGTTCCTGTTCTCGTCACCACAGCTGCCGATCCAGTTCGGACGCACAAATGCACTCTCCCTCAGGTCGTTGAAGTGCCACCACGCGAAGAAGCGTCGCCGCCTAAGTCAGCATCTCAACAGGTCGACAGAGAGCGAGTAAACTTAGGAACTGATAGTGACCCCAAGTTTGTATATGTAGGGGCAAACCTTGACCCTACACTCAAGGCTCAACTTGTAAACTTTCTGGCTATGAATAAAGATATTTTGCTTGGTCGTATATTGATGTGCCCGGTATAGATCCTAATGTAGCGTGTCATTGATTAAATGTACGTCCTAATGCTAAGCCAATTCGCCAGCGGCCTCGTTGATTATCTCTGCATTTTCAAAAAGCCATTAATGATGAAGTCGACAAACTCAAGCAAGTCGGGTTCATCAGAAAGGTGGACTACCCCGATTGGGTCGCTAACATCGTGGCGGTCCCCAAAAAGAATGGAACAGTTTGCCTATGCGTCGATTTCACGAATGTCAATAAAGAAACACCGAAAGATAGTTTTCCCCTACCACGCATTGACCGACTGGTCGATCAGACTTGCGAACATGAACTGCTTTCCTTTATGGATGCATATAGCGGATACAATCAAATCCCACTCGCGGAGGAAGATCAAGAGAAGACCTCATTCATTACTGAACAAGGAATTTATTGTTATAACGTCCTCCCGTTCGGCCTTAAGAACGCTGGAGCGACATATCAGCGTCTCGTAACTGACATGTTCCAAGACATGTTAGGAGAAACCATGGAAGTTTACATCGACGACATGGTCGTCAAGAGCAAAAAAGCAGTCAACCATATTACTCACCTTGAGCAAGCCTTCTCCAGATTGCGCCGCGCTCGAATGAAGTTGAACCCAGAGAAATGCCTCTTTGGAGCGTCCTCTGGTAAGTTTCTCGGTTATCAAGTGTCACAACGCGGGATCGAAGCAAATCCTGACCAAATCAGAGCGTTCTTAGACATGCCTGATCCACAGACCAAGAAGCAGATACAGAAGTTGTCAGGCATGGTTGTTGCACTTAATCGATTCATATCCAGAGCGTCAGACAAGTGTCGTCCGTTCCTACAACTCCTCAAGAAAGGCGAGCAGTTCTCATGGAACGACCAATGCCATCACGCATTCGCCACTCTCAAAAATACCTCACCACGCCTCCCGTCTTAACCACACCAGTAGATGGAGAGACACTGGGGCTATACCTGGCAGTATCAGATTTCGCGATCAGTTCGGTTCTCTTCAAAGAGGAGAACAACTCAGAAAAGCCAATATACTTCACAAGTAAGACGCTCATGCCAGCTGAGAAGAACTATTCTTTCCTTGAACGAGCCGTACTTGCTTTGGTGTATTCGGCAAGGAAATTCAGGCCGTACTTTCAAGCCCATCCGATCAACGTACTGACCGACCTTCCACTGAAGAAACTCCTCCACAAAGAAAACAAAACTACTCGTATGGCCGTATGGGCGAGGAGCTCGGTGAACACCACATGGAGTTTGTACCTCGCATCTCTCAGAAGGGTCAAGTCGTTGTCGATTTCCTCGCCGATTTCCCTGTTAAAGACCCACACTGGGAACCCGACCTGGAGTTCGCCGTTGTCAAAGAGCGTGTCAAATCAGTCTGGTCCCTCTTTGTAGATGGCTTTAGCAACCCCGGAGGGAGTGACATCGGGGTCGTTTTAGTGTCTCCCGAAGGAGTTATGGTCGAAAAATCAGTTCGACTCGACTTCGCATCTTCTAATAACGAGGCAGAATACGAAGCGCTGATCATGGGCCTTCATATGGCGCTACAGCTCGGTGTGCAAGAGCTCCAAGTTTTTAGTGACTCGCAACTGGTCGTTCGCCAGATTGCTAAGGAGTACACTACTCAGGAAGGTAACCTTCCGAAATATCTTCAGGTCGTTCATCATTTGTTACCTTCTTTTAAGAAAGCTACCGTACATAATTTTTTGCGTGATGAGAATCGTCACGTAGACAGCCTAGCTTACCTAGCCACTCAAACACCGAGTTGTGCTCCACGACAACTCCTCATTGAGGTCGTCGATCGACCTGGATACCAGGTCGAACATGCCCTAGTTATAACCAATCTGTTCCCTCTCCCTGACGATCAGCTGCGCCAGACCTGGATGCAGCCCATCATGGACTACATCCAACAGGGCACGCTCCCTGGAGAGCGTGCCAAAGCCAGACAAATCCAATATCAAAGCGCGTCGTTATTGCGTGTTACATGATAAGTTATTTAGGAAATCTGCTGGTGGACCGCATTTGCGATGTATTACTCCAGAACAGGGACAATTGATATTTGCCGAAATCCATGAGGGAGAATGTGGAAACCATGCCGGAGGTCGCTCTTTAGCCCACAAAGCAATTTCCCAAGGCTACTTCTGGCCCCGTATGCAGACCGACGCCAAAGCATACGTTCTCAAGTGCTTAAAATGTCAAACGTTCGACCACAACATCATTCAGCCCGCACGCGAGCTGATCAATATAGCAAGCCCATGGCCATTTCACATGTGGGGCATGGACATTATGGGACCATTCGTCCCCCAGAAAAGCACTGGTTTTCGGTTCGTCTTAGCGGCAACCGACTATTTCACCAAGTGGGTCGAGGCCATTCCTTTAGCACATGTCAAAGAATTGCATGTCCGAAATTTCATCTAGACTCATATCATCACCAGATTTGGGTTGCCACATACACTCGTCATGGACAATGGACCCCAATTCAGAGGCTGAACCGTTAAAGAATTTCTCGCAAAGTGGAAGATAGTTCATGCATTTTCTACTCCACAGTACGCTCAGAGTAATGGTCAAGCGGAAGCTAGCAACAAGGCCATCTTAGAAAATTTGAAGAAAAAGATTGAAAAGAACAAGAGCCAATGGCCAAACCAATTGGAAAACATCCTGTGGGCTCATCGCACCACAGCTCGGTCCAGTACTGGCGAATCTCCATTTTCCTTGTGTTATGGCACAGAAGCTGTCATTCCCACCGAACTGACAGTCACTACGACTCGGTCCGAGCTCGTTGAGACCGGACACAATGATTACGTCTTTAGCACGAGAGGTCGATTTGCTTTCAAGAACGGGCGTGACTTAGCCACAATCCGAGTCGCATCTTATCAACAAACCCTGAAGAACTCCTACAATAAACGAGTGCATCCTCGATCTTTCCAACCTGGCGATCTAGTGCTAAAAAAGACGCAAGACGACTCCAAGCTAGCCCCTAATTGGGAAGGACCGTACATCGTAGAATGTGTTGTCGGCAATGGAGCGTACTGGATAAAAACTCAAGAAGGGAAATTGTTACCTCGCCCATGGAATGCCTATCTGCTGAAAAGATTTTATCAATAAAACCTTTGTTGTTGTAGATTTTCTTTTAAGCATTGTAAATGTAAGGTTAAATTTTTATGCTACCTAGTATAAGTTATTCCATTTATCGGCATCAAAACGTCCTACAGCTCACATCTGATGAACGACCAGTATACTTTCACGCTTAACGCGCCATAAACTCTCATAAACGAGAACGCTCTCCGTGAGCAAATAGCTCTCTGGAGCTCACAGGCTACATCGCCTCTCAAATTCTTGTTACGTCGAGGACCTATATTTCTAGGATCGACTACACGAGAACGCTCTCCGTGAGCAAACAGCTCTCTGGAGCTCACAGGCTACATCGCCTCTCCAATTCTTGTTACGTCGAGGACCTATATTTCTAGGATCGACTACACAGAGCTCTCTCCGTGAGCAAACAGCTCTGGAGCTCACAGTGCTATCGCCTCTCCAATTCTTGTTACGCCGAGGACCTATATTTCTAGGATCGACTACGAGAACGCCTCCGCGGAGCAAACAGCTCTCTGGAGCTCACGGGCTACATCGCCTCTCCAATTCTTGTTACGCCGAGGACCTATATTTCTAGGATCGACTACGAGAACTCTCTCCGCGGAGCAAACATCTCTGCGGAGCTCACAGGCTACATCGCCTCTCCAATTCTTGTTACGTCGAGGACCTATATTTCTAGGATCGACTACACGAGAACGCTCTCCGTGAGCAAACAGCTCTCTGGAGCTCACAGGCTACATCGCCTCTCCAATTCTTGTTACGTCGAGGACCTATATTTCTAGGATCGACTAAACGAAAACGCTCTCCGTGAGCAGACAGCTCTCCGGAGCTCACAGGCTACATAGCCTCTCCAATTCCTGTCACGACGACGACCTATATTTCTAGGGTTGACCACAAGGCGGGACGCATATTTCTAGAATCCTCCGCAGAACGCTAGTTACACACAAGTACACGGCAACATGCATACGGAACATCACCAATAAAATTATATGACCATTCGTAACAACAACTACATCCACTGATCTGCTGGGATTACCCAGAAAATCCAGATCGGTAATCATTACACAAATTAACCAAGTAGCGAACTGCCACTTTCGTGGAAACCAATTCTCTGCGGGGGAAAAGGCGAATCGCTTTCGAGGCAAGCCCGAAAACACAACTCTATTGTTAAACTCTGATAAGAGAGGGAAATGTAAACATAACTTACAACTCAGGGCTGACAGAGCCAAATCAAGATCACCTTATCAAATCTCACTTATGACATGCTTATCTTCTGGCGCTGCGCTAGTCGAAGCAGTATGCCGAGCCGACCTCAACGTCACACGCATCTCATGCCCTTGTTTATCATTCGCAATCGTTTTCTTCAGTGCATCGTACTTCTCATCCAGAGCGGCGTAGGCGATACATGCTTCAGTATATGCCTTCTTCGCTTTGCGCGCCACCTTCTGACATTTCTTAGCATAAGCAGTCACCACAGCTAATTCCCTTTCTAACTCCGTCACGTCAGTCACTAACGCAGCATTCTCAGCCGTAGCGTTCTGGTACTTGGTAGTCATCACCTCCAGCTTTCTCTTGTCAGCCCCCCACGCAGCTCGCATACACCCCAGCTCGACGTGAGGGTTATCATCAGCCTCGGTGTTTTGTACAACTTCTTTCAACTTATCATATCCTGCAAGAAACTGCACGAACGAATTCCAAGAATCAGTTTACCTTGGTAACCGACATAACAACCTAGTGCATCATGAACTTACCAAACAAGCGGCCATATCCATCGTCCCCAGCAATGTCTCCATGTCCTCATCCTTCACCTCTGCCTTGTCGCCATCCAGTACGATCCCTTCAGAACGCTGGTCGCTATGGGCGCCGAGTGGAAGCTACAGTCTGAGCGTTTCACCATACGCTTCTTCCCAGTCTTCCCCATGTAGTAGAACTCGCTCCCCACATCACCACAGCGCGGGGACGAACTCTCACCAGCGATTGGACGACCTTGCCTCAGGTCGCTACACTCCGCAGCGTGACGATCCGGTCGCTTTAACCGGCTGCGGCGACCTAAATTTAAACAATGCCGCCCAGACGCCCGTCCAGCCCTCCTAGGTCGTTTATGACCCTTTGCCTCTACAGCAGTAGCTTTCCTCTTCCCGCGATCACCATGCACGTGAGGCTCAAACTCCATCCTTTCCATTATCAGCGGAGAAGTTTCCCTCATGCTGTCCTTTCCCCTCGCGTATGGATGACATCTCGCCATGATAAAACCTAGGAAACAAACGTACTGTCACATGAGCTACAGTTTTATCCCAAACTTTTCTCAACGAAAGAATACTCACAGAAGAGAATGAACATACCTGAATAAGCAGCAATGGAGGAGATGCACAGCAAACGAGCAGAGCAAGAAGACAGACTGAAGCTTTGGCACGAAAACAAGCAAATACTTGTTTTGATATTCGATGAGCCGTTTTTATTCAATAGGAAACGTCTTTTCCTAAGCGCCTCATAATTACCTTGAGACGCCAAACGCCATCTGCCTGCCATCATTATCTTCTTTGAACCACTCGTATCCCTCCACGTGTCATGCACGCGAGGGAACACTGCCGTTAGTAACACTGAACACGACACGATTCGACCTGCTTCACAAATCCGAGGCCAGCGACCTGGTGGCCTCATTACGAGTACCACCTAAGAGCTGCAGGTAATTTAACAACAAGACGCTCATGCAAACTTACCAGCCAGGCGCAGAGAAGTTGTCACTACAACGTACCTGCCATTCTTTGTTATACGCAGCGTGATCACACATAACTATAGTTAAGCAAGCAGTTCACACATAATAGGGGAACAAGCGACAAGCGTGGCATACACACAATCAACGATCTGTCTTAGCAAGATAGAAACATAATAAGTTAGCCAGGTTGCTGAGACTACTCAGGAAATCCAACCCGGCTAAACAATATTCATTCTCACATGAGTACCCTAACATGGAATGGAGCACCAGGTCATTCATCGTACTGACGCATACAAATAAAAAGACGAACTGCCCAGGTTATCCCAGGAAACCAGCTCTATTGTATCACAGCCTATAAGCTGACAGCTTAACATCACAAATTTACAACTCGCCATCTCTGGGCTCAACAATTAACCCTCCGGGCACGAGTGATTCATCAATCTCAGCCTCCCTCCCAGTCACTATTACAGAAACTCCATCCAAGTCTAAACTCATCAGCACATCAGACGCAGCGGCATCAGTTTGCGGTATCCCAATCGCAGGCACGACCTCTGAAGCAGCAGGAGCACTACTCATTCCTCCCAACACCTGTTCTACCCCGATATGCGATGTACAGCGTACATTATTTGTCTTCAAAGCGTTGTAGTTCGCCTCCAGTTCAACGAAGTCTGCATCCAGAACATCATAGGCTTTGGTAGCGTCCTGAGCAACCTTCTTGCAATGTAAGGCATAATCATTCAACCTAACAATTTCCACGATTATTTGCCGGGGCGTTCTCTTGACTCCTCAGTAGTTTTTGCCTCGACTCTTGGCTTCCCGGTGTCTTTCAACATCTTGGCCAAACTTCGGTAGCTTTGATGAGCTTTCTTGAGATCTTCCGGTTCCTCGCGTTCCATCTTCGAGGCCTCACGGACGTTCTTCACTCATCGAACATGACTTCACCACCATTTCTCTATCTGCCTCCGCGAACTGGGCAATCTCCTTCAATTTCTGAAACCCACTTACCAGTTGCAAATACACACGCATGGTTAATAGCCACAAAACAACAGCGTCTATACGAAGACAATTACATCAAATGAAGATAGACACGCGTACCAATCATTGTGCAATTTCTATTCGTCTCAGGTTATCAGCCAGCCCTTTCTCATCCAGCTCCTTGCGGTTGCCATCCAGAGCTATCTGTTCTAACAGGCAACCCGATATCTTACTCGATCCGGCTACAATCACCGGCTTCCACGGTTCGTTTCGCCCCATGCTCATCGGGGAACACAAACCGCCCCAGGGTAGGTCGCCACCACCATAATGACCTTTCCACTTCGCCTTTACGCTGAGCTTTTTCGCTTCGCCGGATTGGGTTCACGCCCGTGGGCACTAGAACCCGCCCGAATGTGGCCAAGTCCATGACTTGCTTTCAGTCGCGCTCCATTCGCGAAACCATAGCCCCGGTGGGGCCACCATCGAACCGCCCGGGCGGGGAGTTCTCCTAAGAGCGTGTCGCGCTACTTTCGTAACTTCGACAATGCGTTTGCTCCGGCGTCAGCGCGCCTCTTCTCCTCGACTGCTCCTCGCCGAGGATTGAAAACCACCGTTTCCAACTCCACAGCGATCGATCGAACCTCCTTCGGTATGGAAGCTTCGATCCTCCAAATACGAGAGGCACCACCTCTAGCAGTCGCCTCGCGACCGCCCGTAACCCGTTGCCTCTCTTCTCGCGTTACTAAGTCACTCGTTCGCGTCTCCATCACTTCTTCCCTTGTCTGACCTCGAGCTCGGTCTTTTTGCGCCTTCCTTTTTTCCCAGATCGCAGGCCCACCCTTCTCCACAAAGAAGTGTGCAACTTCAGGCAACTTCGCTTGCTTTTCTTCATGAGTCAGCCGCGCGAACCTCTCTATCTCCCCACGATCAGTTCGCTTCTTCACAGAAAACTCTACAGCCAAAGCAAAACAAGAGCTTGTTAGAACAGCTATCAATTGTTAAATAAAACACCAACAGAAAAATATTCCTACCCACCGGATATGTTACAAATCTTAGTTCGCAATCTACACCCGTTCGCACAGTAGTTGCCAACTAGCAGCAACGACCTCTTTGTCCAGGCCTCGTTGCTTACACCATCGATCACAGCAGAACGAGTCGTCATGGTTTGCAAGCTAAAGTTCAAATTACCAGATCGCCTTACAACATAATGCTCAACTATGTCGGATACCCCTATGTCGTACTCCCTACTCGCGTTCAACAGGTCAAACACCTTAAACAATTGCCAGGTGTTCCCAATGAACTGACAAGGAGACTTCCAACAATGGGCCAAGAAGTCACATACCAATTTCGAGAACGGTATTTGCATATGCGCTCTTAGCTGGCCCTCACAGATTATTATTCCACCATTCGGCGGGTTGTACTCCTCACTACGAACATTTTCACTCAACCGTGGTTCGTATATCTCCAGGTCGGGGACATTAATCCCATACGCTGTCCTCAGTTCGGGGAACGAGTTGGCAGCACGACGGTTTACACTTCTAAGGGGCACATCGCTTGATGATAACATCTCCCCTCGACCTGACGTACTGGCTACGCCACCTTCTGACCTAGATCGGGTATTACCCTCATCTACCCTATCCTCTTCATCCAAATCAACCTCAATGCCAACACTCACTGCTTCTTCATCCTCATACTCTCTGCAACTCAAGGATATCTCCCGGACCTCCTCTGATCGAGTATCATCAGAATCAGACATTATAGCCAGTCTTTTCTATCAATTACTCAAGCTTAAACCCTATAACCTTACGATGACCTACCTACTTAACAAAGCGCACTGGACAGAGAGGAAAGCAAATTGAAAATGGAAAGGTAATAGCAGCAGAAGCACTCACCTGAGGAACCCTAGCTTGCGTTTTTGCGGAAGAAGAAAACACGCAATACCTTTTCGATGTCCCAAATTTGATTTTGTATAAACCGCCCGTTCAGTTACCAAGAAGTTATGATTACAGCCTAGGCTCTAGCCCGCACACGTGTTCCAAGGTACTGTCTTTTCAGCAGTTCCGTATAATGCAGCGACACGTTTTTTCCACAACTGCTACGATTCTGTCACGTGCATATTACGACACAACTTCCCTTTCCCGCCAAATCATCATGTTACATGACTTCAAAAGTTGCGCCGTCCTGGTCGAATCGTCCACCACAGCTCGCTCACGTTCCACACGTTCTTCCATTTTTTTCTCTCAGCAGAACGTTTCATGTGGCATAAACACTCTACTGAGAGGGGGCGGTGTAGGGGAGCGATATCCTATCATGCACGCGTGCAACGTAAGCGAACTCAGGACATCGACCTCCAAGACCGAACTGTGAGCAGCTCCCTCGAGAACACGTAGGTGCAGCGAACTCAATGCATCGACCTCCAAGACCGATCTGTGAGTAGCTCCTTTCAGGTAGGTGGTATGAACAAAGATGTCTCGGTACGAGCACATGGCTATAGACAGAACGCCTCGGATAAGGTCACCACCAGGGGTAATCATTACCAAAATCTTGCTTGTACTTCCCACCACCGGGAAATAGGGGTGACCGCGCCAACACCCAATCAGCACACGTCTTATAATATAACCAGCCCAACACTCATTCACGATCTCCACCTTACACGTGTACAAGAGACACACGTGTCTTCCGGATTAACATTTCCTTAAGCCTATAAATACCACCTGTTTGAACTACGTCGGACCTGATTCCTCTCTCCCCCAGAAAAGGAAAACCAAAAGAGGATACGTAGGCAGCTCGCTCACAAGCGAACTCGGTCCCTCCAAAAAATCTCAACTCTCTTCCCTCACCTCACTCAATCAACAAGGAAAACCAAAACCCACCTTTACAAAGCTTGCCCCACTATCTAGATGAGGTTCAACATTCATAATTCTATTGGCTATTGCACCTATCTCACAACTTCCAAAACCAGGAAGTCTGCTAAGGTCAGATGTGTCAGCTACATCATCGACAACCCCTCCACCAACTAGAAGAGATTCAAAATTCAAATTCTGCCTCCCACAGTCCCACCTCAAAATTTCCAAAGCCAAGCGGTCGACTAAAGTTTGATGTGTCATCCAAAAGATTGACATGTGGACTATTGGATTGACAACTGTCATATTGTTCTTGGTGCAGCTCATCATCTCCCACATTACTCGGAAGTTGGAACCTCGTCATCTTAATTACCCACCATCTCCGGTCAGCTAAGATTCTCCTCCGCTTCTTCTCCGTCTAGTTCCACCTCCACCCACACTGGGAAAACATACCCTCTCTCCTCCAAGTTGATCGATCAGGGGACAACACCCAGGTCATCTACCTTGGCTTTTGCCTTAACCTTCTTAACACTTAACACAACTATTCAGTGTTTTCATCAATTTCCACAACTACCACACGGTTGGGTTAGGGATAGGGAAATCTCTTTAGTTCTGAGATGCAAGGGAACACCAATGAAACTCAAACAGACCTCTTTGGACTTCAAAGTTTCTTGGGAAATGCCTCCGATCTCAGGATTCCACCGCCTAAACGTAATCTTGTCCGCCTCTTTCTCTTATTGAAAGAGCATGAGTGTATGACCCCCCTCCACTAATCTCAAATCAATATGACCAAAAACTGAGACCCACATTCCATTCCACCCACCCCGAGTTTGGTAATCCTCCTTTTGGGGAACACACAACAGCCAAGGACCACCACAAAGAGTTCAAGACGGTATTATTGGACCTCACTATGATTCTAGGCTTCCCAGCTACCCAAGAGCATTATGTTAAACTGCCCTGACCATACACAGAACTACAGAAGTATCTCCAGGACCAACTTCAGGATTGGGTCGAGTCACTCCATGACTACGGTTTTCGGTTAACGCTCGAGCCGAGAATTCAGACTCAAGCAAGTTCAAAAGCTTAGATCCGATAGTTGCCCATCCCTCTCTATTAGTACCAGCCGGAAAGCAGAGAGTTTTGTTCGCTTTTAGGAAGAACAAGCAGCTGAAGAAACTCACCCCTACCATTTCGCCGCACTGTACCAATCAGTGTGCAGTAGTTGTTGAAACCTAAAGAGATTTGGCACAACAATCTTCCCAGCCACTTACCCCTTCATATTGTAGTAGAACTTTGAAAGACACCGCCTCTACCTCTTTCTAATCCCACCTCTTCCCCTCCTGAGTAGGTATCCCACCATTCCAACAACCAGGAATCTGTTGGCACTTGCTACGTCTGATAAATGCCCTCACTGAAGGATCGGAGTTGGGAGCTGAGCGCTTGGTTTTGAGCATTGTCACCAAGTACGGTACGGGTTTAAAACAGTGTCACTACAAGAAAATGGGGCTTTTGCCACAGACAACCCGGAACGTTTGCCACGGACCAACGCTATCAAATAATTAGCCACAGTTGCTCTCTGTTCGTATTGTAATAGTTGTTGTAGCTTGGCTTGACAGTATTTTGCAATCTTTCTCCACGGTCAGAACGCGTAGGTGTTCCCACGGTTTGGACCGTTGGATCAGATCTTGACACTATCTATTCTCTCCCACGATTATACTGCGCTGGCGTAGATCCAAAATTGCTCCAAAATTTCCAACCCACAAACACTCAAAATATTCAGAAATAGTTAGAAACTAATCTCACCTCTAGCTTCCACCGCCTCTACCACCATCTCTCTCATCTTCTTCCCTATCAGTTCGTCCCCCACCACCACCTCTCTAACAGTTCATCACTACCGCTTCTCTCACAATCTCTCTCACCATACATTAAAGGTAATGTTTACAAGGGTTTATTTTATTAAAAGTTTCTCCTTTTTTTTTGTTTTGGATGGAAATTGAGTAAAGGGTGTTTTTTTTCGTTGTTACATATTCTCCGTAAATTGCAAGTCAACAAGCTAAGAGAGGCACTTGAAGAAGCATCTGAAAATGGGTCTTTGGTTAAATCCACTAACATTGATTTTGAATTTGTTTGCAATGAGGATGGGAGTTTGGGGAAGTCAAGATCGCTTGCACGACTTTACGCCCAAAAGGAGTTTCTTCAAGCTACCGCACTTGCTGCAGACCGTATTTTTTTATTCTGAAGCTTCCATTCATGACCTCCTTGAGTCGTTCAATAAGTATCTTACTATGTACCCAAAGTTCCAGCCCTCTGAGAAGATTGATCAGCTGAGATCGGATGAGTATGCACACCTTTCCGATATAGTTTCCAAGGTATGTCTAGACTACTGTGGTTTTGGCCTATTCTCTTACTTTCAGACACTTCAGTATTGGGAGTCGTGTGCATTTAGTTTGAAAGAGATAACTGCAAATTTGAGCAACCATGCCCTCTATGGAGGCGCTGAGAACGGCACTTCTGAACATGATATAAAGACTAGGATCTTCTGTAGTCCTTTTATGATCTTTAGCATGACCAGTGAAAACATCTTAGTAAAAACTTAAATTGTCAGTATTGTCATTGAGCCTATTCTTTAGTTTGGTGCTAGTTAACTGATTCTCTTCATCGGTCTGTCTCTAGGAATTCATCTCATGTTGTTTCCATTCCTTGATTGTTCTTCTAGCGCTTGAATGATCCCCTTAGGTTCAAGAGAAAGATTAGATATACTTGGATTCCTACACATTAAGATTACCATATTATCTAAATGTCCTTTTTTTTTTGTGGTTTAATATTTTGCTCCATCAAAGAGTGCCACTCTTTTGTATAGTTTACTTTGAATAAATCTACATTTGTTTCTACATCAATTCCTGCTTTTATCTGTTTATGCTATTATTTGGCTTAAATTACTAATTTTGCTTCAAGTGCCTATCTTGGAATGACTGGGAAAAGGATTTCTTCACCTGTTGATGCCCTTTATAATGGTCTCGGGACCATCATGTGCCATCTGGGAAGCTAGTTTCGCTGAGGGAAACCCTTCAATCTCTTACCTTGTATGTATTGAATCAGCTTTCAGTTCATGACATGATATTTGTTTTTGTAAGTTATACTTTAATTGGTAAAAAAACTAAGTTTTGTAGTTACGTATGAGCCCTGTATACCTAAACTATTCATTATTTGTGTCTTTTGCAAAGTATAGTTGATGTGCATGTCAATTATTTTCTTCCATGATGCTTGATTGATTCTTAATGTGTGTGTGAAATTGAACATGAAAATATCGGATTTTCGTCCTCTCCCTTCCCATGGGATTATGCAAATCTTTGCTAAATAAAAGTTTTTATGTTCCAACGAGTTTACTCAGTTGCATTAGTTTGGTCATGTTGGGGGAGTTTTAATGGATTGCCTTCTAGGTCCTGATATTAGTTGCATGTTCTGTCAATTGATACATGTGAAAGTTTACTTCACAATTTAAACATTTGGGAGTCTTTTCCTCTTCAGTAAAATTATTGCCAGCCTCTTGAATGTGATTTTGGTTTGTATATCCATTATCGAAATAGTTCTGATGACCCGCACAATGATGTCGAGACAATACTCGGAGACCACAACATCACGCCTGAATCCGAGTCCCAACTGAAGTTGTTATTGCCTCAGATAGTTTCATCATTCAGCCCAGATAAGTCTGTCGCTGAGATAATAGAAGAATTAAAGAAGCGTCACCGAAAGCAAGCGACAATGATCTGGTGTATTTATAAGTTTTTGTGAGGGATCATTTTCTAAGACAGAACAAAACCTTTCAAAATGCATTTTGATTTGACCAGCAAAATTTATTAGGTTTGCTACTTTGCTATTATAACTATCGTTCTGATTTACCTTTTTGCCTTCTAAATTTGTTCTGGTTTAAATAAAGAAACCATGAGGAGATCATTTGGGGGGAGACTGGAGCTGAATTCGTTGTTGAGTCGACTGGTGTGTTCACAGACAAGGACAAGGCAGCTGCCAACTTGAAGGTTAGAAATGATTGGCATTTTACTGGTTCATTTTAAGATAAGGAGTTGAGAATATAACTTTCATACCTTCATTTGTGGTTGAGTATATATATATATATATATATTGTCTTTGTTTTGGATGTCTTGGTGATCTGGGTGGTGAAAAATAGGTTATCATTTCTGCCCCAAGCAAAGATGCTCATATGTTTGTTATGGGTGTCAATGAGAACGAATACAAATCTGACATCGACATTGTCTCAAATGCTAGCTGCACTACCAGTTGTCTTGCTCCCCTTTCCAAAGTTTTCAAATTGATATGTTTTGCATCAATTGGATTGGTTGATCTACTTTATATCTTTTGTGTAGAGGTTGTTTTTCTCATTGTTCGTCATGTTGAACAGGTCATCAATGACAAGTTTGGCATTGTTGAGGGCCTTATGACCACTGTTCACTCTATTACTGGTTAGGTTTTTTTTTTTTCATTTTCAGTTGATTTTTCTTACATTGAGGGAAAAATCTTTAAATCATTTTTTTAATTAATTTCTTCTATTGTGCAGCCACACAGAAGATTGTTGATGGCCCATCAATCAAAGACTAGAAAGGTGGAAGGGCTGCATCATTTAACATCATTCCCAACAGTACTGGTGCTGCTAAGGTACTAGCATAACCTCTTTTTTTTTCCTTTGGTCTTATATGTTGCTTTTTGAGTTTTGAGTAAGACAGTATTTATTACCCCATTATAAAGTTGAAAGATTTTGAGGTATGGATGTGTGATGTGTTGAATTTCATATGCTAGGTCATAACTATTGTTTATACGGCCACAATTTGTTTCAGTTTAGCATATTGTTTGAAATTCTTTAAGTTGCTTCCCATTAAATTTCCTTGTCTTGCTCCCCATTAAATTAAAGCCTAAAATAACAATTGAAAAGGAGACTTTGAAGGGAGGTTTCATTGATGAGTTGATGGGTTCACACATGGTAGGAGGGTTGATCTTAAGGACTTGATTAAAGCTTGAGATCAGTAAAAGGTGAAATTTTTAGTTGGTTGGGTTGCTCATACTAAGTTAAGGAAAAGTTAATTTATTGTCATAAAATATTGTGAGAAGGGTGAAATATTTGTTGAGTGGATATTTGAAGTTGGTCAAGACAGATGAGAATGAAGTACAAATAGTTTAATACTAGAAGCAAGTGTTTGAATGCTAGCTACTCTATATGGTTCAGGGACATAGAAGCAAACCATTAGGCTTGAATACCATATGTACATTTCTAAGAAAAATGTCCGAGAGAAGGATGCCTTGTGTTGATTGTTCTTAACTTCCTCGATACGTTAACTAATTTTAGGAATCTATTCTAACTACTTAAGTGGACTGATTTTGGAAGATGCACATGAGTTGATTGAAAGAAAGCTATGTGCTTGTTTGAAAGAAAGCCAACATTGTTATATTTTAATTTGTTGAGTATGTCTTAATTACAAACCAAAATAAAATTTCATGAACTTAATTATGTTTGTTTCAACAATTACGTTTGTAGGTCATAGAGTTGTTGCAGAATTTTAATGCTTTTTGGTCATAGAGTTGCTTAAGTATTAGGAATTGTTATAAGTGTAGTTTCAGTGATGTTTATGTGCTGCTTGTTTATCTTCTTTGACCTGAGTAATTTACCGAGCTTTTGTTATATCCTGTAGGCAATTGATCTCTCAGTTGATTGATACTGCTATATGTATTTTTTTTAAAAGAAAGCAAGCCCATTTGTATTAGCATTAGCTGAAATTCGCTCCTGAAACCCCACACCTTACTTTTGGTCAGAAACCTATACCTTTCTTCTTATTTCCATGCAATTACAATGCCTCTTTCTTGATCTGAAATCAGCGTTTACGTATGGGTTGTAGGTTGTAGGTTGTAGGTTGTAGGTTATGCTTAATGATTGATTTAGGGATTCTTGTTTGCAGATTGAGTAAACAGATGGGTCTGGAGGTGATCGTGATGTCATGTGCAGTACACGTTAGTTTCTCTGTAAAGTTTAAATAGATTTACACTGATTTTGCTACTGCTTTTAGCAGGTCGGGCAAATTTGCGTCAACTTCATCAGGTAATTAATATATCCAAACATTTATGTTTATCTATATGCTCACTGGCCCTATTGTTTTTTTTTGTGTGCAGGTGGATGAAACGCTTCATTTCTTCAATCAACTGCAGCTTCACATCAGGTTGTTGCAACCAAGACTAAGACTTTGCACGATGCCTGTGATCGATTGGTATGTCCAATTCCTGCTCTGTTAATTCATTCTCACTTTCTCTTTCACCTGTATTTCAATTTCCTTATCTGGTAGTATTGTGGATCTACCAATAAGAAAATAGAAAAAAATTATGGTAGCTCTATACTTATTTATTTTTATTCGGTTAACATCATGGTACGTTGTAGAACCTCCTTAACATCTCGGCTCAAATGACACCACCGATCTCCTTTATCTAGGAAAGAACACACGGGAGAATTTAAGCTCTATTTGAAGCTGTTTTTAGAAGGTTTTTTTTACGGTAATATGTATAACATTCCTCCCATCCATAAAATTTTCTTCCAGTATGTTCCACCATACTTTCTCCCGAGTCCCACACTATGTCTAGATGGTGGGGATTATAGTTACTACAATTGCAGCATGATGTCTGGTATCTAATCTTTACCATTTCTATAACACCCCATGTTTTATTATTTTATTTTCCTAATAATAATAATAATAATAATAATAGGTTAAACTGAATATAGATAACTATCAGATACGGATAAAAGCCCGCAGGTAAATGGATAAGTGTTGTCCTTGTTTTTCGGGGAGTTTTCTCACGTAGAGTTTTTGGGAAAAAAACACAGCGAGGGTTTTAGAAAAAAAATTGGAGTTTTACTGAAGGAAGGAAAGGAAGGTTTTTCCTGGTATGATAATCGGAGAGCGCTACAGGTGAGTAGAGTTTATCTCTCACCACTACTAAAACTATGATTTTCGTCTGTTTAATATTTACATATTTTACTGTCGAGTGTTTCCAACCAGTTTTTTTATAATTTTTAGTTCTGTCGATATGTTTAGATTTGATTTGAACTGTTGAATCTCTGAAATCGGTATTGGAACTGTTGGAACTCGGAAGTCGTCAATGGCGGCGACGCGAGTCCAACAGCAAGAAATCGTCCAGTTTTGTTATTTGAACTTTTAGGATTATATTTCTTTGTGATCCGGGTGGGGGTGTCGATCCATCTGATAGAACTGTTGGGAGCTTCGACAGGAAGCGTCAATGGTGGCAGCGAAAACCCCAGTATTCGTTTTTTTTTTTTGTTGTTTTGCTTTGGTGGATTGTCGGGAGTTTAGAGATGGGTGGTCGAACTGTCGGGGTATATGGGAATGATGTGGGTGTAGAATCGGTTGTGGAGGAGCCATTTCTAGCTCGAAGAAGGTGCGTTAATGGCGACGAGAATCGCCTGAACATGAACGAAATCCTATTACATTTGTTTGAACTATTTTGGTTGTGGGTTGGGAGTTTGATGAGTAGTTATTGGTTGTGTGTGTGTGCTGTCGAGTGGAGCTTGGAGAAGCCATTAATGGAGGCCGAAATTTCTTCCAGATCTAGTTTTGGTGATGTTTAGATTGAATGATTTGGGCTTTTTGTTTTCATTAATGTTGTTGGGTTTGTTATGGGGAGTAAAATCGGTTTGATGGGTGGACGAGTGGTGGCCGGAATTCAAGCCGGTGGTGGCTGGTGGGGTGAAGAAGATGACACTGTTTGGTCAGTTGGGCCTTGGGCCGAAAAGTTTGTTCTGTTGGGCCTTGGACCTTAGTTTGGTTCTTTGGGCCTTAGGGTGTTTTGTTTGGGGCTCTTTTAGTTTAAAAGTTGTTTTGGGCCAGATTAAGTAGAGTGTTGGGCCAGTTTCTAATTTTCTTTGGTTTGGGCTGGGCTTGTGCTTGAAGGCGAACTTAGTTTTGGGCTTAAGTGTTTTGAATTTTGACATTTCAGTTTGGGCTAAAGTTATGTTAGATTGGGCCTGTGAAAGACTAAGCCCTTTGGGCCTTAGTCTTTGGGGTTTTGACTAGAGTTGACTGTTGACTAGAGTTGACTGTTGACCAGAGTTGACTTTGACCAGTTGACCCATTTTGACTTTCAACTCGGATTATGATTCAGTCTATTAGGATAGGTCTAGGGCTATTAGCATGCTTGGCTTTAGGCTAAGACTTTTATATATACGTGGGTATGTGTATTAAATACTATGTGATATTTCAGTTTTATATACAACGTTATGACACTTATACATCCATGAAATTAATAACGCGTAAATCAAAAATACATGAATCAAGATACTCCTCCGTTCTCTAAAATAATATATGCAATAAAGTTTAATAATGCGTAAACAAATTTACCGCACTCTTTTAGAACTCTCCACGCCTCAAGTTTTGGATTTGAGTTTTATGATTGATTATGTCATATGTTAGGTGGGCATTTATTGAATGTACCATAAATGGCCCGTTAGCGTTATATATGGGTATTCATTGAATGTGTCATGAATGACCCGGGTATTCATTGAATGTGCCATGAATGACCAGATTGTTTGGACTGCCCTAGAGAGGAACTAAGGTATTCGCCTTGCGGGTTAGTGGTATTAATTTGATTATGCGAGTGTGTTTGGGCTTACTTTTGAATACCTAATATAATATATACATATGTTATATAGAAGTTATAACTTTCTTTTGCAGAAGGGTAGGACTTAATAACATTTTGTGTAGGGACGCGGTCCTACCCTTATACAGCAGTGGATATCGGTAAGTTTTAATTCAATGGTTTAGATATTAAAACGAGTTATTATAATGAGTTATATAATGGAAGTCTTGCTTGGGATGAAATTATGCCGGTTAAAATGACGGAACTACCTGTCTTCCAAGCTGTGAATGATTAAGTTATGGGATAATATAAAGTGATTGTTTGAATAATTAAAGTATGATAATGGTTTTATGTGGTTAGTCTACTCATACCAGCAAATTCCATTTTGCTGACCCATGTTTGTTTTGTTTTGGCAATGTGGGTGTGTTCTTGGGAACATAGGTGGAAGGCAGTGGAACCGCGGCGTTTGATTTGGATTTGATCTGGAGCAATCCGGGAGTTTATTTTTATTAGGTCTGATCTTTTGGAAATATGTAATAACGTAGTTTTCTTTTCATATGACATGAAAATACGATGTTGAAGACCTATTATTCTTAAAGTGGTTTGATGTTTTATTGGGACGGAAGATAGACTTTTTATAAAGTAATAAAGAGAATTTTTGGAGATTATTTTTGTTGTTAAGATTCTTTTATGATGTGGGTTTTAGGTTTTGACATGTGTTGTATCCCCCGTCATAGCCTGGGTTTTTAGACAATTGAACCGAGTGATGTTTGAGATATTTATATTTCAAATATTCATTTTTTTTAATTGTTTAGAAATTCGGGCTGTGACAATTTCACTTCACATTTTTAGGTGCATGGGGTTCCATACTATCTCATTGGGAGGAGGGACTAGATCTGGGATGGGGACATTATTGATATCGAAAATTAGAGAAGAGTATCATGATAGAATGAAGCTTACTTTTTCGGTATTTCCTTTTCCGAAAGTGTCTGATACTGTCACTGAACCTTATATTGCGACGTTGTCTGCTCATCAGTTGGTTGAGAATGTTGATGAGTGTATGGTTCTTGATAATGAGGCTCTTTAACTCACTACTCCTAGTTGTAAGCATTTTTTTAAACATGTTGTGTTTTGTTTATTTAGTAGTTTTAAAGGTTAGAAATTTATTCTTGGTTCGATTTGTTTATTTACAGTTGGAGATTTGAATCATTTGATATCTTCTACTATGTCTGGTGTGACGTGTTGTTTGAGGTTCCCGGGACAGTTGAACTTTGATTTAAGGAAGATTGTTGTTAATCTAAACCCGTTTCCGCATCTTCACTTTTTTTATGGTGGGTTTTGTTCCACTTACTTCACGTGGTTCTCAACAATATAGGGCTTTGACTATGCCGGAGCTTACTCAACAAATGTGGGATGTGAAGAACATGATGTGTGCTGCTGAT
The DNA here is from genome assembly GCF_015680905.1 of Coptis chinensis. Taxonomy (NCBI): domain Eukaryota; kingdom Viridiplantae; phylum Streptophyta; class Magnoliopsida; order Ranunculales; family Ranunculaceae; genus Coptis; species Coptis chinensis. The sequence continues at coordinate 101,221,931 of NC_141458.1, forward strand.
CCACGACATGGGAGGTACTTGAATGTATCTGCGACGTTCCGTGGGAAAATGAGTACTAAGGAAGTTAAGTCGATGAACAAATGATTAATGTGCAGAACAAGAACTTGTTTTACTTTGTGGAGTGGATTCCGAATAATGTGAAGTCTACTGTTTGAATGTTAAGGATAAAACAATAATTATATATATTTTTATTTTTATTTTAAAATCTGAAACATTTTAGCTATGGCCACTATCTGTAGCTAAAGTACAAAATTGTGCGTAGCAAATTTACTTTTGCCACGGCCTATGCCACGGCTTTCCTCCCTCACAAAATCTGAATGCTACGGCTTATCCAACGGCCATCCTCAGTGGAACTTGCTACGGCTTATGTCACGGTCACAAGCTATGGCAATTGCTACGGCTTTCTCGGCTTGAGCTGTCACATGGACCGTCGCATCTACCCACGGTCTTGGGCTGTAGCTAAACTTTTACCGACAAGTCAAAACCCCACGGACTTGCGTCAGTTAATAGCCGTGGCTAAAGCTCTTTGCCCACGGATTTGGGCCATGGCTAAAAGTCTACTTTCTTGTAGTGTCTATTTGAAAAAAACTTAGTTCGTGTTTTAAACGGAACGTCTCGGGAAAAAAAAAAAAAAAAAAAAAAAAACGTGGGGCATAAAAAACGGGTTTAAAACGGTAAAACAGGTTTAAAACGTATAATACGTACAATACATAAATGAAACGGTAAAAACCGATGATAAATAATATAATGGATAAAGAATTTGATTTTTTTATAAGAGTGGAAAAAAGAATTGACACATAAAATAAAAATAAAAATAATACAAATGAAAGAAAATTCAAATACATGAAAGTATCAAATTATCATTACTCATCCAAATAATAGAAGTTTTAGATTCAGTACCAAAACACGACTCTAAATAAGATACTACTAATTACCAACCATAATGGCATAATCAAGTTATACAAATAAGTTAATAACTTTAAAATTTATAATTAATTATTAATAGTCTAAAACAAAATAAAACTGTCTCAATAAGTCAATCTAACGCCCACTCTTCAAAAAGGTAAACTCCAAAACCCTTTTTTTTTTTTTTTTTTCGTGTTTTCTTTTAGAAAAAATAAATAAAATAAATAAAAGGTTTAAACGGGAGATTTTCAAAATCTCGGTTTTTAAACGTTTTTTAAGTTTAAAACGTTTAAAACCGGTTTTTTTGAAAAACCTGGGTTTTAAACTGGAACCAGACGCATTGCCAATATCTCGGGTTTTAAACGCGTTTTTTTCCGAACTTGGTGACAATGGCTTTGAGGATATTAACGTGATGCTAAACGTTAGTATGACCTTCAAATTTCAACTTCTATTTCAACATATGGCTTTGCTTAGTCTGATTAGCTCAATTTAGCGAAAAGTTAAAACTTTTTAACTTTGAGAAGTCCAACAGATTCCATTTCTGATCTAAGATATGAATAGAACAAACACAGCTTTGAATTAAACCAATTAGTCTGGGCAATTTCATATTGTTTTAAGTTGCAAAGGAGGGAAGATCCTCTAAATTGCAAAAACTATAGAACCAATACGGCCAAACCCAAGTTCCACAAAGCTTAACACAGCCGTCAGACACATCTAAATTATTCTAGAGAAAACACTAAATATAACTCTAAATGTTGCATGTAAACACGAGTAATGATCGTGCACGTCGGCTAGTAGAAAACATATATAATACAGGCAGAGAAACATGTTTATGCAAAAAAGTACCATATTTCACAAGAAGTTAATTATTCTATAAGGATGAAGCAAACATTCTACAGTGTCCCCGTCTTACATCCATCCGTGGACCCAATATCGACGACACCTTGAGTACTCATCTCTCTTTGGTATGCCTCACACAATTCAGGTATCTTGTCATGATGCTTGATCACATATTTCTTCAAGAAAGCATCTTCCGCTTCTCTGAACGATTTACTTGAGGGACTAAAACCCATTTTCTTGAGTTCTAATACCAAATAGTTAAAACGGTCAGATTTATGAGACATAGCTTGAGGGTACGCCAATGTGGACTTTGATATATTGGATTCTGGCACACCATTGTGTCTCAGGATTGCGATGTTTGGTACCATTACCCTTTCTGCCTCATAGAGCACCCGACTCCCCTTCCTAAGAACGAACCCAAAGTTTTCTATCTGTATGAACTAAACTCCTAAGAAAATTCACCGTAGGAATAATTCGTTAATCTAAACTTCTTGTCAAGACACTTGTTTCGGACGAGATAAATTTTCTTGCGTCCGGAAATCCCAAAGTCGCTAACAAATGCGTTATGAATTTTCCAACAACCAGATTCCCAACCTATTTCAGGAAAGTGTGCAAGCATGTAAAACATTGGTGATGCAAAAATGTCAATTGTAAAAATAAATTCAAAGATCTTGTCAGAGAATATTAAGTCACTCAAATTGGATCTATTATCAGAAATGACCTTCAAATCATCTGCACAAAAGTAAAGTCATTGTAAGCTTTAAAATTTTCAATTAGTGCAAGGAAGTTAAGGATAAATCCCCTCCAAATATTCACTTATCAATCCCCCTTAATTGTTGGGGAGAACAAGAACAAAAACAAAACAAAATTAGACAGGCAATTTTTTTTTTCCAAGAAAATGCACTATTAAGAACAGTGAGAGACTGGAGGCAGTAAAAAAAAAAAGTCTGATCCTGTGAGGACAAAAATGTCAGAAGTAATGGTACTTGTTCACATGAACACAAACAACACTTCACGTATTCTTGTGCATTACTCTAGAAACTTTTCATTTACAATAAGATAAAATGAAAACAAATAAGAAATCTCTTCTTCAATAATCTATGTTTGCATTTTCATTCTAAAACACCGACAAAAAAAACAGAGAGAGAAAAACAAACGAGAAGTGTAAGATGAGAATAAAACAACCTACAAAACCATTCATACCTGAGAAGAAAATGCAGCTTAGAGAAGAAGAAAAAAAAGTTAACACTTAGAAGCAGATCTAAGAAGAGAGACACTGAGTTACTGAGACTTGCTTTTTGTTTTTTTCTCTCTCTCTGCTTCTTGTTCACTTCTTGTTGAGTTCCAGAGAGAGAAGAAATGGGGTGGGGGTAGTGGTGGCGTTGGGTAGGCTAAAAAAATATTCGCGTTAGCCCTTAAAAGCAAGACGTTGGAAAACCTATTAAAACTTACAAACTCATTAGCACCTCTGTTTCAGGACCTGCCCCGTGCAACCCCTGCAAAAACAATGACACTTAACTCACAATTTACTGTGCTAAAATCCAAATCCGCTTTACGTATTTCGTTAATACTTAATAGATCCAAAGTCCCAAATCACATACATGTAATTGTACCTATTTTCGACTTTAGTATGAAACTAGTTTTTGGACCCAGGTATACGCTCCGGATCTTTTAAATATATTGCCTATTAAAACTGGAACGTTTGATCAATATTTTTGTAACAAAAAACCGTATTAGGAAAAGCCTATATTTCTTCGTATTCTTTATATTTAATCTTATACGTAACTGCAAGTGCTTAAAAAACTTTAATGTTGTTTCCATCATTAGGTATGTAGTTGTGTGCCAAACAAAAAACATTATGCTTATTCTTGTGATTTGCAATGGTTTGCAGCTTGATATGTCATCTCTCTTTGTATGCCAAACCCCAATTCAAACACAATATACTCTTAAATGAACTCATATACGTGTTCAATAACATTTATAACACTCAATGCTCTAAGAGAGTCATGTAATTCTTAATAGTTCCTGTTGTAAACCCCCTTTATGATATTTGAGTTGTCATAGAATGCAATAATAACCTCCCTTACGTTTGAATGATATGATGTTCGATTCCTGCTATTTGCCTATATGACTTGCTTGAAATAAACTACCTATTTGATTGGTCATTTGAATATCCCATGCATTGACCGTTTCAATTGTTAATGAATATAATTTTCGGTAAAAAAAAAATGTTGATGTTTTTTTCTCGCGCACCCATAATACAAATGAGAGAGTGCAATGATCTAGAAAAAACCCCTTCTCGTCTTAACGCAAAAACTGCTAGTTTATAGTTCACGTAGAGAATTAATTTTTTTTTTTGTTATTTTTCTTCTTTGAACTGAATTCTACTACTTTCCTAATTCCTATGATCCCAACACAATAAAACTTGCTTGAAATCAACTACGTACCTATTTTATTTGATTGGTTATTTGAATCACCCTTTCAATTGTTGATGTTTTGAATTATCGAAGAAAAAAAATTGTTTATGGTAGACTGAATCCTTTTTTTTTCTTGCGCACCCATACTACAAATGAGTGAGTGCATGCTCTAGACTTATAAAACTTCTTATGTTCTACCATAAACAAAAATCACTCATGAAAGATATTGTAAGTGATTTATAGTTTTCTCCAAATGCATATTAGCATTATGAACATCTTTTGTTTCAAGAATAGTCCACCTAGGATCATAACATGTTTACATATATGGCATTCTCCTCAATTTGCATTTACTTTGTATCTTTGCATGTTGTGTTCTTAAGTTTTGGTGAAAGATATATATAACACCCTGTTTTTCTTATTTGTTATTTTCAGTATATATAATTAGTATTAACATTAGATTTAATAAATAAAATAAAATAGGATAAGTGTTATTGGAAATAGGAGACTTGGGTTTATAGGATAAACCCTCTTCCCTATTTCAGGGGTGTTTTAAAAACAGAGAAGAAAAAGAGGGTTTGTAAAAACAGAGAATTTTACAGAAAAAAGAGTTTCACAGAGAGGAAAGAGAGAAGTTTCTTGCTGGAGATCTTGCTGATAACAGGAGGAGCAAATAAGTTCTATATCGGTGAGTATATATTTTACCTTTTACTGAACTATTGGATTTTTTGGTGACTTACAACCTATACTGCACTATACTAGATTTCTGTCGAGAATACAAGTTTTATATTCTGTTTTGTTTTGTTTATTCTCGAACCATGCTGCATATTGAAACTGTTGAAACTCTGTGTGATGGAACTGTCGAAGCATTATGCTTGTTAATGGTGGCGCAAGCCAGAGTCGTCATGTATATTAGTTTGAACTGGAATCCTTACGGTTGTGGTTATGATTGATGATGTTTGGTTGTTGTGGTGAAGTGTTGGGTATTGAATTGATGTTTGGTTTGGGTGATTGAGGTTGGTATTTAATGTTTGAGCGGGTGCTGGAGAGGGGCGATTGAAGCTTGAAGAAACGTTAATGGCCGTCAATATCGCGATTTGGAAGAGTGGGGGAATCGCGATTTGTTGGTATAGTTAGATTGGGTTTTTGGTAGGGAGCGAAACCGAACTGTTAGGAGGTGAGTGGTGGTCCGGCGAGCTCTGCAGTTGTCACAGCCCAAAATTCTAAACAATAACAAAGTGAATATTTGAAATATAATTATCTCAAACATCACTAGATTCACTTGTTTAAAAACCCAGACTATGACGGAGAATACTACACATACAAACCCTAATAGCCATGTCATAAAAGAAACAACTTAAATAACAATAATCCCAACAATTATCCGCAATCTCTTTATTAAGATAACATCCTTCCAAATAAAACATCAAACAAACTCTCCAAATAAAATTCATCACTACCATGTCCTCATGCCATGAAAAAGTAAACTACGTTATTACATTCTTCCAACCAAGAAAATCAAACCTAAAAGAAAACTAACGGACCGCTTCAGGCACGAATCCCAATCACACGCCGCGGTTCCACTGCCTTCCACCTATGTTCCCAAGAACACACCCACGTTGCCAAAATAAAGCAAACATGGGTCAGCAAAAATGGAATTTGCTGGTATAAGTAGACTAACTACATATAAACATTTCAAAACCTTACTTATCTCACTAACACTTTAAATCTATCATAACCTAATCATTCTCAGCTTGGAAGACAAGTAGTTCCGTCATCTCAAACGGCATAGTTTCTTCCCAAGCAAAACTTCCATTTTATTAACTCCCATCTTACTACTCATTCTAGTAACTCCTTTTTATATCTAAATAATTGAATTACACTTACCGATATCTGCCGCTGTATAAGAGTAGGACCGCGTCCATACACAAAATATTATTAAGTCCTACCCTCCTGCAAAAGAAAGTTAGACTTTGTATATAACAGATGTAGATATCCTCTATGTATTCAAAAGTAAGCCCAAACACACTCGCATAATCAAATAAATTTCTCTTATCACTTAATCAATTACTTTTCTTATACACCCACCCTTTAGTACCTACTCCACGATTTGCACTCCACACATTTGCCAAATCACACATTTCTGTGTGCCTCTCTCCCACCAAATACCACAATATCATAGCCATCTCTGGGCTTTCATACACATATTTCACAGCCTCTTTGGGCACAAAAACTCAGGTCATTCATGGCACATTCAATGAATACCTTAGGTCATTCCCGCCACATTCAAGGAATACCTATCATATCACTAACGGGCCATTCATGGCACATTCAATGAATGCCCTGGGTTATTCCTGCACATTCAAGGAATACCCAATCCTACATTCCCGTACACTCAAGGAATACAACTAACCCGCAAGGCGAATACCTTAGTTCCTCTTTAGGGCAGTCCACTGTAATCTGGTCATTCATGGCACATTCAATGAATACCCAGGTCATTCATGGCACATTCAATGAATACCCTTATCTAACACTAACGGGTCATTTATGGCACATTCAATAAATGCCCACCTAACATATGACTTCATCAGTCATAAATTCAATTCCAAAACTTGAGGCGTGGAGAGTTCTAAAAGGGTGCGGTAAGTTTTGTTTACGCATTATTGTACTTTATTGCATAGATTATTTCAGAGAACGTAGGAATATCTTGATTCAATTATTTTTTTTGTTTACGCGTTATTAATTTCATGAATGTATAAGTGTCATAACGTGGGGTATCGCAAAAGACTGAAAAATCACAAAACAGTAAATACACGTACACAAGTATATTTATAAAGGTCCTAGCCTAAGTCAAACATGCTAATAGTCCTAGACTTATCCTAATAGACCGAATCATAATTTTAGGAAAAAGTCAAATTTTCGGGTCAACTGGTCAAAGTCAAGGTCAAAGTCAAAGTCAAAGTCAAAGTCAACTCTGGTCAACAGTCAAAGTCAGAGTCCACAAACTCTTCTAACCCAAAGGCCCAAAGTCTAAAGCCCATAGTCTAACCTAAGCCCAAAAACTAAAAGTCCAAAGGCAAAAAGATATTAGCCCACAATTTTGGCCCAAGCCCAAAATCGTTTTTTTGGCTACTGTTCATCTCCTTCACTCCTTTTCTCCAGCCACCACCGACCACCATAACAGCCACCACTGGCCACCCCTAATTAAAACAAACCCAGCGGTTTGGTTCAGGGAGAAAAACCCTAGCTACCCATATCAACAATACTTGATTCTGTTATACTGCAAAAATTCGACCGACGCCATTAAAGGTTTTTTTCAAGCTTCAATTGTCCAATTTCCAACACCCAATCCACCACCAACAATCCCCCTCAACCCAACAACATAACCTCACAACAAAATCTAAACAAAACCAACCCAAACAATCAAAAACGCAGGACGGTTTGGTCACCATTGAAGCTCTTCCGGAGCTTCAACAGCACACCCAATCCTCATCCCAACAGCACCCTATTCAACCTCAACAATCACGATCAACTAACAGCCCACATACCCACAGTACAACAACAACATTTTTACAGTCCACTTTAATAGTTCATGACAATTAAACACCACCCCTCATTCAAACACAACCAACAATATATATATGGGACGGTTTGGTTTCTGATGGCGATGCCATTAGCCACCGGTGTCCAGACTTCAACAGCTAAATGCTAGAAGTCGTCCTAATTTCTCTACTGCAGTGGTTCAAAATGGTATCTAACCCTTTAACAGAGTTGACAATATCGCAGGTAGAGAAAACGTCATTACTGATATGCTTAATCGAAACAATAAAAGAAAAATAACATATGCTGACTACTCACCGTTTTATAACTGAACAGCCCGAACAGCTCCCCGAAAGCCCCGACGTCTACTGCTGTCACGCGAAACGATAATCTTCCTCGTTCAAAACCCCCTTTTTTTTTTCTCTCAGTAAAACTCTCACCTTTTTTTTTTCTAAAAACTCTACGTGAGAACCCTTATTTTCTAGTTTTTTTAAAATCTCCCAGTAAAACAAGGGTTTTAAACCTATCTATTTACTTACGGGCTTTTTTTCCGAACTACTGGATATCCTATTTTTGTTTTAACTTTTTACCTTATTATTATTATTATTACTATTAATATTATTATAGGAAAAGCAATATAAAAGCCGGGGTGTTATAGCAGTGGTGGAGGAAGTGTGGAAGAGATGACCTAGCATATGATTGGAAATCTTGTTTTGTTGGACATAGTGATGTTTGAGATATTTATATATCAAATATTCACTTTGTAATTGTTTAGAAATTTGGATTGTGGCAATATATGTCTTTTGTTCTATTCCAATCAAGTAGTTGAGAGGAATGCGAGAAAATGCAACCTGTGAAAAGAAATAAGTTTTCTTCCATTGACATAATCTCTGTGGCGAGGTGTCCAGGTCATGTAATAGTTTTTCTTGATTTATGCCTATCCCAATAATAAAAAAGACACGCATAAACACCAAGGTAAAAAATTGGACTTATACATAACCTATTTTTTAGCAAGTTAAAGAGGCTACTTGTACAAAATATATTTTTTAGCAAATTATTTTTATGAAAAGTGGAAATTCCTAAATACACTCAAACTCTCTAAAGAGGCTATCTGCTATCTTTCATATATTAGAGTGCCACCTAGGAGAGAGAAAACTATATTTCATATTAGAGTGTCACTAGATTTTGGATCCGGGCATATGCCCGGATTCTCGGATTCTTTTAGATAATTTACGCATTAAAACCCTTTTAGTAAAAAATAAAACATATAACTCTTCCAAAAGTTCTCTTATAAGTAAGACTCCAAAACTAAGTTTACTTGTAAGCTAATTTAGCTACTTTCCTTTTGAATCAGAAGCTGATAACATCTGTTATTGATTTCTCGCACACACCATTTGTCCATTGCATCTTGAATTTTCACCTGAAGGTGTAATTGTAATTGTATGGTATCATAACGTTACTTATTCTCCAACTTCCAATATTTTAAAACACATTATATATAGAAAAGATTACATGGCAATAAAGCTATTTGTAAATAATTATAACCTTACCTAATTAGGTAATATATATTCCCTTTCATTGATTTCCGCTATTTAGAACCGTTTAGTAAACGATCATTCTTTTTTAGCATGTCACTACCTCCATAACAGCAATTGCCTCAAATTGGGCATAATAAAATCACACATTCAACTTATTCATGTGATCTAGTAGCCTCTCAAAGAGTTCACCTTACATGTCTCAGGTGTATAAGTACCTTCCACATGCACCAACTCTTGCATATCCAATAAAGTCGTTGTTGAGTTACTCCAAGTTCAAATGTACTTCTACCCTTCTTAAATGCTCTTTCTGGTGAAGCAATTGTCTAGAGCCAATTCCAAGAACTCCTCGTACAAAATCCTGCAACCCCAAGCATAAGGTCCAACCCAAGTATTTTCTAAAGGGGGTAAACATGAACAATATGCACCATAGCCTCCTCTAATAGCGTGAATAAGGTTACTAATTATTGTATACCTAGACTATCAGAGTTTCTTAAATATTAGGAGCAGTCCAGAAAATTAAATTTACCAGACAAATTGATAAACAGTATAACCATACTCACATAATATTATCCCCAATCTAAATAACTATATAGTGGCACATAATTTCCAAGGAGAAAAACAAAATTCACTAACACATTCATTCCCTTAGGAAGATAAATAACATCATTAAAGTTGGCCAACGTAGCAACATTCTCTCTCGCATCTTCAAGTATCCTAATCTGAATTAGTCCCATACCAAACTTTAAAGTCACACAATAAATCAACTAAGCAACTTTCACCTTCAGCTCTTATAGTCGTTGCTCTACTTTTGCCACCACAAACTTAGACCTCTTCGCTTCATATTGGCTGCTGCACAACTTGTTTTTGTTCCACAACAATATAATAGAAAACTCCACCCCATACGACAAATGAGTTATCGCCACATCATCCAACACAATATATATTAAAATCCCTTCAAATACTAATGCCAACGCTTGGGGTCGTTCAGTTAACAACTATTCGGCTTCAAACTGCTTGACAACTACTTTAAGTACTTCATTACATGTGGAAGGAAGAACTGTGGTCATACTGTACACCAAGAATTTAGAAACTACGGGATGTGATTAATTTTAGCTCATGTCTAAGCAAAGACAATCATCACTGGCTTAAGTTTACCCATGTCAAAATTTTGATCCCCTCTTTACATCTAAATTATGATTTGCAATTACTACTGCCTAAATTATATACGTCTCAACCAACCTCACTTACAATTTAGACATGTACATGCGATCCATAATGTCAAAAGTTATTATCAATTTTTTGATTACATGACGTACCTGTTAGATAGTCATGGACTCATGACAGCACAGATAAATAGAGGCTCCGGCAGAAATCACGCACTCACGTACATAGGCCACGTACTCATGTATTTATTTACTCCAATTTTTCATTTGAACTTAGCTTTCCACTTCAACAATATGTTCCTAGGTTCCATGTGGATGGCTACTAATATTAGAAGATCAATCCATATAGATTCTCAATGCACCCATAATTGTTGTTACTTCCATTAGTTTTTTCGCACATACACAAATGAAACCCACATGGGTCTACAATCATACCCTATATCACATTATGGGTGGCAACGGTGAGAAGAAGGAGAGGGGTGAGAGCCCGCGTTTATTTCCTTGAAACATTGATCAAGTTACCTAATTGATTAAATTTTGTGGTTAATTATATTGTTTCCTACGATGTTTCCTTGTTTCCCGTATCCGATATTCCAATTTGATCTCTCAGTGATTTGTTTGTATAGTTCAAATTGTATTAGGAAACTTCAAACAATTTAATAAGTGCACAGTTTAGGTTGTATTAGAATTCAGATATAGAGAGAGAGGTGGATATACACATCGGAAGAGTTTTAATTATACTCAAAAACTTAAATTACACGTGGCATAGTAAACTCAAAAGCTTTAATATTAGAGTGTCACCTAGGAGAGAGAAAAATCACTCTTATAGGTCTCTACTTTAGTATATAGACAAGGTAAAACAACAAAAGTCATAATTTTTATTGATCTCTAACCAATCCTAGCAATCTCTGTACTAAAATATGATTAGTATAAGAGAAATTCTCCTCCACAAATCTCTTTCTCTAGTGGAGTTTCCTTTCTCTAGTTCAACTTCTATAATCTCTATCTCTAGACAACTATAGAACTTGAACTTGAAGCACATAAGATAATAAGAAAACTAAAGAAGAACAATCATAACCTTCACATAGACTTCATAAAACTCCTCTAATGGAAACTCCTCTAATGGAGTTTTAGCCTAGTTTCATTGGGTTCATTAACAATAAACAATAATAAGAAAACATAATTAATTAAACTAAATTTATATTAATAAAATTGATGGTGTAATGGAGTTGGAGGCAAGAATATTAAACCCTAATTACTCTAAACTAATGGAGGAAGGAAGCAGATATATTATTCTAGCTAATGGGAGGGAGAGATATAGAGTTTTGCCTTCATCCTCTTTATATAAAAGAGGGTTAGGTTTACAAAATCGTGCATGTGTCTTTAGGCTAGGTTATGGACCTATAAATCAAGTCCATAACCCAAATAGTTGAATCTAAGATTTTCAATTCTGGTTGTGTTACTGTAGTGCGCATTTTCACTGACTTATACTGCTCTGATCGAGTCAAGGCCTAGACTATTGGAAACGGCTTTCTGAGCCGGTCATTTTGATATAAAATGGGCCCAAATCCGAGGCATGAGTCCAAAAATATGGCCTTTTGAAGTTCTATTGAATTTTCTTTAGCTCTCTAATCCGGTTTGACTTTCACTTAACAGTTTTGACTTGGGCTTTTTAAGGGTTTTTTCTCCATGAAACTTGGGCTTTCTTCATGGAGCTTTCCTAGCAATCACTTTAGCTCCTTTTAGCGCCTAATTAGTAACGAATTAACACTTATTCAACTCCGAAGCCTGAAATACTCAAAAGCACGTAATTAGTGGTAAACCTATATTATTAATAACATAATTGGCTAAATAGAAATACTATTAAAGAGTTTAAACTAGGCAAAAAGGCACTTTACACCCTTGAACTTGTTGTGTTTTACCACTTACCCCCCCCCCCGCCCAAACTTTATTTTAGGCAATTTTAACTCTGAACTTGTAAAACGTATCTAGCGCTATTTTTCCAGTTCATTTCTGGCACCTAAAGAGTAACGTGGAATTATGTATTCTTACGTGGCAAAATTAGAATTTGACACATGACAAAATTAGAAATTCCACGTAAGAAAACATAATTCCATGTCACTCTTCAGGTGCCAGAAAAGAACTGGAAAAATGGAGTTGGGTACATTTTACAAGTTCAGGGTTAAAATTGCCTAAAGTGAAGTTTGGGGGTAAGTGGTAACAAGTTCAAGAGCGTAAAGTGCCTTTTTGCCTTTAAACTACAGTTTTGGGCTCTTATTAAATAGTGATTGTGAGATTGGATGTGATGGCTGGACATTGTTATATCCAGTTGTTGCACACATAATAATGTGATTAACTTCTCATAAACGTATGTAAATATAATATAAATATGAATTTGTTTTTACCTGGTGAATGTTGAACATAAGGAAAGTACTGGTATTGTGAATGTGAAATCATAGGTGATGATTGCACGTTGCTATTGTACTGAAAAGATAATGGATACGAAGGAAAGAATCCATGTGTTTGTGATGTTGAATGTTGAACATAAGGAAAGTACTGGTATTGTGAATGTGAAATCACAGGGGATGATTGCACGTTGCTATTGTACTGAAAAGATAATAGATATGAAGAAAAGCATCCATGTGCTTGTGCTGTTGAGATAAAGATATGTTAGTTCATGTGCTTGTGCTATTGAGATAAATGAATGTGATAAGAATTACCAAATGCTAGACCGGCGGGTGAGTTTTGTCTTGGTGTGTTATGCATTCTTCTTCTGTGTGTATGGTTTCCCTTTGCTCTCAACTTAAACATTCTTTCGATGCTTGCTTGTTTTGCCTTTAGTTTTTTGGAGATATCAATTTAGTTCTGCACTGTAAAATAAATTAGTCAATAAAATAAATATATACAAACTAATATGGCATGCTCTCTATAGGATGGCTGGCTCCTCGTGCTACTATGAATGTTATTGTGCTATGAATAATGGAGATCAGCTTATGAAGGCCTCACAATATAATATACGAGGAATAAGCAACGAAAACTCATCAGATGAAGCATTCGAGAGATGGAGAAAGCTTTGTGGATTTGTTATGAATCCTAAGCGTAGGTTTCGTTTCACTACCAATCTTTCCAAACGTTATGAAGCTCAGGCTATGTGTCAAACCAATCAGGTTGTTACATTTCCTACGTTGTCTCGTTTGTAAAATTTGTGCATGTTGATTTTTTCTTCTCCGGAACTTTCTCTACACAAGTCACTTTAATTTTTTTCTTATGATGTGACAATAAAATTTGGATTCTCTAATTTTTTGAACAAAAAATCAATGTGAGTTGGGGTTCGGAATGGAATTTTTATTCAATTGTAATTGAGGATATAGGTTTATCTATTTATTTATAGTTTGAGGACCCGTAGTTTTAGGAGTTGACTCAGTTCTAGGACTATTATTTCCATTAATAAGGATATGGTAATTGGTCAGACTACAATAAAGACACTTATTAGCTTCCTTGTTCTAATCCATGACGTCTATTATACAGGATGGACGTAGAATAACCGGAAATAAACGGTGAAAGTTTAATAAGATAGAAATGAAATTGAGATTAATATTGTTCCATTTTTATTTTTTCACAAGTAAGTCGATCAATTCCATTCTTTATTTTCAGGCTCAAAGTAAGAATTGAGATGAAAGAGGAGAAAGAGTAAACCCCCCTTTCAGGACTTGGTATCAACTATGTGGTAAGGTCATCGAGCCTCCACCGACTTCGAAGCCTACCTCAGTGAGGCAGCCTTGAAGGAAGGCTAGAAGAGCTGAAGCATTTCAAAGTGGAATACCTGTTGTGCACTAATGTGACTGTACTAATGTGCAGTTAGTTGGAGCAAGATGTTCATCTGCATATGTAACGACCTACATGGGTATTCAGTGGAATACAGAGAGGGGCAATGGATGGTGCCAAGGGAATGATAAGAGAAGCGATTGGAGAGAAGCTTCATGTTTCTTCTTCCTCTCCATCAAACACAATTATTTATATTGCAGACTTGGGATGTTCAGTAGGACATAATACACTCCTTGCAATACAGACCATAGTAGAAGCCATAGAATGCAAATTTCAATCGCAAGGCCTTAGCCCTCAAACCCTTGAGTTTCAAGTATTCTTTAGTGATCAAGTCTCAGATGACTTCAACAAACTCTTCACTTCCCTTTCTCCCAAAAGACAATATTTTGCAGTAGCAGTACCCGGTTATTTTTACTCTCGCCTTTTTCCCAAGTCTCTCCATTTTATTTACTATTCATATTCACTTCAATGGCTCTCGAAAGTACCAAAAGAAATCTAATGAAACAAATCAAGGACGCTATGATTAGTGCTACTGGATTCTTACAATGTTGAATGTGCCCAATCTAACTGCATATGTTGATGCATTGCGAGGTATGGTTTCAGACTAAAGTTTTCTGGACTAAAGTTTTCTTTTGAAGTTGGTGGTGAGGTTTTGTTGGGGATTTTTCTGGTCAGCTTATGTGTGTTTCTTGTTGTTTGGTTTGCTAGTATTGGGATTCCTTATAGGTGGTGTTACAATGTACTACCTTGATGAAGAACCGATTCACATAACAGAGAACCTGAACTTCGATTATACCAAGAGTGTTATTTCCATCATCATGTCTTGCCCAAGCGTGTCATGTGGCTTGAACTGTAAAGAGAATATTGAACTTGAAAAATATGTAGGATCGCGTGTTATAGCTCCTAATTAGAATTTGAATCTTGCTATTTCATTGAAGTTGCCGGAGTACAATCAGAATCTTGGAGATTCCAGGTATATACATTTGCTTCACTTTAAAAAATGTTAGATGTTTTACGTTCTATGTGTAGTGATTCTGTTGTATGCCTGTAGATCTAAGTTTTACGTGCTTTTCGTGCTTATGCTAGTTTCGTTGTCTTCCTGCATTCCATCATGTTGGGAACACCTTTCCTTGGAAAGACTGCAAAGGACCCTTCTCAAAACTTTGGTTCTTTGATCCTTAATTGTACACCATGGTTGTTCATTATATATGTGTGTCTGACTTAATGACTTATCGAACAATGTTGTGTGTATAGGTTAAGGTGGACCTCTTGTCGACTGATGGTGAAGTTACTGCCAGTCCAAGCTATCCATGTTGATCTAAATCGAATACATCATCGCTTAGTCTGTTGATCTAAATAATGATTTTGTCTACACAGTGGGTGTTAGCGACTATTTTTATATATTAAATACGGTGGCATATAAACAGGTATGTACAATTGACTATCTAATCTTCGAAATAATCTAATCCATGACGTCTATTATATAGGATGGATGTAGAAGAACTGGAAATAAAACATAGAAGATATCTTCCTTTCAGAAAAAAAAAATCACAGGTAAGTCTGGTAAGTGTTAGAATAGTTGTATGAACACAAAGACAACTAAAAGTAGAAACGAGAAGAAGCGAGAGCAATGAAGAAACAAGGACATCGATGAATCGGGAATAACCAAGGCGCGGATTAGGTCAGTCCTTAAGGAAAGATTTAAGCCTTCCAATGGTGAAAGTAAAGACAACGATTGGCGTCTTCCTCCACGAGGATTCAATGGTTAACGAAAGAACCGACTTTGCACTAGAACAGACTACCCTCTAGAACGACAATATAACTCTCTCGGCGGCCGAAGAAGAAGACAAGAAGAAAAATTTGGTTTGAGTTTTCTGTTTCTCTGAGTTGAGTTTCTGATCAAGTCTATACCTCTATGGACTCACAGTCCTATTTATAGAGGTTAGTTTGGTCTCCTAAACAGATAAGGAAGAGAGACCAACTCCTAATAGAACACCGAAACTTAATGCTGAAGAAAAAAGCAAAACAAGTTTAGGCAATTGGTCAAACCACTACCCACAACAGTAAGCCCAAGCCCAGGCCCGAACCCTACCCGATGTGGTGGATAACCAATGTGGGACTATCTACTATGCACTAAAGTGGAGAGAACACATATGGTTCATCTCCTCCACTTTGCACACACTTACAAGTATTTCGAAATACACTTAGAGATTCCAACAGTAAGTACAATCATACACCTTACATAATTGTACAAACATAGAAGTGTGGTATAATGTTGTTGATTTGCAGATACATGGATGAATAGATAATGAGGAAAAGAGAAAAAGAAGAGATAATACCTTTCAATGAATCAACAGGAAGAACGTAGAAAATGAAGATGAGTAGGAAGAACGTAGATGGTAATGGAAAAAAAAAATAGTAATCAGAAGATGAACAGGACGATGAGTAGGAAAAATTATGTTTAATATAGAAGAGAACTACACCATTCAATTGCTAATAGAATTTGTTATCTATTTGTCATACATAGATTCGATTGCTAATAGAATTTCTTTCTTATTTGTCATCCATCGCAGGAAGAAACTTTTGTTTTCTTGACAGACAGGTTCTCTGTTCGTCAAAATTGTTCGCTCGTAGGAAGGAACTTTTGTTTTTATGAAAGACAGGTTCTCTGTTCGTTAAAATTGTTCGCCTAAATAGTTTCCTATCAGAAGTTGTTTTCGTACATTCAAAACAATTGGGATTTGTAGTAGTTTCCTTAGTTGTATACAACACTATCAGAAACCCACGTTAATACGAATTGGGTTTTCTATTGCCTCGTGAAAAGTCTATAGAGTTTTAGTGGAGAGATGAGTCTACGGGGACAGTTTTAGTAGATCCACGTGGGAGAGCTCTGTTATAAGAAATTGCCACCTAGGATTGTGATTGTCCACCTCAGAAGTACTCTGCTTTAATATAGAGAGAGCTGATAGTAGTTGTGATAACATATAATGTTTATCTCAAACTGTAACCTTCTTATCAGTTATCTAGACGGGGACATTTTACATTCGGAGCTGCACGACGCAACACGTTAAAGTTGGTTGTTTACATGCATTCCTCTTAAAGTAACTGGAAACGTGTCCCTCTCTAAATTTGGTTTCTTTCTAGTTTCTGGTTGTTGTTGTTATATGTATCGACCTTCAATTCAGAATTTAATAGTAAAAAAGCGCCAAAATAACATTTTAATTGTGTGGAATTTATTAAACCAACCTGTAATCTATTTCAATGACCAAATTACCCTTAAACTTAATGAAGTACGCTAAACCCAGCTGGTCGAATTTGGAGTGGTATTGCATTTGGTTTTTTCGTGGAAGAAATTTATCATAACGAACAATACCACTATTGGACATTTCCACCACATCTGCAGTGGACGTGCCACTTTCTGTTCATGGACTGACATATAGACTGAAAGGTTACGTATTTAGGAGATTATGACCATTGTTATGTCCCGAATCATACCCTTAGAGCATTTGCAATGCAGGTGAAAGTTTTCCCTCCCTTATTCACAGCCACCTCATCACTTATTCACCCTCTTTTCACCAAAACGGTGAAAAACAAGGTGAAGCTGTGCAATGCAAAGGTGAATAAAATATTTCGGACGGAATGTTAGATTCCGTCTTGAGGTTTTTGATTGAGACGGAATGTAACATCCCGTCTGGTATTTTATAACGAGACGGAATGTAACATCCCGTCTGATGACTCAATATGAACAGACGCGAACAGACTCCATTTTTACTTCCTTCCCAGCCAAAATTGCAATTTTCTAGCCTCCATTAACAAGCTTTTGACACAAACTTCCATTCCTAATGACTTCTCTACCCCAAATGCATCCCCACCAACCTCACCACATAAAGAGCATTCCCGATGGTTTGGAAATGTCAAAATTTCCAAAAAAAAGGGCAAAAATGATCGTCATCAAGAACGCGTAATGTGGGCGAGGAGGACGAAATTGAACTTGGGTTCAATTTTCCACCGCGTTGTGAAATCGAGGAACACCAACCATTAGCGTCAATATCGGTCCGACACGTAGCAAATCGAGTGGCGGAGTCTCAAGTAAGTTTTTGATTTTTTTTATGTTAATTATTATTATTTATATTAGTTTATATCAAGTTTGTTGTTGTGTAATTAGTTTGAATTTGTCGCATTGTTTTAAAAAAAATAGTTGTAATTATATCGTATTACGTGTTGGTTGAATGTAGGAAGTACACCTATGGAAAGTGCGTTGTGCACTTTCAAATGTTGTGTCGTGGTGGCGTTGTATAAAATCAAAAACGGATCCTAATTTTGTCATGGTTACCGACATTATATCCGCCACACCATTTGAGAACTTGTTGAATTCTAATTTGGGACAAAATGATCAAGCGTTGTTGTTTGGGATAGTTGAGCGGTGGTGGCAAAATACCCACACATTCCATTTCCCATGGGGTGAGCTTGGGATTACCCCTCTTGATTTCACAATGCTCACGGGTATCCCAATTAGTTATAGAGATGTCGTTCCTTTTGATGAAACTTTAGAGGTTTTTACTACGGCGATGAGTTTCTTTGAAGGTTTTGATTTGGTTGAAAATGATGAGCAAGACGGGTTTTTGAGATTATCGGTTGAGCAGTTTAAGAAAGGAGCTATAAATATGAGTTGGTTTACTTCGAGATATTTGAATAGACTCAAGGAGAAGCCAAAAGACTATCATATTGGTGAGGAGTCGATCCACGAGTATGTACGTGCCTTCCTCTTCTACTTTGTTGGTGCGGTATTATTTGGATATGCTGATAGTTATTTATGTATCGGGTGGATGGCCGCTGTCTCAGATGTAGAGAGGATGTGGGATTATGACTGGGGTCAATCCATCTTGACATACCTTTACCGCTGGCTAGACCTCGCAGTTGAGACGAAAGCCGCTAAAGGCAATTTGTGTGGCTTTCTTTGGATTATACCGATAAGTCTTATTTATTAAGTTATTGTTTCATTTCATTTATTTATCTAATTATTAATGTTGACATGTTTATATATATATTGTATTTTATCTATTGATGGCAGTATTGGTGGTACGAACATTTTCGTGTGATGCATCCTGTGTTGAAGAGGTTGGAAAAGGATGAGACTCATGACCTGATTCCACGTATTCAAGCATGGGGGCTTCATCGTAGGCAGAGGGGGTATGGGGACCTATTGCATAATATTCATAACACTCATCAGCAGATTGAGCTTTTAGGAGCTACCCAAATTGAATGGCAACCCTGGGCCGAGTCCTTCATCTTTCAGACCCCTTATGCGGATATTCCAGATGTTCCAGAGAACACTGAGTACCGTAGACTATCCTATATGTGTCATAGAGCAAGGTTTCTTTCTGGGCGAATGATACTTATAGGGTCGATCCAACACATGGTACCTTGGGGACAGATGTTGGCGGCAAGTATCTGGAGAGATTGTTATACCTTACCCACCACCCATAGATATGACAGCCTCGATATTCTTCTTGCTACTCCTTTCACACTATAGAGCAAACCCAAATGAGTGGCGACGATCGGTTTTCATTTTACGGGGAGACTATGACTTATATTGGAAGAGGGTTGGTCGAGGTCTCTTGCTAGGTGTGCGTTATACGGGGCACCAATTTTGAAGGGGTTACTACGGAGCATTGAGGCCCGACATTCATTTCGGGAGGAGTGGAGTTGCCACGCAGATCCACAACCCAAGGTGTTTCATGATATTCAGATGCCATGAAAGAACTCCACGATATTTGATGATGATGACCTTTGGCACTCGAGCATGATTACTTCTCGGGGGCAAGATATGAGAATACCTATTCCACCGGTAGATGCCGCAGATGGTAGCAGATTTGTGTCAAGATCTGAGTTTGAAGCAGTTAGCCGAGGTTAGTATGATTTGAATTTATTCATGATTTGTTATTATTAGTATTCACTATAACCCATAACATGCATTTGTTTTGTTAAATAGGATGAAGTAAGGTCGGAGCTCCTTAACTACAGCTCTCTCAGTTATGCCATGCGTGAGTCCTTCATGGAGTCCTCTCGTCACAGTTTTGAGTACTTACAAGAAGAGCGAAATTGAACTTTGCAGCTTCAGAGACGTGTGCAAGAGTTGGAGAATGCTGCAAGTGCCACACCTCAAGCTCAACCTCAACCAGAGAGGCGACAACGACGTAGGGGGGAGAGCTCTTCGACCGAGCCTTCTCGTAGGGGGAGGAGGTCTCAGTAGATATTTTTTTGTAGTTTGTAATAATTGTGCGCCATTACTTGTCTTATGGCGTTTGTGATTGTTGTTTGTAATGACTTTTTTATTAGCAGGTTTTTCTTTGATGAGTTTTGGATATGAATATGTCATTAAACAAAGGAGGTTATGTCCAATTTTTTTTAGAAATTACAAGTTAGTTTTTTTACCGAGTTTCTGTGTTAGACTTGGGTGTTGTTCATGATTGTTGTTTGTCTTATTTATTATTTTCAAAGTATATTAACAGGTTTTGGATATGAATATGTCAATAAAACAAATGAGGTTATAGCAAAAAAAATTAAAAATTTATAAGTTCGTATGTTTCCAAAAATTTCACATTCGTTTCACTCATTTCCTGTCTTTGTTGAAATAGAAAATTTTGATGGAATATCACTCATTTTTGCAGGTGGTTTGGTTCTGACAGGTTCTGACATGAATAGTGTATGGGGATACTGAGACAGAATGTAACATCCCATCTAGTTTTTTTAGATCGAGACGGAATGTAACATCCCGTTTGGTTTTTAAGTCCTTCTCACTGCATCTTTTACTATTCCAAACATTGGAATTATGGATGGGGATGGTGGCCCATTGAAATTATTGAGGGTACATTTGGATAGACATTTGGATACAATGTGTTGTCACTTGGAGAGTGAACAAAAATCTGATAAAATGTGTTGTCAATTGGTAAGTGGACCAAAATCGAAGTATCACATGTGACCTTACCTTTCATATTTCGTTTTACTCTTCTTTCTTTTAGATCAAACAAACAAACAACCATCTTCTTCCCCACAACCAAGCTAAAAATAGGAAAAATGTCTAGAGAAAAAAAAAATTGCATATAACCAAAGGTTATGGGGAGGATCTAGTAGTAACAATTCGTCTTCAGGTTTTACCGAGTCGTCTTCTGGTACTTCTGCTGAAGATGACTACATGGAAAGAGTAAGAGATGAGCATAATGATATGATGAGGCGAAGGAGGAGGAGGAGGTTGCAATTATTATTATCTACTGTTGGGGCATTAATGACTCAAGCAGCCATTGAAATTGAAGATGTGGATACAGACAAACGCGGTGGATTTGTGAAGGGCAGAGAGTACACGTTTAGAGATGGTGGTGATTTCAGTAAACAAAAGGTAATGAGGGATTACTTCACAACACCTTGTAGGTGGCCTCCTCATAAGTTTAGACGAAGGTACAGGATGACAAGAGAGCTTTTTATGTATATGTTGCATACTGTTGCATCATTCGACGATTACTTTAAAGACAAGGTGGATGCATTGGGTCGGCAAGCAATTTCTGGGTTACATAAGGGACTAGCTGCAGTTGCACAATTAGCAACTGGTTGTTCTTCTGATTCAACGGATGAGTATTTACAAATTGGAGATTCCACAGCAAATGTATCTATAAAGCGTTGGTACAAGACAATAATCACAGTGTTTGAGGAAGAGTACTTGAGACGACCAACTGAGGCAGACACTGCTAGGATATTAGCTGAAAATGCAGCAAGGGGTTTTCCATGAATGCTTGGATCAATCAACTGTATGCACTGGGTGTGGAAGAATTGTCCAAGTGGATGGGCTGGAACACATGTAGGGTACAAGAAGGAACCAACTTTGATACTTGAAGCCGTTGCAGACAAACATTGTTGGATCTGGCATTGCTTCTTAAAACTTTACGTGTTCGCGATAATGACATTAACATGCTTCATCGTTCTCATGTTTTAAATCATTAGAGCAAGGTGAGGCTCCGCTGTTGCATTTAATGTGAATGGTAATGACTATGATATGGGATATTATCTTGCTGATGGTATTTACCCAAAATGGGGCACATTTGTTCAAGCCATTCGTTATCCAAGAAATAAGCATGAAAAGATCTTTACTCAACGTCAAGAAGCTGCAAGAAAGGATGTTGAAAGGACGTTGAAAGGACGTTTAGAGTTTTGCAGGCACGATGGCATATTGTTAAGGCTTCTGCGCATTGTCATAGTGTTGTTGTTCTTGGAGACATAATGAAGGCATGCATTATAATGCATAATATGATTGTTGAGAATGAACGTGAAAGTGGAGTTTGGAATTGGAAAGGTCGAGGAAAGAAACAATACCCGCTCTTTTCGGGGAAGATGATGGTTTTCATTTTGTCTATCAGATGATTGAAGCAAGAAATAAGATCAGAAATCAAGTTACACATACTAATCTTCAAAAGGACTTAGTTGAACATGTTTTTAATTGAACTAGCATTGAAGAAACAGCAGATCCGGTACCAATTTATGATCCAAATTGGTCGGATCCAGATGAGGGAGAAGGAGGCAAAAATTAAAATGGAAATGAAAGTGTATTTCCTATGTATTTCCTAACGTGAACTATTAAGTTCCAACGTATTTCCTATGTATTTCCTAATGTATTTCCTATGTAATTCCTAATGTATTTCCTATGTAATTCCTATAAGTTCTTATGTGTTTAATGAGTTGTGTTTTAATGAACTATATTACAATGTATTTTAATTTTATTGGTAATTGTATTTCTATGAAAATAATTATATTGGACAGAACATACATAGTGCATTAATTAAAAAAACAGTTAGATAAAAATACATAGTTCATTAATTAAAAATACAATGAAATTAAAATACATAGTGCATTAATTAAAAAGACAGTGAAATTAAAATACATAATGCATTAATTAAAATACATATTGCTTTAATTAAAATAAAATACTATATATTACATAAGCTTAGTTAGAGCTAGAACCACCTCTAGCCCTTGCCCATTCAGCACGTATTTCAGCTTGTTGTTGCTCGATTATAAAAGTGGTATCGGGATGGAGGACACTTGTATCGGTCGCTAAAATCTTAGCTTCATATTGCATCTTTTGAAGCCAATTTTTTTCCAATTGAACCTGATTTTTTTCTGCTTGAATCCAATTTTTTTCTTTTATTGCCATCACAGTTCTTTGACCATATACAAGTTCCCTTTCCCTAAGTTCTAAGCATTTTTGTGTTTCATTTGCATCCTGTGAAAATATATCCTCTAAACGTGTAAAGTAACCCTCCAACATACCAACTGATTTTTCTTGGTTCCTTTTGGAGTTGGCTTTCTTCGATCCAAGAGGACGCTCTATTTCTTGAGAACCCTCCAATTCAACTCCACCAACACTTGGTGAATTAGAAGTTGAATCTTCACTATCATTTTTGCGACCTTTTCCCTTTGTGGGGCGGCTTAACCTTGCCTCAAAAACGTTACTCCACTTTGGATTATCCTTGAGTATAACGTAACAATGATCAAGTGAAAAAGCCGATTTTTCTTGTAGTTGGTACGTCATCCTTGCCTCGGACAACTAAAAAATAAAATGGTGGTAATTAGACTAAAATAATCACTAAGAGTAAGATAATTAAACTAAAATAATAATTAGACTAAGATAATAATTAGACTAAGACTAAAATGGAAATAATAAATACACTAAGACAATTAGACTAAGACGAAAATAATTAGACTAAGACTAAGATAATCAATAAATTCCAAATTGACAACGTTATAATTACCCGGCTTTGTATTGTTGTACCACTTGCATGTCGAGCCTCCACCGCATTCACAATTGCAACAAACTTGTTCATCATTTTTGAAATATATTTCCACCTACCGCTAATTAAATCGGAAGACCTATCCGACCCACGTGCTTGATTGAACTCGTTTGTTACACGATTCCAAAATCCTTTTGCATTTTGGAAAGCACCAATAATGGAGTCTTCACTAATTTTTATCCAAGCAAGACATAGAGCTTGATCATCGGACATGCTAAAGTGAATTTTCACTTTTGCTTGAGTGCTACCACTTGCTTGAGATGCTTGAGTTGATGCCATTTGATATTTTGTTTTTTTTAAGAACTGATTTTAAAGAAGAAGAAATATGATATATGATTGTTGGAAGTGTGAGTTGAAATGAAACAAATATTGTATATATACCAAAGTTTTTTATTTTGACCGTTTTTTACCGTTCTGACTTTCTGACCGTTGGTAAACTAGCCGTTAGGACTCCGGACGGGATGTTGGATTCCGTCTGGTGAGTTTTGTAATCCAGACGGAATCCAACATCCCATCCGAAGTTAACAAGTCAGTCACTATCTCGGTGGAAGGTTTCACCTTGTTTTGAACTGGGGAAAATAGTCACCGGGTTTTTCACCCCTGCATTGCACAGCGTTTTTGGTCCCAACCCGGTGAAAAAAGTCACAAACCCCCCTTTTTTCCCTGCATTGCAAATGCTCTTAGAGCATCATCAAATCATTTCTAAATTTTGTTGTGACACCTCAGCGTTTTTTTTAATCAAAATTGTTAAAAACCCGTCAAGTACCAAAGCAAAATTTCTAAATTTGTTGTTTCGATTTTGCACAACAAAAGTTGTCCGATCCCGTCCAGACAATTTTTTTTTATAAACGGCAAAAGTTGTCCCGTCCATCATTTCTCTCTATTTCTGTGGCGCCAAACCATTTTCAAGCCCATCGTTTCCCTCCATTTTCTACGCTATATATCAGATCAATCACAAGTAAAACATCCATATATTTTTCATTTATTCATCTCCTCTCATCAGTCATAAACTTTCAATTATTTTGTCATGAGTTCTAGTAGTCATAATAGCAATTGGTGCGAGTGTTGGTGTGCATGAACGGTTGGTGGTTGATTATTTTGCTGATATACCAAATTATAAAGCATGTAAGTTTCATATGAGAAGACTACTTTTTAACCGTATATTGGAAGTTGTCACTAATTTTGATCCATATTTTAAGCCTTCTTGTGATGCTCTTGGTTTGCCTAGGGTTTCGGGTTTGGTGAAGATGACAACTGCAATACAGATACTTGTTTATGGCTGTCCAGCTGATTCAATAGATCACTGGATAAAACTTGCTGAGAGTACAACCCGATAATCACTTCATCATTTCTGCAATGCAGTTGTAAACTGTTTTGAAGAACAATACCTGAGAAGCCCAATGGAAGAAGATGTAATACGCTGCTGCTGCGAGGGAAGGTGAAGAAACGCGGTTGGCGGTATGTTGGGTAGTTTAATTTGTATGCATTGGGTATGAAAAAATTGTCCAACTGCGTGGCATGGAACTCATTTGGGCCATGCTAGAAAAACGATCGTGATTTTGGAAGCAGTTGTAGACCAGGAGCTATGGTTTTGGCACGTATACTTTGGAATGGCTGGATCGCGTAATGATATCTTAATGTGTTAGATAATTCTCATTTATTTGATAATTTAGTCAGAGGAACAGCTCCAGCTTGTGTTTATCAAGTTAATAACAATCCTTACAACATGGGCTACAACCTTGCTGATGGAATATATCGACCATGGGCTACACTGATTCAAACAATCTCATCTCCTGCTATTCCCATGGATATTAACTTTGCAAAAGCGCAAGAAGTAGCTCGTAAAGATGTGGAACGTGGTTTTGGTGTTTTACAGGCTAGATTTGCAATTGTTAGCATGCCAGCTTGTCAGTGGGGACAGAGGAGCTCTATCTCGTATAATGAAAATATGTATTATACTTCACAATATGATTGTTGAGAATGAACGTAATGTACAACTTCCAAAGTGGAAACCACCTTCAGATGAACGGTTGCAGCATGAAGTTGAGATGTAGAGTAATGACCATCTGTTTGTGCAAAACATGGTAGCCAGGACATTAAATATTCGTTGTGGAACTACTAATCAACAATTGAAGAATGATCTGGTTGAACATCATTGGGCACATTATGGTGCACACCACAACCAAAGGAACAACTAATAAGTTTGTTACCTATGTTTTTTAAGTGTGCTTTCTGTATTTTCTGTTAACTGTACTTTCATCAAGTTTGTTTTGTTTAAATAAGATTGTGATTTGTTGAATAAGATTTACACATACTTGAAATTAAAAACGTTACAACATACTTGAAATTAAAAACATTATAACTAAAAATCATCATCTTCATATTATTCATTTTCATCCCTCAGAAATGGATTGGGAGAGCGTGCTCACCTACCACGAGACTGCCTAACACTGTTTGTTTATCCAGAAAAAGAAAAATGCCCAAACTGTTGAGAAGGATGAGTATGAATGTATGGATTAGGAGGGGTTGGAATGTATGGAGTAGAAGAGGTTGGATAATGAGGAATAGAAGGAGCAGCAGGAATACCTTGTTCTTGTTCAACCCACTTACGATAGATAGCTGCTTGCTTAGCTTCCCAAAATGTCAGTTGAATACCGCTAAACTTGCTTAGATCAAGCATCATAATATCTTGTTCTTTTTGTGCTTCAAGCATCAATATTTCGTTTTCTTTTTCCTTTTTCATTGAGAGGAACATTTGTCGTTTTAGCTCTGTTTGTTCTTGCAGATATTTTGCAGTTGTAAGTTGATTGTCTCTGACCTCCTCCAGAGTTTGTACCATTTGGTGCGCAATTTCATCAGCATCTATTTTCTTAAACTTTCTTCCTTTTGGCCGTTTTTCTGATTCAGGCACTTCCCTCGATGGTTGACTTTCTTTATCTAACGAAATATTGGCTATTCCAATATTGTTCACGATGGATCCACCACTGATGCCACCACTAACATCACTACTAGAAGTGGTTCTCTGCTTTTTTGAACTACTATCACTTCTAGCTTTGATAGAAGTGATTCCATTTTGGAGTTAAAATTAAAATCCAATAACAATGCTCAAATTTAAATGGTTCATTTTGAACAATTGAAAAAATAGTACGAGCTCGTGACATTGTATCATCCGTATTAATACCACTAGCATTCATTCTCAATTGTTGATCATAATAACCTTGAAATAAACTTACCGCATGTTAGATTATGTGAAAACGCGCTTGAACCGATCCACCAGTTCGTAGTTGCCCTACATGACCAAACTGGCTCATACGCTTGCTAATTTCATCAGCAATTTTCTCAAAGAAAAAACATGTCTATTTTGGCCCGTTCCAACAACTGCATCTTCTGAAACAAAAATCCAACTATGACATAAAATTTCATCTTCTACGGCTGTGAATTTTTTTAAACGACCTTGAACATAGATATGTTGGCTATTTTCTTGGCTTTGGTTTTCACTATTTCTACCACCTCTATTTTCTCTATCTCTAGACCTTTGTAAAGACATTTTGTGAGTTTGGTGAAGAATAAAAGAAGAAAGAAGATGTGAATTGGTAAAAAAATTAGTTAAGCAATTATGCAATATATATAGGTCCAGTCCAACGGAACTAAATATAGCCATTAATTCCAATGGTACAAAATCGAGCCGTTTCAATTTTTTTATTAAAAAAAATGATGGACGACAAAACTTGTCCCGTGCAAGTCATTTCTATATTTCTGACTAATTTGGTTTCGGATTTGACAATTGTTAAAATAAAATCTGTATTTTGGCAGCGCGTTGGGAACGAAAATTGCCAAATTTTTTGTCAACTGTCACATTAGAAATCAATTTTAACAATGCGTTGATGATACTCTAAGGGGTGTTTTATAATAAGTGTTGAAATGTGGGATTGAATTATACCATTGAGATTAAATCTCATGAGGGAGATGACTAAGTCATGTTTACTAGTGAATTTAAAGTACAATATTTTCAGAAGCTTTGAGAGCTGATTCTGGGGATAATCCACATGAATTAATGAGGCGATCTGCTGTGAAATTAGGGTATGAAATAATGGGCTTTGTAGTAGGCAGGAATCTAATGAGTGATGGGTTCTGCAACAAATTCAATTTGGTAATAGTTCTTGAATCTCTAACATTTATTAAAACACTTATGCAAACAAAGAAATGAAATTTAAGGAACATTGATGTAGGAGTTGCGAAGCGTTAGCTCTCAAACAATCTAAAATAATCGATCTAGAATCGATAAAAGTCGATCTTTAACCAAGAGTCGATCCAATAGATTGAATAAACAAGAACCCACTCTCAAAACCCTACACTTAGCCTTATATAGGCGACCTAAAACATACCCAAAAATATAGACCAAAACAAGGGCCCGAAACTACTGAAGGAAATAAACTCGTCATAAGATAACTCAGAGGGCGTGCACCCCTTTATTCCCTATCATTCTCCCCGTCTTGGAGGACATTCGTCCTCGAATGTTACTAGTGCAAAGACAGAAGAGGTGCAAAGACAGAAGATGAACAACAAAACAGAAGTCGTCCTCGAACTTTGCCACGATATTGACTAACTTTCATAGTTTGACGAAAATAACTCGTGGTCACAACAACGCACACAAACAAATGTCCTCTGACAAGAAAGCAATGATTCTTCTCCATTACTAAATTTTCAAAGTTTTCGAGGAACGAATCTGCAAAACCTTTAAACAAACGCACAAAACCAACACAACCAAATCTTTCCTCCAAATTAGACAAACTCGGATCCACAAAACACAAAACAGACAACTCGTCATCGTCAGGATAAACATCATAAACTGGTGGTAAATCTCAGTCGATAAACTCCTTTTTATCACCAACTTGATAATACATTCTCTCGTCAACAGACTCCTCATCAAACACAGGGGTTAAATCCCAATCAACAATATGCAATTTTTCCTCAACTTCAAAATTAAAAATAGTTTTTTTTTTTTTTAACCACATCAACAAAGTTCAAAGTTTTAGAACTTTTTACCTTCAATGCGGCTTCCATTGCTGGTGTCTAACGCTCATAAGATTGGTCAAGCTGCCGAGTAAAGGCGGTGACCTGGCGGGATAGCAATGCTACTTGCCTAAAAAGTTCGGTCATGTGCTCTTTATCATACATATCCAGTCTATAGCTGATTCTGATACCAATTGATGTAGGAGTTGTGAAGCGTTAGTTCTCAAACAATCTAAAATAATCGATCTCTAACCGAGAATCGATAAAAGTCGAACTTTAATCAAGAGTCGATCAAATAAATTGAATAAACAAGAACCCCCTCTCAAAACCCTACACTTAGCTTTATATAGGCAACCTAAACCATACCCGAAAATATGGACCAAAACAAGGGCCCAAAACTACCGAAGGAAATAAACTCGTCATAAGATAACTCACAGGGAGTGCGCCCCTTTATTCCCTATCATTAATAATGTAGTATTAGCGTGATGCTGAGATATAAAATAGCTCACAAACAAAAACACAAAATAAAAAGCTCTCAACTCTCTAATCAATATTTTTAATAACCAAAAACTATTCTCTAATGAGGCGATTACAATTATTTATAGCCTAAGAAAACATAACTCATCAAGAAACCCTAGTTTCCTAAACCTAATAAATAACTTACTAAACTTAATTAAATCCTTATTTTCGTCTATATTATTTATTCTATTTTTATATTGCTATATTGACCCTGAAAACACACTCTGATTAATAGAACTTGTCAAGTAACATTTCTATAAACTAAAATCCTCATTTCCAAGCATCTAAAAGCTCCAATTATGTTATGCATTTACATCAAACATCTAGTAAATTTTCCATAAAAAAAAAAAAATAATAATAATAATAATAATTTACAGATTTGGGGAGATGATTTGTTGATTTGAAGAACAGAATAACTCAACAGTGATATTCATGCTCTTTTAACCATGTCAAAAGAGAAAAATAACCCCAACGCCAAAAGTCCCAAACCTTGGACATTCACAGATGACATACTTATATGCAACTGTTTAAACAGTTGCACAGTGCTATTCTTCCAACTAAACACCAGCAATTTAGACTCGGACCAAAGGATCATTTGACTAATTTAGGACGCCAGCTGAAAAGTGTGAGAAAAAGTATATAACATTGTAACATTTGCTGGAAAACTGCTTTCCACTCAGTTTAGCTTAAATGGAATGGAATGGAAACAATTTTTTAGGCTTACGCTGTCTACATTACTGAACCAAGGCATGTCTAGTCGTGCAATGTAGACTTGGATATAGAACTAGATTTCTATAAAGGATGTTCTTGGCTACAGCCTACATATTAAATTTCACCATGTATAATCAGAATATTAATAATTGTACTGATCTTCTTATCATCCCAGTATTGGCATACAGTGGTTCAATTAAGTCCACTAGAATTGCTTACGAAATCCACCCTAATCAATCTGACTGAAACCAAACCCCCAAGGCCCCATGGAAGGTAAACTGTTAAGGAATCAGAGGGTTGACAAGTTAGAAAAGGGCATCCATGGGCAAAGCTAAAGAATTACATTCTGATAGAAACATATCATTGAGGCACATGTTTATGGAACCAAACTGAAAAAAATACCTGCATTGATGTACCAATCTACAATTCCTCAATCTCGGATCCTTGTCTCGAAGAAGCCTTCGAACCTTGAGTACCCATCTCACTTCGGTATCCCTCCAAGAGTTTGGGTTCCTCGTTATGAAACTTGATCACATACTTTTTCAAGAACACCTCTTCCGCTACGCTTAATGCTCGGCCAATACAATTCCTACTTATCAGACCCTTTGAAAGAAGAATCAGAAGAACATAAGATCTAGGAATGAGTCTCTTTTCCAAGCTGAGAGTGATAGATAACGAGTTCCTGGAAAAATCATCTGGAGTCCAATGAAAGGTATTCATGAAAAAACCCAGTGCTGCATTGATCTTCTTCACTGACGCAGTCATAATGAAGGGTTGCTTCTTGAACACACAAAGAACCTCATCCTCTGACCAGCCAAAACTCTTATAAACCTCCAATTTTGTGTCCCATGTAGACTTCTTAGACCCAATAAGCACACGGAATCCAATAGTGAACATCTTACTTGAAGGACTAATACCCATTTTCCTGAGTTGTAACACGACTTCATTAAGCTTGTGGAGTTCAGAACATAGAGTTTGGGGATTTGCCACCATCAACATTGAGATATGTGATTTGGGAATACCATGATCTAGCAGGAGTGCAATGTTATGTGCCATTCTGCGTTGTACACCAGTGGACCACTTTAATCGATTAAGAATGACGGCAATGCCAACGTCAGTGGGAACAAAGCTTCTTAGGAAATTGATGATAGGGATGATTTGCTTCTCTAAGCTTGACTTCAAAATACTAGTGTCCTTAGAGATGAGTTTACCAAGATTGGGTCTTGAAATGCCAATGTTATTGAAATATTCAAGCTTTGGTTTCAAGGTTTTATCTGGAGAGGCTCGGAGAAGTCGAGGGAGGCTAGAGATGAGTTTTGAAATGTGGGCATCAGTGAAGCCATAGGATTTGAGAAGGGAGACAACTGAGTCGGGTCTAGTTGTTGTCGGTTTCTTGAGAGCAACCTTTTTAAAAGCTATGAGAGCTGATTCTGGGCTTAAACCACATAAGTTTATAAGGTAATCTACTGTGAAATTGATGCATTTGGAAGCTTTGAGAGCTGATTCTTGGGTTAAGCCACATGAGTTTCTAAGGTAATCCACGGTGACATTTGGTTTTGGACTGAGACTAGAGATGAATCTGGTGGGTGCTGGGTTTGGAAGAAGCAAATAATAACAATTCAACAACGGGGTCGTGGTACTGATTCTTGAATTTCGAACAGTTCTGACTCTAGTTATAAGATTTCGACAAACAAAATGATTAAACATTGTAGAGAAAACAATCTATTAATTGGAACTTACAGATTAGTCAGTTGGAAAGAGGGAGAACAGCGCCTGCCTCCTTTGTTCACCCAAAACCCTGATGGCAAGGGCCTTATAGCGATACTTCCGATATATTTTGACCGATATCTCCTGATATCTCTAGTAAGGTTTTTCTTTTTACCTCAATAGCTTTCGAACCGTCCTAGTCTTAGGAATATGGTGCCGTTGTATTAAATTATTCTAAAAAAATATTCGAACTATGCAAATCTATTTATAAGATATGAATATTATATTGGTCACTCATTAAAATTTCTTGCAATATGAAAATCACACTTCAGATAAATCTCTATTACTAGTATATCTATAATGATCGTGGCCTCTTAAATTCATCCGGCACTTTTTCAGACGCATAATATCCTTGATGAATAATAAAATCAGATGCCTAGCTATTTATTAATGATGACTACTTTGTCTTTTTATGTGTTTATAAATTTTCAGTACCGATATTGTCCTTAAATAAAACAATTGCTTAACACCTTCAAATAGGGCTAATCAGTCTTTTCTTGTGAGAGTATATTACAAAACCAAATCCACGCAATTCTCAATTTTACGCACTATAAATGCCATTTAATTAGCAATAATTGGATTATTTAATAAGAGGTTAAGAAAAGGAAAATTCTAATCAGAGAATAGGACCCGATTCTTTTCCCTTCTCTGTTTCTCATAAATTTTTTTTCAACTACTACTCTCATTCTATTGCAAACTATATTTTTGTCTTCCAAAGCGTGTGTTCCCATTCACTCAGAAAATGGCAGACGTCGAACCAATAACCAGAGTAGTAAGATTTTTTTTTTATAAACTCTTTATTTCGGAATATAAATTTAGTCCAAACAAACTAACCCATTCGGGTTCAGGCATTTGTGGAGATTCATACCATTATCCCAGTACCAAGAAATGTTTCGGAAGTTTGCAAAAAATGGATTTGTTTACAACTTATATATCAATGCTTTGCTATTTGATGATCAAGACGATGGTTAAAAGCGTTGTTAATTGGTTTGATATCCGACTCCACTTCTCGTGTTTGTATTAGTGGAAGGCATGTATGATGTATCGAATCATGGTGTAAATCTGTTTGATCTTTGCCCTTTATTATAATTTGCTTTTCTGCTTTTTTGTTCAAAGGCGTTATTCTTTCATTGCTTTTTGTTTATTCTAAGACTTAAGGCGGTGAATGAGTTTTATGAGTCCTTTATCTTGCCTCAAGTATCAAAGTTCTTGGACCCTTTGAATCCTCCATGGAAGCAATGGGTTGAAACATTGGATGGAAACACAAGCATTCGGATGAAGAGCTTGAAGAAGTCATCGGGACGGCTTGGAAAACATGGAAATTGTATGGGGGCTTTCAAACTTTCTCTCCAGGTAAGTCTTTGTAAGGATTGTTTCATGTATAGGGTAGTATGCTCAGGAAATTGAATGCTTGTAAAATCATACGGAATTTTTTGTTTGTAGCACCAAAAGAAGACATACGACATACTTGTGAAGCAGCTTGGTGAAGAGGATTCAAGGACGCGGGATTCTCAGAACTGGATCAAGACATTTAAGATGTGTGATCTTTAATTAGGTAAAAGGACATCTTAAAGTTACAAGTGTTACCTTTTAAGTGCTATATTGGAGTTTGTCAATTAACAGAAAGCTGTTTGTTTCCCCCCTCACTTGGTTGATTTACCTTATACAGGCAACTGCACAAAAGCAAAAATGCACGCAACCAATGTTGCTTGCTCAAAAGGCTTTTGATATATTGAAAGTACTTGCTGATTATTATTATCTTGATAAGACAGCTTCATATGAAAATTTTGAAAATATATGCGAGGTATTGAAGAAATGTATTTTGGATAGCAGGCCAATCCGGAGTTGATTCAAGCTTTCCAAGCTGCTGCAGCTAGAGGGTCTCGAAATGCTGGATTAACAGCCAACAAACTCTTTGGTACATCAATAATGGGGTGTCAATGAATGGGCTGCCAGTGCTACATCAAAGGTTAGGAAGAAAGAGGCAGCAAAGGGCCTTCCTGGATGCCCACATGGTGTTCCAGTTTAAGTAGTGCCTCCACTCGCACAAATTCTCAATATCATCAATTCTGGGGTAACCGCAGAATCTCCGAGCAATGCAGAATCAGAGGAACCTAAGAACAAGACAGCTGGTCCTTCGGATAAGCAAGGTGATGTTAAAGAATATGGAGTTGTCACAGGTCGAGAAGATAAGGCTCCTGCTGGATTGGGCACTGGTTTAGCTTAATTGGATTCAAAGAAGCAGAAAACAAAATCGAAGTCAGCCCTCTCATTGGTAGGAGACAAAGCACTATCTATGAAGAACTAATAGGGTCATGCCATCAATGAGTTTTAGTTTTTACATCTTAAAAGTTTAAAGTAGATTAATGGATTGTTTTTTTTTTTTTTTTTTTTTTTTTCTAATTACCTCCATACTGATTTATAGTGCAATTCTAATGTGAGCTTTCTTAGATTTTCTGCTATTAAATGAGTTAATAGGTCTGCTGATTTGCTTTTTATATTATGTTTAGTAGGCGTCATTTTTCATGAACATTAGAGATCGAGTTGATATTGACACACTCAACAGTCATCCTTTGGATAATAGGAGACCCCATGTATTTGTTGTAATTGTATTAAGAAGTGTGAATGCCAACTCTGTCTTAGCTTACTCATTAATTATGTCAAGACCATCAATATACTTATTACATAAATCTCTCTTTCCTATGCAAAATCACTTGACAGGAATGCGAAACATCTAATTCTGAGGAGAGTGGACCAGGGGTGTGTTACGCAGAGATATTGGATAAGCTTACCACAAGTAGAAGAGAACTTAAGCTGCGAAATTCAAGCTTTAATGAAGAGAGGCGCTTTCAGGTAGGAGTCTTTTATAGACTTTTTATGAGTGTGATATACTCAGTTGATCCCTCTGTCAATTTAATTTGTCAATGAATGCAATATTTCTTTGTGATTAGCCTAATGCGAAAAGGCATGTTTGATGTGTGTGGGCGTGCTTCCCTACAGCAGGTTTACCCAGAGGAAGAAGAGTCTACTGGAGAAAGGTTTTCTTCTCCACTTTCTTTTTGATTGTTATGTATATTATTTGTCGTATCTCAGTGTGTGCTGCTTAAAGGGTTTTTGCTTACGCTCTAAATTTGGTTTAAAATTCCATTCTTGGAACTTCAGAC
Source organism: Coptis chinensis (assembly GCF_015680905.1). Lineage (NCBI taxonomy): Eukaryota > Viridiplantae > Streptophyta > Magnoliopsida > Ranunculales > Ranunculaceae > Coptis > Coptis chinensis. Next base: position 101,257,170 of record NC_141458.1, read on the forward strand.
TTTTTTAAAACTTTTTGATCCGCAAGTCAAGCTTGCTCGCAATTCATTTCTAATTCTATAGAGATTTGAGGGGTGAGGTTCAGCATTTGTCTATAGAACATCTTATTGCACATTAGCTGAATTTGACGAACCTGATCTAGATTCAAATTTAACTGTTAAAGCTTTATTGTGCAACATCACTTCAAGGATTCCTGTGGCGTGGTTTAGTCTGTCAATTATCAAAAAACTTAGTAAGTATAGATAGTCTATGGGGATCTTGAGCAAAAAAAGTTATTATTTGGGTATAATTAGTCATGTGAAGGACTAGATTTAGACATGGAAGAGCCTACTTCACTTGAAATAGATGGTGACAACTGAAAGAGCTATTCACTTATTTATAGGCAGGACAAAAGAGGTACTAACATCTGCGACATCTATCAATTAAGAGAACAAGAAGAGAAGGGATAGTTGTTGATTCCTCTTATATGAAACTCTTCTTACTAATCACTCAGGCCTCTGGTATCTGTTGCTGTTTTGAATGTTTTCATGGTGGCTACTCTGAAACTGTTGGAAACAAATTTCAAATCTTAGGTTCTTCCATGTCGGGTGATATTGTATGTTGAATGACATCTTAAAAAACACTCCACCTTTCTATGATTTCTTCACACTGTACAATTCAAAGATAGATACTCTTTAGTCTTTTACCGCTCTGAAGTTCAGTTTTGGGTCACAGATCATTTGGTTTATCCACATAATTGGTTTGGAAAAAGTTTACTTTGCAAGAGAAACTTTGCTCAGCTTCACTTTCTTGGAAATGATCTATAAAGAGAAAATATTATGTTAAGGATACGACTACTCATGATCTCTGAAATCAAGAGGAGTCAGCATATCACTTGGTGATAAAATGTGACTTTAACCCTCAATCTTCATTTTGTGGTTATATAGAGTTTTGTTCATTAGTTTCTACTGCATAATGCCATGGTACGTACACACTCCCATAAAAAAAATTTGTGTGCTTTCTCTCAAAATTTGCTGCTTCCAAAAACCCCAATTTGAAAATTAATAAAAAATGGCGAAGAAGAAGACTTGGTGTTTTACGGAACCCCAATTGAGCGTGAAGAAGATATAACAAGTTGAAAGAAGAAAGCAGTTGCTGAAGCTGCTGGTCAATTACGTGCCGTTGTACCCTGGCAACAAGAGGTATTTTTTTTTTCTCTTCAAATTCCGATTTAATTGTATGAACAGTTCTTTGTGATGTGTTTTTTTAATAAATTTGACTGAAGATTGGAACTCTGTTCAGCAAGGATGAAGTCATATTGATCACTGTTGAAACGGATGAACTCTGTTCAAGACCTTTGTTCTACTGTTGAATTCGGCAAGTTAATGTCCTGAAGTCCCTTGCTCCAATCATTTTACATTAAAGAGGTTGAAAGTGAGTGGGGATGATTTCGATACATTTTCTGAACCAGGTTGGTTTTCGAATTTAGACCATCTACTGAATTTTCAGATATAGGCGTTGTTTGTGAGGAATCTAGAAAGGATTGTAGTGGTTTGGTGAAAAAGTTGGTGGTTTTGAGAGGGAGAGCAGAAGACGCAAAGTCGGAAGATGACATGTTTGATGGGCATATGGCAATTGGCAAGGTTTTGTATGAGCTCCATTTGTTTATAGATGCTTTAATGAGTTTCAAGAGGTCTTGCGAGCTTCAACTAGAGAACTATAGACCGCATTTTCGTGCTGGGAATTGTTTGTATATTCTTGGGAAATGGGGAGAAGGAAAGGAGGAATTTCTGTTGGCATTAGAAGCAGCGCAAAGCGGTGGTAATCACTCATCTTACCTTCCTCCTCAAATTCATGTTTATCTCAGAATTTCTCTAGAAGGGGGAGGTATGGCTTTAAGTGCTTGTGGGCATTATAGAGGGGATGTAGCTTTTTGACCAACTCATTTCAGGGCTATGAAGCTTTTAGGTCGTGCGGTTTCTGGAGTAGGGGAGTATAACGCACCTGAAAAGGCTTTGGCAAAGGCTATTTTCTTGAAGTCAGCTTATGCCGATGCACGCTTTTAATCTAGGGTCGACTTCGCATGCAATCGAACAAGATGAGAGAGCCATTCAGGAGCTTCAGAAGGCAATTGATTTGAAGTCTGAGCTTATTGACACATTGTACAGTTTGGGTGGACTTTATATGAATATGGGGAGGTTTCAAAAAGCTTCCGAGATGTATACCAGGGTCCTAGCTATTTTGCCAAATCATTGGCGGGCACAGGGTAACAAAGCTGTAGCTTTGTTAGGGGCTAATGAGGTGAGGGAAGCGGAAAAAACCTTGAAAGAGGCTTTTAAGATGACTAACAGGGTTGAGTTGCATGATGCAATTGCTCATATGAAGCAAATGCAGAAGAAGCCTGCCAAGGGGAAGGATTTTGCTGTTGTGGAGCCATCAAATTTTAAGCGGGGGTATGAAGAGACTACAAGTAGGGAAGACTTGGCCAATGCCCTTTAGATCAGAGGCTCACCAGATTGGGTTTCTGCTATGTAGATTTCTTGATGAAGGAAATAAGCGAAATGAAGGTTCCAGTTTCCTACGCTCGCACCGTTGGCCTTGAGAAATATGTCCGGGAGTCTGCACTGGAGGCAATCCTCCACAATCTACTTCATTTTTTGAAGCCTGAAACGTTCCAAGGGGCTGTAAAAGCTATTAACAAGAGAGTTCTATCTGTATTGAATATTTGGGAATCAAGTAAGGTGGACTTCGGCATGTTATGTGCTCTTCTTGCTCCCATTTGTAGTGGTCCCCCAGAGCAGCGCAAGCGGACAGTTTCAGATGCTCTCCTGTGGCGATATGTTGGTGAAGGTAGTTCAATGGTTAAGAAAGTAGATGCCATGAGATATATCGAATTGCTTAGAGCAATTTACCTTCCTTCTCAATCGACCAATAGAACGTCGGAATTTTATGGAGAAGTTGATGTTTCAACAGTTTCTTTTTCCAAGTTCCTGTAGATGTTTGATAATCCGGATTGTGGATTTGGGATCATGGACACCCTGGTGAATCTTGATAATGGAGACACAATCCGTTATCGCTAACTTTTTTCTTGCTCGTCAGGTGCCACTACCTTATTATTGGGTCCTGCTTCAAGGAAACAAAATCTCACTTCAATCTATGTAGTAAATTCTACAGTGAAGGGAAGGTGCCGTCTGCCATCAAGTCGGTTGAGTGTAGCTTCAAAGAGTATGGGAATGAGGCTGAAGCAATTAAAATAAGTGCACTATCTTAAATTTGCATTCTAGAAGTAGCAGTCAGGGAGTTTCGTAAATACCCTGTGTATTAACCTACCAATTTATTCAACTGTGCAGTGTGCATTATAAATTTTTGTTTTGTTTGATCGTCATTTGTGCCCTTCTGTAAGAGGTATATCCTTGGAATAATATGTTATGTAGTCCCATCTTTTTATTGATAGCTCCAATATAGCTTCATCATTAGCAGTTCTGTTTGAAAATCAATGTAATATTCTGTGTGTCATGCTATTCGGTTATTAAATAGATTTGCTTGAGCTTATGTTAAACTTTTTAGACTTAGAGCATTTGCTCCTGAAAGATTCTCCTCTGCAAGATGCCTAGATCCTTCCGGGCAGCCTAGATCCTTGACACTAAATTCATGACATTGAAACACTAAATTCTAGCACTGGTAGTCCTTATTTGGTCATCATGAACTAAGCCTTATTTGCAGCCACTTAATTATAATGACTTTTGATCTTATTCGATCAGTAGCTCATTTAACAGCGCTTAGACTGCTCCTGGTTTACATTTACATGATTAAAGGTTCAAGAACCAAGAAAATTGCCTCGCTACAAATCATTCCTTGTGTATGACATTCTGTTAAAGTTTACTCGCTCGCATTCTATCTAATGGAAGGAACATTCCAGGACGTCCAAGTTCTTCATGCCTTTGCTAATCTTGTGTAATCATGTGTACATGTAGTACACTTTACTGGTTCGCTGATGTGGAGTCTGCCTTGATGCCTTCGCAAGGGTACCCTTGTTTGAGTCGTGTTCAAACTAGAGATGAAATTGTACCAGTTCAGTGTACTGGACCTCAGCTGGTTTCTCTAGCACCAACAAAAGATGCGTCTATTGGAAGAGGTTTCCCTTCTGCTATTAAAACTCACATGGAGAGCCAACATAACGGGGGATAACTTATTGAAAACAATAACACATTTATGAACTCTCAGTCTGAAGTCCCCCCATCGGTGGGATAGAGTAAGCACACCGCAACTGGAGAGTGGGGCCTCTGTGCTACAAAACAAACCACAGGTATGAACATTTATTCAGATACTCATCTGTAAATCTCATTCATACTTGAATCTGTACATACCTTGCTTTATGCCTTTCTATAATTGTTTTTTATTTACTATACTTCATCTAAATCAATTAGCATGTTGTTAATCAAGAGTTCCCGAAGTTTCATATATTGTCACAACACGTGAGTAGAATCAGGTTTCCCGTTTAATTAGGTGGTCTAATAATTGTGAGTTCAAGACACACGTACGTACACACTCTCCTATAACAATTTATTGTGTGCTTTCTCTCAAAATATGCTAGCTTCCAAACACCCCAATTTGAAAATTAATAAAAAATGGCAAAGTAAAATTATGTTTACACTTTTCGACAAGTTTTGTTTAACATCGCGTGCATAGCACGTGCATCTTGCTAGTAATAATAATAATAACACACTTTTATAAAACTCTTCGACTTCTTTTTGTTGTTTAATAATAGAAGTTTGATAAAAGTTTTGTGAGATTTCCCAATGAGATAAAATTCATATTGAATATACTTGAATAGCAAGTCATTCCCGATCATATACTTGTCAAGACATTCCCACTACACATAAAATAACGATGTTTTGAGATTAGTTCAATCCATTAGTATTTAATTTCTGATTTTCCGTTAAATATTTTTTGAGATTAGTTCATTGTATTTGTATCCAGTTTTCGATTTTCTATTAATTAATCTTTAAGGTTAGTTCAATACAATTAAATCAAGTTTCTGATTTCCCATTTTCCAATTTTCGTTAATTATTCTTTGAGGTTAGTTCCATGGATTTGCATCTAGTTTTGGATTGTCGGTAATAACTCTATGAAGTTAGATCAATGCATTTGCATCCAATTTCCAATTTCCCATTAATTATTTTTTAAGTTAGTTCAATGCATTTGCATATAGTTTTCGATTTCCATCTAATTATTCTTTGACGTTAGTTTGATGCATTCGCATCTAGTTTTCGATTACACCTTAATGATTTTTTGAGATTAGTTCCATGCATTGGCATCTTGCTTCCGATTTGCCGTTAATTATTCCTTGGGGTTAGTTCTATTCATTTGCATCCAGTTTCTGATTTCATGTTAATTATTCTTTAAAGTTAGTTCCTTGTTGTTGTATCTAGTTTCCGATTTCTCGTTAATTATTATTTAAGGTTAGTTCAATGCAATGTTGCATCCAGTTTTCAATTTCCCATTAATTATTTTTTGAGGTTAGTTTGATGCAGTTGCATCCACTTTCCAATTTCTTGTTATTTTTTCTTTGGGGTTAGTTTGATGCAGTTTCATGTTGTTTCCGATTACCCATTAATTACTCTTTGAGGTTAGTTTGATGCATTTATATCCAGTTTCCGAGTTCCCGTTAATTATTCTTTGAGGTTTGTTGAATTGCATCCAGTTTCCGATTGGCTATCAATTATTCTTTGAGATTAGTTCAATGCACTTACATCCAGTTTCTAGTTTCCCGTTAATTATTCTTTGAGGTTAGTTCATTGCAGTGTTACATCCAATTTTCAATTTCCCGTTAATTATTTTATGAGGTTAATTAGTTCATTGTAGTGTGCATCCGGTTTCCGATTTATTGTTAATAATTTCTTTGAGGTTAGTTCGTTACATTTGCATCCAGTTTTCAAAATTTGTCCCACTAATTATTTTTTGAGGTTTGCTCAATGCATTTGTATCAAATTTTTTATTTTTCGTTAATTATTCTTTAATGTTAGTCGATGCATTTGCATAGGGGTGGCAGTTTTGTACACGACTCGCTAACCCGACACTAATCCGACACGAAATTAGCGGGTTTGGGTTGGAAAAAAAGGCTTTTGGGTCATTTAAGGGTTGACCCACCAAACCCGTCAAATAAATGGGTTGGGTTAGGGTCACACATGTTAACCCGGGTAACCCGTTAGTATACCCGATTAGTTTCCAGGTCCAATGGGTCGGGTCATCAACCCGTGACCTGTATGACCTGTTTTAAGTCCTTAAACATATATGTTTCCGAATTTTATTAAATCTCATAATCCCAATTACCTAAAAGAAAATACTAAACAGAAAATGATCAACTAGATTTAGAAGGATAAGCCGGCAATTCAGCATATAGAATATTATAGATTCATTCAATAAAATATATTATCATGTACATTAACATTGAAGTCTCAATTATATAAAGAGAACAATAAAGCCGTCAAAGTCATAATAATATTTGCATTTATTTAATAATAGGTTTGCCCATGAGGTAGCAAAGTGGATAAACTGGACATGCATGGTTGTTGTTTCTAGTTTGGTTATGTTTTTTGTTTGGCTAACAGGTTGTTTCACTTGTTTGGTTCAGGCGTTCAGCAGATGCATGTGCTTCAACAACTCTGTGCACTTTTGCAAGTTCTTTTATTATTTAGATTAATAAATATTCTTTATCCAAAAAAAAAAAAAATAGAACTTACGGGTTATCTGTTAACCCAATCCAAAATTGACCCGCTGGCTTAGCGGGTCACCCGTTAGATAACCCGTTACATATGCGGGTTGGGTTTGGGTTTGACAAACTTGACACGATTAGTAATTGGGTCGGGTTTGGGTTTGCTCTCCTAACACGTGACCCGAGTATGACACGACACGAACCCAACCCAACACGACCCATTGCCACCCCTACATTTGCATCCAATTTTCGATTTCCCATTAATTATTCTTTGAGGTTAGTTAGCTGGATTTGCATCCGGCCAGTTTCCAATGTCATGGTAATTATTCTTTGATTCAATGTAGTTGTATCCAACTTCTAATTTTCAATTAATTATTCTTTGAGGTTAGTTAAATTCATTTGGATCCAGTTTCCAATTTCACGTCAATTATTCTTTGAGAATAGGTCGATGCATTTGCATCCAGTTTTTTATTTCCCGTTAATTATTTATTTGAGGTTAGTTAGTTTATGCAGTTGCATCTAGTTTTTTATTTTCCGTTAATTATTCTTTGATGTTAGTTCAATACATTTTTATCCAGTTTCTAATTTCTAGTTAATTAATTTTTCTTTGACGTTAGTTCAATGCAGTTGTATCAAGTTCCCGATTTTCCACTAATTATTCTTTGAGGTTAGTTCGATGCATTTGCATCAAGTTTTCGATTTTCCGTTAATTATTCTTTTAGGTTAGTTCAATGCAATGTTGTATCCAATTTTCGATTTCCTGTTAACTATTCTTTGAAGTTTGTTCAATGCATATCAAGTTTCTGATTTCACATTAATATTCTTTAATGTTGGTTCAATGCGTTTGCATCCAGTTTTCCAATTTTGCGTTAATAACTCTTTGAGATTAGTTCGATGCATTTGCATCCAGTCTCATATTTCCATTTACCCTTTAATTATTCTTGAGGTTAGTTCAATTCATTGCAGTGCTACATCCAGTTTCCAATTTCCTATTAATTATTCTTTGAGATTAGTTCGATGCACTTAGAAGGAAGACTTGTAGAAAGAAGACTTTTGAAATCAGCACAATACTTGTAAATTGAAGAACTCGAGTGGATAGTCAACAGCAGAAGTTTAAGAAATAAGCTATAAAAAGATGAGCACTAATTAATAGGAAAATCTCTTATTATTCTTTTTTTCGAAGTGTATAGATTAGGAAACATGAAACATAATTAATTGAGACTCTTAGCTCGGCAGTTTCTTTCTCCTATTTTATCTTAATCCCCCCTCTTAATGCTATCCTTTTGTGATATCCAACGACACAATATGATCAGTCCTTAGAAGAGGGATCAGTCACTTGCGATCAGAAACTTTATAAAGCCTATGCTGATCACTAAAGGTATTGCTAGTCCCTCTTGTTATTTTCTGAGTTCTGACGATATCCTTATCTTCACAAACTCGATCTTACAAAACTATCAAGAAGGTGTTGGTCAACTCATAAACAAAAGGCAAGCTACTTATGGATGGCATAACTACGAGCTGAAGAGGAGCAATATCACTTGAGTTGGGTGTTAAAAGAGGGTACCTCTCTCAAAAGTACCTAGGTGTACCTCTCTTTGAAGGCAAGCTAGGTTACCCGGGATGGTTTTGGCGATCTTCTTGACAATATAATTAATAATAGAGCCTACTATCCTTTCGTGGAGAAATATACTAAACAAAGTTGTATTAGTTAGTATACCTGTTCACAATCTTGCTGATTACAAATGGCCACAAAGTCTAATTGAAGAAGCAGAAGGATCCATAAGGAATTTTCTCTAGTCTGACAATAATGAAGAAATAAAGAGAACAATAGGGAGCTGTTATGAAGTCTGAAGTTTAGTAATTGCTACAAACTCTTGGACCGAATGTATAGCTGTTAGATTAGGAAATCGTTAGTTGTTTCGAAGTGTATAGACTAGAAAACAGAAAACACAATTAATTAGGACTCTTGAAAAGAGATTTAGTATAAAAAGGAAACATAATTAATTGGGACTCTTGGTTCTGTAGTTTTTTTCTCCTATTTTTTCTTAATCCCCCTGCAGATGTGGACACCCTCATAGCACTCAAAAGGGGCTATTTTTATATATATATATATATATATATATATATATATATATATATATATATATTTTGGCGGACTAAAAATTTTTATATATATAATCTTTATATTTATATAATTTTTGGCGGAGACTAATATATATATATATATATATATATATATATATATATATATATATATATATATATATATATATATATATATATATATATATATATATTTTGGTAGACCAAAATATATATAACCTTTATATTTATATAATTTTGGCAGACTAATCTAAATATATAATTTTGGCAGACTAAAATATATATAATCTTTATATATATATATAAAGATTATATCAAACCAAAATTTCGGCAATAGCTCAAATTACACGGTACTTTTACGGTGGCAGGTCATATTTAGGTCACGTGTTAGAAGAGCAAACCCAAACCCGACCCAATTACTAATCGTGTCGAGTTTGTCAATCCAAATTCAACCCACCTATATAACGGGTGACAAAACGGTCAATTTCGAATACGATTCACTTTTTTTTCCGATAATGACGGATCGGATTCACAGATAACATGTATGCAAAATATTTATCACAATCTTATTTATCAAAAATATATATTAATTCTCAAAAACCATATATAATTCAATTACATATAAATGAAAATTGAATAACAAAATATATTTTTATCGAATGAACCAATATGACGGTTAATCCGATCCTTCTCCTTTTAGTCGTTTATTTTAGGTAGTTGGGATGATGAGATCTTAAAAAATAAGGAAACTTATCTTAAAACAGGTTATACATGTCACAAGTTGATGGCACGACCCATTAGACCCAAAAACAAATTGGGCTTACTAACGGGTTACTCGGGTTAACATACCTAACCCAACCCATTTATTTGATGGATTCGGTGGATCAACCCTTAAATGACCCAAAAGCCTCTTTTTTTTCCAACCCGAACCTGCTAATTTCGTGTCAGGTTAGTGGGTTGTGTACAAAGCTGCCACCGCCAGACAGACAAACAGAGTTCAAGTCCAAATATTGTAATACGCTCACTCTTCCAAATCACGATTTTATCTCCCTCTTACAAATCAAATTACAAGCCTCAAACTACGAAATCAGAGTGATCAGAAGTTCAGAACTAGCACTATCAGAAGAATTCAACAACTTGATGTTTCACGAAAAAGAATTATAGGTTGCTAACAGAAACTAAAATAGCAAAACGTAGATTTCACATAGGTTTCCGTGTGTCCAATGCTAAACACATTTATTAGCGAGAGCAACACATTAGGCGTAGTGCACTAGTAATTATTGTTTTCAAAAAGACCGTCAACACCAGTTAACCAAACCATATCCATGATGTAAATTTTATGAACTCTAATGAATTGAAAATACTTACGACTAAAAAAATGTTGAGAAACACAAAAAAACATGCATCAATACTTCCCCTTCAAATACTTGAGATAGATTTTTTTTTTTTTTTTTTTTTTTTTTTTGATAAGTGATATTTATTGATTAGGATGAAAAAAGGAAAAAACAAAATACAGATGTACGTGAAAGAGAATCTCACTAACCCGGTACTACCGAATGAAAGATCACCACCTAAAGCCCTTTTAAAGCACTCCTTTAAAACAAAAACACCCCCTAAGCAACCCAAAAACAAGCTCCCAATTGACTACCCAATCCCTAACGAAAGTGAAACCGTAGACTATAAAAAATTTAAACCACATGGCAGTCTCCATTCTCCTTTTCCATAATGGGCTGATTGGTGACCAAATCAATCCCCAGTATGCCCAATCTCACACTCATTGCTGTTATTTCCATGTAATTCTCTGAAAAGTTTTTCAAGACTTGATCTTCCCATGCCAAATGATATCCCCAGAACCCCTACTAGTGGCACAACCATGTACCTGATCCAATCACGAGGGTCGTCAATGTTTTGATAAATAATACTCGCAATATCACCCACATTACCTTCATTAAGATTTCCATTTCGCATCTCCTAAGAGCAATCATTCCCCATGATATTGTCATATGAGATAGCCTCTATCCCTCCTAGTTCCAATATTTGATGGCTCCGTACCATCACTTCGTGACACATTAGCAAAATTAGCACCACCGCATAGCTTAGTCTCACCCATTCCTTCGATAGCCACCTCACCAACTTCCACGAAGCCCGGTAACATTAACATGTTATGCTCACTTGCCTCAAAGTCACTTGCAACGCCCATGTTTGCTCACCTTCACCCAGGTTTCCCCTCTAATTGTGTACTAAAACGGGAGTCTTTTGGACTGGTCCCATTTTCTATACCGCCAACAACCCATGACAGAGCAACATCACCCACAATTCTTGAGACTAGTTAAAAAAGATAGGGTTGTTTAGACTGCGCTTCACTTTCGATGTTCACCACAAAATCTGTTTCACTACCTCATTTAAGTAGTATAATCGATGTGCTCTCCTGTGGTTTACTACTTCTGGCTCTTGTCTCCAACTTATCTATCTTCTTCATCCATCTATGTCTCTGATAACTAAGCTCGTTGACTCTTGCGTGAAGATCTCTATAACTCTATTTTCTCTTTAATCTTGTTAACCAAAAAGTTCAATTTGTCTAAAAGAGCCCTAACACTATGGCCTAAAGATCCCAACATATCATTTTTATCTAGTCCACAGCCCGGGCACTTCTATAGCCCCATTAGAAGAATGATCAGAACTTACCACTAATAAGTAAACCCATTACCATATTCGCATAGTCTTGAGTCTGGTCCTTTGCCATAGGCGGCCACGTCAACATCCAAACTAGTTTCATGTGGGCAAAATTCTTTGTCCCCTAAATCTCCAGCGTTTAACCCACGTACCATTCTACTTGAGCTTTTGACTATTATATGGAGTGATTTTTTGTTCACAGTGCCATTTGCTCCAAGTGCTCTAAGGGAAATTACATCCACACAAGTTTCAATTTTTCCATAAAATAGGGAGTGACACAATATTCTCTATAGAACTGTGATATTTTGTCCTTTCCCCAATCATAAAATCCTCACAATAATAAAGAAAAAAATAGTACATAATTTAACAAGTTGGAATCAATCAAAAGCCTCTAGAAAGTGTTCGTCTTCTTCAATGTAATATTTAGAAAACACATATTCACTTCAGTCATGTTATCTATTTGAAACTTGAAAGAGAAGAAATTGTAATAATATGTATCACTAAATATATTAAGTCTCAATTGCAAAGAATTTGCACTTGTGATATCAGAAAACTTAACTTTTGAAACTAGAGCCTTTCAGTAGAAAAACTTTAATTTGTTAATAATTGTTAGAAGAAGATTGATAAGAGCCCAAAACTGTAGTTGTAACTACTTAATAATATTACATTTAGACCAATTATGTTTATAATAAATAAGAATCAGTACTGTTTACGTGATTTTGTGTATTTCAGGTATTGGAGTTAAATATGTGAAAAAATATGTCACTTTTGCAAGAGAAAATAGCAAAGGTTGGTGGCTAAGAAGTTCTATGGTTGAAGCCCAAGTTTTAAGGAGAAAAAGTCTTTTTAAATCACAGTCAAAGCTGAAAAGTCAAAGTTAACGCGGGCAGAAATAGAGCAGAAAAGTCAACAGAACTTCGGCAGGTCGTATCTTTGGACTCAAATCTCAGAATTGGGCCTACTATATGTCAAAATGACCGGCTCAGAAAGATATTTCTAACGGTCTAGGCCTTGATCCAATCAGAAAAGTAAAAGTGGACAAAAAGGCTATTACAATAATTTCCAATAGAAAAACCCTTTTTGAACTTCAGTAATTAGGTTTTGTTCTTAATTTAATGGCCCAAAACATAGCTCCAAAGCCCATGCACGAAATTGTAAACCTAGCCCTCTCCTATATAAAGATAACTAAGGTTAAACTCTATTCTCGAACCCTTCCATTAGATATAATATCAAGAACTTAGTTTTTTAATTCTTAGACATTCTCCAGTTTGATAATAAATTAGTCTTCTCTTTAGTCTAAACCTAATTATTGTTTTCTAGCCTAGCCACCATTAATTCAAGTCAAATTATCTTTAATAAAGTAGTTCTTCATTATATCTTCTTCTCTTTATTATTACGTTTATGATAGTCTAATGATTCATAACTAAACCTCCATTAGAAGGGTTTGATTAAAGCTAGCTTGATGAAGACTTGATGTGTTAGTATAGAATAGTTGTGGTAAGATATTCCACTTTAGAAGGTAGTTAATTTACCATGAGAATGTGTTTCAATTGCCTCACATGCTAATTATTAGTTAGTAGAGATGCCATGAATAATTAGGAATTAAAAACACCTAACCTTTATGTGAAAACATAAAGATTAGAAATACTACAAAATCTACACTAGCATATTAAGAATTAATCAAGGTGGAATCAAATCCCCCTAATCTCTTCTTCTCATTCAAATCTTCTCGTTAAATTGCCATAGTATAATTTAGCATATCTTAATTAGTTAATTTCACCATATTAGTATAATTAAATTATTGCTCTCATTGGTATCGTAGAATTGTTTAAAGTAGATAAATTTACGTCTAAGCAACTAAGAGTGGAACAAATTCTGACTCCTATTTTATTATAAGATAATCGAGAGTAGAAACTTTGATATAAACCTAGAATAATATAATTTACTTATTCCTTGCATAATTAGTTAAGATATAGGTAAACGTCGATCTTATTTTCAATATTATCAAATGACGTCGCTGCTATCTTAGTTATGTTTAGATTCGTTTCCCTTCGTATTTTCGATTCTACTAATATCCCACTTCACCCACCCACCTGATTGTTTGGTTCTAACTGTGGTTGTTTTTTTTTCAGAAAAAAAAAATAAAAAAATAAAAAATAAAAAATAAAAAAAATCGAACATTACCTTGAGCGCACCCGCGCCCTTATTATTCTATTTTTTTAGCGCGCCCGCCCTCTTGTTACTAATTTTTTTTTTTGAACAATACCTTGAGCGCGCCCGCGCCTCTTCTGAAGAAAGCCCGATTCATAGGTTAGTCACAGGCTCTCTTTGTGTTCAAGTTATTTTATTATTCAGTGTTCCAAACTTCTTCAATACACTAAGATCGCGTATCAAAGACGCTATTCATACGCATAGCAAGGAGGCATTCAGGTACTCCTTTTTTCACTCCTTATCTCTTCTGTCATAGGAGTTTTAATTGTAGTATATCAGGTTGTTGTTTGACTGCTGCTAGTGTTTTTTTTTCATATTGGCCTTGGCCTTGCATGAGATTAAGGTTCGGTAAGAGTAAACCATCTAACGTTATCTATCGTAAACGTCAACGCACACGCCTATCTAGAATACCACACACTACACCTACATCAATGGCTGAAGAAACAGAGACTCCTCTCTCTGATTTTTACAAAGCCCTAAATGATAGCCCTAAGTCATGCATCGTTCTTGCAGACCCAGTGGGGGATTTTCGAATTCCCCCGAATATATTTAATTTGTTACCGGTTTTTCATGGGTTAGACCACGATAAGCCTTATCAGCATATGCAAAAGATAGAACAAGTTCTTACCACATTTCATCATCCTACCGTAGGTTCGGAACAAATTAAACTAAGGGTGTTTTCTTTCACCCTAGCCGATAAGGCGGTATCTTGGTTAACTGCCCAAATGCCTAATTCTGTAAACTCATGGGCCAAACTTGTTCAATTGTTCATGAAACAGTTTTATCCACCACTGAAGACAGATGAAATGTTTCAAAAGATTCATTTCTTCTGCCAAAATCCTCATGAATTATTTTCAGAGGCTTGGAATCGTTTCACTGATATTCTCATTGAATGCCCGCATCATAACCTTGGGAAAGAAACGCTTGTTCGGGCCTTTTTCAAAGGGATTTTACATCATCATAAAGAGGTTCTTGATATAATGACTAAGGGTAGTTTCCTTAGTAAAGGAGCTTTAGAGACTTATAGGTTTTTAGAAGATCAATCTAAGCGTAATAATAACTAGGGGAGGGGGGGGGGGTACCGATATATTCCGCTCCATTAATTCTTCTTCCACAGCCAAGGCTGCCAGTATGTTTGAGGTTAAAACTGATCCCGAGCTTAGAACTCTAATCGAATCTCTCCCAAAAAAGGTAGAAGCCATTTATATACAACATAAGCCTACTCCTGTCATGAACATCAACTCTCTTCCATGTAATTTCTGTTGCAGCCTTGAACATACCGACTCCTATTGTCCACTTCTCTATGAACAACTATCACAACCACCATCACAACCGGATAATGTTTGCTCCGTTAATAGCCTTCATATTCCTAACGCACCTTGGAGACAAAATCCCAACTTCAGTTTGGAGAAATAATCAACAAGTTACACTTCCGGGTAGGGGTGGGAATTTGGCCCTAACGACCCTAACCCGGCCCTGACCGACCCGACCCTAAGCCCTATAAAGCCCTCACAACTAAAGCCCTCATAGAGTTTAAGGCAGGGCTGACCCGTAAGGCCTTCTAGGGCAGAGCTAGGGCTAAGGTTCTGAAACATAGGCCCGACCCTAATTCAGCCCTAACCAAGCCCTAGTTATAGTTTTACATTTTCACTATAAATACAAGTACTATAATTGTCCAACTCTTTGTTAAATATTTTAAATTAAAATAACATTGTCCTTTGTAATTTATCACTTACACCCAAAGGTACTTCCAATAACTCGTCTTATATAACAAAAACTTGTCAACTTATCTAACAGCCATGAAGAACAATGAGCACTAGCCTAATAAAAAAATAAGACTTTATTCCTTTGATCATCAAATCAAAGTCTAGAACTTATTATTCTCAATTTATTTTCCCACTTACTTCTTATAAATTATATTTGTATTCACATCCAAGCCAAGTCTAGAACTAAAGGTTTCCATCCACACCATTAAAGTGAAATACATAACAGACATTTGTAACATAGAAACCAAAAAAACAACTTTTGTCTGAAAAATGGCATTTGTAAAACGAAGAAAATATATAGGCCCGGCCCTAAAACCCGACCCTAAAGCCTTTAAAGAGGGCTTAGAGTAGGGTCAGGGCTTGAGATTTAGACTTGTGACCTGGTCCGACCCGACCCTATGCTGACTTTAGGGCCGGGCTGACCCGACCTTAATATCTAAAGGGCTTTTAAATGTTTAGGGCCGGGCTAGCCCGACCCGGCCCATTGCCCACCCCTACTTCCGGGGTTTAATAATCAAAATGTTAGGCCAGCAAACAACTACAACTCAGCTCCACAAAGACAAGGACAAGGACAAGGTAATAATAATAATAATTATTATTATTATTATTATTATAATAGAGGTATCGTTTCGGTTAATAATAACTATCACAACCCACCTGTTAATAATCAACGTGAGATTGTTCCTGTCACACCACCTGTGGCCACTACACCTTCACAACCGGATCGTTTCAAAGCCTACATGCAAGCTAACCAACAGATTTTGCAATCCATACAATAGTTAACCCAAGAGAAAGCCCAATCGAAAGGTGTGTTTCCAGGTCAAGCTATACCAAATCCTAAAACGCCAAACACAACCTTTGAAGTAACCGGTAATACTAGTAATTATAATTTTAACGTGGGTGAGTTAAATGTCATCACCACTCTCCGTTCTGGCAAAGTGGTTGATAACGCTGTAACTATGCCCATTACTACACCACTAGTGGTCGTTGAAAATGAAAAATTACTAGATACCGATATAGAAACTGAAAATCCTACTCCTGTGGAGGTACCAGTTAAACACAACCCAAGAGGAAAGTGGCCAAGGTTAGAACTTTTATTGATCCATATGCTAAATATATAGAGAAACCACCATTTTCCCAGAGACTAGCCATGTTAAACAAGGATACAAATTTTGACGAGATTAGATAATTTTTTAAAAATCTAACGATAAACCTACCTTTTCTTGAAGCTATTAAAAAATTACCACAACATGCTAAGTTTCTAAAAGAGTTGTGCATTACCAGACAGAAAACAAACATTTCAAAATACGCTTTTTTAACTGAACAATTTCCCACTCTATTTAAACAAAGAAATGAAATTTAAGGAACATTGATGTAGGAGTTGCAAAGCGTTAGCTCTCAAACAATTTAAAATAATCGATCTCTAACTGAGAATCGATAAAAGTCGATCTTTAACCAAGAGTCGATCAAATAAATTGAATAAACAAGAACCCCTCTCAAAACCCTACACTTAGCCTTATATAGGTAACCTAAAACTTAGTCAATTATCGAAATTTTGAAAATTATAAAAACTGGGATTCTTGTTCTTTTGATTTCTTCAAAAACCCGAAATAATCGATTGTATTATGAGATTCCGTTCGGAATCACAAACTCAAGGTTTAATCGATTGATACTCGGTAAAAACCTTCCAGGCTTAATGCAATTTCAAAGTGAACCTTTCAAGGCACAAACAAGTGTGAACCTTCCAAGGAACCACACGTTCAAGGAAATGCAATTTAAAAGTGAACTATCATTTATTTTTCAATCATACAATCAGCATCAAACCCTATGTCCCTATCTTTAGGAAGCTTAGGAGCTCGATCATAATCATCAAGCATTGGGTAAGGGCTGATCGCGAAAGTTAAAACTGCAAAAATGTATATCAACCACAGAAGTCAATACTGTGAACAACAGATTAATAGGGTAATAATATATGAAAACAAAAAGACCATATCTGCTCCCCCAAATCATCTCCTGACACAAATTCTATGAACTATGAGAAGTTAGTGGATATGCAGACCAAATGGAAATCCATAAAAACTGAAACATCATTAATCTGAGAGAAGTTAAATGCATTTGTTTACACAAACAACTAGAATACAGCTTAAGAAGCTTCAATGTTCATTAACTGCAATGTAAACAGACAACAATTTCTTAATCTTACATCAATCTTTGGACCCAATACTGAAACCTTGAGTACACATCTTTTGTTGGTATGCCTTCAACAGTTCAGGAATCTCATGATGATGATACTTTTGATTACATACTCCTAATCTTACCGCATTACCTACAACTTTCTTCGTCATCAAACCCTCAGATACCACAGTTTGAAGAACCTCTTCTTGGGAATATTCTCTTTTCTAAGCTATGTCCTAGAACGGTTGTATTGTTAGAAACATCAACTCGGTTCCAGTAAAAGCTATTCATCAAGAAATCAGACGCTGCATTTAACTTCTTCACAGAACAGGACAAAATGCTAGGTTGCTTCATGAACGTAGAGACAACCTCATCTTCTGACAAGCCAAAACTCATAAAAAGTGCCAACTTCACTTCCCATAAAGGCTCCTTCATTGACACAAACACCTTCTGGCCATACAAGAACATTTTGCTTGAGCGAAAAACACACATTCTCTTGAGTTCCAATACAAAATTTGATGGAACTGTCAGATTTACAGAGTAGAGTTCCAAGGCTCGAAAATGTAAAATTTGAGATATACCATTTAAGCACACCATGATCACCAGTCTTCGTCCATACCTTCCTTTTCATTGTCTTTTCATCTTCGTCTTTGTTACCATCTTCATCCTCCTCCTCCATAATGTCTCTTCCAGTGTCCACAAACCCATCAAGCCATCACCCTCAACAACTTATCAAAAAACCATAACAAAACATAATGGATAATTTTGTGTAAATTGGTTGACCTGCTCAAACTATAAAGTGAAAGTGATCATAAATTCATAACAAACATTATAGAAGAAAAGGAAGAGTTTTAGTCATTCCAACGTAACAATCCAATGACAGACAATTTGACAAGGCGATGCCAAAATAATTTGAAGAATTTATGTTTCATGAAGATGAAGTAAAATAGTATAAGGATTGCTCACTTAAATTTATCTGCAAAACTTAGATCTCACATAGGTGATACCCTGTCCAATGCTAAACACAACTGGCGAGTGACACGCTAGGCGCAAATGCACAATGCACAAATGATATTTGTTCTCAAATAGATAAGGGTGGAATTCGAGCTAATCAAGCCGAGCTTTACTATGGTCAAGCTCGGCTTGTTTATTAAGCGAGCTTTGAAATAAGCTCAAACTTGGCTCATATATTATATGAACGAGCCCGAGTAGCTTGGTTATTTTACACTGCAAAGATGCTATTTGAGCTTATCAAGCCAAGCTTCATTAAGCTTGTTTGTTACACGAGCTATAATATAAGCTCAAGCTTGGCTCATTTACCTAAACGAACAAGCCCTCGGCTCAAATTCCACCCTTACAAATAGAACATCATCACCTACCCCCAAACCATCTCCACGATCCGCATATTATGAACTCCAGTGAATTTACGACACTCAGGGCTCTAACCCTGTTCTAGTGACTAGTGAGAATGTAGAAAAATTGTTGAGAAGCACAAAAACTAAACATCGGTCTTGTCCCTCTGAACACTTGAGACCAAGATACGGCTTTGCATAGTCTAACTAGCTTAGCAGTTTAGTGAAAAACATGAAAAAATATTGAATTAAACTGTTAATTTTCAAGAATTCGAACAAAAACTGATCTTAGATATGAATAGAACAAACACAACCTTGAGATAAACAAATTAGTCTATGTGGTTCCCTACTGTTTTAGTCCAATATACAAGTACTATCAGCCTTTCTGATAATTCCTTGTAACAATCAGGTAAAAGGCTAGTTCAAAGGACATATACCTACAGCTTAGGATGTAAAATATGGAAGAGGAGAAGAATTCGTTGTTTTGTGATTGAGTGAAAGAAATGAGGACTGATGAAAATTAGAAAATAATAAACACATGCAGAGAAACAAAAGGCAGAAAGGCATCTAAACATCTTGTACGAGTGAGAACATTATGAAGACTTCCTACCCACACCTTATCACCATATATGAAGTTATGAACTAATTACCAAGCAGAACAAATGATAAAGGAAATATTTCAGAGAGATTACTGGATCTATGCACCAAATATAATTCCCAGGTAACACCAGTTTAAGATGGGGAACATGGTTGTGAAAATCAGTTCCAGGTGATTAAATTTTGAAACTCACTTCTGAGAAACATGAGATGATAGAAATACATATTATAGAGGCACATGTTTATGGAACTAATCAAACTTAAAAAGTATCTGCATTTCATCACCTACTTTGAAGTAACAATCTATAATTCCTCAATCTCAGATCCTTGTTTGGAAGAAGTCTTCGAACCTTGCGTACCCATCTCACTTCGGTACCCCTCCAAGAGTTTGGGTTCCACGTGATGAAACTTGATGACGTACTTTGTCAAGAACACCTCTTCAGCTACTCTTAATGCTTGGCCAATACAATTCCTACTTATCAGACCCTTTGAGAGAAGAATCAGAAGAACATAGCATCTAGGAATGAGTCTCTTTTCCAAGCTGAAAGTGATAGATAATGGGTTCCTGGAAAAATCATCTGGAGCCCAATTAAGGGTATTCATGAAAAAATCCAGTGCTGCATTGATCTTCTTCACTGAAGCAGCCATAATGAGGGGTTGCTTCTTGAACACACAAAGAACCTCATCCTCTGACCAACCAAAACTCTTATAAACCTCCAATTTTGCGTCCCATGTAGACTTCTTAAACCCAATAAGCACACGGAATCCAATAGTGAACATCTTACCTGAAGGACTAAAACCCATTTTCTTGAGTTGTAACACGGCTTCATTAAGCTTGTGGAGTTCAAAACATAGAGTTTGGGGGTTCGCCACCATCAACATTGAGATATGTGATTTGGGAATACCATGATCTAGAAGGAGTGGAATGTTATGTACCATATTGCGTTGTATACTAGATGACCACTTTAATCGATTAAGAATAACAGCAATGCCAACGTCAGTGGGAACAAAGCTTCTAAGGAAATTGATGGAAGGGACTATATGCTTCTCTAAGCTTTCCCTCAAGAAAAGTACGTCCTTATATATGAGTTTACCAAGATTGGGTCCTGAAATTCCAATGCTATTGTAATATTCAAGCTTTGGTATTAATCTATTCTCAGGAGAGGCTAGGAGAAGTCGTGGTTCGGTTGCGATGATTTTGGAAATGTGGGCATCCGTGAAACCATAGGATTTGAAGAGGGAGAGAACTGAGTCGGGTCTAGTTGTTGTGGATTTATCGAGCCCAATGTGTTTGGAAGCTTTGAGAGCTGATCCTGGGGTTAACCCACATGATTTTACGAGGTAATCCACGGTGAAATTTTGTTTTGGACTGAGACTAGAGATGAATCTGGGGGGATGGGTTTTGAAGAAGCAAAAATAATAACAATTCAACAACGGGGTTGAATTTCGAACAGTCCTGACTCTAGTTATAAGATTTCGACAAACAAAATGATTAAACATTGTAGAGAAAACAATCTATTAATTGGAACTTACAGATAAGTCAGTTGGAAAGAGGGAAAACAGCGCCTGCCTCCTTTCTTTAAAGTTTAAACAACCGAACTCAAACCCTGGTGGACAATATTTCGACCGATATTTTTATTAAGGTCTCTTTTACCTCAATATATCGAAACAAATTTCGGCAAACAAATTTCGGCAATGAAAAAAAATATACAAACTTGATGGTACTTTTACGGACAAAGTTCGGTTAAAAAAAAAATATACATATTATGCCGTGGTGCTAAACTCCTTTCAAATACTATTTTCTCTCCTACATTTACAAAAATATCAAATTACCAATTGGACTCAACCTTACAAAATATCAAAAAAAAAAAAAAAATACACTTTTGCTACTAAAAAAACTTGGTTTCCTACTGAAAAATTAGATTAATTAACTTTTAGTAATCTATTGGATTAGTTATTTCTTCTTTGTCTATTCAAATTTTTGTTGATTCAACAAAAAAAAGAAAAAAACATCATGTCTAGTGATCACCTGCCCGTCGAGCATTATAGGGTAAGGGTTGGAAAATATGGAGCAGTTTGGTGCGAACAGGATCATGTGGAGAACGTGAATGATTCATGTGTGATCATCAAAGTGGGCATAACCGTAGTAGACCAATGCACTACAATTGATGGTCGTCTAATAGGCCCTGGATTGGTCCAGGGTCCTTTTGTTATAAACTCAGAGAGACTTCGATTCAGCTTCTTGCGTAAAAGTAATGTTGCTCAACACATTCCTCATCTCGGGTCTGTTCTTCAGTATTATCCTATTGAGGTATCTTTCCTAATCCAGCAATATATATCATGGATTTGTGAAGAAGCTGCAAACGCAATTGAGGGACTAAAACCTAGAGAATTTGTCATTGTTATTCCAATAGAAGTTACAAGGACAGTAATATGTGATGAGCAAGATGATCGGCTTCTGCAGTCTCTTTTGGAGTTGATGGAAGAAGCCAGTGGAAACAAACTAGTACCTGCGGCGCCATCTTCTGTTGAAACATTGAAGTCCAAGAAGTTTGACAAAAAAGACTCGAGGAGAGAACCATGTGCAGTTTGCTTGGATGAGTATTTGATAGGAGTCGACGTTACAGTAATGCCTTGCTCGCATATGTATCATAAGCACTGCATTGAGCCCTGGTTAAAGAAGACAAATACTTGTCCTCTATGTCGCCTAGAGATGCCAACTTAACTTTATTAGTATTCTGTGAATCATTGGACTACCATTCCGTGCTTTCACATATACACACGGATGATTTGGATCAAGATCTCTGTTTTTAACTTGTAACTTCTTCTATTGTGAATTCTATTTGTTTTTCCCTACCGAGCATAATGGATTTCTTGCAAGCTTCCAACGCAGACGTCTGTGTTGTGGTTTACTTAAAAAATTGAGTTAATTGTTATAAGCATAAGTCGTAACGTGAAACTAAAGATTCAGTTTTTGTGATTGTCTGGTTCTTGGCATTTGATGAAATGTAAGGCACAATAAGTTTGAATTGTGAAAATTGTACTCATTTGCATGTAAAGTTGTGACTCAAAAGCCTAGAGTGATTTTTCTATTTGGGTAATTGTTGCTCAGTTGGAAAATTCGTAAAGATTTAATTAATGCAAGAAAGATATGGATTTTTGTGTTAACAACAAGAAAAGTATGACTAAACACAGTTTAATGCCTTGAAGGTGAGTTTGTATATCTATCTTATAGTCTTGAGTGACCATTCCCAGAAAATGTTTTTTTGTCAATTCTTATGGTCATTACTTTTGTTATGAGTTGCATTCTCACTGGTAAGAATGATGAATGGCATAAATGAGAAGAAAATGATTGGAAGAAAAAGAAAAAACAGAAGAAAATAATTGGAAGAAAGATAGCTCAAGTCAGTTGGGTGAAATCAAAAGGAGTAGAAGAGGTTCAGTATCTTGACTGATCAAGTCGAGAGTTTTGTGCAGTTAATCACCATCTCAGTTATAATTTGGAGAAATCATTCAACCCATCATACAATTTGGAGAAATGGTCCTTCACGCTGAGAAAAAGGACACTTAAGCTTCAGGAAGCTATTTCGGTGTCAATCCTTCTGTCCACAGCGCAAGTCCTTACTACCATCTGAGATTTTGAACCACAGCACTATACCAGACTGCCTATTTTGAGGTGATACAAGCTTCGCATTTTTTTTTTCTTCTTCAGCTCTGCTGTCATCCCCGTCTTCCTCGAGGAGATTAAGTAATAAGCTATTTTGATAGTATGTTCTTTTCTTTTTAAACAATTTGCAAAAAACTCTCCCACTTTACTAAAATTAGAATTAGTGTACTAATATTTTTTATATTATTTTTTGGTGAAAACTAAAATTTAAAAAACGATATTTTCAAAAAATACTACGATGTTTGTGTTGTTGATTCACAGTATTATGAAAAGGACTTTTAAACTTATTCACAGATGTGTGTTGTTGATTCACAGTATTACAAACTGACCACTTATTGAAATTGACAAGTGACATAGGGTCAAGAAAATTGATTTATTGGTTTGGAATTTCAGTGGATCATGAACACATACACAAAAGAAGTTGACCTGACAAACACAAGGCAGACTTCTCAAAGATGGTGCTCGTAATTAAAATTCAAAAGTTTCTTCCTGATACCCAAATAGAGCAAGATAATCTCAGAAAAAAGTCAGATATGATGAGCGGCCAAACGGAAAACTTTTGAAGACACTGCATTATCATAATAACATATTACGGAGGCAAAAGTTTCTGCAAACAAGTGCCATGGAACTTGAGAAGTTCTTTATAAACTGTGAAGTACAAATTCTACAGTTTCTCAGTCTTACATCCATATTCCATGGAGACAATGTGTAAACCTCGAGTCCCCATCTTTTGTTGGTATTCCTCAAGGAGTTCTCGTATCTCATGATGATGCTCAATCACATACTTCTTCAAGAAGATGTCTTCAGCTACTCTTAATGCCTTTCCAATACCATTCTTACCTATCAAGCCCCTTGAGAGCAGAGTTTGAAGTACATAACTTCTTGGTTTGACTCTCTTTACCAAGCTAAATGTTAAGACACTTGAGTTGTTAGAAACATCAAGTCGAGTCCAATTCAAGCTCTTCATAAGAAAATCTAATGCGGATCTTATTTTCTCCACTGAATATCGCATGAAGATGGGGTACTTCTTGAACATAGAGATAAATTCATCTTCGGACCAACCAAAACTCCTAAAAACCACCACCTTCGCTTCCCATGTAGTCTTGTTAATTTGCAAACGGATACTTAGGCCTTCCATGAAAAATTTAGTGGAGGGACTAAATCCCATTTTCTTTATCTCCAACAGCAATTCATGAAAACGAGCAGATTTATTACACAAAGCTTGAGGGCTTGTCATCAAGGACATTGAGATATTGGATTCAGGGACACCATGGTATCGCAGGATGGCAATGTTCGGTCCCAATACCCTTTCTACATTATAGAGCACCCGAGCAACCCGACTAAGAATGATGGTGAATCTATCATCTGTGGGTGCGAGGTTCTTAAGGATATCGACAGAAGGGACAATTCTCTTCTGTAAGCTTGATGTCAACAAATTTGAGTCCGTGGATAGGAGTTAACCAAGATTGGGTCCTGAAATGCCAATGTTACTGTAATATTCAAGCTTGGGTTTCAAGGTTTTCTCCGGAGAGGCTAGGAGAAGTCGAGGGTCATAGGCAATGAGTTTTGAGATGTGGGCATCAGTGAAACCATAGGATTTGAAGAGAGACAGAACAGAATTAGGTTTAGTAATTGTGGATTTCTTGATAACAACTTTTTTGGAAGCTTTGAGAGCTGATTCTAAGGTTAACCCACACTTATTTATGAGGTAATCTACTGTGAAACTTGCTCTCTCCTCCTCATCATTGGGTTTTGGGAATCTGAATGGTGATGGTTTTTGGAACAAATACAAACAATGGCTAACTTTCGGTCTTGAATCTCTAACAATATTTCTGCATACATAATGAAATTGATGGAACATTGTATAAAAGTAAGTTTAGTTGAAACTTACAAAATAGGTTTCCATTCATATCTGTTCTTCATAATCCTCTCTCAAAATGTGAAAGTGAGCCCTAAACAAACCCAACGGGCAGAGGGACACACATGATTGATGGTTTTTAACCGGTGCTACCCTTCCAACTGAAGTAAACCGTCCGCAGCAATATCTCCAACTTGAATCTGCTTAATGCTCAAAGTTTCGCGCAGTGCTAGTTTGCAAATAGAACATAGAAGAACAAATGACTAGTCAGCCCCGTAATGGCATCACAGAATGTAGTGGAAATTGATAGAGCTTCTGTAAATGTAGATCATTCATGAAAAGCAATCGTTAGGAAGTTGTTATATAAAATTCAAGACAAATGTACATACAAACTGATAATCAAAACTCACAATTACAAGCACTTTCTTTCTTGAGAAATGTCTATGAGAAGTCTGTTGAAGTATGCCTGCATTATGTTTCTGTTTCAAAATCATTATAACACCATTTGGCACTTTCCATAGTTTCATATTCTGATCCATTTTGTGGCATATGGGTTCTCCCATGTTTTTCAACTCCTCAGTCAACTTTGGCAGTTGGCACCATACTACCATAGGAGTATATGACTCCATTGCAGTTGATCTAATATGAACACTTCAGAAGCCAGTTAAATTCTCACAACATATATGGGTTGATAAGGACGATGGGATACTCACTACTTAGTGGAGTCTAAAAGTTGAGTTTGTCAAATAATTTCAGAACAAGCATTTTTAGAACAACTCAAAGAATAGACGTTTCACAAGAAGAGTTTTAGCACTATAAGGGTTGCTAGTATAAATGCAAATGTAGATCTCACATAGGTAATACCGTATGTCCAATGCTAGCCACAGTTAATAGTGCAAGTAACACAACCAGACCAACTCCAATGAATGGAAGCATCAACAAGGAAGCATCATAAGTTTGAGAACCACAAGAAGGAAGCATCAATTTTGTCCCGTTGAATAGTTTATACAGAGATACATCTTTGCCTATTTTAATGAGCCTAGAATTTCAATGTGAAGAATGAAACGTTAGATATTCAAGAATTCAATCAAATTCCAAGTCTGATCTACGATAGGAATAGAACGAACATGAATTTGAGTAATACCAGTAAGTCTATGTTATTTCAAACAGTTTCTGCTGAAAAGGAAAGGGAAATCACTGAAACTACATAAACTATAGAAACAATACGGCCAAACACAAGTTCCACGAAACTTAAAACGACCGTCAGAAGTGATAGCATATGGCCAAAGTGCCAAACACAAGTTCTTTCAGCCTTTCAGCTGATTCCTTGTAACAATCAGGTAAAAGGGCATATACCTTCAACCCAAGATGTAAAATATGGAAAAGAAAAAATACAGATACAGGCGAAGCAGACCAAATGAGAAATTAGTATATGGGCACACCAAAGACTAGAGTTTATGAAAAAAATTGATCACAACAACATATCACAAAGCCACATCTTTATGGAAAAAAGTATCATAGAACATAAGATGTTTAATCTTTCAAACTGTTAACCTGTAAAGAAAACATTCTACAATTTCTCAGTCTTACTTCCATCTGTGGAGCCAATATGTACACCTTGAGTACCCATCATTCGTTGGTATGCTTCAAAGAGTTCAGGTATCTTATCACGATGCTTGATCACATATATCTTCAAGAACATGTCTTCAGATACTCTGAAAGCTTGACCCATACCGTCCTTACTTATTAGACCCTTTGAGAGCAGAGTTTGAATAACATAACTTCTTGGGATGATTCTCTTTTCCAAGCTAAATCCTATAACAGCTGCGTTTTTAGAAAAATCAGATCGAGTCCAATTCAGGCTCTTCATAAGAAAATCTATAGCTGATTTCAATTTCTCCACAGAATAGGCCATAACAGAGGGTTGCTTCCTGAACATAAAAATACACTCATCTTCGGACCACCCAAAACTCCTAAAAAACGCCACCTTCGCTTCCCATGTAGTCTTCTTTAAACCCAAAAGCACAAATAGGCCATTTATAAACGTAGTGCTCAAGGGACTAAAACCCATTTTCTCAAGTTCTAATACTATTTCGTTAAAACGGTCAGATTTATGACACAGGAGATTAGGGCGAGTCATTATGGACTTTGATATATTGGATTCCGGCACACCATGGTGTCTCAGGATCGCAATGTTTGGTGCCATTAACATTTCTGCTTCATAGAGCACCCTACTCCCCTTCCTAAGAACAAAGCCAATGTTTTCATCTGTATGAACTAAGCTCCTAAGGAAATTAACTGAAGGAATAACCTGTTTCTCTAAACTTCTTGTCAAGACACTTACATCAGACATCACAAATTTTCCAAGATGGGGTCCAGAAATGCCGAGGTCACTGAAAAATTTAAGCTTGGGCTGTAAAACTTGATCTGGATTGCGAAAGAGCAGTGAGGGGAGTGTTGTGATTATCTTTGAGATGTGGGTATCAGTGAAACCATAGGATTTCAGGAGGGAAAGAACCGAGTCAGGTTTAGCTGTTGTGGGTTTAAGTAGAATCTTTTTAATTAGAGCTGATTCTGGGGATAACCCACATGAGTTTATAAGGTAATCTAGTGTGGTATTTGAGTTTGAGATTGCATTGGTAGATATGAATCTAATGAGTGATGGGTTTTGAAGCAATTGGCTAATATTTGTTATTAAACTACTTCTGCAAACAAAAAAATGGAACATTATTGTATGTGATAATTGACGATAAAATTCAACTTACAAATTTTTGACGTTCCCTTAAAGTCTGATATGCATCATCTCTTGAAAATGTTATAAGAGCACAGCGGAACAAAACCTGTGAAAGAAAAACCCTAAACCCAACGGTCAAAAACGACATGCACTTGGTGCTACTCCATTACGACTGGGCTCCAAATAGCCCATCACTAACCCAAACGTTTAATGCAAATCTGACCGTTCTCTTGTGCCTATTTGATGATTCTGATCCGTGAAATAACACGATCATCAACTCGTTGTGATCATAAAAGTTTGTTTAACTTTTAAACTGTTGCATCAGTTTAGGGAGATTCTGAATTTTTCATTCATTTGCATTTCCTTTTTGCACTTCTCATCCAAATGGGTAACTCCTAAGTCAAGCTTGGCACCATAAGATTATATATTTATATGGTCACTCAGAACCAGTTTAATTGTCATCTCAACATATAATCTATGAGAGGATCTGTTAATCCAACGTTTCGATGAATTATCTCCAAGTGAGTTTCTCAACTATGGAACCAACCACAATCTACACATACAGGCAGACAGACTGAATGACGGGCACCTAAGATATCATGCAGTTGTCCAAAACTACTGGGATTATAGCACTTAGACAAGAAAGAGACGCACCATGCTTAATGATTTATGCCGCTAAAATCTATATACTGGAAGAAGTTTTTTTTTGTTTTCCTCCAGTAAACTATATACTGGGAGAAGTACTTTGTGAAGTAAGTTCTATCTTGTAAGTACAAAATATAAGCGACGATCTCTCACTCCCAAATCTGGGCTCATTCCAAAGTTGAGTTGCTTAACAGTGAAACACAACCATCAACAGGCATAACATATGTCAAGATCCCTGCCCACCCCATAAAAAGGAGCCCTGTAGAAGTGTAAAGTTTAAACCATAACAGATGCCAGTCTAACACCAATTAGTGAAACATATCGACAAATCAACTCAAAGGGATACATAGAAAAGCAGTATAAAGATTGGTCTTACAGTACTCATGCCATTAAATTTGCCTTCATTAAACTAGCAAATAGGCACGCGCGTTGCGCCTGCAACTGCTAAGATGTATAAAACCATGATATACTGCATAAGCCAAAGGGATAGTACCAATCATTGTGTAGAAATTCGATATTCAGAGGGCTCGCTAAAATTAATTGGAAACTCCAATTTTCCAAAAGTAAGTAAATTTGTATGAGCAAGTCCAATGGAGAGATGCTAAATTGGGCTGCTAAAAGTGCCACATAGGCTTTTTAGCTTGCCGAGCTAAATTTGGCTCCCCAAAATCAAAAAACCAATCCTATCGCGTTTTATGTTTTGAAGTGCTAAACGATATGGACGGCATAGTTTCTGCCGTCCGTCCATTATTTTTTGAAATTTTTTTAGACAAATGGCATAGTTTCTGCCGTCCGTCGAAATTTAACACACGGACAGCAGAAACTATGTCGTCCGTCTCTCCGAACTTATTATAGCAGCTGCTACCGAATGTCTTAATTTTGGCTGGGTTTATGGTATTTGATAGTATTGAATCAGTCAGAGCAATTTAAAAACACCCTTCTCAAGTAATTAATGTGATGGTTATTTTATATGGATATAGATGGGACATAAACGTGTGGAGAGAAAACCAAGGCAGACTTTAGAAAGGAAAATTTGGAACTTAACTAACTGTTAAAGCATGTCTGTTGTTCTAAAATGGAAGTGATTTCTTCTAATAAAATGATGACAAGATGTAGTCAGTTAAATAACAACATACAAAGTAGATTGCAGATGCATCTCAACATTGTGAAACTATTTACAACAAAAATCATCATTGAGCATTGCTCCTCAATATCAGTGGCAGAATGCTCTCTGTCAGTCGTTGTATCACGAATCATTTTGACTTTATGGTCCCTATAACCTTCAACATACCATAGACTCGTGACTCTCCAAAATTCCATTTCATATGGAAAAGCAAGCAGCAGGTGTACAACAACCTGATGGAGTTGATATATTAAGGAAACCCATAAGTTGGAAACTTGTGCCTATCCGAGACATTAGTTGTTGTTTCACATCAAAACCAACATGAACCAGCTGACAACAGATACATGCTCAAATTTATCCTTGATTTTTTAGCACCCTAGCAATATTTGATCTTCTTAGAGCATAAATCATCACGCCAACCCCAGTACTCTGTATACAAAAACTCAACCACGTTACCATTTTGAATGCTTACATTAAGATGACATGTCACTGAGAGCCAAATGTATGCTGCAATGACTTAAAGTGAGAAACGATTACCTGCACTCCTTGTTCTCTCTCAGATCATCGATACAAGCTTGGAAGATGAGGCACCCACTACAGTGTGGGATATTTTTCCTTTCGAAGATGTTAAACAACAGGGACTTCTTAAGCTTCAAGTGAGATGTAGCACATACCACAAAATCATTTTTGAGTGTTTGCTGGAAAGAGGAAATCCAAATAAGATAATATTCTTTAAAAGGAAGACACAGCCACAAACATTTGAGAGATAGAAATAAGAGTAAATAGAAGCACAGAAGTAGTATGTACTGAAGTTTAATTTCCCACTGAAATCTGTTGCAATACACCCCAATCGACCTATAGTAGTAAGAGATTTTGGATCCGTCTCTCACCTCATTAAAGGACAATAAGATCCTAGAAAGAAGCAACTTGTTTTCATTCAATGTAATAGATCCTCTAGATAGGTTAGTAGTAGATACTCTAGATGGGTTAATATCCTCTTGACCTTAATGCACCCGTTCATGAAGAAAATAAGAATTGTGCTCGATGAATAAGGAGACTTCAGTGTCACACTTCTTTCTGCTACCTAGAATGGTGCATTGCACTATAT
Organism: Coptis chinensis; assembly: GCF_015680905.1. NCBI lineage: Eukaryota > Viridiplantae > Streptophyta > Magnoliopsida > Ranunculales > Ranunculaceae > Coptis > Coptis chinensis. The sequence continues at coordinate 101,287,874 of NC_141458.1, forward strand.
TCAGGGAAGAATGGTTGAACAAAGATATTCCACTGTGATGCTTTGCACATTATTAAGGGGGGGGGGCACAAAATAACACCAATGATATGATCATGGATATTTTTTAGTAGAAAAATTACACCACGTAATCAATAATGAAGAAACCAAAACACAGAAAGAAATCAGAATAAAGTCAATGGATGTCTAAACATTACTTATAAAAAGGATCACACCCCCCAAATTGTACCATCTAAGCGAAAGAAACGATAAAGAAAAATACATTCTCAAAATTTCTTATTTTTAAGTGTAAAAGCAATGAAACTGTGTAAGATACAAAGAAGAATAGAGAAACACGATTAAGATATCAAACACCTACACTTACCTGAAAAAATCTAAACTTAATTTAAGAGCAATTCAAAACTAACAAATGACCCGGAGACGCATAAAAAATATCCAACTCTGTTCAAGTATAATAAAATTATTTACAGCACAAATAACTTCCCAACAAATGCTTGTGGAAAGCGTCTTTGCTGACGAGGTTATGCTTTAAGCCTTTAAAGAGAAATGCTTACAGAAATTCAAGTAATGAAGTGTTTCAGCAATTTAACTTTAGGTACGAAGTTTATATTTTACCAATCTTCATTGGTAATTATGTAAATAGGTATGATAAGTTACGGTAGTAGTAACTGGCGAAAGAAATTAATAAGCACGCAATGAAACTACAATTATTTATAGGGACTCTTATTTATAAGGAACTCTGTCAGTACGGAACAAAAACGTAATCACTACTTTAGCACCATGGACAATGAAACACAGAATAAAACAATTGTCAAAAACCAAAGGTAATAACGATTAATTTAGATAAACTATATGAAACTCGTTAACTAAAACAACAACCATGTGAATTGCATTTCAGAGAACAACACAAATGAAAACCCAATGAAGGACCATAATCCAAATCAGACAAAGACGCAGAAAGAAGACATGGTTGAACCATGCACGCAATCTACCAAGCTGAACTTTAATTTATAGTAAAATACGAAGCATAGTATGTAGACCATATCTATGATGCTTTGTATTCATATAAATGCGTCGACTACAAATTGATGATGGTATGCATCAATGAAGAAAGAACGAGCAGTGAAAAAAAAGGAAAAAAAAATACCTTTGAGTTTAGGAACAACAGGTCTTGGATGCAATTTGGAAATCCAATATGATACCTGTTCATTCTCCCTGCAACCCATTCCAAATGTCAATAACCACACACAAAGAAAACATAAAAATAATTGGTAAGAATAAATAAAAGCAACCGTTTGATTCACATCAATTTAATCTATCGAAAAGTGTTCAAACTTAGAAGTTCAAAAGATAACCAAAACCATGACACCACCGCTCAAAACTTTGGTTCCTAAGGAAGAAGATGTGAAATATAAACAGAAAGAACAGAAGAAATTCGTATTCTATCCAATTACTTTCAGCGAATACATGGAGAAGAAGAAAAAGAAAAAATGCGTACCTGATGGTTCATGAGCTTGGCAATGTGTCAATTTTGTCACGCCCAATGCTTATTTGAATTGGCGTTTCACTAATAATTAAAATAGAAACACCGATGATAACTTAGTGAAGTCTTCTCTCTATCGGTATTGAAGTACTATGGAGTCGAAAGCAAAACCCTTACTGTTTAACAAAAGCAAATATCAGAAATCGCTCAACCGAAAACGTGTCTTTCGAAATGAAAACCTGCAGAGATTGAAAGCAAACCCTCTGTTTTTTTGTTTTTTTTTTCCCTTTTTTTGTCAATATAATAATAGGAGGGTGAATAATTTGGGAAAGTATGGCCGGAAACGGCGTCAGTTGAGGAAAAGGTAGTTTGTCTTTCGGATGTGCCTTTTCAACCGATATATTTGGGGGAATAAGTTTGGGCGAAATATAAGGCCAATAATTTTTTATCCTAACTTGTTGAACCAAAAACGGTTATTTCAGGGAGTTCGCTTTCTTACTAGAATAGATGATGCAGATGTCACCAGTGAAGTAATTGTAGAACTAAACACAATCAATGAACTATACTGAGCTCTACTGCTTCAGTACAGTTCCACGCTCTCAATCTTAGAATCCTTTTGCTACAATTCGTATTGCTAATTGTAGACACTCATTAACATATGGACCTTAATGCTATAATAACTTCTCTTGATCAGGCTGACAAACAGTTTTGACAGTTCCCATTTGAACTCTGAACAAAATTGATGTCAGGTAACCGAGTTGAATCAACTCACATGCAGTTTGCATCAGTTATAAATTTTTCAAAAAGTATTGGGTTTGCTAGTTTTTTGAGAAGAAAAAGCTAATTTCTTACAAGTACTCAAAGGTATAGTAATATATATAAATGGCGCTCAAGTAGTAACGAGGTACAAGGATAAATCCAAGCTTCAGTTTGAGCAGAGTATATATGGGCTTGCAGTATTGTTATGCACTTGCTTGACTCAGCTATGAAATGCTTCGTCTTACTATAATCAGCGTCTAAATAAATTAGAAATAAATAACAATAGAAGTAATAAACCAAGCCCTAGTATCTGACTCAAGCTCCTTTTACAAGCAACTACTATGCACTCTCCTTCCAATCAGGAAACACCACAACTATTTCACATGCCCTTAGACCAACTAATATAATGACTAGCCTTGCCAACTAATAGAATCCGTTATTGCTTACCCTTTGCTTGCCTTGCTGCCCTTCACCTACTTGGGATCTTCCCATCTACTGCAATTTGGAGCATTATAATGCATTACAATCAACATGCACTACTAGATATGATGCATTCGCTGAAAAGCAAGTGAACTTTTATTATTCCTTCAATAACTTCAGGATTTTAGCAGAGGAAGGAAAGTAGGAAGATAGGTACTCACCTTTGGTCCACAGCCAACGCTCTTCCAGAATCATTTGAACCACAAACAACAAACAAATATGATATCAGCATCTGCTTATTTTAGAAGTGAATATATACCAACATCCTGACCTAGCTTTCTTTTGCAGATTAGCTGCCATCTTTCTCAAGGCGATGAATTAATCAGCTACAAGGTGTAAGCATTTGGGTAATTCCATGGCTTTGAATAGTGTGAGGTTAGTAAATTCACAGGGTGATATCTCATATGATCAAATATGTCATATGGTCAAGAAGATTGACCTCTCAACAATTTGTAGTTTAATTCTGAAAACTTTCTGCCAGATACACTAAAGGCAACAGAAAAGTACCTTTGAGAGAATAGTCAACATGCTCACCAATCAAAAAAAAATCAGAAAAACTGTATTATTATAAACAATAATGATCCACATCCTCCTAATCAACGCTCACAATCTTCTCAACCATTCTACCCATCACATAACACTGAGGTTTTGTTTCACTGTAATGCAGTAAGAAATTTTCTTATGAGATAACACTTATTTTGGGATGCAATATATTTCGTAATTGAGTGACAGAACTGAGGATGGAGGAACCCAAACTTAATATTTAAATACCCAAAAACGAATATAAGGCAGAAACAAAATTCTAAAGACAATCTTACCACACTTTTTCCCATAAATCCACCAAGCAGTAAATGAGATGTTAAATAACTATGAGAAGTAACAATAAAAGAAAAATAAGTGACAGTGAGAAGCTACCCAATATGCGCACCAATTGTAAAATTCCAAAGATTGCAAAATCACAACAACATACCAAAACGTCACAGGTTGGAAACAAGTAACATCAATCTGCAGAAGTTTCATTAACTGTGAAGCAGAAATTTTACAATTCTCAATCTTACGTCCACCTTCGAACTCAATATCTAAACCTTGAGTACACATCTTTCGTCGGTATGACTTCAACAGTTAGCTATCTCATTAAAAACACGTCTTCCGCTACTCTTTACGCTTGACCACACCACCTTTACTTCGCAGACCCTTTGATAGCTAAGTTTAAAGAACAACTTATTGGAATGATTCTCTTTACCAACCTTAGTGCTACAACACAAACTTATTAGGATGAACAGCTGGTGTCCAATTCAACGTCTATATAGCAAAATCCACCAGTGGATTCATTTCCATCACCAGACACGCTACAAAAAAAGGCTGGTTCTTAAACAAAAAGATAACCACATCTACCCAGTAGCTAAAACTCCCAAAAAAACAAAAACGCCAATCTGGCTTCTCATACACCCCTCTGCGCCGTCAAAAGATGATTTAGGCGTACCATGAAGTATCTACTACGCGGAAGAACACCCAAACCCTTTATTATATCAAATACCAATTCCCTAAAATGGTCAGAGTTATAACAAAGATTTCGAGGGTTCCAAAACATCAACTGCGATATATGCTTTTCAGGACAACCACATTCTCTGAGAGTATTTATATTCTTTCCCATTACCCTTTCCGGCTCATGGAGTACCCAACTCCAACGAATAACAAGTGCCGTAAATTGATTTTGATTTGGAAGAAAACTCCTAAGGTAATTAACCGAGGGTATAATATGGTCCTCCAAACTTCTATTAAAAACGCCTATATCATTGGAAACAAGTCTTCCAAGCTTGGGTCCAGAAATGCCAATTCCTTGGAAATACTCAAGTCTGGGTCTAATAATTTCATCAGGATCATAAAAAAGCACTGATGGGTATCTCCTTATAAGTAGTGAGATACTGGATTCCATAAAACCATGGGACTTAAACAGACATAGAACTTCATCTGGTGTAGCAGTGGAAGTGATTACAATGTGTTTGGAAACTTTGTGAGCTTCTCTTGGGGATAACCCGCATGAGTTCATAAGGTAAGATTGCGTACAAGTTGGTCTTCCCAGGACGAATTCTCGCCTTTTATATAATGGCTCTTGTGTAAAATTACAGAAATGAACTTTTGTGGATGTTCTTGAATGTATAACAGATGTTAGTCTAGAAACTATATTTCTACCAAATAATTTATGGAACATTGTATTGTGTGTGAAAATGATGAAAAGGGTATTTTTGGAACTTACTGATTGAGCTCTGGGTCAGTAATCTTCGCTCCCCATTGTTCTACAGCCCTAACTGCTTAAAATGAAAATGTATCGGTATTTTATTTATATTCCAGTTCAATTTTGGAAATTCGGAATTTTATTGATATTTAGCTCAGGGAAAGCTTGATACCTCCTGGCTCCAGTGAAATATGACGGTCTGTCTGAGGGATTATACAGGTTGGCTGATATGCACATTAGAGGCACAAGGTAAATGCAAGTATGCAACTAGTACTTGACACAAGGTAAATGCTGTACGCATTGTTGAATATCTAATGGAAGTTCTCTAGTGTGAATTGAACACTAGACCAGCATTAAACTTTCTCCAATAAGAAAAAATTTGAGCTTAAATTGTTGAATAGGTGAAAAAGATGTAGTAACATATTGCAGAACCAGAGTCTCCTAACTAAGTAATTTAAACTGAAAATTATTCTTGCACTGATCCTTGGATGCATCTTGAAAATATGTCAGTACTTACTTTACTGTAGTATGATTTCAATAGTTCAAATGTTTAATTACCTCATCTTGACACATGATAAAAATTATTTCCAAGACGACCTCTGCGGCTACTATTAATTATCGAACAATTACACAGAACTGAAGAACTGAAGACCTTTCACAGTGCAACAGAACTGAAGAACTGAATTGTAGATTCTAAGTCACTGAAGTGAAGTGTTTGATCATACAATCACACATATCTAACTCTAGTGACAGCTAGACACTGCATCTAACTCTAATGCAAGCTACACAATACAGCTGGACAAATCAACTACTTCAGCAGTTACAACTTACAACTGAATTCTGTAATTTTTGTTACAAAGAGTCACACGTATCACATGTTTGATTCTAGTAGAAAAATGGGATTAGATACTAGGGAGATTGCACTTACATTATCACACCAGATTGGTGAAGGGGCTTCGAGGAAAACATGTAAACTCTTTTTTAACAGAATTATAATTTAGAGTGGTAGGAGAGTCCATACACTGGCAACCTTAATTTACAGCATCAGAGAGATCATCTGGATTTTTCCATGTACAGTATTGCAATATACCAACACATAATGGTAAACTTAAAGGACATACTTAGAGGTGATCAAATTCTTAAACTTTCAATTTAGACCATGACCCACAGTGTAACAGCGAGGGTGTACTGTTAGGAAAAAGGGATATGAATACCTCTGACAAGTCGATGAGCCTCCCTTGGCAAAGCTAAGGAAATTGCAGTCTCAGAGAAACATTTAACTTACCCATGTGTTTATGTGACCAACCAATTACCATCGACCTGAAAAATTGCCTAGATTACATTCTACAATTCCACCTCCTTAGATCCATCTTTGGAAGAATACTTGAACCTTGAGTACCCAACTTAATTCTGTACTCAAAGAGTTTGGGCTCCTCGTGCAGAAACTTGATCACATACTTAGCCAAAAACACATCTTCTGCTACTCTTAATGCCTGACCAATACCTTTATAACTTATTAGACCATTTGAGATAAGTATTTCAAGAACGTAACATCTTGGAAAGACTCTTTTCCAAGCTTAAATTAATAACAGTTGCGTTCCTGACAAAATCATCCCTAGTCCAATTCAGGTTATTCATGAAGAAATCCAATGCTAAATTCATCTTCTTCACTGAAACGGCCATTACGGAGGGATTTTTCTTGAACATGGAAATAACCTCATCTTCTGACCAGCCAAAACTCCTATAAACCTCCAATTTCAAGTCCCATATAGGCTTCTTCATCCCCACACGCACTTGTAATCCATTAACGAACACCATACTTGAAGGACTAAAACCCATATTCTTGAGTTCTAATACACTTGCGTTAAGCTTGTCCGATTGAAGACATAGAACTCGAGGGTTCCTGATAATCAATTTTGAGATCAAAGATTTAGGCATACCATGATCTTGCAGGATGGCAACGTTTGAATATAGACTTCTACCTAAAAAAAAGCTTGAATATAGACACTAAAATTACAAAACTAAATCAGATAATCAAAGAAAAAAAAGAATCTCGCCAGATTTCGAGCCTTAAAGTTGCTATATCTGCACATGCGCACATGCACATAAGTGAATTACCTACAAAGGTGTATTCACCAAACCAGCCAAACAAATAGCTTCAGATGTAGCCTCTCCTTCTAGCTGCATAAGCATTAAGCTAATCGATTAAAGTGCATCTTAAATGTAAAATGTGCATCATCTTGCAAATACTCAAAGCAACCCATGCAGGAGAGTAAGAGAATTCATGAGAATAGTAACAAAAGAACCAAGACACATACATACGGGTAATCTACACAGACAAATGTTATCAAAAGAACCCCACTCTAACAGCACAATTGCTAGCAAACAAGAATGAATATAAGTTCCACTAATCAAGTAGAGCCATATGCTACGGGATCCTTAGCACGAATAAACATCAACGACATGTAAAATTGTTTACTATTTGTTTTCCACCGTCAAATAGCTAAAACTAAGTAGTGGTTTTATTTCTAACTGAAGCTAGAAACCTAAAATTCCACAAGGCAAAAAATAATTCTTTTTTCTACATTTTTCAGTATACAAGGGAGTAAAGGAATGCACTGAATAACATTTGGAATTAGTGCCAAAGACATTATAAAGGAATAAAAGACAGTTAAAGCATCTCCCATTAATATAAACAAACACCATTCTTCATAAAACAAATAAATTAGCTTGGTAATATATAACAGCCACATATATCTTAATCAACACTTAAGAATACAAAATTCGCATATGAAAACTTCCCAATATTCAAAAGAGTATCAAACATCGAGCACCTCCTAGCATTATCTACCTTATATACACATTTATCTAGTTCAAATCCTATGTGGAAAGCCGCCTACTCAACGAGAATTATATTGTATGTTCTGTATTTCCAGTTAAACTTATACATAGTAAAACTAAAACCCATGTCAAGCTTATTTATGCAATAAAACGTATACATGAACAAGGCATTACATAAAGTATGCATTGAAAATATTTATATGGAAGGTGCATTCGACCATACCTGAGAAGAACTAGAACCATGGGAGAACGGTGCATTTGAACCTTGCCAGATTTCATCATTGCTACATTCTTTTGCATTTCTCCATAAAGCAACTTCAAATCCTGGGACCTCCCCCACAAGAGCTGATGTCATCTCCTTCTGCATTTTAAGTTGATTTGTTGCTAGAGCTGAAGCCTCAAGTCCTCTTCTACTAACTCCACTACCTAGGCCAAGAAAGCGAGTCTTGGTATAATGACCCAATAATTGTGCAACAGGATCATGATCCATATCCAACATAGTGCTTGAGGGATCACTGGCAGCAATTACCTTTATACGTACCTATATAACAAATAATTGGATTGGAGTTTCCTTTGTACATAATTGGATTGCAATTTCCTTTGTACATATAAAATCTCATGCAGTGCCTTTAATTGGAGTTGGTATGCATGTTAGGTCCTTATGAAGTGCATTGGATTGATAGGGCCTTGTGTACCAATGGTGCTAAAAATGATGATAGTATAAAACTTATTGCAGGTCAAGCGATTCACTTAATAGTAAATGCATGTGCAAATAACATCTTTAGATGCTAATAGCCTAGATCTAAAATAAAACCAAATAGCAACACTGAAAGACATAAATGGTAAAAATGCAACCTGGAAGGTAAAAGTGCAACAGTCGAATGATATTACCATCTCAAAAGCAATTCTAGCTGAACCTTTTCTACCGGATCTCTATCGTGCTTTCGCACATGCTCAGATTCAATGGCAATAATTAGAAACGAGCATGCAGATGAAAAGACTAAGTACCATACATAACATGCTCATATTCAGTAGCAATAATTAGAAACGAGCATGCATAAAAGACTAAGTACCATGCATACATAACATGCTCCGATTCAGAGGGATGCGTCACAATCTAGCTAAAACCACATAACCAATTTTAACATTTCAACTTTCAATAAGTCATGTGACATTCATAAGAAGTTTAGCTTGTAACCTATATAACCCCAATAAAAAAAAATCAAATGGAATGCAAGCAATGAAATGTACCACTAAATTAACAAATGAAAGGGAAACATAAGAAGAAGAAATAAAGTATCATTTCTCCTTTATATTCAGCAAAGGAAAACAGATGTGATAAAACGAGATTCCTTACAATTTTCTAACATCACTTCTATAACCCTTTTCGGAGGAGGTAATGTGGCAAGTGGAGCCAGAAAAAGCCACAAAAGAAGCACTTGGTTGTGAGCCTATAAAAACACAGTTAACGTAAAATTTGTTAAATTTTGAGAAATAGGAACATACACTTCCACAATCAGTTCTACATTATTAAACTAGTGTCAAATAGAAACAAACAAACACGTAACATTCTAGAAACAATAAAACCATGAATCTCTACGGAGAAGTAACATGTTGTTCCTACAAATTAAATTATCCTCGCATCTAAGGATTGACCGCGAAAACCACTAGTCCACTGGACACCATATATATTGTCGAAATAATTATGCAGTGAGCCCATTATTGAGTCGAAAAGATGAATTAGAAAACTACAAGTATGATTTAAATACATGTAAATGGGGCCAGTTATAACAAAGAACTTCAAGCAATGATATGAGAATATTCTTGTGGCTAGCAGACGTGTGAAATGAGATGTGCCAACGTTACAAGGCATGAGAGGCACATCTAAGGGTCACACTCACAGACACGAGGCATGCCTACGTATAATAAAATTTGACATTCAAAATGGTTACAGGTATATTCTTGACTAAACATGTGTCTAATAAGACATACACGCCAAAATATGCTAAAAGCATGCATGAGAAGTGCAAGGGCATGCAATACAGTAAAATGTTTGGCTCAGAGGAGTACCAAGAGCAAATGCACTTATGTTTTTGGCTTTTTAGTCGACGCCTCGACCTCGGTGTAAGTGTAAGAATTTTTAGCGAGTAAATATAACTTATTATGATCAGAAATGACATTTATAGGTTTAGACAACCAACCTATAAAAATAAAAATCATGAAACAAACAAAGGACTCTGAATGAAACCATCTCATATCCTACCAAAGATAAGACCTTTAAACTAAATGTACTGTCATATCCTGCCACAGTATTCAAACCATCATTTAAATGCTAGAACACTATATTGAAATAATTAGCCAATTACCAAAGATAAGACCTTTCACTAGGGTTAGGGTTAGTGAAAGAAAGAAAGAAATATTGAGCAGGGTAATCAATTATTAGTGAAATATTGGTGGGCAAAAACAAGGGCAATCACCTTCTCTCTGAAAATCATCGACGATGGTCACCAAAACTGGAAGAGCACAAAATGTCTCGTCTCTAATTTGGGACGAAAACTTGTGTCCTTTAAGTCAACCCAAGTCAACCTAAAACTCAACTACGATGGCGTTCAAACAATTTAAGACAATACCTATTGTTCCTAATTTGATAGTCCCAAGAGTGTGTCCTAATTCTTGAATTCTGGTGTAGTGCACATGTTTGATTCTAGTAGAAAAATGGGATTAGATACTAGGGAGATTGGTGAAGGGGGTTCGAGGAAAACATACCAACAAACTTAATTTAGAGTGGTAGGAGAGTCCATACACTGACAAACTTAATTTACAGCATCAGAGAGATCATCTGGATTTATTGCAATATACCAACAAGTTGATAGACAAAACACATAATGGTAAACTTAAAAGACATCAAATTCTTAAACTTTCTATTTAGACCAAGACCCACATAGTGTAACAGCGAGGGTGTAGTGTTAGAAAAAAGAGATATGAATACCTCTGCAAGTCGCATTTAACTTACCCACGTGTTTATGTGACCAACCAATTACCATCGACCTGAAAAATTGCCTAGATTACATTCTACAATTCCACCTTCGGAAGAATACTTGAACCTTGAGTACCCAACTTAATTCTGTACTGCTCAAAGAGTTTGGGTTCTAATACACTTGCATTAAGCTTGTCCAATTGAAGACATAGAACTCGAGGGTTCCTGATAACCAATTTTGAGATCAAAGATTTAGGCATACCATGATCTTTCCCATTTTGTCCTGTAAATTAGTGGGACGATACAATTCTCTAAGCTTCTCACCAATAAATATGCGTCGTTAACCAAGATCGGGTCCGGAAATGCCAATGTTACTGAAAAATTAGTTTTGAAGAACAAAATTAATGAGGAATTTGAGTTTGATATGAATCTAGTGAGTGGTAAAAGGTTTTGATCAAGAGTCAGTTGGGCTGTTGTTATCAGGGTGGGTCTTATATCTAAAACAACACTCGTAGCGTTAATTCTAAACGTTACAACATTTTAACAGAACTGATTAAATGTAAAGAGAACTTTGGTTTGTTTGCAAAAAGTGAAATGACACAGTCTTCGGTCATCTCTTTCACTCGATATATTTTCAGGATCTATTTACTTAATCCAATATTTCAAACAATGTTTCTGATATATACCAGCATAGTACAAAATATCCGGATATATTTAGAGATATATAAAACTACAAATATCAACGATATTTCAACAATATTTATGATATTTGCGATATTAAGTGATATTTTGTGTAGGTAACAATTTTATTTAATATTTTTACTATTATATTTCAAATAAATATAAATTATATATCATGATATATCAAAAAATAACTATAATATCCACGATATTTTAGGTATATCTACGATATTTGCATATGAAACAATGTCAATAATTTGCATATGAAACAATGTCAAATATCCTCATAGAGAAGGATATATCCACGATACATATCTATAAATCGGGGATCGACATTTTGTCATATCCTGATATTTTGTACTATGTATACCAATATACCACGGAAAAAACGACTAGACATTCGGCATGAGCATCTCTACTAGTAGCATATCCTATAATGATCGTGGCCTCTTAAATTCATCCAGATCTTTTTCTTACGCATAATGCTCCTGAATAAATAATTAAATCAAAACACTCAAATACCATTTACAAGGATAACTTGGTCTTTTTCGTCTTTAGTGAATTTATAATGCCCATTTTCTCCTTAAATTGAAGTATTGCTTAACACCTTTGAATAGGAGTAATCAGTCATTTCATGCAAGGCCGAAAGTTTTGGGATTTGAAGATATTTGGACCCTCCCAAAAACCGATACATATCGGAAAAATCGAAAAATCGGATTAATATATCATTTTTGCCTATTTTGGTGATAATATTCAAAAAATAAAAAAAAATTGGGATATATCGCCGATATATAACGATATATATCGGTCAATAGTCAACAAAATCGGTCAAAAGTCAAACTGTCCAACCAAGTCAAATGATATATATCGAATATGTCGAAATATATCGCCGATATATATCTTTATATCGGTTTTACCGATATATATCGGTTTAAAATTAATTTAATTTTTGAAGCCGATATTTCAAATATTTCGAAGTCGGTAGGCTGAAAAAACAATAAATATCGGCAAAAAATCAATTTTTCGACCGATATTTTCGGCCCTAATTTCATGTGGTAGTAAATTAAAAAACCAAATCCACGCCATCAAATCAAATTGTACGCCACCATAAATACAATTAATTAGCAATTTAATTAGGTTATTAAATAAGAAAATTAATGAGACGTTTAGAAAATGAAAAGACGAGAGAGAGTGCAAAGGAAGTAAACCATCTATTATTTTCTTCTCGCTAACCCAAAATCTACCCACTCTTCCAACTCCTTAATCTCTCCATTGCCGATTATTGGAAAAAAAAAACTTGATATTGATCTTTTTGTTAATTCCTATTTTGATGATCCATGAGATTGTTGTGAAAGTTGATCTCGCTCTTTTTCTTTCTAACTTATTAATGGAAGCAATTTGAAAACAAACAATCAACTTATTATTTGTTTCAGGTAGGTTTGATTATTGGCAGGGGAGACCATAAAAAATTTGCAGACGAGATCAGGGGTACACATCCAGGTAGTTGATATCGTAAGACCTTTAATTATAATACAATTTCTTGTGAATTGATTTAAATGCTAAGTTAATTATACAATTTATCAAGTTTGAGAGCTTAAAGGATTCAAAGTAGAGTTTGATAGATTACAGAATAAAGTGAAAGGTACTCGCTCAGTATTGCATTTTGTTATGGTTCTGCCTTTCTTCGTTTTGACTAAATTTTATAAGGATTGGTTGCTTTCTTTCTGTTGTCTGGATATAGAACGTACTGTTGTTAATTCCTCTTACCTGTTTCAGCAGGGGGACTGAGAGAGTAAGCAGCATATCAGACAATTGTGGTATGTAGAAGTCACGTCTCTATTGAGCCGAATTACAATGGACCTACAAAATTGTTAAATGTATGTTGTGCATGAAGGTTACTTTTTCTTTTTTAGTTCTTACCATGAAACTTGATACTAAAGACATTGTTCTGATCTCATCAACTACTTCATACAAATTCCAGATCAATTTTCCCTGGTAGCTGAAAATTTTACTTTATTGGCTTAACTTCTCATGCCCTAAATTGTGTGCACTTTCTTTCTGTGTAGTTGGTCGCTGCAAGGGCAAGAACGTTTCAGGACAATCACTACCAGCTATAACTGTGGAGCTCAAGGTATCGTTGTAAGCAGTTTTATCCTTGATATTGATAAGTTGCAACTACTTTTTGCTTGCATTCTTACCATAGTGAATTCTCATATGCCTGTGGTGTCTTGGGTGGGTTGTCATCTATAACCTAGCAAATGGTTAAATGAAATTGATCGCTACACAAGCGAAAATGTGGATAAGTTTTAAGTTAGAAACAAACTTGACCTTACAGCAAATACAATTGTGTCATATGAAATAGCCAAGGTAAATCTCACTCCTCTGCTTTATTTTGTGGGATAAACCAGCATCATATTATTGAAGGAGACTGGGGAGAGGGGGAGGGGGTGCGAGCGACATTGGCCTAAATATAAACAATTTTGATTGTTTATACTTTTACCATATTATCAAGGTAAAGGCTCTATGTTTGAATAGTTTTATTCCATTTTTATTTTCTCTCATTGATTGAAATTTGGGCCTGTTTTTTGGAAATTTTATACCTAACTTCATCAACTTTCATGGAACCATTGCATTGGCACTCTTTCTTGGTAAAGTAGGGAGTGGATAATCTAAAAAGTGCCAAAAATGAAAATGCGCTCTTTTTTAATTTTAGATGTTTCAATTGACTTGGTTGTTGGTATCCTTTTCAAAGAAGTCGATTTGTGGATTTCATGATATTCTTTTTGAAATTGGGGATTGCTATGTACTCAGGTTGTAAAAATGTTTGCAGTGATCAAAGATACTGATTATGCTATGAAACCAAATTTTTTAGCGAATTTCATGGATGATTAGAGAACATTACTAATGCATAATACAATTATAAAGAAATTTGAACTTTGTGGTTTCACCCCACTCTATGAATGGCACCAAAAAGAAACAGGAGGAGAAGAGAAAAATATGGTACGGAAATAACTTAGTGTGATTACTGAGTAGAAAGGATGTAATAAGAAGCTTAAAGTCACAATATGTAGCTAAGCTTAACCTGAGAAGCCAAAAAAAAATTCGGATAAAAAGAGAATTTTTTTTGGAGCTATTGCAAGCATCCTGTTGGATTGAAAGCTTTTAAGGTTTTGATTTCTTTTTCTTTTTTCAATTGATGTATACTTTAAAACTGTGAAAAATCAAAATGAATGTAGTGCAATCCATCATAAATTTTTGGAATTGCATTTTTTAAGGTTGCGATTATTTAAAGCAGTTAGTATATCCATCCATCTCTGTTTTTCTTATTTGGAGTAGAAATTCAATTTTGGTTAGGCATTTTAGAATTTCTAAGGTAGAGCTTTTAACATAATTTGAAGGTTAGACTAGCAACATATGCTTAAATGAAAACAAACATGGATTGATGGATTATACATTTATGCAAGCATGCTTCTTTAAGACACGTTAGAAAAGTTTTATTGTATCATCAAAAGACAATGTTATGAAAGAGTTTTCTACTGTTTTTTAGGGGACAATGATATATTCATATTCGGTTCATCTGTATGGATTGTGTAGGGTAATAGTTGTTATTCTGGATTGTTTTGATAACGAACTAAAGCGGAGATTGTAGTTATTCTTCTCTAGCTAGGAGGATATGAACACACGAGCAAGAATGACACTATTATATACACGCCAAATTAAGGTACCGATTATTCAGCGTTTTGATTCCATTTATTGGTTTTGGTTTAAATTAAAGAGGATTGTTATGTAGTTAGCAACATATATATTTGTAGGTGGTACAAAGTTAGACTATATGAGGAATTCTTTTTACAATGACTGGACTGTCAGAAAAAATGATGAAGGTCGTTCTAATTCAATGTGGTGGCGGAATGTCTATTAGATTTTGTTGTCGCACATAGCCTAATTCAATTTGCATAAACCAGCTTAACATCCCCTTTCATTTTCCTCTAACTACCAATATGGTGTTTCAGTATACTGTCTGGAAATTTAAAAATTTTCTCTTTTGCCATGCAGAAACACTTTACAAGGTGGTACACAAACTTGGACCTAGAATGTGGGCTACAGTTGGTTTCTCATAAGGTGCTTGCCATAGAGAATGGGAGTTGACTTTATGTAAGCTATTATAATGAGGAGTTCATTAAGGTGTCTAGCGATTTCTATGGAAGCTATGGTGGTACACTCGAACAAAGATCTTCTTGGGATGCATGTTGTCTTATAAAACTTACATTGGTATCCTGCTTGATAAAGGGACGAGGTAAGTACTGCTTATACATTGTTTCTTATTAGGTGTGATACCGTATATATCATCATTCGTTAGCTTCTACATGTTATGAACCTTTTCAAGTAATGATGCACTTAATGTATGTATCACCATTTTCCATATCCATTCCCCCAAAATTAGTCTCACGGGGACTTTCTTCTCATTGAGGGTTTGTCCTAATTAGCTTTGAAGCTAAATTGTGTAGTTAAATGTTTGAAATCTCTCTTTTTATAATTTTTGAATGTCGAAAGCATTGCAGGGTGGTACCAATAGGACACGGAATTCAAGTAGATATTGATTGGACTGGCGATACCGTTTTGCACTTCCAGTGACTGCAAAGGATACAAGTCCAAATTCAGAGGTCATTTTCTATACAAGTATACACTATACCGCATTGGAATTTGTGCGAGTACAAGCTGTATTGTCCAAATTCAGAGGTCATTTTCTATACAAGTATACACTATATCGCATTGGAATTTGTGCGAGTACAAGCTGTATTATATTTTCCTGGGAGAAAGTGGCACGCCCTGAGCAAATGCTTAGGCAGATGTCTCTTTCCTTTTAATCGAGGGTTTAGAAACAGTTTAGTTCGATATGTGATCTATATATAAGGTTTTTCTTTGCAAGCTAAAGAGTTAATTAATACTCAATGCTAGGTTATCACAGGCATTATTAATTGATTGATATGGTGGTGTTTACTTGACTATCCATATATAGGTATAAATTTTCAAGGTCATTTTTTCTTTGGAATTTGTTTGCTTTTGGTATAATCATAGGCATGAACACAAAGCCTATGAGATTCATGTACATGATTATATATTAATTATATAGACTTCTTTCATCCATTTTGAAATAGCGAATTCTCAACACAGGGCAACAAATTGGTAGTGTAAACAATTTTGGACTGAGTTTTACTTATGGTGTATATAGGCATCAAAGCCGCCTATTATCTGTAATCTATTGTTGATTTTGCTTTAATATTATTGTGATTTTGTGCTCATATCTATAAGCCACAATTTGGGTTTTAAGTCTGTTAATTAATACTCTTGCCTTATACTTTTGTTAATTTCAAAATGCTAATGTGAGTTATAACCTGTAGGTATATACTTTCATAATTTCACAAAAAATAATAATTGAAAACTAAACTATGATCGCATTCTCATCAATAAGTTTTGTTTTTCATTCAAGTGCAGAGCACGTCATATTTGCTAGTAATTGTAATGAACCACGGTATTGCAAAGAAGAAGAGAATGATTTTGCAAAACTTCAATCCTAGATAATGTGATTATCAAAAAAACAAAAAAAAAAAAAATCCTACATAATGCAATGGCCTTCACGCAACACCATTTGGTACCGCAGCGAGACCCTTTTTATATGATAAACGGATAGAAAACTCATAAGCATGCATTTTTTTTGTTACTTTGAAAAAAGGCTCATCAACCCCAAAGGGAACCTAGCCCAAAAGCTCTCACCGATGGGCCATTTTGAGTAGACCCAACCGCCTCTACCTTGTCCAATGAAAACTTGTTTTTGCTCCTTGGTCCACCTATCATACCAGCACCCTGTCTCCAGACCAAAGGCTCACCTAGTCCAAAGGCTCATCACATACATAATTACACAAAAAATTAATTCCAACCAACACTTAGCGAGATTCGAACTTGCAACCTTTCCCATGACGAAGATTCAAATTTGCAACCTTTCCCATGACGAAAGGAGTACAGAACAAATTGAGCTAGAAGCTCTTGTGTATTACTACTACGTCTATAGGTCCGTGTTTTCTATGCTAATTCACTTCAAGTGTGGAATAGGTGAAAAAGATTGAATCTGATTAAGAAACTGAGTGAGGGGGATGAAACATAGACAAAACGGAAAATTACATAAGCTGATAAAAGAAAGAAACAGAACTGATATATTTAACAACAATTTCTACATGGTCTTCAATTCTGGAAACTTTCTCCAACACCAATTACACCACAAAAAATAATCGCCAAACAGAAATCTATAGAAACTAGGCGAGAAATAAATTTCAGCCCCTGGTTCAAGTAAGCATCTATTCAAATTTTCAAAACAGTGCATTGTTGTACAGTAGTAACATATTGAAGAACCAGTCTCCTAACCAAGTAATATAAACTTAAAATTATCCTTACACCAGTCCTTGGATCCAACTTGAAAATATGTCAGTACTCACTTTAATGTTGAATTACCTCATCATGATACCTGATCAAAAATATCACCAAGACAATGTCTTCGGCTCCTATTAACGCTCGACCAATGCAGTTCACAATAACTTTCACAGTTTAAGTGTGAAACAGAACTGAAGAAATGAATTGTAATCATTGAAGTGATGTGATCTTACAATACAGGTCAATATATTGTTTAAAGGTCATCAGGCAATACATCTAACTCTAGTGACAACTAGACACTACAACTAACTCTAATGCCATCTATTACAACTGGAAAAATCAACTGCTTCAACAGTTACAACTAGGTTATGTTTGTTACAAAGAGTCACATCTTTGATTCTAGTAGAAAAATGGGATTAGATACTAGGGAGATTGCACTTACATTATCACACCAGATTGATGAAGGGACTTTAAGGAAAACATGTTAACTCTTTTTAACTGCATTAGGATGTAGAGTGGTAGGAGAGACCATATACTGAAAACCTTAATTTACAGCATCGAGAGATCATCTGACTTTTTCCATGTACGGTATTGCAATATACCAACAAGCTGACAGACAAAACACAGAATGGTAAACTTAAAAGACATACTTAGAGGTGATTAAATTATAAAACTTACATTTAGACCAAGATCCACATAGTTAAACAGCAAGGGTGTACTGTTAGAAAAATGAGACAAGAACACCTCTTAAAAGTCGATGAGCCTCCATTGGCAAAGCTAAGGAAATTGCAGTCTCATAGAAACATAAAATTTACCCACAACCAGTTACCATCGACCTGAACAATTGCCTAGATTACATTCTACAATTCCACCTTCTTCGATCCATCTTTGGAAGAATACTTGAACCTTGAGTACCCAACTTAATTCTGTACTGCTCAAAGAGTTTGGGTTCCTCGTGCTGAAACTTGATCACATACTTAGCCAAAAACACATCTTCTGCTACTCTTAATGCCTGACCAATACCATTAAAACTTATTAGACCCTTTGAGATAAGTATTTCAAGAACGTAACATCTTGGAAAGACTCTTTTCCAAGCTTAAATTAATAACAGTCACGTTCCTGACAAAATCATCCCTAGTCCAATTCAGGTTATTCATGAAGAAATTCACTGCTAAATTGATCTTCTTCACTGAAAAGGCCATTACGAAGGGGTTCTTCTTGAACATGGAAAGAACCTCATCTTCTGACCAACCAAAACTCTTATAAGCCTCCAATTTCGCGTCCCATATAGGCTTCCTTATCCCCACAAACACACGTATTCCACTAACGATCACATTACTTGAAGGACTAAAACCCATATTCTTGAGTTCTAATACACTTGCGTTAAGCTTGTTGGATTCAAGATATAGAACTCGAGGGTTCTTGATAATCAATTTTGAGATCAAAGATTTCAGCATACCATGATCTTGCAGGAGGGCTATGTTTTTTCCCATTTTGTCCTTTAAATTAGCGGACCACTTTAACCGTTGAAGAATAATGGCGATGCCATCATCTGTGGGGGCAAGGCTTCTAAGGAAATTGATGGAAGGGATGATACAATTCTCTAAGCTTCCTCTCAAGAAATATACGTCCTTGGAGAGGAGTTTACCAAGATTGGGTCCTGAAATTCCAATGCTTTTGAAATATTCAAGCTTTGGTTTTAACCTTTTCTCGGGAGAGGCTAGGAGAAGTTGAGGGTTGTAAGCGATGACTTTTGAAATGTGGCCATCAGTGAAACCGTAGGATTTGAAGAGAGAGATAACTGAGTCAGGTCTAGCTGTTTTGGATTCGTTGAGAACAAATTTTTTGGAAGCTTTGAGAGCTGATTCTGGGGATAACCCACACGAGTTAATGAGGTAATCTACTGTGAAATTCGGTCTTGAGACGATACTAGAAATGAATCTAGTGAGTTGGGTTGCTGATATCAGGGTGGGTCTTAAATCTAAAACAAAACTCGTAGTGTTAATTCTACTATGAAGTACAACCAAACGTTGCAACATTTTTTGTAGAAACTTACCCAAAGTGGAGAAAGTGAAATGATACGGTCTTCTTTCTTTCAAGGTCGACCTCCAATCTTCTTCGGTTCCTTCACTCATAATATTTCTATCAAGTAAAAACCCGAAATATCTTGATATATTTTAAATATCGGCACCAGGATCTAATCCAATATTTCAGAAAATGTTCCTTGTTATTTTGGTATTTTGGATTTGTTGATTCGAAACATATCGGCAAATTATACCGAGAATCTGCATATCCGGTATTTCGTATTTATTGTATACGGAATTGTTTTATAACTGAAAACCGAAAGAGAGCAAGGAAGGAGATGGAAGCACTTCGTGAGCTAGAGCGAATTCAGAAAATGGTCTCTTCCATGCAAGCCCACGATAACAACGACTCAACTCGTTTCCTTGCAGATTTCTTCCTTTTCATAGTAGTACTAGTCTCGAAATTTCTTTTACTCAACACGTTAAAAGTCGTTCTTGTTTATTTGATTTTTTTTTTTGTTCCAAGGTCAAACCATATGGAACTCTCGACATGAAACATCTTTCCGATATTGTTTACTGTGCATCATAGACTAGTCCAACATTAAACATCTTTCCGATATTGAGGTGTTGAAAAGGTGAAAAATGATTGAGATTGATTTTCATTGACAGACATACTGAAAGTCATGAAACATAGAGAAAACTCAAAAGCGTTTTTGGTGACAGATAGAAAGGCAAAGTGATAGATGCAACACAATTTATCAAAAGTCTGAAAAAATTTCTGCTGACAGTCTGACAGATTAATCAAAAGGATTAAGGTAAAAATACTGGAAGATTCTTAATGAGGATGAGAACTCCTTATGGAGACAGATTACGGTGGCAAAATACTCTTCTAAACCACCTAGTGATGCATCCTATATGCTCAGGAGTATTCTTAAGGTAAAAAAGCTTATGGCTAAGGGGGTGGCATATAGTATTGGAGATGGAAGGACAGTTGACTTTTGGAAAGATCCTTGGGTGCCCTTTGGTAATAATATTATAGCCCCAGGTGACTGGGTTGATGAAAGAGTTGATGGAATTTATAAGGTACAAGATGCTTTGCTTGACTTTGGTGATTGGAACTTGGAAGTTCTGAATCTCTTACCACCTCCTCTGAAGGAAGCTATTCTATCTCTTAAGCCAATAACCACTGCACATGATAAACTGATATGGAGCCCCGATAAAAAAGGCCTTTTCTCAGCTAAATCAGCTTACCAGTTATCTGTAAATTTGAAATCCAATGTAGGACAATCTTCAAACCCTATTTGGATCAAAAACATGTACAAGGTGTGGAAGTTACCTATCCCAGCTAGGGTCCAACTTTTCATCTGGAAGATCATCACTAACAACATTCCCACAAACCAAAATCTCACCAAACACCACCTTAATATTGACCCCATGTGTTGCTTTTGTGGCAACACGTTAGAGGATTCAAACCACATTTTCTTCCAGTGTAGTAGGTCTCGAATGATATGGTATTCTTCACTCCTGAACCTAAAAGTTGATACTAATGAATTTGACCCAGGGGATTGGTTACAGAATTGTTTAAGTTTGTCAGAGAAGGACTCCCCCACTTCATCTTCTTATGTTACTCTGTTTATAGCTATCCTTGATTCTATATGGCAGGCTAGAAACAATATGCTCTTTAGACACCTAAATACTACTCCTCAAGCTATTCTTTAACATGCTTATGTTACTAATGAGAACTGGTATAAGGCTTTTAATACTGGCCTGAAAAAAGTGATTGGAAGCTCAATAGAGGATAAAAGTCTTGGAAGCACCTTGTCGAGAAGGAAAGACTGTGTTTGGATTCATCCACCTCCTGGATGGGTTAAAGTGAATTTTGATGCAGCTTTTATTGCTCAAACAAACATTGCTCATCTGGCTGTGGTTGTCAGGAATAATAAGGGTGAACCAGTGGGAGCATGTGTCAGTAGAACAAATGCATGTTCAGCAGCAGAAGCCGAAGCTTTGGCACTGGAGCTAGCGACTCAATATGCAAAGCAAAAAGACTGGAAAGCCATTATTTTGGAGGGGATGCTAAAGGAGTTTTGGATGTTTGCATTAATAGAGAGGATTGTCTTCTGTGGCCATGGAGAGCTATCATCTATAACATCTTTGCAACTTTTAGTTTTTTTGCCTCTGTTTCTTTTAGATTTTGTCCCAGGTCATGCAATGTGCACACAGACTTGCAGAAAGGCCTGGAAAAGGAAACTAGTTTCAGGAGAGTAACTATGTAATGACTTTATTTCTCAATTTATGAATGAATGAATTAGGTTTGGCTTTCTTGAATGGCCTTTCTTGAAAGAAGTTTTGAGTACATTTGACTTTTCCACTGCTTGGATTGATAGAATTATGTTCTGTGTCCAGAGTACTTCTTTTTCTATCATGTTGAATGGTACGCCATTTGGATATTTCAAACCATCTAGGGGTCTTAGGCAGGGTGATCCTCTGTCACCCTACCTATTTATCCTGTGTACTGAAGTGCTTTCTCTTAACCTACTCAAGTATCAACAGCAAGGCAGGCTCTCTGGTTTAAAGATAGCTCGGAATAATGACACACTCACACTTAATGTATGCTGACGATGTGATCATTTTTGGGAAAATGGAGTTACCACAAGCTTATGAGATCAACAATTTGTTGAAGTTGTATTGTCAAGCCTCAGTCCAAAGCATCAACAGAGGAAAGTCGCAGCTGATTCATCATAAGAAAATGCACCCCAGATTTGTTAGGATGATTTACAAAGTTCTAAAGATACCATGCACTGTGAATTTTCCCCACTATTTGGGGGTGCCATCAATTTTGGGGAGAGAGGTGCACGATCATTTTCAGCCTTAAATGGAAAGATTCCAAATTCGTATTGCCAGTTGGAAGTCAAATTTGCTCTCAAAAGGAGGAAGGTTGACCCTTATTAACTTTGTGTTATCTGCACTTCCTTCGCATATCATGGCATGTGTACAGTTACCTGCTACAGTCATTGATGATATTGATATGGTTAGAAGGGCTTTTCTTTGGGGACATTAGGTAGGAGAAAGGAAACTTCACTATTTTTCATAGGACTTAGCTTGCTCCCCAACAAAAACAAGTGGATTGGGCATCAAAGATATTCAGATGTAGAATTTGGCACTGCTGGGAAAATAGGCATGGGAGTTACTGACGCCAACAACTTTATGGGCTAAGCAAATGAAGCAGAAGTATTTTCCATCTGGTGATTTTATGCGAGCTTCTTTACGAACTAATGCATCCAAGTGTTGGAAGGTAATGCATTATTTGAGATCACTGTTGGTACTAGGTATTAATTGGAAGGTTGGTAATGGGTTTTCTATTAGAGCATGGTTGGATGCATGGGTGCTAGGTACGCCATGTCCGATCCCACTCCTAAGTAATGTTGATAGAGTGGCTGACATTATCATGCCTAAGACAAGGGAATGGAATAGAGAACTTATCAGGTCTACATGGCCACTCGACTATGCTCAAAGAATTTTATCTATTCCCATTTTAGCGAATCAACAAGCAGACAGTAGATTTTGGGCCCCAAATAAATATGGATTATACACAGTTAAATCAGCTTATCTTAAGATGCTTGAACGAGTGGATCTAGATTTGGTTTATGAGAAATGGGAATTCAAAAAGGTGTGGAAGCTCAATGTCCCATATAAGGTACGGTTTTTTATTTGGCAAGGTTTGCAGCATGTAATTCCGACAGCTAATATCCTTCACGTGCACCATTTTGCCACTGATGAATATTGTGTTTTATGTGGATTTGAGAAAGAATCTCATATTCATTTGTTCGTACATTGTCCTTTTGCGCGGTCCTTATGGTTTGGGGTTGATATTCACCCATTGATTTACACAACAACAACAAGTTCATTCCATGACTGGTTGGTTGAAATAGCAAGAAGTGTGTTGAGACTACCAGAAAAAGAAAATCTACTAACTAAAGTGGCCAGTGTATTGTGGAACATTTGGTTATCAAGAAACGAGAGTAGATTCACTGAGGTCAAGGCAGATCATGTTAGATCTATGTTTAAAGCATTCAATCTGATTGATGATATGATCAAAATCAAAAATGATGTTTTAATCAAGAAACCCACACCTAGCTCTTTTGAAACCCAAATTGCTTGGACTCCTCCTTGTCAACACTGGGTCAAACTAAATACAGATGGCTCAGCTTTGGGTGCTCCTGGACCTGCAGGTTCTGGATGTGTATTTCGAGGAGAGGATGGAAATTTCTTATTTGGAGCGGCACTACCTATTCCGATGGTGATGCTATGGTTCTTTGAATTCCCCTTTGTATGGATTGGACTCAAAGTCGACGTGCTTAAATTTTCGTAAAATTATAATTGAAACAGATTCAAAGTATGTGCATCAAGTTATCTCATAAAGGGAAACTAGAGTATCAAAGGCTATCGAATCCCTGGTACACGATATACGAGACATGCTTACGATGATAGATGAGTACATGATATTGTGGAATTACAGGGAAGTGAATTTTGTAGCTGAGGCATTTAGGGATGATGTAAATGAGAATAGATTTATTTCCTTGCCATCCTTATGTTCAGCTTGGTGGATGAGACCACCACAGTTTGTTGTAAATAGCTTAAATCGCGATATGCAGAGTGTATCTACATCCCGCATTGTTATGCAATAAATAAATAACTATCTTTATAAAATAAAAAATAAAAAATAAAAATAGGTGCCTGTGCCTTTCACAGGTCACCACCATAAAAAAAAAAAAAATATATATATATATATATATATATATATATATATATATATATATATATATATATACTATTAAGCGAACGCGTCGTTGCGTGCTAGGAAAAAAAATTGTAGTGAAGAAAATCAAATGAATGAACGCATGTAAATTAGTAACATATTACATTTGTTTGAATGAATATATTATGTAACATGGTTTAGATTAATACAGGTCAAGGTCTGACAGAAAACTTCAATAAGAAAAAATACTTCAATATGCTACTTGTGTTCTTTGTCTCCTTTGATTTTTGCTGCGCTGCCATGTTGCGAATAAATATATTTGAAAAGGTATTTAACCGCCTGTAACTTAGTCAATATATAATTATTAGTGCATATGTCACAAACTAATTTACCCAAAAAATAGGTATTATGTTGATGAAGTTAACCTTTGTGCTGCTGGTTGTATAATTATCTTGTCGAGCATCTATATGTGATTGAGGAACATTGTTGGATTCATATGAGTGTATTACATGTAAGATATAAGAATAGTATATCATGGCGTGCAAAATAATTGTTATTCTACATTGGAGAATAAAATAGCTCAAAAAAAATGTAAGAAGAATAACATTTTTTTCATCATTGTCTTTAAAATGATCTAGCGAATCCATCAGCTCTTTTTTTTTTGTCGTTCTAAATATTTTGGTTGGTTTAAATAAGTAGGTAGCTTAGACAGAGAAAGAAATTGTAGCTAGCTATTACAATGAGAAACAATTAGAAAAAATACATTGGACACTGTTAATATTTGTTCTATATATAGATCTATTAAGTCGGAAATAATATGTGGAGTGAA
Source organism: Coptis chinensis (assembly GCF_015680905.1). Taxonomy (NCBI): domain Eukaryota; kingdom Viridiplantae; phylum Streptophyta; class Magnoliopsida; order Ranunculales; family Ranunculaceae; genus Coptis; species Coptis chinensis. Next base: position 101,313,363 of record NC_141458.1, read on the forward strand.
TTAAATGTGTAAATAAAAGCTTTCTGTAAGATGTCTATGTGGCAAGATTACCATTTAAAAACTTTCAATATAATGTGGATCTTATTTCATGTGTATGGAGATTGAATGATTCAAATGATGGAGTGACGATTTTTTCAAATCATCGAGGCGACAAAAGGAAGAAATTATGGATGCTAGTTGCATCGCTGAATTACACCTGTTTAACCATGTCGTTAGTCGCACAATCTTTTGATCAATTCTTGCATTGGTTATTGGTCCCCATTTTGAAAATGCTATTATCACCCAACTCCACATACAGTTCGTTGGCACGTGTCAGGCTTCCACTTGATTAACATAATGCAATGGAATGTTGGTTCTTTGATAGTCAAATTAAATGTAGTGAGTCGTTAGCAACAGGTGTAGAGTGCATAGTGAAGGAGTTCATAGGCATTAAAAGCGTTATCAATTGTGCACACTTACTATGCTATGCGTAGATGCTTATAGAAACAGTTTTTCAAGCGGCAACAACTTTGATTATAGAAACATCCATAATACAGACTGGTGTATTGGGAAAAATGTTAGTGTTCTTCATAAAAAAAAAATTGTTGGGCTACTATTAAAAACTATAATATTACATCCAATAGACGGAACTTCTGTATGTCAGAGGTGTCATGTTGAATAAAAACCCCATCTAGTATTCTGGATGAGAACCTTAGAGGTTTCCTTTCATTTAGTATTCCGGAGTCAAAATTAAAAGTTGGAAGAGAAGCCCAAACCAAAAATGCTCATTTGCACAATGTATTTTGTATCTACTAAGGCAAAAATTACCGTGTCATGATATTATATTTTTATTTAGGAAAAATTACCGTTTGAACTTTAATTACAGTCATAAGTTTCATTTTTGATTGCACATAAGTGTGCATGTGGGATCCGAAAATGTAGACAATGTTACTGATTATATTTGTAAGTGAAACTATTGGAAGTCAAAATGATATAATAGAAAATTTTGAACAATAAAATAAATTTGAGCTATCAGTGAATACAAATGGCAGTGGAAAAAAACATATCAATATAACCACACTAATAGAAGGACAGGAAACAATGTTTAAAAATTTGTTTATTTATAAATCTATTAAGCAAGCCTAAGCCTACCTCACATGAGTGCAATTTTATCCCTTGATTCAAACACCTTGGCCTTCTAAATGGTTAACCACCAGCGTGCGTGGTGAATATATATACCTCATTAGTAGAAATCTCATTGAACTCGACCAGGCAATCGATTTGAAGGAAAGCATTGAAGGAAAGGAAAGGGTATGTCTGTTATTTGCTTCCGTTGTGATTTAAGGAGCGAAGGAAAGAGTATGTCTGTTCAGAGTTTTTCTCGGTTGTAATTTAATTGATGTAAAGGGTGAAGCGTACTTACCAATTTACCCTTTATGTAAAGAGCAAAAACAAAAAAGGCCAATCTAGTAGACATTCCCAAGGAGTCAAGGACAGGCACCTAGAATGCTTAAATAGAAAAACACAGCTTAGTAGCAAACTATTGACCTCGTGATCCATTAATATTTTTCTCCTTTTGAATAACATTGCTTGGGGCACCAGTAGGCAGTAGGGCTTGTATTTCACTTCTTTATTACCTTCATAAACAATAAAACAGTAAAGCATACCATACCAGGTTCATGTACATAAACCAAGTGAGAAAGTGACAGAATAATCAATGATGCACTCTGATATTAAAAGGAAAACATAACAACCTAGCACTTTCATTATTATTTTAGTGCACAATTTTCACATTTGCATTGACGGTGAAAAGAGCAGCTAAATTCAATTAGCACATACAAATCGGTGAGATTTTTGGCGGTGCTAAGTTCATTTTGCAACCAAACTACTGCGTGCTAAGGTTATTTGGCATAAACATATCTTGAAGGTCTCGCGGTCCGAACCACCGGGATAAATTGATAATGAGTTATTCCAACCATATGTGTTATCACAACCAAAATCAAAATGTTCGAGTTCATGTTTTTGCAAAAGGCAAAGTGTCCTGAAAATACATCGTTCTAGTTCTTCCAAACAGGCAATGGCCCAACACAATGAGTATGGCAAGAGTTTCCACGGTTCTGCACCTAACCAAACGCGTTTCATGCTAGTTTTTCAAACTTGCAGTGTCGTCAAAAGAAACATACGAGTAGTTTAAGAAATTCTTGCGATATTTTTAATAGCTTCAACTTCACCACCAACTTACGATAACTTCCATCGACTGGAGAAGAACAAATAGAATCAACTTCCCTTCCATCACTTCTCAAGGAAGCTCTTTTTCTATTCTCAGATTTCTCCCCCTTGTCGTGGGAATCTTGAACTCCTACTTCCAAAATAGCCTTGGCTGAGATTATCTCTGAAGTTTGGCTCCAACATCTTCTCACGGTTTCCAACAGGTTTGTACCTTTCGTTTTGTGCTTCTAGCTCATCCTCAGCTTTTCTTTTCTCACATTTCAGAACTGCATTCTCTTCATTTAGTTTAGTGAGTTTCTCTTCTTGATCCTTGTTGGATTTCTCAAGTTCACCTGACAAAATTTTGATTCTCCCCATCGCAGTCCTCTCTTGTTCATAAACGTTCATAAACAATCTTACAACTTTCTTCTACGCGGGTTAGTTTCTCTTTTAGCACGTCACAGATCACCTTGTACTCCCTGAGCTCATTTTGAGTAACAATCTTATCATTTTCATACATACCAAGCTTATCCTTCAATGCAATACACTCTTTCTCTTTCTCTTCAAGCGTAATCGACAACTCATATTGTTTTGCTTTATGCACTTTCCAACATTTCCAAGCAAATTGATGCGTATCCATCCTCTCGTTCATAAACAACCTTAAGTTCTTCTTCATTCTGGGCAACCTTTCTTTTGAGCTCATAGCAAATATTCATATACTGCCAGAGATGCCTTTCAGCATTATCCGTAAGAATTTCCACCTTATGTAATATATCCTGCAATATAATCATCTCTTTCTTGTCTTCTAGTACAATAAGCAATTAACGAAATCTATCGTTGTAAATTTGCAAATCTTTCGCCATAAAATTGATTCTCTCTGTCACCATCTTTGAATCTTCTTCCATATGGGCTACTTTTTCTTTAAGTTTTTCACATACTATCTTATACTCCTTGAGCTCATTTTCATGTGCAACTTTATCACCCTCCAACTTACAAAGCTTATCCTCGAATTCAATACTCACTTTCTTCTTGTCTTCAAGAGCGATCATCAATTCAGAACTTTTACCCCTACACATTCCCAAATCATCTTCTAAACGGTCTACCTTTTCTATCAGCTCATCACAGATGGTCTTATATTTCTCCACCAGAATTTCAATAGCAATCTTATCACACTCCAACTGACCAAGCTTATCCTCCACCTCAGCATCACTTTTCTTCTTCTCTTCAAGCACCATTGACAAATCAGAAAGTTCAGTCTTACACAATTCCAACTTTTTTTCAGAATCATCTACCTTTTTTAATATCTGCTCCACCTTTTTAAAATTGGCACACTAATACGCCATTTTCAAATAAGAAATGAGCTCCGAATTGAAATGCTGAGGCTCTCGAGATATTCCATTTTAAATGTCCTTATTCCACTCCTTCAACAAAAACATTTTTAGTTAGAAGTGGAAAAAAAGAAGGCATTATTAGTAAAAGCAACACAAATTGGAAAGTAAGCCGTGACGATCTAAGGACAAACAAAATAAGGTAAACTTAGATTCCTGAGCTATACATTCAACCAACAATGTAATTCTAAAGCCATAGGTTTTGAAGACAATAGTTTGGTAAGAAAAGCTTAAAGGTTCATTTTCATGTTGATATGCATCACTATATGTAAATTTGTGTTAGATAGATTATATATATTTGTGTGTGTAACGATTTTCAAAGCGTGGATAAGCTGAAACAGCATGCACATAGAAACCTCGTCTTCCAAAAGCCCATCCACCTCTTTCCTACTTGCTCTGCTGACGAACTCAAGCTGCTTATTAATGTCGTCAATAATCTGATCAAATTCATATTTAACTAATACTTTATCCTCGTGATGAATCCGTAATAAAGAACCATGTTTCTCCTCGAGTTTAAGCCAATAATCCATATTTAACGCGGGCCTGGTACTGTTTAATCCTCCTATCCGTTGCCGCTTTGAACTCTTCATGGCTGTGAAAGCAGTCACGAAATAAAAAATTGAGAACGAAGAAAAAGGTTGGGATAACTTGTAGAAGAAATACAAAGAAATTTTCCTATATTCTTCGAACTTAGAAAGAGGGAGACAATTACCGAAACCAATCACACTTTTCAAATCAATGACATCTAAGGAATTAAAACCCAACTTACCGTAAGAAAACACTAAAACAACATTACCTTAAAGAGATAGAGAAGATCAGTACATAATCGCACAAAAGATTTGCTAGCTTTCGTTGAGTTTTAACTTTGTTCCAAAACTTTTAAAACCGAGACAATGTCTCGTAGAGCAGAATCGTACACTTCTATTGTTTACTAATAACTGTTAAAAAAAAAACTTTAATCCAAAATAAAACAAAAAACTGAAATCAAACAAAAAAATTGAAAATTAGGCTTTGTAACAAAATCAAACCTAGTTTTCCTGTTGGAAAATTGCAGACTTAAAAAAAAAAGTAAAAGTTCTCAATAAACATAGAGGAAATATAATATTAACTCCATTCTACATCATATTAACACCATGAGAATCGAGAATCATCAACCTTAATTAAAAAAATACATTGGAATGATAATTTTGGGGAAGAAGAAAAATCATCCTTAGAATTGCATTATACGCTACCGCGGGACCATAACAGAATAAACCAAAAAAAAACGCAATCAATAAAGGAAATGAAAACACTCAACTGAGATCAGAAGTTGATAAGTTTTAAAAAGAATATGAAGAGACAATATAGAGAAGAGTGGGTAGTTGATACCTTTGCAACCAAATAGTTAGCAAGGTATGGTTAGTCTTCAGCTCGAGAGGAGACTGTTCGGAATAATTTAGGTGTCCATTTCCGCCCGAAACTTAAAACCCAACGAAGACAGATCGAGCCTTAACTCCAAGTTGACTGAGATAGATGTTGTAGCCGAACCTAGCCCGGCATGCGGTATCATGTGATGCCTAAGAGGGGAGTCTTCGACAGCTACAGCTACAGCTACGATTCTTGAAGCTAAACCAACTTTTCAAGACAAAGAGCTCTGACTACATAGCTATCGCTGTTCTTGAATGCTCTGACTACACTTACTTGTTCAAAGCATCGCTGAGAGGCAAAAGCTTGAATCTGTTTCTTCGCATCTACAGGCAGATAAGACGTAGTTGAGAACATCAAATCAAGGAATACAAAAATAACAATCCGAGAAGATGAGAAGTAGAATAACTAAAGAAGAACAAAGAAAGAGATTAGCATACCATGGCATGCAACTGAAACCATGCCCACTGACGCTTCAGGCTAGTCAAAACTTTGGGATTATATGCCGCTTTCTTGACTTCGAAAGCAGGAGGTGAGGAGCCTTTTAATACCCTTGTGAACTGGCGTTGAAATTTCTGAAATTGGCTATTGTCATCTTTAATTGAAAATACAAAGAAGAACGGGGAACGGGGGAGCAGCAGCAGAAGCGGTAGCTACCGCCGCAACAGATTTCATAACATCCTCGGTGAGTCCGCATCAAATATGCAGCACTCCATCCAGGACTACCAGAATCTTCACTCTTAGTCATCTCTCTTAACAATTACACCAGATAAAAATTCTGATCGTTCAGAAAAAAGTATGTCAAATAGCCATAAGTTAGTTACTCCCTCACATGAAATCAGACGACATAAGAAGAAACAATACTAAATTTTTATGGCAAACGAAGTATTGAAGCCCATTGATAAAAATCCAAAATAACAATTTAATGTGAAAAGTATACCTTCAGTTTGGTTTAAATGGCTATGATAGCGATTTCTATCTCTAATCCAATGGGAATCCATTGGTGATTTCTTGTAAGAAGTCTTTCAGCACCTGGCATCCTCTGTTGTCCAAATTACACACAAACTCAAAGCGTCATTAAACTGAATAAAATGATAAGGAAGAAGACAATTTAACCATATTATCATTGGCTAATGATCGATCAGTACTGCAATAAATGAAATAGCAAATTATCCACTCTTTAAGAATATAGGGGGAATAAAATGACAAAAAATCATATATGTTAACGCAAGCATTGATGACCCTAAAAATTGAATGACGAGGAGAAGACATAAACACCAAATAAGCATTTAATCAAACAATTCATGATTAAGTAAAGGACAAATGGAAAAGGAAAAAAGGTAAGAGATTGCACATCTACATAAAATCATTACCAAAAGTTATTAAAGTTCATCAATTATCGGAGGAGAAAAAACAAATTGGCAAGTTAAGATTAATTAAGAATAAGTAGTTGTACAAACAATGATATAACGATTGCAAAATTGGGGAACAAAACAACTACTATATATTCATTACAAATCTGCCCACATAAAAATGAAAAGAGATTATGAGAAGGAGACGGAACCTTTGAATTAGGAAGAGAAAGTTGGGAACCAAAATTCCAGAAGTTTGTTATTTGAAGATTTGGTAGAAGATCTTCTTAGTCGTAAGTCGTAACAATGAGAAACAAATATTGAGGGTGGTCGAACTATATCTCGGAAATTGGGAGTGGGAGTTGCCTCTTTATGATAAGAATGGATAAGAGGGCATACCTGGATGAAAAATAAACTAAACATGGAGTCTTCAAAGACTCTACTTTCAAAATTGGGATGTTGTAAGTCTTCAAAAATGAAAATTCCAGCGAGTTTCACTGTAGAAAATATAGAAAGTGAGAACCGCTCGTTTGAAACGAAAATAAAAGAAAGTATTACCTTTGATTCTGAAAATGAAAACAGGGTTTAAATTTATGTTTCATTGGATTTGAACTCTCAAACTTAACTGTTTTTAATTGGGAATATCAAGAACAGAGAATTGGAAAGAATTGAAGAAATTGGATGGAAATTGTGATTTGGTAAAATGAAAACAGGGTTTAAATTTATGTTTTGTTTGGTTGGCAAAGTGTTTGGGAATATCAGAACGGGGAAAGGAGAAGAGGAACGAACGATTTACTTTTTTTTAATTGGAAACCGCGAAACGGTGTCTTAAATGTTTTAATTGGGAAGTCGTTGAGTTTTATAGTTCTGGAAATATTTTAAATTACAAATTTATCCTTCAAACGTAAACTGTAGAAAATTTTGTAGGTGAAACTTTTGGGTACCCTTTTAATTTAAAAGATTGGGTTAAAACCAAGGATACGGAAACTAATAAACGGCGGCTAGTTTTCCCATTATATATAAGATTTTCCCATTATATATAAGATATAAGATATATATATATATATATATATATATATATATATATATATATATATATATCTGGTTCGGTTTGTCTAGGGTGCCACTCTTAGAGTGCCACCCTTATCTCACTCTCCTCTTGAGCCGTCGGATCCACCTCAAGATCTCATGATCTAACACTTCAAATTCTAACCAATCAAGTGGGGGTAAAAACGTCTTTTCTTTCTCATCTTCTCAAAAAAAAAAAAAAACAGATCTACCAAAAAAAGAGAGGGATCGACTAATCTGAGGGATCTACAAAAACAACCAACCTGACTTTGCTTTTGGAGTGTCGTTACATCTCATCTTCTCAAAAACAAAAGAAAAAAAACCAGATCTACAAATATAAATCAGTTCCTTAAGCTTTCCACCCCGGAATTGTTATTAAGGTTTGGTCGTGGATTTGTTTAGTACCGGTTATTAATCTTTGGTGTTGTGGTGGTATTCAAGCAAGCAAGAATACATATATTGCTTTGTCAGATTTGATTTCCATCTCGTGCGACTCTTCTTTTGCTGCATGCCTTCACTGGGTATGTGAACTTACTGGTCTAATTCACCACATCTAATTTAAGAAATGTTTTCCGTTTATGTTGTTAGGTTCTAAAAAGGTTATTTTTGTTTTGCCGTATATTTGGTGGCTCAATACGCTCGCGTTGAAATCAAAAGGATAGAAGCGGTACTGATACTTCCTTTTTCTGATAGCATTTCATATATCTTTAACTTATATTAAACTGAACCTTATTCGTAATAAAATTAAACCAGTAATATTCTTTTTTGTTTTAAGAATGAAAATTTGCTTATGAAGTGGATGTGATTTAACTTGCATCTATGTCATATGACTAGAAGCAACAACTAATAACCGATAGAAATATTGGATTCGAAAGCATTTTGTTTGTATTATTTGGAAGATCCAAATGCAATATGACTAGAAGCAACAACTAACCTATCCAATATCCTTGAATACCGACACCACCCCTATTTGTATTAGCTTTAGAGTCGTTTTAAGCTGGCCAAGAATGCGTAGCTACTCTTATGCTTCTTAGCTCAAGGAGCTAAATGTGTTTAATTAGGTGTTAGCATATTTGATGAACTCGCCGGAGTTGGTGAATTTCGTCGAGTTAGGTGAATTTCGCCGAAGTTCTAAATTTGTCGAGTTCTAAAATTGGGAGTTCGTGAATTTTTGGCCGAAGTTTTGAATTGCCGAGTTTTGAACTCTGTCGAGTTCTAAATTCTGTCGAGTTCTAAATTCGCGAAGTTAGGTGAACTCTGTCGAGTTTTGAATTGTCGGTCGAGTTTTGAACTCTGTCGAGTTCTAAATTCTGTCGAGTTCGGTGAACTCTGTCGAAGTTTGAATTTGTCGAGTTTTGAACTCGCCGAAGTTTTAAATCTGTCGAAGTTCTAAATTCTGTCGAAGTTCGGTGAATTACCGCCGAGTTTTGAATTCTGTCGAGTTTTGAACTCTGTCGAGTTCGGTGAGGAATCTGTCGAGTTCGGTGAATTTCGTCAGAGTTTTGAACTCGTCGAGTTCTAAATTCTGTCAGAGTTCGGTGAACTCTGTCAGAGTTTTGAACTCTGTCAGAGTTCTAAATTCTGTCAGAGTTCGGTGAACTCTGTCAGAGTTTTGAATTCTGTCAGAGTTCGGTGAATTCTGTCAGAGTTTTGAACTCTGTTAGAGTTCTAAATTCTGTCAGAGTTCGGTGAATTCTGTTAGAGTTTTGAACTCTGTCAGAGTTCTAAATTCTGTCTGAGTTCGGTGAAGTAGCATATTTGGTTAACTCTGTCAGAGTTTTGAACTCTGTCAGAGTTCGGTGAACTCTGTCAGAGTTTCGATGTTTAAGTTATTTACACTGTTTATGTACATTGGGATTTTTGACTGTTTAAGTTATTTATATTTTTAATTTTTTCGATTTATAGAAATGGAGATAGAGACATCAATGTTATGTTTATCCAAGTTCAAAATAAATAAATCATTAAATCAAACAATGAACTTATGAACTTATTGTCTCTCCTGTTGATATCACTAGATTTTTATTTGAGGCCATATCGACCGAGATCGCTTGCTTGATTCAAAATAAATATATAGCTCTGTTTCAGGTAACTGTTCTATCTTTCTATCTTTTTTTTTTTTATATATAATGTTATGTTTGATTCAATTCTTTTGAATTCTAGACACCCATTTTGTACTTTCCCCTGTTGATATCACCCATTCATTTGATATCACCCATTCTTAAAATGAAGTTAAGAATGCATGAAAACCAAAATAAAAGCTGAACCTAGCTAGTGGTCATCCATCTAACACAAGTTTCACAAGATTTCGAAGTATAACAAAATTTATATTTTCGCAAGTATAGAGAGATATATATAGATATCGTTCCGTGAAGATCCACATCAAATGATATCGAAGTTTTGCATTCACCAAACTCGGGAAGGATAAATGGGTTGATAACCGAGAAGTGAAGTTAGACAAGCTCTTTGTGACACCATTTAGAATGGTGTAATAGGAAGTAAATACAAGCACAAACTAAGAGAAAACAAAGAACTTCTGCCCTATGGAAATCCACCAAAGGGATAAGAGTTGTGTTACTAGAACTCACCACTCTATGGAATCCACCAAAGAGATAAGAGTTGTTTCACCAAGAAGAACCACTTCTTCTCAATAAAAGTCCTATATCTTCATTCAAATACTGCTCTACTTCCATTACAAGTCTTAGAGAATTTATAGCTAAATACAAACTTAGGATGCTAAGAGACAAGCATTAAAACTATTCCTGATTTTTCTTCTAAGTTCAAAGTCAAACTTGAATCTGAACAGGACGTTTCTCCATACATAACACACACCACTAGAAAGCTCATGAAGTCTAGTTTCCAACCAAATTTACGGTTAAGCAAAACAAAGGTTTCTAGAGAAAGTTATGATCATTTTGTCGTATGTTGTCAAACTGGACTACCAATCCAAATTAGACTTATTTGGGCTATATCTTGGACTTTCGATTGAATGTTTCGTCATCACTTTGGCTTATCGCGAGGAGTCAATCCTGCTACTTGGGCGTACTTCCTTCAGGAGCGGTGAATAAAGCTAGGTACTACGAAAGTACAACAAACCCTTATGTGAACTAATGACCAATTCATTGTCCTGAATCAAGCCAAAGCGTCTGTGCTTTATATACAACCAATATACTTAGATGCTTATTGTGTTTCAGTTAACCGATCAGCACCAATACATAGTAAATCGAACACTTCAACGTCGGATAAACTCTCAAAGGTAACTAATCGGGTTACTACTCTTCAAATTCTCATCGATTACTAGTTTATGGTACCGATCTCACCAACTAAATTAAATCTTTAAGTTGTACAAAGTCACAAACCTTATTCGAAATATTTCTCAAAAAGCTAACCGAATCCAAAGTCTAAATCTTCCAACAAAGATCGATCAAGAGAAATGTAGAAACGATACCAAATTCAACATAGAGTTCATACAGATCGATCAAAGGTGAAAAGATGACAAGACACCACTTGAGCACTAATTCGACATCACATATATTATTTATTTGGGATATTTTCAGTAATGTAGGGTAGCATTCTAGCAAAGCGCGACCGACAGTTTATAGGTCGGCATTCATGGCAAAGGAAGGATATCATAGAACAAGCATCCTTTTCACACACCAAATGTAAACACTCATTCTTTTATGTTAGTACATTATTAGTAAAAAAACGTTTGTTAAGCAAAGTAGATTTAGGTAACTCACACATAGAGAACAAGAGAAATCCAATAGCAGATCCAACTAAGGAAACACCCCAAAAATCTTATCCACACAATACAATCTTGATACATAATATCCCACTATTTAGCAACAAAGTGCAGAAAATTGAGTTTTCCAAAGTTTGTAGCTAAATACACTAATTAATAGAAGAGTTATTCAGTTTCCTTTTTCTCTTTTGTGTGTGTATGTGTATCACTAGATTTTTATTTGAGGCCATATCGACTGGAGTAAATACTGCTTGCTTGATTCAAAATAAATATATAGCTCTGTTTCAGGTAACTGTTATATCTTTCTATCTTTTTTTTTTTTTTTATATATATAATGTTATGTTTGATTCAATTTAGTTTTTGAGTTAGAGACTTAAGATCGAGTATCGACAGTTGTTCCCCTTTGATTAGGGGTGGTCATCGAGTCGAGCGGGCCGAGTATTGGCATGCTCAGATTCGGCTCGTGAGTTTTCGAGTCGAGTTCGAGCCGAGGTCAAACTCAATGTCGAGCTCCACTTTGTGCTCAAACTCGACTCGATTTGAATTATAATTAGCTCGAGCTCGACTCATTTTACAAAACGAGCTCGAGTGAAGCTCGACTGCTCGAGCTCGAGACTCGTAGGTCATGAGCTTGCATCTAGAAACAGTGGCATATATACTCAAAATTGTTGAATAAACCCCATTTTTGTATGATTTAAGTACAAAAATTCCAAAAAACGTAACCAAGGTCTGATTCTAAGTCACAGTTAGAACTGGTGCTTACACCGAAGCAGTTGTCGTTGCCTTAAAGTTACGAACTACAAGTAAAGAGAGAGTCCCCAGGGAACTTGATGAGGATTATATTCGCTTTTTTGGGTCTTGCGGCACATACCCGGCATGCGGGGATGAAAACAAAAGAGGGAAAGAGCTGTCTTACTCGGTCGAAGCGCCAAGCCTTAGTAAAACAGTATGTGATTTGATCTCAACCTCGATCTCTATAGTTACTCATCACACTACAAAAGACCAATCTCTTGTTACTAATATTCGTAATCCGGGGACCACATCATTTATGTACGCTCTCGGCCAAGAAGGGGTACTACCTCTCACAACATCCCTCGCGAGGGGTAGGTGGTAGTTTGGCTTAGCTTTACCCCAACCCGTGCCGAACTTATATCTAATTTAGGCGGGGGCGGGTAGGTGCAGAAAGTCGATCTTTAGGGGGACATACTTTGTTGAAGACATCTCTATACCCATTCAGGAGTGAAGGGCCTAGTAGGCTCCTCCTTGGAGATATAAATCTTGATTGAGATAGGGCGCAGTCCTTGTAGAATTGGTTGGCCAGCGCAGTCCTCGTAGCTAAAGCATGAAGGATCGAATCTCTTCTTGTTGACAGACTTCTTCCCCGCTTCCTCACCCTAGGAGAGAGCAAGATCTTCCTCCTATAGGTAGGTTTATAGGAAGCTAGGATAGATTCTAACCTATTAGATGTAGCCATCTGGTTCTTCCTGTAATCCAAGATTGCAGCTATCGAAGAGCGTAAGAAAGGAAAAGAAGTAAGAAAGGGTATGCAAGCAATTTTATATAATGCATTTTGCAATTTTTTATGGATCCAATAAGTGTGCTACTATTACGTCCATTCTGATTTTGTGGTTAGACCTTGTTAAGTTAGGATTCATCTTTGTGTTTATAAAAAATTGATGTTTCAAATAATTTAGCAATTTTGATGTTCTACTGAATTGTAGATCTAGTGGTCATATCTTTGTTTCAAGCTAGCTTTGATGGGTTTTTTTGTCCTGTTTTTTATATCTCTCCCCAATGTGTTTCCATTCAGAATTTTGTTGTCCACTCCCATTGCTATCAATGTGTGTCTGAACTTAAATGACATTACCAAATTCAGTTTACCCATGTATATAGAGAGACTAGCAGAGTTGCTTTAGCTAGTCTTGTGCTCAATATGTAATGGAGGACAAAGAAGGCAAGATATATGTTAGATTTTAATGATGGTCATGGTCTGTCTAACCCTAAAATAAGTTTAAAAAAAAAAATCATTGCAAAGCTGAGGGTTTTAATCTGTGGGTGATTTGAAAAATTCGAAGTTTTGTAGTAAGTTAAATTTATGCAAAGGATGTGGGAGGATGGGTTTTGACACACTTGAACAACTACAAAACTATATAGAGAGACTATAGGGAAGGAGAATCTCTCTATCTTCCCCATAGTGCGTGTAGTAATCTAGCTTCATTTCCTTCTTGCATCTATTCTAGAAGGAGATGCAACCTATCTTCCTATGGATTTTCGCTTTCTTCTTTCCTCACATTAGTTATTGCTGTAAGCTCTCTAAGGTGGTTATTCTTCTTAAATGGATGTTCCTAGTGAGTTGTAGTACTTAGATTAACTTCCTTGAGTTTCTTTGTAGTTTCTCTTTTTTAAGTTTATAACAGGATAAGGAAAGACAAGAATGTATTAGATTGGGCTTTCCCTTTTGGGAAGTAGGATGTAGCCTCACTCCGTAACTAGCTTGCAGTTCTCTAAGGGGAGTGAAGCGAGGTCCCTCCTCTATCTAGAGGGAGGGCGAACGTCTAAGAGTATGATCTACTTTTTCTTTTGATAGCTCGATAGTGAAACCCGAGGCAAGTAGCTAATCTGAAAGTGCTTTCAGATTCAAATAGCCCCGGGTTTCTCATTCAAGGTAGTATCATAAGGGTGTCACTATAGGCGGGCGAGGCCGGTTGTTACCGTGTTGAGAGAGAAGCTCGACCGTCGCCATGCTTCTTAGATCGAGTCAACGCCTATTTATGCCTATGTTATCTAGGAATCTGAGATTCGCTTTAACATTTATCACTTTCGCTTATGAGTCGGGGGTAGACAAATGTTCCATCCATCCGGATTTTGTAATGACAATGACCAAGTATAGTCCCATTCGAATTAAGAGGAATGGCGATGTTGGCCGGACCCTATTTCTTATCTTGTCTTGGAAGGTCATTTGCTACGGCGGAGATGGAAGTTGCCAAGAGTTACGTTCACCATGGCGGAGTGATCCTCTTCCTATTGATCAAAAGCGCCCACGCTGGTTTAGAATTCTATTATAAGGGCACCCCCAAACATCTCAAGTGATTAGGGGGCTTTCAAAGAAATAACTTAACTCGTATGAGGCTTTCAAAGTTGGTTTATTGATGCTTGATGACATACCTTGATTGCTAGCAAGCAGTGATTCCACAAAGCTTTAAAGGCTTTGAAAAAGTCCCACCCCTTAATAAAAGCTTATGGCCTAAGAAATTCTTTTTAAGTTTAGATGTTGTAAAATTTCAACTCACACGCGTACAAACTAAAAGAGGTTGCGACTTGCTAGTTTTTCGAATCGCATGTCTTATATTGTCTTTTCTTATGCGCGCGTTGACTATTTTCGTTTTACAAATGTGCTTCTTTTTCGATGTTCATTATCTCCATGGCGGCTTTAAAGTTTTACATGAGTCGTTCTCGCAAAGTTTTCCTAGTCGATTTCAAGATGCTTGAATTAGATTGGGGTTTTTTTTTGTTAGTGTGTGGAGGGGATTTAATAGAGGAGTATAGTTTGCCTAGATACATGCACACCTTAGATATAGATTGGCATGCACACATATTTATTTCGTTCTTTTTTTCACGTTGGTATTGCAACAATTTGAATTAGTTGAATGTCTTATTTTTAACTCCTATTTATTTTGTAGCAATGCCTCAAACAAAGAATCTGAATGTGAAGAATGCAGCAAAAAGTGTTTTCCGCGGGTGCTAAGAAGTTGTTAGGTGGGGGGAGTAGTAGTTGGGATTACGCGATGAGGAGCCCGAGAAAAAGAGAGGAAGGAGAACAACCACTTCGGCATCAGTTCGTAGAGGGGATCGGAAAGCGGATGATCCCAATAATGTTGTAAGTGGTGTAGAGTTAGGAAATCAAAAGAGAAGAAAGGGGACAGAGATGAGTGATGTAGATGTAGATGTAGATGTAGATTTAGATGTAGATGTAGATGTAGATGTAGATGACCATGACGTAAATATGGATCGTGGGAAGAGTGTAGTTCTAAGTCATGGCCGATAGTGAAGAAGAGGGTGTTGATGATGCGGAAGAGACCGACGAGGAGGAAGAGGGCGCGGAGGGGCGGATGAGGAGGAGGATGACGAGGAAGTCCATGTACTGTACCTCCGTGAATATTGTGAGAAAGTCTAACAATGACTTGGAGTTCAAGAGAGGTGTTTATGGAGGTGGCCCTTGTGTGTCACATCTATTGTATGACTATGCAGTGCACGTGGCTCACGATGTTTGGGAGGGGCAGGTAATATTATCATATAGTGTCTATTAGTATTTAAATTTTGTATTACGAAACTTGTGCATACATTAATACTAAGTTTTTGTTGTTTTAGGCGGAGCGAGGGGTGTTGAAGTGCCATGGGCACCTCAACAAGTTGGTACAATGGGATATCGAGGAAAGTGTTCAGGATCGTTTCTACTTTTCACGCGTGGAGCTTCAAAGGACGGCTTATGTGCTCGGGTCTTAGGTGTATACAGCATCAGGATCCCGTGGTTGGTCTCGCGTTTGTGGAGAGGTGGCATCCGAGACCAACACGTTTCATATACCGTGGGCTTAGATGACAATCACGTTGGACGATGTTTCCCAACTCTTAGGAGTTCGATCGAGGCAAAGCATTGGTGGGGACACCGATTTGACCTTGGAAATTAAAAAGACTTCTCCACAAAAATCTTGGCATACCCGTGGATAAGATAGATAGCGGAGATGAAATCCAATAAGTTCACTTCCAAAGTTAGGATGGATTTCTTGATGAAGCGATTTCTTTGGGAAGGTAAGAGATGAAGATTTACGTGATGAAAATGGGGTTGTTGTGAAGAAGGCGTCAACCCAAAAAGAGGTGCAGTTTGCTGTGAGAGCTTATCTGTTATTTTTCTTTGGATGTACCGCCTTCACCGACACGTCTGGAACTGCAGTTCCCGTTTGTTATCTGAGACTGCTTTCGAAATTTGCCGAGATCAGAGACTACGCGTGGGGTGCAGCCTTACTGGCTTACTTGGTCACGGTGGTCTTGGGACGCCACAAGTGCCAAGGTGAAGGGTGTTTCAGGCTATTTCACTCTCCTACAGGTATTAGTTTTTTTGTTTTTCTTTTCAATGTCAATTTTATCTATCTATTACAATATTAACTCGGTGTCTATATTAATGTAGGCATGGATTTATGAGTACTTCCCAGTGTTCAGGCCATACCCAAATGAGGACTATCATTTGAGCATGTCCCGTGCTAATAGGTACTCAGTTACTCAGTCTTTTTATGCTAGCACAACAGCTGCATTGAAGTATACCCGAGCCACCATTGATAATATGACTTGTACCGATGTAAGCATTTTTGTATGTAAATAGTTTTATTTATTAATTAATATTATTAGTATGTGATTAATGATTAATTTCCTCGATCATATGCTATTTGACAAGGTTAAATGGTATCCCTATGTTGAAGTCCAGGAGCTACGGCCGGTGGATGAAATAGCATTTTTCAAAGGGATTTATATGCTTTCTTGATAATGTCGAAAATTACAATGTTGCGAGGGTTGTCGTCGTCGATTGGGTCATATGCAGTTTGTACCCCTTAGATCCCCCAAAACCAAAGACCTCGGCGAACTACTTCGGGCCTTGGTATGATGTGAAATTTAATATTGGCGTCTTCCCATGGAGTAATTGGCGTAATCACTTGATTCAACTTGAACAACGCGGACCCATTCCGTCTTATCCATGGGAGTGTGTTAGTAGATACATGAGTTGAATAACGAAAACAATAGTCATATTGAATGATAAACCCCGATTATCTTAGTCACTACTCCCTACGAGTCTTCCATATCATAATCACGGTGAGTTAATATCTTACAACGTTAATTTTGTTTTGTTTTGTTTTGTTTTGGTATTTTATAAATGTAAATGTATATACTAATGTAGTTTTGTGTTTTAATTTTGACAAAGACCCGTGAAATGTCGATGAAATTTCTCGCTTGCTTCAATCAAGGCCTGCAATTGGGTGGATCAAGCGATTCCGAGGATGCAACAGTAACGAGTTCATGGAGGCATACAATTTGACCGGTGCAAGTTCATTCATGGACGATATCGTGAAGGAGCATAGGATTTAGGTATGTTGAGTTTGGTTAGTTTAGGGTTTAGGGTTTAGTGGTTAGTTTGGTTAGTTTACCTCCTTTTATCTTGTGTTGGGACGAGTGTTGGAAATGGAAATGGTTTGTTTGTGTTAGTTGAGATGATGCGGGGAGTGTTTATTGGCATTTGAGATGATGCTGGTTTTGCTTTACTTTTCAGTTTGTGTTAGTTGGGATGATGCGGGGAGTGTTTATTGGCATTTGAGATGATGCGGGTTTTGCTTTACTTTTCAGTTTGTGTTAGTTGAGATGATGCGGGGAGTGTTTATTGGCATTTGTCTTTCTTTGTTCTTTTGATTGATCATGACTTAAGTTCAAGAGTTTTCCAGTCAATGAGGTTTCTAGATTTGGTGTTGGATTTGACATATGTGGTACTATTTATCTTGATTCATGTGTTTTATTGGGGTAATTAGGCAAATGGTGGTGGCGGAAGATGGTGAACATGAGGAAGCAAGTGGAGAGGTTAGTTTTTCTGTCATACCTTAATAAAGCAGTTTGATTTAACTTTGCTTGACTGATCTGTTTATTCAATTTTTTTTGTTTTGCAGGAAGGAGATAAAGTCAGAAAGTTAGATTGGAAATCTCTTTGTAGTAAAAAAATGTTATGTTAGGACTCTTTTGTAAGTGCAAGTTGTTGATATGTAGCAACTTAGCTTTATGTTCAGTAATTCAGACAATGTATTTCACATGGCAATGTATAGCTTTATGTTCAGTAATTCAGACAATGTAATTCAGACAATGTATTTCACATTGTTGAAATATGAAATGATAGTGATCTTGCTTTGGACTTGTCATTCTTTTCATGTTCACCTAAGATCCTAGGGTTTCATGTATTTCATGTCACATTGCCTTTGGTTATGTTTCTGCTATTAGCAGGCATTGATTTTAATAGGATGTCTGCTGTCAGTGGAGTAAACAGTTATACTACTTACCAGGGATGCGCGTATGTGCATTGCTTAGATCTCAGTTTATACCCATTCAATGGCTCTTCTTGTGCTCTCCGACAATTTGCGCATTTTAATTTGTCACATCGAAGTATCTCTATTAATAATCTAATGCAGAACATTGTCCCAATGTTATCTCTAATGTCCCAATGTTATCTCTATTAGTATCTCTAATGCAGAACACAAAAATCCCAATGTTATTTACCAAAACACAAAAATCTAATGCAGTACGCAATGTTTTTGCCAAAACACAAAAGATCTGTTTTTTTGCCTCTTGAACGGTGTGGTCACACCAAACGGTGTGGCCATATCGTTTGGATTTGAACTTGCAAAAAAAATGGCGTGTCTGTTCAGACTTTGTCCCAAACGGCATGGCGTGTCTGTTTGGACTTTGAACTTGCGTCAAAAATGGCGTGTCTGTTTGGACTTTGTCCCAAACGGCATGGCCAAACCGTTTGGACTTAGTCCCAAACGGCATGGCCACTGTTTCCAGATGCAAGCTCATGACCTACGAGTCTCGAGCTCGAGCAGTCGAGCTTTGAAGACTTCGTGAGGTCACGAGACTTCTAAAGCCATAAAGGCCAAAGCGGTGTAGCCATGCCGTTTGGGACAAAGTCAAACGGTGCGGCCATGCCGTTTGGGACAAAGTCAAAGAGACCACCATTTTTTTGCAAGTTCAAAGTCCAGCGGCATGGCGGCACGTTTGGCCTTAGTTCCAAGCGGTGTGGCCATGCCTTTTGGGACTAAGGCCAAACGGTCTGGCCATGCCGTTTGGACTTTGAACTTCACAAAAAAATGGCGGTTCTGTTTGGACTTTGTCCCCAAACGGCATGGCGAACCGTTTGGACTTTGTCCCAAACGGCATGGCCACACCATTTGGAACTAAGGCCAAACGGTGTGGCCATGCCGTTTGGGACAAAGTCCAAACCCCGCCATGCCGCTTGGACTTTGAACTTGCAAAAAAAATGGCGTGTCTGTTTGGACTTTGTCCCCAAACGGCATGGACACACCGTTTGGAACTAAGGCCAAGCGGTGTGGCCATGCCATTTGGGACAAAGTCCAAACGGTCCGCCATGCCGTTTGGACTTTGAACTTGCAAAAATGGCGTGTATTCCGTTTGGACTTTGTCCCAAACGGCATGGCCGCACCGTTTGGACTTTGTCCCAAATGGCATACACCGTTTGGAACTAAGGCCAAACGGTGTAACCATGCCGTTTGGGACAAAGTCCAAACGGTTCGGCCATGCCGTTGGACTTTGAACTTGCAAAAATGGCGTGTCTGTTTGGACTTTGTCCCTGGCGGCATGGTTAAACCGTTTGGACTTAGTCCCAAACGGTGTGGCCATGCCGTTTGGAACTAAGTCCAAACGATGTTCATGCCGTTTGGGACAAAGTCCAAACAGACACACCATTTTTTTGCAAGTTCAAAGTCCAAACGCATCATAACGCACCGCTTGGCCTTAGTTCCAAATGGTGTGGCCATGCCGTTGAACTAAGCCAAGCGGTCGGGCCATGTCGTTTGGACTTTGAACTTACAAAAAAAAATGGAGTGTCTGTTTGGACTTTGTCCCAAACGGCATAGCCACCGTTTGGACTTAGTCCCAACGGCATGGTAAACCGTTTGGACTTAGTCCAAACGGTTTAACTTATATGCCGTTTGGGACAAAGTCCAAACAGAACGCCATTTTTTTATCAAATTCAAATCCAAACGATATCGCCGCATTACTAAGTCCATATCGTTGATGTTGATGTTTTGGCAATTTATCGGTTTGGTTTGTTTGTGTTGATGTTCATTGATGATCATATGAGTTGAGGTAAATTTGTTGTTGACAAACGTTGGCATTATTGGTGGTATAGTATCGCATCAATACATCATATCAACTTCACCGGAACAAAATTGCAAGTGGGCACTTATTGTAACAATGATAACATTTATAATAAGCACATCAAAATGCTTTATGCAATCCCAAATATTATTGTTCGTATTACAACATTTAAGCACATCGTAATGAATTAGCAACAAGTATAGCATGCACGCACCTAGCTTTGGCTTGTTCAAGCCTTTCACTCCAAGTTTTAGCTCTCTTCTTCAACTTCTCCACCTTCTTTCAACACTTACGCTTCTTCTCTCGCTCTTTTCACGACAATTTCTCCCGTTATAGCTAATAACTCAATTTTGGACTTTCTTGAATGATGCATAGTCAAGGTGGCGGTAATCTTTGTGGCATCTTGTGGAACTATAGAAAATGTAAACATAACCGCAGAGAATGATGAAAAGATCAAGATCGATTGATGCAAAGTCGGTTTGGGGCTGGAAACGCAAGATGAAGTAGGCGTATTTTTACCTAAAGCAAAGCTTTGCCTCCGATTCTCCATTTCTCCTTGAGCCATACTTCTCTTTTCTACAATATCAATGAGATTAGAACTCAGTCTAATTAAACTCCCCAAATGTAACCTAAACCAGCAATATTAAAATTTGAAAATAAAAAGGGAGAAAGAAGTTATCAAAAAAAGCACCGGTCTATCATTATGATGTTTCCTATCTAGAGCCTAGCTAGCGCAGACAACATTAGATACTATCCAATGGACATAATGATGCAATGGAACACAACCCCATTATAGTTCAACTTAACAACACTTGATAAAAACTCTAACAAGGCTGCCATATCTAAACCACTCTTAACAAGTCCGGACATCAATGAAGTCCATGACGCCAAGCTTGATAAAAAAAATCATTAGAACTAGTGAACATTTAGAATCAAAGAGTTTTGAATAAATCTATACTTACAAACGGATGACACGATTATTTTTCTCCGGACAATTTCTCGAAGTCATGGTTAGCAATCTGTCCCACATCCGTGACACTTTCTTCCTGAATTGTTTAGGGCTATCTCTTTGGGGATTTCCATCTATCCGCTTTCTTCTTCCCCCTCCCTTTTTGTTTGAGAAATGTTGGGATTCAAAATCAATAGCTGAAATAAAGACCGAATTAAAATAAATATTTATATCAAATTAAACACGAATTAAACACTAAATTTATATCAAATTAAACATTCAAATAAAACCTGTGATGTATTAACCGAAGGTATCGAAGGCTCGCGAATCGAGGCTCTCGAACCTCGCGTCCTTTGTAGGAAGTCTCATTAAACTTTGAAATTTCAATAGCCATTTCACCAATCTTTTCAATAAAATATGAATAACCCTCAAAAGTATGACGGCATCGTAAAGCCACTTGGAGAAGCAACCTTGATAGAATGAGCCACTCTCAAAGGTTCATTTGAGACATTCCCGACCACAAATCCGATTATCAAACTCCGCTATAAGTGTTAGACTTTTTGCATCCACAGCGTCAATCTAAAATGGTTTGGAATCTCTTCAATCTCGTAAGCATAAAAACCTTTAAGATATGACCACAAAGCAAACCCATAAACTGAAAGTACTTGCATTCAGATCTCCCTCTAAGGTTCCTCTATCGAAACTCACTCTCCAAACTGAATTCTTCCGGTCTCTCCATTTCACCATGTAGCTTCGGTTCCATACGCCAATTTGTTCCCATCAATTTTGTACTCCATCTTTGCCTTTTCTAGTTGCTCTTTTAAATTTATTGAATATTGAGATCGTTATAGACCTCCGCATGCATAAGGATGAAAGCATCGTTAGCAACAATCCGTGAACTATGCTTTCGGTCGCGGTAATCGAATCTCTTTCTTTCCTAGCAAGCAAAGCCAAAGACTTCTCATTACCATGTACAAACTGCATAAGCAGAGTCGTCGAATTGACAAACCGGTCATAATGAGCATTCATCGATTCACTTCGACCGATCGTGTGCATACCGACAAAAGGTGCCACCGAGATAACAAGGAACCCATTTCTCCGCATTGAATATATCTCTCAACCAAGGATTTTCAGACAACTCATACTTCTCAATGATTGTACACCATCTTCTCTCAAAATCAACAATCCTATCTTAAAAAGAAATAGTGTTCTTCAACTCGGTACCAATGTCTCAAATTTGGTAAATGACAGAAGATTTTACGTGATGAAAATCTGGGTTGTTGCGAAGAAGGGCCAACCCAAAAGAGGTGCAGTTTGTCGAGAGCTTATCTATTATTTTTGATGTACCACCGACATCGCCCCGAACCGCAGTTCGCTTGTTATCCGGGAGATCGCCGAATTTGCCGAGATCGAGACTACGCTATGGAGCGGTCGCGTACCGGGCTTACTTGTGGCCAGTCTTTCGACTGACCGCCATGTTGCTGCAAAATTGGTGTTTCGTGCTATTTCACTCTCCCTGTATTAGTTTTTGTTTTTCTTTTCAATGTCAATTTTATCTATCTATTACAATATTAACCGGGTGTCTCATATTAATGTAGGCATAGATTTATGAAGTACTTCCTGGGGTCGAGGGCCATACCCAAATGAGGACTATCAGTTGAAGCATGTGCCGTGCTCGTAGGTACTCGATTCTCAATCTTTTTATGATAATGGCAATGCATTGAAGCATACCCGAGCCACCATTGATAATATGACGGTACAGATGTAAGCATTTTTGTATGTAAATAGTTTTATTTATTAATTGATATTATTAGTATGTGGTTAATGATTAATTTCCCTCGATCATATGCTATTTCGAGGGTTGAATGGTATCCCTATGTGCAAGTCCGAGCTACACGCCGGTGGATGAAATAGCATTTTTTCAAGGGATTTATATGCTTTCTTGATAATGTCGGCAAAGATCAATGTTTCTCGGTTGTCGTCGGGTCATATGCGGTTTGTACCCCGGATCCCCAAGACCAAAGACCTCGACGTGAACTACTTCGGATGCGGGTATGATGTGAAATTTAATATTGCATCTTCCCATGGAGTAAATGGCGAATCACTTGATTCAACTTGAACAACGAGGACCCATTCGCCTTATCCATGGGAGTGTGTTAGTAGATACATGAACGAAAACAATAGTCATATGAGAATGATAAACCCCGATCATCTTAGTCACTACTCCCTACTGAGTCTTCCATATCATAATCACGGTGAGTTAATATCTTACTGGCGTTAATTTTTGTTTTGTTTTGTTTTGGTATTTTATAAATGTAAATGTATATACTAATGTAGTTTTTGTTTTAATTTTTTAAACACCCGTCGTCGATGAAATTTTCTAAAGCTTGCTCAATCAAGGCCCTGCAATTGGGTGGGATCATGCGATTCGGACGATGCCTGTAACGAGTTCATGGAGGCATACAATTTGACCCGTGCAAGTTCATTGCGGACGGACGATATCGTGAATGAGCATGATTTAAGTATGTTGAGTTTGGTTAGTTTAGGGTTTAGTGGTTAGCATAGGATTTAGGTATGTTGAGTTTGGTTAGTTTACCTCCTTTTTATCTTGTGTTGGGACGAGTGTTGGAAATGGAAATGGTGAACATGAGGAAGCAAGTGGAGAGGTTAGTTTTGCGGGGAATAAAGCACACACACATGTTGACTTTGAACTGGAAGCTTTAAGGATTGTGCTAGTGTATATGATTAGGAGTAAAACAAACTCGCGATTTGTAGTCGCTATGTTGTTTGTAGAGTTTTTGAACCTTGAGGATTTTGAATTTGTTGTGTTAGAGTACATTGAATGAGGAATTAGTGCACATGGACTTGTAGTTGATAGGTATTTACTATAGTTCACGAAGCTTGAAAGTAACTTAATTCTTTGCTCTAGGGTACACTCTATTTGGACTATTCCTTTAGGTGATTAATGTCTGCTAGATATATGAAGACAATGATGTTTCGCAAATTTAAAATCCATTATAACTATTCCTTTACGAGTTTCATGATTGTGAGATCAAAATTTGGTTTGGATTTGGATTTAGAAAGCCATTCTTATGAATACCAAAATCTTTTTGTTGTGTTTAGATACATTCTCATAACATAATGTATTATCTTCACAAGGGCTATCATCACCACTCACTTGGGGACATTTGTCAATTTGCCTTGATCATTCTGAACTTATCTTATAGGCTGTTAATAGAAGCTTGTTTTTGCTCTTCTTGGTATTCTGAACTGAATCTTTGGACTGGAGACCTTAATAGAATAGATATTACGCTTAATGATTGCAAAAGGTCTATTTCATAGTTAATTATATTTGGCTTTATACGAAACATTTGTATCACGTTGTTGCTTACAATGTTCATCCTTATAAGACTTGTAGTGTTCCTCTTTAGTGCAGGTTGCGATAATGGTTACGCAAAGAATGTTGAAGAAGTTGAAGTTAAGAAAGTGAGAAAGCGGGTTCGGACTTGAGTGCCCTCTCTTTAGGCGATAAAAGCGGTGGTCTATTATATATCCGCTTATTTTCTTTGAAAGTTATGTCCACTTCTTGGAGAGATTGCGGACTTTTTAAGTCTTGGAGAACTGTAGTGTCATTTGTTGGGATGTCAAAGTATTTGAGCATGTAACAAACATGTTAACCCTAAAATTCTGTTCTGAAACATGTTACTCACAGTTCACGAAGCTTGAGTAACTTATCCGTTCACATTTTAGATTTTGATAACATAGATTTTGAAAACTTATTAGTACTTTCGGAGGGTGTGCGGTTATTATTGGGTGGTCGATTGATTACACAAACAAACCTTATTTGTTCTTTTGCGACTTGATTGATTACACTTTTATTTTTTGTTTGTGTTCGTGCAAAATGTTGTGTTGTGTATTATTGCCTCTATGAGTCTATGGATTCATCATAGCGCGAAAGTATATGGACTTGCAAAGGGGCACGAAACTTGACCGAGCCTAATCTAATAATTTTTTCGTTTCATTTTGTTGGTCTCCTCGGATAAGCGTGCATTGCTTCATTTGAATTTATTGCTTAGCCCCGACAATATCCGCTTCATTGCGTTTGCTAGAAAAGTGGCGGACTATAACCCCATGGTTTTCACAAAAGGTCTACCATTATCAATCAATAACAATTTACACACAAATCTAATGCGAGCGCCAATGTTTTTGCCAAAACACAAAACATCGTTTTTTGCCTCTTGAGCGGTGTGGCCATGCCGTTTGGGACTAAGGCCAAGCGGTGTGGCCACACCGTTCAAGAGTCAAAACAGAGACAATTTCATTTTTTAACCCGGTTCAAATCCCAAAGCGGTGTGGCCACACGTTTTGGACTAAGGACAAGCGGTGTGGCCACACCGTTCAAGACTCAAATAAAACGAGACAACACCATTTTTTAACCCGGTTCAAATCCAAAAAGCGGTGTGGTATTACCGTTTTGGGACTATGAACAAACGGTGTGTTGAATTTCAAATAAAGCCTTGACAACGCCATTTTTAACCCGGTTCAAATCCCCGGCGGTGTGGCCACACGTTTTGGACAAAGCGGTGTGGCCACACCGTTCGTTCACCGTTTTCAAATAAATAAAAGACAACACCATTTTAACCCAATTCAAATCCCAAAAGGTGTGGCCACACCGTTTTGGACTAGGGACAAGCGGTGTGGCCATGCCGTTTGGGACTAAGTCCAAGCGGTGTGGTCACACCGTTCAAGACAAAAAAAGCAGACACCACCATTTTATCCAAGTTCAAATCCCAAGCGGCATGGCCACCGTTTGGGACTGAATCAAATGGTGTGGCCATACCGTTTGGTGTGCAATACTGAACTACCTAGCGTGTCGTTTTAGCCTCGAATTTTGTTTTTGATCCAATCAATCACTGTACACATCAATAATTACTACATGCATAATTACGTTTAAATCATCTGTTATACTAAAACTCAAGTTCATATAATTTACTAAAACCCGACATGTAAAACTTCGAAAGGTAATCAAGTTTACGACATATAATCAAGTTCATATAATTTACTAAACCGATTGGTTCCAAAATGAATAAATAGTTTACTAAAACTATGATAACTAAAACTCGACAATTCACCCAAATAACTAAAACTTAATAACAATTCACCCAAATAACTAAAACCCAAATAAAACTCAAATCACTAAAACTTTTCACAATTCCATAACTCGACAGCCCCACCAAATAAAGTTGGTGACATGAATGGCATGAGATATTAGGTGTCCTCAAACAACCCCACCACAAGCTCCTTGCTAGGTTCCATACGAGCAAGATAAAACTGGATAAAGGGAAATGTTATCATTTGTGCCCTCATCTTCGTTCTCCTCCCCATCTTCGTCTTCGTTCTCCTCATGTGTAGTGCGTCATCTCTATCCTCTAACTCTACATCCAATTTTTGTAAATCAAAAGAATGGAAAGCGTTAAGTTTTAAAGGCAATTATGTAAGATAGGATACTACTGAATTAAGCTTAAGGAAACAATATTATACTTACTTTGGGCCCTTCTTTTTTGTTTGGATTTTCCGGGACAATTTAAATGCATCATGGTTAACACCAACTTTGTTACAACATGTACATCTCCTCTCTGTCTTTGCTTTGGCTTTTGTGCATGCTTGTTCAAGACCCCTTTTTATTCTACCCTTGTCCTTAGTTTTTCTTATAAATCTTCGACTTTTTTTTTTTCTTCCTTTTGTTTGAGAGATGTTAGGATTCAAAAGTAAAACTTGGGATAGGTCGTCAAATGGCGGTTTGAACTATCGGCAATAGTGCATGAATTAACAAACCCAAAACACCGGGGTCAACTTCATACGTTTTCTTGAGCTCTTGGACAGTTCTTGCAGTCTTTGTAGCATTAATTGGTAATTTGAATCGGGTTTTTCAGACTTCATAAACCAACCGATTAGCAACCATTTGAAGTCGGTAATTCTCGGTACCTCGGGAGTTCTCATGGCCACTTACCGGTCCGCGGTCATACTCGACTCTATACTTATTTGCCCCTTTCATCCACCTCTTAAGAATAAAGAGCTTCGGGAATCTCAATATCCACGACTCGAAATACCTTTATGAGGTGTCCACAAGGTATCCCGAGAAATTCAAAAGTTTTGCATTCACAATTACCTTCTTTTGTCGCTGGGTTGAACTTCACCTTCCATTCACGCTCGTCACTGTAACTTGCCGACTTATAAGTGTAGGTTATGTTGCCGTCAGTACCTTTTTCATCATCATGCAGGACATACTCAGTTTTAGCTAACTCGAATTCTTGCTTAAATCTATCATACGCATTCCTTGTGTATACACTTGCTGCACTCTTCAAGAGAAATGAATTACTGCCTATAATCCGATTCGAGTGTTCAATAATATAATCCTCTTTTTTTTCTCTTTCAACAATCCTCATCAAACACTTATCATTCTTCACTACAAACTCTCTAAGAGTTGTCATAGATGTGAAAAAGTTCTTGTAAAGCGAGAATTCATGCTTTAATGCGGGTAGTGAAGTGCGAGGCATAAAAAGTATCAAGTGATAAACCTGGAGCCCATTTGTGTCGAATCTTGTACATCTCTTGAAGCCATTCATTCTCCTCCAACTTAAAACTAGACATCAATTCTGCCCACCTCCTTTCAAAACGTTTAGGGAATAAATATTTGCGAATCACGGTTGTGTTTGAATTCTTTTGAATTTTGACTTCCGATAATAATAATTTTGGAAGTTTTTGGGAACTTCTTCATAATATGCCATAGGCGGGAATCTGTGTCAAGTATTAGGGAATACCGTACCAATAGCTAGAGTCATAGCTCTATCTTGATCTGTGATAATTGCAGATGGGCACGTCAGCCCATAGCTCAAGCCAAGTCTCAAAACCCAATGAAAAGAATCTTGTTTCATCCAAAAGTAGTGCACAACCAAATTGGATTGATTGCATATGGTGGCGTGGTTAACTCCAGTAAATGGGGCGAATGGCATTTCATATAAATTCTTACGATATGTGGTATCAAAGAAAACCACCTCACCAAAATATTGAAACTGTGTACGCGACCGACCATCTACCCAGAAAAAATTAATGGCCCTTGCTTCATGATCCATCTGTATTGCATAAAAGAAATTAGGATCCTCTATACTTTTTCTTGAAAAAATGAAGTAATCCTTGGTAGCATCACCTCTCCCGGCTTCTTGTATTTTTTCGAGGGGCCCAAATGGTTCCAACAATCCCTATCATCAAAACCAATTTGTACTCGGTCAAGCATAGTACAAAATATCGATATATCGATATTTGGAGATATCTATCCATATTTGAGAAAAGATATATAAATATCCAACGATATGTTAAGAGATATATATCATATGCAAATATCTACGATATTTTGATGATATTTGCGATATTTGTGATATTTGAGGATATTTGGGGATATTTTGAGATATTTAGCGATGTATATAGCAATTTTATTTAATATTTACCATTATATTTTAAATAAATATAAATAATGTATCATGATATATCAAGAAATATCCACAATATCTACGATATTTGTCGATATTTTAGATATATCCACAATATCTACGATATTTGTCGATATTTTAGATATATCCACGATATTTGCATGTGAAACAATGTCAAATATCCCCAAAGAGAGGGATATATCCACGATACATATCCAGAAATTGAGTATCGATAAATACTCATATCCTGATATTTTGTACTATGCCGTCAAGTATATCAACAACTTTATTCACAGGTACACCACCATCACGAAATGAGTCAATCAACACCTTAGCTGCAGCAGGCATATTTCTATTAACAGGCATACGCATTCTTTTTGCCGGACTAACCAGGTTGTGATTGTGCTCGCTACTAAATTTCATCACTTTCCAGATTCCACTATTTTGCTTTGTCACCCTCATTGAAGCAAGGCACCCACATTTAACTGTATTTGTGTTTCTTTTTCTCACTTCTTTCTCAGTTCCATCCACATTCTTATTTTTGCCTCCTCGATCTCTATAAACCCCAAATCGCGAGCAAGTCATTTGACAACTACTAACTTCATCGAGCGAGAAACCGATTTTTTGAGCTTGAATTACTGGACTAAATCCAAACGATTTTCCGTAATCTATATAGAATTGTTTTGCAGCCTCAAGAGTTTCAAAACACATTCCCAAACATGGTGGCTTCACAATTTCCACTTCCACTTCAAACTCCGGAGGTTGAGCGAGAGTAAGAAAATGCCACCGCGAAGGTGCCGCAAAAGACTTCGCAGTCTTGCAAATAAATGTGTCCACGTCAAAAAAAAAACAAATAAACTAACACGGTACAATAATACAGTATTGAATTCGTTGGTAGAAATCGAAAATAAAATTGAAACATTAGCTCACCTGAACCGTATTCTTCCTTCTCTCCGACTTCATCAATCAATATTGAGTCGTCCATCTAGAGTAACAAAAATGTCAAAATTGTGGAAACAAGGGCATTGTGAACAAAGTATAGTAGCAACTACAACTCAAACAAATTGTTGTCCATTTAAGCAAGTCACAAGTGTAAATGTATAATAAGGCTAGTCGAGAAAATGCATAAGGAAATTCAAAATAGAGAAATTAATGAGAAATAGAGAAATTACCTTTTGTGAAAGAAGCACCTGACCAAAGAGAGAACCCACTCGTGAATTATGGAGAGAAGAGGGTAGAAAATTTTGGAGAAGAATTCTCGATGTAATTTTTGGAGAAGACCGATGTTTTGTTTATTTCGTGTTTTTGCTTTGCAAAATTTTGTTTTTCTGAAATTTCATTTGGGATTTGGCGTGGATAAAAGCGGTGTTGTCTGTTTTTTCTCTCTTGAGCGGTGCGCCACACCGTTTTCACTAGGTCCCCAAGCGGTGTGGCCATGCCGTTTGGGATTTGAGCTTGATAAAAATGGTGTTGTCTGTTTTTCCCTCTTGAGCGGTGTGATCATACCGTTTTGGATTTAGTCCCAAGCGGTGTGGCCACACCGTTTGACTAGGTCCCAAGCGGTGTGACCACACCGTTTTGACTTAGTCCCAAACGGCATGGCCATGCCGTTTGGGATTTGAGCTTGGATAAAAATGGTGTTGTCTGTTTTTTTTTGCGTTCTTGAGCGGTTTGGCCACACCACCGTTCAAGATGCAAAAAGCTGCTTTTCGTGTTTTGCAAAAACATTACGTTCGCAATGACAAACTAAAATCATAAGTTGTCGGAGTGTAAAACTAGTACGGACTTGCGTTATGTTATGTTAGCTTGTGCTTTTCGGTCGGTGTTCTCATTGTCTTTTTTCTATTCTACTTGCGTTTTTGTATGTTTTAAATGAAATACCAATACTTGTTCTTTGTACTTGTTCTTGTTCTTTGGCGGCTTGTAGGAACTCGGCGGCTTGTAGGGCTGTTTATGTTTGGACCAATGTTTGGACCAAAACTTGTTCTTTCGGCGGCTTGTAGAAACTTGTTTATCTTTATGTTTATGACAAGCAAAAACTATTTAAGTTGTAGGAACTGCGGCTTTTTTTATTTTATTTTCTGACAGAAACTATTAGAACAAACTACCAATCAAACTTATTCATTGTTATTAGAACAAACTACCAATCAAATTTATTCATTGTTACATCAACACAAGATTCTGTAGCAAATAAAACTAGCACAGAATCCAGGATCCAATAGACAACAAACCAAACAGACAACATAGTGCGACCATCTTCAAGTTGCTTCCCACCAAAGATCAGCCTCTACTGATCAGGCGGAATCCCTTCCTTGTCTTGAATCTTAGCCTTCACATTGTCAATGGTGTCCGAGCTCTCAACCTCTAGAGTGATCGTCTTTCCAGTCAAGGTATTAACAAAAATCTGCATGCCACCACGTAGACAAAGGACAAGATGTAAAGTGGACTCCTACTGGATGTTGTAATCTGCCAAAATGCGACCATCCTCAAGCCGCTTACCAAATGAAAAATGAGCGTGGCTGGTGCGGTGGAATTCCCTCATTGTCCTGAATTTTCGGCTTTAACATTGTCGATTAGTCGGAACTCTCAACCTCGGTCAAAACCTTCTCGTATATTCACTTAATTCCGCAAATAAATCGAGTCATAGTTCTGATGAGATAAGCACAAGTTCACCACAAGTTCATAACCGAGTCATAGTTACATCGAGTCATAACCACAAGTTCACCACAAGTTGTTACCAAGATAAGCAAAATGGATTAACCGGCAAGTTCACAAAATGAATTAACCCGGCATAATTACATTCACCACAAGTTCACAAAAAACGCAATACAAAGAACTTGAAATCAACCACGACTCATCTAATTTTACAATGAAACTTCGAATTCTTTTCGACAAACCATCGTCGTCAATTTCAAGTGTAATTTTAACTTTTTTTATCTTTTTTTGAAGGCGAGGGAAGAGGTGGCCGTGGAAGAGCTTGAACTTCGGTGCCAACTCAATGTTGCTCCTTAACCAAGCTAACAAGCGTATCCAACCATTCAAAATCCTTCCCA
The DNA here is from genome assembly GCF_015680905.1 of Coptis chinensis. Lineage (NCBI taxonomy): Eukaryota > Viridiplantae > Streptophyta > Magnoliopsida > Ranunculales > Ranunculaceae > Coptis > Coptis chinensis. Next base: position 101,344,912 of record NC_141458.1, read on the forward strand.
CGCTCGGTGCAATTCAAGAATTTTTGCCTTCATTTTCCGTTTTTCTTCATTGTTGTGTTAACCTTTTTTGAACCCAGCGCTTAATTCAAATGTATGCATCTTAGATTCTCTAGAGGTACTAATGACGATGCTCTCGCGTCTTCCAACCATTGGAAGTCTCCGCAAGCGCAACAGGTCAAAAAAAATTTCCCAAGAGATTGGATTTGGCTCGACTGTTTCAGGATCCTACTTCCACGACATTTTTGAATGCAACAAGGCGTAGACAACCAACAACATTTCTCTGATGAATGAGTGTTATCACCACACCTATTGCACAGAGTTCTTTCCATCTACAGTAACAAAAATCCAAACAAACAAACATCAATTTAGCTACACTTGTCTAACAAACCAATAAAAAGAAAACTACGACCTATTTGAACTAGGACACAAGGACACGACTAATTAAAAAGAAAACTATTTCTATTCTTTAGTTACACAACTAACTCTTGGGTTCAAGACCTTAAAAGTGTCTCTTTACAGATAAATAACTATGGAAGTGGCCATATGTCATATACAAAGTGTCCATATTACTTAGCAAAAATCCAAAATTTGATTTTTGTCATCAATCTCAAAATTTGAAGATATCTCTTCTTGGACACCCTCGATTGTATAACTATCCAAATCACCTTTTCCTTTGCAACTTCATCTCTAAAGCGTATTTAAGAATTAGTCTCACGCCTTCACATTAGATATTCTAACTTCAACTTCCCAATTTTGTATCAACGGCTCCTTTTTCATATAGACTTTAAAGAAGTAAAGTCACGAGGTACTAAGTAAAACTTCACAGTAAAAGGCTTCCATTAGCCTATAGTAAAAGTACATAGTCAAAAGAAGGGAAAACCAACCACATAAAGTATCTTCCCTGCAGTAACCTTTACAAATAGGGGGTCAAGTCTATTACCCTAGTCCAATCTGGGTTAGTACTCATGAAAGTATTTTTGACCGCGAGTTTGGTGAACATTTGGGCTTTAAACCTAGTGTTAGAGGAGGCTGCTGGAAATATGGCTTAGAAGACTTAAGATAAAATCGATGCAATCGATGTCATATGTCGTACTTTGTACAAATTCAGTCTCTTACAATGATTGTTAAGGTGAACTAAAAGAGAAGAGGGTATTCCACTCTCTCTTCATGGCAAATGAAGCGAAAGAGATAAAAAGAGGCCTACGGTTTCTGCAAGAGAACCAAATGTCTTTCAAAACCAAAACATCGCAAGCTTCAAACACATTTCCACGTAAGTCCACGATCCGACTAAATACAAAAAGAAAGCCCATGCACAACCATAAAAGTGAGTTCTTCCCTACTTCACTTGTCCAACAAACCAATAAAAAGTTGAGTTTTCTAATTTTTATATAGAAAGTCGAGGCTAAAACCGAAAGATCCAAGAACAACTTAAAACCTAGCGCACAATGCGGATGCATCTAAAAGCTTGTTGTAGCTCACAAAGAACCATTTGGAGACAAAGAGGAAAAAATATACATATTTCGAGGGTGGCTCCTAACTCACTTCATTTCAAATGAGCCAATTCATTAACTCGAACTCGACAGAGTTCAAAACTCTGAACTCGAAGAGTTCGAAAGAGTTCAAAACCGAACTTCGACGAGTTCAAAACTTTGAGTTCAAAAGAGTTCACCGTTCATAACTTCATTGCTTGATTTAATGATTTATTTATTTTGAATCATTCATCTCTTATAACGAGTTCAAAACTCTGAACTCTTAAAAGTTCGGTGAACTCGGACGAGTTCAAAACTCTAAGTTCGAAAGAGTTCAAAACTTCGACAGAGTTCAAAACTCTAAACTCTGAAAGAGTTCAAAACTCTGACAGAGTTCACCGAACTCTGACAGAGTTCAAAACTCTAAACTCTGAAAGAGTTCACCGAACTCTGAAAGAGTTCAAAACTCTGATAGAGTTCACCGAACTCTGACAAAGTTCACCGTTCATAACTTCATTGCTTGATTTAATGATTTATTTATTTTGAATCATTCATCTCTTATAAATCCAATCAAGTAAACAAACAAAATATCTTCAATTAATAATTCAATCCCACTTAAATGTTTATAAAGCAAACAAATATCAAACAAACCCATAGCAACGCCAATTAGTTCCATAAAAAAGAAGCAAAATCCCAATTTATGAACAACAAAATCTTGTTTGAATGGAAGAAACAAACTGTGTGAAAATAAAGGTTGCTCGACTTAAACCAAGCTTGAAACGAAGATTGATTCGTCAATGAACACCTTAATTCAACACAACAATGGTTAATTAGCACATTGTTTTCGAGTGAAACACTGATTTTTTGGAGATAAGATTAAAAGAGAGAATGTAAACACAAACCTTAATTGTTTTCGGAGAGTGTAGCCGCACTGATTTTTTTGGAGAAGAAGGTAAACATTCGATTTTTTATCCCACCCCTATTTCGTGTTTTTTGTTTTTCTGATTTCTGAAATTTTGTTTTTCTGGAATTTCGTTTTTTGGAGAAGAATGGACTATGTCCGTAGGATCAGTTCTGTTGATGCACGAGATCGGTGGTCTGGATTCACTGTGTCCACAATGTGGCTACAGTACCTGTGGCTGTATCCCCTATATATATATATATATATATAGAAATGAGATAAGAAACACATCTAAGAAGTGCGTAAGTGCTCTCCGTTCAAAAGGTTCTAAAAAGTGCATCGTTGTAGTAACATTATATATAATAGAACCAGAAAATTATGTAACCAAGTAGGCAAGTGCCTTTCAACAAAAAATTGTCTTAGACCAACATTCGATCCAGTCGGAAAATCAACTTACTACAATTTCAAGAGTTCGGTTACCTCATGTCAGTACATGATAATTACCTCATGTCGGTACATGATAAAAAAAATTCCTTAGATCCTCATCAGCTACTAGTAATGCTTCACAAGTGCTATTCTAGATGGGAACTGCATCCATTTTTTTACCAGGTACAACAACAATTCTATTAAATAGAATGTAGTGTAATCTCCATCAGTGAGTAGCCATAGAATGACTATGACAGAGGAGATTACACAATATCAAAAACCACGATATTACATCAGTGACTGAGTAGTCAATACAAAACTCTGATCCACAGTAATTACCTCATCTTGATACATGGTCAAAAATATTTCCAAGACCACCTCTTCGGCTGCTATTAATGCTCAACCAACGCTGTTCTCAATGACTTTCACAATGAAACGGAACTTAAGAACTGAATTGCAATCATTGAAATAGTGGTGGAGCTACGTGCAGGCCAAGTAAGGAGTAGCTCCCCCCCTCCATTGAACTTATGACAAAAAAAAACATTGACACAGACTCGAACTTTCCCATTTTTTTGGGCACCACCACGATATTGGCTACCCATTCAGAATGCTCCACTTCTTTAATTATGTCGTTAGCCAGCATCTTATTAATCTCGTCTTGCACAACCTCTTCATACATTGGCCTAACTCGTCGATGCTTTTGCTGAACAAGGGTTGCATTTTCCTCCATATTTAACATGTGGGAACAAATATTGGGATCGATACCAGTGAGGTCCGATATGGACCATGCGAAAACATCCTTGTTTTCTTGTAAGAAGACTAGCAGTTCTTCTCTTATAGCCAAATGCATCTCCATTCCAATAAATGTATAACATTCATCACTTCCTTTGCCAATATTAACTTTTTCGACTGCCTCTATTGTTTTACTTGCAAATATTTCTTCATTTCGCTTTAACTCGATCATGTGTAAACTTCACCTGCTCCTGTATCTGTTGCATATCGGTATCGGCAGGTAAAACTTCTTGTAATTGCTATTTGGAGCTTTCAAAGACTCCCCCAGTGTCTTTCTGTTTTTCTTTCATCATTCCTTTAACTGTTACAAAATGATGCTCTCCCCTTATCTCATGCAAACCATATGCAGTTGGAAACCTAATCATTTTATAGAAAGTACTTGGAACTGCACGCATATCGTGAATTCATTTTCTACGTACCAAGGATTGCATTATGATCAGAATGATGCTTGATAACGACGAATTTTGTCATCACCGTTTGTGGTCCAGCTCGTACTAGTAATAACTTGATCTCCCAAGATGGCTTTGTAAAGCTTCCGTTAAAACCATACAAGTTGAATTGTGGTGTATTTAGATGAGTCTCATCAAGACCGATATCGGTAAACGCTTTCCAAAACAAAATATTCACAGAACTTCCACAATCCACTAAGATCTTTTGTACATCATATCCCGCAAGATGATTAACAACACATTATCATGAGGCAACATAACCTTTGATAAATCCTCTAGTACAAACATTATCGCTCCGATCTTGGAATGTTGGTCAACACCAGATTAGGATTTACCATGATGGGCTCAATATTGACTTCTAGAACCACCTTTAGTGTCGAAATTTTTCTTATCTTATCTCTGATGATCTTCTTCTGGTGTATCACTCCTTTGTAAATCATGTTAATGACCCCAAGAGGCTTTTCATGTATTGTAGCCGTTACTTCTGGTCGAACATCAGCTCTAAACTCTCGAAGCTTTCCATCCTTCATTAATCTGTCAATCTCCCTGAGTAATTGCAAACACTTATTGGTTTAATTTCATGATTCTTGATCTTGTGAAATCGACAATAAGGTTTGTCTTCCAATTCTTTGAGAGTACATTGTGGATGTCGAACATAAGCTTCTTTACCCACTCATCTCAATATATCTTTCTGTATTATTGATGGCGACATAATTCTTTGGATCTAATTCTTCTTTTAATAATCTCTCATATCTCCTTTTTGCTTCTTTTTTGCTGGAGGTGGAGGTTGAAACTCTGTTCTTGCAAATGCCTCACTAGGCCTTATCTTATTTGGTTGTGTATATTCTCGACTAGCATCTCGGTCTCGACTCTCCGTTTCTTTTCGAGTCGATTCCGATACTTGTTTGTAGTACAGGTTGTACTGTTGCAGCTAGAATTCCTTCCTCACACGAATGTCTTTTTCGGCTTTATCGTATAATTCTTGCAGAGTTTTTACTTTTTTCCTCAACAAGTATTTATGCATATCCGATGCTGGTATCAAGCCTGTTTGAAAAGCCATGATTGTCGTTATCTCAGACTTGTCCAGCTTTTCTACCGACTGCGTCTCAGTTTTAAAACGTGACAAGAAATACTTAAGCAACTCCTTCTTCCCTTGCCTCAACTGAAACAAAACCGTTACGGGTTTAACCCTTTGATTTGATGACCGTAGTTTGTTAGAAATTTTTCCTCTATCTCTCTAAAGCAAGAAATTGTTCATTCATGCAAAAAAGAACATAACCACTTCAATACTTTCCCCTTGAGACTAGAAGAGAAAGATTTACATAGCAACGAATCGAGATACTCAGTGCCTTAGTAAACGGAGTACTGATGTCGATATCCAAATAAATAATCCATTGGATTCGAGGTGCATGTCATCATACTTATTGAACTTCTGCGTCTTAAACTTTGGAGGAAGAGGCATCCTCTCTATCGCTTTATTTAGAGGAATCCTACCGACATCATCAGCCAACTTCCTCACCGATGTCGATGCTTTCTCTTGTAGCTGATCCCCAAATTGTTTCATCATCATTTCTTTGATCATTTCTTTTGTTATTGGCTGAACTACTTTGCAAGTCTTCTTCATCACGCACTACGTTGTGACCTTTCTTTGCTATAGAGGGGACTTCTTCTTGATGACTTTGTCTAGCAATTGGACTATCCAATAATGACCCTTCTCCATCTTTTCCATATAAATCTTGTTGCGAAAACTTCGCATTCATCTCTCTCATAGCGTTGTTCTCTTGTATTAAGTTCTTGTTTTGCTTCTCCAACTCTTGAACCTATAAAGATAACTCTTTCTCTTGAATCTCTTATACTTCTTCCCTTACTCTACCTGAGAACTGCTCCCTTCGTTTGCTACTACCTTGCTTGTCGTGTTTCTTTTAGGAAGGATCTTGAGCAAACCTAAAAAAAAATCTTTCTCAATACACTTCGCTCACCAAAGAAATCTTAGATGATTCTTTCTTGATGAGAAGACGGCGCCAATGTGGTAATCAATGAGGATTCACTAGAGATTTAACAAGTATCTATTGAAGATTGAACTGGAATTCGATATGAAATGAAGTAGGTTTTATTTAATAGCAATGTTACTCTTTACAATCTCTCTCTTTTGCTCTCGTTTTACAGTTTTTTTGTGGAGAGAGATCTTCTCTCCTCATGAATCAATCCTTTTATAGTCATCCCCTTTTACTCATGTCCAATCAATTGTTGTCACGTGTCCATCTTCCTCCTCCTTTCTCCTTTCCCGCTTTCTTCTGCAACATGAATTTAAGAGAGATATCGACAATTATGTCGATATCTCAAGTTAGTACTGAAAATACGGGCTGAAATGTCGGCTTAGACAATATTTGCCCACGACAATAGTAGTACTAACAGAGCAACATCATGACCATTTCAACCCTGCCGCATCATTACTAACATGATCACATTGCAAATAAGACAATATGTTAACCAAATAATCTCTTAAAAAAATAGTCAGACCTAACTGTTTTGCACTAGGCCCCTCATGGATGAATTTCCTGGCTCCGCCAAAAAGGGTTTATAGCTAAAGATCCTTTTTACAAAAGTGGTCCAGACAAACAAAAGCTCCAGTGTGTATTTGAAAATGTAATCAACCATCCTTTGATTTTGCTTTGTAAACCAACAAATAGTGTAGATAACATATAATTTAGTTCTGATTGTTCACAGACAAAAAGAACATTGAATGATCAAAATATATGGACTACTTGGCTTTCTCGTGTGAAATTTGACTATCATATAAGCTTTTGAATGATGTGTGGTTAAACAGGTTATAACGTATATAATACTTAGTATTGCAATAGGGTGCAAAAATGAGACCCCTAGCAACGTGAATGAAAGACAAAACTGATAAACAAAATCCTAAGATACTAAAATATATACACACAAGCTGACAGGGAAGAGATAGAACCTTCTAACCTATAATTCCTTAATCTTAGATCCATCTTTAGACGAAGGCTTCGAACCTTGAGTACCCAACTTACTTTGATACTCCTCAAATAGTCTGGGTTCCTCGTCACGAAACTTGATAACATACATTGTTGTACAGTAGTAACATATTGAAGAACCGGTCTCCTAACCAAGTAAAATAAACTTAAAATTATCCTTACACCAGTCCTTGGATCCAACTTGAAAATATGTCAGTACTCACTTTAATGTTGAATTACCTCATCATGATACCTGATCAAAAATATCACCAAGACAACATCTTCGGCTCCTATTAATGCTCGACCAATGCAGTTCACAATAACTTTCACAGTGAAACAGAACTGAAGAAATGAATTGTAATCACTGAAGTGAAGTGAAGTGATCCTACAATACAGGTCAATATATTGTTTACAGGTCATCAGGCAATACATCTAACTCTAGTGACAACTAGACCCAACTAACTCTAATGTCATCTATTACAACTGGAAAAATCAACTGCTTCAGCAGTTACAACTATGTTATGTTTGTTACAAAGAGGCACATATTTGATTCCAGTAGAAAAATGGGATTAGATACTAGGGAGATTGCACTTACATTATCACACCAGATTGATGAAGGGGCTTTGAGGAAAACATGTAAACTCTTTTTAACTGCATTATGATGTAGAGTGGTAGGAGAGACCACCTACTGAAAACCTTAATTTACAACATCAGAGAGATCATCTGGCTTTTTCCATGTACGGTATTGCAATATACCAACAAGCTGACAGACAAAACACAGAATGGTAAACTTAAAAGACATACTTAGAGATGATTAAATTATAAAACTTACATTTAGACCAAGATCCACATAGTTAAACAGCGAGGGCGTACTTTTAGAAAAATGAGACGAGAACACCTCTGACAAGTGGATGAGCCTCCATTGGCAAAGCTAAGGAAATTGCAGTCTCGTAGAAACCACGTGTTTATGTAACCAACCAGTTACCACTGACCAGAACAATTGCCTATATTACATTCTACAATTTCACATTCTTAGATCCATCCTTGGAAGAAATATTCGAACCTTGAGTACCCAACTTAATTTGGTACTCCTCAAAGAGTTTGGGTTCCTCATGCTGAAACTTGATCACATACTTTGCCAAAAACACATCTTCTGCTTCTCTTAATGCCTGACCTATACCATTATAATGTATTAGACCCTTTGAGATCAACATTTGAAGAACATAACATCTTGGAAAGACTCTCTTTTCCAAGCTTAAATTAATAGCAGACGCGTTCTTGGCAATGTCATCTCTAGTCCAATTCAAGTTATTCATGAAGAAATTCACTGCTAAATTCATCTTCTTCACTGAAACGGCCATTACGGAGGGGTTCTTCTTGAACATGGAAAGAACCTCATCTTCTGACCAACCAAAACTCTTATAAGCCTCCAATTTCGAGTCCCATATAGGCTTCCTTATCCCCACAAGCACATGTAATCCACTAACGAACACATTAGTTGAAGGACTAAAACCCATATTCTTGAGTTGAAATACAATTGTGTTAAGCTTGTTAGGTGGAAGATATAGAACTCGAGGGTTCTTGATAATCAATTTTGAGATCAAAGATTTCGGCATACCATGATCTTGCAGGAGGGCTACGTTTTCTCCCGTTCTGTCCTTTAAATTAGTGCACCACTTTAACCGTTGAAGAATAATGGCGATGCCAGCATCTGTGGGGGCAAGGTTTCTAAGGAAATTGATGGTAGGGATGATAGAATTATCTAAGCTTCTTGTCAAGAAATTTACGTCCTTGGAGAGGAGTTTACCAAGATTGGGTCCTGAAATGCCAATGCTTTTGAAATATTCAAGCTTTGGTTTCAAGGTTTTCTCGGGAGAGGCTAGGAGAAGTTGAGGGTGGTGAGCGATGACTTTTGAAATGTGGCTATCAGTGAAACCGTAGGATTTGAAGAGAGAGATAACTGAGTCATGTTTAGCTGTTTTGGATTCGTTGAGAACAAATTTTTTGGAAGCTTTGAGAGCTGATTCTGGGGATAATCCACACGAGTTAATGAGGTACTCCACTGTGAAATTCGGTCTTGAGACGATACTAGAAATGAATCTAGTGAGTTGGGTTGTTGATATCAGGGTGGGTCTTAAATCTAAAACAACACTCGTAGTAGTGTTAATTCTACTAAGAAGTACAACCAAACGTTGCAACATTTTTTGTAGAAACTTACCCAAAGTGGAGAAAGTGAAATGACACGGTCTTCTTTCTTTCAAGGTCGACCTCTAATCTTCTTCGGTTCCTTCACTCATAATTTCTATCAGGTAAAAACCCTAAACCCCAGCCGAAATATCTTGATATATTTTAAATATCGGCACCAGGATCTAATCCAATATTTCAGAAAATGTTCCTTGTTGTTTACTTATTATGTCAATTGTTGTGCTAGACTGGTCCAACATTAAACATTTTTCCCATAAGAAGCATTCCCAATGCAGGTGGTTTTGGGGTTCTGACTATAGTCACCGGAAAAAGGAGTGTTCAATCAGAGGTGAAAAACTGGTGACTATTTTTCCTAGTTGAAATCAAGGTGAAACCTTTCACCAAGATAGTGGCTTACTTATTAACTTTGGATGGGATGTTGGATTCCGTTTAGATTACAAAACTCACCATACAGAATCCAACATTCCGTCTCGCTATATTTCTTTTTTTCCAGACGGAATCAAACATCCTATCCGGAGTCCTAACGGCTAGTTCACCAACGGTCAGTAAGTCAGAACGGTCAAAAATAAAAACTTTTGTATATATACAAAATTTGTTCCATTTCATTTTACACTTCCAACAATCATATATCATATTTCTTCTTCTTTAAAATCAGCTATTCAAAAAAACAAAATATCAAATGGCATCATCTCAAGCATCTCAAACAACTCAAGCAAGTGGTAGCACTCAAGCAAAAGCAAAAACTCACTTTAGCATATCCGAAGATCAAGCTCTATGTCTTGCTTGGATACAAATTAGTGAAGATTCCATTGTTGGTCTTTTCCAAAATGCAAAAGGATTTTGGAATCGTGTAACAAACGAGTTCAATCAAGCACGTGGGTCGGATAGGTCTTCCAATTCAATTAGCGGTAGATATAAATATATTTCGAAGATGAACAAGTTTATTGCAATTGTGAATGCGGTGGAGGCTCGACATGCAAGTGGTACAACAATACAAAACCGGGTAATTACAACTTTGTCAATTTGTCAATTATTGATTATCTTAGTCTTAGTCTAATTATTTTCATCTTAGTCTAATTATCATTTCCATCTTAGTCTTAGTCTAATCATTATCTTAGTATAATTATTATTTCCATATTAGTCTTAGTATAATTATTATTTTAGTCTAATTATCTTAGTCTAATTATTTATATTTTATTTTTTAGTTGTCCGAGGCAAGGATGACGTACCAACTACAAGAAAAAACGTCTTTTTCACTTGATCATTGTTACGTTATATTCAAGGATAATCCAAAGTGGAGTAACGTATTTGAGGCAAGGTCAAGCCACCCCACAAAGGGAAAAGGTCTCAAAAATGATGGTGAAAATTCAACTTCTAATTCACCAAGTGTTGGTGGAATTGAATTGGAGGGTTCTCAAGAAATAGAGCGTCCTCAAGAAATGGTGCGTCCTCTTGGATCGAAGAAAGCCAAGTCCAAGAGGAACCAAGAAAAATCAGTTAGTATGTTGGAGGGTTACTTTACACGTTTAGAGGATACATTTGTAAAGGATACAAATAAACACAAAAATGCTTAAAACTTAGGGAAAGAGAACTTGCATATAGTCAAAGAACTGTGATGGCAAGAGAAGAAAAAAATCAGATTCAAATGGAAAAAAATCAAGTTCAATTGGAAAAAAATCAGCTTCAAAAGATACAATATGAAGCTAAGATTTTAGCGACCGATACAAGTATCCTTCATCCCGATACCGCTTTTATAATTGAGCAACAACAAGCTGAAATACGTGTTGAATGGGCAAGGGCTAGAGGTGGTTCTAGCTCTAACTAAGCTTATGTAATATCTAGTATTTTATTTTAATTAAAGCACTATGTATTTTAATTAATGCACTATGTATTTTAATTTCACTGTATTTTTAATTAATGCACTATGTATGTTCTTTCCAATATAATTATTTTCATAGAAATACAATTACCAATAAAATTAAAATACATTGTAATATAGTTCATTAAAACACAACTTATTAAACACATAAGAACTTCTTGGAATTACATAGGAAATACATTAAGAAATACATAGGAAATACTTTGCAACTTCATAGTTCACATTAGGAAATACATAGGAAATACACTTTCATTTCCATTTTAATTTTCCCCTCCTTCTCCCTCCTCTATATCCGACCAATTTGGATAATAAATTGGTACCGGATTTGCTGTTTCTTCAATACCAGTCCAATTAAAAACATGCTCAACTAAGTTCTTTTGAAAATTAGTATGTGTAACTTCATTTCTAATTTTATTTCTTGCTTCAATCATCTGATAGACAAAATGAAAACCATCATCTTCCTGAAAGAGCGCAGGTATTGTTTCTTTCCTCTGACCTTTCCAATTCCAAACTCCACTTTCACATTCATTCTCAACAATCATATTATGTATTATAATGCATGCCTTCATTATGTCTTCAAAAACAACAACACTATGACAACGCGCAGAAGCCTTAACAATATGTTATCGTGCCTGCAAAACTCCAAACGTCCTTTCAACATCCTTTCTTGCAGCTTCTTGATGTTAAGTAAAGATCTTTTCATGCTTATTTCTTGGATAACGAATGGCTTGAACAAATGTGCCCCATTTTGGGTAAATACCATCAGCAAGATAATATCCCATATCGTATTCATTACCATTCACATTAAATGCAACAACAGGAGCCTCACCTTGCTCTAATGATTCAAAAACATGAGAACGATGAAGTACGTTAATGTCATTATGCGAACCTGGTAAGCCAAAGAAGCAATGCCAGATCCAACAGTGTTTGTCTACAACGGTTTCAAGTACCAAAGTTGGTTCCTTCTTGTACCCTACATGTGTTCCAGCCCATCCAGTTGGACAATTCTTCCATACCCAGTGCATATAGTCGATTGATCCAAGTATTCCTGGAAAACCCCTTGCCGCATTTTCAGCTAATATCCTAGCAGTGTCTGCCTCAGTTGGTCGTCTCAAGTACTCTTCCTCAAACGTAGTGATTATTACCTTGCACCAACGCTTCATAGATACATTTGCTATGGAATCTCCAATTTGTAAATACTCATCCATTGAATCAGAAGAACAACTAGTTGTTAATTGTTCAACTGCAGCTAGTCCCTTCTGCAACCCAGAAGTTGCTTGTCGACCCAATCCATCCACCTTGTCTTTGAAGTAATCGTCGAATGCTGTAATAATTTTCAACATATACATAAAAAGCTCTCTTGTCATCCTGTACCTTTGCCTAAACTTATGAGGAGGCCACCTACAAAGTGTTGTGAAGTAATCCCTCATTATCTTTTGTTTACTGAAATCACCACCATCTCTAAACGTGTAATCTCTGCCCATCACAGATCTACCGCGTTTGTCTGTATCCACATCTTCAATTCAATTGTTGCTTGAGTCATTAATGCCCCAACAGTGGATAATAACTGCAACCTCCTCCTCCTCCTTCGCCTCATCATATCATTATGCTCATCTCTTACTCTTTCCATGTAGTCATCTTCAGCGGAAGTACCAGAAGATAACCCGATAAAACCATAAGACGAACTATTACTACTAGATCCTCCCCATAACCTTTGGTTAAATGCAATTCTTTCTTCTCTAGACATTTTTTCAATTTATAGCTTGGTTGTGGAGAAGAAGATGGGTGTTTGTTTGTTTGATCTAAAAGAAAGAAGAGTAAAACGAAATATGAAAGGTAAGGTCACATGTGATAGTTAGATTTTGGTCCACTTTCCAATTGACAACACATTTTATCAAGTTTTTGTTCACTCTCCAAGCGACAACATAATCTATCCAAATGTACATTCAATAATTCCAAATGTATCTATGGGCCACCATCAATAATTCCTATGTATTGAATGAAGAAGAGGCGCAGTGGTATGGACCTATAAACCAGACGGGATATGATGTTACATTCCATCTCGGTCTAAAAATCCCAAACAGGATGTTACATTCTGTCTCTGTCTACACCATACACTATTCCTATTAGAACCTGTCAGAACCAAATCTGAAAAAATGAGTGATATTCCTTCAAAATTTCCTGTCATAACCAAGACATAGGAAACGAGTGAAATGCAATTTATATTTCCTATCAGAACCAAGCCTGAAAAATGAGTGCAATGCAACTTATAATTCCTTCCTTAAAAAATTATACAGTATACTTTGGAAACATACTAACTTATAATTTCTGAAATTTTTTTGCCATAACCTCATTTGTTTTATTGACATATTTATATCCAAAACCTGCTAATATACCTTGGAAATAATAAATAAGACAAACAACAATCCTTAAAACACCCAGGTCTAACACAGAAACTCGGTAAAAAAAACTAACTTATAATTCCTGAATTTTTTTTGTCATAACCTCCTTTGTTTAATGACATATTCACATCCAAAACTCATCAAAAAAAACATGCTAATAAAAAGAAGTCGTTACAAACAACAATCTCAAACACCATATTACACGTAATGACGCACAGTTATTACAAACTAGAAAAAAAATCTCACTGAGACCTCCTCCCCCTACGTAGTTGTCTCCGCTCTGGTTGAGCTTGAGCTTGAGGTGTTGCACTTGCAGCATTTTCCAACTCTTGCACACGTCTATGAAACTGCAAAGTTCGATTTCGCTCTTGTTGTAAGATTTCAAAACTTTGACGAGATGACTCCATGAACGACGCACGCATGGCATAACTGAGAGAGTTGTAGTTAAGGAGCTCCGACCTTACTTCATCCTGTTTAACAAAACAAATGCATGTTACATGTTATAGTGAATAATAATAACAAATCATGAATAAATTTAAATCATACTAACCACGGCTAACTGCTCAAACTGTTCTGACAAATCTGTGACCAATACAGCATTTGCGTGTGGAATAGGTATGCTCATCTCTTACCCCTGAGAAGTAATCATGCTCCAGTGCCAAATGTTAGACTCATCAAATATCTGTGGAGTTCTTTGCGGCATCTTAATATCATGAAACACCCTGGGCAGTGAGTGTGGTAACTCCACTCTTTCTGGGAAATGAATGTCATGCCTCAATGCTTCGGAAGTAACCCCTTCAAAATTGGTGCCCCGGTATAAGGCACCTAGCAAGAGACCTCGACCAACCCTCTTCCAATACAAGTCATAGTCTCTTGTAAAAATGAAAGCTGATGCGTCTGGTTAATCATTTGGGTTTGCTCTATAGTGTAAAAGAGTTGCAGGAAGAATATCAGAGGCTATCATATCTATGGGTGGCGGGTAAGGTATAACAATCTCTCCAGATACTTGACGTCAACATTTGTCCCCAAGGTACCATGCAGTTACTGACCCAACAAGTATCATTCACCGCTGAAAAAGAAACCTTGCTTTATGACACATATAGGATAATCTACGGTACTCAGTGTTCTCTGGAACATCTGGAATATCCGCATAAGGGGTCTGAAATATGAAGGACTCGGCCCAAGGTTGCCACTCAATTCATGTAGCTCCTAAAAGCTTAATTTGTTGACGAGTGTTATGAATATTATGCGATAGATCCACATACCCCCTCTGCCTACGATGAAGCCCCCATGCATGCTTGAATACGTGGAATCAGGTCATGAGTCTCATTCTCTTCCAACCTCTTCAACACAGGATGCATCACACGAAAATGTTCGTACCACCAATACTAAATCAATAGATAAAATACAATTTATATATATATATATATAAACATTCCAACATTAATAATTAGATAAATAAATGAAATGAAACAATAACTTAATAAATAAGACTTACCAGTATAATCCAAACAAAGCTACACAAATTGCCTTTAGCGGCTTTTGTCTTAACTGCGAGGTCTAGGCAGCGGTAAAGGTATGCCAAGATGGATTGACCCCATTCATAATCCCACATCCTCTCTACGTCTTTGAGGCAGCGGCCATCCACCTAGATACATAAAAAACTATCAGCGTATCCGAATAATACCGCACCGATAAAGTGGAAGAGGAAGGCACGTACATATTCTTGGATCGACTCCTCACCAATATGATAGTCTTTCGATTTCTCATTTAGCCTATTCAAGTATCTCGAAGTAAACCAACTCATATTTATAGTTCCTCTCTTAAACTGCTCAACCGATAATCTCAAAAACCTGTCTTCCTCATCATCTTCTACCAAATCAAAACCCTTAAAGAAACTCATTGCCGTAGCAAAAAAATTCCAAATTTTCATCAAAATGAACAACATCTCCATAACCAATTGGGATACCCGTGAGCATTGTGAAATCAAGAGGGATAATCCCAAACTCACCCTATGGGAAATGGAATGTGTGGGTAGATTTCCATCACCGCTCAACTATCCCAAACAACAATGCTTGATCATTTTGTCCCAAATTAGAATTCAAAAAGTTCCCAAATGGTGTGGCGGCTATAATGTTGGTAACCGTGACAAAATTAGGATCCGTTTTTTATTTCAAACAACGCCACCACGACACATCATTTGAAAGTGCACAATGCACTTTTCATAGGTGTACTTCCTAGTTCCTACATTCATATTACACACAATACAACAAACTATTCAATACAATATAATTTAAACTCAAATTTTTTTAACACAATACAACAAATTCAAACTAATTATACAACAACAAATTTGATATAAACTAACATAAATAATAATAATTAACATAAAAAAAAAAAAAAAAATCTAAAACTTACTTGAGACTCCGCCACTCGATTTGCTACGTGTCGGACCGATGTTGACGCTAATGGTGGGTGTTCATTGATTTCACAACGCGGTGAAAAATTAAACCCAAGTTCAATTTCGTCCTCCTCGCCTACATTTTGCGTTCTTAACGACGATTCTTTTTGCCCTTTTTTTTTTGAATATTTTAAAACTTCTAAACCATCTACTATGCTCTTCATGTGGTGAGGTTGGTGGGGAATCATTGGGGGGGTGGAGAAGTCATTAGGAATTGAAGAAATTAAAAAAAAGTTGGTAATGGTGGCAAATCGCAATGGAGGCTGGGAAAAAGTGAAAATGGTGCATGTTCACGTCTGTGATATTAGACTCACCAAACGGGATGTTACATTCCGTCTAGACCAGACGGGATGTTATATTCCATCTCGTTATAAAATACCAGACGAGATGTTACATTCCGTCTCAATCAAAAAGCCTCCAGATGGAATCTAACATCCCATCTGAGATTTTTTTTTCACCTTTGCATTGCACAACTTCACCTTGTTTTTCACAGTTTTGGTGAAAAGAAGGGGAATAAGTGCCTACGTGGAGGTGATAAGGGGGACATTATTTTGACTTGCATTGGGAATGCTCTAAGAGTAAACTTCCAACTTGAGGCGTTGAAAAGGTGAAAAAGGATTGAGATTGATTCTGATTGACAGACATACTGAGGAGGGATGAAAGTCATGAAACATAATGAAAACTCAAAAGCAATTAAGGTGACAGAAGAAAGGCTAAGTAATAGATGCAACAACAATTTATGCTGGTGATCAAAATTCTGAAAAACTTTCTGCTGACAGTCTGACACCTCTCCATATACCGATCACTAAGCAGAGATATATAGAAAAGAGATGAACAACACATCTGAGAAGTGCGTTCAAGTGCTCCTCCGTACAAAAGGTTCTAAAAAGTGCATTGTTGTAGTAACATTATAATAGAAGTATAGAACCAGGAAATTATGTAACCACATTCATGGTTGTCCATGCCGCTATTCTTCCAAGTTTGGGGAGAATACACAATTTAGTCCAACTGGTAGAGATACTAGAAGTCCATGCCGTTAATTTCATTTCATATCAATCACCTAACTTACAAAATGAGAAATAGAAACCGTGACGTCCTTGGTCATTATTCATCTATAGTTTTTCTCGTTTTCAAATATACATGAAGATATCAGCAACGGCCTTCTGTTACGTAACGGCACCGACACTGAGAAATCGAGTCTCAGGTAGACAAGATGACTTCATGTTGGCTTGATCTCCATATTTGTCGCGGCACTTTTGATTGCATTCGCCTGGCATTTTAGGGTAACAAATTCCCGCATAGTTAAAGCATAACCTTCTAATCAGTAACTTAATCAATATAATTTTCAGTTTACAAATAACAAAACATCCCGAATTCGCGATATCAATATGATGCATGACTCTGATTTGAATATATTGCCAGAATTGCCAATAAGAACCTACTTTTTTTGCCAAAAAACAGTTTATGAATATGAAAAAAAAACATGGCATACATTTTGTATGGGAGCTAGTCAACGTACCTGAAGCGATGAATATCAGAGCCAATACAAAGTAAAAGGTGGAGAAGAACTTTAACATTTTGATCGACCACGAAAAGGAAAGTCGATAAGGCCACAATAAGACCTGTTTAGCGGTATTGTCTACTGTGTTGGCTGTGTTCAATAGGAAAATTTATGTTCTTCTTTCTCAATATACTTTTAGCCACATACAAAATTTTCTGGTATTTATAAATTTGTAGATATATAATAACAGTTGCTAAAGTAATCATTGTTTTACGGATGCTTCAAACTTAGATGTCTAGATATGCAAATCCGTCAAAGCGCCAAAAGGAATTTTTGAGATGTGGCCGAATGAATGGAGAAGACACAGTCTAATTTTTTTGTTGGGTTTGAAATGGGAAAGTAACGACGCGGTGCGTCTGTTTCATTAGTAAGTTTATCAACGTAATATAAGAATGCAAACATAGGGACATAGCTGTAATAGTAGGCTGAGATGTGCAATTCCTTGATTTTTTACCCAATAGAACAAATTGACAGGACAACAACATTTACACTTTTGGGTGACACATTTAAGAAACCACTACAAAGTTTAACCATGGAAGTATTTGAACACGCAAGAACACATGAGATAGAAGGAGAAGGGGGTGTTTTTTGAAATTTCCCATATCAAAATTTCACTACAAAGTCGACAATGAACACTTACCAATGAAGTTTCATTCCAAGCCTCCTTTTTGTTTTAAAAATGAAACAACTGACCGGTGAGAGGAAGTGAGGAACCATGGAAGTATTTGAACACGCAAGAACACATGAGATAATTTGAAAGCGCGATTTAATAAGTTGGATTCCGCCGCTTCACAAAGATGGAGAGCGGTGAAGTACTGAAATGAAATAAGCTCATGCTGCTGAACTTTGAGAAAGTAACTGAATCTTCAAATGACTCAAAAGCCAGGTGCAGGCTAGCTCGCAACTCGCAACACAAGATAGAATTCAACTAAGGAGTCCTCAAGAGACTCGAACTTGAAGCATCTACTGTCAGCTTTCTCAAAGACTCAAACTAAGGGCCCCAAACAGACTAGAACTTAAAGCAAATGTAGTATGATTTCAAGAGTTAAAATGTTTAATTACCTCATCTTGATACATCATCAAAATTATCTCCAACACAAACTCCCTCGGCGCCTATTAATGCTGTTCACAATAACTTTCACAGTGAAGCGGAACTGAAGAAATGAATTGTAACCATTGAAGTGACGTGCTCATACAATACAGATCAATATATTGGACACAGGCCGTCAGCAATACATCTAACTCTATTGACAGCTAGACACTAAAACTGACTCTGATGTCAGCCATTACAGCTGGATAATTCAACTACTTCAGCAGTTACAACAGAATTCTGTTATGTTTGTTACAAAGAGTCATATCTTTGATTCTAGTAGAAGAATGGGATTAGATCCTAGGGAGTTTGCACTGACATTATCACACCAAGATTGATGAAAGGACCTTGAGGAAAACATGTTGACTCTTTTAAACTGCATTAAAATGTAGAGTGGCAGCAGAGACCATATACTGACAAACTTAATTTACAGCATCAGAGAGATCATCTGGCTTTTTCCATGTACAGTATTGCAATATACCAACAAGCTGACAGACAAAACACAGAATGGTAAACTTAAAAGACATACTTAGAGGTGATTAAATTATAAAACTTACATTTAGACCATGATCCACATAGTTAAACAGCGAGGGTGTACTGATAGAAAAATGAGACAAGAACACCTCTTAAAAGTCGATGAGCCTCCATTGGCAAAGCTAAGGAAATTGCAGTCTCATAGAAACATAAAATTTACCCACAACCAGTTACCATCGACCTGAACAATTGCCTATATTACATTCTACAATTTCACATTCTTAGATCCATCCTTGGAAGAAATATTCGAACCTTGAGTACCCAACTTCTTTTGGTACTCTTCAAAGAGTTTGGGTTCCTCGTGCTGAAACTTGATCACATACTTTGCCAAAAACACATCTTCTGCTTCTCTTAATGCCTGACCTATACCATTATAACGTATTAGACCCTTTGAGATCAGCATTTGAAGAACATAACATCTTGGAAAGACTCTTTTCCAAGCTTAAAGTAATAGCAGACGCATTCTTGGCAATGTCATCTCTAGTCCAATTCAAGTTATTCATGAAGAAATTCAATGCTAAATTCATCTTCTTCACTGAAACGGCCATTACGAAGGGGTTCTTCTTGAACATGGAAAGAAACTCATCTTCTGACCAACCAAAACTCTTATAAGCCCCCAATTTCAAGTCCCATATAGGCTTCTTCATCGCCACAAGCACATGTAATCCACTAACGAATACATTACTTGAAGGACTAAAACCCATATTCTTGAGTTCTAATACACTTGCGTTAAGCTTGTTGGATTCAAGATATAGAACTCGAGGGTTCTTGATAATCAATTTTGAGATCAAAGATTTCAGCATACCATGATCTTGCAGGAGGGCTATGTTTTTTCCCATTTTGTCCTTTAAATTAGCGGACCACTTTAACCGTTGAAGAATAATGGCGATGCCATCATCTGTGGGGGCAAGGCTTCTAAGGAAATTGATGGAAGGGATGATACAATTCTCTAAGCTTCCTCTCAAGAAATATACGTCCTTGGAGAGGAGTTTACCAAGATTGGGTCCTGAAATTCCAATGCTTTTGAAATATTCAAGCTTTGGTTTTAACCTTTTCTCGGGAGAGGCTAGGAGAAGTTGAGGGTTGTAAGCGATGACTTTTGGAATGTGGCCATCAGTGAAACCGTAGGATTTGAAGAGAGAGATAACTGAGTCAGGTCTAGCTGTTTTGGATTCGTTGAGAACAAATTTTTTGGAAGCTTTGAGAGCTGATTCTGGGGATAACCCACACGAGTTAATGAGGTACTCTTCTGTGAAATTCAGTCTTGAGACGATACTAGAAATGAATCTAGTGAGTTGGGTTGTTGTTATCAGGGTGGGTCTTAAATCTAAAACAACATTCGTAGTGTTAATTCTACTATCAAGTACAACTAAACGTTGCAACATTTTAACAGAACAGATTAAATGTAAAGAGTAGTTTAGTTTTTTTGTAGAAACTTACCCAAAGTGGAGAAAGTGAAATGATACGGTCTTCTTTCTTTCAAGGTCGACCTCTAATCTTCTTCGGTTCCTCCACTCATAATTTCTATCAAGTAAAAACCTTAAACCCCAGCCGAAATATCTTGATATATTTTAAATATCGGCACCAGGATCTAATCAAATATTTCCGATAATGTTCCTTGTTGTTTTGGTCTTCTGGAATTGTTGATAAAAGAGAAATTCGAAACATATCGGCAAAGTATACCGAGAATCTGCATATTCGGTATTTCTGATTTATAAACCAATTTTCTGAATATTTAGAACTGTACCGCTGAAGTTGAGGGTTGCGTGTGTCGAGAATTATTTTCCTTATAACTGTAATCTTATCAAGATCTCTCTGTTTACTACTAGGGGGGTAAACCTCTAGATGAAAGAACTGAGGGATAAAGCTAATTAACCTAAGTTCTGGGGGGTAAAGCTAGAAAACTATTAAAAGGATTAAAAGGGTAATAAAGTCTTTTTACATACATCATTCAAAAAGATAACATTGACTTTGGATGTGATGTGATGTGATCTTTGGGGGTTAAAGCTAGAAAACTGTATATTTTTCCTAAAATTACAACTACCGTTAGTCCATGACTCCATGACCAAAGCAGTTATCGAAAAAATAGGAGAAAAACACAAAAAGAAAAACACAAAAGAAAAAAGGGGAAACCCCGTACTTCTCATCTCCCACTTCTATCCCTCCCTAATTTCTGCCACTAGGGTTCTCAAGTTGAGTTTAAATCAATGAAGCGACTGCAAGGTTGCTAATTTTTCATGTAAGCAAGTTCTTATTGTTGTTGATTTCTCAAACTTTGTTGAGTAAATTGCAAGGCTGCTCTTTTCTTTCAATTTTGTTGCAGTTTTAATAATTTTTTGCAATAACCAAGGTTCGAAGTTGGAGAAATGTCGATGTGAAACTTCTCCCAAGAGCTGCAATTGTTTCCGTTAGAAGAAATCATGAAACTTACGCAGTTGCTCTCAAAATCAAAGCGCCACCACCTCCCCCAAAGACACCCATCTGCGTAATATCAACGGCCGAAAGCAAAAACTTCTTGACTTGTTGCGGCGTGCACCAATTGATCTTGTAATGGTTATTAGTCATTTCATCACTAAGCTCGGTGATCGGTTATGAATAATTGCATTTTCTTCGAGTCTTAAAAGGTATTGAACATGTTGCAATTTTCTTTCAATAATTGTTGCAATTTGCAATTTTGTTTTTGCAACTTTAATCATTTTTCTTTTCAATGTCCTAATATATATTTGGACTCCAAAATTTTCGGTATTTTTAGTGTAAATATTAAAATAAGACATTGTAATATATTCATAAGTTTTCCCTTGCCATTGTTCTTCACCTGTTTTTCAATTATATATTTAGGAATTTGTTGAATGGTGTAAAATAATAATCGATGGTTGATTGATGTGTTCCTGATTCATGCATTACATTATTATTTTCTTGTTTAATCATGTTGTTAGGAAAGTCACCCATAGTTTCCTTTTATTTGATTCACCTATAATTTGTGATCATTAGCCTCGTGCCACTAGTCGAAATGCTAAAAATTGGACAAGCTAAATTGCACATGCTTGGGTTACACTTTGACATGGATCTTAGTGTTTGCTGTAATGTCTAAGGAACTTGGTTATCTGATCATTCTGATCAATGAGTTATTTTGGTTATCTTGTAGGTCTTTATTTCTAAATATTTACTTCCTTGGAAGTAATGACTCAGATTGTTTATTTTGTCGTTGATCTTTATCATTGAATGAAGTTCATTGATTTGCATAGTCGTATTACAATTTGGAACTATTATCAAGCACTATCAAGTCCGTGCATTGTAAAGCAAGACAATACCTTGTTTTTGCAGATTAATGAGTATGGGAGTATTGGGAAGAGTCTTTGCCAATTTTGCTTTCTTATTACAGGTACTTTTTTATCTATCTTTTATTTTAAAATGGCTTTTTATACTGGTGATGTTTTAATGGTAATATAGTTTAAGCATTAAACCATCGAACTAAAGTATGGACTGTACTTTGTTTGGACATGTTAAAGTCCCTCCTAGGTATGTTAATGCGTGTTCGTTAAAGTGCACAAGTGATTATAGGTTTGGACATGATAACACCCATTTCTTGTTATGCAAAGAAACAAAGCAACATAAAGATTTCAGGTAAGAGTTTCCAAACCAAATTTCAAGGTTATACTCTTGTTACTTGAGTGAATATATAAGTGCCTTTAAACCATGAGCAAGGCTATCCACTTTTAGTTTGATACAGGTGAACAATATGATACTTACATGCATATATACTTTATGGTAATTCCATCTAGTTTAATATTTCGTTGGTCTAATAATGATCTCCTGTACATCACCTTGTGGGTCTATCGTTACACTAGTTTTCATATAGCTAGTAGTGATTGTTAGTTGCTAGTGTGTTTTGGATGGACTAGAACTTTGGTCATTGGCCGGTCAATCAGGTGGCAGTAGAAGGTCCATGGTTGTACTCTAGTTGATATGGGTGTTTGCGTTCATAGCTTATCTTTTCATACAAATATTATGGCTACGTTGTTGAGATATAATAATGTAGTCTAGTGGTGCATGCCAAAATTCAATTGCCACAGTTAGGTTAATGTTTAGAAAGGGCAAGGGTGAACAATGTGAGTCTAACTACAAGGTGTTCGACTCTCCAAATCTACCCGAGTTCGAAGCTATATCCGCAAACCTACATTATTCATCTTAAAATTCACATGCTCGTCATCATGTGTGTGTCACCTGATTTCTGAAATAGAAACTTGAGAAGTTGTTATGTGAAATGAAGTCAGAGAATTTGATATACACAATTAGAGTTTAGTTCATTTACTTAATTTTATTCATGTTATTTGAGTATTTGAAGGCTTATATTAAATGTTGCTTTGTTGAAATTGGAGTTAGGGCAGTTTGTTATATATCATAAGGAAGTTCTCTTGTTCGGTTGAATTATATATTTTAACTTATGAATTGGTGTTTGGTTATGAAATAATGATAGTACTATTTAAGTTCTCTGCTGATATGTTTTCCTATGACCCTTATAAATTTCTTACCGATACATCATACATGTATATAGGATTGGTTTGATGAAATTATAATTGATGTTATGTATAATATAGTTTCATGTACATGGTAGGACTGCGCCGAGGCTTTGGCTATGATACAAAAATGTCAAGTCTAGATATATGAACCGAAACGTGGCTTGGTTTCAAGTGTTTCTCCCTTATGCTTGGGAAATGGATTCTCAAGGACTGGTAAGTGGTTACTCTTTTACAATTTATTCAATAACACAAAAGGTTATGATTTTGTGTTACTATCACTGCAATGAATTACATTTATTGTTATTAAGAAATTGACCATTCCATAAGGTGTTGACCATGATTTTCTTAAATTCTACTTGAAACTAGTTGTTTGACTCGATATTCTTAGGTTCAAGCCGGCCATGGTGTCTTAGCGCTATTTGGACCACTTCCAGTTAAGGTTTGGGGCTTTATCTGACCATTTGCATATTGTTGCAAGTTGAACACTCGATCACAAGGTATTATAAGGCTTCACACAAAGGATCTAGGTGTTGTCGAAGTCTTTTGATGTATAGATGAAACAAATAAATATATTACTCTTTTGATGTTTTAGATGGAACAAGTAGATTTGGATGTGGTGTTTTTTTTTTCTTTATTGAATCAAAATAGTAATTAGCAATGCATTGTCACTTGTTGGATGTCTATTACTTTTTTGTTAGTTGTAATATGTTTTTTAAATTCAGTGTGGAATGTTGTATGACACAACTATTTGTGATGGACATGTTGTTTGAAAATCATTTTGCAGGTTGTTAATATGCTGAAAAATGAATCAATCGGGGATTTATATATTTTTTTTCCAGATAAATGTATTAACCACGGTTTTAGAAAAACGGAGGTATAAAGAGACAATGTAAACCACGTTTCTTTCTAAACCATGGTAATTGTAAGTACTATTTCCCACGGTATGAGCCTCAGAAAGATGCATTTCTGCTTGCTCAGGTGGTGGTTCATGCACTTCATCTGCATCTTCTATATCAATAAGTTTTATCCCATCATGAGCAATAGGATCATCATCATGAGCTTCAAACCCATGGTTTTCTGCATTCTCAATACCTTCTACACGTTCCACAGTAGGAATTTCTGGTTCTGAATCAACAAGATCATTAATGAAAGCTTCTAGCTTCTCACTATCTTCAAAGTCTGTTATGGTTTGGTCTTCAAAGAACATAACATCTCGACTTTGGATTACCTTTTTGTTAGTTGGATCATAAAGTTTGTAGCCAAATTTCTCATCCCCATAACCCAGAAAAATGTTGCATTATCACTTGTTGGATGTCTATTACTTTTTTGTTAGTTGTAATATGTTTTTTAAATTCAGTGTGGAATGTTGTATGACACAGCTATTTGTGATGGACATGTTGTTTGAAAATCATTTTGCAGGTTGTTAATATGCTGAAAAATGAATCAATCGGGGATTTATATATTTTTTTTCCAAAAAAATGTATTAACCACGGTTTTAGAAAAACGGAAGTATAAAGAGACAATGTAAACCACGTTTCTTTCTAAACCATGGTAATTGTAAGTACTATTTTCCACGGTATGAGCCTCAGAAAGATGCATTTCTGCTTGCTCAAGTGGTGGTTCATGCACTTCATCTGCATCTTCTATATCAATAAGTTTTATCCCATCATGAGCAATAGGATCATCATCATGAGCTTCAAACCCATGGTTTTCTGCATTCTCAATACCTTCTACACGTTTCACAATATGAATTTCTGGTTCTGAATCAACAAGATCATTAATGAAAGCTTCTAGCTTCTCACTATCTTCAAAGTCTGCTATGGTTTGGTCTTCAAAGAACATAACATCTCGACTTCGGATTACCTTTTTGTTAGTTGGATCATAAAGTTTGTAGCCAAACTTCTCATCCACATAACCCAGAAAAATGTACTGCTTGGCTTTGTCATCAAGCTTGGATCTCTCATCCTTGGGAATATGAACAAATGCCCTACACCTAAATACCCTTAAGTATCCATAATTAACATCTGTGTTTGACCATACTCTCTCTGGATAATCACTATTTAGAGACTTCGAAGGCGATAGGTTAATAACATGTATAGCTGTACGCATTGCTTCTACCCAGTAACTTCTCGATAACTTAGAGTGAGACAACATGCATCTCATCCTCTCGGCTTTACCATTGTGTTGTGGTGTCTTGGAAACGGTCTGCTCATGACGAATCTCATGACTCTTGCAATACTCTTCAAACGGCCCAATGTACTCACCCCTATTATCTTAGCGAATACACTTCAAAGGCTTTCCTGTCTCTCTTTCTACCATGCTACGAAAAGTCTTAAACACGCCAAGTACTTCATCCTTGGTCTTCAGACTATATGCCCATATCTTTCTTGACGCATCATCAATGAATGTCAAGAAGTACAAAGCTCTCCCGTGAGACTTTACTTTCATAGGACCATATAGATCTGTGTGTATTAGCTCAAGGAGGTTTGGATAACAACATAGATTAATCTAATCTGGCTCTGATACCACTTGTTGGGGACAACGATACCAATCGATCCCTACTACTAAGATAACTTTCACTTGGGCCAACTACAATCTCCAGAAAAAAATTTAAACTTTCACTACAACCAACCTAGCATGCCCAACTCTCTAAACAACTATCACAAATAAATAATAGTAATGCGAAGAAAAATAAAGCATACCACAACACAAGATGTGACGTGGTTAGGCCAATGATGTCTACTTCCACAAGAGCTAATCCTTTTATAAGTGTGGGAAGGAAGATTACAATCACTCCTCTCAATTCTCTCCACCTTACTAGATCATTCTTCTCTCCTTACAAGCTTTTCTAGATGCAAGGGTTCTCTCTCAATTTTGATCTCTTTCAAAATTGGGTTTCTGTTTTGTGAAGTAGGTTTTCCAAAACCTTACTTCTCATTTTTATAGTAACCCACAATTTTGCAGTTACTGTAGAAATAGAAGTCTGCAATTTTAGGCATGAGCACAGGCGCGCTCTCGGTAAGGCAAAATCGAGCGCGCGCGCCCTCTGATTTTTCCTCAAACCAAAAGTCTAGTAACTTTGTTTCGCAAGAGGCTGGAAAAAAAAACTATCTTCTTTTTCACGACAAAGGCGGTAGGCCAGCAGGCAAGGCCAATCTTAAGCGATACGCGCTCGAGCTCTTCACACCTAACAAGATTGCTTTCTCTCCTCTTTCTCATTCTCATGTGATAAATAACTCCAACATAGTGAAGCTCGGCTTGATTAGCTTGAATTCCACCCTTATGAATGGGTGGACAGTCCACCCCTTCATTCTATAATTAAACAAGGCACTACGTACGTGTGCATTTTTTGGGGTAAAAACGTGATTTTTAGCACTAGGTGAGGAAAAAAAAGGCTCTCAACGGAATTTCAAATCTCTTTAGACGCCCACGTCCGAAAGCACATCGGCCCAAACTCCAGAGGTTAGGCATCCGTGCCCATCTCGCTGAGCAAGCATCACCTATAAATATAGGACCCCAGGGAGCCTCAAACTTCTGACCTCCTTTAGTTTGTGGTACACTTCGAATTCAGCTAGGAGTTATTTTGCAACTAACATTGGCACTTTGTTCTGTGCAGATGAGTACAAATTTTCAAAAAATAAAAAATACTTCAAATACACTTGATGATCATGCTCATTTTCAGTGTCAAATATAACCCAGGTCCATCATCAAATAGAGAACAACAAATTTATTCAAAGGCAAGAAATCGGAACAAATCCCTCACAAGTTAAAGAATCAAAAGAATAAAAGGGATGCAAAACCTCAAATTAGGCCAGCAGTATAAGGCACACCAGTTTGAGGTAACCACGCATCCCCAGCTATAAAATTTGATACAGTGAAGCTGGCAGCATCTGTGGTGTTTATGACTTGGTAACCAGGCCATGTAACTCTATTCGAAGTATCTGATCCGGGTCCTGTATTATTGAACTCGGTATAGTATAAAGTGGACAGAGCGAAATCACCAGACCATTTATCCCAACCAATTGGAGCTATCACGCTATCCATGAAAGATTGCATATAAACAGTCCTAGAATATTCCTTCCATGGTCGTCCTAAGTATGTCATTGTACCGTCAGTGCTCCCACCCAATTCTTTAGAAGCTCTAATATTACAGTTATGTATAGAAATTCCGGTATTTTGGTTAGGATCTGTTCGACCTTGGGCAGTGATTTCATTAGATTGTCCATGGATAGGCAACCTTGGATATATATTACAATTTTGTAAGACAACCGCTGCATTACCAAATATGAAATCGACTGTTCCATAAATGTCACATTCTCTATAGAATTGCCTGAGGGAATGTGTGTATAGTGTATCTTGATATCCTTCAAAACTACAACGATAGAAGGTTGACATATCTGCCCCACTTCGAAGTGCGACTGCTTGGCCCTTGATGGCCCCTGCGGCGTTTTGAATGGTCATATCCACACCAACAAACCCTTGTCCGACCACAACTGCAAGGCAAGTAAAGAAGAAATTTACATTTTGATATATGAGAACACTATATATGATGAACGTTCATATATGTTGCCAAAATGTATTTTGTGAATTATTGGATTTTGTATTGATATATATTATCAAAACATTATTGCAATTAGGTTGTTTTTATTTGTTTATCCACTTTGTTACCAATGCTTAATGCAACATGAGTGATGAAACGCAACTACGCAAGTTCACTTACTAATATATCTTCACCAAGTTAATAATAGTAAGAAACAAAAACAGAACAACGACATTCAACATCAGTGACAAGTGACTGGCAACATCCTTTGACGTACTTTAGGTTTCAGGTAAAGGATAGATTGTTTTCTTAAATAAATGGGAAAATATCTATTTCAGTGATCTAATGATAATAACGTTTGTACTAAGGAAAAACAAAAATAAAGAACAAAAAAAACATTATAATAATGCAGGATAAAAGTGAGCTAATAGCTTACTGAAGGTTGCGGAATTGAAAGTAGTCCATCCATCACCAACACTTCTATTTCCAGTGATCACAGTTTTGTTGATTCCGTCTCCAATCATCATCAAGTTCATCTTGTTTTTAGCCACATTGACATACTCTTCATAAACCCCTGCAGCAATAAAAATCACAAAATATCCATTGCTAATGTCAGTGTTATTTGGAGCTGCATTGATAGCATCAGTAATAGTAGTGAAATCCCCACTTCCATTTGGATTGACGACAACCGAATTATTCACTACAACACCCTTTAGATTTGCATGAATGATTCTCCTTCGACGAGCCAACCCTTCCCATTTATTTCTCCACTCTTCATTTGCTTGTCTCCCACTCTTTATTTGTTTAAACCAAGCATTTGTGAACAATGCTAGAGAAAGACTATGCATTTTTTTGCCATTAGATAGATGGGAGTGAATATCACTTGTTGCATTCCAAGCAGATGAAGTGAATTGAAGACCATCTAAACAAGTTTGTTGGTTTGTCAATATAGCACTAAACAAGGCTTGCAAGTCTTCAGCTTGCAAACCACTGAGTGATGATTTTAGAGAATCGAGAGTTGCCATTGTTTTGGACAAGAAGTCGGTGTTCAAATCCGCTAGTTTCTTACAATCGTCTAGAGCTCGAATAGCGGATATTGGTAATTTCCATTGCCTTCGGAGATACTTGGTCATCCAAAATGATAGCACTCTAGTGGTTGACAAAGATTGTTGAAAAGAATAGTGAGAGTAATCATATTGATTCCATGACACATTCTGGGGAAGTGTCGAACGACAAAAATAGTGATCCACGGTTGAATTGCAAATCGCACTGGCTCTAAAGGGTGCCGATGAAGTATAATAAGCTGAATGTGAAGGTGAGGAAAAGAGTAAGATAACAATGACAAGAAAAGGAATGATGTATATAAATGAAAAATGCTTAGAAGCCATGAATATTGTTACAAGTTTCAAGGTTGATCAAATTTACTTACAAGATTGTGAAATGTGTTCATTTATATAGAAAAAGAGCTAAGGCTCACGGGCCTGTTAGCCAGCAGAACAAGATCACCTAACTTGACCAGCTGCTATCACCTTTCTATATAAGGAATATACAACAGCTGACACCATTGTTAGGAATATACAACTTAATTGTACTTACTCTTTACCAATTACCAAACTATACAAACCTTTTGTATTGTAAGTGTTTTGTACTTCTTAATTAAATCCGAGCCTAGTGTAGATGCACTATGTCCTTAAGACAGATTTTCCCCCTCACGGTGCTTGAAGGTTGATGGGAAACTATCTCCCAAGATAGAACGGATTTCTTCTATGAAGTTTAAGACTTTAATTCTATAGACTCAAACTCAACACAACATAGTATTTGACTAAGAACGAGGAGAAGAGAAAGATCGAACTCGTGTGATCCGGTGTTTTTTCTCTCTCCAAATTTATCCACTATTTATAGGTGAGTGGTGCATTTTCGAAACAACACAGTGACTCTTGGAAAAAAGTAAGCAACTCTTTGAAAAGTCACATGTTTGAAAAGGACACACCATTTCGGCATATAACATTGTTTCGAAACCGTGCCTATTTCGAAAGGTTGCACCTTTTAGGATGATCTGATTGTTTCAAACCAGTCAAGACATTTCGAAAAGGTCGCGACTTTTTTCGGCATAATGCAATCTGTTTTCAAACAAATGCATCATTTTGAAAAGGTTTTTCTCACATTACGCATCTTGTTTGAAAAACCCATTTCATCTTAAGTGGGGTAACTTAGGAGACAAACTACTCATTCATATTTAAATGGATTTGAGCAAATCATTTTTTCGTTGAATACTTGAATGTCAGGTTGTTGGTTTTGTTATATTTTACTCTTTTTTCAAATACTTGTCTAATTCAAGTTGCATCATCTATGCATGCGAATATGATATGCAACAGCACTACACGTCTACAGCGGCTGACTTCTCACTCTGCATCCATTTTGAAGAATTGGCCCAATTTTTTAATTGATAATCCATATAATCTGTCCACCCTTTCCATTTTTTTATTTTTTCGCTGTGAATGCTTGATGCACATAGTGGTCTGTGAAATAAGGTGTGCATGCACGTTGTTGATCCCTACCTAATATAGTGAGAAGACTAGTCATTTTGAGGGAAATAAAATTGATCGAGACGGAGTAGTTGTAAATTTGTAATGACTCTAGGTGAAATAAATTCGTTTGGTAATGAATTTACAAGACGGCAGGTGCCCACTAACTGGTAGTCCTTTTGTTTGATGATACTAGAAGTGTAGGGTTCGAACCCACCACCATCAAAGAGTTACTGATCTCATTTAAACCATACTTACCAATCATAAAAAAAAAATTATACGATTAATTGTAACAAGAGACGAGTAAATAAAATTGCTGGGCCTCCCTTGTTTGTTTTTTTAAGTTGTTTCAGTGATCAGTAGCTAAAAGTGTCTTCAGCGTTCCATGCCTAAGGTCTCACTGAATGCTGAAACTAGAGATGTTGAAGTACGGTTTCCTTTTTGCCTTCACATCTGTCTCTCCAACTTTGAATTGAAAAATCAAAGTTTCCTTCAATGTCCACCAATAGTCCACATCTATAATAACCTTATCTCATATTTAAAACAATCATTTTTCTTAATAAATAATAAATAGATAAATGATTTATTATTAGCCGAAATAATTAAATAGATAAATGATTTATTATAACCTCATCTCATTTTTCTAACTAATTAGCCGAAAAAATAATAAATAGATAAATACATTTATTTTCGCTTCTATAATAATAACTTGTAATTTAATTTAACTTGGTATTTTCATATTTTTTGTTTTTATAAACAATTAAGTTGTGTTCAAAATAGATAACAACGGGTGAAATTGTCAAAATGATTTATATTCAGTATTCAGAGCCAGATCATTTTGAGAGAAAACAAACATATATTTCCCAAAGAATCAAAGATTTAGCATTCAGAGGCTCGAGAAAAAACAAACGAATCTAATACTGCTTTTGATTAAGGTAAACCTAACTTTTTGCCAAGTAAATCAAAGGGTACATACTTTCTTTTTGGTCCACTTACGGCAGTCATGCCACATCCACCCACGCTGAATGCTAAAATATCATCAGCATCGACGGGTAATTGACATGGAGCCAAGAGTCATAATTGGCTAGACGGCCAAGACACCCAAAGCGCAAAGCCTGGTCACTGGCTCCAGGGGGCTCAAATAATTTGTTGAGCAAAGAGTTTCATATGCGAACAGGAGATGCTAGTGAGTACTGAGTAGTGAGCAGTGAGCTTACAAGTTACAACAACCTTCCACATGTGGGGAGAAACTGCACAACCGTTTACCACTGGCTCATGAGAAAAAGGGGTACAGTCAGCCTTCTTGTTTTCAGCATGCCAAATGTGCATTGTGACTTGGGTCCCATATTTTAGATCGGATAAGTATTATATAATATAAAGCCCGGCCCAGTATAATGACCAAGCCCAATAAGAGATTGGACCTGGTATGGGCGTCCTGACTCGCATCCACATTCCCTATCAGAAAAAAAATTCGCATCCACATTCTAATTTTTTTACCCAGATTAGGTCTACCAACTATATTGGTCAAACAAGAAATTGGGCTAGAGAGTCTCATTTAAAAAAAAAAACAACTCTAAAGCCCTATCCATAATTTTTTTAGGTTTTAATACCTCTACATTGTTTTTATTCGACATAAGTGTTTTTTTTATAGAAAATCTTTAGAATCTAAGCTTTTGACTCGAGACCAGGTGCCACATGTTATTTTTTAATATAAATTATTCTCTTTTTCACCCTTCCAAAATAACTACTTGTAGATAAGATAACTACCGAGGAATAAAGATTGAATAAGATAACTACTTTTAGATAAGATAACTACTAGAACAAAAGAGTAGATTTTGGGTTTGAATAGAATTTAAAAAAAGTACCGTGTATTGCTCCAAAAGTTAAATTTGACACTATCTGTTTTTCATCCTGAATGTGGGCGTTATAAACTTATACATTTCAAAAATGCAGATGCACCATGTTATAAATTATATATTTTAAAATGCGGATGCACCACGTTATAAATTATACATTTTAAAATGCATACACACCACGCATTTTAAAATCACGGTCTAAAATGCATTTGATTATTTATTTTATGGGTTTGATTAACTACTATTAAATGAAACGGGTTGGTTTAGAGTTTAATGTTTATAAATTTAGGATATAGGGATTAGGGTTTAGTGTCTTAAGGTTTAGGCTTTAGGCTTAGGGTCTAGTTTATAGGGGTTAGGGTTTAGTGTCTTAAGGTTTAGGGTTTAGGCTTAGGGTCTAGTTTATAAAGATTTTAGGTTTAGTGTCTAGTGGTTTGGAGTTTAGACTTAACGACTAGTGTCAAATGCCTCCACAAAATATTGGAGGCATAATATTTTTAGTTTTTTCATTACCGAAAAGCTAGTGTGCGCAAGGTGTACTCAGCGTATAGCATCTGGGCCACTCATATAGGCTCACAAATCTTGGTGTATTGCAAAGCAAAGAAGTATTGTCCAAGGGTTCTCATTCCTGCAAGACTCATACACTCTGATGCACCCTAGATGCCCTCTTTTCATTATATGCATTTTTAAATGTGAAGGCAGGTAGTTATAAGTGAATTTTTTGTGTGAAATTCAATTTTTTGTTTTGTATCCCACTATGTTCTTGGGTAGATAGTCGGTTATGTTTGTTTCCAAGTGAGGATATTTTCGTCTATTCCTGGTAAAATTGGATAACAGGTGGTTAGTTCCATATTCTGGTCAAATTGGGATATTAAATTCTAAACAAATTTAAGAGGAGTCTTAGGACTACTAAATATTTATAACTAACTCCTCTAAACTAATTTTCTGATTGGTCAAATACTGTGGGGTACGTGTACCTGTAGACCGTAGTAAGTCAATAATGGTTATTCCACGTGTATGGGTTTACACCCTCACCAAGCACCCCACCTCTTTTTTTTACCAAATAGCCACCAAGTTAAAAAAAAAACAAAAACAAAACTTTCTTTTCTCATTCCCGTCTGATACTTTCCCTCTATTCCGATCATTTTTCTCCATTCCTTCGGTGACTACTCGTCATCCCCTAGTGAAACTGAACTCTAGTAGTTTTTGTGATCTTTGAGTTCCATGAACAACATTACATATAGAAACTTCTTGCTATGGTCACTTTTTTCTTTTTTCTTTTGAAAACTGTTGGGAGCGCCCGACAATTAGCTCAGAAAAAAGTTAAAATCCATCGCACATAGGTTCTGCGAAATGGTAATAGACATAGAAACTTTTTGCCGTGGGTCATTTTCTTCAAAATCTTTTTTGTTTCCCATGGCACACAGTACAACTCCCACGAGATGGTATTGGTCGGCGGCATTGAGTTCCCGCGAAATAGCATTACAATGGAAACTTCTTGCCATGGTTCTTATTTTTCTTTAAAAAATAGTATCCAATGTCACACAACTCTCGCGGGATGGTAATAGTAGCGGAATCGATTTCCGCAATTTTATAATATTTACAAGTGTATGCAAACCATGCTGCACATTGGGTTTTTTTTTTCTAAAGTCTTAAAGTCTTAAAACCCGTCATTTGAGTTCGATAGTTAACATGATTTTTTTAGATTCTAATTGTAATTGGTAATTGTATTGGAAATAATTATATAATTTAAGTGATATTAGAGAGGTTTTTCTAAATTTTTAATAAATAGATGGTTTGTTCTAATATTAGCGAGGGAAATTGGAAATAATTATATAATTTAAGTGATATTATGGAGGCTTTTCTAAATTATTAATAAATAGAGGGTTTGTTCTAATTTTTGTGAGGGAGGTGTTTCAAAATTGAGCAACTATGGAGATTAGAAATTGCCTACTCGACAGTGGAGAAGAGTTCCTAAATACCCGGCTATCATATAGTGTAGAGATTATGTCAATTGTTGTGCATCGTAGACTAGTCCAACATTAAATATTTAAAACCATCCTACCTACATTAATATCCATTCTTCCAAGATGCTCACAGTGAGCCACATCAACAAATTTTTTAAAAAAACCCATATTTTCATAATATTTATTTTCCTTCTCACGAAAAATACCCCTAAAATTGGTCTATTTTGTAATTTATAGAAATCTATTAGGTCTTTTCACATACGGTGAGAAAAAAAAACCAAAAATACGCCTCATTTGAATTGTATGCTGGGGGTAAGGAAGTAATTAACAATCCAAAAAAGAAACCCAAGTTATCGTCAAACACCCAAACTCTCTCAAATCTCCAAATCAGGAAAAAATCTCTTGATTCTTCTTGAAACAAATGGCGTTCTTGCTAGGAATGTAGAGTTCTCACAGCTGGTCATTGACTACGAAAGAAAAGTCCGTGAGAGTTCTGATTCTTTACATGCTGCCGAAGAGCTTTCAAGAAAGTTAACTATGGAGGTTACTAGAGCTATTTGATATAATAAGCTCTTTTTAGTCTTTGACATGGATATTGTTTGAAAGGTAAAATGAAAAAGGCAGTACGGGTTTTTGATTCAATGGTGGAAAGAGGTATGGAACCTAATGTTGTAAGTTATTATACCACTTTGATTAATGGTTACTGCAAACTTAAGAGATTAGATGAGGCCATGCAGCTTTTTAAAGATATGACTTGCAAGGGTATAAAACCTGACGACTTTACATATAACACTGTTATTAAAGGGTTATTCGAGGTTGGCGGAGCTGTTGCTGCACAACAAATTTTCGGTGATATGCAAGCTCATGGGCAAAGTCCGAATGTTATCACATATAATGTGTTAAAAGATGGGTTATGTGCTAATGATTGTTTGTCGCAAGATATGAAACTTTTCCAGATGATGGAAAAGAATGGAGTAAAAGCCAGTGTTGTGATTTACACCACTGTCATCAAACATTTGTGCACATCAGGGAAACTAGATGAAGCAAAGGAGCTCTTCTGTAGCTTTTCTTCCAAAAATTTGCAGCCTAACACTATAACCTATACCACATTGATCAATGGTTTTTGCAAGAAAGGGAGGCTAAGTGAGGCTGTGAATTTGTTCGTCGAGATGGATGAAAAGGATATTGTTCCGGATGATTTCACATTTAATGTCATGATTAAAGAGTTGCTTCAGGAAAATGAAATTCCGTAGGCTGTGCAATTTCTTAAAAAAATGCGCGAGAGGGGTTTTTCGGTGAATGCTGAAACTATGTCTATTTTAATGGGGTTTATTGCAAAAGGTGAACCAAAGTATGAATGCCGGGAGATGCTTTGCAAGTTCTTGCTAGAAGACAAAACCAAAGGTAAAACTGTTACGCCACCATTTTTCTATTTCATTTCACATTATTTGTAAGGATTGATTTGGTAAAAGACCCTGCGCAGGGGGAAAAAGTATGCGTGGAGAAAATTTTCTCCCTCTCCTTCCCAACCATCTCTCTTCTCAGATAGCTTCCTAGACATGCTACATCCCAATCTTTTTGCTTAACCTTTTGATCTGCTCTCCTCATCCTCTTGCTTCTGGACCAATTTTTTACTGGTTTACGCAACGCTATTGTTTTGTCCATATTTTTGTCTGCTAGGGGTGTTCTGGGGTAGGGGTTCTGGTGTTGATTTTTATCCAAAGGGGAACAATGTAGATTATTTATCAATGTACTTAGATGTAGGCATGTAGCACATGCGCCTGATTTGCCTTGTGGCTGGAGTACAAATGCCCAGTTCAGTTTGTCAGTGGTTAATCAAGTGTACAGTGAATACACTGTGCAATACGGTTTGAATTTTTCCCCCTCTGCATCTCTTTCTTCCTGAAAACTATGTACGGGTATATTTACCCTTCTATAGACTACTTTTGAAGAACCTTCTATACACTTTCTACGGTTAATTCTCACTACATTGATTCCGTTTATAGATATCTCGATCTGTTGAAGCATGAAAAAGAGTTTGTGAATGCTGAGAAAAGAGCGGTCTGATGAAGTTTGTAGTTTGCCACAGAGGGTCCATCAGCTTCAGGTGATGTTTCAACACCCCCCCCCCCCATCCCCTAAAAAAAATGTAAAACGAAAAGGTTATCCTCTATATTACTGTCTTGATCTATTTAATTTTGTTTAAATCGTCTAGGAGGCGAGAGTCAAGGAAATGAGGAAGCAAGAGGAGTACTTGAAGCAAGTTAAGGTTGGTTTGCTTATTTTATCATTTTATGTGTTTCTAGCAAAGAAATTGTATCGTCGGGGGTTGTGTTTATTTTCTAGGGTTTTAGCGGAGATAATGCGTGGTATATGTCTTAAGTCTTAACAATGCTACTTTTGCTCTTGTTCTTAGGGCGTGTAGTGGTGTGAGAATTTGAGTTTTCACTATGTTGATCAAATTCACTCTAAGATTATGCATTATGGTTTTGAAACTGATCCAATAGTATGTAACCCTTTGATTGATTTGTATTCAAAGAGTGGAGGCATAAATTTGGCCTTGATCAATTTTAGGGTATGTTAGAAGACTTCGAGGGCATGGTCCACTTGCCCACGTAAGGGCAATAAGTGTTGATGAGTATAGCCTAGGTTGTAATATTGTGGAGGTCATTTTTGTAGCTTGGGTTTCTAACATAGAGCAAGTTTGGAGGCGGTGCTATACAAATTCTCTTTCTGCTCCCCGGGTCCCCTTCTTAGGAAGAACGTAGTGGAGGTGGTGGATGAGCATGCAGAGAGATTGGAGGAGATGGTTGTGTGAGAGTCATGATGATGGAAGGTTGAATCGTTTTCGAGTTATCCCTCACCTATAGTTAAATGTAAATTGCACAATCACAGGGACGAGGGACTCTGCCTCTTATCACTGTTACTCTGATCAAACTTGCAAGTATCATTAAAGCAGCGGCTAGGTAAAATTAAAAATGGCCGGGGAACCTCTAGCATAGAAGCCCTACTAAACTTTGTAAAATGAGTGGGTCTAGAAAGAACGAGAGCTATAAGCTCTACAATTATTTCCTCCATATTTCTGTGGGGTGGGATTTTGTGATTCATTTTTTTTTTTTTTGATAAGTAAATTTTATTAATGTAGGGCAAGACCAGAAAGGGCACTACAATTAGAGTATAGTGAAGGTTTTGTGATTCATACACCTGAAAACAGATTACACAGCATCTAATCCTGGTAGATAAGATTTGCAATGGTCCATATATGGCATTATGGCAATGCACTGGGGAAAAGAACAAGCATAAGTTCAAAATAGATACTGACAATGGTGCTGCAAGTCTCAGTATGTTCTTTCAGAATACACTGAAGTACATAACTTCCTCTCAGTATGTTCTTTTCCTTTTTGCATTTATCAGGATCTTTGTTCTATACAATATATCCAATTAATACTTGGTATGTGTGTTACTTTATCTTTTGTGGATAAATATGCTCTTTGATCTGATAAAAAATCATTTTCATTGTTCAAGACATTCAATAGTCGTATTTAAATTTCAGGAGTATAGATCTCACCTTATGGGATGATCGGTTATTAAATGGTGTCTGTTCCTTCTTTTAATATTGTTATCATACAATGAAATATATTGTTTGCTTTGGAGCTTTTGAGAACCAAATTAAATATCACAAGTCAAATTAACATGTCTTAAATTAACAGGTTCGACCATTATTCTTTATAGTTGATTACTATATTTAGTACTTTCTGAATTAGTCTCATATGAGATGGTCTTTAGGGGGTTTTACAACTAATTTGGATGGGTTTTCATCTTCCTTCATAAGCATTTGAAGTGGATTTTCTGATTAGATTTTCCTTAGATTATCTCTCATTGATTTGAACCATAATATAGTATGGATTTTTTGGCAGATTTCAATCCGAAACTACATCTACATTTAACCACAATTACACGTCAAGTTCACTAAGCTGAGAAACATTAATACATTTATTTTGAACTGAGCTTTTTATTCACAAAGTTGAGGTTCATTGGTATGAAGATGATAAAGTCAAGTAGAAGTCCATGAAAAGTGTATTGATCGCTGAGCTGTGCTTATCTTGAATGTTGAAAGGCTAAGTGTTGGCTTTAAGGAGTTAAATGTTGAGATGATAAAGTCAAGTAGACGTCCATAAAAAGTGTATTGATTGCTCAGGTGCCTATCTTATATCTTGAACGTTGAAAAGTTAAGTGTTAAGGAGTTAAATGTTGATATGTCATAGTATAAATTACACACCAAAATCATAAACAAATGTGAAAATCTATCAAAACTTTGTAACGTTATGGGAGCAGCATGTTTTGATTGGATATTGCTTCATCTAAAATTCCGTCGGCTCTATAATAAGTCCCAAAAAAATCCCTTAAAGACTAATTTTAATTTATACTTTCAATTTTTCCCCCTTATAGCAATTGCTTCCAATTTACAATGTTATATTATGTAGCATTTAGTGCTATTGAATTTTTAGCAGGCACACTACATGCATGGTGCCTACCATAAGGTATAATAACAAGATTATTTTCCCATGAGCCAACATGAGCTCATGGGTTTTTTTTAACAATCAAAAGGAAAACTGACCCGGCCAAGGATGTACCGGTCATGACAACTCCAAAGAATCTGAAGGCAAGCAATGAAACAATATCAATATACCATGTCCAAGAAGCAGTACTATGTACTAGGAATGAAGAAGACTAGGTGCACTTATCGTTAATGATGGTGTGTTACTATTTATTACCACCAATTACTAATTTAACAAGAAATGGGTAGTAAGCCCAGCCAACGGCGGGCTGATTTGCTAGTTATTATACTGTGGGCGAAAATACTCATCTGCTATTTCAGGAGGCCACGTCACCACAATTTTTAATTAGGTACCTAAAGTTAATTAAAATTCAGGACAGTATTTTGATTATTTGTGAGTCTGGATTTGCTCGAGATTGGTTATATATTTTCGAGATCCATAAAATAATGAGAAAACAATTACACGCCAATCAAAATTGTGATACGTGATATACCTACAGAACATTAAAACACAAAAAATGATTCAAAAAAAAACCCCCCATCACCTCAAACTACAAATCCTCAAAAAACGAAAAACTTTTAGCTGAAATAGAAAATCATTCCTATCGCCTCAGACTACGAATTCTCATAAAAACAAAAAACCTTCTACTGAAAATAGAAAACCGTTCGTCGAAACCCCAAAACTTTTTCTTCTAAT
Source organism: Coptis chinensis (assembly GCF_015680905.1). Lineage (NCBI taxonomy): Eukaryota > Viridiplantae > Streptophyta > Magnoliopsida > Ranunculales > Ranunculaceae > Coptis > Coptis chinensis. The sequence goes on from NC_141458.1 coordinate 101,384,728, forward strand.
TCTTAAGTTTTGTTCCCAATCACGTCAAAATGGTTGAGACTTTGAAATCCGCTGGTATTCTTTAGTTGTATGTGTACTTTAGACTGGAAAGGTAAATACTCGTCTTATATGGCAGATGGATGAGGTCTCACTTCTTGCAGATGCTGTTTCTCAACTTGATAATCCATTTTTGCTGGTTATAGTGGTAATTGTTTGTTGAACTTCAGCAAACTCCAGTCCGCAGTACACATTGGTATTAGCTTGAAATCTCCAATAGTTACCTTTGTAAATTACCGTTACATTGATTGCTAGAAGTCATTTATTTCCATGTACTCCTTTTTTTTCTTTCTTTCTAACTTTCTTTCGTGATTTTCTTATAATCATTTGATTGGTTTGATTAATTTTGTTTGTTTGTTGGATTGCAGATTTGAGGAGTAATCATCATGTCGAGAAAGATGTTAATTGACGGTGAAGTGAATAACTCGGTGGCTGCTGATGCAGAAGAACAAGTATATGATTATGATTTGTTTGTTATTGGTGTTGGTAGTGGTGGTGTTCGTGCTTCTAGAACTTCTGCTGCACTTAGAGCTAAGGTAATCTTTATTAAGGCTATTAGTTGTGCTGTATGATTGTGTTGTTGTTTTAAATCAACTCTTATATGTGTTGCAAGGGTTGCCATGTGTGAACTCCGTTTCATCCAATCAGTTCAGAAGTTATTGGAGGAGTTGGTGGAACGTAAGTTTTCACTTTTTTAACCACTACTAAGAGTTCACAGACTGCTACACAAAAACCTCCAGAATACAAAGTGAAAACACTACTATTTGTACCAACTGTTTCCCATATCGCAACAAGCGTATCACTGTGGAAAAACTTTGATGCAGTAAAAGGTACACTTTATTAACCGCACTTACCTACGTTCCTCTTGACTTCCTCAAGTTGTTTCCATACATTGAAATATGGCAGCATGAATGTCTGTTGTTCAGTGTTTCAAGTTCTTCAAGGCTTATAGGGATCAAATGAAAATCATTTATCTTTCTTCGTTGTAGTCAGAAATACAATCCCAATGTTCATGGTTTTTATGGTTTGAATATTGTACTTGCTACTATCATCTATTCATCCATAGCAAGGGATTAAGATACAATCTGCAATTGGAATGTTATGCATTATGAGTTTGGTTTTGCCCGAACACATGACCATAGCAAGGGATTAGATACAAATTACATCTGTCATTGGATTTGCTCGAGATTCTCTAGATGTTCTCGAGATATATATTATAAGAACAAAATAATTACACGCCCAATCTCTAAACCAATTCGCGATAACTACGAATCATTCAAACACAAAATTTGAATCTTAAAAAAAAAACCTCTTCGACTTCAACTAGGAATCCTAAAAACCCAAAATACCTTGGACTACTATTAACCAAATAAATAAAAACACCCAAAATCCAAAACCCACAAGTTCTCAACCTCAACAAAATGAAGAGTTCTCTTATTGACGAAGGAAAAGAAAGCAATTCGCCAGTCCATTGATTCATAAGTTTTTTTTAGTAATCTATTTTTCACTATTTTTTCAAGGAATATATTGAGATCTATATTAAATTTTGAGTTATTCTTATTGTATTTTTTGGTTAGAGATTTCTTTTTGTATGAATTGTTTTGGGTAATGGATGTGAATCATTTTCCATTGAAAAGAGAATTTTGTGTGTGCTGCACTTTAAATTTTGAGTTATTCTTACCAGTTTCAGCAATAACAAACGCCAAATCCGAGAAGCCAAAGAGGTTCAATGTTGTATTGGGTCTAAATAGAGCATAATCAAGTGTGTCAGCTGAGCAGCCAAAGAATGGATATGGATTTATCATGAAATGAGAACTGGTGGCTCTTAGGAAGCTAAGCAATGGCTTTAACACAACAGTATCATAGCATTTTCGGAACTTCCCATTTGAAGGGGGACTAGAGGAGGATAATATGCCTAATGAATGTGGTGTAGGCACTTTGATTTGACGGTCAAGAGACATGCCAACAAGGGTTGTGTAGATTTTTCGCGATAGTTTGGAAGAAGGCTTACTATCGAACTGTTCGGCCGTTGATAAGACCTCATTACCTACTAAGATCACGAACAATATTTGTTGATGGAGTGTAAGGAAGCACATGAGTACTGATCCACTACTGAGCAAAGGAGAGCTTGGCAAGGTCAGGTATTTGTTCATTAGGTACAGTGATAGTTACTTCAATGCCAGTGTGTGCAAATGCTCTTACCATCGAGGGGTTGGCATCGAATAGCCTAACACGATTTATAACAGTTTTTTGGAAGAGAAAGTGTGCAACTTCTTCTACTAGAGGAAGATCGTTTGCTACTGTACCATAGTTCACACCGATAGTTCCTTGCACACCTAAGGCAGTAAAGAAGCCAATTATATTAGGGGCACAGACAAAATTTGTAACAAAATATAGCTGTAATATAATGACTTGGTTCACATACCTCTGAAAAAGGTGATTACAAATCAAGCAAGACACTGGCAACAACTGAAGTGGAGACCATTTTCTTTCTCCATGTTTGAGGTGGGATGGTTGGGATGAATGGTTAGTAGTTGCTAGCTAGCCTCACTTGGAAATATTTGAAATTGATCATATGCTTTTCTTTGGATATGGGGAGTTTCTAATGCTATGGTATCAAGTGTAATGAGAGCAAACTATTTATTCATTCGCATATATATTTTCTTTAGTCAAGTGACAGCCATCTATAATGTTTTTAAAACCATGTATGTACTTTTTTGCTTTAATAACCATTCTTTCTTTTATGCTATCAAATTAGGTCATTTCTATAGACTGTCAGGTTAGGCTACAGACCATATGATTTTCATGCATACATGATTCTCATTTTCATACGCACACAACAGAATTTTGTTTGGGTGAATTCTTTGTCTGTTGCATTCTATTTTATTTAGAAATTTTCGATTTTGATTCAGCTTTGAGTCATTCCATCTCACTGTTTTTCTTCCCGTTTTTTATATCCCATGTCGCCAAAATGGACTAAGCCAGTTAAGTATAATTGACTCTAATAATTTTATAAAAAATTAAGCCCAAAATACAGGTTTGAAGCATACAATGAAACAATCCCGGCGGTGAAATGCTAGTTTTTCCAATAAGAGTAGACTTCCAACTTGAGGTGTTGAAAAGGTGAAAAAGTATTGAGATTGATTTTGATTGACAGACATTCTGAGCTATGAAAGTCATGAAACATAGAGAAAACTCAAAAGCGTTTGAGGTGACAGATAGAAAGGCAAAGTGACTGGGCAGGCGTCAACAATTTATTCTGGTGATCAAAATTCTGAAAAATTTTCTGCTGACAGTCTGACACCTCTCCATATACCGATCACTAAGCAGAGATATATAGAAATGAGATGAGAAACATCTGAGAAGTGCGTTCAAGTGCTCCTCCGTTCAAAAGGTTCTAAAAAGTGCATTGTTGTAACATTATAATAGAACCAGAAAACCACGAAGATTACATCAGTGACTGAGTAGTCAATACAAAACTCCACAGTAATTACCTCCTCTTGATACATGGTCAAAAATATTTCCAAGACCACCTCTTCGACTGCTATTAATGCTCAACCAACGCTGTTCTCAATGACTTTCACAGTGAAACGGAACTTAAGAACTGAATTGCAATCATTGAAACAGTGGTGGAGCTACATGGAGTAGCTCCCTCGAACTTATGACAAAAAAAACATAATAGCACTAACATAGCAACATCATGACCATTTCAACCCTGCTGCATCATTACTAACATGATCACATTGCAAATTAAGACAGTATGCTAACCAAATAATCTCTTAAAAAAATAGTCAGACCCAACTGTTTTGCACTAGGCCCCTCCTGGATAAATTTCCTGGCTCCACCAAAAAGAGTTTATAGCTAAAGATCGTTTTTACAAAAGTGGTCCTGAGTTCTGACCAACAAAAGCTCCAGTGTGTATTTAAAAATGTAATCAACCCTTTGATTTTGCTTTGTAAACCAACAAATAGTGTAGATAACATATAATTTAATTCTGATTGTTCATAGACAAAAAGAACATTGAATGATCAAAATATATGAACTACTTGGCTTTCTCGTGTGAAATTTGACTATAATATAAGCTTTTGAATGATATGTGGCTAAACAGGTTATATCGTATATAATACATAGTATTGCAATAGGGCACGAAAATGAGATCCCTAGCAACGTCAATGAAAGACAAAACTGATAAACAAAATCCTAAGATACTAAAATATATACACACAAGCTGCCAGGGAGAGATAAAACCTTCCAACCTATAATTCCTTAATCTTAGATCCATCTTTAGACGAAGGCTTCGAACCTTGAGTACCCAACTTACTTTGATACTCCTCAAATAGTCTGGGTTCCTCATCACGAAACTTGATAACATACTTTGTCAAGAAGACGTCTTCTGCTACTCTTAAGGCATGGCCAATACAATTCTTAGTTATCAGACCCTTTAAGAGCAGAGTTTGGAGAACGTAACAACGGGGAATGACTCTCTTCTCCAGGCTCAAAATGATAGCAGGCAGATTCTTGGAAAGATCATCTAGAGTCCAGTTAAGGGTATTCTTGAAAAAATCCAGTGTTGAAGTGATATTCTCAACTGAAATGGCCATAACAAAGGGTTGCTTCTTGAACATGGAGAGAACCTCGTCTCTTGACCAGCCAAAACTCATATAAGCCTCCAATTTCGCGTCCCATTTAGGCTTCTTCATCCTCACAAGCACATTTAATCCACTAACGAACACCTTACTTGAAGGACTAAAACCCATATTCTTGAGTTGTAATACAACATCGCTAAGGCGCTCAAGTCCAGCACGTAGAGGTCGAGGATTGGTCATCATCAATTTTGAGATACTAGTTTCGGGCACACCATTATTTCGCAGGATTTCTATGTGTGGTCTCATTCTGTGTTCTATACTACTGAAATACCTAAAGCGATAAAGAACAGTTGCAATGCCAGTGTCAGTAGGGACAAAGCTTCTAACGAAATTAATGGAAGGAATGATTCGGCTCTCTAAGCTTGATAACAAAATACTAGTGTCCTTACAGAGTAGTTTACCGAGATAGGGTCCTGAAATGCCAAATGTTGTTGAAATATTCAAGTTTGGGTTTCAACGTTTTTTCAGTAGAGGATAGGAGAAGTCGGGGATTGGAAGAGATTATTTTTGAGATGTGGGATTGGGTGAAACCATGGGTTTTGAAGAGGGAGAGAACTGAGTCAGGTCTGGCAATTGTGGATTTGTTGAGAAGAATGTTTTTGGAAGCTCTGAAAGCTGATGCTGCTGATAACCCACACGAGTTTCTGAGGTACTCTACTGTGAAGTCCGGGTCACTGGAGACGAATCGAATTAATTGTGTTGTTGTTACGTGGGTGGGTCTATAATTTAGTACAACAAAACGATGGAACATTGTAAATTGCGTAAATTTAAGAAACAACCTTACCCAAACAGGAGAAACAGAAATGATTTGGTCTTTTCTCTTGTTTCCAGGATGAGCTCAGAAAACCTAAACCCGGACATTAGTCATCTTTGAGAGCGGTGAAGACATCCGAGCGGTGAAGTACTGAAACGAAATAAGCTCATGCTGCTGAACTTTGAGAAAGTAACTGAAGCTTCAAATGACTCAAAAGCCAGGTGCAGGCTAGCTCGCAACTCGCAACACAAGATAGAATTCAACTAAGGAGTCCTCAAGAGACTCGAACTTGAAGCATCTACTGTCAGCTTTCTCAAACTAAGGGATCCCAAACAGACTAGAACTTAAAGCAAATGTAGTATGATTTCAAGAGTTAAAATGTTTAATTACCTCATCTTGATACATCATCAAAATTATCTCCAACACAAACTCCCTCGGCTCCTATTAATGCTGTTCACAATAACTTTCACAGTGAAGCGGAACTGAAGAAATGAATTGTAACCATTGAAGTGACGTGATCATACAATACAGATCAATATATTGGATACAGGCCGTCAGCCAATACATCTAACTCTATTAACAGCTAGACACTAAAACTGACTCTGATGTCAGCCATTACAGCTGGATAATTCAACTACTTCAGCAGTTACAACAGAATTCTGTTATGTTTGTTACAAAGACTCACATCTTTGATTCTAGTAGAAGAATGGGATTAGATACTAGGGAGTTTGCACTGACATTATCACACCAAGATTGATGAAAGGACCTTGAGGAAAACATGTTAACTCTTTTTAACTGCATTAAAATGTAGAGTGGCAGGAGAGACCATATACTGACAAACTTAATTTACAGTATCAGAGAGATCATCTGGCTTTTTCCATGTACAGTATTGCAATATACCAACAAGCTGACAGACAAAACACAGAATGGTAATATTAAAAGACATACTTAGAGGTGAATAAATTCTAAAACTTACTTTTTAGACCAAAATCCAGAGTGTAACAGCAACGGTGTACTATTAGAAAAATGAGATAAGAATACCTCTGACAAGTCGATGAGCTTCCATTGGCAAAGCTAAGGAAATTGCAGTCTCGTAGAAACATCAAAGTCACCCACATGTTTATGTAACCAACCAATTACCATCGAGCTGAAAACTTGCCTTGATGACATTCTACAAATCCACATTCTTAGATCCATCTTTGGAAAAAATATTTGAAAATTGAGTACTCAACTTCTTTTGGTACTCTTCAAAGAGCTTGGGTTCCTCGTGCTGAAACTTGATCACATACTTTGCCAAAAACACATCTTCTGCTTCTCTTAATGCCTGACCTATAACATTATAACGTATTAGACCCTTTGAGATCAGCATTTGAAGAACATAACATCTTGGAAAGACTCTCTTTTCCAAGCTTAAATTAATAGCAGTCACGTTCTTGGCAATATCTTCCCTAGTCCAATTCAAGTTATTCATGAAGAAATTCACTGCTAAATTGATCTTCTTCACTGAAATGGCCATTACAAAAGGTTGCTTCTTGAACATGGAAAGAACCTCATCTTCTGACCAACCAAAACTCTTATAAGCCTCCAATTTCGCATCCCATATAGGCTTCTTCATCGCCACAAGCACATGTAATCCACTAACGAACACGTTACTTGAAGGACTAAAACCCATATTCTTGAGTTCTAATACACTTGCATTAAGCTTGTCCGATTGAACATATAGAACTCGAGGTTTCCTGATAATCAATTTTGAGATCAAAGATTTCGGCATACCATGATCTTGCAGGAGGGCTACGTTTTTTCCCATTCTGTCCTTTAAATTAGTGGACCACTTTAACCGTTGAAGAATAATGGCGATGCCATCATCTGTGGGGGCAAGGCTTCTAAGGAAATTGATGGAAGGGATGATACAATTATCTAAGCTTCCCATCAATAAATGTCCGTCCTTAGATAAGAGTTTACCAAGTTTGGGTCCTGAAATGCCAATGCTTTTGAAATATTCAAGCTTTGGTTTCAACGTTTTCTCGGGAGAGGCTAGGAGAAATCGAGGGTTGTAAGCGATGAGTTTTGAAATGTGGCTATCAGTGAAACCGTAGGATTTGAAGAGAGAGATAACTGAGTCAGGTTTAGCTGTTTTGGATTCGTTGAGAACAAATTTTTTGGAAGCTTTGAGAGCTGATTCTGGGGATAATCCACACTAGTTAATGAGGTACTCCATTGTGAAATTCGGTCTTGAGATGACACTAGAAATGAATCTAGTGAGTTGGGTTGTTGATATCAGGGTGGGTCTTAAATGTAAAGCAACACTCGTAGTGTTAATTCTACTATCAAGTACAACTAAACGTTGCAACATTTTAACAGAATTGATAAAATGTAAAGAGAAGTTTAGCTTGTTTGCAGAAACTTACCCAGAGTAGAGAAAATGAAATGATAAAGTCTTCTTTCTTTCGAGGTCGACCTCTAATCTTCCTCGGTCATCAGCTTCAGTCTATTATTAAAAACCCTAAAACCCCCTCAGAGCATAAAATATCTCGATATATTTCAAATATCGGCACCAGGATCTAATGACATCCAATATTCCAAACAATGTTTCTGATATATACCAGTATATCAGGGCAGACATTCGGCATTGAACGGATAACGGATGACAAGTTGTTCAAGGAATTACAGTTTCGAATAACTGAATATTGTTGATGGCTAAACTCTGAAAAACATATTTGTTTTATGGCTAGAATAACCTGCCTGGGAAATAGATTATCGAAGAAAAGAAATGATAAATAAGAGAATTGCTAGCGTCCTGACCCATTAAGGGGGTAGAACGGTCCTGACCTGGTAAATGACATAAAATCTTAACTGTTAACCTGTTAAACAAGTTTCTATTAACATAATGAGTTGATTTGGTCATCTCTTCAGATCCAAATAACAGCCACAGTTCCAAACTCCACCAACAATTCTCCACCGCTTAAGGGCGATTGCACAGATCGATCTTCGGTAAGTAGTAAGTAACTCACGGCGCCATCCATGAAACAAATTTAACTCTGTCGATTTTAGAGGATCCGCCATGGGTTGCACGACCCTCTTCCATATGCTATTAATTTCAAAAAGGAAAAGATGGGTGAGAGATGAGAATGTATAAGATCATCAAACCAAGTCTTGCATCAAGAAAAACAAAGTGGAAGAAAACAAGTTATTTTTGGAATCAACTTAGTTAAAAATATCAACCCAATCTTAGTATATTTTGTTTGGGTTCAAATAAATATTCAAGATTCTTCTTTTTAACATGTATGTATTGATGCTAAAGTTGATAGACTTATATATTGGGTTTGCAACGCTTTTTTTCTAAAATGTGGGGATGGTGAGCATATATATTTCCGATGAATTAAGGGTTGGTTGAGATTCTCAGATACCAAGAAAGAACGAAGAGAGAGAGCCTAAAATTATTAAGGACTGGTCAAGTCATTCTCCATTCATTTATTTTGTCATTTACAGTGGGGTCGGGACCGTCCTATCCCCCCCTTAATGGGTCGACGCTTAGCAATTCTCGATAAATAAACTTATTTTAAAATATGTTTTCACAAATACCCTATATTTTAAAGACTTATTTTCATATTTTGTTTACTATCAAAAAATATATATATAATTCTATTTTTAACAAAGTAGATATCATTTACTCTAAAAATTGAAAAATCCGCAAGCATCATATTTTGAAGAACTCATTTTGAAGCCATAAAGGTCAAGGTAAGAATGTATATAGATTTTTGAGATTGGGTTCTTAAGAAAGGGCAAGAAAAGAATGTTAGAATAGTTGTATGAACACAAAGAAAATAAGATGGAAGCCACAAAACGTTAACATGATGATAAAGAAAAACAAGGACGTGCCGATGGCGGGAATAACCAAGGCGGATTAGTCAGTCCTTAGGAAAGATTTCGCCCCTTCCAATGGTTTAAAGGCATGATGTTTAAAGCGTCTTCTTTCACAGATTCAATGGTTAACAAATAATAAAGCATTGACTGACTTTACACTAATACTGGACTACCCTCTAAGAATGCAAAGAATATAAATCTCTCTTCACATATGTGGGGAAGAAGAAAATGACTAGTTTGAATTTTTTTCTCGAGTTGAGTTTCGATCAAGTCTATTTCTCTATGGACTCATAGTCCCATTTATAGAGGTTAGGAGGAAGAGAGACCAACTCCTAATAGAACACCTGAAACTTGCTTTGAAAAAAAGCAAAACAAGTTTAGGCTATTGGTCTAACCACTACCCACAACAGTAAGCCCAAGCCCAAGCCCAAGCCCGAACCCTACCCGATGTGGTGGATAACCAATGTGGGACTATCTACTATGCACTAAAGTGGAGAGAACACCATTTGTTCATCTCCTCCACTTTGCACACACACACACTAGTATTTAGAAATACACAAGAGATTCCAACAAAGACTTCCTTGTTTTAAGTATTATAATTCAGCATTCAGAAAGAACTTTAGTGCTGAATGCTGAAATATCACTGAATGCTTAAACTATTTAAAAAAAACAAACAAGTTTTAGAATCTCTTAATGCTTAAAACTTAAGTTTAAGAGGCTTTGAATGCTGAATCCAGTAAAAACAGAAAACCCCCTAGTCAAACTATACCAACGGAATTTGCATATTTCTTATATAATAAATATGAACGGATAGAAAACTCAGAGTCATGTTTGTAGAAAATAGAGTGGAGTAAAACGACCACTAAAAAGCTTCCAAATGCCAAATAATGCCAACAGGAAACAAAAATACTTCTTCATCAGCTTCACTTGCAGTTACATATATAATTCTACAGAAACCAAGATCACACCATGCCAAACATATAACAAATTTAGAGATGTCCGCGGCTGACTCCCTGCAGCAGTCATAGGCAGATTTCCACCATTCTTGAAAGTTTTTCTTTCCTTCTCTTCATTTACTGTGAGTGTTCTTGGACTTCTTGGAGACATCAACTTCCTTCGCTGTAATGAAGCTTTGCATATTCCAACCACAAATGTTCATCATAACCATTTCCCCTGAAACGAAGAAACTTTTTGCCCATTCCTCAAGCCTACATTAGGCATTAACAATATAAACAAACAAGCCAAGCACAGATTCCACAAAGCTTAAAGCAATGACATAGAAGGAGAGGGGGTGTTTTTTTGAAATTTCCCATATCAAAATTTCACTACAAAGTCGACAATGAACACTTACCAATGAAGTTTCATTCCAAGCCTCCTTTTTGTTTTAAAAATGAAACAACTGACCGGTGAGAGGAAGTGAGGAACCATAAACTGATGGAAGGGAAACCCCAATTTCAAAACAGATTCCACAAATCCTATTTGAGTTCGTCTACCACGAGGATATCCCATAGACGTTTTGGCCGAACCGTTAGATGGATCTAACGGTCCATCAAAATAAAAACAAACCCATATTCTCTCTCTTCCTTTTTGTTTTTGATTTTCAGACCGTTGAATTTCGAATCCAAAATCCAACGGTCTCATCCCTATAGGGATATCCTTGTGGTAGCCCAGATCTATTTCTTAACCTCGTACAGTATTTCTTTCTTTCTAGTTTTACAAAAGGGAAGGCACAAGCAAAGGAACAAATGAAAACCAGGCCCACACTAGGAACGAGGATGGAAGACCATAGACTACGGTTTAAAGCAGCAGAGGCCCAAGTGGTGAGTTATGAAATGAAATAAGCTCATACTGCTGAACTAGTGAACTTTGAGAAAAGTAACTGAAGCTTCATATGAATCCAAAACCAGGTTAGCGCAAGTCGCAACACAATATAGAATTCAACTGAGGAACCCTCAAGTGACTCGAACTCGAAGCATCTACTGTCAGTTTTCTTAAAGTCTCAAACTAAAGGATCCCCAACAGACTAGAACTTAAAGCAAGGTCGGTGTACTCCAATTCTCCAAAATAGTGGTTCAGATTGAACTGAACAAATACCACTTTGATATGCGCCATTGTTAGTTGTTACTAACGGACTAACGGACAATTTTGGGACCAACATTTTTGGAGTCCCAAGAACTTTCACTTGGAATCCAAAGACATCAGGTTTAACTTTGTCCCAATACAAATGGCACTTACCAATCAACAAATTTACTCAGTGAGTCACTGAGATGCCACGCAATTGGAGCCAGACTGGTAACGTTACCAGGCAACACCACATACCCATTGCCCTTGATTGACAAAGAGAACATGAAAGAACCAACTAATTTTCAAGTGTATCAGCATACGTATGGCATGCCAAATCCATGCATTCATCGCCCAAATGATTTCAAGATAGTCACAAACTCGCAACAAAGCCAGGTTGTAGCTAATATAGATTTGTTCGAATCTCAGAGATGCCAGTTGATTTATCTCGAATACAACAGGATTCGAAGAACCACAGAGAACGGTATAAAACATAATTTCGCAATTAAACAACACATAAAATATACTTCATCCAATGGTTCATGGCAAGTTCACAATATCAGGTAGTCAGAGAAAACGAAATGAGTTGAAACAGACTGCAACACATCTCTCACTACCGACCATCAACCACATTACCCACCAAAATCCTAACAATGATCATTATAATGAACAAACTAAATAAAAATAGGACAAATCAAAACTTTGAAACCCACCCTTAAACCAGACTGACCCACTAGCCACTCACTCGCTCTGCAATCAAAGAACCCCCACACTTGATCGGCACCTCCCAGACTGACAGCAACTTCACTGCTGCTTACATTCTGGTGGTCTCTCACCCTGCTGACCTTCACCAATTTGGGCTCTTCCAGTCTTCTGCAGTTTGGAACATTAAAGTCCATCAGATGTGCAGCAGTACAAAAGTAGCAATCAGGTGAAACCACAAAATGCAAAAAACTTCAGTTATTTGAACTTTTACCAGAAAAAAAGTCGTGAAAATAATTATCTAACCTTTGGCCCAGCAGAAGGCTTTTTCCTGGACTTGCTTTCTTCTTCATCTTCGTCGTCTTCATCCTCATCTTCCTCATCATCTTCCTCATCTTCATCTTCATCATCTTCATCCTCGTCATCATCATCATCATCCCCATCAAGGTCCTCAAAATCTTCACCTTGAACAGCCTCTCCAGTGAACCATGACACAGCGTGCGGAATAATTTTGTCTCTAATGGTTGACCTGCAGAGACAACAAAGTCACATTATCCAAACCAAAGGAAGAAAACAGGACTTTTGAGTTTCAAATGGTTCAACAAAACATTCCATTGTCCTGCTTGACCAAGCCAAAAACTGATTCGCAACAAAATAACATGCAATTCCAATTCTTTAAAAAGAGAATAAAATTGAAAGGTTTTCTCGTTCTTTTTTCTATGAATTCATTCCCTCAAATTTTGGTTACTTTTTTTGGTAAAAAACTTCTTATAGTTGGAACTAACAAGAATTCTCACCGGACACCAATCTCGTGAAGAGAAAAAGAGTCACATTTCAAAGGGCATTCCCATTTGAATGTGAATGTTTTTGAGAATTTTTCAACCAAAAAGCAATCCTTACTTTGTATTAACAAAATGAACCCCATGACATACAGAAACACATAACCACCCAAATACACCAGAACTGTTGTTTCAATAAACAATTTCAGTCTAAAAAAACTATAATTAAAAAAATCAAACAAACTAACCCAATGTCATAATCTTGTTCCATTTCATTCTGAAGCTGCTCAGCCTGTCAATAACCCAAAAGGAAAGTTCTTATATGGAATTAAATGATTTCCTTATTTTAAAAACACCTAATTATATTGAACTTACAGTGTCTTCATCAATATCATCGTCATCCTCCGGGACCTGTGGCGGATTGAAAAAGTTGAAGAAACTCTCACAATTTTCAGTTTTAGTAATAGGCTTGGTATTCTTTGATCCCTTCTTTGGCTTCTTTTTAAGCACTTTCTGAGTCAAGCTCTTTCCCGGAAGCCATTCAATCTCAGTCCTACAGAACCCAACATAACAGATAAGTTAAGAGAAAAAACAACTGACTAGACTTTCTATAAGAAAGATAGCAAAGAAACTCACCCAATTGCTTTTTCCAGGATAGGTTCATCATCATCAATCATGTGATATGTTTTGGTTAAGACAGAATTCTTGAAATACGGATTAGCATCAAAGAAGAATTCAAGCATGAAACCCTTGGGATTTTCAATCCTACGCCATTTAATGTCTTTGAGGAATTTGAGTGCTTCCTCATCACGTTCCGAAATCTGAGTTCCAGGAAACGATTTCCAAAAATCAATAGAGACAACTTTTCTATGGAATAACTGTATTAACATAATACTAATATTCTTATGAAGTAAGATCATATTACCTCCTCAGTCAATACTTCATTTGTCTTCATTGCATTAAGCCAGAAATCAGGCACACCTTTCACTGCACAGCATAATAAATTAGCACATAGCAACCAGTAAATCAACTAAGGTCAAGGTCCACTCAAAATACCTTCGGTGCCTTTACCTTCTTCTTGATCAATTGGAGCTTCATTTGTTACTCCTTCCACTTCGACTACACCATTCACAATATCGTAACGCTGCAAAAAGTAAAAACAAAGTTACCTAGCATAGTATAGAATGTAACCCACACATGAAGGTCATCATCGAGACATTACTCAGCCCAACATAAAACAATGTAGATACTAGACTTCTAGCAGATGTGTGTGTTTAAGGGCATATAACTGTAATGGACAGAGTAAGACAAACAAGCACATACAATACCAAATCAATTGTCAACTTTTAAAAATTAACACATTTGGAAGAAGTCAAAGACAAAAATACCTTAGAGTACAAAGGCTCATACAACTTCTGGTACTTGGCTTCAAGCGCTGCTCTCTCCTCGAAAAACTTTGCTTCAAGCTCATCATGTTGACTCTGAAAATTGAAAGTGTCAGAGGACCCAACAAGTGCATCTAAATCAACAATTTTCAATTGAAAGAATACAGAAAGGGGAAGGGGTAAAGTAATCGAGTAAGACATACGGGTTAAGGTGGAAAGCGGAATGAGAAAAATAAAGCCCCACTCTACTAATGTTTTTCCCATTAGGCTCCGAAAAATAAAGGCATAAATTACAACCTTAAATATTTTATATAATAAAACTAGGAATTTCAAGTTTGATCACATGCTTTGAGCACTTAGAAACCCAGGCACCAAACTGAAATTACTGTTCACAGTTGTGGCGGATGGTTATTTAAGTAGATGGCTTCTTCTACAGAAAATGGCAGTAAGCATATATGTTGACAATGGCGGCAATTTTTTGTGGAAAAAGTTGCAGATTATAGACTAATATACATAATAAGCACTTCTTTATTGATACATACATAATATATTGTGTAGATCAACAATATACAGACAAGTATGCAGCACAAAATACGCCTAGTTTATAGAGGATGGCAGTAAAATGTCACTGGTTTGTACAGTAAGAACTTCAAGAATTTATGACTGACCTAATAGTCAAAACCAACTAATCACAAAGCTTTAGATAATCAGTTCGAACCATTAACCACGAACCATCTAATAATGTAACATTTGTTGGGAACCAAATCTAATTGATGCCAACCAGAAAATCCACTTCAGACCCAACTTTTGTCCCCAGAATAAGAGTCTATTTCATTCTGGATCAGTTCCAATTCAAAGTACACAAAAGTGATCAACAATCCTCTAAAACTGCTTTGCAATGGATAATAAATATGTTTCCAAATACTACAGCAATAGAAACCAAGTAGAAATTATACATTGTGAATCTTTCAAGAGCATCATTTTTTTTTTTCACATTAAAAATTTATTATGTGCTTCCTATGAACATTTATATTTTAAAATTTTTAATTTACTCAAACCATATCTCAATTTTCCTTAATTGCCCCTCATTATCTAATTAATCTCATTATGCAATACCCGCTTTTGAAACTTAAATGCATACTACAAGAAAAATAGTTGAACACCAGTAATATCTTCAGCCAACACACATAGTACTTTAAAAGTCAGACAGTGGAAGCACCAATGTAACACAAAAACTAACAACAGAATGAATGAAAACATTTTAATGATATTCCAAATCAACAGCCTCACTAAACAACTAATTAAACTTAACCACAACAAAGATAAACACTACTAGAGCTAGAGTTACAGCAACACAAACCTGAATCTCTCTAAGAACCTCAACACGCTTACGAACAGTAGGAGATAAAGTTTCAAGTACATCAGGATGTTGTCCAGCAAGTGACTGCAACTTATCCTACAAAACAAAAAAAAAAAAAAAAACCCTAAAATCACTAAACCCAAAAAAGCAACAAACTTTATCATTAAATCCAAAAACCAAATACACCCATTAATTCAAAACTACCTTCAGAGCATTAACAAGTCCAGCACGATCTTCAGCACTCAAAGCTACAAAAAAATTAGTCACAAAGTAGATAAAATAAAAAATTAGGGTTTGTTTAAACTAGTATAGTTACCAGCAGTTGCTCCAGGTAGTGATTCAGTAAGATCTGCCATGTTAAAGTTATCTTTGTTCATGGTGTGAAGCAAAAAATGAGTACAACCCTAAAAACAAAGAGTTGAAAAAAAAAGAAAAATGAAAAGTGAAGTGTGTTTTTGAGGAGAGGGAAATAATTTGCGAAGAGATAGTGAGGAGGTGTGTCTTTAAATCATGAAAAAGCCCACGGCCCGAAACCTAACAACAATACTACCGCTTTATATAGACTTTTGGACTGGTCTTCAATTGGAAACCCTATGGGGGGTAATTAAAGAGTTGCATTATGCAGCCCTGGGAGTAATTTTTCTACTTTTTTTGTTTGTTTTTGTTTTGGTAACTTGTTGATTATTGAGATTTGGTTTTTGATGCTTTTTCTAATTTTGATTGTGGGGAATTATTAGTGTACTGTTTTTGGAGTATTGAGGATTACCTTGCACTGTATACAGCTATGAGTCTTAGATGGATTGTGAGCTGAGATGGCATGTTTAAAACACTAATGGAATTTTGGGAATTTTGAGGACAATAGTAAATTTTTGGGTGCCTACTAAAACTGACCTACTAGCTGATTTTGTTCAATGCTAATTACGTAATCGTAATAGTGAGTCGGAGAAGGAAGCAGGTCGAAATAGTAAATCGGAGTAGAAGTGCTCGTTACGTAAATCCATTATATTGACAAAAAACTGATAGAGATCATCGTTATTATTAGTGAGTCGAAATAGTAGGTCGAAATAGTAGGTCGGAGTAGAAGTGCTCATTACGTAAATCCATTATACTCTCACAAAATGCTGATAGAGATCGTCGACATTATTAGTGAGTCGGAATAGTAGGTCAAATTAGTAAGTCGGACTCACTTTTTTTTATTTTTTTCTTTGACCAGTTTTGAATTTACACTTTTTTAAAGCATGGAAAACATAGACGGACAATATTTTACATGTTCAAATCAGCAGATAGGGCAAAGTTCACAGCATTTTCTACCCTGTCTTAATCTTGATTATCATTGAGTAGAGGATGATATGTGTGGTGATCTTTAACAAAAAAGTTGACGAACTTGTTCAAATTCACAGATAAATGTCCCACTTTTTCTTCCTTATGTCAGACTTGCGTTGAAATGTCCTCGTGAGCAAAATCAGTGGCGAAATTGGCTCTTGTCATCAATTGTAAGTCGAGAGTTGAATGCCCCTACTTTTTAGTGAAAGTATTCTGACACCATACTTCATCACAAAATAAATCCTCCCATCACATTTTAGCGCACACTAAGTTTGGTTCTCTGGCAGAGAGGCGAGTAAAACTCAACAAAGCTGATAAAAAAAACACATGCCCGTTGCCCCTGAAGAATTTTACAGGAACCAAGCAAGGCCTAAGTCACAGTAAACTTTCTTCAATCTTGTAACTACAAAGTTTAGAATGAACAACTTGCGCACAGATATATGTAGTCTTTTTCGGTAAAGCTCAAAATATATCAAGTTGAGTTATGCTGCCTGGACAATTTATTTAAAACATCGCACACTTCTATACTTTCACATCTACAGATGTATTCTGGCGTAAATACCAATGGCATAGTACGCCAGTAATACTACTTGCATATATGTAAATTGAGCTTTCTACTTTCCGAGTGTAAAGAAGTTCAAGACTGAAGCAACCTGCTTCTTCCCGAAAATGTCAAAAAGGGATTAAGAATTTTGAATGTGTAAACAGTGACACAGTACATGCATTAAACTGGGTAACAAATGTGCAACTTTGAACAACTACTTTCCACTTTGTTGTATAACAAGGAGTGCTTCTTCAGTTCTAATGATTCAATTCAAACAATGTAAGAAGAAAAACTATTTGAGACGCAGATGAACAAAGTCAACCAGGAACTACAACTGAACAAGTTGATGAAAGTTAATGATGAGATGACACTACTATAGAAGGTCAGTTCACTCTTTTCTAGAGGGTTGAAACTGTGGTTTTAATGCTTCTATCACTGCCGAGAAATCCTGATCACTTAAACCATGAGACTTTGCTACCTTATACAATTCATTTGCGGCTGCAGCAATTGGAGTAGGTTGAGAGACAGATTCTGCCAGACCTAACGCAAGCCTCAAATCCTGCCATTGTAACTCATTTTGAGGTAAAGCTGTGATATCAAATTATTTATCTATATCTCCTGCTTGGAACAACTGGGAAAGTCTACTGACCTTTTGCTGATGTTTTAAAGGAAATGCAGTTGGGTACACAGCTTGAACCATTGACGGTCCTTTCATAGAAAACATTGGTGCACTTATAGCTCCCTGTGAGACTACCTGCAAAGTTTCAAAATGTGATGAGCTTAATGAAATTCTAGCCAGAATGCAAAAGACCAGAAGTAGGCTGTCGACTTAGAGAAATACCTCAACAAGAACACTTGGGTCCAACCCTACTTTCTTACTAAGAAGTAAACCTTCTGAAAAAGAAGCCATCATACTGCATTTATTGGAAACGAGGAATTAAAGTCATTAAATTTGACATATAAGAAACAATTCCCTAAATCTACTATAAAATTTGATTATGAAAAAAGGAAAGGAAATTAATTGACCCAGAACCTTCCCATAATCATGTTGACAACGAGTTTCATTGCAGCGCCGTTTCCAACATCCCCGAGGTAAAATCTAGACTGAAGATAGCAAAAAAAATAAAAGGTTAAAGAGCTAATACAAACACATTAATGAGTGCAATGAAGCATGCTCAGAAGACAGGTATACCTTTCCCATTATGTCTAAGAATGGAGCAACCATTTCATATAGAGCTTCATCCCCTGCAAGAATGAAACAATAGGTTCAGTTCCATGAGGCCGCTTGATTAACAAGCTTTGCATCGCATATAGTTGACTAATGATTAAAAAAAACTTAGTGATTAAACACAGACAGTGAGAAAAATAACAAGTGACTACACTCATACAGATAAATACACGTAGGGTTTCTATGATCTACGGACTGCAGCATTAGCACTTAAATTATATGATTCACATTCAATTGAGATTACATTTTAAAGGATAAATTACATACTACAAGACACAAAACATCCAACCTATAGTAATTACCTGCAGTCAGAAAAATCAGCTGCCCGTCTTCAGCAGGCTTTTTTGAGCCTGAAACTGGAGCCTATTAAAAAACCACTAAATCTAAAAGACATTCCTTTGATATGTTATTATCACATCAACAAAGAGAAGATTGTGAAGATAATGATATACTACAGAAATATTTATTTTTAACGAAGGCAAAATTTATTTAAAAAAACCCTAAATTTATTTGGAAAGAATAGCATATAATCAGCTTTATTACCTCTAAAAACAATGCCCCGGTAGCTTTAACTTGTTTGCCTATCAATTTAGAAGTGGCACCATCAACAGTTGAAACATCTACATATCTGCCAATGCACGACCAAACAGAGAGGGAGAGAGATCTCAGGATTTGTATTCAGTATACTGCACTCTATCATTCATATATATTATGCTAAAGCAGGCATTTAGGTGATTAAACACGATTTAGTTTGAATTCAAAGCCAAAAGGTAAGAAAATAAAAACAACAAAAGTCGCCAATGAGGCCAATAAATTTGCCTTTCATATTGACTTTGTTTTGGTTGAGAATCTTATAACCTACATCGATTTTTGTTCGTTATGTATTATACATAATACAAGTGGCGGAAACTGTCTTAATAACATCTTGGTGGAATGATGATGGTGCTGTTAGCCAAGGTGGATATTTTGCTACAGAGAGTGGTGAAAATGATGTTATGTAACCAAAACGGGTGATTGGCAATGAATGTGGAGGTGGCATGGTGCTGTATTGGAATCCGTAGTTAATGGTATTGTCAGCACTACTGGCATGTCAGGACGATGGTGAAGGTGGGCAGGTGGCAATAGCGAGATGTTGATAATGGTGTGTCGTTCAAGAGAGAGAATGAGAGATGCTATGCTTATTGCCATATGTTAACTTTCCAGTTTGGGTAAGAGATATATAAATTTGTGGAATCTAGAGAGGCCCTTTAACATGTTGACCTCATTTGCAATGCCGTGAAAATATTTCCATCATATTGGTTCTAAAAGTTGCTGTAGTTCACCAGAAAGAGGAACAAAGGTTATAAAAGGGATACTGAAAACGCCTCCAAACCACCAACAGCCTCAAAGGAACCAACTAATGTGTTCCAGAAGAGTCTTTCCTACTTCATTCACTTCTATCAATGTCGATGAGAAAATACAGCAAGGAATTTATTTCTAAAAGTTATGTTGGCTATTAAAAGTTATGTTTTTTAAGCAATCAACACACCCCGTCATAAACTACCATAATATGTTGGCTATATTCTGAAAATATTTTTTCAGCAATCAATACAACCCGACATAAACCACAAATAGTTTTTGTACTAAGTAAACTAGTATAATAATGATTTTTTCATTTTTATATTATTATTAGCTTTGCCATATAAAAGACATAACCTTATCTCTCACAAAGCATATAATAACAAAATAATATAGAGCTGCTCATTGCAAGCATATCCCAGGTTCAAATATATTACGCAACGTTATTTATATATCAAGATAGCAGAATCAAATCACAGTCACATGGACCAAAAAATATTTTGACAAGAAAAGCACAATACCCTTTTCCCGGACTTAGTCCATTTGCCACTCCATATTCTCCACAGGCAACATCAACCTGATATAGCATCTTCATTAGCTTCGTATAATGATTAGGATAGTTGAAAACCATGTAATTTGTGAGAGACCAAATATACGCACGGCGCTTTCAGGATCGGCGAGCATGGCAAATGTGACGTCGCAAGATGAAGCAACTTCTTCAGGGGATGATTTATATCTGCAGCAGCAATACATTTATAAGATAACAGATCACAAAGACAATGACTCATTTTTGTTTAAATGTCAGTAGGTCGCAGAAGTGCCTTTCATAACCAAACAAACCATAACAACACAGATATATAAACTAAGTTTATCTAGTCAATATATTCCAATCATATATGCTCCAAGGCATCTCAAAAAAGACAGAAAGAAAGAGGGTGGAGGAAAGAAATTGTTGATCAAAATTATAAAGTTAAATGCATCTGTTCAGCCTACAGGGTAATTTAAAAGCACTGTTGATGATAAATGGTAGTAACAAAATATATCCAATTATCCATAACATACTGAAGCATGAGACTGAACATTTTGCAATGATATAGAATTGTGAAAGCAATCGTATGGTAGAGTAAATCTTGGATTATCTTTAGGTGCTCTATCTTGAGGCGGTGACTCGGTGATTTATAGACAACCTAAAGAAGCTTTCTATTATCTTTTGGGTCTAAAGGTTTGTACTTCCCTTGGAAATAATTCAACAATGTGGATCCTAGGTGAAACCTCTCCAGCAAAACATAAAAAAATCGTTTTAATTGCAGGAAATCAGAAGTAACAGTTATGGACAAATTTGAAATGGATTCATCCATATGAGATCAAAATTTTGCAAAATATAATGGAGTCAGCCATTTTAATTTAGCTTCCAATTTAATTTATTTTAAGGTTTTTTTTATTTCTAAAAGAATTGTGTTAAGGATATGAAAATCATTACTTATTTATTAGTATAAAATTCTACGCATATCAAGACTGACTGATGCATTATTTTCTTGATGTTCCTATAACAATAAACACCTTTTTTTTTCCCTAAATTTATATCCATATTAATCTAACGAACAATCTGAAGATTAAAAACTTACTTTGCCCCCAAGCTGATGAGCGGATCACACTTGCTCTTGGTCCTATTCCAAACAGTAACATCACATCTGCACAAAAGTGAAGGCATTCAAAATCCCAATAATACTTTACTAACGTTTAGTTTCAGGCTTTCAACCAACCCAGCTTTCAACTTTTGGAACTCCATGGTAAGGGAAAATGAGCTCAACCAAGATGTGCAAGAGTCATAAGAATACATCTTCATGTTTTTGGTAAAAGAAAGTTCCTTCTTAGAGCTTGGGATAAATACCACGAATGCTCAGAAAGACTTTTATAAATAAACCTATGTTGTTTGTGTTCTTTAATTTCTTTTTTATCTTTTCTTCTGTTTTCCCCACCAAAATCAAATTGACTAAAGCTTACCCAGCTTTTATGAGATTCTGTGCCATTGGAGAACCCATAATCCCAAGACCCAAAAAGCCAATGCGCGCAGGACTTTCATTTTCTGCAATTCCAACATATCAAAGGGAAAGAAGCAAGTTGTGTGAACTACCTAACAATCTCCAAGTAACTTGGCAAAGGTAGGAATGAATTTGATGGCTACATATTTGTAAAGCAACGCAACAAAGATAAGTAATCTAAGATTGATTCATCATGTACTCAGCTTACAAGAACGGGGAGATATGGTTCACTTGTCAATCAAATATTGACGTTTTATAAATTCTTCAATAAAATGAATGCACCAGCAATAGATACTGGTTTGAGAGCCTCTTCATTACGTAATACTTAATCCACACATATTTGCTTTCTTTCCAAAATAATTCCATTGTAACAAACTTTTCTTAATTATAGGAGTTCTAGATATCTAGCACATTGCGGGCAATCACAAAACTATATAGATTGAGCAATTAAAAAAGTTATACAAAAATGTAAAGTTAAAGAAATACTTTATATATGCAATTTACTAATTATACAAGAAAAGGCAAAGAAGTGGACAAAAGCAACAAGAGACGGTTAAAGAGTGGTGTGATTCTCCATATTCATCTTAATATTGCATTTACAATTTGAGATCCTATAGTCATTCTAACATCATTTATTTGCAACCTAAATGTCTCATAAGGAGTGGTAATGATCCATCATGAGTCCATCTGAAAGCGTTAACACAAAAATTAAAAACGGGTAATTATACATTAGAAAAGGCACAATTGCATTAACTAAAGATCTATTTACGATCATTGATTTCCCTTATCTCCTAAAAGATTTAGGCATGATTTGTAAAGCTAATGAAGAGCCACTAATCACAATGTTTATAACTTTTATCACCTCATAGGCATAAGAAGACTAGTTTGCAAAATAGCCACAACGTATACATTCATCATCTGTTCCTTATCCTAAACTATTGTTTCCAACATGATTACATATTCACTATTAGTCTCAGCGCAAAAGAATCTCTAAGACTATTTACATTTGTCTTGCACAAGCATACACCTCGAAGGTCCCAAGTTAGTATAAACAGACTCACACTCAAAACACATTGAATACGTGAATCAATAGAGTGCTTCACAACGTTAATTATCATGCAAGAAGTAATATATAAGTTTATAACTAAACTAAAAACATAAACACCCCATGAGTTATACAAGCCAAAAAGAAAAAATAAAACATACCTTTTGAGGACTGAGAAGAGAAAGCTTTGGAACATGTAGAGAACAATGGTTTAATAGGAAATGAAAAAAATGGGTTCCTTCTAAAGTTGCTGGGTATTTGAGGAAGGAAAGTTGAACACATTGACATTGTTGGTGAAGGTGTGATTGACGAGGCTAGAATTACAGAAGAGAGAAAACTACAAGAGTTGTTCTTGATGAAAAAATTGGACAAGACTGACATGTTTTTCGTTATCTTCTGAACAGAGAAGCTCAAGATAAAAGGCTTTTTTGCTGGGTTGGGCTTGGATCACAGCTCATGGGCTTTCCTATTTGGGTCATAGTTCTCAAATGGCGGGAAATTGATATTACATTTTTTTTTCGTAACAAACAAACAAGGCTACAAACTAGATAAACTAAGCAGTGGGGGCGTGAGCGGAGAGAGGGAGATATGGATTTGTGGGTGGGGAGAGAGAGAGAGTTAGGGTTTGGTTGAGAGGGATAGCTGAGGACTGAGGACAGACAAAAACCAACCAACTTAGTTTTTGTCCGCATAACCCCTCTTTCTGCCTAGATCGTTTGCTCCGCTCACTGATTATATACTTGAAAAACGATAAAACACCTCACCACCAATGTTTATGGCTTTATATAGTTTACTAGATTTTGGATCTTTAAGATATTTTGCTTGAAGTAAAAAATTTCTTTTTGGTGCACAATTTTTTGAACATTTTGGAAATCAATTGGTAAATATTAAGGGTACCCAATATTAAACCAATCAATTATGGTAAAATGTGAGAACATTGCAAACTTAATCTTGATTACTCACCATCAATTGCAAAATAACTCCTCTGAGCAGCTTTAAGTACACTACTATTACCCGACCTATCGTTTAACAATCAATTTTTTCATTTTCATTTGCTTCATTCCCCCTTCATTGTTTCTTCATCCTTCGTGTAAGCCTTAATACTAAAGAAGCTTATATTGCACCTTTTGCATAATTCTCTTAATCTTAGCCTCCTTGTGCTCATACCTAATCAAGTTCATGTCGTATCTCTATCATTAGATCGAACCATGATGATGTAACCTTTAAATTTGATTATGGAGAGGATGGGGTGCATTATAAGCTTTTCATTATATTGTAACTATGATAGAACTACTTAATCTCTTTACTAATGGTGTGGTGCTTACTCAACGTATAGAACAATATCTTTACGGATCCTCCTTATTAGATATTTTGATATGATTATAATTGTTCTATATGTAGAAATATAGAGTTGACAGTAACATTTATATAATTGTTGTATATAGAAAGGCAAAGGCAATTCAAATAAGTTTTATAGTAATTTAGATATCTCTTAATTAGAGTTAGAACATGTAACTTTTTTATATTAGGTATTATGGATACCATTGCTCATAAGTCATATTGTGCGAAAAAAATTTAGATCCTTACAGAAATGACAAAAAAGTAAAGAAGTTCACTAAAGATCAAAGCCTAAGCATAGAATATAAAACAAACTAAGTAGAACTGCTACTAGAATTAAATGGAACAACAGCCAATATTTTGTGATTTCTAAGCTTTGACTTGGCTATAGAACTTGGACTTCTCCACCATGGTCAAACTTTAAGTGTATGAATTTGAGCTCGATTTCCTCAAAGGCCGGTCTTGAAGTACGTCTGCTTCAACAGTGATTGTCTCATAGTAACAACATGCTTATTCGGTCCCGCACAACAGCCCTTTATTATTAAGTCTGGGAAAAATTAAACCTCTCATCGGAGTAATGTCCTTCTTAGTCTTATTGTACTCACTGTTAACAATATGCATGTGACCCATGATAAATCTTTCCAAGCTTGTATCTTTTTGTTCATCTACGTATAATAGTGATACCCATTATTCTCTACCCTAGCTATAGAGAATAAAACTCTAGTTGGATGCGCAAGCACCAATACAGGCTACCTTCAGCAAATCCCTATGAGTCTTGCCAAAAAGGCGACTAGCACCCCATTGAGTCACCACACTCTCATAGCCTATGAAACACAGACAAATCTCTTGGCGGGCTATAAATATGTAGGAGAGGTGGAGAAGTGGGAGTGAACCGAATGAACCCAGTTTTAAAACTTATCTATATTTATAGGGATAAAGAAACTCGAAGGTGAGTAGTACGATCGATATTCTTATACTCTAGTTGTTTTCTCCATAATTCTTAGTTGATGGTGCAATGATGACTGTTAAGGGTGCAACCGTGCAAGATCGATCAGCTTGCGTCATCGACTCGACCTTCCACTTCCCTTAAATGGCTCTAGAAATGGCCCAGCTTATGGGCTTTTAACTCTTGTCGAACATCTCCGTCTAGTTTCTCATAGCGTACAAGGTGTTTGAAAGATTACCAAGCTAGGGCGGGAGCTTGTCTAGTACCATTCAATAGGTTAATAATTCTAGGAGAGTCAACCATATTACTCTTGTTTTTTGGTATCCAACTGCTATAGCTTAGCATTGTCTGATTATTCTCAACCAAAAAAAAATAATCAATCAACATTGGATGAAAATCCCACGACAATGTGGTTTAGTTTAATGATATGAAATCACCACTCAAGTCATTATAAATGAGAACATTAAAGGATTATTTAGTCGTGAGAAGACATAGATTTTCTATATTTTGGTGAATACCTTATCAAAATAGACCCATCTATAATGTTTCCATCTTCAATTAAGTCTCAAAATAAGAGTTGCATCCATACCACCCATACCATGTACACTCTTGAGGAGTTGAGGCAATTATAGATAGTTTTCTAATATCAATGAAATTATGTTGTAAATTCTCAAAAGTTCCTAGTCAAGGGCAAAGTGGCACAAAGGAGTCCAACAATTTTTGGGTCCGATCATGTAAACATGTACATAAAAGGATTTGCCATAAACAAATACAGATAGTTAAATCAAATGAAACTATAGTGTAAGTAAATCAAATGAAATTATGTTTGTTATACAAAGGGGATACTGTAAATTTAGGAAGAGACTTCTTCGGTTGACTTTTTTGAGGAGTGCTTACATGACACTTAGCTTAATAGACAAAACCTCATACGTACTCCGCTTTAATATAGAGAGAGAGGTGATAATAGATATATTCTCGTTGATAAAATCCATATTGACAATGTCCCACAGGCCACAATTACAAAGAAAAATGCAAGTCTGAATTCTGAACATAGAAGCATATGTATTTTGCTAGACTCCTTTATGTATTTCTCAGAGAAAAGCCCAAGAACAACCAAATGTAAAAGGCTCATTCATGTAGGCAATTGTAGCAAAAACTCCATGAAGCCATTAATAACCCAGTTCAAAATAATAATAATAATAATAATTAATAACCCCAAACAGCCAAACGTTTTTTTCTTTGCTAGAAGATAACTTTTTTTTATGGTTATATTGTTTAAAACGAAAGAAAAGAGATTACAAAGTAAAATAAATAGTACAGACAGGCATATCACCACAACTTAGCCCTATGCATCAGTTAACAAAACGGTAGTAAGCGCTATAATGATTTTCAAGATTGGCCAGAAATCTTGGCCGTGCATCCCACTCAGAACACCATTATATTATCTAAATTCGTACCATGTCTAGCACACTTGTCTGCCCCTAGATTGACTTCTCCCAATGCTGTAGTGACATTGAGTAAGTACCTGACTTCACCTTTTTTTTCCTGATTAGCACGACACATCAACTAATCGAAAGTTCAGAAGTAGTCCTTTGACTTAAATTTGAGATTGCCCACCTTTTTTTTTTTATATATATATATTGCTTTAAGGATGTGTTGGTTCCAATTCAAGTTTTCAACTATCATTTAAGCTAAGTCATTATTTGAGAGCACCATCCAAAGTTCAAAATCACTTTGTCATGATTAACTTCAAGCTGCATCAACCAATAAAATATATCACTTAACCTCAACATTAGGCGCTACTGGTGATTTCAACACTTTCATGTCGCATGCACAGTGTCAACCACCAAATTTAATTGAAAATTTCTTCTCGATCAAAAGCAACTTTGAATTGTGGTATTCAATTAGGAGTGTAAACTATTGCTTATTGAGCCTGCATCTAATTGGTCATTAGATCGATCGAATCTCACAATATACACCTCGCTTTTAGCTCAACTTATTGGCTCATCATCTTATAAATACTAATAAATAAATGTATAAGGTGTCATTTGGAAGTGCTATAATTTTGTTTTTTCTTTTGATTTAATTTGTAGCTGACACTATTTGTTCGATCATTCAATTATTATTTTTGCTTAAACTCAAATCAATAGTTAAAAACTAAAGTGGTTCGAAATGAACATTGAACAACTAGGTTTAATATTATGAAGTCAACGAAAAACCACTTCAGATGGAATTACAAGTTTACAACAACGGCAAATGGGAGCCAAGTGGTCTAAATTTGAAATTTTCATCTGTTTTCAAGGAGTTACTGAAGCTATAAGTGGATATTTCGTCGTGCATAAATTTCGTCTGTTAAAAGATGTCAATTGGCTTGTGACTAGAGTTTTGTAGAGTGCAACAACCCAACGTTTTAGCTGGACAAAAACCCTAATTCGCATGCGATAATAGTTGTGTTCATTATACGTTTTCATGATACACACCATAAACAGTGCATGTTGCATCTTGGTTTGGGAAGCTAGCTAGCTATTCCGCCTTTTAAAAAAAACTGGGGGTCATGTCTAATTGGCAGAAGTTACGGGGCTAGCTCTAAACAACTCAAGTTTTTATGATCAGCTTATGCCCGCAATATGATGGAATTGAAAAAGTGAAGTCAAAATAACTCAATAATAAACAAAATAAAAGATACTGGAATCTATCAGCTTAATTATTTGATATTGTTTCCTTTTGGACGAGCTAAGATACTTGGTTGGAATCATTTTTGGAGTGTCAAGTCTTTAGATTCACTTTTAACAAAGTGCTCCACTACTCCAGCATTAGGACAACTTTTAACAACTGAAAAATAACTTTAGGTGGCAAAAGAGTGGTTTATAAAATTAATTGGAACTGAAACATGTTAAGTGGGACTAATTGTAAATTTAGTAATTTAGATCTGATTACCTCATGCCCTCATGTACAGTTCATGTCTGCTGGCTTATTTCTTGAACTATAGATGACCACTAAATTTAAGGTCATAATTTTTTTTATGGGTAGTTTCCTTAATCAGTTCCCAGAACTAGGGCTGGAAATACTGTTGCGTGTTCTGGTCGGATTCTCACTCAAAACAAAAGTCTTTACCATATCCGGATTTGGGTCGGATTTCGGATCCATATCCATTAAAAAACACCAAAAAAATACATTATTTTAATAATTTTCATATATAAATATAAAATATAAATTAATTTTTATGCATCAAAATATGAATCTTGTTAAAATGGTTTGGATTTTCGGATATTCGGGTCGGATAAATTGGATTCGGATATGGTCGATTTGAATAAAATGAATTCGGATATCATCAGATTCGGGTTGAAACTCATATCATTCCCAGCCCTGCCCATAACCTACTTAATTTCTTAAAGATTCTTAGTATAATATTTTTAGGGAACAAACCAACTAATAAACTAACATTAAATATCAAGCATTATAAATCCATTAATGGCCGGAAATGATACTGAAAAGAAAAAGAAAAAAGAAAATGCAACAACAACATTCTCAAAACGGGAGTCATCGTCGTGTTTTAGAGGGATAGTAGAACACTAGAAACCATCATAAAGGTAGGCGTCTCAATTCTTTAAAGAAAAAGTTTCTTCTTTTATAAAAAAAGAAAGAAGATGTTATACTTTTTCTTGTGCAAGGAAAGCAATCCAAAATTCCAAACATACCTTAACTAAAATGATGATAAAAGATTCAAACTTTTTAAAGGGTTGCATTAATCGTCATGTTTCCTCAATAAGTTACTTTTACGTTCACTACTACTTTGCTAGTCTTACTTCAACATTCGATAGCCTAATTTGCACATTTTCGCTTCCGTACTGCAAAAGTATATAACATAATTACATGTAAGAATTGTTTGTATGTCAAGTATAGAACATAATTACATGTAAGAATTGTTTGTATGTTCAACTAGCTCAGTTGGTAAAACGTTTGGGTGGTAACATAGGTCTCGGGTCTAAACATCGTTTGCACGTACTAATAAGCAACCAGAATACCAAAACTGTAATTTAAACCTCTCAATTAATAATATTTCATTTAGGCCAATTATGTTTATATTAGTGTAAGTTTATAACTATTTATTTATTTTTGTACATTTCAAGCTTTGGAGTTGCATAAATGTTAAAATGATATCATTAGTGTATGGAAAATGAGCTAAATTGATTGCTAAATGAAAAACATGGATAAAAACCAAAATTCATGAAGAAAAAGCCCAAGTCAAAGGATTCAAGCAAAAGTCACCCCGGGTGGAAATTTGTTAAAAAGTCAACAAAACTTCAAATGGGTATATCTTTGGACTCAGAGCTCTGATTGAGGTCCAATTTATATCAAAGCGTCCGACTCAAAAATAGATTTCTAATGGTTCAGACCTCGATCCATTTGGAGTAGTAGAAGTTGACTAAAAATGCGCAACAGTAAAATACTACAGATTTAGACCTTGTTATTGGACCTTAATGAAATATTTTAGCCCATGAGCTCAAGCTATAATGGAATTTCGACCAAGTCATGTAAAACCCTACTTGTTCACTGTAAAAATAAAGGTTAACTTCATCTCTAAAAATCTATTGTATTATCCAACTTTAGTTTAGTTTTTAAAGTTAGAAAATTAGGATTTTTTAGCCACCATTGTTCCACCATCAATAAAACTTCCATCTTTCTCCATCTGATAGTATTATGTCTTAAATTATTCTAATTGTTGTTTTGGTGATACAAAGCTAATTCTCCTATTAATGAAGCTAAAATGAGGATTTGATGTGTTTAATTATTGTTTGTGCTTAAAGTTTAGTATTTTCATTGTTTTAGAGATAAGAGATAATTGTGCTAGACTAGAAGTTAATTAATTCTCACAAGAGATTGGTGGATTAATTCTCTTCTCAAACTAATCAATTTTTGACATATAGATAAAGTTGGTTAGTTGGGGATTTAACAAGGTTTGAAAATTTGTGTTGGAACATTGCGGAAAAATATAAAAAATTAGAACTTTATAATAAAACTAATTAAATATATCAATGATTTGAAAATGTAGATTCAAAACTCTTCTCAAAACTTCTCTTTCATCAAAACCCTATTTATAATTATTTAGCATATATAATTAGTTGTTTTCAATTTTTAGTATTAAAGTAATTAATTTGATAATCTAAAGAGTAAAATCATTCTCTCTTCCCCATTAATTTGTTTCTAATTTGATTTCTTTTCCACATATTTTGATGTGGGTACGAAACCCTTGTTTAAGGTATAACACAACGTTTTTATTAGAGACTAAGGTATTGATTATAATCTAACCAGTCTGTTTATGTGTGTTTTGTCTTTCATCTCATATGCATCAAATGAAGTTATATATATCACGTACACTTTAAAATCACACTTATCCACGTAATTTTTGAGTAATGATACTAGATATAGTCAAGTAGTCAGGAGCTTGAACCCCGCCAAGCATCAAAGGGTTACTGATGTCATTATTTCAAATAGGCTTTGCCAATCAAAATCAAAAGAAAATAAGAATTGTTTTGGTCCCATTGATATGTCATTATGTTTTTAACTCATCTTCCATGATGGATCTTCATACCAAAATCAGTATAACATTTTGACTTTGCCACCCAATTTTTATGTTTGTCCCACCTATGGGTGGTGCTAAGCATGTGCCTGAAGTGCGACCGCATTGGGCCTCAGTTATTGAGAGCCCAATTTTTTTTTAGTTATTACTTATTAAATAATACATTTGTTAATAAAAATTATAAAAAAAAAACGTCATGTAAACAAAACTTTTAATTACATGTTTTATTCTATTTTCTCATTAAAATCCTATTTTTTCTCCCTCAAAATGGTAATGAGATGTTTGACCCAACATAATACTTGTGAACGAAAATTACAAAATATTTATTCCTAATGTGTCTCTAACTAATTAAGGTTAGTTTAAATGTATTCTCCCAATTAATTAGCTCAATTCAAATAAACAATTGAAAATTTTGGAAATGTAAAAGGGCCCATTTCAAGTGATATGTATGCATAGGGCCCTCTAAAACTCAGATGTGTCTTGTTATAGAATTTATCTATCTACATAAGTTTGAGTTTATGGAGAAATTAGCAATTTGATATATATGGTATCATATCTCATGTTATAAAAAGTCTCGGATTCCAAACTTGCCAGACGAAGAAGTTGCACAAAAAATAATTAAGTGCTCACATGTGTTACTAAGTAGGTTGAAATGCTTCACAACATCAAGACAATAATATAAGAAGGAGAACAATTAATAACAAGCCTTTCATTTATGAATTGTTTGTATCCAAGTTCATTATGAACTTACAATGAAAAGAACCCGTGACATGCGTATATATTTAAGTTGGTTCTTCTTTTTGGCTCAGGTCAAAATGTATCTGTGTATTACCACCTTACAATGGTCCTGGTCACCACGGACTGACGGATCCGCTCACTGTGCGCATTTTCACAAGGTATATGGACGCAGGACAGGGGCGGCCCTGAGCACAAGCGAGATAGGTGACCGCCTGGGGATCGTGAATTGTTACCCAAATTAGCCCTGTCCCCCCCAAAAAAAACTATACTAATAATATTCTAATAGTATTTGTGCTCATTTATATCATGCAATACTCTTAGCCTAATTGGTTTGGTTTCCTGAATGTGTTGCACTACAATGTCATTATAATTTTGCAAAATCAATTGACATTGTAGTTTAGATTGCAAACTAAATAATCATTCCAATGGGATTGCTAAAAAGGTTTTAAATTTGATTGGTGTGATTAAACTGAACCAAATTTGTGACATTGTTTAGCAGCTGCCATAATTAAGTCCATTTAGTACTTCAAAACAAAAAAGGTGACTGGAATGAAATTTAAGACCGGCAAAGTAAAAACCCTAAAAATCCTATGTGGCAAGGTTTTAGCAGCCCTCTATTGGACTTGCTATTATTACTTATTGTTACTTTTAGTAGCTTCGCCGCAACTGGAGGTGTACTTGTATTTAAACATGCGTCGTTTTAGCCAATTTTCGCCTAAGCTTCGTACCTTTCTTCCTGGTGCGCCCTGGATTCTTTTGGTTTAATTTTGTGTATAACGCAGACTGGCCATAAGTTGAAAAGCTTATATTATTATGTTCGCACGCTACACGTACACAATGAGATCGTTTTAGGTGGCGTGCTGTGCTCCAACGTAAGATCCTATAATAAGACTAATGGTCTCAGGATCAGTGGAATCATGTTCTTCTTATTATTAAGGTACCCTCCGATGCGAATCATGTTTCTATTTCAAGTGTAATTTGATTATTCCAACTCCCTTACAACCCTTGGTCACTAGTCACTACTACTAAAAGAAAAGAATAAAGTTCGTCATTTTCACCTTTTGGAGACGATTTCAATATTAAAAGATGAAGCTTTCGATCCCTTGATTCATGGTCTCAGTGTACATGAGTGTGAGACGATGCAATATTTCTCTACCAACGTCACAGAGAATAACAAAAATATTCTGCAACTCAACTATCTCAAGTTCTCAACATTATTCATTTATTCCAACTTTTATTTTACAATCTACTAGCAGTATATAGTGGTTGCAAATTTGAAATACACTGGACCAATTCTAACTTTCCTTGTTTCTCAAATACAAATAGACAAATACAACAAAGAGAAAAAACAACAACAATTTTGTTACACGAACTATCTAACAAGCATGCTCCTAAAATATCTATCTCTTAATTTAATACCGATATACCTGACAATATACATCCGATATTTGGTCAATTACCTGTTTTTTTTACCAAATTATCGGCTATATATATATATATATATATATATATATATATGAAACTTGGTACCTGGGCATGCCACCAATTATTACAGAAATCAACTCAACTCCAATGAGCAACAGCTTCCTCCAACTTAGGGACAAGATTACCAGTAACATGCAAAGCCACAAGACTTTCTAATCCACCAACACGTGTCCCACCAATAAAAACCACTGGCGCATTTCCACCACCTGATTCACTATCATACGCCAGGAGTGCACCTATTTCTTCTTCTTCCAATTCAATCACAGTAGGATGTACACCTAAAGTGGACAGTAGTTTTTTCATAACGTGACACATGTAACAAGATGAACGGCTGAAAATGATTACTGGATTCTCCGATATTAAACGTTGGATCTTTTCTTCAACTGTTTCTGCCACGTCCATAGTTAACGGTTGCTTTGATGATTCTATTGAAGTTGTCAGTTCTAGTGTTACTCCTCCTTCTGTTAACGGTTCATAACGCCACATCGCTGGAGGAGTTTTCAGCGAAGGTGGAGGAGAACTGGAGAAGAGAGAAATGAATTAACCAAGAGTCAGCGTGGCAAACTGGGTTTGGAAGCTTCGCTCTTTATAAAATAAAAGTTTTGATCTAGTGCATTTTCAGTTGTTATTTTATATTATTTCTGCCATAAACTAGTGACGTTTTTTACTCTTTGTTTAATTATTCAAAAAATATTTAAATCCTATTATGGACGACAAGACAGGACGAGTATGTTATACCAACCATCGAATGCATAAATATGTTATGTATATTTTGTGGGTCTTTTGGATATTCTTGTACCACTTAGGTTAGCTTGGCTTTCTATTGTTTATTTACAATTCAAACTAGTTCTCGAGTGAATTATGAAAGTTGAGAGTAAGAGACAAAATGAAATACATTCTAAACTTTTTTTTAATACATGAAAATGTCTCAAAACTTAATAAAACTATAATAGTTGTGTGAAATTGTAAATGACGTTCCTAAAATTAGTAAAAGTGCACACCAGAACAGTGGAATTGCCCTTACTGAGAAAGAGGGGCAGGCGCGCCCTTAATTGTCAAGGCAAACCAGAGTGCAAGCACTCTCTTGAGTCCACTAATGGGGAGTTGGCTGCTGGTACAAGTGGAAAGGAGAAGCTTGGACAAAATGTTAGGATAGCTGTGATAGCATCTATTGCTGACAGAACCCTGAGAGATTGTGCTAATCCTATGATAGCCAAAACTAAGCAAAGTCACACACATGACCAATTGTGGTACAATCATCAATCTTCTCTCATAAGATTTCAAATGACTAATACGACATGTTAGAACTTTAGAGGATTGGGCTTGAAATACCTATGGCAAACAAATAAATTGATGAAGACGTGCAAGCAGAACTTTGTTATTTCTCTTTAGTACATTCGTATAAGAAAACAAATAACATAATTAGATACAATGGCTGTAAATGAACTTACTGTGAGTTTTGTTGTTATTATACCTAGTTCATTTGCTGATGATGTAAGAAAAATTTCATATGAAGATGCAAAGAATATATACGAATGTAACGACAAAATAAATTATTTTTAATGAAAATGGGTACAAGACCTTTCTAAAAACCTCACTTACCGACCAAAAAAAAATTATCGAGCTCAAATATCTACAACTTTTATAGTTCAGTTTTCTCAAACTCACTTGTGTAACAATATGAGATATACTTGAACAAATTTTAAGCTCATTTTAAAAAGAGCAAAACCTAACAAAATTATTCATCTCATTTAATTTGATGATGCTAATAAAATGTTTAACTAATTTCACTTCATCAGTGTTTTTTTGCTATATATTACATCGATTTTTTTTTGGGTAAAGTTTACATCGAAATCTAATTGATCGTCAATCACCTCCAACATGCATGAAAATGAAAATTTACTTTTATTTGAACGAAATTGTAATTGTACTTGATAATTTAGTGGTTGAAAAATTGGTATATTGTACTCTAATAAAGTAGAGTGTGGAGTAGCAGATAAAAATTGTGATTGGGTGGAAAAGAGAAAGAGGACAAGAAGAGAGGTAGGGATGAGTGTAGGTTATCAATGACGTCAGCAAAGCTGTATGAAAGGAAACTGGCGTCAGCTTACGTGGAAGAATTAATGGAATGGGACCTACCTAGTTATGTCATCATCTGACGAATATCCCCGATTCCTGGTGAGATGGTGGGTTTATTACACGTGGCAAAATTTCCTTCATTCTTTGAAAAGGTATATTATCTTATTTCAAGTTGGAGTTTTAGAGAAGCAGTCACCGTTTCTACTAGAAAATTGAAAAAAAAGATCGAAGTAGTGAATGAAGCAGCATCTACTTTGGTGTTGAAGGAAGGTGACGCAGATAAAAATCATAAGATGCAATACGTGTTGAAAGCATAGCATGTTACTTGCGACAATTTGATTACGTAATACACGTGAGAAAGTTAAAGTTAAGGGTGGCTCACTGGCTCCTGCACTTGGGGGTGTTTGTGGGTCTCCCTATACTTTTATTGGCTCACTTCTTCGTTTTATTCATTGCGTTTACTTTGGGCTGCTGCCTCCAAAAGGGTCCAATGGTCTACAATTACCCGAGGCCCGCCGAGGGTGCTGTGCTATTTGCTGAATTGCTGGATGAGATCATAAAAAAGAAACTTATTTGGGGGCATTCCGAGAATTGAACTCGGGACCTCTTGCACCCTAAGCAAGAATCATACCACTAGACCAAATGCCCTTGCTTTATAAAGGTAACTCTCAAACTATTTTACCCAATACCAATGACTCAGGTGGAAGTAATTTGAATTACCTCTATTCACAAGACATTATGACACTCTGTTAGGTACACATTGTCTCACTTTTCAACATGGGTGATAATGCTTTTAAGTTTCATTATTCAGTAACTTCCATAAAGTAGTATGATGGTGATAGACTGATGGTGCCTGCACTCTCGTTTTCATGGGTTGGTAAGTTCGGGCAAAAAACATTCACATTCACCTTAACATGTAAATATGTAATGGCCATGGCTCAATTGGAAGAAAGTGTAAAATGATAAAAAGGAATATCAATCATAAAAATCATTGGACAATATAAAAAGAATCAAACCATTCCTCGCAAGTCATAAGTGCTAACAGTATAGCTTGAACAATTTTCCACTCAGTTATTGTGGAAGTAGGGTGGCTAAAGATTAACATGGGAGGTGCTGTTTGCTATGCAACTGTCGGCAGCACTGAAAACGGATGAACGCAACGAATGACGTTGTATGATTGAACCTGCAAATATCTAGTACTGTTTTTCCTTCAATCTAAGACAGATTCAGCAGGTTCAATATGACTGTATGCCTTGTGCATGATTGTAGACCTTTTTTGTCTATTGCCGTTCTTGAACTTGTGTCATATCACATGATTCTACTATGACTTTAAGGTCGGTCCTTATTTGGAATGATGGAGGTAATGGAACCAAGGCAAGGCCCCATTTCTTGGATGAGTTTATTTAACTAAAAACGGAGTTGAAAATTCCCAGTTTCTACAAAACCAGCAGTAGGATTGGATGATCCTAAATGCTTGGTTACGAACAACATAGAGAAGGAACAGCTTTTATTTTTTCTTTTGCGGAACAAATAGAAAAGGTCTCACTGGGGTAATGGGATTCAAACTGGCTTCAGAGTCCAGACTCCAGAGTGCTAACCACTACACCATGAAATCTTTGATATAAAGAAAAAACAACACATCACTTACCGAATCATTGTATGATTTTAAGTATGATTAGAGATCTGCGCCTAAGTAAATGAAAGCTTCAAGAGCCTCTGTAGATTCCGAGCAAATAAATGTGTCAATATGAAAGCTGTGGGCAACACTGGTATTGTATAAGTGTATAACCGATGCTGTCAAAGTCGTGATAAAATTAGCACAGCCCAAAATTAACAATGAAAAAACATTATTGCAACGAATATACATCAATGCTTCGTTAGCACTCACAAAAACCGACTGAATAGAACATTGCCTTGTTCATGACTTTCTGTAGATCCTCTGGAGACTTGTTTTAGCGTCCAACCAGCAAAAGTGTTGCTCCCCGCGCATTAAGATCACTGTCCTTTAAAAGTCAAGTGGCAGTGTTAAATAACCTCACTTACTATCACCAGCTAGTGGACCCATCACCCACCCCTACCTCCCATTATGAACTCCAATTCATCCTTAAGTCAAGGGAGGTGCTAGAAGTAAGATTATACAAATTTTCATTCAAGCAAAGTAGAATTTAATAACAAGTTAGAAACATCTAGATTGGAAGCATGCTAGTCTAACCTTACTCCAAATTCTGTGGGTATGTATACGCCCACAACCTACTTTTAGTAAAACTATTTCAGCCTTAGATCCATTATATGTCAACTTTCCACAGTTAAAAGAGTTGCAACATCAAAATCCTGATCTAACAAAAAGTGATACTATGCGCTATTACAAGAACCAGGGAACACAAGCCTCATTCCTAAACAGAAGCTTCATCCAGTCGCAGGTACCACCAGGCTGCAGTGTGTACCATGGCCAGTTCAAGTATGGATGCTCCTACTATGTACAGAAAATTTAAAAAGATTTCATGGTGAAAAAAATTCATCACTAAGGACATAAGCTAAATAATATTTATCTACCTGACATCAGGTGTTTGTATATGCCATTATGCCTAACAAATGATATGCCGGTTGTTTTAAGTTTGCTCGGGCTTTCCTAGTTCCAATTAATGGCAATAGAAAGAGAAACATATTAGGTCTGCATTGCAAAAAGTAAAAGTACCACTTGAGGCATGAAGGTCCATCTTGAATCCTTTAGTATCTTTGACGATTGACAAGGAAGGTCTTTCTTAATGTCATCCAATGCCAAAGGTTGTCCTTCTGCAAGTAGAAACAGTCCACATGAATCTTTTGGAAAAACTCTTCTTTTCTAGACAAGCAAAATCCTATTAAAAAGGGTGAAGAGAACAAAGCATTATAAGAGTGGAACAAGATTTTTAAATATTAAATTATAAAGCATGGACATGTGAACACACAATGGATGGCCAAGAATGTTTGAATAAGGAAACCGGTAGCCTTGAAACAAGAGAGTTTTCAGAAACCTAAAGGACTAATCATGAATACAAGTACTGGACAGAGGACATCACTTCGTATGAAATGATATCCATACCGTGCTATACTTTGGAGAAAACTTTAGGCAAAGATATCTATTAGGAAATGCATATCTTCTGTGTCAAGTACATTTCTCATACAACCATCCAAACTATATCATATCAACCAAAATGCATATTAGATCATGAACCCTTCCATTTAATTATGTGCACAGGATAAAAAATAAGGATATCTACATATCACAATTATATACTCGGAAATAAAGCACAGGTACCTGGTAAGAAGTGCTGCGCACTATGTGCAGTCATAAAAGATATAGTTCTCGATCATAGCATTGAACATTTGAACCTTGCAAACAGAAAATTCTGATTATTGCATTAGTGAAGAAAAGGACAAAATGATGAAATGGCATATACCTCAACTAGCAGTAATTTTTACAATGTTTGTAGAGCGCAGAGTTTCTTTTGCGTCCTTCAAAACATGCTACATTTTTTTGACTAAAAGTACTGGGGCCAATAAACTATCAGGTCTCTTTCAAAGTAAATAAACCTGAACGAACTGAAACGTATACCAACGTGGCATCATCAACAGGTTCTTCCTCTGTAGCACATATAACCTCTTCTTTATCAGAGCTTTCACCACCAATATTACCCTGTAAGACATAGTTGCAACCGCAGAAAAATTTAGTCCCATTTACTAATTTGAAAATAAGTACAAGTTTCAAAAGAAGAACTACACCTCAATACATCTAGGACAAAAGAAAACCTGCAAAGATAAACAAACTTCCAACTGAAAAGGGGGAAACAACCCAAAAAAGAAAGGATCAGAATTAACCCCTCTTTGCTTCAAAACGTTACTGAAGAAAAGACAGAGTAAAGTCCATCATACTAGTCACCTCACGTGAAGCAACCACAGATGTCCATGGAGGAAACACGGGATTGGTTACTTTCCATTTTTCAAAGACGGCAGTTGCACTAACGTAAAAGCCACTTTGCCCCATGTTTACTTGGTATAAAACCTGCATAGGCTTGAATAAACAAAACCAAGAAAAAAAGATTCTAGCTTATACCAAAAGAAACAAAAAGTGACAATAACAATAATAATAATAGTATTATTATTATTATTATTAATCCACCACCATTATAACTCGCAGAAAAGAGAACAAAAATGTCGCAATGATAAACCTTACGTTGTAGGTGGGTTTCCACAAGGATGTAACCTTAGAGTGCTGGTTAAAACAGTTCTTGTACATTATTAATTATTTTATCCAAGGAGTTATCGTTACTATATGGTCACGAATAAACACAAGAATATATGAGATCTATAAAGTAAGACATAAAAAATGAGTATACCACTATAAGAAATGAAGCATTTGTTGATACAAGAGGATGACATCAATCTTGTAAGATGATATTAACTTTAGTTTATTGACAGACAAGAGAGATCCAGTGACCTAATTTATTGTGTGATACAGGAAACACGAATGTGGAAACCTGCTCCCACTTTGAGTCAAGAAATAGATAAATCGACACATTCCTTGCTGTAAATTGCTGGCCTAAAACTGATCTCCTCCAAGACAACTCCAATCCACTGGAGGCTGGTGGCGGGCAATTACTCCTTTAGTAGTGAGGAGCTAGATGGATAGATATCGATTTGCATAGAATCCACACAACTAAGCCTGGGGGCAGTTTCACTGACTCAAT
Organism: Coptis chinensis; assembly: GCF_015680905.1. Lineage (NCBI taxonomy): Eukaryota > Viridiplantae > Streptophyta > Magnoliopsida > Ranunculales > Ranunculaceae > Coptis > Coptis chinensis. Next base: position 101,424,729 of record NC_141458.1, read on the forward strand.
TGATGTTACATATATCATCATTTATCAAACAATCAAGATAATTATGTCTCAATGTATTACTGTTTCCGAAGCAAGTTCATATAGTGTTGATCGGCGGCGATGAGGCAGATCAACCGGTTTAATTTGCTTCACTAGTGGTTATTCATTTTTGGGAGAGCATTCAACAAAAACGCTGGGATGAAACTATATACATTAACATCCTTAAATTTTCAGAGGTCTTAAGCTAGATAATACAAACTTGCTGAAACATCAGTTTTTGGGAAACTCGATGCATACAAAAGTCTATCATATATGTGTACCCTTAACAGCTATTACATACTTATTGGCAAAAGACTATCTAACTCCTGTTTTCAGGTGTCTTAGCCTCTAAAAGGTTATCTAGAATGATGGTCAACATGAAAGTTAAAATCTGACATTCAGGCACTTTTCAAGTGGATTCTTATACTTGTAACTCCAATACTCCATCATATCATACATGTTACCAAATGCACACAACTTGTTTAGCATCCATATTGGCCTAGCTATGCTGCTCAAGGTACAAGCAGCCAAGCTTTACTCAAACATATACCAAAATAACAGGACATTTTGTTGATACTACAATCACTAGGACACAGAATTTGTTAATGTAACAAAGTTGCAGAGAAGAAGAAAAAGAGTCATGGAAGAACCTTATAGAAACGTAAAAAAAGAAGAAGATATGTTGAAAATTTTACACTTTACATTGATGTGTACCGATTGCCTTCGTATCTAATGTAACAAGTCCTGCATTTGTTCCTCATCCATCATCGTCCACATAATCCTCCTCTTCCTCTTCTTCATCCCCATTGTAATCTTCTTCAACTTCTTCCTCATTGACAATGAAACCACCTAAAGTATCATCTTCATCATTGTTGTCTTCATATTCATTACCACGTACAATTTTGTTTGGCTCCAATTTTATGCTAGTTCCTACATCCCCAAGAGACTTGATAAAGTCCTTGGATCTAGTTGTGTATTTAAGTTTTTTTCCTTTTCTCAGGTTTGAAATTACCCCCTTCTCATCTTCACTCTCACCCGTCCATTCCTCATCATCAGCAACTTTATCTTTCTTCTTTCTACTTGCACGCTTCTTACCTCTTGACCTCTTTCCTTCAGTATCTTCATCGGTTTCACTATCCACTCTCGATTCCTCGAGGAACCACTCCCAGTCCTTGATAGCACGAATCTTTGTTTTTGGGTAGTCATCAAATTCATGACCCATTGACAAAAGGCCAAATTCTGCATTGCACAAATAGCAAGTGATAATAAACTCAAAGGGAATATCGTTCTACTCATTTAGATACAGTTAAAGTCTAAATAAAAAACAAACCTTTAATAGGATCAATATCCCCTTCCTCCTTTTCTTCTCCTTCCCCAATTTTCTTCAATTTGAACAAAATTGGGTGTTTAGCAGAAACACAAAACCCATCACCAATTCCCATTTCCCCTTTCTCAGACATCCTAAAAACTATAGTTTCACTTTCACCATCACTATTTCCAAATACCCACACAGGGTTTTTACCCAACACTTCAAATTGAACACTAGGTTTGTTATTTTTGTCTTTTTGAAGGTTAAATAAGATGTGACGACGAGAAACGGTTCGGTCGGATAAATTTCTTCCGAACACTGTTTTTGAATTGGTGTTAATGGAGATTTTGGAGCCATCTTCGCTTTCGATTTCCATTAATTTCAAGAACTGAAAAGAGTTAAGACTGAAGCGCTACAAATTATTTGAATATTGGTGTGTATATGTAGCTCTGAAATCACAAGATATACCCTTGTAATTTTATTAATTGACATTGAGGTAAAGTGGTTTGGTACTTTGGTAAGACTAAAGCAGTTCAAATAGGTTTGCGGAGGTAATTAATCGGTTAATCCAGTGATTTAATCGGTTTATATTATTATATATAAATATTATAATTATACTTTAAAATATATAATAAAAACAATAACATTAAGTCCAATAAATAAGAAATATTTTCACTATCCAAATATATATATATATATATATATTAGTAAAACACAAGTTATTAATATTACTAGTATTTTGCTAAGCAGTGGGGGCGCGAGCGGAGAGGGAGAGGGAGGAGTGGAGATTTAGAATGAGTGGAAATGGAAAGGAAGAAGGAGAGGAACGAAGAGAAAGAACAGAAAAGATGAGGACAGAAAGACAGAAACCAACCAACTTGGTTTTGTCCACATAACCCCTCTTTTGTCAAGATCGTTCGCTTCGCTCACTCAAATATATCTCATATACATTCAAATATTCAATTCAAAATAAAGGAAAAACAAAGCAATTCACGAGTAAAAAACACACATGAATTGCATTTTGTTCGTGGTCTTTTTCCTTGAACCCTATGGAGTCAGACTTTATCCATGGATCTATCCATCCCCCTAAACCATAGCCCACCAGAGGATACCTCACTTTCTTCTTGCTCAAAATAGCAAAACCTCTCTCTCCATGTCAAAAGTCAGAACCTCCATATGATGCAGTGAAGGTGAACTTGCTTAGTTGAAAGATCCCATGGATCATGTTTGTATATATCCAGTAATTAGCTCGATAGGTAGAGATCGATGTTGAATCTTCCTCTTTAAATAGAAACCAACAAGTTCCTCGTCGGTTTGATGAAACCGGAAAACAGGAAGCATAATTTCATCTACCTTATCAAAGTCAACAAATTCCCAACTTGCAAAATCCCGTAAAATAATCTCCTCACCCAATCATGTACAAACATCACAACACTTATCATCCCTAGTCCCCGACTCCTTTTTAGTACCCACCTCATTTCTCCTCTCCCAATTCTCAAATTAAGAAAAAAAAAAAAAAAAAATGATGCTACCAGAAATCCAAGTCCACCGTCCCTTCTTATCCACACCAACTTTCTTCCCAGACTCACAAAACCCATCCCCAAACTTCGATTATGTTATTTTTTTACAATTATAAGTTGTGATTCCGATAATATCGACAAGGCTTTTTTCTAATTCGTCCAGCGAATATATCGCTAAATGAGTAATAACTGAGAAACCGGTCAAAAAATTATGGCTCCAGCACCGATACACAATTAATCACTAATTAATCCCCGATTAATTACGATTTTAACTCCTTAGGGTAAGAGCACCTCCACCTAATCATTTTTTAAATTTATTGAGGTGCTCTTACCAATTCATTTTTAGTTTTTATTGTTTATTCATTTTGAAATTCGATAACTTATTGGAAGACTTTTTACGGATTTTTTTTATAAAATTGAAGATTTTTGTGACTATGGAATTGATTGAGTATTTGGAGATTTGGGCTGAAATCCTGGACGGGCTTTAAAACTTAAAAGAATGATCTGATCAAATAACTCCTACGACTCGAGGACCAAAATCCTAAGACGCGGCGTACCAATATTTTCAGAAAAATGCACAACCACATTGAAGGCATGATGGTTGTGGCCTAGTGACTGTGACATGTACGTCAATACTGCAGGAGTGCAGGCGTACTGAACCTCTCACTTGGTTTTATTCATGCTTCAAAACTAAGGAAACCGCGAATGATAATCTGATTTTGACTACTACGAAGAACCGAGGAAGGGCAAGTCTTTAAGTTGTACCCCAACTGGGCCTCACTCTCATCGTATTCATTTTAGAATAGGAGTATAGGACCATGCATATACAACCACCGAGTTTTGACCCTATTAAACCTACCCGTTGATGATGATGTGAGCTCACAATACCATCAATATTCGTTCATATGATGGAGACTTTTCTAATTTTCTTTGTTGGTGATTGGTACTACTAGAGTTTAATTTTGATCATTTTGCTAGAGAAATTCAGGTTAAAAGTGAGCTTTAATTGAGGGTCTTGGACTGCTGGTAGATTGTCCCACCACCAAATTCACCTTAGAGGATGATGCAAACTGAATTGCAGTACTAATCTCCAGAGATTGACTTGAAATTTGGGTATTTCAGGAGTTTGATCAACTGATATGAAGCCTGAAACTAATACTTCGCAATTATTGTTCATTACAGATTACTAGAGAAGAAAAACAAATTAAGGTGTTTGCTTTTGCTTTTCTAATTATCACTTATCAGTCAACAATTTTCCTGCCATACTCTTCAAATTGTGTGTCAAACATATGCACTGACTTCTACTTTGTGTTTTTGTAAATTTAGATAGACCCCAGTGGAAAGTTCATGGGACAATTTTTTACACGCGGTACAGATGGTTATTGCGATTTTACATAATATTTTTTTTTTTTTTTGGTTTAGAAGAGTTCGCAATGGGGAGGGCTGGGAGGCTCATGAACTAGGTCAATGGGCTCTAAAGTATGCTGCTATTAGTTTTCTTCCTCTTTGGAATGGTGTAAATTTTTTCAGCAAATTTTCTGTGAGTTGAACTTTTGAATTTCTATGATAAAAAACAAGGTGGTCTAACTTTTAAGACCAGTCAAATAATAACATACAATTTTTGTTATAAAAAACCATACTAACCAAGAGGTCGAGTTATATTATCGCAATACAGTGTTTTATTACTGTTTTTTCTCAAAAATATTTGTTTTCCAAAATTTAAAACGGTGCATAATTTTCTCATTTATCTTCTCTATCTTTGTCACCATTAAACCTTGTGGTGGTAGCTTTTAATACCGGTGCACTTTTTCCCCAGATACACCATTGGCATTTATTCTTTGACTGTAAACTTTCAAAACTCAGGGTCTATAGAAAAAAGGTCTTTAGCTGGTGAGGCATTGATTGAAACCTACACGTGGGATTTGGTATCTTAGTGAAAGGGATTAGCAGAAACTTGCAGCATGAGTGAGAACTTATCAACTGCACAAAATCAAAATATAAAAAATTGTGAATTTATGCTCCTTGAGTTGGTCTTACCAGGCTCTCTCTAGTTAGTTTGGTTTTCAATAATAAAAATTGTAGATTATCATTTGACTGGTCCTAAAAATTAAACCACTTGGTTTTTTGTCATAGAAATTTGAAAGTTCCACCCATAGATAATTTCCCGAAATTGTTTGGTTTCGGCTTAATACAGTAATAATAAGAGATTGTTACTTTCGTATTTCAATTTTCATAATGTTAAGGGTGTGGATGTCATTTGATAATGATTGATGATAGCCGTCGGATATAATTCACAAGACCATGACATTTGTCCTAGATGATTTGAATTCTAATGTTGTCTTTACCAAAATCACCGGATATTTATGTAATTATACCTATAAAATGACATTAAAGTATTTTCATTTGTCTTGACCAAAAACATCACGGTCAAACTCAATTGACTTGAATGTGTTGTGGTCTTGGTTGAGGGAGAGGGGGGTAAAGCTAATTGGCTTAAATTCGGGAGGGGGGTAAACTTGTAGATAAAAGACTTGGGAGGGTAAAACTAATTGGCCTAAGTTACGGGGGTAAAGTTAGGCTAAGTCCAATGGTTTGGTGCAGCAAAACACCAAACTACAATAGCACAGTGGATACAGTTAGTGGGATAGCGAAATCAAACCCAATGGTTTATTTTTTCAGCCGCCAGTGACAATCGCGTGCAGCCCAAAATATTAAATATCGTTATTTGTTTCCAACAATAATATTGACTTTTGTTATCCGCCATCAGCAGTGGCGGGCAAGAAATAAAAAAACCAATTTTTTTATACGCCACTCCCACAGGCGTGTAGTTATTTATCTCCCCATTTTACCCTTTCAAAAAAAAAACATCCAGAACACCAAAAAAAAATCACTCTCACTCTCACTGTTCAACACCACGAAACTCTGAAGCAAAATGTTGATACTTCCATGAAAGTTTTGCTGTATTGGTGGGTGACAACATCATAAAAACATAAGTTCATCGGTTCGAGGGGGTAATCTTTGCTATGATTAAGGAAGAACACTAAACTCAATTTGAAGTTTATTTTTCAGGCTCTTCCATCCCACTCTTTGTAAAACTCTTCCAAGAACTCCTCCATAAACTTGTGCCTCTTCTCAGCTCTTCTTTGGTCAGCCTGAAATTGCCATAATACCAAAACAAGATATTAAGTAAAGGAAAATATGGTTTCTATTAGATCTTTTTGCTGTCTTACTACACTCTGTTAAAGAACTGTGTTATAGAGCAGATTTATAGAGGTGAACATGTTGCACTGTTTGCACATAACAATAAAGAAGTAGTCAGTCAGGAATAGTGGGTTGTGCTTAAAGCTTCACCTTTGTCTTCATTAAATCCTTAAGCTTGAGAAGCTTTTCATGAAAATGATTCAGTGTGGTTTGCTCATCTTTCTTAATATATTCTTCCTTCGATATATCTAATCGGGGCTCTATCTTAGGGTCATGAAGTACTCTGTTCCTACTTCCACCAAAAGTAAAGAAACGGACAATTCCTGAATCAAGTATAGTAATATTGTGAATGAACAGAAATACAACTAAATCAAAAAAAATTAAAATGGTAGGATAGAATGGTAATTGCATAAATTAAGTTATTAAAAAAACAAAAAAATAGAGAATTAAATGCTAACCGCCAGTGGGAGTGGCGGGTGGAAATATTTATTGAATTCTAAACGCCAGTGGGAGTGGCGTGTAAAGTTATTTCAAAATGAAAATAAATTTCTAACCGCCACTGGCTATATGGCGTAGAGTTATTTGGATTTTTTTGGCTGGCCGCCACTGGCTATGGCGTACAGAGCATACGCTATCGCATTAAAAGTGACTGCATAAATAGAGAAATTTATAAAGATAGCGTTGACGGTATAACGTTTTAATGTACCATTGGATCACATTTTACGCGAAATTTGGTGTTTTGCCGCACCATTGGACTTAGCCTTAGAATACTGTTAAAAGGAAAAAGGGCAGTACAGTCTTTTTACATGCATTGACTAAAAATATAACAATCAAGCATGATTGACTTGGATGTGGTGTGGTCTTGGGGGATAAACCCGGGGAGGATAAAGCTAGAAAAACTGTTCAAATTTTCACCGATGTGCATTCTCCACGATTTTTTGTTTGGTAAAATTCTCCACCATCCAGTTGGTGATAATCTTTAGCTAATACTATTATGACATGTAATTATCGGAAAAAAAAGGTGATTTAATTGGGCACTCATCAAATTGTATTGGGCAACCTCCAGCCCAAGTCCGACAACTAAGTCCAACAACAATAGCCCAATACACCTCACACGGCCACACCCTCAATTCATAGCGACTACTATTTTTTTTCAAACATTTTTAGCCGGTATCATCTCTCTCGCGATACTGAACCAAAAAAACAAAAAAAACAAAACTTCGAGTTTTCTGTTGTGTTCATACTTCGAGTGTTAAGTTGTGAATCAACAATGGGAATTGAAGTTGGCGACTTCATCCAATTCGAGTCGGGTCTCGTTTGAGTATATATTCAAACTTGGTTGGGTTGATTAAACTTGATTGGGGTGGAAAATTGGGTTGATTAAACTTGATGATTTCAAACTTGGTATTTTTTTGGAATTTGGGTGGAAGATTGGGTTGATTAAACTTGAGTTCGAGTTTGCCAAAGTTTGATGAAGTCGTTTCGAGTTTGGGTTGATTAAGTGAAAGTTGATTTTTAAAATGAACATCGTGACAAATAAACATAATTTTTTAAGTCCAAACGACCCAGCCATGTCACCCAAAAAAGTCCCCAAACGACCCCGCCATGTTAATCTGGAGATTGCCCAAACGACCCCGCCATATTGTATAGCTAAAAACTCGAGAGCTCTGTCTCAAACGACATGCACATACCGCTTGAGTGTATACTCAAACGACATGATGAGACCGTTTGAGTGTATACTCAAACGACCCGAGAATTTTGTTATGGCAAGACCGATTGGATTAGTTGTTGGGCCTGGACTTTGATAACAAACTTGTAATATGACAAATTTGTAATATATATATATATATATATATATATACTAGCTTTCGAACCCGTCCTACGAACGGGTGTCGTTATATTAAATTATTTTAAAAAATATTAGCAACTATTCATAGCTATGAGATATGGAAATTATATTAATCAATTGTTTAAATTTCTTGCACCACTTTCTATCAAAAGAAAGCACCAAATCTTGGTAAAACCCATCGATTTATTTTTGTTGTTATGTTTAATAATAAAAGTTTGATTAAAATTTTGTGAGAATGCTCAATGTGGCGAAGATGATATTGAAGCTACTTAAATAGTAAGGCATTCCCAATTATAATAAAGTAATTATAATAAGCACTACTTAAAATGCAAAACTATACTTGTCGAGATATTATATTCTCCCTATATATAATACAACTATGTTTCAAGGTTAGTTTAATGCATTTGCATCAAGTTTCTAATTTTACGTTAATTATTCTTTGAGGCTAGTTCAATGTATGTAGTTGGATCTAGTTTCTGATTTTCCATTAATTATTCTTTGAGGTTAATTCAATGTAGTTGTATCAAGATTTTGATTTCCCGTTAATTATTATTTGAGGTTAGTTTAGTGCAGTTGCACCAAGTTTACGATTTCCCGTTAGTTATTCATTAAAGTTAATTCAGTGCAGTTCCATCTAGTTTTCAATATTTCGTTAATTACTCATTGAGATTAGTTAATTGCATTTGCATCAAGGTTCCAATTTTCCATTAATTACTCTTTGAGGTTAGTTTAATACATCTCCATCCAGTTTCTGATTTTCCGTTAATTATTTTTCGAAGTTAGTTCGCATCTAGCTTCCAATCAATTTCCGAATATTTATGCTTTGAGGGTAGTTCGATGTAGTTACATTCGGTTTCTAATTTCTAGTTAACTATTCTTTAAGGTTATTTCAATGCATTTGCATCCAGTTTATGATTTTTCGTTAAATATTCATCAAGGATATTGCATCTAATTTATGATTTCCCGGTATGCTAGTTAATATATGATTTTAGTTTAATGCAGTTACATCCAGTTTTCGATTTTTCGTTAATTATTCTTTGAGGTTAGTTCAATGCAGTTGCATCCAATTTATGATTTTCCATTAATTATTTTTTTAGGTTAGTTTAATGCATTTGCAGCAAGTTTTCGATTTACCGTTAATTATTTTTTGAAGTTTGTTCAATGCAGTTGCATCTAATTTATGATTTTCCGTTAATTATTCACTGAGGTTAGTTCAGTGCATTTGCATCCATTTTTTTATATTTCTATATTCGTTAATTAGTCTTTAGATTAGTTCATTACATTTGCATCAAATTTTCGATTTTTCATTAATAACTCTTTGAGGTTAATTCAATACATCTGCATCTAGTTTATGATTTATGATTATTTATGCTTTAAGGTTTTAATTAGTTCGATGCAATTTCATTCGGTTTCTTATTTCCCATTAACTATTCTTTGAGGTTATTTTAATGCATTTGCATGTAGTTTCTGATTTCCCGTCAATTATTCTATGAGGTTATTCAATGTAGTTGCATTTGGTTTTTGATTTCCTGTTAATTATATTTTGAGGTTAGTTTAATGCATTTGCATCCAGTTTCTGATTCATCGTTAATTATTATTTGAGATTTGTTTGATGCATTTTTGCATACCATTAAATATTTTTCAAGGATTTGCATCCAATTTCTAATTTCCCATTAGTTATTCTCTGACGTTAGTTTAATACAGTTGCATCTAGTTTCCGATTTATAGTTAATTACTTTTTGAGTTTAGTTTATTGCATTTGCATAAAGTTTTCGATTTTCCGTTAATTACTCTTTGAGCTCAGTTCAATGTATTTGAATCCAGTTTTCGATTTCTTTTTAATTATCCAATGTGGTGTGTAATACAAACTTTCTACTTATCCATCTGTAGTGTCATTGCAAACATGACATAAAAATAAATTATGCTTGATTTACTATATTGGATCATCAAAGATTATCCAGTTCCCGATTTTCTGTTAATTATTCTTTAAATTATATACCTGACTCACTATGTGGGATCTTCAAAGATTATCTATGAACGGGTCCTGTCATATTAATTATCCTGTAAAATATATGCATAACTATTATATACATATATTATATTGCTCACTCATCCAAATTTCTTATAACATGAAAACCTCAATGTACTCTCTATAAAAAAAAAAAAAATAATTCACCATTGATAAAACCCTTCAACTTCATTTGTTGTTTAATAATAGAAGTTTGATTGAAGTTTTGTGAAATTGTCTAATAAGATGAAGTTCATATTAAAGCTACTTGAATAGCAATGTGTTCCTAATTATACGAAAAAAGATAAGATAAACACCGTTTTAAATGTAAAACTATACTTATTAAGACATTCCCACAACATATAACACAACTATATTTTGAGGTTAGTTCAATGCATTTGCATCCAGTTTATGATTTTCTGTTATTTATTTTTTGAGGTTAGTTCAATGTTGCATCCAGTTTCTGATTTATTGTTAATTATTCTTTGCTGTAGTTTAATACATTTGCATCCAATTTCCAATTTCATGATAATTATTCTTCGAGCTCAGTTCAATAATGTATTTGCATCCAGTTTTCGATTTTCCGTTAATCATTTTTTGAGATTAGTTTAATACATTTGCATCCGGCCAATTTCTGATTTCTCGTTTATTATTCGATGAGGTTGTATTTGCATCTAGTTTCTGATTTCCCGTTGATTATTGTTTGAGGTTAGTTCAATGAATTTGCATCCAATTTCCGATTTTTCGTTAATTATTTTTTGAGGTTAGTTTAATACATTTGCATCAAATTTATGTTTTGAAATTAGTTCAATGTAGTTGCATCCGGTTTCCGATTTCTCGTTAATTATTTGTAAAGATTAGTTTCACGCATTTGCATCCTGTTTCCAATTTATAGTTATTTTTTTTAGGTTAGTTCAATACAGTTGCATCCAGTTTTCGATTTCCTAGTAATTTAATCTCTGAGGGTTAGTTCAATGCATTTGCATCCAGTTTCCGATTTTTCGAAAATTATTTGTTGGTGTTAGTTTGTTGTATTTGCATTCAAGTTTTGATTTCCCGTTAATTATTATTTGAGGTTAGTTTAATGCAGTTGTATCAATATTTTGATTGCCTATTAATTAATTTGTAAGATTAGTTTATTAGTTTAATGCTTGCATGTGCATCCAATCTTTAAAAGTCTCATATTTTTTTTGGAATTATCCCAAGTGTTTAGCAAATATTGGAGATTCTGTGAAGGCTCAAAAAATAGAGACAAGAGGGTATAGCTATAATATATATCTAAGGAGTAACTAAATCAATAGTTATATAATTTATTTAAGCCAACGTCCGTTTTAATTGAATCTCGTTATTCCGCTAAAATTGGAAATTATAAAATTCATAAATTTAATTAGAATATGTCGTTATTATTGTGGCCTATGGTTTTTGAAATCCTTAACTATGACTAAATTTTGCACCTCAAATTGATTCAACTTTATTTATTAGGCCCATATATATAGTGCATACAATACAATTTTATTTGTTTTTTGTGTACACTAGTACTTATTTTATGATTAGTTTATTTTTTTTTTCCTTTTTTCCCAGTCACATGTGTGGTTAACAAATGCATAAAGTAAATGTTTAAGCAACTCAATTCATTTTTTCATTTGTTCTTTCGTAGTTTCATTATCATTTTATAGAAAAAAACTTTGTTATGTTAAACTTCACCTGAGATTAGTGTGGAAACTATTCTTTGTGACATAAAGATTTTAGAAAAATCGTTTTTGGTTGAAAATATTACTTTTTGCAATTTAGTTATTTTTTTTAGGTTAGTTCAATAGTTGCATCTAGTTTTTGATTTTCTGGTAATTTAATCTCTGAGGGTTAGTTCAATGCATTTGCACCTAGTTTCTGATTTCTCGACAATTATTTGTTGGTGTTAGTTTGATGTATTTGCATTCAAGTTTTGATTTTCCGTTAATTATTTTTTGAGGTTAGTTTAATGCAGTTGTATCAATATTTTGATTGCATATTAATTAATTTGTAAGATTAGTTTATTAGTTTAATGCTTGCATGTGCATCCAATCTTTAAAAGTCTCATATTTTTTTTGGAATTATCCCAAGTGTTTAGCAAATATTGGAGATTCTGTGAAGGCTCAAAAAATAGAGACAAGAGAGTATAACTATAATATATATCTAAGGATATATATGGAGGGGTTGCCCAATCCAATTTTACGAGTGCCCGATACATAACCCAAAAAATAACTTACTACTTGACCATGTCATCGAATCAGAGTGGTGGGATCCAAGAAGGAAACCAATAATTGATCGAAACGGAAATATCAACTAGAGGTATGATTACTCAACTGTCCAGCACGAATATACACAACAGATTCCGACACAGTATTAGCAGAAACTGCCCAAAAATCCCGGAGAAGTACTGATACTTTGGAGGAACAAACTTGGGTTTTACAAGAGCGAGTTGAAGTAAGCATCAAGTAATCAACTTGTCGAAGTAGAAGTATCAAACAATCATGACTAATTTGGACCGTTGAGAAAACATTGACCATTCCACTCCACATCCAGAGTTTGCACAGTACACACATCGATCTACCATGTTCATGAGGACATGAACGCGCGTATAGCACGCAATTAATCTCTTAATTGCTCAACAGTATTCCCCTGCTTCCAAAGTCAAATGGGGCATAGGTTAACGCATTTGACATTAAAGGAATCTTGGGATCACCGGTCCCATACTCGGGAAGAACTTTTTTTTACATTTTAATAAGCAGGAACAAGTTGGCAGTTGGGCGACCATAAAGTAATGATAGTTTAAGAGATGGCCGGTACAGCGTCTTGGTCTTGGTTTTAAATTTGTGATGGTTGGGGATTGGTTTTCTATATCAAAGTAGAACGTGGCTGCCATGAATGCATTTGCTTATTCTCCCTTGAGACTGCAGCTTATACCTGCTTGTTACGTTCTTGCTTGATCATGAACTTTGGATGCATTTTTTAGTGCATGTTAATACATTGGATGCATTGAATAGTAAGTGTTAGATGCAAATATACGTACACATGTAATTGTCCAACGTATCCATCTCCTTTAGTAGGAGCAAATCTTGTGGTCACCATGCCTTATCTAATTAGGCATAACGGTATATCCAAACAATAAAATGGTCCCCAGGACCAGTTAATGCAATATTTTGAAGTCTAAAAGTACATTTATTAATGGATATAGACACTGCGCCTACAAAATTATGGAGGAGCAAGATCAAGCAACTTGGAGGAAAAATATATTGTCATTGGTGAATTGATCCAAGTTGTTTTATTTTATGAATGATGTATTGAGGTGGATTCTTAGCATGCATAATAGTTTTAAGGCACACAAGGTCAAGCTAAACTTCAGACATAGTAATATCCTAATTATTGAGGTGGATTCTACTTTCTAGTTGTACTCACGAATTTGCATCTATCAAGCACAAAAGGCTTAAATCTTCGTCGTGATGATTTTTATAAAGACCATTCATACATAAGATCACGAAAGTCCAAGTGGTTGGTGTGTAATGCTAATTAGTTCGTCAATTACATTATATTGATGAGGAAAGTTCGGTTCAGTCAAGGAAGAAAATTGAAGATCGAAAGCTTTTGGCCCCAGGTTTCATTTTAAAAATTAACATGTGTCTTTCGGTTCTCAAACCCAGTACTTTCCATCTCATAATAATTCGTAGAAAATATATTCACTAAATGTGATACATTGTAAACAAATCTTTCCAAATATGTTGAGAGTGCACTTTTTATTATTAGAGCAAGTCTAATGGGAAGCTATATGGGTTGCTAAAGGCGAATATAACACCCCAACCACAAAAATATCATTCTAAAAGAGCTGCTAAAAAGGGTCTTAAATTTGGAAGCTAAAGACGAATATAACACCCCAACCACAAAAATGTCATTCTAAAAGAGCTGCTAAAAAGGGTTTTAAATTTGGAAGGAGTCAAAAACCCAGTCAAAATTAAGATCTTTGCTAGCAGTTGTTATAATAAATTCAGGAGACGGACATAGTTTCTGCCGTCCGTCTAAAAAAATTTCAAAAAATAATAGACGGACGCCTGAAACTATGCCCTCGTATCATTTAACACTTTAAAACAGAAAACGCGATTGGATTGATTTTTTAATTTTGGAGAGCCAAATTTGACCGGGCAAGCTAAAAAGCCTGTTTGGTACTTAGGTGACACTTTTAGCAGCCCAACATTGGAATTGCTCTTAGATAGTGGTCATTTGAGGGTAATTTAGTAAACGATGCAATTAACGAGTGAGAAAATACAGTACATTCAGACCGTATATACGGGACCCGCGCAACAATTTATTATCCTTTTCCCTTCCAATCACATCTCTACAACAACCAATCTTCGTTCCTCTCTCTCTCACACACACACACATATATATATATATAATAATTGCGGCGTAAGAATCGGTCTCTTTCTTACGAAGTTTGTCTAACACCATTCTCCATCTTTCTCCCATTTTAAAACTTTAATGAAGAATAATAACTTGTTACCCGCATCACTGGTTTCTAATTTACAGGAAGTGTTAATTAATAGAAAGGCTAGTAATGATAATGAAGAAACTACTACTACTTGTACTACTACAAATGATGTTACTGTTGATTCTACCAAACCGGTTGTTTTAGTTACTAATGGTGATGGTATTGATGCTACCGGACTTACTGTTCTTGTTCAGGCATTGGTTGGACTTGGGCTTTTTAATGTTCATGTTTGCGCTCCTCAATCGTGGGTTTGCTTTCCTCCTTTTTTTTTTTTTTTTTTTTTTTTTTAGTAATTTGGGTTTTGAGTTGGGCATTGATTTGATGTAGGGATCGATCGGTTTCGGGTCACTCGATGACCCCTTTCGAGACGCTTATGGTTAGTCCTGTTGAGATTAGTGGTGCAACTGCTTATGAGGTTTCCGGTATGTTTTCATTTTCTTGTATATTGTGAATATGTGGGTGGTGCACTTTTGAAAAAGTTAATTACTTTGAATGGTTTATCTTTTATCAGGGACTCCTGCGGATTGTGTGTCTTTAGCTTTATCCGGTGCATTGTTTTCGTGGTCAAAGCCTGCATTGGTATGTTTTACACATTCATATGATGCATACTGTTTGTAGGTAGACATGTATCCATTATGGGAGATGAGATTAATGTGTTTTTATATCAGGTCATTAGTGGAATCAATAGGGGCTCCGGCTGTGGACTTCAAATGTAAGTGGTATCTTATACTATGCTAGCATGGTTTCTACATTCAAAAGTTTATCGCTGGTTTAAACTGAACCTACAAAAACATTGATCATCACGTCTTTGATTTGTGGGAAGTTTTCCTGTCTGAAACCTCCAGATCAAACTCTGGATTATTTGGGAACTTATCACAACTAATTAATGCCACAATGGTTATTGTGTGAGAAAGTTTTAGGTGTGGGTGTTTGATGGCTTATCGAATGAAGGCATGTGGTATAGTGGGCGTTGAAACATTATTTGAAATGTTTGGAATTGCGGCATTAGGGCATCTCCAGCAGAGCACTAATGTGTCTCGGTATCTTTTTGTTTAAGGGAGCAATGGAAAAAAATCTTCCTTTGCATTCCCTATATAGCTCTCTAGTTATTCATCTTAAGAGGTGATTTCAACAGACTTGACGTGTAACAGAAAGGTTTGTCCTGAACGAAGAGTTATCATTACACCTACTAGTCAGACTCTTGGAGATTGGACATTATTGTCACTAAAACCAGAATCTCCTGCGAGTAAGGTGTGTGGGTCAGAAGCATATGATTTCAAGGTCCTTGCTAGAGTATTGTCCTTCGTATTATTGAACTCCCTCGACCCACCCTTTAAAATTCTGACGTTGCCCTTTAGTTTGAAGGGTTTGCATTATGTCATTTTCCACTCTCGTTGGTTCTGCTATGATGTTATCTTTGGGCATATGGTGTTAGATTTTAGGGATTGCAATTGAAAAAATAGCTTGGAACATTTCATATTTTGTTGGTATTAGTGGAATATAAACTCTGTTTGGTTTCCTACCCTATATGGTATTGATATAGTGGCTTGACTGGTTGAGAGCATAATGGAGTGGTAAACAGACGTAAATTTTTTTGAGATTTTTTTAGGCATATTGTTAAGGATGCTGAAGGTCTGGACAAGTTTAGAGGAGTCCTAAGGGTATTGAAGGTCTGGGCACGTGGATACATGTGAATATTGAACGAATCTGAAATACTAGAGTTAGAGAAAACTATAAAATTTTTTTTTTGGTGTTACTGGATTTAATTCATGGCGAGTGTCTAGTAATTAGCAGGTAGTGCCAAAGGACAAGTGATTCTATATAAGTTGTGTATATAAAGAGGACTTACAAGGATTATAGTATTCACGAGCAATGAGTAGTGTAATATGCAAGTTACTGAGTAGGTTTAGTAATTGCCTTGTTCTTTTTTCTTTTCTGCACGTCTTAAATTGTATAACTGATTTTAAATTGTTCTTATCTTTTACTACCACACATTTCTTTTTCCTGGTTTAGGGACTAATTTTACTTTCTTATTCTAAAATGTTCCAGGTTTTACTCTGGAACAGCTGCTGGAGCTAGAGAGGCTTTAATATGTGGTGTACCATCTTTTTCAATATCATTGAATTGGTTTGTAAAATCTATCTGTTACTTTTGTCATCTTGTTGTTCTCTTATTATCTCTTTTTTATTTTTGTTAAGGCATTTCAATTCTATGTAGGAAGAAGAATGAAAGCCATGAAAGTGATTTTAAGGATGCAGTGGATGTCTGCTTACCATTGATACAAGCAGCTATAGGAGATATAGAGAAGGGAGTTTTCCCCAAAAGTTGTTCGATAAATATTGAAATACCCACTTCTCCTCTAAAAAACAAGGTATGTACTTGTGTTTTGGGTTTGACTTTACTTAAAAATCAAATTATGTGAAAATGGGGTCATGACGTGTGAACGTCATCACCCATAGCGATGAGTTTGTGTCTGGTTAAGGACTGGTTTGTGGAATTGTTATGATTCGGCACTTGAGCAATCATATTCTTAATACTACTGAGTGAAAATGATGCCAATTTATTACAGTAGTACTATGAGTTGCGACTGATTTTTCTGAGTTTCACATATTATATTATAGGTTTTGTTCAATGTTGGCGATGTTTGTTTTTAAAGTCCTTTCTTTCAGTCTTTCAGTACTTTAGTGCTGATATGATATTATCTTGTACTTTCACATGTCGGTAAGAATCTGAAATATTTCATAGTCTGTGATGCCTGTTTAGACGAACTTGAATATTTACTTTTGTAGACTTCCAAAGTAAATAAGTGGAGCAACTTTGTTTGGCTATGCCGTTCATAGCTTACTTTCAGAAAGTCTAGATGTACTTTCTGAAAAAGCTAACAGAAATTAGGTCTCTTTATCTGCCTTTTTGTACGTTCTGAAGAATAATGTATTTCTCTCGATTTCGTTATTTTCTTCCAGCAAATCTGTGGTGTCGTTATGGCTTTTGTTTTAGGGTGGTTGGTGAATTGATTTGTGGTTTTAGAGGGTGTAGGCGGTGAGCTGTGTGGTTTCAGTGATGGTGGTTTTATACATGTAGGTCTTGATTGCTTTGGTAGTGAAAAGTATCTGTTGATGAAAAATTAAATACTCTCGATGTGAGACTTATCTATTTTATAGTTTGGAAACCTAATTTCCCAGGTATGACCTGAGGCTGCGTAATATGATTATAATACATACTGTTCTCAACAATGATTTTAAAGTTATTTGTTTGCCTACCACAAGTGGTCTTAACCCCAGCCGTGACTACATGATATTGATTTCAAAGCTCTTAGTTGTGATGATGTACTTTCATCAAGAATATCATCTTAATAACAGTCGGAGAAGTTACAACCTCAATTAATTGTGAAATTGGGAAAATAAACCATCTGAAGTGTCCAAAAAAAAAACTATCAAACTTTACTCACATTAAATTTTTTTATATGAATGATCTGGCGTTGATCTTCATTTAACATCTAAAAGAATATTAGCATATTAGAGATGGTCGTGTGGGATAAGATTTTGTGCAAATAATATGTCTATTCATATGTACTTACCAATTTCCTTGCTGATAAGAACATCCTTATTATGGTGCCTAATCCTACAACACTATGAATGCAAGAGAAATTGGCAAACACCTTTTTATTATCTCTTTTTCAATCTTACGGTTCAAGCAAGTGCCAAGCAACCTATTTTTATTGAGTCATGTGGTTAAAATTAATTTGTATACAATTTTATACTCCCTATTTTGATTTTTAGTTGATGTGGAAGCATCACATTCTATCTTCCAGTTACATGGTTTTTATTCAATAATATGCTATATCCGTTTTCTTTTAGGGTTTTAAAGTTACAAGGAAGAGTCTATGGAGGTCTCCTCCATGCTGGCAAGCTGTAGCAGCAAATCGACACACCCCCGGTGGGAATTTCATGTCCAATCAACAAAGCCTTGGTATCCAGCTTGCTCAGCTCAGCCGAGACGCTTCGGCTGCTGTAAGTATTTTCCAGTTACGCATTGAAAACATTATTTCTTTGTGTTGACATTGATGATGATTTATATTTTGTTCCCTGAAAAGTTACTTTCCTTTTTCCTTTCAGGGTGCAGCACGCCGCTTAAACACCCAGAAGAAGAATGTGGAAATAGAATCAGTTGGGGCTGCAGGGAAATCCGATCAACGCGTAAAAAAGTACTTCCGTTTAGAGGTGAGTGAATTATGTGCTACTAAAAGTTCAAATACTTCATAACCAGTCATGGATGCCAATGCAGTTTCAGGTGCTCCCCACCCCCTCCCCCAAATTGTTCCAATACATTTCTTACATTTTTTATTATTATTCCTAGATAGACACTGGTTACCTTGTTTAAGACAGACCGGTGAACATTAGGTTATTTACTTGACTACTTGAAGGATAAACCAAAAAGGAGTACTAGAAGAAAGAATACTATCATTAAAAGTGCGTGGTTCTTTGATTGCAGTTCCTGGACAAGGAGCAAGAAGATATGGATGAGGATCTAGATTTCAGAGCGCTTGAAAATGAATTTGTATGTGGCATTTCTTTCTCAAAAGAGTTCCCTCAAACTTAATTTTTCAGTGGCTAATATGTGCACCTCATTGTTCAACAGGTTTCAGTAACCCCGTTGTCTCTTTCTCCAAGCGATGATTTAGAGTCTGCATCAAGTTGGATTGCTGCTACTATTTCTAAAGATGATTAAAAAGTCCCAAGATTGATGCAACCTGTAGTTGGTGTAAATTTTGGTGGTGGTAATTCTTGTTCAAGTTACAAATTAGTTGCGCTTAGTGATTCTGATTTGGATTTTGTTCCCGCAAATTTTTCCTCAAAAGTTAGTTTCTTGTGTATTTTGTGGAGCGCATGCTTCCTTGTAACTTAATTTAGGCATGCTATCCAATGCCCTTTCAATCTTCATCTCATTTACAGAATCTGTCGTCCCTTTGAAACAAACAGGTTTTCTGTTCTCTTAGGTTGAGTTGGTTTGTGTTGTAATGTTCATTTACTGACAAACGTATTCGTTTCCTTTTTTGGGTTGAGTTGGTTTGCTTGTTGTAATTGTTGTTCTGCATTGTACTTGAACCTGGATGCAGTTGAATCTCTAGTAAAATAGATGGATATAGTTGAATGAATTTCTTTCACTTTTTGGTCGGTACTTGTTTCTTGATAATAACATTGATAATAAAGTAACACGCCATTTATGCTTCCCCTGCCCCTTATAGATGATCGCGTCTTTACTTAGGGGTTTGCTATTCTCTGCATTGTTTACTGCTTTTACCAACAAGAGTCGCTCAATATCTAAGCAGCTTTTGCACAATCACTGATGACCTTCTGGTCGAAAATATTGTGGTGAGAGGATGAGAGTTCCATACTAAAAACACTTAAACAAATGAGTTGCCATGATTTGCATTCCCGATCGGTTTTCAGAAGCAAAAGAAGGATGAAAGTTGAGTATCTTCTTCTCAGTTCTCATCACACTGGGTGGGCCGTGGGCATTCTCAATTGCAGCCCAGTAAGCCCAATAGAATCAAACAAAGGAAGCTCCCCAATTGGTCCACCATCATCACTTTAAAAAAAAAAAACTCGTTTCTCTTTAAAAGAAAAGTTTCAATTCTCATAAAATCCGAAATCAATAATAAAAAAAATGTCAAAAAAAGAATTCAACGTACCGCCGGTGATTTTCCCATCGGGAGGAAACCCAAACATAAACATACCCAGCCAGCGTCGTCAGCCAATCAGACCACCTTTCAACCCAAACCAGAATCTCCCATTCATGTCATTCGACATGGGATCTTCAACAATCCCATCCACGTCATTCTCAACACCTCTTTTCAACACTCAATCCTCACCCGGTATTGGTAATTTCGAAGAAGAATTACCTTTACTAGAAGAACTTGGTATTAACACACGTCAAATCTGGAAAAAAACTGTATCTATTTTAAACCCATTTAAAATCAGTCCTAATCTACATGAAGATGCTGATTTGTCAGGTCCTTTTATTTTTTTAATGACATTTGGTTTGTTTCAATTGTTAGCTGGGAAACTACACTTTGGGATTATATTAGGTTGGGTTACGGTCGCCTCCTTGTTTCTATATGTTGTTTTTAATATGTTAGCTGGAAGGAATGGGAATTTGGATGTGTATCGTTGTTTGAGTTTGATTGGTTATTGTATGTTACCTATGGTCATCTTTTCGGCTTTGTCCTTGTTTTTACCACAAGGGGGTGTGGTGGTTTTTGGATTGGCTGCGCTTTTTGTGATTTGGTCGACCAGGGTTTGTACTAGGCTTTTGGTGGAGTTGGCTTCTTGTGGCGATGAACATCGAGGTTTGATTGCTTATGCCTGTTGTTTGATTTACATGTTGTTTTCGTTGTTGGTTATATTTTGAAGAGTGGAGGGTTGGTTGTAGTTTTTCTTGTTAAGTTTCTGCTTTGTATAATGACCTACTTGACTGAGGTTTTATATGGAATTGTTAATGATATTTAGGCTCAAATCTTTTATGGTTATAATCATTTGTTGTTATTGCATTTATGTTTTCTGTTTTGATTAGTAATGTCGTTTGTTCATGTCAAAAAAGAAAAAAGAAAATCCTATAACTTGTGAATCAATATACGCTAGAAGTTTAATAATATACGTTCATGAAAGAATAATACAAGAAAACTAAATATTCACGCAAGACCCCTTGTATCTTGGTTTTGGTTTTGGTTTTCCTTTAGCGGAAACCACAGGAAGGAGCCACTTTAACATTTTATAGTACATGGTCATCCCTACCTTCTTTATCGTGTTTCTGAAAGTTTGAAGTATGTCCAAGGATTGGTCTTCTAACCTTTTCTGGTACGGAAACTCTAAATGAGGCTTTGAGAGTTATTGGACTCGTTTATACTAAACAAGGTGAGATGTGGATACAACTTAACACTTTATTGCAACTGACCAAACGAAAAACATAAGTACTGGCGTGGCTGATCCTTCTTATTAGGAGCATGTGGTGTGGGTTTTCAAGCTATATGGCATCATCTTCAAAATGGTTAGTTGTATATGACAACATCTTTCCTCTGGTTGGAACTTTAAAGCCGTAGGTTTGAGAGTTGAGACAAGAGTAATTGCTTTAGCACCTCTTCTTGTTGGTATTGTGTTTTATTGAAGCAAACAGTTTAGGTGTTTCCTTTTGTTGAATTGAGTTTAGATAATTGGGGGTTAAATTCTCCAGCATGCAGATGCATTGCTTACCAGATTTTGCTTTTACCTTTAGCTCCAGTTTAGGTTCCCAATACGATGTCTCTTCTATTTTTTTGTCATCTAGTGCCATTGTTTACCTAATGCGGAAGTTAGGGAAATCACGATCTAGGCATAGCCTTTTCAGGCTGGTCACTGGTATACTCTGGTTGGTCTGGTCTATCTTGCGTGGAGAGAGTTATTTATCTCATTTTGTATGTGCTAATAGTGCCAGATAACTTTCTCAAGGATGGTGTGGTTGTCTTGCAAGATACAAGTGTAGCGCCTAGAGGGCTAAGGAGGTGTGAGATTCCAGATATGAAATATCAGCAATATCAAATTTTGGGTATATTAGTGGTGTGAGATAGGCTTTGAAATCAACTTTCGCTGCAAAATCTATTTATGGGAGTTTTGTGGTCAATTGGATAGAAGATGATAGTGGCTCTTGGAACCTAAATTTGGGGTGGAATGTAGCATTTCCATTGTGGAGGACTTAAGGTTGAATTGGAGGGTCTGGTATAATTCCTTTGAGTGGTAAGTTGAAGTTCAGATGGAAAAGGTCTGGGTCTTTGCTCTACGTTCATAGTTGTTTATATGTTGTGTCATAGAATTTTATGGCGAATAAATGTGTAACAAGTATGCAAACCGTGCTACACATCGGTTTTCTTAAGTCTCACCCGTCCCTCTAGATCGATAGTTAGTATGGTTTTTTTGGATTATAATTGTAAATCGTAATTGTAATTATATAGGAAAGACTCATCTATTTATTTTTTTAAAACAAAATGGGAGATAATTATGTTATTTAAGTGATATTAGGGAGGTTATTTTAAATTATCAAAATGGGGGTAATTATTTAATTTAAGTGACATTAGATAGGTGTTTCTAAATTATTAATACAAAAAGGACCTTATTCAAATTATATTAATAAAAGTGGGGTTTATTCTAAATTTAGTGAGAGATAAATTTAATGAGGGAGGTGTTTCTAAATTATGTAAATAAGGAGATCTAAATTAGCCTACTCGATAGTGGGGAGGGGTTCCTTAAAACCCGGCTATCATATAGTGTAGAGATTTAAGAAGTGTTGCTAACTTACTACATCAGCTCAATGTCCTGTGCCTAGGGAAGCAAGGGTATATTTCTTTTAATGATGTGGAGTGCAAAGAAATAGGTGAAATAGATTATGCCTTTTGAGGTCGGGACATTGGATTAGTCTCATCTTTCACAATCTGGAGGAGGTAGTACGTGGGAGATTTCTTCGAAGTTCAAACTGCGTTTTACAGAATTTAGTTGGAAAGCTATTGCTGGATCTTTAACAAGTTTCCACATTGATGGGAATTGTCGAAGCTTTAGATTGATATACCTTCCGTCAATCTGTAGAAAGAAAGGTGCTAGCCCATGTTTTGAACTGGGATTGTATTTTACAGCTAAGTCGATAGTATTGGGGCCAGTATAAAGTATTGTGTATGCTATTTGAGTATCTCCGTAGTTTAATTCTCTTTTGGCAATAAGTTGTAGTTGAATTAAGCAATAATAAACTATTTATAAACTTAAGAAACTATTGTAGTGTATATGTGATTACTCTCCTATATCTAGTTTCCTTGACAAATTGTAAGGAGCTGATTTCATTGACAAACTTATCACCCGTATGAGTAGTTTGAATCTCATGCTTCTTGTCTTGACTTCAGACTTCGAGTTTCAGACTCCTCTTTCATTGTTCTGAACATTTCAAAAAGTTATCCCGTCAGATCCCAGACCACTTTTTTATATAGGTTGAAAGATTTTGGAAGGATGAGCTCGGCACCGAAGTTATTATATAAGGTTGAAGTCTTGAAGATCATACTGCCAGTTATATGATGTCAGTTATATGTAGTATACCCGTTCATATCTGCCATCTGCTATCGGATGATGTGTGGAGTTCAAGTCTTAGTGCAAGGTATATGATCAGCAATGGTTCTATTTTCAGCAGTTTAGTACCCCCTGTATGCATGCACTAAGTGCTACATATATTCGGATAAGAGATTCTATGTTGAACTTACTGTCAAAACTCGCAAGTCATTGAATTTCATTGTTGCTGGAGTCAGTAAAATTGGTAATAGTTGCGAGAGGTTCTTTTTGCAGAAAATTCTGTAGAAATGGATACAGTTCGTTGTTGTTTCGTTCTAACCTGATTTATTTTTCACACATTAGTGTTAGGTTTTCTTCAATGTGGCAATTGCATAGGGGCACAGCCTGGGCATTGGGGTGGGTCTTTAGGGGTCGTATCAGCAGCTGGGTTGCTATTGCTACTGACTGTGCTAGCAACTTGAACGATCTCCGTTCATTGTTGTTTACTATAGTGAGTTACCAAGACAACTTCTAATGATGTTGGTTACTTTAGTTCAATATTGAGAAAAGTGAAGAACAAGATTTAGTTCTAAATTGCTACTGGTTTATTGATTTAATTATGAGTTGTTGCTGATTAAGAAAAAAAACACACAAATGAACTGAAGAAATTAGCACGCTTTAAAATAAGTTGTAAATGTATCTTATTATAAATTTATAATCAAACACACAAATTTGCTTCCTAGATTGAAGGAACCGAAGTGCTAATGGTACGAATTATGAAGCCTGTACGGGGATAGCTCAGAGGAGGCATTATCGGAACACCCAAATGCCCCTGAACTTGGAGATGGAAGTCATGGAACGCACTTTGAATAAAATTTACTAGTTTATGAATAAAATGAGTGAAGTGAATCAGAATCGATAAAGGCAATATAAATACTTTTCTTGGGGGCATAGGATGCTAACCGCACTTGACTTTCGCCTTTCTCTAGTTGGCTGGCTCGGAACCGCTGGATTGGGTTAGACCGTTAGAATGTGAGATAGATAGATTAGATGTATATGCGATTGGACCACCAGCAAATCAAGAACTATCTTCTTAGTTAAGCCTGCTGTTTGCTTTGCCATTGAAGAACAACTTTGGGTGTTAACGAGTAAACTCTACAACCATATACTTACAGTTTTGGGAGACAGACGGCACAATTTCTCCCGTTTGTTGGTAGAAACTGTGTCATCTGTCCCCGTTTTAATTAAACAGACGGCAGACTTAGCAGACAGACATCAGAGTTTTTGCTGTCCGTCTCTCGAATTTAACAACTGCTAAAAAGTGCCAATTGAAATGGGTTTTTGAGTTTGGCATGTCCAACGAAATGGGTTTTTGAGTTTGGCATGCCAAATTTGGCTGTTAACGAGTAAACTCTACAACCATATACTTACAGTTTTGGGAGACATACGACACAATTTCTACCGTTTGTTGGTAGAACCGTGGTCGTCATCCCGATTTTAATTAAACGCAGACTTATTTAGCGGATAGACGCGTCGAGTTTTTTTTTGTCCATCTCTCGAATTTAACAGCTGTTAAAAAGTGCCAATTGAAATGGGTTTTTGAGTTTGGCATGCCCAAAGAAATGGGTTTTTGAGTTTGGCATGCCAAATTTGGCTGGACATGCTAAAAGAGCTAAAAATAAAATCCTATGGCACCTTTTAGCACCCCCTCAATTGGACTGCTCTAAAGTAGCAAGTTCCACATTTTAGCGCCAAAACTTTCCCTTCTCCTTCTTGGCCAAATAGACAGCAAATCCAATAGAATCCGCTTGAGCTAGCAGTGGAAAAGTCCCTGCCATTGGCATCATCGGAAGAGTCCACACCTCCAAGGCAAAAGGGCAATGCAAGAACAGATGGGCGATGTTCTCCTCAAGCATGTTGCGCATTGTACAAGTGGGAGAGATAATAGTACCTCTATGGATAACGGGTGCACATCTTTAATAATTCGATACTATCAATTCAGAAAGGGGAATTTAATAATGTTGCGCATTCTTCAAGTGAAAGGGGTTTTTGGTACTTGTAAAGGTGTGTTGTAGCTTTCCTTTACAAACAGTCGATGGGGGACTGGAAAAGGTTTTTGGATGGACCGAGTTCGTCTTGAGAGCGAACTGCCTACGTATCTTACTCTTGGTTTTTGTGGGGGAGAGTAGAATCAAGTCTGGCGTAGTTCATAGGAGAGGTATTTATAGATATTGAGAGTGTATCCTTGCCCATCGTGTAAAGGGTATCCCAAACGAGGGGTGGAGATCAGGGTAACATGTGAGAACTGTCCTCATAGGTCTGTTGTAATGATGTGGAGTGTCAGTCTGTATAAATAGCTTGCGGCCGTGACCAGTAGCTGACGGCCAAGATATGTGCAAGTACACCTTTAGTCATGATTGCTTCTGGAAGGGGTATCTGAGTCACTTTCCTAGCGGTTCGGCGTGATATCTTGCGACACTATGCGTATCGTTCTATTAGCTCATGGATGCGACCTGGATCCATAGGTCGATGTGTCATTTCCACCATGTTATGCGCGTGCTGGATAGAGAATATCACTCCCCTACATAGCCCCCTCTCAGTAGGTTGTGAAAACGATCTGCTGAGAGAGATCGGTCGCGCGCGTGGAGCATGCTAGAGGTGGAAATTTCCAACGATCTGTGAGGAGGCTCATGTTAACCATGTGAGTGGTGGGTGCAAACGCGTTTGACGCGTGTTGAAGACGTGGCGGGATCTGGCGATTCTGCGAGAGAGAAAACGCGTCGCCCCATTTTTTGGGATGTGAAAAGACGGGGCGGTTGGTTGGAAGTCGTGGGCGACTAGGGTCGGGTGTAATCATGATGCCTTGGAAACTGGAGGGGCGGTTGCTCAAAAATTTCGCTGGCTCTTTTGAAACTTCATTTGGCTGCTTCGTCTGGTAGAAACTACTTCATTACCGCATCATCTTTCAGGTTAGTTCTCTGCCATTGTTGAACTTCTACTTCTTGTTTCGTGCTTTGCCTCGGTTCTAGAGTTGTTAGGATACCCTGTTAGTTACTAGTAGCTAGACCTGTTAGGGTTAGAAGAAAAATGTCTGACTCCGATGACACTCGATCTAATGAGGTCCGCGGAAGTTTATCTTGGTTTGGGATGATGAAGATGATGAGAAAGATGAAGTCCGGTGTGGGGTGGTTGGTTGAGGGTAATGATGAAGATGAGGCGGTTGAGGGGTTAGTAGTGAGGAAGATCGCGGCTCGATCTGCGTTTTATACCGCTGAAGCTAGCACTTCGTGTCATTTGTGAGAGGTCGTCTTCGAGCCGGGCCGCCTAGTATCGCGGGACGAGACATGCTTTGAGGCGTTCCCATATCTGAGAGAGAAATATGGGATAACCGTAAGCGGTCTGGAGATCCATGAGTCTGACCAGAACGCTCTGGTCTATAGCGATAGGTACACCCCACCAAATCATGGGGTGATCATCTGTGAGGGGCAGCTGAGGGCGTTCATGACGATACCGTTCTCCAAGCTGGTCTGTGAGTTCCTGAACCGCTGTGGCAAGGCGCCTGTTCAGTTTGTGGGTAACACGTGGCGATTGTTCAAGGTTTTTGACTTATTGAACGCCAGCGGTGAGTACCGAATAGAGGTCGCTGATGTTATCGAGCACTACCTCTTAAAGCGATTTTGGTCACTGAACTTTAGCTTGCAAACTCGAGCTATGCTGTCGAGCGTTCTGGACGGTAAGAGTAACGAGTCGTGGGATAAACGACCACTGCTGCTTGTCGGAAACTACTGTGCTAGCGGGTTCAGTGTGGACAATAAGATATGCGACTTTACTGGTGGGTACCAGTACGTTGTCTGATAATATCAAACTTGCTTTGGTTGATGTTATACTGAAACTGTTGTTTCATTGTCTGTGCAGATATCCACTTGGAAAAGGGGTCGAGCCGACAGGTGATCAAGAAGTTCGCTAGGCTGACACGAGCTGAGAAACGAGCCAAGCTACCGGAAGTTGCTCATTTCTTTGAAGAACGTGGAGGACCTGCAATTAGGGAGAGAAGGCAAGTGCAAAAAACCAGAGCGCGGGATAAGGTGAGCAGGATGACGTCGAAAAGACCTGTGATGGAGAAGCGTAGGAGTGATCTGGTTACGAGGGAAGATAGGAACCGCGGTCGTACTGGGGTGAAGCGATCCGCTGGAGGTGCTAGGGCCTCTGGGTCTGGAGCGGGGAAGGGCCGAGAGGACGCTCCATTCGATGTGGAGGACGTTCTCTTCGAAGTCCCGGAGTCTCGACCTATAAAGGTTGCGAGGGTGGCTGAGACCGCACTGGGGGGTGGTGAGGTGCAAACTGGGGGAAGGGCGGCTCGCAACTCGAGGGCGAGACCGATGCCCGACTTCAGCGTCCTAGGTGAGGACGCCCCGGAGGTTGCCCCGGAGGTCGCTCAGGGTTGTTGGAGATCCCTCTGGCAAGATGAAGGGAAAGGTTGGTGCGAGAGAGACTGGTAAGGGGCACTCCAATACTGGAAAAGACGAGCTGGAGCGCAACCTGATGTACATAGATAAGGTGACTGGGAAGAAGCGCTATGTGAGGAGGTCGGACTGCAGCTACAAGTCCGCCCCCATAGTTGCTTGTTTGCTGGGAGGGTATGACCCTGGACGGTGATAGGAAGGACTTAGATGCCAAGGAGCTGGAGTCGAATATGAGGGGGATGGATAAAGCGATGTGTCTGGTAAGTCGCCTTTGCGCTCAACTTGACTGTGTTATCGTGTTACATGCTGTTGTTTGATAATAATGTGATATGTCAGGCGAAGTTGTCGCGGTGATTCTTGGGTACCGAAGTTGAAGACGGCCGCCGGATCGGCCGACCGAGAAGGCGGAGGTTGAGTCGCCGGAGGGACGAAATTGCCGAATCGAAGCCGCGCAACAGCAATTTGAAAGCCGAACCGGATCGCTATTGAGGCCCCTCACCACCGCCACGACTCGAGAAGACCTATGCAGTGAAT
Organism: Coptis chinensis; assembly: GCF_015680905.1. Taxonomy (NCBI): domain Eukaryota; kingdom Viridiplantae; phylum Streptophyta; class Magnoliopsida; order Ranunculales; family Ranunculaceae; genus Coptis; species Coptis chinensis. The sequence continues at coordinate 101,453,209 of NC_141458.1, forward strand.
GAGTCGATCGGGTTGAAACATGAGGTGGAGGCATTAAGGGGCCAGCTAGTCGCGGCGAACACCTATGTTGAACGATGTAAGACTTCCACCCTGCAAGCGAAAGAGGCCTATCTCACCATCCGTGCTGAAGTGGAGGAACTAGAGAAGAAGCTGGACGACCTGTAGGAGGAGCGGAACGCCGAACCGGAGAACTCGGGCGCGAATCGCACGAAGATGTTGGCACTATTCCTGCAGTCGTGCCTTCTCCCCTTACTGGTGTGGTGAGTGAGCAGCTTCAGGGGTCTGGCGAGCTCAACGTGGCTGCTGTTAAGGTAGTTGTGGTGTCTTCTAGTGATCCGAACTCTGCCTCCATGTTGAATGTCGCTCTTGGAGAAGATCTTGATGATATTGTCTAGGAAGTTTTGTTGTTTGTGTTTGTAATGGGCCTCTGGCCGTAAACAATAGAGTTGGTTTCCTGGGTTTACCTGGGCCGCTCGTTTTTCTGCTTTTCCATTGACTATGATAACTAGTGACTAACTGTGTTGGATTTCCTGAGTATTCTCAGCAGCATGGTTAGTCTGTGAATTAGGGCGTCCTTGATGTCGTCAGGTCGTTTCTTTTATGAATGTGAATCTTGTTGCCTTTTCTTTCTATACTTAGTCTTGTGTATGATATGAATGTTTGCATTTGTAAGCATATGCATGCTGTCGTGATTTAAACGGTGCAGGTCGCACGTCTCTATGAGGACGCCCGAGGCGTTACGTACTGGCAATGCCTTTGAAGCTATAGTGCGTGCATGGCACGTGTCGGAATGTGGGCGGTCGGGAGGTATGAAATGATGGTCGCGGGTTCATCGGGCGTTTGGTGTCTCGATGCCATAATGGTGTGCCTTGGGAAGAGACGTTTCGTGGGTATAAATATGACTGGTCGTGGGAGAGCAACGACATTTGCTATTCTTGTTCTTCCTGCTGCGGCTGCTTATCTTCCTTCTTGCTTTTGTTTCGCTTTCCTTTCCCGTTTACTCAGGTACGTTTCTCTTTTCTTCTTTTAGATCATGAAGACGGTTCTCGGCCGCTCTAACGGCTTTCTTTTGTTTTACGTGGTTCAAACTTCTCTTATGGCTCGGTGCTTTCCGTACGTTAGGGGGGAAGGAAGTTTAAGAGAGAGAGTTCCCCTCTGCTGATGGAGGAGATGGAGTTCCGTCCTCATGTGCATGGAGACCGTGGCAAAAGAAAAGCTGTGGCGTCGGGGGTCAAGAAGAGCAAGCGATCCCGAAGATCAGGTCGCTCGACTGGCGGCATTGTATTCAGGTCGCCTCAGCGGGCATAAGGTACCCATCGGGCTGCTGGTGAGAGTTCGCTCCCTCATGTCGGGGACGTGGGGGAGCGAATTCTACTACGTGGGGAAAACGGGGAAGAAGCGTGCTGTAAAGCGTTCTGATTGCAGCTTCCACTCAGCACCCATAGTGACTAGTCTTCTGAAGGGGATTGTGTTAGACGGGGACAAAGCTGAGGTCGAGGATGAAGATATGGAGATGCTGCTGGGAACCATGGACATGGCTAGTTGTTTGGTGAGTGTCTATCCGTCAGCTTTGCTGCTTTGTTTCTTAAGTGATTCTGACTATGATTTTGTACTCGTAGTTTCGGGTTTGGGGTGTGATAAGTCAAGAACGCCGCGGCAACGCGTCGATATCGATGTCAACTCCCCGAAGTCGAAATGGGATGTTCGCGAAATGTGTATGGGGTCGACAAGAGGAAGTTGGATCGCGATGATGGCGGAAGCACCCGTCTTCTTGATGAGAACGCTTAAACCGGTCAGCCGCAATGGTCGAGCTGCAAATGGAGGTAGCGGAAGTCACTGAGTACGCTAAGCGATGTCAGGGGGTTACTCACAAAGCTCAAAGTGCGTATACCACGACCCTACCAAAGAAAGTATGCCAAATTTGGGACGAGAAGTATTGTCGACTAAAAAAGGCGACGGGCTCAAGGGATCGGTATCTTGGCGTTGTTCTCATGGTTACGCGAGACACGTTCCATCGACCATCACTGCTCCTCAGGACAAACATGTGGTCGCGGCTCCGTGATGGTGATTTCTCTTCTTTGTCTTGGTAAGAAACTGGGTTCATTTTGTAGTTATTATGTCTGTTCTTTGCCCCTACGAGGGTTAAACATTAGAGCTGTGTTTTCAAGCTTGCCTGAGCAGTTCGCCTTTGTTGATACAGAGAACTGGTGTCCACGAAAGTGGCAGTTCGTTAATTTTTCTCCCTTTGTTCACTGGTCCGATCTGGATTTTCTGAGTAAACCCAGCAGATCGGTGGGTTAGAACTGATTATCTGAAACTGGTCGTGTGGCTTCGTGGTAAATGTATGCTTAATGTTATCTTTTGCTTGACTGCTTGTAGCTATTATTCTGTTTATGGGGCTTGTTTCTGAGATGTACTCTCGTAAAGCGTTATGTTTGTGAGTATTGCTCGGGAGAGCGATCTGGGAGATGTAAGTGTCCAATTAGTTTAGACTTAGGGGGTTCATGACCCTACAAATTTCTGAGGGCGTGTTGCTCGTTGAGAGCGTTCTCGCGGAGTTGGTCCTAGGGGTATAGGTCCTCAACTTAGCGAGACTCGGAAAGGCGATGAGCCTGTAAACTCTTGAGAGCGTATGTAGCCCCTGAGGGCGTTATGCTCTTGAGACCGTTCTTGCGTAGTTGATCCTAGGAGTATAGGTCCTCAACTAGCGAGACTCGGAGAGGCGATGAGCCTGTAAGCTCCTGAGAGCATTCTGCTCGCTGAGAGCGTATGTAGCCCCTGAGGGCGTTATGCTCCTGAGAGCGTTCTCGTGTAGTTGATCCTAGGAGTATAGGTCCTCAACTAGCGAGACTCAGAGAGGCGATGAGCCTGTAAGCTCCTGAGAGCGTTTTGCTCGCTAAGAGCGTATGTAGCCCCTGAGGGCGTTATGCTCCTGAGAGCATTCTCGCGTAGTTGATCCTAGGAGTATAGGTCCTCAACTAGCGAGACTCGGAGAGGCGATGAGCCTGTAAGCTCCTGAGAGCGTTCTGCTCGCTGAGAGCGTATGTAGCCCCTGAGGGCGTTATGCTCCTGAGAGCATTCTTGCGTAGTTGATCCTAGGAGTATAGGTCCTCAACTAGCGAGACTCGGAGAGGCGATGAGCTTGTAAGCTCCCCGAGAGCTCGCTCGCCACCGGAGGCGTATGTAGCCCCTGAGGGCGTTATGCTCCGGAGAGCGTTCTCGCGTAGTTGATCCTGGGAGTATAGGTCCTCAACTAGCGAGACTCGGAGAGGCTACTAGAGATGTTGTTGTCGCGGGTAATGATGGTGCCATACTACCGCGAGTGGCTTGGCTTGGAGATGAGAGTAAATGCCGTATCTTATAATAACAAACTTAAGTAACCTATACTTGAATTTTTAGCAAATGGAAACATGAATTACACAACATAATGATACTAACGATAAAACTTCTTTAACAAGTACGTGTTCCAAGGTTGTGGCAATAACTTCCCCTCGTGTGTTTTAATCCAGTACGCTCCAATGCCAACGACGCGTTCCACTATGTAAGGGCCTTCCCATGTTAGTGCTAGTTTAGAGTCATCTTGAGTTTTTTTTCAAAACTAGATCCCCAGGTTGAAAAGATCGAGGATGTACTCGTTTGTTGTAGGACCGCTTTAGGATCTGTTGGTAAGATGCTACTCTGATAGCTGCTAGGTCACGCCGTTCTTCCAGCCAGATCGACCCCGAAGCTAATCGAGTCATTATGCCCCGATTCGACAAGTTCGGATCGAGTTGTCGGATTGTCATTTCGGTGGGGATGGCGACTACGTGCCATAACATAAGGAGAATGGTGATTCGCTTTGTCTTTGGAGGCGAAGTGCGGTGAGCCCATAGGATGTTCTCGAGCTGGTTTGGCCATTGGCTTTTGTTATTTTCAATCTTTTTCTTCAAATTCTCTAAAATGGCTTTTTATTGTCGGCCTCACTGTCCATTGCTTTGAGCCGCTCTGGGGGAGTGGAGAATGCATGAACGATCTTCCACTTGGCTAGGAACTCTCTGACTGTTTTGCCCTTGAACTAGGAACCATTGTCCATCACCAGTGTGTGTGGTAAGCCAAATCTGGTGATGATATGAGTCCAAATAAGATTCCTGACATGTGACTCTTTGACGTGTGCCAACGGAACTGCTTCGACCCACTTAGTGAAATAATCTGTGGTAGCCAAGACAAAGCGGAAGCCGGTGCTCTTCTGAGGGATGAATGGTCCCATAATGTCCATGCCCCACATGTGGAACGGCCAAGGGCTCGTGATGATGTTGATCGGTTTCGCGGTCGGGTGAATGATGTTGTGCCCAAATGTTTGACATTTGATACACTTGAGGACATATATTTTGGCATCGATCTGCATACGGGGCCAGAAGTATCCTTGGGAGATCACTTTATGGGCCAATGAGCGACCTCCAACATGGTTTCCACACTCTCCTTCATGAATCTCAGTAAAAATTAACTGACCTTGTTCTGGACTAATGCATCTCAGATGAGGTCCCTAAGCGGATTTGTGAAATAACCTATCATTTACCAAACAATAGCTACGTGCCTGGTGCGGAACCTTCCGGCCTTGAATGCGCTCATCCGGGAGTACCGCGTCTTTGGATGTCTTGTATAATAGGCTGCATCCATGTTTGACTCATCTGATATCCAGAGAGTGGGCATAGGTTGCTGATCTCTAAGACATGGTCCGCTTGGTAAGCTGGTCGGTCGACCACTTCAATGGTCATTGTCTAGGGCACGGATTCGGATTGTCCGAGTGGCGAGTGCACGCTTAAGCTATCTGGCGTGGCGGTTTCGCCACGCAAAAATGGTGTAATCTTGTAGCTCTGGCGAAAGAAGGAAGTAAATCATTAACAACTTGAAGGTACTTGGAAAGGTTACCTTCGTGGGTAGTGTACTCTTTTTGCGATCCGGCGAACAACCGGTTCGCGAGTCACTAAAGATTTGGAGCTCCTTTACACCGAAATGGATTCTTTGAACGTAACCCCATTATTAATGCCTCGTGACTCGCCGTTGTTGGAGGTCGCGAAGTCTATCGCGAACGCTTCTCTACCATAGCTCCTTCGGGGGGATACTAAAAGCGATTCGACACTATCGCCTCTCCCGGGTTCTTTGGAACCATCTACGTAGGGACGGATCGTTTTATGTTTGCTTTTTATGGTAGCGACCTCGTTTTCGACTCCCAATTGGGGTCGTCGACTGGAAAATCTGCGAGGAAATTTGCGATGACCTGGCCTTTCTGAGACGTGCGGGGGACGAATTCCATGTGGTGCTCGCCCAATTCTTCGGCCCATATCGCCATCCTAGTAGTCTTATTCTCCTTGTGAAGGATCCGCTTCAATGGAAGGTCGCTAAGTACTTTGATTGGATGAGCTTGGAAGTAAGGTCTGAATTTTCTTGCCGAGTATAATAAAGCAAGCACTGCTCTTTCAACGTGGGAATAATTCTTCTCGGCTGGCGTGAGCGTCTTACTTGTGAAGTAGATCGGCTTTTCTGAATTGTTTTCCTCTTTGAAGAGAACCGAACTGATGGCGAAGTCTGATACTGCCAGATAGAGCCCCAGTGTTTTTCCGTTTGTTGGTTTGGCTAAGACGGGAGGCGTTGTGAGGTATTCCTTGAGAGTGGAGAATGCTTGGTGACATTGATCGTTCCATGAGAACTGCTTGCCTTTTTTCAAGATCTGTAGGAACGGTCGGCACTTGTCTGACGCTCTCGATATGAATCGGTTGAGTCGGTGACCATGCCCGGCGGTTTTGTATCTGTTTCTTTGTTTGTGGGTCGGGCATGTCTAAGAACGCCCGAATTTGGTCTGGATTTGCTTCGATATCTCGCTGTGAGACCTGATATCCTAAGAATTTTCCGGAGGATGCTCCAAAGAGGCATTTCTCTGGGTTTAGCTTCATTCTAGTTCAGCGTAATCTAGAGAACGCTTGCTCAAGGTGGGTGAGGTGGTCGCCTGCTTTTTTGCTTTTGACGACCATGTCGTCTATGTAGACCTCCATAGTGTCGCCTAACATGTCCTGGAACATGTCAGTTACCAGTCGTTGATAAGTCGCCCCGGCATTCTTGAGTCCGAACAGGAGAACATTGTAGCAATAAATTCCTTGCTCAGTGATGAATGAGGTCTTCTCCTGATCTTCCTCAGCGAGTGGTATTTGGTTGTACCCACTGTATGCATCCATAAATGATAACAGCTCGTGCCCACAAGTCTGGTTGACTAGTCGGTCGATTCTAGGTAGTGGGAAGTTGTCTTTAGGTGTTTCTTGGTTGATGTTGGTGAAGTCGACGACAGCGGATCGGTATCCGTTCTTCGAATCGCCACGATGTTTGCTACCCAATCTGGGTAATCGACCTTCCGTATGAAACCGACTTGCTTGAGTTTATCGACCTCATCGTTCACTGCTTTTTGAAAACGTAATAACAATCTTCTAGGTCGTTGTCGAACTGGTTTGGCACCAGGGTTGATGTTTAACCTATGGCATGCAACGCTAGGATCTATACCAGGTACGTCGATATACGACCAAGCGAACCCATCTTTATTCATGGACAAAAAGTTTACAAGATGAGCTTTAAGTGTGGGGTCGAGGTTAGCCCCGACATAGACGAGTTTAGGGTCGTCTTCGTCCCGTGATTCACTTGTCGCCTTTCTTCTTCGGTCTTTGAGACTTGTCGCTTTGAGTGCCCTCTGGAGGATTGCACTTTGTAGATGTTGTGCTAGTCTGGTGAGTGGCTGTAGTAGCTGTAGGAGCTGGAGCGTCTTCTGTGGTTACAACAACAGAGTCAGAAGTGACCGCGGGCGTGACAACGAAGGTTGGAATGGTTTTTCGCAAAAGAAGATCGTGATATGATATTTGGGGGCGATCTCTTGGCTCCGTTTACGCGGGATGCTCTTTACTGGGGCGACCTCTAGGATCTGTAATGCGGGGACACCTGCTGCCCTAGTGTAGCTCGGGGTCTGGGCTGGTAAGAGGAGGTTCTTGTTGGAGCTCCCAGTGTTTTGCTTTGGGACGTTGGTTCTGACCTCGGCCACTAAGTCTTTGGCCATTGTATAGCTGGTGGGCTCGTTTCTAACGCTGATGGGAGATTCGGTGGTCTTGTTCGCTGCGATGATCTGGTTACAATGATAGGCCTCGAGTTGGTTGCTCCGAAGCTCCATCATTCCTCTTGGGCGGGAAAATGGATCACCGATGCTGGAAGGAAATCGCCTTTTGCATTGATGGATTCATCGCCGTCCCCTAAAATAGCGTTGTAGGGCGACTTGGTATCGAGGACGCTAAAGCGCGTGTTGAAGTTTCGACCTTGTCTTCGGGGAGCCCATCGAGATCGGGAGTATGATGTCTCCCATTGGGTCGGCCCTGGAACCATTGAATCCAAAGAGAGGCGCGATCGGGTCTATGAAGACCGATTTTGGGAGGTTCATCTCTTGGATGGTATGGTAGAATAAAATATCGCACGAGCTGCCAGGATCTATCAAAACTTGCTTGACGGTCCAGTCGCTGATTTTGACGTGGACCACGAGTGCGTCGTTGTGCGGGAGGCAAACCTTGTTGAGGTCGGCCTCCGAGAAGGTGATATCTCTTGACCTGTGTCCTGAACTGCGTGGTGCGGGTGCGGCTTGCGAAGAAATGTTGTAAACTTCATGAAGGGCGCCAACGCGCCTTCTCTTTTCTCTAGATGTGGAAACAGAATCATCTTGAAGTGTGATCATGTGAATGGTTCTGTCGTATTCCCGACCTGTTGACGGTTGGCGACGATCTTGACGAGAGCGGTCTCGGGGACGTCCTCTGCTGTGAGAGCGACCTTGGGACCTCTGATCGTTACGTCGAGGTGGGGATCTACTTCGTACTCTGCGGGTTATGAGCTTGTGGTGCAGGTTGTCGTCGGGTATGTTGGTGTATTGCTTGATGTGTCCGGCTTCTATGAGATCCTGCAAGTAATGCTTGAGCCCCCAGCATACATCGGTCTCATGGCACCTAGCTCGGTGGAAGGGCAGTAGGGTTGGTCGGGGCGATCTGCCGGTTGTCTGATCTCAGGTCGGTAGTAGGCAGCTCGTTTGATCTTCTCTAGTATGTAACTAGGAGATCTGGTGAGTACGGCGAATTCTCGGTCATTGCTCGCTTTGAGTTTGGAGGGCTGCCCTTGTTGTCGGGGTCGTTTCTTAGAGGATGATGATACATCGTAAACTTCTCCTTCTTCTACTTCTTCTTCATCTTGGTTCTGATTTTTCAAACCTTCTTGTAACTTGATGTACCTGTCAACTCGAGCGCATTCCGCCAACGTTCGGGCGGTTCTTCTTTCGGGAGCGATCCGGTGGAGTGCCGTGGTCATGCGGCGGGCGTTTGTGAAATCCACCGCGGCGAATGACTCTTTGAGGCCACTCTCCATGTCTAATAGTTCGATTTTGAACCGACTTAAGAAGGAGCGGAAGGTTTTCTCCTTGCCGAGTACAAGCTGAAAGAGTGAATTGAGATCGCCCTTCTTGCGTCTGTTATGGACGTATTGGCTTGCGAACAGGTCGGTGAGCTGCTCGAAGTTTTTTATCGAGTCGGCCTCGAGGGAGAAGAACCAGTCGAGTGGGCCATCTTTTAGACTAGCGGGAAATAGTCTGCAATGAAGGTGGTCGAACTCTGGTGCACTGTAGAGTGTTAGACTTTGAACATACCGAGCTATATGCTGGCCTGGGCATGTACGAACATCGTACATTGGGAACCGTGGTTGGACGAAATCTTGAGGAGAAATCTTGCAGAGTAGCTCAGCAGCAAATGGAGATGCGCGGTAGGTTTTTAGCATCTTTTGCACTATCTGGGTGGAGTTTTTCTTTACCGCATTTTTGTCGAGCCTTTGGCTTAGCTCGTTGATCTGTTGACTGACGTTGATGACGTTGTCTTCTGCGGTGGCACCTAGTGGGTTATGTGTATCCACTTGTGCACGTAGTGTGACGTTTTCCTGCCTGAGCTGAGCTATTTGCTCGTTTACCGTCCCTAGTTGTCCTGCTAACATGTGGAGTTGAGCTTCGAGGCTTGCCATGCTTCGTGGGCTTGAGAGTTTTGGTTACTGATTTGTTTGGAAGTGGTTTGGTTTCTCAAGTAATCGAGACCACAGACGACGCCAATGTAAAGGTGTGTTGTAGCTTTCCCTTACAAATAGTCGATGGGGGACTGGAAAAGGTTTTTGGATGGACCGAGTTCGTCTTGAGAGCAAACTGCCACGCATCTTACTCTTGGTTTTTGTGGGGGAGAGTAGAATCAGGTCTGGCGTAGTTCATAGGAGAGGTATTTATAGATATTGAGAGTATATCCTTGCCCACCACGTGTAAAGGGTATCCCAAACGAGGGGTAGAGATCAGGGTAACATGTGAGAACCTGCCCTCATAGTAGTGGCTGTAATGATGTGGAGTGTCACCTGCGTATAAGTAGCTTGGGCCGTGACTAGTAGTTGACGGCCAAGATATGTGCAAGTACACCTTTAGTCATGATTGTTTCTGGAAGGGGTATCTGAGTCACTTTCCTAGCTAGATTCAAGCGGATACCGCGACATGCCCTCAGATCGTTCTATTAGCTCATGGATGCGACCTGGATCCATAGGTCGATGTGTCATTTCCACCATATTATGCGCGTGCTGGATAGAGAATATCACTCCCCTACAGTACTGGATACACAAAGGAGGAGGTACTCATTTAGAGACTTGGTGCTGAATCAGAAGAGTTGGTTGACTGTTGTTATCTTTGAGTTGGAAGGGTGTCTCTGTTTTGTTTCTTTAGTTTTGCTGTGTGAGGATCTCACACACAACTTGTAATATTTGTGCTATGCACTTTCTATCAATAAAGCCTACTTATCAATAAAAAATCTGGAAGATGTATCATATTTGATGTGAATCAGAAAATTAGTGAGGGTGCAGCATAGTCCCATGCGCTAAGTAGCTGAGCACCAATAATCTCTTTGTAGTTTTCGTGAATTTTCTCTCCAATTTTACGAAGATTAGTAATAATTCCTCCCTTCCTGGTCATGTTTGGGCGTTTGGCCACATGAAATTCTTGCCTGCGGTTGAATTTAGTTAAGTAAAAGGTTCAGGCCATTGGAGTATTTGGATGCTTTTTTTGTGGGTAACCATACCACTGCTCCACGTTATAACTAGGATTTCTTTGCTTACAACAAAATAATTTTTTCTGAAAACTAGCCCTAACATTACATTCACAACAAATAAGTGTGAGTTGATATATATTTATCTAACCAAAGGTTCAACCAAGTTTTCACGGTACTGGAGAATGAGACTGGAGGTTAGGAAAGAAATCTCCCTAAGAAACAATTAATGAACTTCGGAAATGGATTCGCCTATCACTCTATCAGTATAAAAACACTCTGTACTGAAAGGCGACCAACAACATTGAGTGCTTGCCAAATTCCTTTTTCCATTTTGTTGTCCAGAAAGTGGCCATGCTTGGTGCTTTCCGATATATCAATTCATAAGAAAACTGGCCACAGTCATCAGCCTAGCAAACACCATATTGATTATTCTTATTATAAAAGTGATTTTTTGGGGTGATTCGTGTTTTGAAGAAACTATAGTTTATGGAAGGCAATTCTTGGGTTAAGTAATTGAGCCATGGAGATCTCTTAAAAAGCCTAATGTTATTGGCATGTTTTCAACCTATTTGCTCATTAGATATGGGATTTATAGTACATTAACTAAATTGGAATATTATTAATCTTTTGAAAGTGTTGTTGATTGCAAATCAACATTTATAATAATTACCAAAAAAAACTCAACATTTATAATAACTGACATAATGAAAAAAAAATTGTTTATAAACAAAAATCTATTCTACATTGTAATGACGTCACAAAACGAAGTCAAACCCTTCGCACGCTTTTACTTGGATTTTTGGTTTTGTTTGATAAACTAAGGGTCTGTTTGTTAAATTTTAACTAATGGAAAGGAAAGGAAATAAGTGGTCCACTATGGAAAGGAAAGGAATGGAATGGAATGGAAACAGTTTTAAAATTGTGTCTGTTTGGTAAACTGTGGAAAGGAAAGTAAATTGTGCCTGTTTTTTTTCTTTCCTTTCCTTTCCCTAAAATGGACTCAAAACCATTTCCATTTTTCTAGTTTTGTTTCCGCACGGAAAGCATCCTTTCCTTTCCATGGGCAAACAAACAACAAAAAAACTATGGAAAAGGTGGACCACACCTCTTTTCCTTTCCTTTCCCTAACATTTCCTCCAGCCCAAACAGACCCTAATTGTGGTATGGACACGTGGCATAACCACGTGCTCAAAACTAGTAATTATAAAGTCCCAAAGTTAAAAAAGTACAACTACATCTTCTTCACTTATAAAAAAAAAAACATTAGGGTTTTAAATCAACACAAAAAAAAAAGAGAGCTCTGTTCTAAAAAAAATGTCTTCAAAAACCCTAGGTCGAACCGGTCTTTCACTATTCAATCGATTCTTAAACCGAAATTCTACTCACAATCTCATTTCTCAAACTTCCGAAATATCTCCAAATCTTTTCCCCACTCTTTCCAAGTTTCAACCAAACAACAAAAACGATGAATCCGTGAAAAGATCAGACATTGACCTGTTTTTGCACCCGAGTGGCTTTCCTTCACTCCCATTCTTCTTACCAGAAGGTAATACTATTTCACTTTTATTACATTTGTTTCAATTAGAAAAATGGAAAAATGGCTTTTTCTTTTGTTTTTCTTTTTTACTTTAAGGTGCATATTCTAAGAATGGTTTGGACATCTTAAGGAAGCTTTTAGATGGAGGGTCCAAAATCCAACCGGGGAAAAAGATTATAAATTAGTTTGCGTTGTATAATACTATAATAGGCTGGCTTTCAAAGTGAAATGCATCCCTTTTCTTTGGGGCTGATCCACTGAATTAGTTCAAGGCAGAGTACTCCCTAGTTGATTACCGGTGAGTGGAAAACCAGCCTCCTGTGAAGACAATGTCTTAAGTACATAAGTAGGAACAAAGTATGTTTGGAATATGGTGTCATTTGCAATCGTGTGGGGGATATGGTTGGGGCGTAACAGACACCAATTTGAAGGCAAAGCAATGCATTTCCATAAGGTCATTGTAACAACGAAGGGCCTTCTTTGGTTTTGATGAAAAGTATTGTGGATTTCAGAAGCATTTTTACTGAACACCTTGTGCGAGATAGGGTGAATATGTGTGTAGAGACTATTGATTGGTAGCTTGTGCAGCAGTTCTTGAGGACGATTTTCCTTGTTGTACTTGTATGTTTTCTCGACCTACCTATTGATTTATTTCAAATGAATATTAACAATTTACCGGAAAAAGAAAACTTGAGAAAAGGCATAGGCAAGGATAGATAATCATAAGCTTCTCGGTTCGAAATTGCCTCAAAATACTTGGAGGCTCTATCATAGCTCTTACAAAGGCACAAAGCTTAGCCAAATTTTGAGGATTGAGAGATGTTACCCCTTAACACTATGATTGTGGATTTTCCCAATATGGCAATATCCAGTTTGCTTTTTACCCATGTAATCCCAATATCCTTCTCGAGTTCTTGCGCAAGAGATTTTTTTATCCAGATCCTAATTAGAAGTCCTAGCATAAAGAAAATAACCTTGCTCTTTGGACACTAGGTTAGAGATCTAGACGTTTAATGCTAGCGTTTTGAGATGATCTATTGAATATCATACAGACTATGGAGGTTTGCACATATTAAAAGAATCTTAATTAGTTGTTCATTATCGAGTTTTCTCTGTATTATTGTTATGCTACCCTTTTGGCAATAAGTATCCCACTTCTTCTTTATTCATTTTCTTAGCAATCAAGAACACAGTAGTCTAGAAAGTTGAAACATTGAGTTAGGGATCTTCCTTCTCATGCTAGATGCTTTTATGTTGGAGATTGTTACCGGAAAAAGGGAAATTAATTGATTTATATGTTACTGAGCAAAAAGGAAGAAAAGGAAAAAGCATTCTGCCGTGCAAAAAAAAAGTAGAAAGTAAACTCTATTGTCCTTGCTGATTGGGCCTGACTTTAGAATGTCTTTCGCAGATTGGGCTTTAGGTATGATGGTCATAAATTTAATCAGGTAGTGATCTCTAAACAAGTCCACCACCCTCAAGAAGTCTATCCTAATGACCACCCAGGTCCTTTGAATAGAAGAAATTTTGTACTTTCTTGATGATCTCCCAATTTTCTTCTTAAATGACCTCTCCAACCATTCCTTGAATGAAATTGAGGCGTAATGCCTGAAAATTGGCTTGATTTGCAATCGGAAAGCTCACAGTTTACAGATCTAAAAGGAGCTGTCTCAGTGATTGTGGGATCTGCTTTTGAAGATTATAGTTATGTCTATGGATGAACTGATTTTACCATCAGAATTGCTCATCATGCTATTTTCATCAAATGCCTTCCCAACTTTCATAAGACTGGAGAGTTTTGCCTTTTTTTGCAATTCGCTCGGACAGAATAGACTTCTATTGCTGCAAACTAACTTCTTCTCCACCCTGTAGAAGATAACCATGTTTTTGATAAAACTTATTACCTCCTTACTCAGGTCCTTTGGACTCCATATTTCTCATGTTTGCAATATTAGTGGTGGTATCAGTTCATTTCTTTCTGACATTCCTTCTATTCATCTTGCAAGATGCTTGCACATTCTGTTGTTCTGCTGTCCACAGAGCTTTCCTTTTATACACCTTGGAAGATTGTCACAAGTTTCAACCTTGTCTGTTTTCTAATGTTCAAACTAAAAAGAGTCATTACTAGAGTGTTCCTTTCCCCCAAGAGCATGGTCTGGAACATCCTAAGTATCAGCGATATACGACCAACACTCCAACAGTCAAACAACGTTTTAGGCTTTTATCTCTTTTTTAATATGGTCAGGCTAAATGTCAAATATATCGCCAATGTATATCATTTTTAGTAGAACTCGGGAACCTATTATATGCCAGGATATGGACATCTTGCACTGTTGTACAATGATGGTAAAAATGAAAAATCCGAGTCTGTTATTTTGTTTGGTTCCAGGAAAATGCTCTTCATTTTCATTCCATGGGTATTCAGCATTCACCTCTTTGTCAAATCGAATTCAGTCAACTAAAATAGTTCACATATAAAATATAAAATTAAAAAGTCAGTGACACATGCACACTACAAGTCTTAAAGAGTATTTATGCTGTTGTGAAGTTAGATTTTGTGGATCTATTTGAGTTATTTTGATTCAATTGCATGTTGCTTCACATCTCCTTGTTCTCCTCGAGGCATCCAATTTATATAATAATGTATATTCTTTCATACAGGAGATGATTCTTCATTAAGTAATACGATGCTCTTACTTCCCAAACGAACATATCAACCTAGCACCATCAAGCGTAAAAGGACCCATGGTTTCTTGGCTCGGTATCTCATTCTCATTCTCTCTCTCTCTCTGCCACACATGCACACAGACATTCGCATGCATCGACACGCTTGCATGTCTGGAATGTGATTAAATTTATATTTTACATTTACTGTTTCTGCATTCAGGAAAGCCACCAAGGGAGGACGAAGAGTCATTGCTCGGAGAGTCGCCAAAGGTCGAGCTAGAATCACATGGTGAGAGCTGTCTCTGAATGTCAAAGTTAGCCTATACTGGTATTTTGTTCAACACTTAACAGTTCATGGGGTTAGTGAGAGCAACGGATAAGGCATCCTGTATTCTTTCTAGTGTTTGTGGTGGAAGGCTCTGAAACCTTTCTCTACTCAAATCGTAAAGCTTTGCTCCTCGTATTGAACTCTTTCATCTGTTTATTTTTAGGAACTTGTTTGCACTAAAATGTAGTTGCACTATCAAACTCGGACTGTCCAGATATTTGAGCGAGACCTCCTTCTAGTTTGGTGATTTTGATATTTAGTTGCAGTAACCAAATAATTCAAGGTCAATTGCTGCAGGCTGCTGTCAATCTTTAATCAATTCGAGTTGGGTTGGGTTTGATCCAAACTGAATATAACAAAATGACTAGTGTCGCTCGTTGGGCTTGGTTTGGGCGACACGGCCTTTTTTAGTTTAATAATTAGAGCACGTATAAGCCCATAGCAACAGTCGACCTCTAAAAGCGAACCAAACCTTTATTTGGCAGGTCGATATGTCAGAGATTGATAATATCAAATAGCAATTTTAACAGAAATAGAAAACCAAACCATAATGGATATAGTTTTATACAACTCTAATGTAAATACACTAGAGCTGCCTTCCAGGTATAACGCCATCCATAGGGGGGAAGAGAATGGATAAACTACCACTAGACGTCATGACGGCGTATGCAAATCCTCTAATCCCTTGTTGTCTTCCATGCAAATCAAGAATAGGGCCATATTCTCCAGGACCAACTCCGATGTTTTTCTCAGTTACTTCAACTGCGAATCTGGAAGGCTCCAAATCTATTTTGGAGAGCAAAACGAAAATGACAAAGATCACATTTAAGGCTTTGTAAATAAGTCCATGTTTCTTTCATTGATGATGAACACCAGAAGGAGTCTCTTATTGGTGTCTGCAATGGCCTATTGCCTGTCGACTCATTTTTCCGATCCCATAACAAACCCTGTGCCCATTCACATAATACCTAAAGACCCCAGATTTTCGAAAACCTATCATGTGGAAAATCTATTATGTGGTTTTGGTTATGATGATTTTAAACATGAATTCAAGGTGGTGGTGTTTCTTTTTTATACGACTGCTAATGATGATATGCACGAACCCATGAATGAGATGCAAGTTTGTACACTATGAGGCAGCAATACATGGAGAAGAAAGCTTGGTAATGTCCCACGCACGCTCATCGATGCCTGCGAACCAACTTCTAATGTACTCGTCAATGGGTCTCTTCATTGGATCGCCTGTGATAAAAATTCATCTGGTTATTACATACTCATTGTGTCGTTTCGCTTGGGGTCTGAAGATTTTGGAGTTATCCGAACACCTGAATCTGTTGGGGTGAATCTAGATGTGCTTGGTGGCTTGGTGGTTGGGCACCAAGAATTTGCGATTGGGGTGCTCTAAGAGTGTGTTTGCTTGGTGGACTCATCGCGTCTAGACTTTTTCGATGTATGGCTTCTGAAGAATGACAAAGGAAAGGAGTCTTGGCTTAAGTAGTTTTCCATTCGAAATGAACTTATACGCGGAATTTGGGACAACGTATCAGTAATGCCTGTAAAATATCTTAAGAACAGGGAGATTTTGCTACAGCTTGGTCACAAATTGGTTGGTTTTCACCTGGAAAGACATGCATGTAAGTTTTATGAATTTACTGAAGTTAAGGATGGCTCACCGTATTACTTAGCACTTCCATTTGTGGGCAATCTTATTTCCGTCAAATATATCTGTGGAATGGACAATTTGGCCTGAGAAATCTTTAAGTAGAAATTGCGCATGCGGGTGAAACAGATGATCATAAAAGTTATCCTATTCCCTTGCTATCAATAGTCAATAGGTTGGGCATTATTGTAACGGAAAAATTTCATTTATTTATGCAATTTGTTTCAGAGGGCTATTATCGGAAGGGTTCAATTTGGTTTTAATCAGAGATTTCTTGAATATGTTCAATCACACAATGAATTCTAGTTGTATGACTTCCAGAATTTAAGCTGTGTCTGTGTCTGTGGGGCATATACCCATATGCCCACATGTGACAAGTAGCAGGTTCCTGGAAATGATTAAGAAGCTTCTACTTATTAAACGACTCTCATAACATGCTGCGCAACCCAGAACTAAATTGTTCTTGTTTGCAATAGATGTTCTGGCCAGCAGTAGATGTTTGTCTACCATTCGAACCAAAAGCAGTGTTTCATCCAAAGAATGAACTGAGGAATGAATATGCTTTTCCTATTGTTCTTAATTTGCCAATGATATGATGATGTTTCATTTCAGAGAAATCTCTGAAATGGCCGTGTAAAAGGGTGTTTAGGTTTTTCTTTAGATGCAATGAAAAGAGGAGAATGGGTTGAGGTTTTTTAGAGAGACCGAGTTTGCTGATGAGCGAGCTGCTTACGTATTTTCTTTTGGTTTTTTCAGGGGAGAAAAGAATTAGGTCTCACGTAGTTCAAGTAGGTGGTATTTATATGCCTAAGGGAGTGTTGATCTTTGTGACACGTGTACCCTCTTGTACATATGTAGGGTGGAGATTGTGAATGTGTGTTGGGCTGGTTTTAGTAGGAGTCGTGGGCTGATTGGAAGTTGGTGCGGTAGTCCCTATTTCCCGGTGGTGGAAAGTACAAGTAAGATTTTTGTAATGATTACACCTGGTGGTGTTTTTACATGAGGCGTTCTGTCTCCAGCCGTTTATTCGTCTTGAGATATCCTTGAACGAGCTTAAGTGTACCACCTACATGAAGGGAGCTGCTCACAGATCGGTCTCGGAGGTCGATGTCCCGAAGTTTTTTATGCTTGTGGCGATGCAATATTCCTTAATGAGGATATTGCTCCCGATCGGTCTTGGAGGTCGATGTCCTGAGTTCGCTTATGCTTCGCGCGTGCGCAATATTCCTTAATGAGGATATTGTTCCCCTACAGGCCGGTCTTTCTTTCTTAGAAATTTAGAATCAACAAAACCGGGCTTTCTTAGGAAAAACACAAATATCCAAACTGCAAATTTGATTAACATGAAGCAGATGCTGTTTTCAACTAATTTGGGTTGGGCTGGGCTTTCTTCATACAACTAAAGCCCGTTGGGGTTGGTTTGGACCTTGATGTAAGTTTCTTACTTAGCTTTATTGGTCGACATTCTCAGAACAAGCCCATAGCATTGATTCAAAATCAGATCACAGAGGGCACACAACTAGGGGTGTCTTTTTGCCGAATTTCCAATTTTTCCCGAAATTGGTTTGGCTCTAGGTGTAGTTTTTATGGGCCGATTTTCCGATTTCCGAAAATTCCAAAAAAAAATTGGATCGGATTTGGATATTATTCTAAAATCCGATCCATTCCGAAATTTCCGATATTATTGCCAATTTATTCCGAAAATATATACTTCTCTCACTATCCACTTGATTAGATCTCGACCGTTCATTCATTTTCTAGTTTTTTATTTCCAAAAACAAAACGAAAACATAACCTAGCAAAAAAAATGTCATTGAGTCATATAATGACTTCTAGACCAATCCAAAAGCCAAATTCCAATAGATAGAATATTATGTAAAGCTACTTAGAGTCCAAGACCATAATCCATTATTTATGCAGACACTTCACGGTTCAATTTCCACACATGAAAAAAGATTGAAACATTACAAATACCCGCACGGAATGCACGCAATGCTTGCTATTGGTGGGCCGCGGAGTTCTTTTTCTCGCTTTTTATTGGATCACTTGTTTAAATGAAAATGAGTTTTTACCAAGAAAAGTCAAGATCGCGTATTGTTGTTGGTATATTGGTGTTGTGGACGTGGTTTTTCTCCCTACAAATGATTAACATTAGTATGATATTCTAAAAATAATTGAAAGTAAAGAGATCTTTGAAAATTTACCAAGTATTCCAAAATTTCCGAGTTATTCCGAAATTTATGAAAGTTTCGAAATTGGAAATATATTTTGAATCCGAAAAAAAATTGGATCGGATTTGACTAGCATATTAAGTTCCGAAAAAAAATTTGGAAAAATTCCGAAAGAGGTTAATCCGATCCGATCCCAAATAACCCCTACACACAACTCACAAGTCCTTCTCATGGGAGATTCGTATTATCCAAAAAATCAATAGAATCCAAAATGACGAAAAAACATGATATCTTTTATCATCCCAATTATATCAATCGAGGACAAAAGTGGTCCCTTGTGCAGTGCACACTGTTGGATAACAAAAATATCTGCTCGAAGTTGAGAAGTTTCTAGAAAGTTTTGAAAGAAAGAAATGGAAAGTAGGGACAGACTCACAGACTGATGACCATATGGTCTAGAACTTTCACTACACTTGACATATAAACTCTCAAACCACATTCAAACGTACATCAATTCAACAAACCTTACTCGATCTCTTTCAATCGATTCTCTTGTTCACTAAATCTTCCTCTGATCTCTTTATGATTCTATCACCAAGTAAAAGAAGAAAAAAAGAAATGGAAAACAACAAAGTTAAAGAAGAGGAAGTTATAGTAGTTATGGATGATATTGGTGATATTGATAGCACTACTACTAGCTTTCCTTCTTCAGCAGTTGCACTATGTCCACAACCAGTTGAAGGATTGCATGATATGGGACCTCCACCATTTCTAACAAAAACATTTGAAATGGTTGAAGATCCAATAACTGATTCTATTGTTTCTTGGAGCACGGCAAGGAATAGTTTCATTGTGTGGGATTTACATAAGCTTTCTAGCAGTCTTCTTCCGAGATATTTCAAGCATGGGAACTTTTCCAGCTTCGTAAGGCAGCTTAACACTTACGTAAGTATCCATTTCTTTCAAGCATTCTGTCTTTTCTTAGTTTTGGGTTTTGTTGAAAATTGATTTTATCATGATACCAGTTTTAAATATGTTTGGTGAGTTTGTTAATGGGTGCTCACAGAACATAAGTGTAAAAAGTCCACATTTAAAGTAAATTTCTAATCTGCTCCAAATCCTCCAATGTACTTTGATATTTTGAACTTTGAACTGCAATTTTAAGAGAATTGACGGAAGGTGAGTGCAGGTTGAGAAGATGGAGTGAATAGGTGCGTGTGAGAATACAATGGGACAGAAACACAGACAGAATAAACCACAATCTTCGTTTTCAAAATTAAAATGGCTAATGGTCATACTTTCATACATCTTAGTTCTCAAACTATTTACATTGTTCATACATTTTCCAACACAACAGTAAGGCAGATTATATTTATTTTGTTATTTCTCCGCAAAGGATATTAGATACTTCAATTATCTATTCTTCTTCTTTTATTTTTTTTCATTTACTTGTCACTTGAATGTACTGATTGTTGATGTTACGATGATATCAGGGTTTTAGGAAGGTTGATCCGGATCGATGGGAGTTTGCAAATGAAGGGTTTCTGGGAGGGCAGAAACATTTGTTAAAGAATATTAAGAGGAGAAGACATGTATCACACAATATGCAACAAGGAGGAGACACTTGTCTGGAATTGGGACAATATGGATTGGAAGGAGAAATGAATAGACTTAGAAGGGACCGGAACACACTGATGTCAGAGATTGTGAAGCTCAAACAGCAACAACATGGTTCTCGTGAACAACTAGTCGCCATTGATGAACGATTGCAAGTTACTGAGAGGAAGCAGCAACAAATGATGGTTTTCTTGGGCAGAGCTCTCAAGAACCCAGCTTTTCTTCAGCAACTAGTTCATAGGAATGAGCAGATAAAAGAATTACACGGTATTGAAACTGGGAGGAAACGGAGGTTGCCCGCCAGTCATGGTGCAGAGAACTTGCTATTCGAAGCCATAGATACTACCCCCTTCGATAACTACACAAATCAGACAGAACCAGAGGTGGTGACAGTTGATTCAGAGATAGAGACTTTATTCTCCTCTTCTATTGATGAGGAACTGAGCAATGCTTTTCACGATCAGAAGGTCCATGGAACAAATGATCTGGACTCAGGTTCTGCTACAGATATAATGTGGGAGAACTTACTAAATGATCACGTTATCGCTTCTAATGTAGAGGATATCCTAGGGGAGGAATCAGAAGTTGAGGTGGAAGATTTGGTTGCAAAGTTTCCTGATTGGCGAGACTATGTCGATGATGTATTGAGTCAGATGGGAGAACCAAGGTCAAATACATGAAGAAACACATTACTGATATTGGCATGTTTGAGATTACTCTTTCTTCTGGCTTGATGTTGCATTTCTATCTTTGCCATTTGTAGTCGGTATGATTATCAAACTACAGTCTGTTGAGTCTGTTATGATGTTATAGATGATGATGGAAAGTGTTATTTACTTGTATGGTTTGTAGTCAGTCAGGGATACCTAGTATACCAAGGAAGGATTTGAGATGAAGAGGGGCCAGCGTAGACTATTCATATCTTTCCTGGTTTCATGGTAACTCTGTGCAGTTCTATGTTTCCCATATATGTGTGAGTATGGTTTTAATGAAGTTGCATTATCTTTATACTCTCAGGCCTTCTCTTAAACGGATTATCCGTTAACGGACATGGTGTCTTGGACAGCTTATTTAGTGTCTTGAACCGTTTATATAGTGTCTTGAACAACTTTTTCATTTACGCTTATTACATGGTTGTGGGCAAGACACTAAATAAGCTGTTCAAGACACTAAATAGCTGCGTCAAGACACTATATAACATGTCCATAAACGGATAATCCGTTTAAGAGAATTCCTGTATCTTTATAACTATGAGAGTATTATTTGTTGTTCTTTTCTGTACTAAAGACTTCCTTGTATGCCAGGCGTTAGAAGATGTGGAGGGACCAGCACAGATGATTCTATTTTTCGCGCCTACACACACTGGTTATGTAGTTTGGTTCTTTGTTCACTTTCAAAATTATCTTGCCTAATGAAAATTAGAATTCTTCAAAACTGTTATCAGTCTAAAAGATACATGGCTTCTTGCAGGGTACTGTTCCTAGACAGAACAGCCAACCTTGGGACGAGCAACTTCACTTGATAAGCTCTACAATTCAAGATAAAGTTGTAAGTCAGACCATAATTACTCAGTACTTCCCCTACAGAAGTAAAACAATCTTCCATTCATATAGCGGTGGCTTGATATTCAAATGGTATATTGTACTAACGGTGGTTCTTTTCTCATTCTATCCAAGTTCCAGGTTCTTTGTCTCAGTCAAATGGTATATTCTGATCTAGCTAGTTTGATTTCTTATTCCAGGTACGCAGTTTTTTAAATGCTGCTGTGGTTCGATTTCTTGTTAGTATTGCTCAGCTTAGAGATCTGCAGGAAAGGCTTCTTATATGTTCTACATAATAAGAAAAAAGTAGCTTATTTGAACTAGATCTATGCAAACTTTGATACATCCACACCCATTAACAGATCAAAACTGAAGTGGAAAAAAATGAAAATCATATCAACAATGTTTATATCTCGTTTGAATTGGCTCATCGCCAATTACATAAAGCGATAACGCTCACCCAAATCAGTCCTCTTGGCATAGATCTTTATAGTGTAACCCTATTGATGTTGCCCTCCCTTAGATGGACCGACTAACAAAAAACCAAATTGATTGGCTAAAGTTTAGCTACATACATCTGAAACTTTACGAAATTCCCCATTTGTTGTTCTATAAAAATATATTAGGTGCGGAATAAGAAAGGCTGACGGTGAAAAGAATACTTGTGCAAACTAAAGCAATAACCAGTGCAGTCTCTGGCCAAATCTCACCAAAGTAGGCTACTTAATGTAATTTGGCCCGGTGTGGTAGTAAGGCACATGTTGTGAAACTCCACAGGCGAGGGAATACAAAAATAAAATAGGAAGAAAAAAAACATAGACAGAGAAATGCAGACGCAACAAATGCCGGATTAACTAATTAAAACCTTTGTCAAAGGACGTGTTTGGGTTCGGTGATTACATAGTTTAGTGCCAGTGTTAAGCTAAATAACTTCCGTGATTTATTTTTACAGAGTGAATTAATTCCCAGTTCTTGCAACTCGCATGCATGTTGACGATGATGAAGCTGGTGACATAGCAGCAGACCTATCAATGTCCTCCTTGTCCTCACTAAATGCTTGTGCAAAGCTTTCCTGTAGTTCCATGTACCTCTGTTTCTTCGTCAGACGCTCGTCAGCGTTGTCATTGTCAAGATTAGCAAGCTCTGACAGGTCATCTGCATCCATAATCTTGTCGAGTACCTCTGAGCAACGAGGGAAAAACCTTTTTCCAAGCTCAACTATCAGTCAACACAAAACATAGACAATTAGCTCCATTCAGAGCGACCTGATTATGTGCTATAAAGCCTATAATTAACCATGATGTCATGATGCAGAGCGGGAAAAAAGAACAGCAAAAGTAGTGCAGATTAACAAACATAGTTACCAGTTCTGGAAAGTGCCCTCATTCTATTTAGATATTCCTCTTCATTCTTGAAAGGTGACTCATTTAATTCTACCGATGTGTTCTGCCGACTAGGAGAATTCTTTGGATTGACAACTACGGGAAACTCAAGAGTGCCATCCACTTGTGCAATGTCCATAGCAACTTTTGCTTCCATTGGGAATAAAAGCCTTGCTATGGTAACTGAACACAAAATTACATCAGACAATGTAAATTTTTAGTCACAGATGATGCCGCAGGTTATAACAAAATAAGAATTTTAGTCACAGTTTGATGCTAGATTATCAAGGACAGACCATTTTTGAAATCAAACTGATCATCTTTTTCTTCCAATATCTTCCTTGCAACCATTACAAAGAGATCGTACAACTACAAGAAACAGAGTATGACCAAAACAAAACACAAAATATTTGCACATAATGGGTTGGTGACGATACATCTCCAAATCCCCAACTTACTCTTTGGCTTAAAACAATACTTCTGGTTATTCATCATATCCTGAAGACACTGGAAAATTTCTATTCAAAATTAGCATGGTACAGACCTCCAAAAGTAGTTCTCCCTTACAAGAATGGATGAATTGGCGCTTCAATAGGGACTGACATACAACGAAGTTTTTACTCAAAAAGAAATATTTCTCAAACCAGGTAGATGATAATCTTGCTATGTATAATGTTTTTTTGATTGTTCAGTATCAAGGTAAATAGGAACTTTTCGCAGTTAGCCATGGATGTTTTTGACACAAGACAATGATTGCTGTTCAATTGCATATCTATAGAGCTTGAATGCTGTGATGTGCCGGAAATAAGATCATTCAGGATTTCTATCATCAAATTATATAGGGATATATGCGTTGGACACTCACCTCTATTTTCAAGGTACAACAAACTCATACGCAGATCATCACCAGCCATTGCACGAGAAGTTGATGCTTCCCCCAATAGTAAGTCTCTCCCTTCTGCTTGTTCCAATATTTCTATGCATAACCTATCCTTTGGAGTTGCCTCTCCTTCTTCAGTAGACCTAAAATAATCCACAAATCTGGTGAGCCTCTTTGAGATTTGAAGTGCTGTTCTTCCATCTGATGTTAAAGCAGATGGTTGAGCCCCTTTTGTAAGAAGAGATACTATAATCTTGGGTTCTTTCCTCATTGCAGCAACATGCAGTACGGCATAACCCCTTGCATTCCTAAGATTAACATCAGCAAGCCCAAACTCAAGAAGCTTGGTGGTAGTTTTTACATCACAATATGCTATAGCGTAGTGCAGAGCATATGCATCGTCAAGAGTAGAACGACCTTCTTTCAGTAACAACCCTACTAATTCAACATCATCCGATTCCAGAGCCCTATGTAATCTCCTCACATGTTTATCTGGAAAAACGTTGCTTCCAGGCACAGAGAACTCCACTTCCGAACGCAAATCCATAATCGGTTTCACAATGTCAGGGGACAATGCCTTCTCAAGCGTTGTGGTATCCATATCAGATTTGACAGTGATATCAATGCATTTTGCGAACAACCTCTCACAAGCTTTGTCACACATTAAGGCAGCAACAGATAGTACTGCTAGTATATCATCTGCTGGCACCTGGTCAAGAATTCCCAGAAGGCGTCCCTGCACAGTGGACGATAACAAGTATTGTTTAGTGGTTTTAAAGCTGAAACCAAGTTCAAAATGAGAACCTAAACTTCTAGGCTAGAAATGACAATATAGTAGTGAGTTTGGAATATGCAATTGGTAGGTTGTTTTGGCTAAATGAAGCATGCCTAAAAGTAGAACCTAGTGCAAAATACCCTATACAATCTTTAGCAAAATTTAATTGTGAAGGCTACAATAAATTTGATAGTACGAACATACTAAAACCTAGTGCAGAACAAGTACATGGTAACACTACTAACCTCATATAGTGCAACAAGTTCTGGAATTTGGAAGATGAAAGAAGCATACAACACCTCCAACATAGAATCAACAGCAGGTCTACACCCAATATGTGAGCACTCATCATCAACACAAACACAAACAGTGTAAGGCAAAGGTTTAACTTTTCCACCATACAAATAACCCAAAATCCCAACTAATGAATCGTACCCAACTTTATAGTCTTTCACCAAATCCTTCAATTGAAAGACCACCTCATCTCTTGCTTCAGAAAACAAGCTCTTAAAAAATAGACTTCTAGCTGAAAGAATGCAACGGTGAATAGGTAGCTGTTGGGACTCGTTCACTATGATTTTGGCATCACTGTAGAAAGTGAAGTCATCTTCAGATTGGAAAATGGTTTCCAAGTTTTGTGAAAGACGGTTTAGAGATGTTAGCTGGCTGAGTTCTGGTTGTTGAAGGTGTTCTGGAGACGTGAGAGTTTCTGTGTTGCAAACACAACATGTGCTGCTGAGTGCACTGTTGATGTCACTAGAATTATTCATAAAACTAGGAAAGAGAAGAGAGACAAGAAGGGAGTTTGGCTATTAGATTGAGATTCTATTTCTATTTGTAGAAGAAGATAACACTTGAGTTTAGTTTTATCTTCAAGCAAGAACTGGGTAGGCAAAAAGCAGCCAATGTGAAGGTAATGGTTTGGGAAAAGACAAAATCACTTTGATTTAAGAAAGTGACAAAAGAGGACCTGATCCAATGTTGTTGATTGTCAATTTAACTATTTTAAGAAGTGAAATAAATATGGCTTTTAAACCAAAAGAGGCAAAAAAAAAGGTAGGATTGTATGGAACATTCATATGCTTTGTTTGAGGATTGCTAGGGTCCTGCCCCTCTATGAAAGGGACCATCGTTACCACTTGTTCACCTATTCTTAAAATTGAAGTGTTTAACATCGTTTGTTGAGAAAAAAGTAATGGGTTGACTCACGTCCCAACCAGCACCCACCACTAGCCATGGCTCCGGCTGCTGCTGCTGCTGGAATCCGTTCAAACAAGTCATTATTTTTTATATCAAAAAACACAAGATTCCACACATCCAATATTTTTTATTTGATATTACAATATTTATAATTTTTGCATCAAACTAAGATTTCAAGTTTAAGATGTAAATCATCTAGAAAAATAGCCAATAATTGACCCAAAAAATTTATTGCTCCCCATTACTGAGTTTACAGCCAATTGAACTACAATAATTGATAGTTGGTGGTGTGTAGATCGAGGGAGAAAAATGAGAAACATCAACAAATAATAAAAACAAAAGACAAGAAAGACATTTAGTAACGATGTTGTGGACGATACTAGCTGGTAGTGCTACTGGACGGTGGCCGTTGGGTGGTGCAGGCTGTTTAGAGAAAAGATGTGACTCAATTTTGAGTTTAACTTGGTCACTATTTTTTGTCTTTTGTTTATTGGGGTATGATGAAAGGGCAGGATACTAGCAATTTATAGTATAGTAAAAACAAAAATACAGCAAGTAAATAAACTATAACAGGTGAGTGTAATTGATCGTGCTAAAATATAAGTTTTTTTGTGCTGCCGAGAGTGCCAGCAATCAGCTCACCGAAACTTAGAAAAGGCTGACTAAAGTACGAGACCATGTGACTAGAATGAACCGAATCTAGTGATATTTTTGGTGCAAATTGTCGTTTTGTTTGGGAAGGTGCTTATTCGACAAAAACAAAATTGTCTTTTTGTTGGCAGGCAAGAGGCCAGTATGCTCACAGGCACGACATCTGTTCAAGAAAAATCAACAAAACATTAAAATATCGAAACAGTCTCTCTCTCTCCCAGATCTCGCCATCCGAATTTCCTATTAGATTTGGAAACCAAATAAATCTACTCAAAAGTTAAAATTGAAATGAGTCCCTGTTTTAATTCACAAACGATCGTTGTCTGAAATTGGGAGTCCATGGTTGCATAATTATAGTTCAACCAATTGTTTCGTAATGCTATTTGTAATTAGATATTTATTTTTGTGCTCAAATGTTTTTTCCTGTTGTGCTAAGCCGCCACCAATCACCCAATTATTAGACCATGTGGTTTCCAGTATATGCAAAAATAATATCATTACATCTTTTAGTACTGCATTTATAGGTGATATGATAGAAGTTATGTGCTACGTATGTTGCTTCAATTGTTTTCCTGAATACTTGAATGACTTTTGTAATTTTGTTCCATATCCACATATAATTCCAAATGCAAGTCAGCACAAAGTTTGAGCACAAGGGTGTTGACAGTGGATCTCTAAGTGAGGAGTCGAGTGAGGAATTGTTTCTCAGTTATCTTCTGACCAATGAAAATGATTGCTCTTGTAAATCTGGTCAGAATCATTAGGTAAAGAGGAAGAGAGAGAAAGGAGAGGGAACGTGGGTAAAACTGTAAAGACAGGAGAGCAGAGAGAGAGAGACTGTTTTGGTATTTTATTGTTTTGTTGATTTTTTTTGGACAGGTGTCATACCTGTGAGCAACTGTGGAGCTCAGAGATGGAGCAAAATATTTCTCGAAAAACACCTATTAAGTTTGATATATATATATAGCACCTATTAGGGCCACTTGTTTGCCAAATTTTACTATATTAAAAAAATATAGAGTACAAGGAATAGTGATTTGGTGTCACGTGTCTGTCACAGGAGCATTTTCGTCATTTCTGTCACTTAACAAAACTTTTCAACAACTCTTTCTCTCTCTAATTCGGACATAATCAAGCATCAAACCAATTGGAAACCCAAACGTGTTCTCAGCAAGCTTTTCAAGGGATATCCAGTTCTATCATTGTTTTCGAAGGTAAGTTTGGTTTTTATAATTTGGGCATTGCGTCGTAAGCTTAAATTTGAAGATAAGTTGAGATTTTAATTTGTTTTTGATGAATTTTATTGAAATTTATGTTGTTCTGTTATATAACGTTGTTAAGTATTTGATTTATTGCATTTTCAGTATAGGTTTGTTGTAATATTTGTGTAAATTATATTTCTGGTTTGATTCAGGTGGTGAGTTTCCTGTAGAATGGTTGAAGAATGGGATAATAAGAAATTAGTCAACAGATATTTCTCTGTATTTTCTTCTTCGTCCTCTTGCGTTAATTGATGTTCTATCATTTTGTGATTCATTACAGTTAGTACGGTCTATGGTCAGTTCTCACCACTTTGCTTTGTATTAGTGATCAGTAGTGAGCAAGTTGCTTTGTACTTTGACAATCTACATTAAGGTACTTTGTAGTTTATATAAGTACTTTTTTTTAGGCTTTGAGCTAAAATCAATGTCAAATATACTACGCAATTAGATTATCTTTGGTTTGCAACTTTTAGTAAATGGAAAGAATTTAAGAACGTAGATTACTCATAAGAAACATATGGTGTAATTAACCAACTCGGCAATTCCGACGACCTGCGTTGGATGAAGTACTTTATGCAACTCAGTGTCATTGCAACTAAAGTATGCATGCCAATATGCCACACACAAATAGAATATAAAATACAATTGAGCGTTAAATCACCTCTTTGCCCCCATTTAGTCTTCTCTTCATAGCCACAAGTCCACAACTAATAGCATGTTGCCTCCTTTACGAGAGTTGTAGAATTAGTGCCTTGAGAAAGTTCACCTTCTTCCATGAGTGTTGAAGTCAGGTAAATTCCAGTAGCAGTTTAATATTCCGATTGATTAACCAAGTCCATTTAGCTTACTGGTGTTCCATCATGGTGTCATCACAATGTTTCGGTGATATATGCAGAAATATCTGAGAGGTGAGTGACGAGATTTTGACCTTTGGCACCAAGAACCAATTCAAGGTTGTTGCATTGCTATTGGGTTAAATTTTGGCGGGGAGACAAAAAGTTTGTTTTCTTATCGAATTTGGGTTTTCTAAAAACATATTTTTCCGGAAACCATCAGAGTATTTTGTACTAGAAAACCATTGTGTCACATTGGAGATGAATTTATCTTAGGTATTTAGGCGTCAATCAGAATATTTGCTAGGATTAGTTTTTTGTGCAGCTTACTACATGAAATTGGCCACTATATGTTTCGGTTTTCCAGTATTTACAGATCTCATACAGCGGATATTAGTATGAGATAAGTAAACAACATGATAGTATAAATGACTATCTACACTCTACTTATAAATGCGATTTTATTTCCGCTACAAAGAAGCTTCTGTTTGTTAATAGATATCTTGTGTGGCTATGTGCATTAAGAAAGGACTATCTACACTCTACTTATAAATGCGATTTTATTTCCGCTACAAAGAAGCTTCTGTTTATTAATAGATATCTTGTGTGGCTATGTGCATTAAGAAATACTATAGTGAATATTTATTATGAAAGAATTATGTGTTCATTGTATAGTTATAATGTAATCTATTATTGTTTACAAGTTTTCTGCCCCCTTTTTCTTATAGATGCAATTTATTAATGGAGTTATCTTACGATTTGTTATCTACTTGATATGTAAATTCAATAATTATAAGTACCTCAGCGTTGCTTCTTCTCGTGTTATTGTCCTTCTCAACTTTCTACCTGTGTAAGTTTTCCTATGGTTCCTAAAAAAGTCAATATGAGTTGATTTACCACTTAAAAGTTTGGGAACTTAAGTTGCTATTAGTCAACTATTATGAGAATTCATTATGCTTTGTCCTTGCTATTTTTCTTGATTGTTAGATCAATTTGTGATGCATTCACTACTAAAGGAAGGGTTTTTTGTGTCACTTAAAAAGTGACACAAGAAGTCACTTGTGTCACTTTTGAAACTAATTCTGAAGTGACCTATAAGCCCCCGACACATAAAGTTCTACCAAAAGTGACACAAAAGCCTTACTAAATGTGTCACTTTTTGTTAATAAAAGTGACACTTAAGAATAGCCTCTTGTGTCACTTTTAAGAACGAGTGTCACAGTGCTTGTCAAAAGTGACACTAGTTGTATCAGTTTTGGACCAAAAGTGACACATTAAGTATACTAGTTGTGTCACTTTTAGACCAGAGTGAGACATAAGTACGTCAAAAGTGACACATTAAGTATACTAGTTGTGTCACTTTTAGACCAAAGTGAGACATAAGTACGTCAAAAGTGACACATTAAGTATACTAGTTGTGTCACTTTTGGACCAGAGTGAGATATAAGTACGTCAAAAGTGACACATTAAGTATACTAGTTGTGTCACTTTTGGACTAGAGTGAGACACAAGTACGTCAAAAGCGACACAAAAGCCCCTTACTTCTTGTGTCACTTTTGGGAATCAACTCTATGTAACTCATATGAAAAAGAAAGCGACACATAAGAGTGGTAAGTTGTGTCACTTTTAATAGATATTATGTCACTTTTTCCAAAAGCGTTACAAATGAAAATAATTTTTTTTAAAAACTTTTTCTCATTTTTGTATTCGATCGTATTCATTTCTCAACCTGCATCCTATATGTCATAACCAAAATCTCATTAACCTACTTTATGACAGAAACAACATCTACATACATTTATCAAAACATTACAACCAAAATCACTTTAACCTGCTTTATGATATGGAAACAAAATCCACTCGAGAAGAAAGAAACAACATTCAAAACAATTAACTTCTATTGATTTCATCGATCAAACCAAGTACTTATCATCTACTTTGACTCCCAACAAAATAAGTCATTCCAATACCAAAAAAAAAAAAAACTACATAGCGCCAATACTATCCTAGCAATATCTTAGCTTGTTGTGTGCACTTCCAACACCAAAAAACCTAGCTGCCATCTACTCATCTGTTAATCAATCCATGCACCTGCATCATATCATGAAGTCGTCATTCCACTATGACTAGTATATAAAATTAAAAAGCAAGTGAATCAAGAAGAATATATTGTACAAGTAAGAAAAAAAAAATCGATAAGAAAAGTATATATACATAAAGAAAAGGAAAATATGGAAGCCCACTTACCCAAATTAACTACTCAGATAAATTGTTAGATAAAGTCGATGAATTCAAGACAAAGTTCATCTATTTCAGTGGTGTAACTCTTCTTGCTAGAGAACTCCAATACCTGTTTGACGATAATATATTATAAATATTATGAAAATGAATAATGCAGGCAATGAATTGCCTACCATATCTACACATGCACCAATTTATAAGCTAGCTAAGACTATATGAAAACTAATGCTACTTTACAGTCACCTTCTTTTTGAGTGGTGTACCAAGATCCTCTACTAAATCTCGCATAAAAGTGCAATACATAATATCCGCATACATACAATCCCCCCTTGTTGTTGTGGGCACTATACATAATTAATACTTGCATTAACACATACACAAATTGGAAGATACTTTGTATTGTATTCCAAATAAACTAAGCTTACTGTCACATAGTTCCAATTTTGAATAGCATTTTGCAGCTTCAGAGAACATGTTGTATCCTAAGTCTTTTGTTACATGTGGGGCACATTCAAATTGGTTAAGGTATTATGTTTAATAATATTAATGTCAATACATTGACATTGATCAACAACTTCATGTTCATATAGCAATAGCTAGCTACAAAAAAAAAAAAAAAAAAAAAAATCAAATTATTCAACTAAAAGATGGTTGGAGCTGTAAAGCAAAGAGAACTTCACAGGCACCAATGGATAAACATGCCAAACAACAATATGATTGATTGAACAAGAACATAATTAGCAATACCAGAAAAGTAAAGTCAAGAAGCTGTTGGGTTGCTCCCGAACTTCGTAAACAAAAGGCCTCCAAGATGTGAATGCAAGTTCAGTATTAAAATTAAGCAAAAAATGAAATACAATGAAACATACAGTAGACGGCTCATAATAAGATTCAGTTTTACCAAATTGCATTTAACTATTTAAGCAATAAGTCACAAGCTCCTCACCTAGTCCTTACGGTCAATCTGGGTATTTGAGAGAATAGCAACTACGTCCTCTGGGAGATTTTCAAGCTTAGCCTTCAATGAAGTATATGCCTCTTTGCTCCCTAACATAGACTTCTCTATCTCTTTCACAAAAAGAGTTAACGACTTAACGGGCTAGTTTTGCTTTCATTGTAAGCAACCTGCACCAAAAAAGTATCGAGAAGCCTTAACTTTCCATTTCTCACGATCGTGTTTTGTGCACCTATAAATCTTTTTAGATAGTTTTTTACTAAAACAAGATATGATGCAAATAAATAATTGGTGGTGTTTCCACCACTAAAAAGTCAGGCAGAATCACCTATTAACACCTTGAAACATCTCTATACAACTACATCCCCTATTCTAGCTCAAATATACAAAAAAACCTTTACTGGTAAAGAAGCACAGCGTACTTATCCTTTCAGATAATTAAAAAAGCAAGTGTTCACCTCAAATAGTTCGTCGATGGCAAGATTGTCAACGTCATCTACCACAGGATTTTCCAAGCCAAGCAAACCATTTATGAAAAGAATTTATTACATCATGTCAAAACTTTGGGAATGTAATACGGATAGCAATTAGAAAGTAGTATACCTACAGCCTTAAGTTGACTTAGTCAATGGAAATAACAATGCAAAACAAAACATGATCTTATTCACATTGACCCAAAAGATTGTTACCTTCAGGAAGTGCTTTGTCGAATCTAACTCCAAATTTAGAGGATCCATGTTTTTTCAAAGCAAGAATTACGTTGGCCTTATGACCATGAGGCAATCCCCGCCCGCACATACATATACACAAAGTAATAAAACATAATTCAGAGTGCCAAAGTAGAACACCAAACACAGTATATAAGCTCATAATCCCATCTTGACATGACCAGAACAGATAAAGTAGTGCAAGGCAGCTCCGGTCTTCTTTTCTTAATCGGTAAAAATAAATTTTATGAAGGTAGACATGAGGGAGCCTACAACATCTAGATGGAAGACAAAACCTACGAACTAGATTGGTGCTCCTTATTCCACTCAACATTTGTCACCAGCCACGTGCTTCCTTAGTAAGGTTACTAAGGTAAGTGACACCATCTCGAAATCATCATCCAAATTTACAATACAAGTGCACCCAATTAAAAGTAAGTGCAAGGAGGCTGGGAGCTAAGCTATATATGACGATGATCAAATACACCCGCTCGTTCGAAAAAATCTTGTGTTAAACACTTCAGCAACCATTTTCCCATTTTGGTACTCACAAAAAGAGAACATTAGATTGGAGACTGGAGAACAGTAGATACCTTGAAGTAGGTTGAAGAGGAGGGAACCCACATGGGTGTATATTACCCATATATTTTACTCGGTCACCTGTGAATTTCAAAGAAGCTTAAGCAGCTCAGGAAATGTACAATCCAAGAACATACAAAATTATAAAACAACACTAAAATTTATACAAAAGTCTAAATAGTATACCTGTTTTGGGTGTGTGATTATTGGATGATGTAGTTGAGGTTTCTTGCTTGGGCAAACCTTATGGATTAAGCGTAGATGAGCCAACTTTATCAACTTCAACACTTGGGGCTTGCTTCTTTTGCTGTGATGCAAATCGTTGCTTGGAAAATGATCCAGACTTTTCTAAGTTTAAATCTTCTTTGCTTGACACAAAATCTTTTGTAAGGAACTCCTAAATCATTTTCATGAGTCAAAATCTCAACACAAAACAAAGAACGAATACTTAATGTTATTTAATATATTTCAAGATGTTAATGTCTTTCTCAAGGCTAAAATGGCATGTAACATCAAAAACATGATATCATTCGACACATTGAGGAGCGATGGGAGAGTCGAACTCGAGAAAATTGCAAACCTTCAGTGAGACGTATGGTAGAGAGAGAGAGAGAAACGAGCTTCTCAGTCGTCTTCGCTCTTATATATAAACTAAAGCAATAAGAAATAGCGGTGAATTAGATTACCAAAAAAAATCATACTAACTTTAACTTCATGTAAACTGAGTTAGGATCAGTTTGATCATCTTATTCTTGTGCGCGAAAGAGAAAGGGTTGGGAGGGAGAACGAGGGAAGGAGATAGCTCTGCCAGGGAGAAAGAGAGAGCGCTGGGAGAAAGACAGCCGCCGGTGAGAAAAGTGACAGAGTTAGTTGGGAGGGCGAACGGCGGTCAGGTCTTTTTTCTCTCTCTTTCTAACCCTAAGTCTAGCGGACTTCGATTAGTTTATTTCCTTTTCTTTTCTTTTTAATTTTCTTTTATCTTTCTCAGATAGTTGATTCTTTTGGAGGGCTAAAAGAACATAGCGCCCAAATCATCACTTTGAGTTTGAGTTTGAGAGTTTGAGTTTTGTAGGTACACTTGTGTCGTTTTTGTAAATTTGATCTAGTTCTCTTTTGTTTTTGTTTTCTCGTAGTAAAAAGTGACACAACAAGCCAAACCACTAGTGTCACTTTCAAATAATGCGATACTAAAAATTAAGTTAGTTGTGTCACTTTAACTAGAAGCAACACGTCAACTCTCATTCCATAAAAAAGTGACACATCAAACTTCTATGTGTCACTTTTTTGTAGAAAGTGACACGAGACCTAAAAAATAAGTGACACAAAAAGCCCTTCTTTTAGTAGTGATTTTGGTTTATTTCTAGAATTCTTTGCAGTGTATAACTTATTTTTTGCTCAGGTTAGGGGGATTAGAGTTAGTTGGATTGCTCTTGAGAGCTGGAGGATTGGTAGCCCCTCACATCATAAGTGAGTTTTTTTGTTCTTTGGATATGATTGAATATGAGCCTCTCTCTAAAGTTCAGTCTTACGGAGTAACGTAATTGTAATTGTTGTATTTGGGTTATTTGTAATTGTAATTACAGGGGTCTACCTTGATGGTTGCAGGCATTTTGCAAGCTTGCTGATTACCCTGTTATGAGATGCTTGAAGAGATGAACCACAATTTAATTTTCTAGGACAATCAGATAGTGTGCACTTACTTTTGAGCAACTAAAAATTGATTATAGACTGAAAGACAATAGCATGCTGAAACGAAAAACACTTTGAATTTGGCTTCATAGTATTGAATCTTTGTATTTTATCAATAGTCTAGAAATCAAACTCAATGAAATTCTAATTTTTTCTTGGGTTTAATGGTCACAGTGCTTATGCAGAAGTGACCGTTGTTCTCATTTCCTCGCTGACCCATCATGCAAAAGGTATGCCATTTGAGTGAGTGCGCCTGCTGACTCTAAGCTTCATTCCTTTGACGGATTGTGAGATTTCTAAAGAACGGTAAATTGTGAAACCGTACATCTCCCAAATACTGAAAAATAATGTCGTGCCACTAACTTATGGTCTGTGACACCTTTGTAGATATTTAGAAATATCCATAGTTATTGTGGTTTACGCTTGCTGGGTGATTGATCTACTTGATAAGAATATACATTTAAGAATGCAATGTACTCTTTTGTGCTAAGCTGAAGCAATTTTGCAATTGTGAAATCCAATACTCTTTCTGCATGAAATGATGACATGTCTGGTGTTGCCAAACCATATATTTTTTGTGTGCTGATTTGTGGTTGATTCGTTTTCAAGACACGGTTGGATTTTAGAGACTCATTACCGCAACGTATTAGTTTTACTTAGTTGGAAAAAAGTATATAATATCATTTACAAATGCAAGTAGTTTTCTGTTCTGTGCTTTGGAACTTATGAAATTTAGAGAAAGTTATCCGTGTCTGCATGCTTTGCTGTTGTATAGTTTTCTTGAACTATGTTTGTAATTTTGTATGCAAGTGTGGACTGTTGAATCATAAGGAAAAGATGCTGGTTAATTTGCATGTGCACGATTGCTAGTAACTCATATAAGGGCATGCAGAAACAATGTGGCAGATATGCAGAAACAGCCTACTAAAAGTCTAAAATGACTAAAGGGTAAAATCGGAAAAAATTATTTCAAACCAATTATATTTTGTCCGTGCAGAATATTTTTTCATCCCAAATAGCGATCTTTTTTGGTTATTTGCATTTGAAATTACCACTTTTGAGTGATTTCATCAAGAAATTGTCGTTTTTTACCCATTTTTTGTACAAAATTTGCACTAAAAGCAAAACTCCAATTGACTTTGTGTAGGTAATCCGTAATCCTCGAATGATCTCATCTCACTAGACACAAGGCAAACTAGTTTGCGTACCATAAGATGTTTCTTAGTTTCAAGGGTAATTAGTGGCCCAACAATAGGCCCTGTATTAATAAATTCTCGTAACACTGACAACTAGTTGGTCCTCTGTGTCCTAATGGAAGCAAATATGGTTTTCTAGAACCTAGAAGTAAGTTATGGGATAAAGTCGGGTTAACTGAATCTGGAGGCCGGAGGGAAGAAGATTGAGGGAGGTATCCAAAAATAATACCATTATTCTCAAATTTGCTTGATTCCGGTTCTGTATGAAGTATGAACGGTTTTGGGTCAACTCAAAGCAATGAAAGCATCAACCTAACTCATTTGCAATTCTAGTGACTTGTTTTTTTCTGTCTACCACGCCAGACACTAGAACTCTAGAAGTACGGAATCTCTTGTGAATCATGAGCACTTTTCTTGTGAGTTGTTTATTGTAACTCTCCAACAAAACCAAAAAAGAAAATAAAAAGGGAATAAGAAAGTACAGAAGAAAAACTGTATACTGTATACTGTATACTGTATAGTGTATAGTGTATACAACACACATGCATGTCACCCTAATCTCTGTCTAATATTTTGTAGCAAATTAATCTCATCTTTCTAAGTTTATAATGCGCATTCTTGAAATAAACTATGTTTTCAAGTATAACTTGGAAGTGAAGAGGATTCTAGCTAGCCAGCTAGGGTCTGACACTATCATTCAATAGTTTGATAACAGTCAAAATGATATTGTTTACATAGAGAAATAAATAAAGACAAAGACTATACTACACCTATAGTACATAAGATGGCTAGTAGCCTTATACTAATACCATATATATCTCCCCCTCCCCCTTCTCTTTCAACTCACAATGCAGTAACAACACCAAGAAGTATTGAGAGTTTGCCAAACAAAAAATGAAAACATGGAATATGATTAGACTTTGTGAAGAAATCGACAATCTGCAAAGAAGATGAAATGAAGGGTAATGTGAGGGTGCCATGCAGAAGGTGATTGATAAACACCCAAAATTATGGTTTAAACCCCTTAAGAGCATTTCATTTAGGTCAATTATGTTTATAATAATATAAACGAATCGCCATTTACTCCCTTTTGTATATTTCAAGGTTTGAAATTAAGTATGTGTGAAAATAACTCAAATTTGCATGGAAATGGAGCTAAGTTGATTACCAGGAGAATTCCATGACTTAAGCCAAGATTCAAGAGGAAAAAACCTTCAAAAAGTCTAAGTCAAAGAAGTCGAGCAAAAGTCAACCTAGATAGCAAAAAAGCTTTAAAGTCAACATAAATTCAAATGGTATAACTTCTGACTTGAACCTCGGATTAAGCCTCATTATACGTCAAAAACGACCGGCTCGAGAAGATCTTTCCAGTGATATGAAACCCGTTTGCACATGACCAATATAAATGGACAATAAGGGCATCTCCAATGGAGGGTGTGAATTTACACCTCCATGTAGGCTCTACATGCATGCCACTAGGATTTTACACTCTCCATTCCACTTCAATGTATAGCATGGAAATTCACATACTGAGGCCTCTCCAATGGGAAAATTATAAGAAGATGGGAGATAAGAAGATGGGAGTTATATCAAATAATGAATGAACAGAACTTCATCTGAAATTAAATTAAAGCTTGGTTCAACACCTCAACATCAAACTCCATTGTTGGTTTGACTGAGGCTCGTCATTTGCGTAACAATTGATGTTGAAATTGATCCTCAAATTCGAAACCAATCTAGAATACGATATCCAAATCTAAAACAGCAGTTTGAATGATGATTGATTCAAAAAATTATCGCATCTCTCCTTCACAAAATCAGGATAACCATAAGTCCTTCCCTTTTAGTCTTTTCAATAATTCCAAAAATTCATGTAATTAATCAAAAAACCAATGTAGTCCATCAAGATTGAAACTATGATGTTATAGTTTTTGATTTTTGCAATAGAGATTAATTAAAAAAAAAAAAAGAAATATAGATATTGACACTAGAAGAACAAGATCAAACAACCCAACTTTTGATGTTATGTGTAGTTACGTGTTTTGCTTTTGATGTTGCTTCGGTCAATTGCGTGTGTTGATGATTGATGGAGGGGAAGGAGTGATCAGTGGTGAAGGAGAGATGAGTGATGGAGGAAAGAGGAGAAATGACTGTAGAATTTTCTTTCATTCATATTAGTTGAAGCGTCATTTGAATGGTCGCCCCTGTTCTCTTAACTCTCACACGTCACTTAAAGTGACGTCCGTACTATTTAACAATGTGAACACAAGGTAGAAATTTCCCTCTCGTATTATTAGTTGATAGTTATCATATACGGTTTCCACACTCCGTTGGAACAGTGTTTTTTGTTTTGGGGGTGTAAAATCTACAACTTATACTATTTACACCCCCCATTGGAGATGCTCTAATGAGGCTACAGTAAAACTAGGGATGTCCAAACGGGTACCCGACCCGGCCCGAACCCGGTTTTTCAGGTTTTAAACGGGTATCGGATTACCCTGGCCCGGCCCTATTCTTTGCGGGTCGGGTTCTGGTTCGGGTATTTGTTGGATACATGTGACCAAACCCTACCCTAACCCTATATTTCGGGTACCCGTCGGGTTCAGGTTCGGGTTTCGGGTATGGTAAAACCCGAAATATATGAAATAAAAGAATATTAAATCTCTTCATCAGGAACGCCATTTTCAGTTATTAGATCTCAAGAAAAAACCTCTTTTTCATCTAATTAATCAAAAGCCATATTCTTTTATTGGATTTGATCTGTTTAACTTTAACATCGTAAAGCCACCCAACAGTCATCAAAGATTCAAAACACACAGGATTGCATTTTTTGAAAAGCAAAAGAAGAGAAAAGTAGACCAAGCAAAGCAAGCAATTCCAAGACAATAACTCAATAAGATTGATGGTTTTTTTGGGAGTTTCGACTTCTTGTGGTGGTGTGAATCTGACCTGTTGATTTGACAATAAGATTGATGGCTTTTTGGGAGTTTCAGTTTCTTGTGGTGGTGTGAATCCGACTGTTGATTTCTTTCGGCCTTGGTGACCACATTTAGAAAGAGATATTTGAGGAGAGGTGCCGCAAATTTTTCGAGTGAATGCAAACTTAGCAAAGACCATCAAACCCACCAATCTCTTCATCATGAACGTGTGATTGGGTTGTCTTGTTCTTGGAGAGTTGTTGGAGGGAAGAGAGAGAAGAGTAGTAAGGGTACGGTCAAAGGTAATTTGTCTTGAAGACCAAAAGTAAATAGTAATGAGCAAAAGACTAAAAGTTTGTTGAAGATAAATAGATAATATGAAAATATAGTTATTGGGAATTATGGTCTGGTTCGGGTTCGGGTTTTGGTCGGGCATTTTTACCCTATATAACTGGGTTTTGGGTTCGGGTTCGGTCTGGATATGGTTTCGGGCTTTTTAACCCTTTTAACGGGTTTAGGGCCAAATTATCGGGTCGGGTTCGGGTCGGTCCGGGTTTAGATAGTGTGACCAAATCCGACCCTATGTATTTCGGTCTGGGTTCGGGTTCGGGTTTTGTCGGGCTCGGGCAGGGTTTGGTGCGGGTTTTTTTTTCGGGTTTTGGGCGGGTTTCGGGCAGAATGGACATCCCTAAGTAAAACACATGCTCTTTTAGCATATTTTGGGCTTGTATGTAATGTAATGGACTCTAGTGATATTTTTGGCCTATTAACTAACCCACACATGCAAACCTTACTTGAAACATATAAAAGTAGGGTAGCCTCCAAACCCTATCATATCTTATTTTTATTAGTTAATTTACTAGCCTCTCTTTTTAGCCTCCATTAATACAAACTTCTTTAGCTTTTATCTTATTTAGTTTTCATGTCTTTAATTCTTAGTGTAAGAATAGTTCCAATGACAATTGACTAACTCCTCCTCTTGGGGAGGGTTTAATGAAGTCAATTGGAGGAGAAAACTCCATTTTAATGGAAGTAGCTATTGTGTAAGGTTTTCACAAGTTCCTTCTTCATATTAAGCTCCAAAATAGCTAATGTGCATGGATAAGGAACTAAGGATTAAGATGATCATTTAGTGATAAAGATCTCTCATTTTTTTCTTCATACTAGTTGAGTCTAATATAGAGATAGAAAGTCTTTTCTAGGGATCAAAAGTTACACATTTACTTTGATTTATCATTTATTATGGTTTCTCTATAAATCAAAGTAAATGTGAAGACTTACAAGTGTTACATCTTTTTAAATAGATGATTCAACTCTAATTAATGGTGAAGTTGAACCTTTCCCATCACTCTCCCTCTTTAAGTTTCAATTGTTTTACAAGTTTGTGTTTCAAAATCTCAAAAATCAAACAACCCAAATTTCTCTCTCTTCCCCCAATTCTCTTCTTCTTGTTTGAAGAATTTCCAACTTGCTTAAAAGAAAAGACACCCAACCCCCATAAAATCAACAAATCAGTGATAATGTGTGGTGTGCCAACCAATCTCTATGTGTTTTGTGCGCTCATGAAAAACAGTGTTGTGAGCAATCTAGATAGCATTTCAATTATCATAGTACATCGGAGTGGGTGCATGAAGAATAACACCCATATTCTCTAGTAACCAACGTAACCAAACTATCTCTGTAATAGTAGATGCCATGGCACGGTACTCAACCTCGATTTTTATTTATTTATTTTTTTTTGCAGGAAAGTTGTGAATATATTAATATAATATAAAATTACATGAAGGATATATAGACCTTCAGTTACAAGATAAGGTTCCCACCGTTATACCAAAATAAACATGTAATTGATTTGTATGGACTCTAGATGAATCTAAAATATAATTGATCTGGATCTTCTAGTTTGGCTACTCAGCATAGTCCATCTTGTTTTAATTAAGTTGCCAAGGAATGTGGCCATGGTTAAATTGGCTAATACCAACATAGCCAAGCCCAAAGACTGATAAGAGCCTATGACTTCATGTATTACTACAAGCCAAACATGATTCAGGCCCAAGATTTGAAGATGGATCTGTGCGACCCGAACTCCACCATCTTTACCCGCCTACAAGCAACCAGCTCCTAAGGTGGTTTCTGCCCCATCTCAAGGCTTGGAATTTCCAATTTGAGAAGCTATTACCATTTTCACGTTTAAAGTACCCCTTTGAAGCTTCCAAACAAATATTCAAGAACTTGATTTTGAACTCTAGCCTTCTCAGTTCTTAAGATCAGATCTGCAACATTTGCTCAAAGCTCAAAAAAGGCCGCTTAAACCGAAATTCGACCTCAACTCCTCTCGTCAAAAACCCAAACTCAACAATCATATATATCAATGTTCATAAGCCAAGATATAAGTTTTCAATCCCAATCGATCTACATTATCTGCCCATAGAGAACAATTGTTTGAAATACAGTCACTATCTGCAATCTCCTCCCTTGTTTCCAGCCAAACACAGCTTTGAATAAAGTCCCAAACTTTAGCCTTCAAAGCTTCTCAGTCTGCCATCACTAGTTCTCACACCAGATCCAAACTTTACTCAACTAAAAAACTCCAAGAATTGAACAACCACAATAATGAAGCCATACTTCGTCACAACTCAATCTCAGTAGGACTTCCACGGATCATGAGGAGTCAACCTATCCTCTCTACCCATGAGCAATGAAAAATTGTACCTTTACATACATAATTGCTTCTCCATTCAGAAATCAGATCGAATCTAGCAACCCTCAGTGAGAATCTTCTCAAAGTGCATAAGAATTGCACCAAGATGACTTCTAATAGAGATGTTTTCAACAAGATTTGTTCTTGGAACGACAGTCACCAAGATGAGAAGAAAATTTCCGGCGACGGTGCCTTTAAAAGACAGCAGCTGCCAATAGGAGCTCTCTATTGTAGAGACCAAGTTTTTTGAATGGTACTAGCCTATTCTCTCGTTCTCTCTTTATTTTTTTCACTTTTAAGTTTTTCACTCAACCTCGATAGAAGACAAGAAACAACTGATTGTTTCTTGGTTTTCCATGAAATAAACAAATCACCCAAGAAGACACAAATGCCAGTGGTGGACTTGCGATTAGTAGGATCCATCCCAATCAACATCAGAATACGCTCGAAGTGTGAGAGTCGATGTCGTCGGGAGAAAAACACTCTGATAGATGGTGCCTCGAAGATACCGAAGTATACAAATAACTACATCCCAATGAACTGTCCTAGGAGAGGCAACAAACTCACTAACAATGTGAACATCATAGGCAATATCTGGGTGAGTGACTATAAGATAGACTAAGTTACCAACAATAGTGCAATACATTGTTGGATTTTGGAGAGGAACGCCGTCAAAAGGAATGTATCTTGCATTAAGCTCAAGTGGAGTCTCAACTGTCCTTGTGTCTGTGAGGTAAGCACGAGTAATGATATGATGTTTGCTGTGTACTTAGATTGGGAGAGAAGATAGCCTTTTGTAGACATGGCATGTGGTTGTGTGGGGTGTAAATGTGAAGAGTCTCTGTCACACCCTGAATTTCGACAGAATTCGGAAAAACATTATTTGTCCCCGACTCTTCGATCTCCGAGGTGTGACGCACTCTCCACTTCCAAAAACCCATAAACAGTTTAAAATATGCGGATAATTAAAAACCAATAAAAATTTCAATTATACATAAGTCCTCTTCATTACAAAAATTCCCAATTAAGATTAGGTTACAAATCTCTTTTCAATAACTCTTTAATTAAAATATACAAATGAGAATACAAAAACATTGTCTAGACTGAAAAGCTATATCACCTCAAGGGAAAAACAAAACGTATCCGGAGATGTAACGCTAATGCAAACCACAAACAAAGCAGCCTAACCTTCTTCAACACTAAACTGTCAAAACTTATCAACTATGTTCATTGAATGAACACACCGATAAGCAAACATGCAAATCGGGTGAAGATTATAAACAATCTTTGGTGTGAGTAGCCCTAAACTACAACATATAATTATACATATATATACACAATCCCTACGGCAGTTAGTTCCTCCACCGAGGCGCCTTAACTTTCAACGACTAATATAACCCACTCAAGTACAATAATTAAGGCAGGTAGTTCCTCCACTGAGGCGCCTTAACTTCTCACTAACCACACAACAAACTATACACATCATAAATAAGGCATGTAGTTCCTCCATCGAGGCGCCTTAGGTTCTA
The DNA here is from genome assembly GCF_015680905.1 of Coptis chinensis. Taxonomy (NCBI): domain Eukaryota; kingdom Viridiplantae; phylum Streptophyta; class Magnoliopsida; order Ranunculales; family Ranunculaceae; genus Coptis; species Coptis chinensis. The sequence goes on from NC_141458.1 coordinate 101,496,337, forward strand.
ACTAAACAAATAACCAACCAAACATATTACCATAATTAGATTATTTCAGGCTTTCTTTGTGTGTCTCTAAAATCACGTCGTATCTATGTCTTACCTAGTTTCCCTGGCTACCACAATCGCAACCCAACGCCGAACATGTACATCCACATGCCTCCCCTTATATAATGTACCACTCCGTGCGTAACCACCCTGAGCGGGATGCCGCACACCAGGTAAATCCTCACACGGAAGTCATTATGTAAGTAATGTCACTATTCGGCATAAAATATCGCGCATCTCGTTCTATTTTGTGAACGGAATATATCAACATCTTATATATCAACATCTTATATCTCAACATCTTATATCTCAAGCCACTATTCGGCTACGATTGCCCAACACATGGGTCAATCAACATCTCATATATATACAACATCTTATATATCAACATCTTATATCTCAAGCCATTAAATTTAACGATTGCCCAAACACATGGGTCAATCAACATCTCATATATATCAACATCTTATATATCAACATCTTATATCTCAAGCCACTATTCAGCTACGATTGCCCAACACATGGGTCAATCAACATCTCATATATATACAACATCTTATATATCAACATCTTATATATCAACATCTTATATCTCAAGTACGCCCACATAGGGCAGATCACATGAGTTGTGGTAGTCAGGTTCTAGGATTTTCGTTACGTAATTTATTCAGGTGTCATACATTTATGACTCATAAACGTTTCACTATATCACGTGCATGTCAAATACATTATTGCACTAAGCCACAATATTTAGAAATGTCTCGAATATATCTCATAACCATTTTCATACTTTCACGTGCCAATATATTATTGCACTACACCACACTCCCGTGGGCAAATATTCACCAATACTATGCTACCTCATAGTAGCATCTCACATATATAATAATGGAGTATTTATACATTTATGTCTCTAAAACTATTCCACTTAATATATATATCCCAACATATATATGTTTTACACACTACTCACGTCAAATCTTAATTAAATAATGACAACTAGATTTATATCAGCTTCCACAGCATTTCCACATTTAATTTGTCCATACCATTTACAACATAAAATATAGCACAATTATACAGTCTACAATCCACGATCAAAGCCCAATATATATATGCTTTACACACTACCCACGTCAAATCATAATTAGATAATGAATATAAACAAACGTGTGAAAAACTAGAAAAGTCAACGTTGCCTAGTCAACGGTCAAAGTCAACGGTCAACGGTCAAAATCAAAGTCAACCGTCAATGGTCAAAGGTCAACAGGTCCTGGTCAAAGTCAACAGGTCTTGGTCAAAGTCAAACTGTCGTTTCCATGTTCGACAGGTTCAGGGTCATAGCCATGGTTCATGGCTAAGGTCAAAGGTGCATGGCTCATGGGCTCATGACCAAGGTAATGGTTCGGACCCAACTGGCCGAGCCCAAACCTTAGAACCCGAAAGTCTAAACATGTAAAGACCCAGAAAGATCTATTTTAAGTCCAATGGACTGGTCCCAAGCTATATTAGAAAACTGGCCCAAAACAGTTAAGTGGTTCGGTCCAAAAATCTTTAAATTGAACTGGTCCACAAATAAGAGAAAACCGGCCCAATCAAAACAAAATAGAACTGGTCCAAGCTTTAAATTAAACTGGTCCACCAACTAAACCAAATTGGTCCAAGTTTAATTGAACTGATCCGGCCCGACCAATCTAAAATAGACTCGGGCCTAAACCAAAACAACCAGGGCCCAAAGACTGAACTCGGCCCAAGCCCAAGTTCGGTCATCTTCTCCAACAGCAGCCACCACCGCTCGAATTCCGGCCACCGCTCGTCCACCTCCATCATCCTAGCGGTTTTGACCCAAATCAAAACCCCTATAGCTTTAATGAAAGCTCCACCTCGATTTGCTAACTCCATCTCCTACCTCCAAACTAGATCTAAAAGGTTTACTGCCGCCATTAATGGCTCAGTGCAAGCTTCGGCAGCTCCCATCTACCGCCCTCACACACTACAATCAACACTAAACAACATCCCCACATCACCACAAAACACCCCAACCAATCAAACCCAAAAACACAGCCCAACCACCGGCGCCATTAACGCCTCCAAGCTTCCACCACTCCCCAGCACCCAATCGACCATGCTAAACCCGACATTCATCATATATCAACAACCAATTAATATTTAACATCACAGTATATAAAAATAAAAGTTTAATCGAATCCATCAGGACGATTTGTCCGACGCCATTAGCTCTCTGTTGAGCTTTTCGGCGATTTTAAAGGCACAGTTCAACGGTATGATTCTGAAAACGAAATTTAACAAAGTTGACTAATACAAAGACCACGAACTCCAACACAACAAGATAACTAAGCGGTATTAATAGGCGAAACCTTAGTCGGTATACTCGATATAGGAAAACCATAAATCCGGTGAAATAGCAAAATAGCTACTCATCTGAATTAAAACCCGACGAATCCTCCGTAGTCCGAACCGTCGTGTTCCACCCTCTCCAGCAAACCAGCTTCTCTCTGCCTCCATTTTTAATATTTTATTCTTTCTCTGAACCCTATTTTCTAGAAAAATGTGTTTATATACTTGGGTCCGAAACCCAAGCCCAACACAGACTCGGGCCCAAAACCAGGCCCACGTATCCAAAATCCAATCCAGCCGATTTTTAAATAAATAATTTAATTAATTAATAAATAAATAAAAACGTATTTTAAAAATACGGGCGTTACAGTCTCCATATCCAAAAGAGGGTGATGGAGATGCAGCTAATTCTATGCGGGGCAAAGGAGGCCTCTGAACTCGTGGTTGCCACTGTGGTGGTTGCCCTCCCAATCTCGATGCCAACTGTTGTTGTTGCTGCTGTTGTTGTTGTTGTTGCTGTTGTTGTTGTTGTTGTTGTTGTTGTTGCGTTCTACTCATTAGGATAAGACAATTAATTTTTTAATGACCCGGTTGTTTGCAAAAATTACACCCACCATCACTACTTTTCACATATAACTTACTTTGTGAACTATAAAGTGGTCTATGAACAGCCATAACAGATGGAGAAGGAATTGGGAGATGACCCCTGTCAGCTTGTGTCTTGAAATGCACCTCCTTGGCTAAAAGCTCACTAACTACAGAATCAACAGATGGAAGCGGATCACGATAGAAAATGGAGCCACGAAGCCCCTCAAATTCATCTCGCAAAGCTAACAAAAACTGAATTAGGCATTTTCTTTCTCGATGTGCAATGTAAGGTGCAAAGGCGCGCACTATGCTCACTGCACTCAGTAAGGGCTAACTCATCCCAAAAAGTAGTCATGGCAAAGTAGAAAGCCTGAATAGTTTGGTCAGCTTGCTTGCAAAGACATATGTCGCCCTCTAACTGATATTCCTTAGCAAAGTTGGATTGTGTGAACAACTTTGCCAATTAAGTGATCCCAAACTTGATTGTTGAACAGAGTTATTAATCTAATGCAAGTTATAATCTTCGAGTTGTTGGCATCCCAAGTATCTAATAGTTCAGCATACTTTGCATCATTATGGTCGGCAAGCTGTACCACTCACGTAACCCCACATATTTCTTCTCTTCAAAAAAAAAATTCATTACATAACTCTAATAAGAGTAGTTCTTCCCATCTAATCTCACACCAATAGACTGAAGTAAATCAGCTCTTTCACTAGCCATTTCAACGAAGCAAGCAAATTAAAGACAATATACTTAACAAACAATCAAAGGAAGAAAGCACTAAATATGCAATCAGTGAACATTCAACTCAATATGCCCCAAAACAATCAATTATACTTCTAATGCAAAACCTGATTGTGATGTCGAAGAACTTAAAGTAAGAAAACCTCAGCAAAACCATCAAATGACAAACAATTTGTGGCGAAAAAAAAAATTCTCCCAAACTTTAGGCATTCAAGATGAAAGAAAGATGATTGTGTTATAGTGAATTGTTCCATGATCCCATATCGATGGCTCCGATACCATGAAAGTGAAGAGCATTCTAGTTCTGACATTATCATTCAATAGTTTGATAACAGTCGAAATAACCTTGTTTACATAGAGAAATAAATAAGACAAAGACTATACTACCTCTACAGTATATAAGATGGCTAGTAGCCTTATACTAATACCATATATATCTTTAATATAACTAATAGCCTAAGATGCCGATATCCACATTAAGATCAATATAATAGATCATACATTTTTCCTCAGCTCGTACAATTTTGAATCCAAAGCATAAATTTGCAAGTCAACCAAAACTTTACCTTGTTCCATAGTACAAAATATCGGGATATGAGTGTTTATCGATACTCAATTTCTTGATATGAATCGTGGATCAGATATATCCCCCTCTTTGGAAATATTTTATATTGTTTCATATGCAAATATATATCGTGAATATATCTTAAATATCGACAAATATCGTAGATATTTCTTGATATATCATTTATATTTATTTGAAATATAATAGTAAATATTAAATAAAATTGTTATCTAAACAAAATATCACAATATATCTCAAAATATCCATAATATTGTAAATATCACCGATATTTGCAGTCTTATATATCTCTAAATATATTACGATATTTATGTATTTTTTGTTAAAATCACGATATTTCACAATATATCATGATATTTTGTTTATGGTCAGTAATCAGTATGTTAACAGTTGGCTGCAGACAGGATTGATAGGTTGGGCTGAAAACCAAAAAGGAAAAGCATCAGAATAAAAACATATTTAAGATGACTACTATTAAGTGAATTTTTTTTTTTTTCTCATTTCTTTGTATCAATCAACAAAAAAATTCTCTCACATTTACACGAAAATCACTAATACACGCCTACAACACAGAAAAATAGGAGATAGCGGAAAAAAAAACACACACACACACAGAAAACAGGGTTCTCAGAGCAACTCTGAAAATTAGCTATTTTCAGTCTTCTCCTTCCTCTCCCTTGTTATGGAACTGTCACATGATCGAGCTCTTTGTTATCTCTCAGCACCAAAACTTTCCGAACCTTTAGCTTTCTCAGCAGAGTAGCAGCACCAGAGCAATCTCAGCTATATAGCATCCATCCTCTTACGCAGTCTGAGCCCGAAACCACCTGTAGACGTACCACTCCCAATAACTTCCCATTTGGCACTCTTGTCAAAAGCACCATAAAAATATTTTGTTTCCAGGCATTTGCATCGTGTATATCTCCCAACTGTTCTACTTCCCCAATTAGAGCTACTAATTCCGTTCATCCTCTTGTTTCATTTCTTTCTTTCCTTACGTACTGCTTCTTTATGCACCCCCACATCCCACATTTATCTGCATTCTCTCACTAGCTTTTCTATGTACCTCCTGCATATTGGGATGTTGGGGAATAACGATACCAATCGATCTCCACTACACAGATAACTTGTAATATGAACTCACTACAACTCTAGATTAATTCTAAATATTTACTACAACCAAACTAGCATGACCAACTATCTAAACAACTATTAACAACAACCGTAGTTCGGCCAATAGTGTCTACTTCCACAAAAGCTAATTCTTTTGTAAAATGGAAAGAAAGATTATAATCACTCATTTCAGTCTCTCACCTTACTAGATCACTCCTATCTCTTTATAGGCTTTTTGTCTTTGTAAAGGTTATCTCTCTTAAAATTGGGTTTCTTGTTCGTGACTTTTGTGTTGGCTGTCGTGTTTAGGTTTTGCCAAAAACCCAAAACTTATACTCCAAACTCGCGGTTCTGTAAAAATAGAATTCTGCTGAAAATAGACTTGAGCGCGGACGCGCCCTCAGACATGCCATTACAAGCGCGTTCGAATTCTGTAAGAAAAAGTCCAGTAGACTTGTTTCGGAAACAACTGAGAAAATAAACTATCTTCTTTTTCTCCAAGGCTCCTTGGCAAGACTAGTTTGGAGCGTTAGCTCACTCAAACTTTTTTACGCAAATATTACCGGATTCTCTCCTTCTTCCTCATGTGACGGATAACTCCAACATGGGCTTCTCATTCTCAAACCTGCAACTATTCCTGCACCTCCAGATTTCATGCATCATACGAATCCCAAACAACCCTGCCTGCATGATCTCCTCTTCATCTTTACTTTTTGCCCAACAGACAAAGATATCTCCCACTCCCTTGTATGATTGTATCTCTTTCTTTGTAGTAAACATTTAAAGGTACGATAGAGCTTAAACAACGTGCTTTGCTAATCCACAGTGGAAAAATTAGTGATCATCAGTCTCAATAGCTAACTGACATAAAAGGCAGGATAATCCCCTTTGACCTTGTGTTCAAGGAGATTATCTCCTGTACTCAGTCCACTCTTATAAACTTTCCAAAGGAATTGCTGGATCCATTCTTCAATAAAAACAAGCAAACAAAAAAAAGAAAAAACGCATTTCTACTAAATCCGTGTGCATTTGAGTCTGATGGGTCATTTCTACTAAATCTGTCACGCTTCACCACCAAAGCCTAGAACATAATCCGTGTGTATCAATATTTGAACCAAGTTAGCATGTAAAAAACACTCCATGCACTGTAAATTGAAAAATTGAAATTTCCTTGAATACAATACAGTTAACCTCAGAAAAAATATATTTACTCGAACAGAGTTAAACGGCAGTGAGACTATTTTGCTCTGTTATGTCCTGAATCGCAGTTACTTTTGCTATCAAAGCCAATATGCAACAGCATACGTGCACAACAGGCCAAACAAGTAATATATGACGGAAAGACAACTTAATCAGTAAGTTAAAGCAGCACATACAAAGTAAAGCAGCACCACACACATTCATTAACTCTACAAACTCGATCTCAGTCAAACATTTATAATACAACAGAGACAAAAAACAAACCACACCTGACGTCGATTGCTCCTTGTAATAGCAATTGTTTTCTCAATCTTACAACTTACAAGACAACAAGATGTTGAGCTCGGAAAGCAAACACAAAGTAACAACATTTGTTACTCATAATAGCAGTTTTCATTGCGGTCCCTCATTGAGTTTTTGTGCAACCGTGATGGCAACAAAATTTGTTTAGAATAGTTAACTGAGGAGAAATCTGAACCAGCATTGCTCTTGTTATCCCCATTTGAAAATGTTTCAGACCTCTTGTGAAATTGGAAACCATCCAGTGACTGACTTTGAGACTTTTGGGGGGTGTAGTTGCAAGTTCTCCGCTTAGCCTTAACAGACACCGTCAGGTTCATGTAGTTAGGCTTACTGTTATTGATCTCCTTGGTCATAGTCTTGCCAGATACTGGAGTCGTAGAGAGTGAAGACGATGACGTTGAGCTCCCACCATAAAGGCATTCCGAACTTGGCCCCGAAGAGGAGTAGGTAACAGGAGGTTTTGCAGAAATCCTTTTTGTGACATTGTTTTTTCGTACTTTTACTGAACTTGGTTCAGAAAATCTTAGATAATCATCACATTTCTTTGATGGAGTTGTCTCTGAGGACTCGACATGGGCTTGCTCCATCAACCTGTTTTCCCACGGCTTGGCAGCCATCCAACGTTCTAACCAACTCCAACCCCAGCTACTCTTATCAAGTTCATGATGCTTGAAATCAGTCAAAGATACATTTGTCCTTGAGTTTGGGTTAGAGGTTGATCTCCATTGCTGCAATAATATAGAATTAGTTACACCAACAGGTTGACACGTCGAAAGACAGTAAACAATATATCTATTGTGGATACCTGTTGTGAGAGGCAATAGGCAAGCGCTCTCTCCCTCTTAACAGCTCCTTCTTGCCTCATTTGTAGCTTTGTTCTAATTTCATGCAAAGTTCCTTGACTATCACACCATCCTTCCTGAAGATAACAATGTTATTATTACAAATTTGAATGCAACTCTAAGAAATTTGCATAGTAACAAGCACATTGGAAAGAGAATACATCATTCCACATTACAGAAGTCAGCTACCATACCTCAGCTTCTTTCAACATATCTTCCTTGCTGCGACGATCACTCAGCAATTTCTGTACAGCCTGACCCTCTACAGACATGCGGGCACGCCTGGCTCTTACACGGGCCTGAACACGAACAAGTGCCTGCATGCACCTTAATGTCACAGCTGCTTGTTTTCTCACTTGACGGCCACGAACAAGAGCCTGCAGCCGCACGACTCCTTTCAAGGCTCTCAATGCCCTTCTTGCCTGAAAATTTGTTTAAACACAATTCAAGGAAGAGTACACCAATTTAACTACAACCTTAAGTATTATTGGATAAATACATACTACAAAAGATGATGTCCTAGCTAGATGGGGAAGAGAGTTCAACTAAGCTGGATCTAATATTCCTTGTTGTATTTCTAAGAATGCACTCTATCCTACCAGGGGGTTCAGCAGTCATACGATGATTTCAATGTTCCACACCAAAGGACATTTCTCATCCCACCATTATCCTAATTAAGTAGCCAACCACATTTACCAAGAATTATCCTCTCCCTAGCACCAAACGAAACCCAGATTTTCATTGCCTTCTTCGTAGAATTACCTAGGAGTGACTTCGGATTTGATCGGATTGGATTAACCCTAGTGGTGTCAAATGGGCTGGGCCAGGCTAGTCCGGCCCTCAAACAACGAAGCCCTCATGCTTTGAGGGTCGGGCCAGTCCTACCCTCATTTGCCTCGACGGTCAGGTCGGGTCGGACCAATACTTAAATCTTGAAGCCTTTACCCGCTCCTCAACCCTTTCGAGAGGACTTGAAGGGCTAGGCTTGAGGGCCAAATGTGAGGGTCGAGTACTATGTTATACATTTGATTCACAAAATAAATTTAGAAACAGTAGTTAAAAATGATAAAATTGAATGCACTTCACAATTAAACCTTTAAACTACTAAAAAAAACTTGTTAAAGTTGTATTAGTCAATTAAGATCAACTAAATTCATTTAATAAAATATTATAGTGAAATTATAAGGTTGGCAAACTTAAGAGATAAACGTTCTTTTAAGTGATTTTTAGCGTATTAATGCTAAAATAAAATATATGATATGAAAATTTATTCAAATATATGTGATAAATCTTGAGGGCCTAATGAGAATCAGGCTTAAGGGAGGGCTTAAGTTTCAAAGTCTAGGCCTTTACCCTCCCCTAAAAGACTTGAGGGCCGGGTAGACCTAGCCCACAAACGTGTGAGGGCTTTATTTTGAGGGCTTTTTCGGCCCATGAGCCGGGTCAGGGCGGGCGGGCTGGGGGCTTGAGGGCCATTTTGACACCCTTAGATTAACCTCTTTTGGACCTTTTTCCGAATTTTTTCGAAATCTAATATGCTAGCCAAATCCGATCCAAATTTTTTTCGGATTCAAAATATATTTCCAATTTTGGAAATTTCAAAATACTTGGTAAATTTTTACAGATCTCTTTACTTTCAATTATTTTTGGAAAATAAAATTTGACATCACTAAATTTCAAAATATAGTAATATACAATAGCAATAAAACACTGGAACTTAAAAAAAACAAGACTTTACATGTAAGGAACTAACAAAAGCCTTTACATGCTACAAACCAAGACTTTATATGTCAGGAGCTAGCCCTTACATGTTACAACTTAAAAACCAAGACTTCACATGTCAGGAGCTAGGTTATGTTGTTTGTTTTGTTTCTAGAAGTACAAAAACTAGAAAATGAATGAACGGTCGAGATCTAATCAAGTGGACAGTGGAGATTTATTAGTTTATAAGTACATATTTTCGGAATAAATCGACAATAATATCGGAAATTTCAAATCAACTATATATCGGAACTTTCGGATCGGATCGGTTTTTAGAGTTATATCCAAATCCGATCCAATTTTTTTTCATAATTTTCGGAAATCAGAAAATCGGATATCGTACCATGAAAACTACACCTAGAGCCAAACCAATTTTGGGTCGGATTTCGGCAAAATCAGAAATTCGGCAAAAAGAGACACCCCTAGAATTACCACACTTATCCAACTCAGCCATAGGATATCCAAGTTTTTAAATGATGAATTCTATAAAATTATAAAAGATGACGGCCCAAACCCTTAGGCAAATCAGCATTTGGCTATACATTACCTTGTAAAAGCACAAGAAACTTTCTGTCGGTTACACAAACACAACAAACATTACACAAGAAAACTTGGAGCACCAAGGCAATGCATCTGACGACAAGCCACACCAACTTTCACTAAATTGGCATCTTGAGCACCTTGGCCTGACTGGCACCTGACATCAGCATAGATGCCAAACGCACTGTCACGTTAGAATTAACTAGTTCACTCTGCTATGCAGATTCATACCAAGCCTAGATACAAGTCCAATGTTTTGCTTCATTACAGTTCACTCGAAAAGATTTTTTTTTAAAAATAAACTTAAAAAAGTTTAGTACTTAAAATAAACTTAGTATTTTCAACCATTCCAATGAGCAATGATATTCACTAACCAGAGTCCCCATCTCTCGAAAATTTGAAATGGTCCATCCATTCAAGTATTAATAGTGGACACAAACTCTAGGAGTCTAGGACCAACTAATCTACTAAAGAAAAGCTCAATTGCATGAACATCAATGAGCTGAAAATCAGAAAAAATACCAACTATTCTTCAAATTCTCTCTGGTTTCAACTCTTTCCCCAATAAGTGAACACTTCATAACAGAAACCAACATCACTAACATGAAATCGAGATCAATGTACCTCAACAACATATATCCATCATAACCATCCATCAATCTTAAAAACAAGCTTAAACTAACTAAAAAACATAATAGGGCAGTAAAACAAAAGAAACTCAATTACCAGAAACCCACGAAAAGCAGTTTGGATACGAATAGTAGCCCATTCTTGCCTCACAACCCTGAAATTTTTAGGTGGAGCACGAACTACAGTAGCAACAGCAGCATTAAAAGCATCAGCAGTTGAAGAACACTCAGAAGTCTCTGAAGCAGCTCTATGATGACTTCCTTTTGAAAACCCTTTCCACCCTGTACTCAAATCTCCTGATGAGCTTCTCCATAGTTTCCACTTCTTGTTCTTATTACCACTAACCTTCTCCTTCACAAAACAAAATATCCAAACCTCAAAACTCAGTAAACAAACAAAAACAAGCAGAAATGAAACAAAATGAGAGTTTTTTTTCTTTCCAGCTTACTTGGTCATCTTTTTCTGGTTTTTTCATACCAACTATTGATTTTAGCCATTTCCCTGAAGCACCCATTTTTAAAAATCGGTTCTTTGAGCTGATTCCAGCTTCAAAACTTCAAACAGTGAGAGAGACAGAAAGACACAGAGAGAGAGAGAGAGAGAGAGAGAATGGGACAGAATATGTTGTTGGTCTGTGCTGCAAAGATGTCTAGGGAGCCGTTCAGTTTTTGAAATTTAAAAAAAAAAAATAACGGAAACGAGACAAAAGTCCCGCTTGGTTGTCTTGAAACTTGGAAGGTATTGTTAACTATTTACTTTTTTACTTTTCCCAAATGTTAACAGAAAGTCTCTTTGAATAAGCATGGGTAAATGAGATTGTCAGTGTTTTTTCTGCATTATTGGCGACTGTGGTTTGACTTAAAGTTGGTTTTATGCCGTGACACAAACGGAGAGATTAAAGAAAGATTTGGAACTTTCCAAGTTAGAATAAGTGGTGCCTGTGTTAGGCTACCCACACCTAAAACAAAACCAAACAGATCCTAAAACTAAAGAGCACTTCTTCAGTGCGCGAGATGTATGGTGCGCAGAGGATATAGACCTTTGGATCAGTACTTCTGCCGTCCAATACACACGCACCCCGTGGTATGAGTGGCCCAGATTTGCCAGCACACCATACGACCTGCGCAGGGTAGATTTAGCCAAAACTAAATAGGTTCCACTTGAAAATTAAATAGACATTAAAAAAAAAATGTTTAATTTTGATTAGTTTGGTTTTATATTACACTCCATTGAATTAGTCTTTTCAATATTAAGAAAATTCAAAATTTTAATCATCTTCCATAAAATTAAACGAATGAGTATATTCAAATGCGCAATTGAATAATTTCATTAAAAATTTTGCTTTGATTTTAACTATAATAATGTGGAGAAAAGTGTTGGGGAAAATTATATCAATTGATCCTTACTAAAATAGCTTGTATATGGATATTCTAAACTCCAAATCTAAATTTTCACTACAACCAACAATATTTATTCTAAACAATGGAATTAACTATCACAAATAATCACTAACAATATAAAGTAAAAACATAACACAATGAGACAAGATTTACCGTGGTTTGGCCAATTATGTCTACGTCCACAAAAGTCAATATTTTTATAAGTATGGGAAAGAATATTACAATAACTTCTCACAAGTATCTCTAACTTATTAAATCTCTCTTCATTTATCTCTCTCCTTATATTACAAATTTTTTCTCTTTGCAAGGGTTTCATCTCAATTTTGGTTACACTCAAAATTGGTTTATCTCAAAAACTTTTGTTGCTTAAAAACTTATCTTTGGTTTTATAATATTTTGAAATTTCAGTGAGTTGTGAAATTGCGGTTCCAGCCAACATGCCAATGTTGAGATATCAACTTCCATTTGAAATGGTGGCATCGAGCTACTTTCTTTCAACCGATATGATCGAATCGTTTGAACTCAATTCCAGAAGCATTAGCTTCAAACGATGTCATGAAGTCGTCCATAAATTGCATGTGCCAATGCCACCATATCGTTCCATATATGGTGAGGGCCCCAACAAAAAGATTATGGATTTGATTCATAAATTATTATGAGACTTGTTTGTGTTCATGTTAAGGTTCATCTAAACTTTGATAAATTTTATATTTCAATCAATTTAAAAAGAAAAAAAAAATCAATGAGTATCTTCAATTAGTGATAAATTTTATAAATATTTCTTGTTTGATTTTGAAAATTATAAAATTTTGTAAAAAAAAAAATTGTGTTTTGATTATTAATAAACTATTTTAAAATATTGTTGTTTTTAGTCCTAATTCTAGGACCCGTTTGTTTTGTAGTTGGTGTGTGGTGCCCTTGGTAAAAATAGTGGTTTCTATACGAAAACCCTTACTAATTAGTGAAAGTGTTTCAATTTATTGATCTCTTTGTTTGTAACAATTCAAAGTGCCAAGATATCAATCCCCCACAATCAGATAAATAAAATGATATTTTGCCATCATTGTTGGATATATCTGCGATATGTCTTCACTGATTTTGACACGTTTACAAAATATCTACTTAACAAAATAGGGCGGTCTTAATAGCCAATGGCTGAGATTCAATTTAAGGGGGTATAAATCAAGGGTCGAGACGAGTGCCACGATGACAGCCCATGAGTTGGATTAGAAATTAATTAGATTCTTAATTGTGAAATTAAAAAAAAAAAAAAAAAAAAAAAAAAAAAAAAAAAAAAAACCCTTTGTTTTCTCTATAAATGATTAATTGCAAACTTTAAACACAATTAAATTTTTACGTGTACCGATTTAACCATTATGACAGCCTATGAGTTGGATTAAAAATTAATTTGATTCTTAATTGTGAAAAAAAAAAAAAAAAAAAAACCTTTGTTTTCTCTATAAACGACTAATTGTAAACTTTAAACACAATTAAATTTTTACGTGTGCCGATTTAAATTTCTTTTATACGTCCAAATGCTAGACCGGTAAAATATTATTGAAGGACCAGAACATGTGCTTACGTTAACACCCTTTTTATTTGTAATTTAGTACTCTCCTTTTGCAATTAAGAGTAGCTCTTCATCAGTTCTTATTTTCCCAAGACTCATGAAGACATGAATAAGCGCAACCATTGTCTTCTCTCTCTCATAAAACAGACGGTGAGTTTTTAAACCCAAATGCTTCATTTCTACTGTTTTTGACCATCAAAGGTTTTCTACAAACTCATGCAAATATTTTTCTTAGCAAATTAATTATTAGTCTTCTTTTTATTTTGACTGTTTTTGTATCTCTTCAAACTACTGATTTATGGAATTTTATTGACTTCCATATTGGAATGGTTACAAGGTTGATGAGGAATTGATGGGAGCAGTAGACGTCACGACAAAGACAACGAACCCGGCATTCATCACGGATGATTCAATTTCGTCTAAATCATTCAACTATTTAAGGATGATTCTATCAAATATACACACACTCATCTATATTTATTTTAATTTGAATGCAGTTTCCTAATTGCATTGGAGGCGTCAGCTTTGGTGATTGGGTCAACAAGTTATCATAGTCAATATAAGAGGTGAAGCAAAAATTTGTTCTTTAGTATCTTTAAAATATTAGTAGCGTTGATTTTTTTTTTTATTAATATAAATAAAAACTATACATTCTAAAATCACTTTTAAGCGAATGTTGTAAAAAGGAAATTATAAGATCATTTAAGTGTTGCTTTGATCAATCGATTTTTAAGAGTAGCATTGTTGCGCTAATTTCCTTAAGTGTGTTGCATTTCTTTGAAGGTTCTTTAATCTTGAATAAGAAAAATGTATTACTATTGATTCATTGTAAAATGTGTGCTTTCAGCTTTCAAGAAAATGTTTATTGGTTTTATTCCTCAATTTTATTAATTTCTCAGTTGAAAAGTTCATCGGACTAAATAGATAATTGATATTATATGATTAATACTAATTAGATAAATATTTTCATGGGGATTATTCATATTTAGATTTTTACAGTTCGTCTCTAAATATATTTTTTGTTATTTTGGTTCCACCAAATTTCTTACTGTGGAATAGAACTTGATAGAATATTGTACTCAAGAAGTTTAGATTTCCACAGTACCTAATGGTTTAGGATGTCTTGGTTCCGCAACATCTTTAGAAAATAGATTATAGATAGTTATTTACGATTGTTTGACGGTTCTATACCTCAAATCTTTTTTTTTTGTCAAGCCAGATAACTTTTAGGCTTCGCTTTTAAGCAGAAAAAGATGAATATTATTTACATTCGGTATGTCAAGGTTTTTCCATATTCTAAGAGCTCCATAGATGCTCCAAGGGAGCCTTTTAAGTTGATCAAGTGCTCTATTTTAATGAGGATACTAATGCATTAGTTCTATTTTAATGGGGAAATGAATGTGTTTTTTCAATCCTAGAGTGAAAAATACTCACTTGAATATACACACACAAAATTACTGACTTAGTAGTACAAAAAACAATGATTTGGAATCAGTTTATTCTCACGGCCTATATGTATGCATTTGAGTCACCGGAAAGTGACCCTTCTGCTTTTCAAACTTAAGCATCCATGTTAAGTATATATTTTTGAGTTTATAAAGGAGTAAATTAAATGTCTAGGTACAGTCTATAGTTATATCTTTATCCTGATCGATGTTCCCTTAATCCATATGCATAATAGCAACATTATTAGACTTTGTTACTTATACATGACTTTCCAATAGAATACTCAATACTTCCCAAAGCTAGCATTACTTGAACTAAATAATGTACTTTTTTTTGTTGCATTGAATTAAAATTGTATTTGTTGATATTGTATTGGTCATTATTTTGACTTTTGAGTTTGTGTTTTAAAAAAAGTGTTATACACCTTTTATGTTTAATAGAAACTTTGCAGAGTCTTATTTCAGGTTGCAAGATGGTATAAATTAAGTTTTTTGATGTTTCAAGTTCACTAAAGGTAGTACTAATGCCAACCCGCGTAGCTTTTGAAATGAAATATGCACTTGGTGGATAACTTTTATGGCATATATATGCAATATCGACTGCTTCAGTGAATATGACGTTGGTGATCTAGACCCCTCAATCTCCCGAGTATATGTGCATTCAATTGGTTTTTCTTAATTTGTTCTGATTTAGTTGTAGGCCTTTTTATTTATACATATACAACCAAACATGCCAAACACTTATCACTAATGATACGATGTTCCATATTCAAGGCGCAAGTCATACTTGCATAGAGTGTTGTGAAAGATTGTATGGACTTGGTGGTCAAAGTCCTAACTAGAATTCCTATTGTACTATTGAAAATAACACTTTGAAAGCAAAGGATAATTGTACGTTAGATTGTGTTTTCAGATCACTACGTACAATTTGCTCTCGGATCGGACTTCTTCTCATGGTGCCTCCTTTTTTTGGGTGAAAAGGTTTCATTTCTTCCATTCACTCTTGCAACGAAGAGGGTGTACCAGCCAAGACCTCTACTCCAATTCTAGGTGATTTGATGGGATTTTTACATTGGTGTTGGTTGAGTGACTGTGGTATTGTTAGTTTTGAGTTTTTAGGGTTACAGGTCATAGCTCGAGTATATTATATCTGACAAGGACTTTGGACAATTTCTAACTTGAACAGTAAGTTCATGCGTTAAACGTTGTAGTTCATTTTTGTTGAATATTTAGTAATATTAGTTACTAAAGAAAGTGAAGGCATGGTGAAACTTTAGGAATATTATTATTGATAGTCAATTCAGATGTTTTTCATTTGTAAATTTTCAACATAGTTATTCGCAAAATGTATTGTTTATTATTTTTATTTATTATTTTTATGTTTTTTTTGTGGGATTTCTTCGACACTCCTATTTTTCGACACTATAGGGGAATTTTCTATTCTTTGACACTCCTATTTTCATTGAGTTGCCTACTTATCAATTTTTATTTTTCGGCTCTATAGGGGAATTTCCTATTCTTCGATTCCTATTTTCATCGAGTTGCCCACTTATCAATTTTTTTTTCCATCACAATAAATAGTAAATGCATGTGGAATTTTAAATCACACTAGCCAATAAGCCGGCCTGTGGCCGGCTTACTACATTAATAGTTGATTTGCTCCAGACTATTATAAGTGTATATTGTGCTATTATTTTGATGATGAACTCATTAAGTACTCAATGTTTTAAGAGAAAAAGTTCAAGCCTATTATTCAAGTGTATTGGCCTTTAAAATTAGTTTGGGCTTTTTTGTTAAATGTTGGTCTTTATAATTGCTTGGGGAAAGAATAGGACGTCTGAATACATCATTTTTTTTTTGGGGCAAACACAAATGCTTTTAGAGAGAAAAACATGTATTGCCAAATTACACAACTTATCGAGTCCCTAATATAACAAAAACTCATTTTTAGTTAACCCAAAAGGGACAAATCAAGATTAAGCCTTTCAAAAAAAAAATCAAGATTAAAGATTCTCCCCTTCAACCCACATTAAAATGGTTACTGTTTTAAAGATGGATATTTAATTAAAATAGTCGAGTTACCAACTAATAGAGAAGAAGATATAGTGATATCAAGTAGACATATAAGTCTGCTCTAAATATTGAGTACATCTTGATAATTCCATTTCCATGTTGTCCTCGGCTTTTAATTCATTTTAGCTCCTCCAATGGACATTTGCATGACAAAAGCTTCAAGTCTTTGTTTGTATAATTCTAACACCTTACATATATAGTTCTAAATTCTTAATCTACAAACTCAAAGTGCAAAAAGAATACTCTCTCATTAAATAATATTGACCCATAAAATATGTATTGAGCCATACAAATAGTATAGCTAGAGAAAATCACCAATGATAATTACAAACAATAAATCCTGAAATAGTTTGACATCAAATTAAAATAGTGATCTTCATGAAGAACTTGGAGGCTTGATGTTGCATTTGAAAAGGAGATTAAGAAATGCAGGATCTTTATACTTTTGCTGCACCTAAAGTTAGTTCTTGTTGTAGGCATGTTGGGTAGTAGTTAGATGCCAAGACACAGGACTGAGCCCATTCCAGTTTTTTCGAATCTTGTTTCAACCCTATAACCTCTCACAATATTTCAAAGAAAACATCTCCTAGCTCTGTAACATGCTTTCTATAATCAACAATTAACTCCTGCAAATTAAACATCAACCTGTCAACAAAATATTCACTCACATAAATAAACTAAGAATACAATTTTTGCAAACTTTCTGAAGCAACAACAACTCAACCAATAATTATTGATCGCAATATCAAGTACACATATTTTGGCACTCTAAAATAGCTTCCACTACTAACACTTACTAATATTATTTAATTTTGGTACTACAAATGTTATGGTACCTATAAACAACGACCAAGAGGATCAATAGTAGACATAAGAAAAGTTAAAGTCTCCCTCCAATCAGCAGCTTTTGACTATTAAAGAGTAAAGTTCCTACTAAACCTCAGTCTCTTTACTAGATCACAACTATAAATCTGTTTTTCAACTCATTGTCTTGAAGAGCATTGCACTGCAACAATGATACCGACAAAGAGCCACAAAGGCACCAATGTGAAAAAAAAAACAATTGCACATTATTGTTTATGCTATGAAGTAATCCATGAATGAGAGAACAAAGCTTCATGAATGTATTCACTTGAAATCAACATTGACCATATTACCTCCTGATAAGAGATGCAAAGTTTTTGTACTAAAGCAGCATATAATTCCATAGTTCCATAAACAAATAAATGAGGATTATGGGATTGTATCATAGGGTTGAGGACTCTAGTAAAAATTGCATTTAGGCCTGATTGGAGAACTAATTAGACGCTCTGTCTCAATAATCTCCTTTAAAAAATTGCAAAATTGCAATAAGCTAGTTTACTTTGGGATGAGTAAATCAATTTTCGTATCGTTTTCTAATAAAAGAAAGCCATACACTCATAAATAGTGTGAAGTAGAACAACCCAAATATATATATATATATATATATATTTAGGTAGTTTATTTGGATCCAAATATATATTGCAGGTAGTTTATTTGGATCCATTTAATTCTGCACCATCTAAATAACATTGATTAGATAAAACTATGCAAGCCAAATGTTATAAAAAACCAAAATAGTAAGTCCTCTTCTTAGGTTAAATGGGTAAATTGGTTACTACTTGTGCACAATACTAAGCTTGAGAAAGTATAATGTAGATAATTTTCCGGGCTCTCTCTCTCTCTCTCTTAAATCAACGTCACCAAATTTACTAATGTTGACTCTATGAAATTACTTGCACAACATTATTTAGAAAAAGAAAAACCATATGAATACTATAAATAAAGCATAGCTAAGTATGAGACAATATTCTGCTACATGCTCCTTTTCTCTAAGCATTTTATGACCTTAAAAGCTTATAACACACTATAGTTCTTAGTATGCTCCCTAATTAGATGAGTCTCTGCAGTACTGTGGTGAACAATCTCTTAATTATCTTTCACAGTATTATGCTTTATTTCGGTGTTGCACATATTGCTATCTTTTGACTACCCTTCACATGGAAAAACTTCCCGGGAAGTCATTTCTTAAATATCACCTTCTTAGCCATCCAACAATAGTCTGCAGAAATGACAACCTAAGAGTCATTTTTTTTTCCCAAAAGTAAGCATTATGATATTGTCATGATATAGTTACCGACATATTTTTCCAAATTTAAGTTTTCCAAGCCAATCGTTTAAAGATTTGCCATGGGATTGTATCAAACATTCATCCATTCATATGACTATATCGACAAATCAATAATGCACAAAAAAATGTTGACTTCCTTGTTCAAAAACAATTCATAGCTACTAATAAGTATTGGGTATGTTTCTAATTTCTTGCGGACGTACATGCTTGCTACATGATTGTTTTTAAATAGGTCCATATGCTTATTAAGAAAGCATCACATGAAAAAGAAGTTTTTTGCATTATACTAATACTCGTAGTACATTAGCTTACCAATAAAATGGCTAAAAAGTAAGAAAACACATTAACTCACATATGCAAGGATAATCAGGATCTCCAGAGGAGTACATTGATAGTGGTTGAAGAACTGATTACGTACCCAAACATTTTAAACCAAAAGCCTATACATTTTGATTTGCTTAAGCCTATTATGATGCAAGTTTATTAAGCTTTAAAATCAATTTTGAAGTGACAAAACATTTTTAGTTAACCCAAAAGGGACAAATCAAGATTAAAGATTCTCCCACCCACAATTAAATCTTAACTGTTTTAAAACTGGATATCTAATTTAAATAATTGAGTTACCAACTAATAGAGAAGAAGATGTATTGATATATATCAAGTAGATATATATATGTTTACTTTAAATATTGAGTATATCTTGTACTCCATGTTGTCCTTCTCGGCTTTTAATTCATTTTAGCTCTTCCAATGGGCATTTGCATGACAGAAGCTTCAAATCTCTTGTATAATTCTAACACCTTACATAGTTCTAAATTATCAATCTACCAACTCAAATTGTTAACAAAAAACTACACACTTAGTCTAACACCTTACATATAGTCTTAAATTCTTAATCTACCAACTCGAAGCGAAAAAAGAATATTGTCATTAAACAATACTAAACCATATATCGAGCCATGCAGGTAGTATATTCAAGTTAATAGAATAACAAAGCCACGCATTCAAGAATTGAAGCATAGCTGGAGATAATCACCAATGATAATTCCAAGCAATCCTCGAATAGTTTGACATCAAAACAATGATCTTGATAAAGAACTTGGAGGCCGGCTTCATGTTGTCTTTGAAAAATTGATAAATCTGGGATCTCTATGCTTTGCTACACCTAAAATTAGTTTATCAATCAAGTCTTTTGCATTCATTCTAATGCAAGCTCACATGTAAATGTAATAAGAGTAAAATTTTACGTGATTAACTCTTGCAATTGTTGAGCACGTGTACGTGGATTAATCCCTATGCCGGATTGATTTGCTCAGCCTATTATTCAAGGGTATTTGATATTATTTTTAGTTTGGACATTTTAATTATTTTAGTTCTCAAGACTATTTTTGTTGAAAAGTTGGTCCATTATTTTGGTAGTAGTTCGGCCAAATAACTGATCATCTCACGACTAACACTTTTTTTGCATAACGTTTGAAGAAAGACCAATATATAGCTTAATAATAAGAAAAATAAAAAAAGGAAACACATTTGCTAACATCATAAACATGAAGATGTACTATTCCTCACTTCCTCATTTACACAAACCCAAAGGAGCCCAATTTTTTACTGAGCAAGAAGGCTTGTGTCTACCACATCGATACAAAACAATTCCTATTCCAATTAGTAATACAAATGGTATGCAATGAAGTGCGTATATAGAATCTCCACATATAGCCCCATCTTTGGTCCCATGTACTCTGATATTCCAATGATAAAAGCGATAAGATTTTGTAAATCAGTAAATGTTCTCCATCAACTCATCGTGTCAAACATGCATTAATGTATAAGAAATATTTAGTACCGTCTCCTATACCAATCTTTGAAGTAATTTAATGCTGCTAAAATATTGCCAGAATCACTGGAGGACAAATATTTGAAACCACATGAATAGACTATTAGCCTACAGCGTCAGCTTTTGGACCCGTATGACGGACACTATTACATGTGCACCCACACCCACACCACACCCACACCCACACCCACACCCACACCCACGCACATACAACATATACAGTGAATGCGTGAAATCACATTTGGACATAATTTTCATTAGATTTATGGGAGCTTGGGAAGCTGGAACTGAGTATAAAGTCATATTATCTAATACCCTTTATTATTGGATGATTGTTTCAGTAAATCACATTGCGCAGCACTTGTACAAATAGACAGTGACAGGCAGCTAGCCCAAAAGGCCGGTTACCAAAGATGATGATTAGGGCAAATTTACAAATAACCATATGCATTGCCTAGATTACAAAATGATTCTCATTCCTCTGAAGTTTCACAGTAACTGTTGAAGCACATCTAAGAACTATTCACTGACACACTGTAACACTGATCTACTTAAACATCACAGATTTTACCATCAGAAATTCTTCTTTCGATCACCTCTTCAAGATCATTATGTAAATATATTCATTGTTCATCAAGGTCCAAGGGCCTGAAATGTTTCCTATCGATTAAATATGTACCAATAGCAAGCCGAACTGCCCATACATCTTTAGGCTTTCTTGCAACGATTCTGCACGAAATAAGTAACTGCATTAATATTTACAATGCACGGACAAAACACTCAAGCTCTAAGTTCAATCCAACTTGGGATAGCGTGACATGCGCACACACATGTAGGAGCAAATTAAAAGTAAGGCTTAATAGAGCTTGAAATAATTAGATGAGTTTACACTACTTACCTTCCTACATCACCTGTCTTGACTAAGTCTGTGTTAACTCTGAGACACGGTACTGAAGCAGCTATTTTAATGGTTTTTGGAGCATCAACCACTATGATTGCAGACCCTATCTTTAGTGTTGAATTTTGGTCTGCAGATAACTCTGATGAATCATTTGTTTGTTCACATTTTGTGATAATAAAAGACTTTTGGAATCCACGATTAGAGACTGAATTGGTTGGAAACTTTGAGGATGGAAGTGTAACATTTGAACCTGAGTTAGTACTTGTAGGAGTGTGGCAGGATATGTAAAATCCAATAGCGTCATAATAAATCAGAAAGAGAAAATGAGTAATCGAATGACAATCTAAGCTAATTTCCATTCATACACACCCTAAAGACCAATTACGGGATTAACTATGGCTTTGACTATTCCACCATTTCAAAGTCTTCAGAGGGTATGAGCATGACAATTAATGTAATGAAACTTCCTAGCCTAAGCAATTTGAAAAGCAAGGTATATGACAATCAAGACATCTATTCATGTATGAAATAGTGTAAGATATTTACTTCTCACCAAAATGAACGACGCCATCACACCAAATATAATTGCAGTATCCACAAACTCTGAAGTGGGAAAGTACAGCTGCAACCCAGAGTACATATAAAATGGTAAACTGCCACATGTCCAGACGCCATGGCCCCTGTCTCTTTTTCAACAAATCTACTTTGCTCAACTACTTTCCCACTGATTGTTGTCACTGGAACTTAAGAAATATAGTGGGAGTTAAAAGTAGTGTAAACAAATACAAAAAATGTACATCAGTTGTGCAATCAATATATTAGCATTATCCCATTTACTACTGCGTGGTACCTAGATACCATAGAAACATACTAACAGACATAAAAAAACATATAAGTGAGGTTTTATTGATTGGAATAGAAGAGGTGTTTTCGGACCAACACAATTCAATCAAACACAACAACAATTTTGTGAGTCGTCCTTATCAAATTAGAGGGTGCATTCTTGTGAGACCTATGCATTAAGTTCTGATTATGAACTGCCTTGCTCATACCTTAAGGTTTATATAAACTTCCAATTCCCCCATTCATAACTCTTCCTATCAGAGATGAGATGAAACTAATACTGATCATAGAATGGAAATCAAAACTCATTTGAGTGCCCAAAGATGTCATTTGTGATCTACCATATGCATACCTAGCTTAGTTATGCTGCTTTGCTCATTTGTGTAGCGTCGAATACATAGAGTCAAGTTTGTTGTACTTCTAAGTTGTCACCGTGCACTTTTGTTAACCCATGAAAGACTTTACTGAACACATACAGAATTAACAACATTCATTCCGCAATGCCTCTGAAAAAACCATCAATGTGAATCAATAAATGAGCCTATCAAATCATGTTTGAAATGTTAAACGAGAATGATAAAGGCTTTCCAATGACATAGGTCAATATACTAAGAAGACCTGTGCGGAGAGCTTTTTAGCTTATGTTGAAATTAAGGAACCGAATAGAGAATGGTTTAAGCCTAGTAACCATTTTTGTTTTGTTGTTGAGAGAGGCGAGAGAATGAATTGACAAAGAGTTGTTTTGTTTAAAATTTCAACCTTTTTATTGTTTATAAAGCTAGGAAATAGGTTGTATCATACCTGAGAAAAATCGAGACAGAGTAGAGCAATGGCAACCTGCACTCCAACTAGTTTCTATAGACCTTTTCTTCTTTAATTTTCTTGAGAAAGAAAAAAAAGAAATATAATCAAATTAGGCAAAAATATTCAAATGAGATGCAATTAAACAATTGTGGTCAGAGCCTATCTCAACGTTATATAAAGCATAACCAATCTGACATTTAGCAAGTTTGAGAGAAAGCTCCTAGGATGTATCTACATACACTTCCTGTTGTAGTTAACAAAAGATGCCCAAGGCATGTTATATAAATTTCTCCCACTCAATATCTGACACCCAGAGTACATGACATAAGCTCCATTTTTTTTTTTTTTTTTGGAAAACCCAAGTCACTCAATTAGATAATGAGCTACAACAAATCCCAATAATCTAAGGAATGAAGTGAAAATCACAATAAAGAAAATTTCATAAAAAAAAGGGAATCATAAACCAAAGATCAAAAACTTGCACAGCCCCATGCCCCCATATACTAAAATCAGCTCATTAGTTAACATTATTGAGGATTGAAGAAAAAGTTTTAATTAGAAGACAACCTTGTATATTTTAGAAAATGAGCTCAACCTAAGCTAGAAATAAAAGTCTTTTGATGGATTTGAAGATTTCTGGATCGATTGAGACATAGCACAAATAATACATCGAAATAGGTTTGAAGAGGCAGTGCAAAATTAATATGTAGAAGTTGGATACTCATGAAGACTTATTTTTTATGCAGCCATATCCTCATTTCCAAATTTGAATTAGAATTTGGAAAAAAAAAATTATACAACAACATGTAAAAGGTAGAATACATAGAATTCAAATTTCTAAATGAAATATTTCAACAGTATTGAAGTGATATCATGCTCAATGACAAAGACAAAGAGTACCTATTCAAGAAGATTCCAAAACAAACTCAATCAGATTCCAACGCTTGAACTTTCTGTAACTGAAATAATCCTCAACATCGCTTCTTTTTCCTGAAATTAGCAAAGACAAAGTGATATTCAGATTCAAAATAGTCTCGATTTACAACTTATATATCTTGTGAATTTTAACATAAAGGAGGAAATGTGATTCAAAGAAAACTAACCTCGGGGACGATTTAATAGAATCAAGAAGGGATAATGATTTCGCCAATATAATCTCTCTTTCCAATTTCCTCATATCTCTGGTTTCCCGCCCCTTTTTTTTTGTTGATTAATTTTGGGTTCTCGCTTGGTTTTTTTTTTGAGGTTTTCTCTCTTATTGTGTTAAACCCCAAAACAAATTTTCAGGTCCTTCTTCTTCTTTAGAGATTTGAGAGATGTTGCCGCTTTTTGTGAGAGAGTTTGTGGTTTGACGACCATATCACACATATAGTTCCAATTGCAACGTTGATATAAATAGAGTGCCCAATTAATGGTAGCTTAGGCAAGGTTAAGAGTCGGAGAACAAACATCAATGCAAGTTAAAATTTCTATTGATTCTCAATGATATAAATGCCTGCCAAGCAAGGTCCTTCAGAAGAACAAAGGATAACAATTACCATTCTAAGGTCTAAGTGATGATAAAAACATCATGCATGTCTACAGGTTCATAGTTAGTATACTCTAGCCACGCTACAAAAGTAGAAGCCTCCTTTGGCTTGTTGCATCCTCGACAATGCAATTGTGCAACACAACTAACATGTGAACTAAGCTGAACATTTTTCTGCATTTAGGCCCATCGACATATTTTTGAAATATAAAACTCAGTTCTTGAAACTTTCTTTTAAATTGAATAAATTCCTGTTATCCATCTATTCTTCATTATTAGTAATGCTATCTACTGGTCTAGAAAACCTCAATTGGGAAACAATTGGGTTGTGAAACCTCGAGCAAAATGTTATTCTAAATCTCATTTCAGGTATGACATCTCCTAGATTACTTAATGGAGACCCCTAACCAATTTTTCTAAATGCTAAAAATTTGACTATGATTAAGTAGCAAAGACTTTGATATCCATATTAAATAAAAGAGAGATGTGAAGATCAGAAAAGATTAAACACATCAACTCCCTTAATTTAAAAAAAAAAAATTGTAGACTAATAAACTTGAAATTACATCCCTAATCACTCAATGCAAGGGATGTAAATTTAGAAGAAAATCTTATAGGTCGAGTCAATTCATTCTATGTTGCAATTATAGACGACTGAAAGAGTAAGGTAACATAAAAATTATAGATAATAACTATTTCTACCACACCTTGTATATTAGTTTATGCACTTGTTCACATCCTGGCCTATGGTGCTGA
Organism: Coptis chinensis; assembly: GCF_015680905.1. Lineage (NCBI taxonomy): Eukaryota > Viridiplantae > Streptophyta > Magnoliopsida > Ranunculales > Ranunculaceae > Coptis > Coptis chinensis. Next base: position 101,522,345 of record NC_141458.1, read on the forward strand.
TAATGACAAATTTATGTTAAACTAACTATCTATGCGTAAACACAAATAATCAATTAACTAAATAAGTACTTAGATCAATATTTCTACTCTCAAATAATGAAGTAATATAAATAGTACGAATTCGTTCCACTCTTAAACTATCAAGACATAAATGGAATTCAACTAATCAACACAAAAGAAATAATGGTGAGAGTAATATTGTGTTGTGAGATTTATACTCTACGATTATACTATCAATTGATTTTATACTAATATTAACTAACATAATTAAATATAGATGAATCAAATATGGAGAAAGCTAGAGAGAGATTGAAATCCACTTTTAATTTCTTAACATTGTAGCATAGATTTGTATAGAAAACCCTAGTCTAGATATTCTCACACAAAGTTAAAATATAAAGACTAGACCTTTAATGATCCCTAATTACTTTATACTATATCTAGTCATAAACTAATTAGCATGAGAGAAAGCTTGTTCTCATTCTCATGGCAAACTAACTATTATCTAGTTTAGGTTAAACTCTTCTTATCTCTAAGTCAAGAAAAACCTAAACTTAAAACCCTAACAACAAATCAATACTAACAAATCAAGTCCTCTCAAAGCTTCATTCAAACTCCCATTAACTCCTTCTAATGGGAGTTTAGCTTTGATTCATGGGACTATCATGAACAAAAGAATGAAAGGAAGACATAATGTAAAGAAGAAGCAATTGAATTGAATAAACTAAAGCTTTTATTAATAGGTTCTAATGGAGGCTACAAACTAAACTCATAAACTAAAACTAAAAAGGAGAGAGAGAAAACCCTAATTTTAAAACTAAACTAAATAGGGGAGTAGCCAAGTTTTGTTTAGCCTTAAACCTCTTTATATATGAGAGGGTTAGGTTTACAACTTCGTGCATGGGCTTTGGAGCCATGTTTTGGGCTATGAAATCAAGCCCAAAACCTAATTACATATGTCCAAAAAGGGTTTCTCTGCGCAAAACTACTTCAATACCCTTTTCGTCCACTTTTACTACTCTGATTGGGTCAGGTCTTAGACCATTTAAAATATCTTTCCGAGCCAGTCGTTTTGACATATAATAGGCCCAATTCTGAGGTCTGAGTCCAAAGATACGGCCTGCGAAAGTTCTATTGACTTTTCTGCTCTTTTTCTACCTGCATTGACTTTGACTTTTCAGCTTTGACTAGGCTTTAAAAATGTTTTTTCTCCTTGAAACTTGGGCTTTAACCATATAACTTCTTACCAACCAACCTTTGCTCTTTTCTCTTGTAAAAGTGACATATTTTTTTCACATATTTGACTCCAAGACCTGAAATACACAAAAACATGTAATCAGTACTAACTCTTATTTATTATACACATAATTGGTCTAAATGTAATATTATTAAAGGGTTAAAACTATAGTTTCGGGCTCTTATCAGGTGCATTCTGGCCTAAAGCTTGCCACACCTTGTTTATACACATTTCCCTTTGTCCCAACCCCGTAGAACATTTTCTTTTTCATTTTTTCAACAATTGAATGGTTCATCCTACAATTAATAATAATAATATAATGATATGGTTCATTCAAAGTCCACAGCGGGTTGCTTTGGGCCACAATTAAGAAATACCTAAACTACATTACAAAGTTGCTCCTATAAATTCCCTAACGGCCTCTTCTTAAGCCTTCAAACACAACAAATCTATGTTCTCATCATTCTTATTCAGTCATCAATTCGAATAATGAAGTGGACCCATGAAGTTATGGAGTATAGTAATACCGATAACTTCTTAGTTTATTTTTTTATGTAATGGATGTATCTTTGGTGAATCTGGGTTAGTTCTACTTGTGCACAATGCACTACATACCTCTTTTAAGTGTATGAGTGTATCTGCATGTGTAAATGTGAACAGAGCCAGTTTCTAATGCAAACTTTAAGAACAAAGTTTCCTCACAAACTTCAAAAATTCACAAAGAATTCTCTCTGATGGACTCGATCTTCGTGAATAACACAGTTCATTCACAAAATGTCAGAAGAAATTCAGACTTGCATGTTTGTTAGAAAATAACAATTAATACCGTGACCGTTAATAAGACGTATACTACAAATTTTCTAAAGTTAAGTACCTTAAGTTTAGACCATTAAACCTTGTACTCATTGACACGAATCCACGTTGTAGACGACCACTGATTGCCCTTGATCACAGGGCATCCACCTGTAGTATAGTCATAACAGAAATGTAGGTACATAGTACATAATTAGGAAGGAAGAAACTCATTTCACAACATGATTGAAAACTTGAAGATTGCACATACCATAAACGTAGGGAGACAATTATTCTAAATTATACTTGAAGGACATAAACTACGATGGATGATGAGCTTCCACTTCAAAGAAGCAGTCCTAAGAGAAAATTCTTAAATCTTTTATTCACAATTGAACAAAAAAACTTACCAATGCAAACTTGATGTATCTAGAGTAGAATCAGGCCAATTGCTCTAGAACAGCAAAGCATCTCTCATCTTTGGCTTAACAAAAAGACCACATCAGATAATTCGTTCCACTAAGGAACAAAATTGAAGCATAATGAAGTATATACAAATGTGATCACACCAATACCAGGACCTACACAGCCAGTGTGATATAATCATCTACCACACTTGACAATAAATGAAGCAAAGAGCTCCCATTTGTTTCTAATATAAAAATTAGTTATAGATTAGAAAAATAGTTAATGTGGAAAAGCTGACCTTCAAAGCAGACCTTCATCCCATTCAAGGCCAAGCCAAGAAAGATCTTGTAGCACTACATTATCAAATTCGGTAATAAAGAAGAGAGTCCCTGCATATATTTATAATGATCCATCAACAGGCTATAATGACAGATTATTGGCCCTATAAAACTTTATGACTGGTATATCCTAAAACAGGCATACTGTTGAGCATTCACATATATTAAGCACTCTTATCTCATGTTTCGACAATTATTAGGGAGTCGATCAAACTCAACGCAATGTCTATGGGTATCAAGATTGTGTACCTGGCAAATAACTAATATAACAGTAAAAGAAGCAAAAGAAACATCCACTAATTAAACAACTATATATAAACCCCTCGTCAAAACTCACCTTATATAAGACAACGTTTCGAAGTTTGCTTTACATTCAACTATATATACACACCAGTACTTACAATTTTCCGTTGGCCAGAAACAGTAAATGGTTACTCTTTCCATGTTCAACTATAACATTAACTTAAAGCCGAATACATGCATCATATGAAAAAAAAATCATACCGAATCATGAATTTAACCTCTACCCTTTAAATCACTACATAGACAAAAACAAAATAATCCAAACTCCTCCTCATTGAAAGAAACCAAAAGTTTTGGGGAACCAATTCCTAATAAAAAGAAACCAAAAGTCTAATAAATTAGCTAGAGAAGGGTAAGAAATAATGTAATAATTATTCTTAGTAGAGCATATTTTGGCGGATTGATGTAGAGAAATCAGACTAAGCAATACCATTGAGTTCAGTCAAATATTAATATTTGACAAAAGCATTATTCGTAGATAGACTTAGTTCACTAAAAGCATTAATCGAATAATAGCAAAGGATCTATTGATAGCCATGTGTGACCTTGGATCTTAACATTAACAAAAAAAAGACAGTAAGCATTAGCAGCTCCTGGTAAGATGACTGATTGTAGAGGAGGTAAAACACCCCAAACAAAATCACCCACATATACAATGTCAACGAATTTCCAGAAGCTTGGATTGCTCTGTGATATCCTTCAACCCATTGAGACCCCTCAACAAACACATCCACCAGAAACAGATACAACAATGAAACTATACTAATTCAACCATATAAATTCATCCCATTCAGTTCCAGTTTATCACACAAATAGATTAGGTGTTGGGGGATATTTTGAGTTGTAAGATCAAGGTAAACCTATAGTCCCAAAAGTTGAGGGTCAGCTTTGTGAAGCATTTTTGCAAAATGCCGTAGTGACAAAAAAGAACTCGAAAATATAGTGAGGTCAAAACAATTCTATATTGAGAAAAAAAAATATCATTCTAGTGACAAAGAAAATCTATGTTTATGAAGAAGCTATACCTGCTAAATACATGTATAAACATTACAATACCATATATGTGAAAATTATTGGAACTACATAACGGAAACAACTTAATGCTTAAAGTAAAACAATTATTGACTATTTGTCCTTTAGGGTATACTTTCCCTTTTCATAATTAGTATAACAATTTCTCTTTGTCTTCCCCTTTGCCTACCATCAGATAATGATGATCTAATCTAAGCATAAACAAACTTTTAGGCTAAACAGTCTTGTTCACATAATGGACAACCTTAAGGACATTTTTCCATTGAATTTCTTTTAATAGTACATACCATGTGTGCCCATCACAGAGAATGGATAACTTGCATTGCCAGGGAAGTACCTATTCGGCCACTGATAAGAGCCCAAAACTGTAGTTTTAACCTTGTAACAGTCATACTTTTAGACCAATTATGTGAGTAATAATTAAGAGTTAATACTGATTGCGTGTTTTTATGCATTTCAGGCTTCAAAGTCCATTATGGGCAGAAATGTGTCACTTTAGCGAGATAAATGAGCAAAGGTCGATTGCTAAGGAGTTCTGTGATTAAAGGCCAAGATTCAAGAAGACAAATCCTTTCTAAAAGCCCGGTCAAAAGCTGAAAAGTCGACGCGGGCAGAAACAGCACACAAAGTCAGCAGAACTTCCGAAGGCCGTATCTTTGGACTCAGACCTCGAAATTGGGCTTACCTTATGTCAAAACGACTGGCTCGAAAAGAGCTTTCCAATGGTCTAAGCCTTGACCCAATCAGAGGAGCATAAGTGGACGAAAAGTCTGTTGAAGCCAACTGCAACTGAAGAGGCCTTTTTGGACTGAAAGAATTGGGTTTTGGGCCTGATTCTTTGGCCCAAAATATGGCTCCAAGCCCATGCACGATTTTTGGATCTAAAAGTATAAAAACAAAAGCTTAGCTCTTTGTTAATGGTAGATAGTTAGGTTAGAAAATAAATTAGGTTAGGATAAGAAAAGTAGCCATTAAACCTTAGTTCTAGATCTAATTTTAAATTAATTAATTAGTTTTTATTCTTGCCTTAAATTCAGTATTGAATCATTGTTTTATTATTCATTAGATTAATAAAATAGTGTTCTTGATAATATAGTTTCATTTTCATTTCTTGTTTTAGATTAAACCTTTAAAATATTGTATTCATTTGATTAGATTAATAAAATAGTTTAATATTATTCAATTCGCTTTATGTTAATTACATTTATAGATCTAGTTTAAATTCTTGTTAATATCATTCTTAATTATTAATTAGATTTTAATTATTGTTTAATTTAGATTAGTAAATTTCAATTCTTTATAGTATGTTTAGTTTTAATTTAATCGAAATGATCAGTAATGATTCTCGGCTAAACATCCATTAGAGGGGTTGAGAAGCCTTGATGAAAGCTTGATTCGATTATATAAGAGTCGTCGTAATTTCCTTTCCACTCTAGAAATGATTAGTTCACCATAAGAATGGGTGTAATCGTTCACATGCTAGTTATGAATTGGTAGAAATGCCATGTGTAATTAGGGATTAGGAGTAACCAGTTTGTTCGAAGCGATTCAATTCGGATCGGATTTTGACGATTAAATCGATAGCAAGTTAAGTTGAGTTAAGGTGGAATCAATCCCCCCTAATTCCTTATCATAGAATCGACGTAGTATTTCCATAGCTGTTTAAATAGTCGACTAGTTGCATCTTGTGGGTAGTTGCATCGTAGTCTAGTATCATTTCGTAAATCCCTCATTAGACTTAAGACCGATTAATTAGACTAGAAAACATTCCATGCTAAAGAACTAGGAGTGGAACGAATCATCTACTCCACTATATCTCATAGGATTGAGAGTAGAAAATCTTTGATAAACATAGGCACGTAATTAAGTTTTAGTTTACTTACGTTTTGAGTTTCATCGTTCATTTCGTAGGTAAACTGTCTTTTTATGTTTTATCAAATGGCGCCGCTGCCATCTTAGTAACCTTTAGCATTGTTTTCATAGTATAATTAGTCATTTTTAAGTCCCATTAAACCCACCCACCCTTGTTTGATTCATCTTGTGGTTGTCCGTTTCAGCATTGAAAAGTTCCACGAAAAATTACACTGAGCACAACCTGCGCCCAAACGCCTGGAACCTTAAGCGCGACCCGCGTCCAAACCGAACGCGACTCGCCCTAAAACACTGTAACTTGAAGTTACGACGCAAGCACCGCGCTTACTAAGTGATGCGACCGACCGAGCTGAATTTTGCCGGATTTCCACAGGTTTGATTCGAACTTCGAGTTTTTAAGTTTTTCAGTGTTCTAACTTGTTATATACACTGAACACGCGTAAACAAGACGCTATTCATAAGCGAAGCAAGGACGCAATTAGGTATTCCTTTCTTCAACACCTCGCTGATCTCCTGTTAGAGGTTTATACTAGTATATCAGGATTGTTTGGAGTGTTGACGTTTTTAGCTAAGTTTGGTCTTAGCCTTGTATGCGATTAAGGTCTGGTCGAACTAAAACACCGAACGTAATTACACGACAACGTCAACAAACAAGTCTATCTAGTATACCACCCACTACACCTCTAGCTACTATTTCACACACACCACCTGATATAATGCCTGAAGAAGGAGAGACTCCTCTCTCTGACTTCTACAAAGCCTTGAGCGATAGCCCCAAATCTTGCATCGTTCTAGCAGACCCAGTGGGGGATTTTCGAATCCCCCTAAATATTTTTAATTTGTTACCCGTTTTTCATGGTTTAGACCATGAGAAACCTTATCAGCACATGCGTAGGATTGAACAAGTCCTAACAACATTCCACCATCCTACGGTTGGTGCGGAACAAATTAAACTAAGGGTATTCCCTTTCACCTTAGCCGATAAGGCGGCGTCTTGGTTAAGCGCCCCTAATTACGTGGACTCGTGGGCTAAACTTGTTCATTTGTTTATGGAACATTTTACCCACCCCTAAAGACGGATGAGATGCTTTCCAAGATTCATTTCTTTTCGACAAAATCCTCATGAATCATTTTAGGAGGCTTGGAATCGTTTCACCGATCTCCTTATAGAGTGTCCACATCATAACTTAGCGAAAGACACGTTAGTTCGTGCCTTTTTTCAAAGGACTTCTACACCACCATAAAGAAGTCCTTGACATAATGAATGGGGGTAGTTTCTTAAGTAAAGGAGCACCGGAGGCTTATAAATTTATAGAGGATCAAACAAAGCTTAAATAACAATCGGGGGGTAGTAGTGACGATATCCACCGCTCCGCTAGTTCTTCTAATACAGATTAAGGCCGCCCGGTATGTTTGAAATTAAACACGATCCCGAAGCTTAAAACTCTAATTGAATCACTTTCACTAAAAAGGTATAGGCCATTTCTGTTCAACAAAAGCCTATCCCCGTCATGAATGTAAATTCAAATCCATGTGTAGTTTTGGTTGGAGCCCCGAGCATCCCGACTTCCATCGTCCCTATAGCCTATGAACGGGCTTGTTCCATTAATAGTGAACCTAACACCCCTTGGAGACAAAATCCCAACTTCGGTTGGAGAAATACCCAACACGTCACACCTCCAGGGTACAATAATCAATATGTTAGGCCAACACACAGTTTTATCCAAGCTCCACCACGACAAGGACAAGGTCAGGGTAATTATAATAATTATAACAACCAAGTCCAACCTCGACAAGGTCAAGCACAAGGTCAAGGTAGTTATAATAATTATAATGCTAATAGAGGTATCGTTAGGTAAATAATAACTATCAAAATCCGCCCATAAATAATTCACGAGATAATTCCGGTCCACACCACCGTGACTACTACACCCACACAACCGGATCGTCTTGACACCTTTATACAAGTGAGCCAAAAACTTTTCCAAACCATGGCTCAATCTAACCAACAGCTTCTACAATCCGTTAATAATTTAAGCTAACAGTTGGCCCAAGATAAAGCCCAACCAAATGGTGTGTTTCCAGGTCACGCAATACCTAATCCTAAAACAACAAATACAACCTGCTATTGTAATCCAAATTTGAGGTAACCGATAATACTAGTAATGAATATGCAAATGTACGTGAGCTAAATGCCATCACCACTCTCCGTTCTGGCAGAGTGGTTGATAACAAAGTAACTATGCCTATAGTTACCCCACCAAGATAACTCCTACACACCGCTATTTTACTAGATACGAAATCGAACCAAGAGCCTACCCTTTGTAGAGGTACCAGTTATAACACAACCTAAGAAACAGAAAGCCAAGGTTAAACATCCAGGTGATACCATTGCTAAATATATAGAGAAACCACCGTTTCCACATAAATTAGCCATGTTAACTAGGGATACAAATTATGAGGAGATTATGGACGTTTTCAAAAATCTAACTATAAACCTTCCCTTCCTCAAAGCTATTAAAAAGCTACCACACCATGCTAAGTTTCTTAAGGAGTTATGTACTACTAGGCGTAAGACCAATATACCAAAAGACGCCTTTTTAATTGAACAATTCCGAACTCTATCTGAACATAATGGAATTGTTAAGTACAAGGACCCTGGTCGTCCTACTGTACAATGCACCTTAGGAGATTCCTATACGACGATCGCGTTATTAGACCTGGGGGCTTGTAACCCCCGTATTTTTAAATACGTATTTTTTTTATTTATTTATTAATTAATTTAATTATTTATTTTCAAAATTTGTCGGATTGGATTCGGGATACGTGGGCCTGGTTTTGGGCCCGAGTCGGTGTTGGGCTTGGGTTTCGGACCAAAGTATATAAACACATTGTTCTGGAAAATAGGGTTCAGAGAATAATAAAAATAATGAAAATGGAGGCAGAGCTTGAAGCTCGTTTGCTGGAGGGTGGAGCGCGACGAATCGGGCTAGGAGGATTCGTCGAGTTGTTCATACAGGTGAGTAGCTATTTTGCTATTTCACCGGATTTGTAGTTTACATATATACAGATATATCTTGTTTGGTTTTTTATATATCGTTCATTATCCTGTTGTATTGAACCGTGCCATTTGTTTTATTAAATTTTGTTAAATTTTGGATTTGTAATTAAACCGTTGACTGAGGTCGTTAATGGGCGCTAGCCCTCACAAACCAAACTCATGATGGTCCCTGTATATGTTTTGGAAGTGTTTGTATTTCATTTTTAGGTTATCTTGTTGTTGTTGTGTGGATAGCTTTGAACGCATCAATGGAGGTCGAAGTTGTTTCTTTCTGGTGTGGTGGTGATGTTGGAATCGAGATGGGTAGTATAGTATAGTGTGGGTTTTGGTTGGGGATCAAAACCCAACTGTTTTGAAGGGTGCTAATGGTGCTGACGAAGCTCCCAAATGGCGTCAATGGTGGCCAGAAATCGCCAGTTTAAATTAAACTTGGTGTTTGGGTTTTGGTTGGAACCTGTTGTTGGGGGATTGATTGTTGGTTGTGTAGTGTGCTGTTGAAGCTTGCAGGTGCGATAATGGGGGGCGCGAGGTTGATACGGTGATACTGAGGGTTTGGAATTTTATTTGTAATTTTCGGTGTTGTGAGCTGTTTTGGTTGTGGTTGTAGTTGGATTTTGAATGGTGGTAGTGGGGTAGTGTAGTAGAGTGAGGGGGCTGTTAAAGCTTGAGGCACCATTAATGGTGGCCGAAATTTGGTCTCAGATCTAGTTTTGGTCGAGATGTAAATTCAAGAATTGAGGCTTTGGCGTTAATTAATGTTAGAGGGTTTTTGTTTGTGAGTCCAACCGACTTGTCGAAATGGGAGTGGGTGGCCGGAAAATTTTGGTGGCTGCTGGTGGTGGTAGACTGGTAGCTAGGGAATAAGATGAACAGTACCAAGCCGATTTGGGCTTTGGGCCTTGGGCCAAAACCTTTTGGTTTTGTTTGGGCCCAGATTCTATTTTAAGTTGTTGGGCCGAAATGTTTAAGTGTTTTGTCTTGGGCCGATTTCTTTTAGTGGCTAGGCCGAAATTTCAATGGTGGTTGGGCCATAATTTCAGTTTTTAGTTTTAGGGTCGGTTTCAGTTCAATTTTTGGACCGAACCACTTAACTGTTTTGGGCCAGTTTCTAATATTGATTGGGGCCAGTCCATTGGACTTAAAATAGATCTACATGGGTCTTTCAACTTTTAGACTTTTCGGTTCTAAGGTTTGGGTTTGGCCAGTTGGGTCCGAACCATTACCTTAGCCATGAGCCATGCACCTTTGCCCTTAGCCATGAACCATGGCTATGACCCTGAACCTATCGAACACGGAAACGACAGTTTGACTTTGACCAGGACATATTGACCATTGACGGTTGACTTTGACTTTGACCATGACATGTTGACTTTGACCTTTGACCGTTGACTATGAAATGTTGGTTTTTCCAGTTTTTCACCTATTTGATTTGTGTGGACAAATATAGTAATAAAATATTGTCGATATTATATAACTTGGTTGGTCATTATCTAATTTAGATTTGACGTGAGTAGTGTGTAAAGCATATATATATATATATATATATTGGGCTTTGATTGTGGACTGTGGACTGTCTAATTGTGTTACATTTTATGTTGTATATTATATGGACACATATAGTAATAAAATGCTGTGGAAGCTTGTATAAATTTGGTTGTCATTATCTAAGAAAGATTTGACATTGATGTTGTGTATTTTTGACACGTGACGATATTGAGATGTTAGGAGACATTATATTCCTAATACGTTATAATAAAAATGTATGCGATACGTTGAAGCATTATGACATGATATCATATGTTGGGATATATATATTAATGTAATATCTTGGAGAAATTTATATAAACGCTCCATTATTATATATGTGAGATGCTACTATGAGGTAGCATAGTATTGGTGAATATTTGCCCACGGGAGTGTGGTGTAGTGCAATAATATATTGGCACGTGAAAGTATGAAAATGGTTATGAGATATATTGAGATATTTCTATATATTGTGGCTTAGTGCAATAAGGCAATTGACCTGCACGTGATATAGTGGATTTATTATGAGTCATTAATGTATGACACTTGAATAAATTACGTAACGAAAATCCTAGAACCTAGCTACCACAACTCATGTGATTGGCCCTTCTGGCGTTTCAGTTAATCTGAATGGCCTTCGGCGTAAGTAATGTGATTGGCCCCGGCGTTTTCTTCAAGAAATTTGAATGGCCCTCTGGCGAAGCGAATAGTGGCTTGATTATTCCATTCGCAAAATAGAACGATGATGCAATATTTTATGCCGAATAGTGGCATTACTTACATAATGGCTTCCGTGTGAGGATTTACGGTGTGTCGCGGCATCCATTTCGGGGTAGTTACGCACGGAGTGGTACATTATGTAAGGGGAGGCATGTGGATGTACATGTTCGGCGTTGGGTAGCGATTGTGGTAGCCAGGGAAACTAGGTAAGACATAGATACGACGTGAATTTTAGGGACACGCAAAGAAATCCTTAATAATATAATTATGGTAATATGTTGGTAAATGATATATCTCTAGATAGATGATTGTATATGTTTGGCTGGTTAGTAGTTTAGTTAGAACCTAAGGTGCCTCGTGGAGGAACTAAATGCCTTGTTATTATGTGTATGGTATGTTGTATTAGTCGTGGAAAGTTAAGGCGCCTCGGTGGAGGAACTAACTGCCGTAGGGATTGTGTATATATATGTATAATTATATGTTGTATTTTAGAGCTACTCACACCAGCATTTTTATAATGTTGACCTGATTTGCATGTTTGCTTATCGGGTGTGTTCATTAAATGAACACAGTTGATAAGTCTTGACATGTTTAGTGTGGAAGAAGATTGGTTGCTGCTCGTGATTTGCGTTAGCGTCGCATTTCAAGATAGGCATTGTTTTCCTTTGAGGTGATATAGATTTTCAGTTGAGATAAGGTTATTTGTATTTTCATTTGTTAATTTTTGTAATGAAGATGACTTTTGTTTAAGTAAAAATTTTATTGGTTTTTAATTATCCGCATATTTAAACCTGTTTATGGGTTTTGGAAGTGGAGAGTCGTCCACCCTCGAAATCGAAGAAGAGTCGGGAACAAATAATGTTTTTCCGAATTCTGTCGAAATTCGGGGTGTGACAGGGCTAGTGTTAACTTACTCCCGTTTTATTTATATAGACAAATAGGTCTAGATGAGATGCAACCCACTAAAATGACGTTGCAATTAGCTGATCGGTCTATTAAGTATCCTAAGGGTGTGGTCGAAAATGTGCTGGTAAAAGTTCAGGATTTCTACTATCCGGCTGATTTTGTCATCCTCGATACAGAAATCGCTAACGACTCTGTCCCGATCATCTTAGGGCGTCCTTTCCTGGCAACTGCCAATGCGCTCATTAATTGCCGCGATGGTTCAATGTCCATGTCTTTTGGCCATCTTGCTATTGAAGTAAATGTTTTTAAAACAAAGACACATTTACCCGATTCGTCTATGGACGGAGAGGTTAGCATGATCGAGAGCTTCGCTCGAGATTATTTCAACAACACGTTCCCTAATAATCATATGCCCAAATTTCTTTCCTTTAGAAGTTCAGACTCCAACATTTTCATCCCTAAACTCGTCGATACACATATTATGAATGAGGACGAGATATATGACTTTCTCAAAGATATAGAGGACTACCATAGTAATGTGGATATGACCAATCTAGATGAGGAATTCGATGAGTTTCTTAGAGCAGGTGATGATTCACCCTATCAAGAACTACTTTGCACAACATCTACCTCGACTCCCCTCTTTCCACCCTTTCAAAGGAATCTCAAGATTGCACTCGATCCTTTTGTTCCTCCTGTGCTTCATAATTTTTTAAATCCACCTAGTAAACAAATATTTCAGAAGGACAAACCATTTGACACCTTCATTTTCATACTTGAGACAGTCCTTACCTACACCATGAATAAGTTTTGTGCTAAACCCACATCCTCATTGTTTATATGTTTTCCTTCTACAACTTATCCATATCCACCATATCTTCCACAACCATTCATTTTTCCACACTTATTCACTAGGACACCCTCTCCTTCAAAAATGAAAAAGAAGGTGCATGCTAGGTTACGTTATAGGGTTATCTGACTTCGCTTTCATTTCACTAGGTTGCGTCATAGGAAATCTTAGTGCTTGATTGTGTTTGGATATGTTTTCTGTGATATTTATTTATGGAATGATCCCCAACTATTTCGGTTGTTGATATATGATAAACTGCATGTTTATACATATTTTAGATAAAGTCTCGAGTATCTGACTATAAACGACTTAACTTTTGTGTTTGGTGCATTCCCTTTCGTTTTCATATATTGGTGAGTGCACCATTAAGGTAACCAGGCCCTCCCTATGGAGTGTGTGGCTGTAAGTACCGGATCCTAAGTCCACGTTTAACATAATTCACGTTTTCCACTCTTGCATGTTTTCTCGGATTTTTGAGTCATGTTTTTCTATGGGGTGAATTATGTCCTTATTGCTTATTGTTTTTCCTTATAAAAGTAAAAAAAAATATATATTAAATAATAAACATAGTAATCTAGAAAGTCTCGGGAATCTGACTTTAAAAGACCCACTTTAAAAAAAAACAAATTTTCTAAAATCTGTTGTAAAAAATTTGTTTGGGGGTGGAGTGTTCGTGTTTCCGTCCTAGAATGTTTTATGTCCCATTAGAGTTGCTTAGGACATTTAATTGTATTTCAATTCGGGTTGACATAATCTATGAATTTAGAGTTCATTCGTTCGCATAACGTACGTCATGCACGCACTTTGAGGCGTTTTCCTCTATCTTATATGTCATCCACGGTCGGAATAGAATGTTTTATAGATCATTAGATTGAAAATTCTCTCCTGATCATTTCCATATCTCATTCGTAAAAATCGGACCGGTAACGAAGCGGCAAATTTAGTTTGAAGTCGCGCTAAAAATCGAAAAATTCGAATTAGGCTTGGGCCCAACCCGCGCGCACTGGCAGCGCACCTGCACCCCTATGTTTCCACCAACAGTCACGTTCTTCACTTCTCCAAACCGCCATTAACGACCAACAAAGCTTCAAAACCTAAAAAAAAAAAATTAAAAAGAAACCTAATTAAACCCACGCCCACAGTTCAAATCAACTTCAAATCTTCTCTAAAATCTTTCCACCAACACCTCCACCAATTTAAATCATCAAAAACCACCAAAAAATTTAAAAAAAAAATTGAACTGCCGCGCCACCACCGCACCACCACCATTGTTGTTCCAGTGAGGTTGTTCATTATTGCTTCCTACACCTTCTACAAACCCCAAATCAGTTCAAACTCCAATGGCTCAACAACATCGGATTTTGCCGGAGCAAGCATTTACTGGCGACCACTTCGCGCCGTTTTACGGTGACAAAATGATTAGTAGAGATTGGAATAGCTTGTGGTACTCGACTGACGCCTTTTACCACGAAGAGTTAGTTCGACGGTTTTACAACACGAGGGAGTTGGAGGGGACTAGAATTTTTGTTACGGTGGCGAAGAGGAGGAAGGAAGTAACTGCTGGGTTGTTGGCTGAGATTTTAGGCATTCCGCCTAGAATCCATCTGGATGCCACGTTACAGGAGTCCCAATATAATGGGGTAGAGTCGTTGATGAACGCAACTGTTACCGAAGGGAACTACAATGCGAGCTTCGCGATTGTGGTTTGCCGAGCATCTCCGGAACCAACCAAATTGGCGGCTCGATGGATCGGGTCGGAATGTCCTAGGGAAGGAGAAGGTCACGACATCGGTCCGAACTGCCTCCACATTCTATGGATACTCCGGGAGCGTATCACGAAGTTCGCATTTTGGAGTTTTTGCTTAGCATGATTAGGGGAGTGGGAAAGTCGATTGCACCTCTCCCTATTTTGATAACCAAGATCATGCTGAAGTTGAGAGCGACTCCGACATCTGATAGGATTTACCTCACCCTACACCGAAATCCTCATATTTACAAGGATTGTGTCCAACGAGTTTGGAGGTTGCCTGAGGATAGGGTAGAGGACGAGGAGGATGGTGGAAATGAGAATGACTCGGAGGATGAGGAGGACTTGACTTGTTTTGATGTTGATGCCTTGGAGAGGTGTTGGTCAGATGCAGAACGCATGCCTGTGATTCATCGTGGCATGCGTTCACTCAACACTATCTGCGAAGACCTCCGAACTCGACAGGCTACTATCCACCATAACCCGAGATCCGTTACCCGTGAGAGGATGAGTGGAACAGATGATGAGGACGAGCTAGAAGCTCGCCGGATTCGGGGCGATATGCTCGCAAGACGCTTCCCACCTCACGGGATTCTCCTTTCGAGGATATATCATCGAGGCACGCAGTATCGTCGCCGAAAGGCTAATGGTGCTGGCCTGATCGGAGCTCTCGGGAGCCATCTCTCGAAGCGTGTGCCCTCCGCTACCGATGCACCAGAAGTGGTTAGGGATAGTATAGCTTGATGATTTTTATTTGTAGTTTTATTATTGTTAGTTATTTTAATGTAAGTTTTAATTCCGTAATTTGAATTTTGTAGTGAAATGTACTTCAAATAAAAAATTTAATATAATGCGGTTATTTTCATTGTGCGTGGTTGTTTAATATTGATCCCACCTTCCCAAATTGTTTGGGGGTGGTGTTATCTATTCCAGCATGACTTTTATATGACCCTCGTTTTTAGAAGTTATTTCAGAGTCAGGGTGAGAATATGGCCGATTAGGCATATCTATGAATAAATATTGGTTAGGATGAAATATCGATAAAATAGGTAGATTCTATCCTAAATTCAACCTAAAAGATATTAGGGTTGTTTTAGAATCAAGAATATGAGTTGTTTCCGTTTTCGGGTTTGGAAATTTTAGTATTTCCGCAAACTGCCGTAAAAACTTTTTGGCAACTTCCCGATCTGTTTTAGCAACTTAAAACCTATATAAACTTCATTCATTCTACACTCACAACCCACACTACACCTAAGTTCCATCACTCACCTTTCACTCCAACGTTTCCCACGTTTCGTCTCATTTTTCAATCATCGACACCTCGGCACTCAAGGCTTGTGAGGAGCGCGACTCTCAGCGCCCTACTCATTTGTCGAAATTTTGCACGAGGCGCACCGCGCCAAGGTGAGCGACTTCGCTAAAACACTTTGGAACTTCGAAAATCATCGAGGGAGGCGCTTCAAGTGGAGCGCACACGCACCACGACCTCCAAAACGCATAAAAATTTCCAGTTTTCTGCGGGTTGTTCCCGGATCATTTGTAGCTGTTCCAGAGCATCGTTTTGAGATGACATCTCCTACAATAATACCGGAACAGTCTTTCGAAGATTTGTTCCAAAGTACTACTTATGGTGCTTGGTTTCGCGAGGCGATCACATACGTAGGCTGAGAACCGCTTATGGTAAGACCTGCTGAACTTTATTCTCCAACACTAGCATCTTATTTTTATGATAATTGTATTTTCTTTGAGAGACCAGATGGAGAACAAGTGTTCTCCATCAACATTGATGATGAACCAATGGAAATTACCAGGTTCTTGCTAGCATTTGTCCTTGGACTTGCTATGCCCGCTGAAATACAAGACCCATTGTGCTATTGGGTAGATAATATGTATGTCTACACTTATGAGTTTTTGCATGAGTCGTATGGGGCAGGCATTTTCCGTATCGAGGACCAAGGGGAATATAACGTCGCTTTTGGTAGCATATCCATGAACATAGGAACTGTTATGTTTTGGATCATGCTAAACATTTTAGGGGAATGACGTTTGTCTTCTGTGAATGATGCCACTTGCAGCGTCTTCCTTGCTTTAGCCACGGGACGTATGTGTCATGACTTTCCCAGAACCTTGATGTCTAGTTTAGCTCGAGCCCATAGCGAGGCATAAGTATCTTCTTATGCCTGTTCTAATTTCCCGTATTATGCTATGTTTCTTTCCTGTTTTTTGTACACATTTCACGGATTGGATTACGGTCGACACTGTACGACCCACCAATAGTATTATTCGATCTTTCCGTGCAATGACTTGGCAAGGGTGGAGGATACAACTTCATCAGGTTGCACCTACACCTCGTCAGACCAATTGGCGCTTAATAGGTTAGCAATAATAGATGATAAATGGCGGGAAGCCTGGCAAATTATCATGGCATGGCAGGACCCGAAGGAACCTCACTTCTTTATAGAAGAAAATGATGAGGAGGATGATGAATAAAGCGGGAGATAAGGTAAGTTTTAATTCTAGTTAGTGTCTGCTTATGTCCCAAGCAATTTGATTCTTGTTAACCCCATAATGGGAGGAACTCTTATAGAGTTGCGTCAGTTTTTATATTAGTATGTTTTAACCTTGTTTTGCAGATGTTCCAGAATTTCACGCGTTTCCATGGTATTTTTCTACTCTCTTTATTTAAATGCTTTGAGGACAAAACATGCTTCTTGTTTGGGGGGGGGGGCATAGAAACACGTGTAATTAAGGCATCTGCTAGGATATAAATATGTATAATATGCATTTGTTTTATAGTTAAAATTTCAAAAAAAAAATCAAAAATATAAATAAATAAGTTCATGCTATACACTTAGGAATATTGGTATTGTTTTCTTTCTCTATGCTCTTAATAATCTAGAAGTCTCACGTAGCTTTTGCATTAGAATAATTTTTAGAAACTTAGGTTAATATGTAGGTAATAATCTTTGCATCTATCTATAAATATATTACATGAGTATCTATGATTGTTAGCAGTAAGTTTCTGAAATCTAGGCTAGAGTACTTATTCTACAAATCCTGTGAGAATATAGCCTAAAGCCTTATATGAGTTTAAACATTTGAGAAATGACACAAGGGAGAAGTAAAATCGGATAGAGATATCACACGCCCACTTGCTTGATCACTATGCCATATCCTAAGCGAGAATTTAGGCCCTCTTTGGATCGATATAGCCGTAAATTCAAACCTATGAATTATTTTCCGCTAGTAAGCCCCTCTCCGAGCCTTTCTTTAGCCTTTCATAAACCACAAATCCTTTACCCTGTTACAAAACAAAATAAAATAAAAAAAATCAACCTACCCAATTTAGATAAGTCCGAGAATAGAATGAGGAAGAAAAGAAGAAGAGAAAACCCGTGGTAAACAAAAAGTCAGGTTAATTGCTTTAAAATAAAGAAAAGAAGTTTCCATCCAAAGAAAAGAAAAATAAAAATAGAAATAAAATAAAAACTCCAAAATAAAATAGAATAAAAGGAGTCAAAGCCAAAGAAAAAGAAAAAATATATATGGCTAAGGATGGAAACAAAGTGTAGAAGCAAAAGTAAATAACAAGGTTTTCTCTAGTTACATAATACGAAGACTCTATTATCTCAGACTTGTCCTTTTTGAATATCCATTTCCTTCCTTCTTAAACCATCTCCTAATCCCCGCAACACATAATAAAGACCTCTAGCTCAATTAGGAATAGGTTAGTGTGATAGTAAGTGGCAGATGTGTTTGATCGACTCCGGCTTCCTTGTTGTCATTGAGATTGTAAGGTAAAGTGTGCTTCCATCGCTGACTTTGGAGTAGTGAAACTTGAGTGGAAAAATCAGAGTGTTGTATCTTGACTATTATTGTGAGAACCTACTTAAGGACGCTATCCCGAAGTTTTTAAACTTAACCCGCTAGGTATTTCATAGTATTACTCATTGTATATATGTTTATTGTAGATGATTGATTATTATGCATATATTAGCTTAGGTTTCGACTAGATTACTCTATATGCATTGCTAGTGAGAGGTATAGTTAATTTATTACTCATTGTATATATGTTTATTATAGATGATTGATTATTATGCATATATTAGCTTAGGTTTCGACTTGATTACTCTATATGCATTGCTAGTGAGAGGTATAGTTAATTTAGAGCATGAATAAGGAAACAATAGTTTTATTTCTTAGTCGTTGTAGTATAGATGAAGTTTTGTGAGTACCTTCACTGGAAAACTCTCACGAGGCTATAACTCGTCCACTAGGGAATTCCTAGTGGTTTAAGGCCTTGTTGCATATGGTCAATGCAATCGCGACTCAAATAAAACGAGTAGATAGAACTCCATTTTTGGTCACTTATTCTCGATTTCTCATCTTTTGCTTGAGGACAAGCAAAATGCTGTTTGGGGGTGGTTTGATAAGAGCCCAAAATTGTAGTTTTTAACCCGTAATGATCATACTTTTAGACCAATTATGTGAGTAATAATTAAGAGTTAATACTGATCACGTATTTTTATGCATTTCAGGCTTCAAAGTCCATTATGGGCAGAAATGTGCCACTTTAGCGAGATAAAGGAGCAAAGGTTGGTTGCTAAGGAGTTCTGTGATTAAAGGCCAAGATTTAAAAAGACAAAGCCTTTCTAAAATCCCGGTCAAAAGCTGAAAAGTCGACGCAGGCAAAAACAGCACACAAAGTCAGCAGAATTTCCGAAAGCCATATCTTTGGACTCAGACCTCGGAATGGGGCCTACCTTATGTCACAACGACCGGCTCGGAAAGAGCTTTCCAATGCTCTAAGCCTTGACCCAATCAGAGGAGCAAAAGTGGATGAAAAGTCTGTTGAAGCCAACTACAACTGAAGAGGCCTTTTGGACTGAAAAAATTGGGTTTTGGGCCTGATTCTCTGGCCCAAAACATGGCTCCAAGCCCATGCACGATTTTTGGATCTGAAAGTATAAAAACAAAAGCTTAGCTCTTTGTTAATGGTAGATAGTTAGGTTAGAAAATAAATTAGATTAGGATAAGAAAAGTAGTCATTAAACCTTAGTTCTAGATCTAGTTTTAAATTAATTAATTAGTTTTTATTCTTGCCTTAAATTCAGTATTGAATCATTGTTTTATTATTCATTAGATTAATAAAATAGTGTTCTTGATAATCTAGTTTCATTTTCATTCCTTGTTTTAGATTAAACCTTTAAAATATTGTATTCATTTGATTAGATTAATAAAATAGTTTAATATTATTCAATTCGTTTTCTGTTAATTACATTTATAGATCTAGTTTAAATTCTTGTTGATATCATTCTTAATTATTAATTAGATTTTAATTATTGTTTAATTTAGATTAGTAAATTTCAATTCTTTATAGTATGTTTAGTTTTAATTTAATCGGAAATAATTGCGTAATGATTCTCGGCTAAACCTCCATTAGAGGGGGTTGAGAAGCCTTGATGAAAGCTTGATTCCGATTATCGTAGAGTCGTCGTAATTTCTTTTCCACTCTAGAAATGATTAGTTCACCATGAGAATGGGTGTAATCGTTCACATGCTAGTTATGAATTGGTAGAAATGACATGTGTAATTAGGGATTAGGAGTAACCAGTTTGTTCTGCGAAGCAGTTCAATTCGGATTACGACGATTCGTCGTTAGCAAGTTAAGTTGAGTTAAGGTGGAATCAATCCCCCCTAATTCCTTATCATAGAATCGACGTAGTATTTCCATAGCTGTTTAAATAGTCGACTAGTTGCATCTTGTGGGTAGTTGCATCGTAGTCTAGTATCATTTCGTAAATCTCTCATTATACTTAAGACCGATTAATTAGACTAGAAAACATTCCATGCTAAATAACTAGGAGTGGAACGAATCATCTACTCCACTATATCTCATAGGATTGAGAGTAGAAAATCTTTGATAAACATAGGCACGTAATTAAGTTTTAGTTTACTTACATTTTGAGTTCATCGTTCATTTCGTAGGTAAACTATCATTTTTTATGTTTATCAGCCACCATAATGAGGTGCAGTGTCCCAGAACTCATTACGCATCCGATTCAGCTGTGTTTGTGATTGGCTGAGAATGATTCCATGGCTTTAGCTTCCGAATCTTCTTTTTCTCTGAGATAACCATAATAAGCAATTATTTTATTAGCGGAAGGCGTACAACATAAAATGAGAAGAATCTTCTATTTTAGTTTTGAATGTAGACCACACATTTGAGGTCCAAAGCATCAGGATATAGCAAAACAAATCAATTTTGCAGTGAAGCTTCTTGAGGCCTGTGAGTGCTTGCTGTGCAGGAAAGCAAATAACAGCTCTCAAGATAACCATAATGTAGTAAAGTAAAGTTACACCAATAAGCTTCTAATTTTTATATTACCA
Source organism: Coptis chinensis (assembly GCF_015680905.1). Lineage (NCBI taxonomy): Eukaryota > Viridiplantae > Streptophyta > Magnoliopsida > Ranunculales > Ranunculaceae > Coptis > Coptis chinensis. The sequence continues at coordinate 101,543,525 of NC_141458.1, forward strand.
AAAATCAAAACATAGAAACAAAAGATTCAAAAGTTGTAGCTCATGAAAAAAGAACCAAAGATCTTGAGATAAAATTTCTACTATATTATGGGTTGCCACTATATTCTAGCTCAATAAAGTTCAGGAAATACTCGAACATACTACCTCTTTCTCAACAACTAATGCACAAACTTTCTCCCGTGTCAAATGTTTATATATTTTCTTGTTGTCATGTGTCTTTTTTAGCGAAGGGCTTGGATGTTTAATAGGATAAATCAATATTATCACATTGTTATCTACACATTAATGGGTCAAAACTGAAATATGGCTTTAGATATAGTAGTTAAAATGACTTTAGTATAGGTTCATAATAGATCCAATACCTAACCGAGAATTACCCGTGAAATAAGCACCATAAACACCATTACCAAGTGACTATAGATATGCAGTCAAAACAACCTCAAGACCCTCAGCAATCCTAACCTCAAACTGCGTGTAATGTATGAATGATTGTGATTATGTAAGATAATAATTTAAATTGATGCAAGGCGTAATATTCTCACATGAAACATGACAACAGTTTATACTTTTGCAAATGATTATTTAATTCAACCACCACTCATGCTCAAACCTCCCACTGTGAGTCCCCATGATATGAGGTTGAGAATCTTCTTTTTTAAGGATATATTGTGAAGGAACACAGCCTCCAGAAATGACTACTTGGTAAGAATAGATGGTATTAAGACATTTAAGTCAGTTTCTGGTAATGCCATGACTTGGACTAAATATTCATCCTCTCTTATCTATGCAAGCTTACAACAAATATGATCATTTCAAGTAAACTATGTTAAACTACAACGATGTCCATGTCCATAGCCAATAAAACTCAAGTATGTCACCAATTCAATAAATAATATAAATAATAATAAATTCAATAATAATATAGCCATGCAAAGCAAATCTTGAAAGTTTAACCTTCTCACCACTACTCAACCGGCCAGGCCATCCCATGGTTATGTAACTGTTAGAATATGTCAGTATTAGAATATGTCTAATATGGAAAGTCTCATGTTTCTGTAAGTATGGATATCCATATCTAGTAGTTTCTATTATCATGTTTTAGTTTTAGTATAAGTATGTAACTCTGGGTAGAGAACACTATCTCAAACACCCAAGAACTCTCTAACCCTAATCGATCTCTAGTCTTCTTTATTGTTATTCTTGGTTTCTCTAATATATCAATGTCACAACTCCCCTAGCATCACCACTAATATAGAATTCAACATGGTATCAGAGCGAGGTTCAGTGGTATGCTAGGAAAGGAATCCCTCACCAAGAAAAAAATCAAGTTTATTTAAGTTTTTTAGTATAGTATTCAAGTCAAGTTTCAAAAAGAAGTTCTTATATATCAATTCAAGTTTCAATTTTTCTCTGGAAGGATTTATTGTTCACCGGCAATGTTCACTGGCACTATTCACCATCACTATTCATCAGTACTATTCATCGTCATGTTAAAGTATGTTTTCAAGATTCCACTAGTGTTTAAAGTTTGTTTGAAGAATGCTATGAGAGAGATCCGAAGTTTCTCAGTATTAATTTCTTAGTATTGTTTCGTTTTCGCAATCTACGTCTTCCGCAATCTCTCTGTCTTAGCACTGATAAGAGGGGCACAACCTCTCTGTATCCCGGAGTCTTTGAAATTAGTATTGGACGAGACACGCACGCGCTCAGTCCGCACGCCAAAAGTTGTTTTTAGTATTGTTCATTTTGTATTCAGAGAAGAGGGCGTGCGCGCCCTCAAGTACAATCTTACCCAAGGGGCGCACGCGCCCTGGGTACTGGAAGTTGGAAAAGTATAGTGCGCGCACGCCCTCCAATATGCCTTGCCCAAGGCGCGCATGCGCTCTAGCCTCCACTCATCAGTTTCCAAGATTTTTGAAGTATCAAGCCTTTGGAAGGTAGTTTGCTCTCATCCAAGATTGGAGGGGTAGTATTGTTTGTATGTTGTTATGGATGTTTGGGTTTCTAGCTTCCGCGCAGTTTGTATTGATGTCGTCTTCTGTCTCAGTTTTTAGAACATGATCAAGTTGTTTGTTTAAAGTATTATAGGGGCACATGACCTCTATCTCATGAGGAATTATTCTTTCCATCTTCCACTGTTCCAGAAGTTCGCAGTCATAAAAAGGCGAGGCCCACCCTCCACCCTCTATAGTGAGTATTGTTTGATGTATGTTCTGTTAGAAATTTTTTTGTGTATTGGAGTATGAAGTATTGTTTTTTGAAGTGGGCATTGGTTGGTTATGTAAGTTAGTATTTGGTTTTCTCTGTTTCAAGTTCAAGTCGGAATAGACAAGTCTTTGTATGTTCCTACTCAGCCTTGTATATTCCAACTTGAGAGGGGGAATAGGGAGATATGAAGACATTCAGTAGTATATGAGGGAAGGAAAATATGGAGACGTATGAGAAAGAGTGCTCATGTCTCCATATTCCAACATGCCTTGACATCCCCACTATTCAGTCTTCAGTATCAGGTGGCAGTCAAACCTAAAATGCAAGTATGTTTTAGGTAGCAGTCAAGCCTTAACTGCAAGTATGTTTCAGGTAACAGTCAAGCCTAAACTACAAGTATGTTTCAGGTAGCAGTCTGCAGTATGTTTTAGGTAGCAGTCAAGCCTAAACTTCACTCTTCAGTATTCAGGTAACAGTCAAGCCTAAACTGCAAGTATGTTTTAGGTAGCAGTCACGCCTAAATTGCAAGTATGTTTCAGGTAGTCATTAAACCTTAACTGCAAGTATGTTTCAGGTAGCAGTCAAGCGTAAACTGCAAGTATGTTTCAGGTAGCAGTCAAGCCTAAACTGCACTCATCAGGATTCAGGTAGCAATCAAGTTATAACTGCACTTGTATTCAGTATTCAATATTTAGGAGTACCCATAATAGTATTTTGTTAATATTAACAGTGATATTGATAGTAGCAGCCAAGAAGTGCACATCAAGTCAGTGTTATTGTTTTCAATTTATATTATGACAACCATAACAGCGAATGGAGTGAGTATTAGTATAACACCCCGTGTTTTTATTCTTTCTTTTTCCTAATAATAATAATAATAGATAATAGATAAAATAAAATAGGATAAGTGTTAGTGGAAATAGGAGACGTGGGTTTATGGGATAAACCTTCCTCCCTATTTCGGGGGGTTTTGTTTTGAAGCGTAACGTAAAACGAGAATAGGGTTGGTAAAAAACACCGCGATAGTTTTATTCAGAAAAATGGGGGTTTTACTGAAGGAAGGAAAGGAAGGTTTTTCCTGGTAGCTAGTGGATAATCGGAGCGCGCTAAAGGTGAGTAGCTATTTTGCTATTTCACCGAACTTATGGTTTTCTGTGTACTGATACTGTTCATTATACTGTTGTGTTGGACTTCGTGCCATTTGTTTTATTAAATTTTATTAAATTTCAGATTTAATACAGAACTGTCGAAACTTTGGTAAAATTGGTTTTAAAAACTGTCGAAGCTATGAACAGGCGTTCATGGAGGCGCCGCCCATGAATCTTACTGCCGTTATTATTTTGTTGTTTTTGTTGGTGGGTTAGAAACACTGAACTTAATTAAACTGTCAAAGCTCTGTAAAGCTTGCACGGTTCGTTAATGGCAGCCAAGAAATCGCCAGTAATAGTTTATGTAACTGTGATGGTTGTTTTTCGTTTTTGATTGGGTTGATGTTGGAGGTGAGTGGGGGTTTGAGTGAGTGCTGTTGGGGGCGGTTTGAAGCTCGAGAAATTCATTAATGGCGGACGATGCTTGTGGGCGCCCTCCAGTAATTTGATTTTTTATTGTTTTGTTGTTTGTTGATTGATTGAAGATGGATGAATGAATGTTGGGTTGATGTTGGGTGTGTGAGGGCTGTTGAGTGGGCTGTTGGAAGCTTGAGGCCAGCCATTAATGGTGGCCGAAATTCTTAGATCTAGTTTGAAGAAGAGTATTGAATCACTGATATTAGAGTTTTCGATTTTGTTAAAGATATAGGGGTTTCTATGAGGATCAAAACCGTGTGTTTGGAATTGGTGGTCGTGTGGAAGGTGTGGTGGTCGGTTTTTGGTGGCTGATGAGCTAGAGAAGATGAACAGTAACAAATTTCGGTTTGGGCTTTGGGCCTTGGGCCAAACCCTTTTGGTTTTGTTTGGGCCCGGATTCTATATTAAGTTTGTGGACCAGTTAAATTAAAGTTTGGGCCAGTTTCATTTGTTTTGTTTGGGCCCGATTTAATTAAGTTTTGTGGACCGGTTTAATTTAAAGTTTTGGGCGGTTTCAGTTCAAATTTTGGGCGGACCACTTAACCTGTTTTGGGCCGAGTTCTAATATTGCTTGGGGCAGTCCATAGGACTTAATATAGATCCAAATTGGGTCTTTAAATAGTTAGACCTTTGGGCTTTGGTTTGAACTTTGATTGTGGACTTTTGACCGTTTTAATTGTGCTACGTTTAGGTTGTAAGTTGTATGGACAAATCAAATGCTAAAATATTATGGAAGCCTGCATAGATTGGTTTGTCTTTATCTAATAAAGATTTGACGTTGATATGGCGTATTTTAGACACGTGACAAGATTTATATTTTTAGAGACATAGTCATAAAGACCTTTGACTTGGCTATGATTAAGTCTATTGGGATAGGTGCTTGACTTTAGGCTAAAGCATGTATATATATACGTGTGTATGTGTATTAACTACTATGTGATTTTACAATATTTTATGATATGCAACGTTATGACACTTAGACATCCTTGAAATTAACAACGCGTAAACCAAAAATACAGGAATCAAGATACTCCTTCGTCCTCTGAAATAATATATGTAATAATGTTCAATAATGCGTAAACAAAATTTACCGCACTCTTTTAGAACTCTCCATGCCTCAAGTTTTGGAATTTAGTTTTATGACTGTTGATGTCATATGATAGGTGGGCATTTATTGAATGTGTCATAAATGGCCCGTTAGCGTTATCTATGGGTATTCATTGAATGTGCCATGAATGACCCGGGTATTCATTGAATGTGCCATGAATGACCAGATTGTTTGGACTACCCTAGAGAGGAACTAAGGTATTCGCCTTGCGAGTTAGTTGTATTCCTTGAGTGTACGGGAATGTAAGGTTGGGTATTCCTTGAATGTGGCGGGAATGACCTAAGGTACATAGGTTGTGAAATATGTGTATAAGAAAAGTAATTGATTAATTAATAAGATAAATTAATTTGATTATGCGAGTGTATTTGGGCTTGCATTGGAATACCTATAGGATATCTACACATGTTATATAAAATTGCTAACTTTCTTTTGCAGGAGGGTAGGACTTAATAATATTTTGTCTTGAGGGGACGGTCCTACCCCTTATGGCCAGATGGATATCGATAAGTGTTAATGTAATGATTTAGATATTAAAATGAGTGATTTGAATGAGTTAGTATAATGGAAGTCTTGCTTGGGAAGACGCTATGCCGGTTGAAATGACGGAACTACCTGTCTTCCAAGCTGATAATGATTAAGTTATGGGAAAATATAAAGTGATTGTTTGGATTATTAAAGTATGATAATGTTTATATGTGGTTAGTCTACTCATACCAGCAAATTTAATTTGCTGACCCATGTTTGCTTTGTTTTGGCAACGTGGGTGTGTTCTTGGGAACATAGGTGGAAGGCAGTGGAACCGCGGAGTGTGATTTGGATTCTTGCCTGGAGCAGTCCGGGAGTTTATTTTTATTAGGTCTGTTTTATTGGACGGATGTAATAACGTAGGTTACATTTTTATATGACATGAGAATATGATGTTGAGGACCTGTTATTCTTAGAATGTTATAGTGATGATTTTTGGATGGGAAATAGACTTTCATAAAGTAATAAAGAGAATTTTGGAGATTTTTGTTGTTAAGTTGATCCTGTTGTGATGTGGGTTTTAGGTTTTGACATGTGTTGTATCCCCCCGTCATAGCCTGGGTTTTTAGACAATTGAACTAAGTGATGGTTGAGATATTTATATTTCAATTATTCATTTTTTTTAATTGTTTAGAAATTCGGGCTGTGACATTTTGGTATCAGAGCTTAGGTTAGCCTAGATAGTGAAGGTCTAGGTGATCCTCGGATTGGGGTGAATGGGTAGTAGGAGTGTTTCTTTGTGGTATTTGGATTGGCTTGTTGTTTTGTGTTTACTTTTATAGTGGAATGTTGGGATATGATTAGGAAAATAAAATGCTTGTTTTAACGGTTAATTTCTTATGAAATTTATAGTCGAAATTTTTGCATGTTATAGTGTTGTTTTCCTAACGGAGTTTTTATTTTAAGTAAGTATTGACTAAAGAAGAAATTATTATTTTAAAATTTCATATTTGAGTAATTTGGAATTTACCCAAGGAATAAGGAAACCCTTTTGATAAAGGTTGGATTTGAAATATTTGATATTGTCCAAGTTATATATATCGTTGGTGTGTGATCCAATATACATAACATCTCTTAGTATGCATCGTTGGTGTGTGAACCAGTGTATACTTGCATATCGTTGGTGTGTGAGCCAGTATGCATACCACACATCGTTGGTGTTTGATCCTATGTGATGGTAGAGAGTTAGTATGCATCGTTGGTGTGTGAACCAGTGTATACTTGCATATCGTTGGTGTGTGAGCCAGTATGCATGCATCACATTGTAGGTGTTTGATCCTATGTGATAGTGGACATAGTATAAGTCGTTGATGATATGAATCTGTTGAACTGTAAAAGAATGATTTTAATTAAGTGTTGGCAATTGAAGAAATTAATTACGTTTATTCTTTTGAGTTGTGAATGCTAGCGTATACACGTATTTCTTGGGTTCAATACGTATATAGACACACTTTCAAAGTATGTGATTTGAATATTAGTATGCCTATCTATATGATATTGTATATGTGTATTCCTTTTAAGGTGTGTATACTTGCGTATACACGTATGTCTCTTTTTATTGGTTGACGTACTGTTGTTTGGTTAATCTACACTCTACCTTGAATCTCGGGACGAGATCCTTTTAAGGTGTGTATATTATAACACCCCGTGTTTTTATTCTTTCTTTTTCCTAATAATAATAATAATAGATAATAGATAAAATAAAATAGGATAAGTGTTAGTGGAAATAGGAGACGTGGGTTTATGGGATAAACCTTCCTCCCTATTTCGGGGGGTTTTGTTTTGAACAGAACAGAAACAGAATAGGGTTGGTCAAAAACACCGCGATAGTTTTATTCAGAAAAATGGGGGTTTTACTGAAGGAAGGAAAGGAAGGTTTTTCCTGGTAGCTAGTAGATAATCGGAGCGCGCTAAAGGTGAGTAGCTATTTTGCTATTTCACCGAACTTATGGTTTTCTGTGTACTGATACTGTTCATTATACTGTTGTGTTGGACTTCGTGTCATTTGTTTTATTAAATTTTATTAAATTTCAGATTTGATACAGAACTGTCGAAACTTTGGTAAAATTGGTTTTAAAAACTGTCGAAGCTATGAACAGGCGTTCATGGAGGCGCCGCCCATGAATCTTACTACCGTTATTATTTTGTTGTTTTTGTTGGTGGGTTAGAAACACTGAACTTAATTAAACTGTCGAAGCTCTGTAAAGCTTGCACGGTTCGTTAATGGCAGCCAAGAAATCGCCAGTAATAGTTTATGTAACTGTGATGGTTGTTTTTCGTTTTTGATTGGGTTGATGTTGGAGGTGAGTGGGGGTTTGAGTGAGTCTTTGTTGAGGCGGTTTGAAGCTCGAGAAATTCATTAATGGCGGCGACCAGTAACGCCCAGACGTCCTCCAGTAATTTGATTTTTATTGTTTTGTTGTTTGTTGATTGATTGAAGATGGATGAATGAATGTTGGGTTGATGTTGGGTGTGTGAGGGCTGTTGAGTGGGCTGTTGGAAGCTTGAGGCCAGCCATTAATGGTGGCCGAAATTCTTAGATCTAGTTTGAAGAAGAGTATTGAATCACTGATATTAGAGTTTTCGATTTTGTTAAAGATATAGGGGTTTCTATGAGGATCAAAACCGTGTGTTTGGAATTGGTGGTCGTGTGGAAGGTGTGGTGGTCGGTTTTTGGTGGCTGATGAGCTAGAGAAGATGAACAGTAACAAATTTCGGTTTGGGCTTTGGGCCTTGGGCCAAACCCTTTTGGTTTTGTTTGGGCCCGGATTCTATATTAAGTTTGTGGACCAGTTAAATTAAAGTTTGGGCCAGTTTCATTTGTTTTGTTTGGGCCCGATTTAATTAAGTTTTGTGGACCGGTTTAATTTAAAGTTTTGGGCGGTTTCAGTTCAAATTTTTGGGGCGGACCACTTAACCTGTTTTTGGGCCAGGTTCTAATATTGCTTGGGGCAGTCCATAGGACTTAATATAGATCCAAATTGGGTCTTTAAATAGTTAGACCTTTGGGCTTTGGTTTGAACTTTGATTGTGGACTTTTGACTGTTTAATTGTGCTACGTTTAGGTTGTAAGTTGTATGGACAAATCAAATGCTAAAATATTGCGGAAGCCTGCATAGATTGGTTTGTCTTTATCTAATAAAGATTTGACGTTGATATGGCGTATTTTAGACACGTGACAAGATTTATATTTTTAGAGACATAGTCATAAAGACCTTTGACTTGGCTATGATTAAGTCTATTGGGATAGGTGCTTGACTTTAGGCTAAAGCATGTATATATATACGTGTGTATGTGTATTAACTACTATGTGATTTTGCAATATTTTATGATATGCAACGTTATGACACTTAGACATCCTTGAAATTAACAACGCGTAAACCAAAAATACAGGAATCAAGATACTCCTTCGTCCTCTGAAATAATATATGTAATAATGTTCAATAATGCGTAAACAAAATTTACCGCACTCTTTTAGAACTCTCCACGCCTCAAGTTTTGGAATTTAGTTTTATGACTGTTGATGTCATATGATAGGTGGGCATTTATTGAATGTGCCATAAATGGCCCGTTAGCGTTATCTATGGGTATTCATTGAATGTGCCATGAATGACCCGGGTATTCATTGAATGTGCCATGAATGACCAGATTGTTTGGACTACCCTAGAGAGGAACTAAGGTATTCGCCTTGCGGGTTAGTTGTATTCCTTGAGTGTACGGGAATGAAAAGTTGGTATTCCTTGAATGTGGCGGGAATGACCTAAGGTACATAGGTTGTGAAATATGTGTATAAGAAAAGTAATTGATTAATTAATAAGATAAATTAATTTGATTATGCGAGTGTATTTGGGCTTGCATTGGAATACCTATAGGATATCTACACATGTTATATAAAATTGCTAACTTTCTTTTGCAGGAGGGTAGGACTTAATAATATTTTGTGCAGGGACGCGGTCCTACCCTTATACAGCAGTGGATATCGATAAGTGTTAATGCAATGATTTAGATATTAAAATGAGTGATTTGAATGAGTTAGTATAATGGAAGTCTTGCTTGGGAAGACGCTATGCCGGTTGAAATGACGGAACTAATTGCCTTCCAAGCCGATAAATGATTAAGTTATGGGAAAATATAAAGTGATTGTTTGGATTATTAAAGTATGATAATGTTTATATGTGGTTAGTCTACTCATACCAGCAAATTTAATTTCTGACCCATGTTTGCTTTGTTTTTTAACGTGGGTGTGTTCTTGGGAACATAGGTGTGGAAAGGCAAAGATGGAACCATGGCGTGTGATTTGGATTCTTGCCTGGAGCAGTCCGGGAGTTTATTTTTATTAGGTCTGTTTTATTGGACGGATGTAATAACGTAGGTTACATTTTTATATGACATGAGAATATGATGTTGAGGACCTGTTATTCTTAGAATGTTATAGTGATGATTTTTGGATGGGAAATAGACTTTCATAAAGTAATAAAGAGAATTTTGGAGATTTTTGTTGTTAAGTTGATCCTGTTGTGATGTGGGTTTTAGGTTTTGACATGTGTTGTATCTCCCCGTCATAGCCTGGGTTTTTAGACAATTGAACTAACTGATGGTTGAGATATTTATATTTCAATTATTCATTTTTTTTAATTGTTTAGAAATTCGGGCTGTGACAATTAGCCAAGCAGCGTGCCACTAAATCAGTGTTATGATTTCAGTTTGTGACTATGGTACACCTTCAGTATTCAGGTTAGGTCATTGCCTACACCGACAGTTTCACCTCCAGAACGTCTCAATAGTTGTTCGAGTTCTTCAACTAAAGACAGCTCTATGCAAAAGGGGGAGCAGTATTCTTATCTTTTGTTTTTTGTAATCCAAGCTGTAATTTGCATAGTTTGCGTAATTACAGCTTGAGGGGGAGTGTTAGAATATGTCAGTATTAGAATATGTCCAATATGGAAAGTCCCATATTTTCCATGTTTCTATAAGTGTGGACATTTATATCTAGTAGTTTCTATTATCATGTTTTAGTTTTAGTATAAGTATGTAACCCCGGGTAGAGAACACTATCTCAAACACCCAAGAACTCTCTAACCCTAATCAATCTCTAGTCTTCTCCATTGTTATTCTTGGTTTCTCTAATATATCAATATCACAACTCTCCTAGCATCACCACTAATATAGAATTCAACAGTAACTATCACTAAATACTACTTTTTATGAGTACTAATATACTAAGGATGCCAATGCGCAACTGACAGATCCCGCACACACCAAAATCTCTAGAGATTCATATCTATATTAGGAATAATATATTTTCACAATACACTTTTATAATATGCCATAGAAAGTTTATGTTAATTGGGAAGGTGACAAAATTTTCCTCATGACTGATTATCAATTTTCCTTTATAGAGGCTTGGGCGAGTTGACTAATTAAGTTTAGAATCACTAACATGGAATAGAATAATATGCTTATTCGCCCCTTGCCGGAATAATAGACAAGTTCAAGTTCCTTTTATGACCACGTAGCCACGATACGTCTAGTGCAGTACATATTCGTATATAATGATTGTAATTGGTTATTATGAAAAGTAATATTGTAAACTTGAAGAAATTCAACAATGTTGATCAACCATCAAAGAAAGCTTAGCAAAGCCTAAAATTTATACTTATATTTTTAATTGGACCAAACATAGGTTGTAGGAATTTCACAGATAAGAGTGGATAGAAAGAGTAGATCGAGGAAATATTACCAATCATATAGGAGTCCTGAGAAGACTCTTCAGCTGAATGGGAGGTTTTTTCCAATTGATGGAACCATGCTAGAAGGAAAGAGAGATAGCATATATAACATTTCCATATGGAATTGATAAGAACTAAAGAAACAAAACCACAGAGGCGATCACTCCCATCAAGAAAAGCAGTTTCCCAGTGTCGATCTGACATAACTTCTGATATTCAAGTGGAAAATCCATAACTAATGAACTACCAGCAACAAATGTAGCATAGAAACTAACCAATCAGCTGGAGGTTCAAAGTATCACTAATCCAACACTACAAAAATCCAAAATTCAGTCAGCTAATGGCTTTAACACGATAAGTACTTCAATCAATCTTAAAATGCACAGACATTGCTAATTGGTTGTTGGAATTTCTATTCAAAGAAGAAGAAAAATTACATTGTTTATAGTTTAGATTGAATAGATTTCAAAACCTCAAAAAATAAAGAATAGATGCGAAATAAATATGCTAAAAAAACGTACTTACAAATCAATAGACTGATTAAACTGCTTCTTTCTTCGTCAATTGTGAGTTCTTCAATCTTGGCGGTTGAGAACTCATGGGATTTTGGTCTTTTGTTGTTTAAGGATTCATAGCTTAAAACGAACCTTTTGATGTATTGTTTATCAAGCTAGGTTTTTTTTTTTTTGCTAAAGGTAGAAAAACATTATCAAATCATGAGATGGGTATCTAAAATTTTAAGTTTACTGGATAAATTTATACAATACATTCAACAAATAGAAAGAGAGAGAATAGTAACATGAACAAATCCACGCTAATACTATCATATTCCATGTAGGCTGTTGACGCCTTGATGGTAACCTGTCGGAAATGATTAACTTGGACACCCGATCTCAATGCTACCTATTAGTCCATCATGTAGACTTAGGCACTGGACATTCAACATCTTGCTATTGGGCATTGCCAAGCATTCAATTGAATTTGTATACTGAAGGTGGAACCAACATATTAATCTGATTCACTTATGGATAAAAACCCATGTCACTTGATTACATCAATTTGCATAGAAAAAAGTAGTATAACAAAATTGAAAAAAGAAAGTGTATCCCAACAACACAGATTTGAAAGTGCATAAACCCAATTCTTAGAATCAGTAAACTCGTAATCACTACTCACGCATAACGAAAGCATGAAACAATACCTGTCATGCTAGTAGCTAGTAATCCAAGGTACTTAGTAATTAGGAAAATATGAGTCACACTCATTTGATCCAGAAGCTTGTTCTGAAAAAACACACAGACACATTCCAATAAACTCAGCTCATACAAATTAATAACACAATCAATCAAACAAATAATACTTTCTTTTGAGTGATAACACAGACAGAATCCTTCCCTCGAACACCAATTGAAGTTATACCAGCCAACTTTACCGCCTTAAATGCATACTCTGCCAACCAATAAAAGATTAAATCTTTTCAATTGATCGATTCAAATTGTGAAGTTGTGAAAATGGATAGAGAATTTAGTTATTTCCACATCAATCATCCAATTGCAAGTTATAAAAAAAACACATTAAGCATGTTCCAGCATCAATGTCAATATGGCAAAAATTGCAAAGCTTCCATGATACCAAGCTACAACTAAGCAAACACTTGAATGGAAATGGCAAACATACATTACCGTGTCAGGAAAAGGAGCAATATTGCCTTCTTCTTCTTGCCCATCGACTTTATTAGCACTCAAACCACCACTATCTTCCGCCGCCATGACTTTCTCATAACTCTCAACATTTTTCCTTGAATTAGTATCACTCCCAACACCACCTTCTCCAATCCGACCACGCAATTCACTCTCCTCCTCCTCAGAAATCATAATAACAGTAGCAGCCTCTCACACCACTAATCTTCTTCTTACTACAACTCATCTTATTATTATTCTTAATCTCAATTCCAACTACCCCTCTCCCTTTCGCTGCAGCTGTCTCTTTAGCAATTGCAGCTCTAGTTCTAACACAATTACTAACTAAAACTTGTGGCTTCTTATTCTTCGTCGCAACAGCCCAGGCCCCGGCCCCTCCTCGACCTTTGAGCTACTTATGTGGCTGTTAATCTAGAATTTGAGCACGACCTTTACTTACTCCACTACACAGTTCAGGCATTCTTTACCCATACAATCCAAAACTACTCCTGATTTTAAACTAACCATTCTCTTTCTCAACAAAATTTTAAGCCCCCCATCACCACTAATTATTCTACTCACTACAAAAAACAATAATTTGATTAGAAATTGAAGTGATGAAATGATGAGATAGATCTTATAGTGGGAGAGAGAAGTATACCTGGTTGGTTTTGAAGGCTTGATGTGTGAGAGAGAAAAGACTCCACCGACTGTAGTAATAATGGAAGAGGAAAGAGGATTCAACTCTTTCCGTTTTTTTGGTTGAACAGAGGTAATCAATTAATCAATCTCTGCTCCTTCCAATTTCTCACCTTTGCAGGTAATAATTTATTTGTGTTTTGATGACAAAAAAAAAAATTGAAAGGGTTTAAAAAATATCTATATAATTGATTGGGTGAGATTTTGACGAAGAGTCTTTTGCTATTTTTTTTTTTAAAAAAGGTTGGTAGGTTTAAGGAAGGGTTTTGTTGAGAATGGAAGCGAACTCGGGAGGTTTTTAGTTTTGACGAAAGGTTTTTTTTTTATCTTTTTTTTTTATTTCGTATTGTTACGCGAACAGTTCCAAAAACTGGGCGTGAGTTTGTTTTTTTTTCGGCCGAATTATTAGAAAAGTTAAGGTGTCCACCTAAGAGAAAAAAAGGGGCTAACGTGTTTCACTGGGAGCATTTTTTACTAGTCAGTATTAATGGTCTTTGATTATCTATGATGTTTTTTTATAGAATCCGTGCCGAAGGCACTGGCATTAACTAGTACAGATACATTTTTTGGTACGCCCATCAAACAAAGGAGTAATGCTATATGTACCAACAGTTGTACCAACAAATAAACACCAACTGACGTGTGATCTAATTTTCCTAAAAACTCCATGCTGACTAGGATTTCCACTAACAAAGTTTACACTCCCATCCATGGTTTATGTCCAACACTTTTTTTGTTATATTTCGATGTACAAAAAAACCGAGATATATCGGATATATTAGAAATATCGGAAATATCCATTTTTTTGTTGATAAGTCAAAATTTTGTCTTGTATCGGATATATCGTCGATTATATCGAAAATATTATCAATATATCAGTCAAAGTCAACAATATTTGGTCAAAGTCAATAATATTAGTTAAAGTCAACAATTTATATCGAATATATGATATATATCGGTCGCTATATATCATTATATCGGAAATTACAAAATATATCGAGAAAAAATAGATTCAATATTCAATTGAGATATATCGGATTATTAGATATTTTTATCTCGATGTACCCAAAAAATGATATATATCGACAATATCTCAAATATCTCGGCGATATTTTGGGTCTTGTGGACAATAACCTATGTGATACTTGGAGTGTTGGACATAAACCATGGATGGGAGTGGAAACTTTATTAGTGGAAATCCTAGTCAGCATGGAGTTTTCAGGAAAATTGGGTAACACGTCAGTTGGTGTTTATTTGTTGAGTTCGTCTACCACGAGGATATCCCTATAGGGACGCCAGCCGAGACCGTTGGATCCGAGATCTAACGGTCCCGAAAATAAAAAACAAACCCATATTCTCTCTCTTCCTTTTTGTTTTTGATTTTCGGACCGTCGAGATCCAACGGTCCGAAAATAAAAAACAAACCCATATTCTCTCTCTCCCTTTTTGTTTTTGATTTTCGGACCGTTGGATCTCGGATCCAACGGTCTCGAAACACTCATCCCTATAGGGATATCCTCGTGGTAGCCCAGATCTTATTTGTTGGTACGTATAGCATTACTCCAAACAAAGAGACTAAAAAAACACACGTACTGCCGTGAGAATACCGCAAGTTTACATAGGCTCCTTGCCTGCCCACTGACGGACAGCGGACCATTAACAGGCTTGGCATTGCAGCTAAACCGGAATAGGCCGTATGAGAGCTTCAGTTTCTAATTTTTTTTTCTCTTTTGATAAAGTTCAGTTTCTATTTTCTAATTACTTTGATATTCTGGACCAAACGTCCAAATCTGATCTCTTCTACCGTTCTACTTAAGGCCGGGGCAACAAGCCCTTGCTACTCAAAGATACAATTTCGTCAAAGCAGTCACTGAAATGACACTAAACGTTATAAATCTGGGCCTCTAAAAAACCAAATGGTGAGGGTGTATTGGCCCATAAAGTCTATAACCAAGGGATGAGATGCAAGCGCACCCATACATCCCGTATATTCTAGAACTGCTAAAACATTATTATCGAAAAAAAACAAAATGACACTAAACCATTCTTTTTTTTGGAGTCATGACAAAAGTGTTAAATTAAATGTCAATTCACAATCGGGCATTATGGGTCCACATTGGCCTTTTTTTTTTGTTTCTTTTTGGTAGAGGGGTCACATTGACTCGTTTCTCTCAAATAGCGACTTTTTCTTTTTTGCTGGAATCTCAGTAAGAGATTTTGGCTAGGACGAGAGTTGCTTCCAACTTTCCAAGGAGTGGAGAAGTCTGTGCGTGTAACACTGTAACCGTGTGTACAGTAGTCCTTATGTAAGATTCCACATTGCAACACAACCTGATCCTAATTGCACATTACGGTTAAACGTGCCGACCCTACGCTGTGAGTTAAGTTTGTCATCAGAGCTGCTTGTTTGAAATACTTCAAATTTGCAACCTTGTGAGTTTGAGTTCCTCAAGTTATATACTAACTGTTCCGACTTCGAGATGCAATTCATAGATTTACTTCTTGGGAGGTGCCCACATTTGAAGTATGTCGCAATTAATCAATCATTTTGTGACGGCTGCACAAATTGTACTAATTATTATAGTATATGTACAATTTATATTGGAGATATCGAAATCTGAAGTGCATTCATCAACTGGAGAGAGCTGAGATCAGTTTGTGCTGCCCTGGAGACAATGCCTTTGAACTTCTCAAGTATTTGATCAAGAATGGAATAGGTTTGAAACATCTTTTCGTTCATTACTCCATAAGAATTTGGTATAATGTATACAGAGTTATAGACAGGATTAGACGGTTAGTGAAGTTAAAATTGAAAGTGGTTCTAAAGTACGCCTCCTTTACATCAAAGCCCCGTGAGAGCTAACACTTGAAGAACTAGCCCTTACAGACCTGGTTATTAAGTAAAAGTAAATTGTTTTCGCTAAATCACTAATAATTTATTCCATTAACAGATATAGCTTAATTCCCCGTAACTTTTGTGTTTCAGTTCATTGTTGTGAGGCACATAATGTCCAGAAGAAACAATGTACTTTTTTGTGTCAAGTTCAGTGCGCGAAATGGACGCTATAGAATAATCATTCTCTTTAAATAATTAAACAATCTTTTGATGAAGAATTCATAGTAGTTAAGAATTACATTACAAGTTTTGTGTACAGAAGAATTGGACTAAATCCCCCCAAAAAATACAGGCAGTATCAAAAAAGAAAAAGAATGGTCAGACTGTAACTTAAATGTCTGGCCAGCAGATTGAGGTCAGAAAAAAACCTACACTGGGTTAGTCCCTTCATCTTCGTTATTTGTCAAAAAGAAAAAAAGAATTCTTACTGAGTTAAGAGCACAAGCAGAGATCATAAGTGATTAAAAAGTTATGAAAATTGTTGGTTCATCAACAAACCAGAACCAAAGAGCAAGCAACTTCATGAGTTTTTGAGTTGGTTAAACTAGCAAGAAGTTGGGATAGGGATCCTTGGGCTAGGTTGTCCCATGTATGCAAGCCTAGGTGATAGTCTGATCTTTGGGCTAGGGCGCGGGGAAGGGATTGGAATGTTGTTCCGATAGGTTCCAGCTGTGACCCTTGGGGATAGGTTGACTTGCTCAAGGGCTCGGCATTGTAGCTCAACCGGATAGTCCCTGACACACCCAATACGTGGTCCAGCACCTGTACTCCATTTGCATGACAATCGTTTGGCAAAGTCGAAAGCTGGCACTTTCACTGTGCTTGCATTAGATACTGTTTGTTCTTCATCTTGCTTTGTGGCAGCAGTGGCCTCCTCTGTAGGCTTACTGACTTCAGCTGCAGCCAAATCTTCAGATGATGCAGTTGTACTGGTTTCCTCCACTGTCTCTGGATTGGAATTACCCGTCTTATTACTTTTGAATGAGTGATTATCATCGTCTACTGCATACCTCTGGAGATAGAATGAGATATCATTAGCATCTTGTTGAAAACTTTACAAACATTATTGGGCCTCTGAGGGCAACCATATGATAACTTGCATATATACCCTGCACCCTTCTAGAGTGCAATGCATACATAAACCCAAAATTCTTGAAATGCATATGTACATTTCTCAATGCATATACTGAGAAAGAAAGATCTAAGTACAAAAGTGTCAGAATGTTACCTTTACATTGGTGAGGTCAACATGGTGCTCCTCAAGGAATCCGAGGAATTCCTTGAAATTTTCTTCAGTCGGGAGGTAATGACCACTGTATGGCCATATAGCCTATGAAAGGGAAAAAAAATATTTTAGGAACCAAACAAATTGAACTTCATATAAGAAAATGGGTGAATGCAAGATAATGTAAATGTATATACCTCGAGAACACCGTCATGGGCAACTAATCTACCAGCAGCTGTTATAGCTCCTCCAGCAAGAAAACTGGAGTGCTGAAAATTGCCTTTCTTCTTCTGCCCGACATACAATGACCTTGACGTGCTGAGAACGAATATCCATTTAGAACCCTCTAAACTATTCACTACTGTCCCACTTTGTTTGTATTGAAGCTTGCCACTTTCAACAATTACTTCATAACACTCCCTTTCTTTCTGCAAAGACAAAGACACGAGACATGAATCAAACAGTGACGCCATATCATTGACAAATACTCACATGTAGTACGTAAATTGAACACACACAGCTATTGCTGAAGTTTTTGGGTGGTTAGAACTTACTGGTCCAAGATATTTGATGCATTGTCGTTGCAGATCACTCCTCGAACACCTTTCAAGATTTACTTCTTTTCCATCTCCGACGTCCAACCTTCATAGTTCAGAAATGAGTATTAGCCTATTAGGAATTGAAACATTTTGAAAAAATAAATTGTACTATGAATATGTCTTCATGTTTCTATCTGTTGTTACAATATTGTAAGGAGTTCTTACCAGTAGAAGAAAGGCTGGGTGCTCTCACTATCAAACCACACATCGTAATAGAAATGAAGATTGTGACCATAACGGTGGCGTGGATCAATCTACACAAACATAAGAGTCGTAAGAATAAGGCTTTGACTTTGATGTCATATAGATACATTAGACTTGAAACCACCATCAGCAGGTATTCAAATGTTTAAGGCACATCTTAATTCAAGATGGAAAAGATTTGGTTAAATGAAAATATTTAGTTGCTGTAGAAATTTTATAATAATGAAGGTTTGGAGCTTACAGCTTCGAGCCAATGTTGCAAGGCCAACTTTTGAGCTTTCTCATCCTTGGACAAGCCCTTACCCACCTGCAATGATGAAAATATCATACTTAGAGATTGTCCAACCATATATATACCCTAACTTTCAACGGATTACTAAGAGAACTGAAAATAGTACCTTTGCAGCCCTGGTCCTTGCCCTTGACCAACGTGAAACCGCAGTTTCTTGCTTGTCAATGTTAAAAAAAGAGACCGAGCTCCGTTTAAGAGCTGCAAAATCTAATGCTTTCCACCTGTAACCATTAAAAAGTACAACTCCATTAGACCACAAGGAGCATAGAAAAAGAAACAATAATTTGATAACATAAAACTACACTTAATTTAAAACAGAGCAAATTAGGAGGCTCACCAGAGCTCCTCGACCACGACAGCACAATCTGCAAGATTTCTTCGAGTTCTATAACTCTTATAGACTTTCTGAAGCGTAACTGCAGCTGCATCAAGCTCACTGACAGGCCTTGGAGAAGAAAGATACGCTGGCTCAGGAAGAGAAATAGTGGGCTTCAGTTTACGAATGGCTTGATTATCTTTACGCTTCGGAGTATTTAAACTAATGTTCAGATTGTCTAGAACAAGATCCTTGAATGAAATAGTTCTTTTTAGTTTCGAACGTTCAGGTTCCCATTTCTTGAAGGACATCGACCCCTCAGTCATCACCTTATCACATCCCTCTGACTTCAAATCAGTCTCAGAATCATTCTTCTTGAAGCTAAAAGTTCTCATTGTCATTTTTCCATCCTTTCTTTTGAAGCTGAAGGATCTCAATGTAACTGTTTGCACATTCTCTGTTGATCCAAAAATCATACTCTTCAGAATCTCTTTCCCAGTTGATATAAGTATTGAAAGCGATAAGCCCATAAAAGTACAATCAGCAACTCTTCTCTTTGTTTCGATGGTCAATCTGCTCAGTAAGATAACAGAACTTTGAAGTAAGCATTTGCAAATTCTTGACCAAAAAAATATTGTACGAAACAGAATAATTAGAATCAGACTTGATATTTAATTTGCAGAGAAAGGCGAGTTTAACGATAATTAACAAGAATGATCTACAATTATTAACACCTCTGGACTTCATTTGATAATGGTGTTCATGACCTTCAATGAACTTGTTGACCTTAAGTTGTTAGATTATTTTTCACTTCAATCTCTCTAAAAACTAAATAAAACACTATCTTAATCTGTTTAACAAGAATCCAAAGAAGACAAATTGAACTATCTTAATTCTAACACTAACATAGAACAATGACAGATCGAGAAACAAAAAGTTTGATTACCTTTCTAGTCCAAAAAAAATAGGTTTCAGAATCACTTTGCTTTCCTTGGAACTTCCTTTCAAGTTCCCTCACTTAAATACCAACAAAGATTCGAGAAGGTACAATATTAGTCTTTGGTACCTTCAAGCACGTATTCAAATTTCAAAACACAGAGTGGAAAATAAGAAACTAGTCTTTGAATCTTACAAGGAATTTTTTTTTTACACAAGAATACAAAATAAAGTTTTTTCACAGCCAGTTTTCTTTGGCAAAACCCGTAGCCTTTTGAGTTGAAGAATTCAAGGTTCAACTTCAAACACTAATAAAAGATTTTGAATCAAAAGTGATCAAAGGAGAAATGAAGTTTGTCTTGTGGTCAAAAGTGATGAACTGATGAACATGAGGTGTGTATATATACCAAAGTCAGCTGAGCATGCAAGTATGCAACAGACTCTAATAATGAGTTTCCATGAAAGAACAGAAATGACACGAGTTCTGTTATTCGTCTTTCTTCAACTTTTTTTCAATTATCACTTGGATGTTGTTTGTTGAGAAAATTTAAGACAGTCAACACATCCCTAGTCCCAGACGCCACTTTGAACAGCTATTTTTTTCTACAAGTTTGACGTTGCATGCTTTGACGTTAACTCGTATTAATTATCTTTGGACCATACCAAAAATTACATTTCAAAATAACCTTGTCGTGTCGTGAAGTGAAATAATTTTTAGTATGATGATCTATTATTAATATCGTGATTGAATTGATGCCAACTTACTTTATAATAATCGACTATTTGCATATTGACATATACTTTTGTATCGAACCTTGTCGGACGTTAGCTAGGTAACGAGCCCACTCTGTAACGCCCGCCATTGTGTATAATCCAATGGATATCTTTTTATGGTTTTTACATTTGGTGAACGTACTTCTATTTTTTTTGGTAAAGAATACCTACTTCTATTATAGAAAAAAAATAGAAAGTATACAATACATTGATAGATATACAATTGTTTTATTAATGCATTTTTCCACACGCTTCAATTATTAAATTTGTGCGAACTAAATAACTTATTTATATTTTATAGTACAACAAAAACAACAACAATCGAGATAAGGGACCGTTACCAAAAAAAAAATCGAGATAAGGGACGAGAGCAACTTGTTATTACTATACAAGCTAAGTATACATCAGGCACAATTAGTATATTTCATATTTTCATGTGGCTATTTGTTTTTCCATATTATATTGTGGACATAAGGGCAGTTGCCGATATACGGTTGGCAGTTTGTGCATTTTATTTTCTCAACTCGGCATCTAGAATAATACAATTAATAAATAAAAAACAATTTTGACATATAACCAAAAAAAAAGGCAGTACAATATAAAGGTTAAACTTTATTTACACTATATACTCTTTCTGCCATTCATATTCTTAGCAAATATATATTTCGCCAATTTCAAATTTTATGTCACTAAATTTGGAGAGGCTAATGAAAGCTGACTCTAAGAGCATTCCCAATGCAATTCACTATGAGGGGAATTTGAGAGTTTTCACCTTTGAATACTAAAAAACCATTGCTCAATGTAAAGGTGACAAAGTCGTTGACTTGTAACTAAGCCACAACGAGGGTAGCACTTGCTAATGAGATTTTTACTGAGTTGTGACCTTCCGATGGAATGTTTTATTCCGTCTCGTGCGTTTTTATATATTTTTTCGGCTTTTTTTTCGAACGGAATGAAATTCACATTCCGTCCCGATTTCATTCCGACCCGCGTGTTTTTTCGACTTTTTTTTTCGATTTTGTTTTTTTTTTTTTTCAGATTGGATGTTTCATTCCGTCCGCCCTTTTTTTTTATTTTTACATTCAGACGGAATCAAACATTCTGTCCGAGGCTTATAGTCACATCTGCATTGGGCAATCTTTTCTTGTTTTTCACCAAAAAGATACCAAAGAGGGAAAATAGTCCTACGTGGAGGTGAAAAAAAGTTGCTTGCATTAGGAATACTCTAACAGTGCTTCTTCTTTTTTGATAATAACTCTAAAGCGCTTCATGTGTGGAAAACCATCAGAAAAGAAAAACTTTGAGACCGTGTGAAATATATACACAGTGGCAGAGCCAGAAAATTAAGTAAGGGTGAGCCACCCAAACAACCAAAAAAAAAAAAAAAATACTCATTTTTTTAAAACTAATATTTCAAACACAATCACAAAACAAGTATAAGATAGATATCAAAATTCATATAAAACGGTAGCAATAAATATATTATAAAAAAGAAAAAAGGTGGGATGCTTTCGTAGAGTGTAACTATTTATGTACTTGGTATTTTTTGGTTTTTAAATATGATGAGAATTATTTGTTTAATGTTGTTATATGAGATAAGATTGGTTTTGAGATAGAGTCTTCATGTGATTTTTTTTATTTGGAGGAATCCAGTTCTGGAATTGGATCAACATGTATTTAACAAAAAATATTGAGAATCAACATGTTTAGCAATGACAACACATTTTAAATAATTAAAGAACATGGAAAGTCGACCAAAATCGTCATTATCTTGTGTCTCTAGAGGTGGTCAATCCAACGCCAAAGGTACTAGTAAGAATAAGAGTGTTCGATTGAATTTACTTGGTCGCTACTCGTTTTGAAGAGCGAAAAGGTGTAATCGGTCGGGGATTAATCGAGCGACTTTTCATAATACTATATTTCATTACAAAATACTTATTAAATATATTTAACTTTGAAATGACAACATAATGAAGCCAATTAAAAACCCAATCAATCAATAAACAATTAAAACACTTAAACAACTAAAATAAATATAATTTAAGTGTAAAACTTTACAGAATTGAGGGTTGGTCGGTGAAATGTCAAGTTAAATGTTTAACATTGAAATAGTTGAAATAATGAACACAATTATTCGGCTAATCGGCTGAGTACTCGGAGAGTTTTCGATCCCGATTGTGATCGGGAATTAAATTGTTAGTCGGGTCGGTTAAGCAGCGAATGGTCACCGATTTAATAGCCAATAGTGGGTAAGTGTTTTTGGGTGGGTTTGGTTTCTTTTTTGTTTTTTCTCTTCTCCTACTTGCTTGGGATTTTTTTTTTTTTTTGTTTGAGAAAGTGAGGGTGCGCCAGGGTGTACCCTACCCCTTAGCTCCGCCACTGGATATGCACATTTACTAAATATGTGCACGACGCTAGTATTATGAAGTCTGAACTTCTTGAGTATTATGGCTCTAGTTTAAACTGTAAATGGAAAGCACATTCAATATCCCATAAAATAAATCCTTGGACCAATATTTTCCATTACACACCTTTAATCAATTTGTCCTAAGTTGAGGTTCATTAAAGTTTGTGTAATATCTCTACTACTTATAAAAGGCATGGGCAAGTTAGCTGAATAAACTGTTTATTGGTTCTGCGGTTCTGCCTCTGCTTTTACATAATTTCGTAACACCGTGTTTATTTGAACCGGTTTTGTTTATGGGCGCGGTATTGGCACTCCTTTGGCAAAAAAATAATAATAACGGTTATTCTTTATATGTTCTTTTATACCCCACATACCCGATAGTTTTACGTCATCGGATTACCGCGAGATCTCATATTCTACGGCAAGCAGTTGCTGCGAAATCGCACAATCAATGGCATCGGGTTGCCACGATATCCCATATCCAACGGCAAGCAGTTGCCGCAGAATATTTTTTTTGTGTTTTTTGTTTTTTTTTCACTTCAAATTTTGTATATTGAACACACACGACATATGTATACCTCATTTTCTTCTTTAAAATTTCTTTATACACTTCACGAACAACACCAAAACCATGACAAAAAATATATACAATCGAGGCATAATTTTGCTATTTCGCGGCAAATATTTTCATATGTTATAAGAAAAACTTGTAATCAAATTAATGAAGAAGAGTTTTAATAATCAACACAAGCAAAAGTTCTATTTTAGTTAACATAACCATCTTGCGGCAACTAACTTTTTTTACGGTGACTATTAAAAAAAATTTAAAAGAAAAAATTATCCACAACAACCACATTCCGTAGAATATGAGATCTCGCGACAACCCGATGCCGTAGATTGTACGATCTCGTGACAATTTCTTAGAGTCAGTATTTTTTATATGATTAATAGATGGTGCTAGCACATTTGAATTAGTCAAAAGAGTACCAATTCCATAAAACATAAAACGGGGGGTTAATTTTGTCTTCTGTTGGCCCGCCAGAAAAAAAATTACAAGAGAGAGAGAGAGCATAAAAGAATAGAGAGAAGCGTTTCCGTTTACTAAGAGAGAGAAAGAGTGTAAAAGATGAGAGAGAGAGAGGCGACAAGACTAGTAAATATAAAGGACCAAGTAGATCGATCAGAGTTTCAAATGGCCGAATTGCCACGTACGTCTTATACTCTATTGTGCCATGAAATCAGAACTTCAGAACAATTTCCATAATCAACGTGTCTTATCGTTGGCAATCTAAAAACATGTCTTATCGCTTCCATCAATTGACTATAATCAATGAACAGAATGTCAGTCTGTCAGGAATTCTGATCAAATAGTTGACCCACGGGTGGCAAAGAGATATCTTATTTTTTGTGTCAAAATTATTATATATCCTGTGGTATGGGCATTCCGGCATTGTCACATTTACGTTCTCGATTGAATATGCTTCCTACATGCCAAACAGTAAATTTATAAAAGTGATCTAGATTTTTGCTATAGGGTTTGATAATATTATCCAGCATGAATCAGATTTTCAGCACGCAATGGACTAGCATTGGTCATCTAGGCCGACATATATTTTGACTTGGCCATATTATTTTAGATTAATTAATCTTACCTGTGATTTTTGTAATTGATTGTTCCGAGATGATTCCTGCAAATTATTTGGATGCAACATCAATGTTACATAGTGCTTTTTGTGTGTGAGGGACGGTGGACCAATGAAATACCCCGCTAAAATACATATATTCAATATTGTATTCTGAAACAGGTTTATATGTCCGGAATTATGCAGACGTGATTCCGTTATGATAATGACACACAATATGATAAGAGTGCCTATGTTATTGGCTAAACAGCTAGCAAGATTACTGGATAGTTGGGTAATTTCATAAATAGTAATCCATAATGTCAATTTGTTTCAATAGTAATTCACTTCTAATTTTGACTTTTCAAAGTAGTTTTTAACATTTTTGCCTTTCAAATAAAAATAAAATAATACTCTCTCTTCTTATACTTTTCTCTCTCCTTATCCCCTGTGTGATATTGACGTATTCGAGTTTTAACAAAACAGTACTCTCTCCTCTTACACTTTTCTCTCTCTTCTCACCATAGTTATCTGACCTAGCCCGGACACTAACCTGGCAAAGGAACTGGGTCACTGGGTCACCAGTTCGACCAGTGGGTCACTGGTTCAACCAATGGGTCAATACTTAAGTTGAAAATATTATATAATTCACTTAGTACATACATTTTCACAACTTTATTAGTGGCCCAGGTGGTCTTAAAGCCACTTCATTTTCCAATAAACCAAGGTTCGAGTCTATAAAAGTTGTTGTGGTGTAATGGTAGAGATCCTAGCTGTTTAATAGTCACCCAAGATCCGAGTCTTAGTACCAACAAATTAAAATTTTATAATTTCTAAAGTTACTATGTGACCCAATCCGGTTTGGTGACCGGGTCTGATAACACGACTTCTCACACTCAATCATTGATTTTTGAGTTTTTTTTTAAGTAATTAAAATGACTACAAATATAATAGATAAAAATAATAAAACAATAAATTTAACACAATCCATCTTCATTCATATAACAAAATTCATATTCCTTGCAAAATAATAAAAGATATCTCACAATAAAATTAATAAAAGATATATTCCATTAAAATGATAAAATTCATATTCTTTTCAAATTTATTACATCAATCCAACAAAACCGAAATTCTAAATCATGAAGTAGTTTCATCAGTATATGAGATAATTATTATTCAATGTACAACAGTAAAGTTGCTGATATACAATGCACATGAGTTTGTCAGCCCCTCACTTATAAGATGAAAATAGATAAATGAATTTGGCGGAAAAACTCTTAGTGGAAAAACAATTAACAATAGTAAAGTTGCTGATATACAATGCATATGAGTTTGTCAGTCTCTCACTTGTCAGGTGGACGGACGATGATGCATGCCATCATAAACCCAAACTCACTATTCTTTTCCTCTTAATGGTGTCCAATTCTAACTATATGTATCTATCATCATTTTTTTGTATACCAAAGTCATATACACATAGCTTACCGTCATCGATTGCCTTCATAGCATGGCTACAAAGAAGACAACCCTGCTGAAAGAAACCACAAGTGCAAGTCCTCTCCAAAAGGTGTACGGTGTCAGTACGATCCACTGATTGTACAGAGTAAATGTGCTCACTTGCCATTACCACTGTGAAAGGTCTACTTATATATCTCGACGAGATGAGCACATCCTAGGCTGATTTGGTCAGTTTTGTCTTCAGCTTTGACTCCATCACCCGGTAGTCATAGAAATATTTCATTATGTTCAACCTGATACCATTGACAAGAGATGTCACTGGCATAGCTCTCTCTAGAAGTATCATCTTGTTCCAGCTCTCTTGTGATTTTTGTAACAAATGACATACCTTCTCATTTTAGCAAAAACACAGCACCACGACTCTTTTGGAATCTTAACAATCTTTGTGTAACCTTTGCTGTCGTAACAGTAAATCTGGCCTATTAGTCTTACAAATTCTGCATGTTCGTAAGTTTCAGCTGCTCTCTTCACCTTCCCTTTTGTCTCTTGCTTAGTCACACAGTTTGAAATGTGTTGTGGACAAAAGCAATGAACCGCATTAGGAAGTATTTTAGGCATGACCTGAAGAATGCTTGCATGCCTATCAGAGAGAAGAACAAAGTTTTGCTCAGTCCCAACAACGTCTCTCAACTTTTCCATAAATCAATCCTAGTGGTCATTGTTTTCCTTTGGGACTATGGCAAAAGCAATTGGAAACGCGTGGCTATCACCATCCGTCGCAATAACAGTTAGTATGACTGACTTGCACCTACCTGTCATGAAAGTATCATGCATCAATCATAATTAATGGACGAAGACATCTTTTGTAAGCTCGGACAGTGACACCGTAGCTAACAAACAAACGTTCAAACTTGTGGGCAAGGGCGGACGACGTTAGCAGCTTGGTGAAACAATCTGAATCCACTATTTTAAGTTCTTTACAATAATTTGGCAACATTTGGTAAGACTGACTGAAGCTTCCCCTTATCTGCAAGCAAAAATGTCAAACGAACATAGGTTAGTAGTTGTTACTATTGCGTTCATCACTTGCTAATATAGCTAAGGCTACCTTTTGCATTGCAATTTCTTTCGCTTTCCAAGCAACTTTATACGACACATTTGTTTGGTGTGTGCTTTTCATCTCCAGCTGCAAATGTTTCGGAGCCATTTCAATATTGTCCCTAAGTTTCGATTTCACAACTTCTGAAACCCATTTTGCATCGACTTGTGGATTAGTTGCAATTGCTTGATCTTGTGGACATATTCCTCAGTATGTAACTCGCTCACAGTTTAACAAATTACAATGTAGATAAACTTCAAAATAAAATAAAATAAGAATAAGAATAATAATAATAATGTTAACTGAGTTCAATTCCAAAAACCATAAAAGTTACTGACATATGTTTTAAAAGTAACTACCATATACATACAATAGATCCAAGAGATACTTAACCCAAATTGTACTAGAAAAAACACGAGTTCAGCATTCAACCAATATCATTGATTACAGGTAAATAAATTACAACTTAGAGAAACTTAATAAAAAGAAATAATAACAAAATAATCATCACTATTTTAGTACCTAAAATATTAAAAATTACTGACAGATGTTTTGAAAGTAACTACCTAAATATGTGCATTAGATCCAAAAGATACTCAAACCAAAATGTACTAAAAAAACACGAGTTCCGCCTTCAACCAATATCATCGATCACAGGTCAATAAATTACAATTTAGAGAAACTTACTTGAAAAATATAAAAAAGACAAAAATAAATAATCTACATCATTTCAGTACCCAAAATCATAAAAGTTGCTAACAGATGTTTCAAAAGTAATTATTAAATATGTGCATTATATCCAAGAGATACTTAGCCCAAAATGTACTAAAAAAACACGAGTTCAGCGTTCAACCAAAATCATCAATCACAGATTAATAAATTAAAATTTATAGAAACTTAATTGAAAAAAATAACAAATAAAATAATCACCACCATTTCAGTACCCAAAATCATAAAAGTTGTTGACAGATGTTTTGAAAGTAACTACTAAATATGTGCACTAGATCCAAAAGATACATACCCAGCCTAAAATGTACTAAAAAAACACGAGTTCAATATTCAACCAACATCATCGATCACAGGTCAATAAATTACAACTTAGAGAAACTTATTTGAAAAATATAAAATAATAATAATAATAATAGATAACCTACATCATTTAAGTACCCAAAATCATAAAAGTTACTGACAGATGTTTCAAATGTAACTATTAAATATGTGCATTATATCCAAGAGATACTTAGCTTAAAATGTACTAAAAAAACACGAGTTCATCAATCAACCAATATCATAAATCACATATCAATAAATTAAATTTTATAGAACTTAATTGAAAAAAATAAAAAATAAAATAATTACCACCATTTTAGTACCCAAAATCATAAAAGTTGTTGACAGATGTTTTGAAAGTAACTACTAAATATATGTACTAGATCCAAAAGATACATACCCAACCTAAAATGTACTAAAAAAACACGAGTTTAACATTCAACCAATATCATCTATCACAGGTCAATAAATTACAACTTAGAGAAACTTACTTGAAAAATATAAAAATAAATAACCTACATCATTTCAGTACCCAAAATCATAAAAGTTGTTGACATATATTTCAAAAGTAACTATTAAATATGTGCATTATATCCAAGAGATATTTAGCTCAAAATGTACTAAAAAAAACACGAGTTCAGCGTTCAACCAATATCATCAATCACATATCAATAAATTAAAATTTATAGAAACTTAATTGAAAAAAATAAAAAATAAAATAATCATCACCATTTCAGTACCCAAAATCATAAAAGTTGTTGACAAGTGTTTTGAAAATAACTACTAAATATGTGCACTAGATCCAAAAGATACATACCCAGCCTAAAATGTACTAAAAAAGCACGAGTTCAACATTCAATCATATATATATATATATATATATATATATATATATATATATATATATATATATATATATATCATAAAAGTTCTTTGAAACATTTGTCGTAAAGAACTTTTATGATTTTTAGTATTGAAATGGTGAAGTATAAAAATGGTGAGTATATATATATACTCACCATTTCAATACCCAAAATCATAAAAGTTGCTGACAGATGTTTCAAAAGTAACTACTCAATATGTGCATTATATCCAAGAGATATTTAGCTTAAAATGTACTAAAAAAACACGAGTTTAACGTTCAACCAATATCATCAGTCACAGATCAATAAATTTCAATTTATAGAAACTTAATTGAAAAAAATAAAATAATCACCATCATTTCATTACCCGAAATCATAAAATATGCTGAAAGATGTTTTGAAAGTAACTACTAAATATGTGCACTAGATCCAAAAGATACATACCCATCCTAAAATGTACTAAAAAAACACGAGTTCAACATTCAACCAGTATCATTTAGAGAGACTTAATAAAGAAAAAATAATATAAAATAAAATAATAATCACCATTTCAGTACCCAAAATCATAAAAGTTGATGAGATATATTTCAAAAGTAATTATCAGATGTATACATAAGATCCAAAATATACTTAGCCCAAAATATACTTAAATAACACGAGTTCAACATTCAACTACTATTTATTTTCTATATGTGACAAATATATTTATCAGTTTATAACTCGATCACAAATCAATAAATTAAAACTCAGAGATATTTATGCTAAAAAAACAAGCATTTTAATATATATTTGGTATGTAAGAAAATAATATATATATATATATATATATATATATATATATATATATATATATATATATATATATATATATATATATATATATTTGTGTGTAAGAAATAATATTTATTAGTGACAAACAGATTTGTCATTATGTAGCTGATATATTGTTTGAAAGTAACTACCAAATTCGTACATTACAGGCAAGACATTTTTTACACAAAATATATTGAAAAAAAACACAAGTTCGTTTTTCAGGTTATTCTAAAACACCTGCTCCACAATCAATTATCCAACACTCATTGTCGATTCAACTTATCACATTAGAATTTATTCTCCATTGGATAATTTACCCTTCAATTTTAAACGTCTTCAAACTACTAAATGATAGGAGAGAGATTGGGAATACCTTTTGACAAAGTTGTTACTTGACAACTTACCTTTCTTTCGTCTTGGAACTATAATGATGTTTTAGCAAACACAAAGGTAAAACCTTTTTCATTTGTTGTACAACCTAACTTTTGACTGTAGCTAAACTAAATGATGGGTTTTACATCTTCTTTAAGTGATTTTTTCATATCAACAACAAAAATGGATTTTTGTAGATTAATGATGAAAATACAAGCAACCAAACTAAAATATGAAGTGAATATTTATTTATTTCATGTGAATTATATATGAACAAAAACTTTAAAATGGATAATATAATTGGTTATGAGAGAATTGTTATTCAAATGATGAAGATAAATGTAGGGATAATGAAAATGGTAAATGGGGAAAAGTGAGTAACAAGATAATTGAAGGATTAAGAGAAAAAGTTGAAAAAAAAAAATAAATCATGTGGAAATGAGTTGAGTAATAAGAAAATGAGATATATTGCTGCTTTACCGCCTAATTATTCCCGCCCAACAATTTTTCCACCCAATTCAATATGTCCTTTGTCACCTTACAAGTGAGAGACTGACAAACTTAGATGCACTGTATATCAGCAACTTTGCTACTGATAATTATTTTCTCGCTAACAGTTTTCCCGCTCAATTATTCCCACTTACCAATTTTCCTACCAAATTCATTTGTCTATTTTCATCTTATAAATGAGGGACTGACAAACTCATGTGCATTGTAAATCAGCAACTTTACTGTTGTATATTGACTAATAATTATCTCATCTACTGATGAAACTACTTCATGATTTAGAATTTCGGCTTTGTTTGATTGATGTAATAAATTTGGAAAGAATATGAATTTTATCATTTTAATAGAATATATCTTTTGTTAATTTTATTATGAGATATCTTTTATTATTTTGCAAGGAATATGAATTTTGTTATATTAATGAAAATGGATTGTGTTAAATTTATTGTTTTATTATTTATTAATTATTTTTATCTATTGTATTTTTAGTCATTTTAATTACTTAAGAAAAAAAAAACTCAAAAATCAATAATTGAGTGTAAGAGGAGAGAGAAAAGTGTAAAAGGAGAGAGTATTGTTTTGTTTTTATTGTTTTGTTAAAAACAAAACTCAAATATGTCAACATCATGGAGACAAGGTGAGAGAAAAGTGTAAGAGGAGAGAGAGTATTGTTTTGTTTTTATTAGAAGGGCAAAAATGTCAAAAACCACGTTGAAAAGTCAAAATTAGAAGTGAGTTACTACTTGGGAACAAATTGACATTATGGGTTACTATTTAGAAAATTACCATTACTAGATATCGAATTACACGACCTACTCTAAAAAGGGAGTTGGTGCTATGTTTTGAAAATCGAACCGGTGATCGAACCAATTTTGTGTTGAAATGGTTCAATCAAGTTCAACTATGGTTTGACTCGGTCGAACCGATTGATATTTATTTAGTAATTTTTTTTAATAATTACAATAATAAAATGAATAAATACATGTGTTCATTATAAATCAAAATGAATTTTTTGTACAAGAAACACAAAATAACATGTTTTTTTTTATAGATAAAGGAAAATACTTTCAAATTTTTTAGGAAGGGTTTCCTTCAAAGTTTTCATCAACAGACAACTGAATCAGAAATCTTACCGTAACTGGGTTCAAACTTAAAAAAAATTAGCTTGCCTTCGGCTTCCCCTACTAGCTAGGGCATAAGCAACAAAATTAGAGTCTCTACTCTTTACGAATAATAGCATGTTGGTTCGGAATTTAGATTATTTTATTTAGTGTTAGGTTCAACTCCTAACATTATCACTTTTTCAAAACAAATTTATAATAAGAGTGGTCCAGTTTTTCTTGGTTTAGAACTGAACCAATTCACCTGGTTTAACTACGGTTTAGTTTAGACCTCTGTTCAATCACCAATCCGGTCCGGTTTTCTAAACAGTAAGTAGGTGTCTTCCACAGTTCCTAGCCTCATACGCGAGAGGAACGGAACGAGAATAGGGTCTTTAGTCTAATTTCATATTGAATTATGAGCTCCTTGACTTATTTGGAGTAACTCTACATAAGCAATTCGAAAATGACATTTATCCAAAGACAGAATACACTAAAATGGTTACCAAAAGCAAAAAAAGATCAAAAAAGAATACTCTTTATAAACAATTTTTTTTTTGCATAATCAGAAAGGACACTGAAACAAAGGATTGTTTCATTCAATATAACGAGTAAGAATTTTCTCGTCCATTAGTCCATACTGCTTTATTTGTGCGTAGAGATCCACACGGTAGTGATGAGGGGTGAAGTCACTACCGTGTTTAAAATGTACGGTAGTGGTACCTTCTGCACGTACGGATGACTATGACTACCCCATTTCATGAGATTCCGCACTGCTGACTCAGTCTAGCTCCCAAATTTAGTGAGTCTAAAGTCTTAACATTCAACTATTCAAGATTGGAGGGTCGTTGGGCCGATTTCACATTTAAGGACTGAAGATCCAAATCAATGAATAGCACTGTGCATTCATGTAAATTTAAAACCGAAAAACTAGTGTGCACATGGTGTACCACTGTACCCATACACTGGCATTTGGACCATTTATATAGACAGAGGATTCATGTGTATTGCAACAAAGAAGTATTGTCAACGGCTCTCATTCCTGCGCACACATACATCGTGATGCACCCTAGATGCCCTCAATTTAAAATTATATGATAATTACCTAACATAATCTAATCAAGCTTAATAGAACTCTCAACTTCTCGAGTTACTAAATTGCTACAAATTAAATGGGCTGGATAAACATTTGGGTGGAGTCTGACTCTCAAGCCACAGTTCATGCATTTCAATCAGACAATGTTTATTAGAAGTCTAGAAGCGAAAATTAAAATTACATGATTGTTATAATCTAGTTTATTAGTGTAAGGCTGAACATCAATGCATTGTGGAGAGGTATATTTCTATGTTAATACTAGTATTCATGATTTCAAATGAAATATCAGAATTCCATTGGATATTTCAGTTTTTTTTTTAAAAACAAAACGGAATCAAAATTTTAATATAGTAAAAAATTACTAATTTTGAAATATGTTTGGAATAATTGAAATTTTGGTTTTTTCATAATTTGAAATTCTGAAGATTTCAAAATCTTGAACTATGACTGATACATGTGCTCGGAAAGGATGTGCGCTAGCTTTATGAACTAAACAATGGTGGAACAATAAGCCATAATTTCTGACAAAACTTGAGGACTCTGTTGCCACAATGTATATATTTATTTCTTGGTGAGCTATTGGAGTTACTCAATGAATTGTGTTTTATGCATTTTTTTTCTTTCTATTTACTTTTATGTAATTTTTCTCTTTCTAGTCAAAATTACCATTTAGCAAAAAAAAAAAAAATACAAATTAAATCACTGGTATGCAGGTAACAAGTTCTTAGATAGAGCATTTAAAACTCTAGCTGGGCATTGATGGCCTTATAAATAAGGTATTTGTTATTGCCGGACTCAAATTTGTGTTGGGCGGACTCCAAAAAAAAAACGATTATTACAAGTGTGCGATTAGTTTCAAAAAATCCAAAAAAAAAAAACAATTATTACAAGTATGTCATTGATTCCCAAAAAATTGAATTCGAAACCCTAAATTTAAACGGACGGCCGGTCGTTTGGATTAAGTCCCCAAACGATTGGCCACACCTTTGAGACTTAGTCCAAACGACCCTACTAGGTTAAGGTTAAAAAAAAATTTTGAATTTTTTCAAAGTTCAAATCGAATAAACGGCGTACGGCCACACGATGCGGGTGAGAAATCCAAAACGATGATGCAACGGTAGTATGGGAATTGAACTTATAAAAAAATAGTCACCGTTTGGACTTAGAAAAATCCCCAACGATATGGCCACACCATTTGAACTTAGAAAAATTTTCAACGATATGGCTACACCGTTTGGATTTAAGTCTCAACGATATATGGCCACACCGTTTGAACTTGGGTTCAAAAACAACGCTAAGTATCGTTTTAGGATTGAACTTTGAAAAAAATTCAAAGATTACGTTTTTCAGGCTCTTGACCGGTGTGGCCGAGTCGTTTAATTTAAGTCCTAAAAATGCTAAGTCGTTTGGGACTTAGTCCAAACGACTTAGCCGGATCGTTTAAGTTTGGGGTTTCGAATTCAATTTTTTGGAAATCAATGACATACTTGTAATAATTGTTTTTTTTTTGAATTTTTTGAAACCAATAATATACTTGTAATAATTGGTTTTTTTTGGTGGGAGTCCATTTAAATTGGGGTCCGGCACCATAAATAATGCGAGACAAACATTTTTGGAGTCGACCATTCATTGAATGTATGATGTGATAGTCTACGGCCCTGGTGCCACCATTTTGAAATTTCGATCTTAAAAGCAATAATTAGGGGTTAAGGACTTGAGGTAGACACGTGACATGTCTCACCTCAACTCTCCGAAAATCTGCCATAAGATATTTAATCGATGCATCTCATGCAAGTATATAGATATCTTTCCTTTAAATAACGCGCCCACTTACACTAAAATTAATATGCTGTTTTTCGTTTTC
Organism: Coptis chinensis; assembly: GCF_015680905.1. Lineage (NCBI taxonomy): Eukaryota > Viridiplantae > Streptophyta > Magnoliopsida > Ranunculales > Ranunculaceae > Coptis > Coptis chinensis. The sequence continues at coordinate 101,578,534 of NC_141458.1, forward strand.
CGAGTATTACTCTCGCCAAACACTATTATTACAATTTATGTTATATCACTTACACTAAAATTCATACACTGTTTTTCGTTTTCCGAGTGTTACTCTCGCCAAACACTATTATTACAATTTATGTTATATCCATGCCATCCGAAATTTCATCGGAAATTATAGACAAATTTTCATCCTATTATTATAACCTATGCCATCTGAATTTTCAACAATTTCATCGGAAATTCCGGACAAATTTTCAGATATTATTTTTTTTTCCCGACAAATTTAACATATTTAGTCTAAATTAGTGGTTTAGTGGCATAGTTAGGAATTCGCAATACGGCAAAAATTCAAAGCGGAAAATATTCGAATAAAATTCGAGCTTCGATAAGAATTCATTTTTTCAATTCGGATTAAAAAAAACTGAGACGGCAAAAGTTTGGGTTCGTAAGAAATTCAAATATAATACGAAGCTAAAAATAAAAAAAATACGATAAAATTTGACAACATACTCAACAAACTTATAGTGACAATACGAACAATTCGCAAATAATTCGCCGAATTACAAACTATAGTTAGTAGGACCTTTTTACATCTAGAGCAACAAATCGGGTTGGGAATTTAAATTTTTAATGATCGATTCAAATTTAAATTTTGGAATCGGAGTTTTTTATTAACTCGATTAATTTCAGTTTCAGATAGGTAGCATAAAATAAGTATGAAAAACAATAGACACATTGCGCGTGCCAGAATAGATTTCACACTCATCGAGCCGTGCCCAGAATGCTAGTATATCTAAGGAATACGAAGGGCACTCCTCATTGTCAAGATTTATCTAAAGTGCTTGTTTAGAATCCACTTTCACTAGCAACTTTTGCACATGCAACTTTGAAATAGCCCCCATTGCTGCTTCCATTCCTTTAAGTTCCGGGCGTACTCCTTGTCTTTGAGCTTCCAAAATAAGTCATCACAGTACTACGATGCGATCATTTTTGAAATAGGCATTGCATGGTAGGCTCTAGGGGTGGGCAATGGGCTGGGTCGGGCTAGCCCGACCCTAAACATTTAAAGCCCTTCAGATATTAGGTAGGGTCGCCCCCCCTACCCCTAAAGTCGACAGATAGGGCGGGTCATAAGTCTAAATCTCAAGCCCTAAACCTGACCCTAGTCCTCTTTAAGGGCTTTAGGGTCGGGCTTTAGGGCCGGGCCTATATATTTTCTTTTTTTTTACTACATCAATTTTAAAACTCATTTATATTACAAAAATGTACAATAATCTACAAACTCAAAGTCCAACCAATCTAGTAATAATCCGTATAAGTCAAAAAATTTAAAATGCACATCCACAATCTAATGAATCAAGACATCGAGGAGTTGATTTTTGTTCTTCCTTGTACTCAAACCTCACTAAAATTACATTTAACATTGAAATACATAGACAAATAATTATATTATCATTTTAAAGGAAGAAGTAATAGATATAAAGAAGAAACATAATAGTTTTGGTTAAGGGTCATGGAAGTTGTTAAACTATTTGTAATATCATAAATTATTTCTATAATAGATTCAAACAAATATAATATTACCTTTCTTCTAATTTAAAAGTGATTCAAGCTTTGTATATGGAAATGAAAATATTGGCTTTTGAACAAGTGATGGAGAAAGGTTTGAGATTATAAATGTCATTTTTCTGACAAAGGGTGTTTTTTGTTTCTATGTTACAAATGTCCGCTCGTATTTTCTTTAATGGTGTGGAAGGAAACCTTAGTTTTAGACTTGGCTTGGATGTGAATAAAAATATAATTTATAAGAAAATAAGTGAGAAAAGAAATTGAGAATAATAAGTTATGGACTTTGACTTGATGATCAAAGGAATAAAGTCTTATTTTTATTAGGCTAGTGCTCATTGTTCTTCATGCCCCGCTAAGTTGACAAGTTTTTGTTATATAAAACAAGTTATTGGAAGTACCCTTGGGTGTAAGTGATAAATTACAAAGGACAATGTTATTTTAATTGAAAATATTTAACAAAGAGTTAGACAATTATAGTATGTGTATTTATAGTGAAAGTATGAAACAGGGCCGGTTAGGGCTTGGTTAGGGTCGGGCCTATGTTTTAGAATCTTAGCCCTAGCCCTGCCCTAGAAAGCATTAGGGCCGGCCCGGCCCGGCCCTAAACTCTGTGAGGGCTTTAGTTGTGAGGGCTTTATAGGGCTTAGGGTCGGGTCGGTCAGGGCCGGGTTAGGGTCATTAGGGCCAAATTCCCACCCCTAGTAGGCTCCATTATGAGTTGCATGGCTGCACCGTGAGCAGATCAAGTATCATCACATAAACTTCTGTGATGTTGAACTATATATTTCGGCTAAATCAGAATCACATTATCAAGTGCCACCCCTCCAACTCCTCCAAGGATTTGCTAACTCAGAAAGTCAAAATATCTAATTTAACTATTGGGGTGAAAATCATAATTAATGCACTGTGCCGATGACTAGGCAGCTGTATGCCGCGATTTGTATAGGGCCCAACCTACTCATCAATATAATATACTTATAGGGAGGGATCTATATGTTGGAGTTATTCTTCACATGAGGAGAAAATGATTTCTTCTTGCGTACGGAAGCCTTAGTGCGACCCGCGCTTTGAATAGGCTTTCCCAAGGCGCGACCCGTGCTCATGCCTTGGTCGACCTCCAGACACTTTAGCGCGACCAGCGCTCGACTTGGCCTTGGCCAAGGTGCGCCCCGTGCCCATGCCTATTTTTCGAAGAATTCTATTTTGGTGGACCACGAGTTTGCAATACAAGTTGGGGATTTTGACAAAACCTAACTAAGTCAGAAGACACGAGAGACTACACATAAGTCAGAGAAAACCCAATCTTGAAAGCTATCAAGATTGAGAGATAACCCTTACAGAGATACAAACCTGTAAAAAGAGAGGAGTGATCTAGTAAGGTGAGAGACTGCAAAGAGTGATTGTAATCTTTCTTCCTACTTTATAAAATGATTAGCTTTTGTGGAAGTAGGCATCATTGGCCGAACCACGATATATCTTTGTATTGTGGTTTGCTTTTACTACTTTACATTATTATCTGTTGTTAATAGTTGTTTAGCGAGTTGGGCATATTAGTTTGGTTGTAGGGAATATTGAGATTGTTGTATGGAGTTGAATTGTGTTCAAATACAAGTTATCTGTGTAGTGGGGAATCGATTGGTATCAGTGTTTAACCCCAACAAGTGGTATCAAAGTCAGGTTAGATTAGCCTAGGGTATTATCCAAATCTTGGCCGGAAGGTGTTTGACAAAACTCCTGAGAGAAGATTTGAGTTTAAATAACTTGTTGAGATGGACAATTCCATGAACACTCGCATGACGAACCTAAATAGGAAGAACTACACCATTTGGAAAGCCAAGATGGAATATTTGTTTTATTGTAAGGACTTGACACAACCAATTGAGAATGGAGGAGAAAGACTGGAAACGGTTGCTGCGGCTGAGTGGAGCAAGCTTGACAGAAAAGCAATTTGGTACATTCGACAGTGGATTGACAATAGTGTCTTTCACCATGTATCCCAAGAGACTACAGCTTTTGGCTTGTGGAAGAAACTCGAAGACCTCTATGAGAGGAAGTCGGGCGGAAACCAAATGCTGGTCGTTAAGAAGTTTGCCAACACGAAATACCAAGAAGGTTCTTCAATGTCTGAGCATCTTAACGAAATACATAATATCATCAATCAGATGCATTTGATGAAGATTAATTTCGGAGACGAAGTTGAGGCTTTGTTTCTATTATGCTCTCTACCCGAAAGTTGGGATACATTAGCAGTTTCTCTACGCGGAGCAACCAAAGATGGAATTGTTTCCATGGAGATGGCTACCACATCTTTGTTGAATGAGGAGACTAGAAGGAGTTCAAAAAGCAGCTCCTCTCATTCAGAGATCCTTGTCACAGAGAAACCAGGGAGAGGTAAAGGAAGAAAACCATCTCGTTTTAGAAGTGATGACAGAAGTAAACCTAGGGGTGAAGCTAGAACTCCTAAGGCAGAAAGACAATGTTACTATTGTGCCACCAAGGGTCACTTCAGATATGAGTACAGAATATTGAAGAGGGATGAGAAAAATAACTGCGTACATGAAGACATGGTATAGAGGAACGGAAACACAGGTAGAGATACTACCGCACTAGTCGACGACATAGTTGGAATTGTGTCAGATTGTGGTGTACTGTGTGATGTCTTAGTACCTCATGCCATGATACAGAGTGCGTGATAGATACAAGAGCATCCTATCACGTCACACCACACAGGGAATTCTTCACTACCTACAGCTGTGGTGAATATGGTGAAGTGAAGATGGGTAACAGTGGTGTCTCGAAGATTATAGGCATTGGAGATGTTTATGCAGAAACCAATGTCGGCTACACCTTGACACTCAAGGATGTAAGACGTGTCTCTGACATACGACTAAGCCTAATTTCGGCTGAGAAGTTAGATGACGATGGCTTTGTAAACTCGTTTGGTAACATGGTATGAAAACTGAGCAGAGGTTCCATTATAGCAGCCAGAGAGAAGAAAACTTGCTCTCTTTACAAAACACAGGCTAGTTTGTGTAAAACAGAAGTGAATGCGGCAGAAGAAAAAGCTTCCTCCGAACTGTGGCACAAGAGACTGTGTCATATAGGCATAAAAAGGATGGAAATTCTTGCTAAGTAAAAGGCATTGCTAGACATTAAAGGTACACATTTAAATACATGTACTCACTGTTTGGTAGGAAAGCAACACAGGGTGTCTTTCTAAAGATTTCCGTCTCACAGAAAGGACAATATCCTTGAACTAGTGCACACAGATTTATGTGATCCTATAAAAGCGAAGTCCCACGGGGGAGCTTTATACCTCGTGACCTTCATTGATGATACGTCAAGAAAGGTATGTGCATATAGTCTGAACACCAAGGATGAAGTACTTGGCGTGCTTGAGAAATTCCATTGCATGGTGGAAAGAGAGACAGGGAAGTTATTGAAGTGTATTCACTCAGATAATAGGGGTGAGTACATTGGGCCATCTGAAGTGTATTGCCAGAGTTATGGAATTCGTCATGAGCAGACCGTTCTCAAGACACCGCAACAGAATGAAATAGTAGAGAGAATGAACCGTACCATTATAGAGAGGATGAGATGCATGCTATCTCATTCTAAGCTACCTAGAACCTACTGGGTAGAAGCAATGCGTACAGCCGTACATGTGATCAACCTATCTCCATCGAAGCCTCTGAATAGTGACTATCCAGAGACAGTATGGTCAGGCAGAGATGTTGATTATGGATACTTGATGGTATTTGGGCAAAGGGCATTTGTGCATATTCCGAAGGATGAGAAATCCAAGCTTGATGACAAAGCCAAGCAGTGCATTTTTCTGGGTTATAGAGATGAAAAGTTTGGTTACAAACTCTATGATCTGATTATTAAGAAGGTAATCCGAAGTCGAGATATTGTGTTCTTTCACTAATGATCTTGTTGATTCAGAACCAGAAGTTCCTACTGTGGAACATGCAGAAGGCATTGAGAATGCAGAGAACCATGAGTTTGAAGCTCATGATGAGAATCATATTGCTCATGATGGGATAGAACCTATTAGTATAGAAAATGCAGATGAAGTGCATGAACCACCACCAGAGCAAGCAGAATTGCATCCTCCTGAGGCACCAGCAGATGGGACAAGGAGGTCAGACAGAGAGAAACTAGCTTCAACCAGGTATCCACCACATACGTACATTCTACTATCGGATGGTGGATAACCTATGTACTATCAAGAGGCACTTGAATGTATAGACAAAGAGAAGTGGTTGAAGGTCATGCATGACGAGATGGATTCTTTGCATAAGAATCACACTTATGAGTTAGTTGAGAAACCGCAAGGAAAAAAAATTCTCAAGAATAAATGGATCTACAAGGTTAAGCATGAGGAGAACAATCTACACCCAAGGCACAAAGCTCACCTTGTTGTGAAGGGATTTGGTCAAACGAAAGGTATTGACTTTGATGAGATTTTCTCTCCTGTAGTGAGGATGACTTCTATCCGGGTGGTATTGGATATGACTGCAAGTATGAACCTAGAGGTTGAGCAGCTAGATATTAAGACAGGTTTTCTTCATGGAGACCTTGAAGAAAGATGTCTATATGGACTAGCCAGAGGGGTTTGAGGTCAAAGGTAATGAGCACCTAGTATGCAAGCTGATAAAGAATTTGTATGGGTTGAAGTAAGCACCGAGACAGTGGTACATAAAGTTTGATTTCTTTATGGCGAAGCAAGGATACAAGAAGTCTGCTTGCGATCATTGTGTGTTTGTTCAGAGATTTCCAGATGGGGATTTCATAGTGCTCTTGTTGTATATGGATGATATGTTGATAGTTGGCCCAAACATCAACAAGATATCCAAGTTGAAGAAAGACTTGAGTAAGTCCTTTGAGATGAAAGATTTCAAGCAAAGTAGATACTTGGAATGCGGATCACTCGTGATAGAAAGAGTGGGAAGTTGTGGCTTTCTCAAGAAAGCTACATTGAGAAGGTGTTGAAGAGATTCAACATAGATCAAGCGAAGCCAGTCAGTTGTCCGCTTGGTGGTCAATTCCGCATGACCAAAGAGATGTGTCTAAAGGGTGAACATGAGTAGAATCAGATGGAAAAGATTCCTTATGCATCCGCAGTGGGCAGCTTGATGTACGCAATATTGTGTCCAAGACCGGATATTGCTTTCGCCGTTGGTGTTGTAAGCCGATTTCTTACAAATCCGGGTAAGGAACATTGGGAAGGTGTTAAGTGGATATTGAGATATCTCAAGGGCACTTCCAAATCATGTTTGTGTTTTGGTGAAAGTAATCCCTTACTTGAAGGTCACACTGATGCAGACATGGCAGGTGATGTTGACTCGATGAAGTTCACCTCCGGTTATCTGGTTACTTTTGCAAGGGGAGCAGTTTCTTGGCAATCTAAGTTGCAAAAGTGTGTTGCCCTCTCCACTATAGAAGTCGAGTATATTGCAGCCATTGAGTGTTACAAAGAGATGCTATGGATGAAGAGGTTCTTCGACGAACTAGGGCTAAAGTAGAAACAATTTGTAGATCTATTGACAATCAGAGCGCTATCCATCTGAGCAAGAATCCGAGTTTTCATTCTAGATCCAAGCACATACATGTGCGTTATTATTGGATTAGAGAAGTACTCGAATACAAGCATTTGTGTATCGAGAAGATCCATACCAACAATAACGGGTTTGATATGATGACCAAAGTTTTATCAAAAGGTAAGTTTGATGTTTGTTGTACTACCACCATAATGGTAGCAGACTCCTCCTGTTGATTTGGAAATTGCATGGAGGTATCCCCCCTCACTGTTTGGGAGGGGGAGATTGTTGGAGTTATCCCTCACATGTGAAGAAAAGCATTTCTGCTTGCGTACAGACAAAGCTTTTTTAGCGACCAGCTCTGAATAGGCTTGCCCAAGGCGCTGGGACTGCGGCGCAAGGCCATACCTTGTCAACCTCAGGGCACTTTTACCCGACCGGCCCATGCCTATTTTTTGGAGAATTCTATTTTTGTGGACTGCGAGTTTGCAATACAAGTTGGGTTTTTTGACAAAACCTAACTAAGTCAGAAGACATGAGAGACAACACATAAGTCAGAGAAAACCCAATCTTGAAAGCTATCAAGATTGAGATATAATATTTACAGAGATACAAGCCTGTAAAGAGAGAGGGGTGATCTAGTAAGGTGAGAGACTGCAAGAAGTGATTGTAATTTTCCTTCCCACTTTATAAAACAATTAGCTCTTGTGGAAGTAGGCACCATTGGTCGAACCACGATATATCTTTGTGTTGTGGTTTGCTTTTCCTGTTTTATATTAGGGTTATTTAGGGATTGGTCCTACTTATTTAGGGGTATTTAGGGATAGGTCATAAAATTATCGATTATTACGCTTTAGTCCTACTTTGATCGATTGACCTTGAGTCGTCTCAGTTGACCGTGGTCAACCCATTTTATAATATTATATTTTTCATTTTTTTATGAAAATGGCCAAACTACCCTTGAGCGGGCTTGACCAGACTATCTCTAAAATGGAAAGCCCATGAGTTTTATTCCAAATTTTGAGATTGTTCCGATATATATCGGTCAATTTAATTTGTTTTTCAGATTTCCGAAATTGAAGAAACTTGTCCAAATTTCTCACTTTCCACAAACCCTTCTCACAGACAATTCATCAAACACCTACTTTAAACCAACATGTCTCGATCTATTTCTCCTAAGCCGCCACTAGTTTTTCTCTCCACTTCCAACTCCAAATCAAACTACTTTTCTATCCAAATAAAACAACTCCAAATCAATCCCCCTTTTAACAATTTTCTCATAAACCAAATAGGAGCAGCATATATAAGAACTCAAGGAAGAAGAAAATAAAGATGTGTAGATCGACTGATAATAATGATTTTCCTACCAACGAGATCGTTTAAAGATCAAAGTGTTTTATCTCCGCTTATTGATCTTAAACGATGAGAGGCATATCCGGTGACTATTTCCTAAGAAGGTCCAAGTTAGGCTGGTTTCATTCCGTGTAGGCAATCTTGTTTATGGCCAACGAATCCCTTGCTTGTTTGGTGGTTGCAATTGTCTGGGATTTCAATATCAAGCGCACCTAGCAATAGGAAAGCAAGAAGAACTTATTGAGATAATCTATTCAAATCTTTCTTAACTCTGAGCTGTATGGGGTATGGCTGTAGGCGAACTGCTAGATCCATCTTTAGTTCCTAATTCCAATGCCTTTGTCAATCTTACAAAGATGCTTTTTGAAAACCTCTCCCTGAAATAATCACTCTTCGTTATCTCCCTCGCATTAGTGAAAATCATTTGGAAATCAATGATGCCAAGATTCAATCAGATGCATACGCTTACATAACTCTTCACCGAGTCAGGTCAGCTGAGAAGAACAAAGAAGCAGTTTTCGCGAGTCGCGAACGCGTTTGAGTGTTAGGATTAAAGTGAAATTTGGACAAAAACTCATGGGCTTTCCATTTTAGAGATAGTCTGGTCAAGCCCGCTCAAGGGTAGTTTGGCCATTTTTTATAAAAAACAAAAATTATATTATTATAAAATGGGTTGACCACGGTTAACTGAGATGATTCAAGGTCAATCGATAGAAGTATGACTAAAGCCTAATAATCGATAATTTTAGGACCTATTCCTAAATACCCCTAAATAAGTAGGACCAATCCCTAATTAACCCTTTTATATTATTATCTATTGTTAATAGTTGTTTAGCGAGTTGGGCATGTTAGTTTGGTTGTAGGAAATATTGAGATTGTTGTCTGAAGTTGAATTGTGTTCAAATACAAATTATCTGTGTAGTGGGAAATCGATTGGTATCGGTGTTTAACCCCAACACTATATACAACATTTTCTATATAACAGTTTATACATTTATTTATTTTTTAAAGTTGACCTAAGAGTTAATATTTTGTGGGTATGATCTTATCACTATATAGATCATATCCACAAAGTTTTAGTTTATTTTTGAAATCTCTATTCTTTTTAAAAGTAGATTTGAAAATATGATTTTTTTAATGGTTAGGATTTGAAATTTTGCAACTCTCTTTTGGCATGTTTAGAAATTTCCAAACGAACCTATTTTTAGTAGGAATGTTCTTTATGCCTCTATGGTGAGAATGTGAGATCCACAAAAAAATAAAATTTTATATGAATTTGTAGAATAAGATATAGACTATTGTATAAAGTGTTGTGTATAGATCCATGGGAGGACCCACTGTATAGGCAGGGTATTCAAGTGAATACCCTCAAGTTTCTCCCAAAAAAAATAAAAATAAAATAGTAGGCTTAAATGTTTAATATTTAACTTAACCCATTAGTATTTAGCCAAAAAAAAAACTTGGCTCATTAGTTAATGATTTTTAATATTTTGGATTAAGGACTTTGTAAGACTGTAAGGTAGGCCAAGTCCACACTTTTACTTTTACTCCAATGAGTAATTCATTTCGTTTTTTTCTAGTAAATTTTTCAAATGTTTTTGATTTCTCAATCACCTTCTCTATTATTTGGACATTTTCTCGGATTCATTTATCAAACCATCTTGAATTCTCATTTCAATTTCTCGCGGGTATCTTTTTGAAATCATATATTTATACCGTTATTTTTTTTTTATTTTTATTTTACATAACACTAAAGAAAATTTTTGTTGTTGAATTTTCGACTTAGCTTGAATACCTTCGAGGAAACTACGGAGTCTGCCCCTGTATAGATCCTTCCTAATATATTTATATAAATATAATTGTGCATCCCAAGAACTCTGCCACAATGTGTATTAATAACTGATATTAATAGTACATATCATTGCATAATCAATGGCATCTAATATGGGCTGATTGGCAGCATATATCCTAGATTCCTAGAGCTTTTCGTTGTAGAATCGGGTTTTTACCCAGAAGTTCATAACAGATATTTTGGACACACAATCAGTGAAGTGGAGTTTTCAGTTGCCCTCGCAAATGGGCCCACTGCACGACTCACCGCGTTAACATCCGACTTGGAGGTGACGCCAATATAACGACATGTGTTTGTTCAATAATACAATTTGACTTTTTCTTTCATCCTCAATCGGTTTAAACTTGGAATACAAGAAAATGTATGGGCTTGGGCCTAATGTTATGTATCTCTGATAGGGGAGGATACAAACTTCTTGTTCGGCTTAGGTGAGCTGAATGCTAGAATCAAACTCAACCTGTTAACATGCCTTTAAATTCAGCAAATCCTTCTTTTTTGGTTTGGCTTGGTTCAAGTTTGACGGGCATAATATTTTACAGAGATCCAAATCACATTTTTTGGTATGACTACAGTCTACAGTCCATAGCATTTTAATAGGTGTATGGGAAAAACAAAAAGAAATGAAAGAGAGGAAGGAAGAAAAGGAAGAGGAATTAGCCTGTTCATAACCAGTCATTTGGCTTCATTATATGTTTTTTAAAAATTTGTAAGGTACTTTAAAACCTATCCCTATCCCTATCCCTATCCCTATCCGGGCACCTTCTATTTTGTGTTGGATAGACCCAAAAAAAAAATATTACAAATTTATTATTATCCTAAAAATCTATTTTGTGTTGGATAGACCCAAAAAAAAAATATATTACAAATTTGTTATTATCCTAAAAAACATGTTTTGTGTTAACATATTACAACCTCCTTTTGCCTTTACCTTATTTGTCTTCTCCTACATCCCCACTTTTAAAACTCCAAATTCTAAATCAACTTTTTAATGTAATTCCAAAAAACAACATTTAATTGAAATCAACTTCTATATAAAACACAATTTTGAATACTCTTGAGTGGGGGGAGAAGAAGATGAAACCAAAACTGGTTGTAGCCGGTTTTCTTAGTTTTTTTTTTTTTTATTTAGATTCTATGTTGTGCCCAACATAATTAGATGCCATAAGTGGAGTCGGGTCCAACACAATTTGGAGTATGTGAATAACAAGAAAAACTATATAGATCGAAATGGTCAAATAGTAGTTTTCCAAAATAGTACACATGTCATAAAAAAAAAATGGTTATAATGATTGTAGAAGCATGCTTAGCACGGGACGAATTGCATTTAAAAAGACGATGGTCATTCAATGTGTATAAACGCGTCTGTTTAAAAAAATGTTTGACCTTCACCGTGCAAATTGCTAACATGGTATTAGAGTAGCACCAAATATACCCTTTCTGTGGATGTAGTTCAGCTAAACACAGCTAGGTATATTAGATTATTCTTTAACACAATGGAAATTTAACTAGCACAACAACAACAACAAAAATTACTTGTGGTGGTTGTATACTTGTATAAATTGGCAAATATGTATACGGTTTTTATATATTATGTACATATTTAGTTGCGTTCAAGCTAGCTTCAGGGAAGCATTAATTGCATGTATATGAAAAACACTATCGGATGGTGGTGTAAGAAAGAAACATAGCAAATACCTTGTTCAAGGAGTGACTCTCCAGGACAGATGGGGAAAAAGTAATTTTCAGAACCAACTTTTTTTTTAATCACTCACAAAGACTGAGTAGATAAAAGGTTAAATATTCCCTGCAAAATTAAAAACGGCTCGAATAGATGAAAAATCAAGTATATTCTTGACGCAAAATAATAAATGGGCCGACCCAACCAAATCGACCCAGTGTATATAGTATAAACAATCATTGTTCATACCTCAACATAATATGTGCTCAGTAAGAAACTAAGTATGAACAATTATCGTTCGCACCTATTGAAGTATGAATAACCATTGTTCGTATGAACAATCATTGTTCATACCTCAAACAATCACTGTTTATACATCAACATGAGCTATGAATAGTAATTGTCCATACCTATAATCATTGTTCATACCTCAACCTGAGCTACAAAAAATCATTGTTCATCATATACCTATTTGGGATATAAACCTCAACATAAATATGAACAATCATTATTCATATCTCAACATAATATATGGTCAGTAGGAACATTTATTAGAGTATGAATAATCATTGTTTATACCTATTTGAATTGGGATATGAACAATCATTGTTTATATGTTTATATCTCAACATAATGCATGATCCTTAACATAATATATGGTCAGTAGGAACACCTATTGAAATATGAATAATCATTGTTTATACATATATGAATTAGGGTATGAACAATCATTGTTTATACGTTTATATCTCAACATAATGCATGATCAGTAGGAACATATATTGGAGTATGAACAATCACATTGTTCATACCAAAACGACAAAAAAATGTAAAATTGGAAAATATTTATTTCAAATCCGAGCTATTTGTCCTTACAGATTATTTTTAATCGAAAATTGGTTTTTAGGGTTATTTTCACCCGAAAATTGTCCTTGAGAGTGATAAAAAAAACACACTGGTTCTGAGAGTGATTTTCACCCGAAAATGAGCCTTGGGACCAATTTCTTGTACTTGCTTTATGCCACTGCATTTACGGAAAGTATGCTTGGAGGAGTATACGGAGGCGGTACAAAGTTGAAAAACACTTCATTTGCCACAATCATACAAGTTTTCCTGGGAAAGTTGAAAGTTTAAGGTTATTTGGTCTGGTCTTGCCCTTCGTGATACGACACTGCAGTATTGACTTGTTCGCTTAAGGCGTTAAGAGTCAAGAGTCATGGTATCTTATACAAAATGTGATGGGACATGGGTGGTCGATGGTTGAATTGAGGACTAGAGATCGATGTCAGTGAAATAAATTCTTGCATTCATGCAACTGTAGTTTTCTTCAATAACGAGCTTCGATGGTTGAATTGAGGACTAGAGATCGATGTCAATGAAATAAATTCTTGCATTCATGCAACTGTAGTTTTCTTCAATAATGAGCTTATTATGCAATTTCATTCTCTTACTACATGCCTTCCTGCTTTTTTGTTGTATTCCTCCATCATTAGTATCTTCTGCAGCAAACATCTTAAGAAATGGAACAGATAAACATGCCTTAATTACCTATCAACGTTACAAGTTCATGGAATGAGTTTTACCAATTTTGTGAGTGGGAAGGAGTTGCATGCAGTCATAGACATCAAACATGAAAGGGTGTCAATGGAGTTTTCTGGATCCTTTCCTACTTCTTTATTTAATGCTTCAAAGCTCCAAGAGATTAATATGTATGATAACCAATTTACTGGAAACATTCGTCTTCATGTGGGAAATTTAAAGGAGCTTCTTATACTAAATTTAGCGCAAAATCATCTAGGAAGTGGTGAATTTGGTGATTTAGATTTCCTGACTTCTTCAATCAATTGTAGCAATCTAGAAAATCTCAGCTACAACAAACTTGGTGGTGCCCGGCCAGTGAGTCCACAAGTCATTCCGCAGATCAGCTCCTTCGGTTTTATGCACATGGAAATCAGATTTCTGAAAACATTATTCCTACTTAAATTACCAGTCTCCAAAACTTTATTTTATTGACACTATCTGCTAACTCCTTAACAGGTAGTATTCCCATAGACATTGGAAACCTGCAAAAGCTACAAATACTGATATTATTTGGGAACCGTTTATCGGGACAGTCGGACAGACCCTTCCTCCATAAGGAATATGTCTCAACTATTTGTTCTTCATTCCACAAACATGTTTGAAGAAAGTATCGCTTCAAGTCTAGATAACCAAATTTTACAAATATTGGACCTTTCTTCTAACAGGTTTACAGGCACCATACCAAAACAAAAAATTGGTCTTTCGTCTCATTTAATTACCCTTAACTTTGTCACATAATTCATTGAATGGACCCATACCCCACACTTGGTAGCAGTTCAAGTTTGGAATACATCTATTTTCAGGGTAATTTCTTCCAAGGAGCCCTTCCCTCGGCACTTAGTTCTTTGAATGGCCTTCAAGTATTGGATGTTTCACGCACCAACCTATCTGGAAATATTCCTATATGGACCTAGAGAGGTTCAATTCCCTTTACAAAGTTTAAACCTATCTTAACTTTCAATAACTTTGATGGAGTACCAACCATGCAAAGGGATCTTACTTTCTATTGTTGGAAACTACAAGACCTGTGGGGGCATTCCTAAACTTCAGTTACCTAAGTGAAACATTCAAATGTTCAAGAAAGGCCCTCTTGCTTTAAAGGTGGCACTAATTGTAGTTATCCCATCACTATTTATGGTGGCATTGTTTATTTTATTTTAATCTATTTGAGGAAAAAAAAAGGGGTCTAAAGGCCTTCTGAACAATTCCTTGGAGATCTTAGAAGGATTTCTTACAATGATCTTGAAAAAGCAACAAATGGTTTTTCCTCGTTAAACTTGATTGGTATGGGAAGCTACTGATCTCACACTTATGGAAGGTGGTGTTAGGTCTGACGCAACCACGCCTAGAGCCCACACAAGATATTGAAAATAGGTATTAAACTTAAAACCAATTAGTAAATCTGCTCTAGGATTTATATATTGATCAGCTAGGCATTTACAGATTTCTCTCCAAACTTGTCCCCAATTTTATCCACCACTGAGCCCAATTCACGATTGGGCTTCATCTATACATTGGGGGTTTTAACTCAAAAGGCCTTAGCGCTATTAGGTGTCAGAGCCCACTTTATCATTTGTAGTGTTGCTTCTTTGCTACTGGATGTCGACTATTCTGCTATTCATTCGGTCCACACCCAACACGTGGAGCTTCCAAAAGTTTGATGGCCGAATGTCATGCCTTGACAGCAGTTCGACATAGGAAATCTACTCAAGATCGTGACAGTTGCTCAAGTGTGGATTATGGTGGTTCAATTGAACAAATTCTACCAAGAAGTTTGAGCTTGCATCAAAGATTAAGCATAGCAACGGATGTTGCTTCTGCTTTGGATTACCTACATAACAATTGCGGGGGACCTATTGTTCACTGTGATCTGAAGCCAAATAATGTACTTCTCAACACTGACATGATTTCCCATGTTAGTGGCTTTGGATTAGCGTTATTTCTCCCCGAGGACACAAGCACTTCCAACAGAAGCGAAACTAGTTCAGTTTCTCTAAAAGGAACAATTGGTTACATTCCTACTGGTATGTTTTACTTACTTTATGTCATCACAATTTCGTTAAAGGCTTAAACTGTAAATAATGCAAACAAACTAATCCCTCGAACCGAATGTTGTGCTTAACAATTGAAGAAGTGAATTGGAATTTTGCAGAATATGGCATGGGGTGCAGAGGTACCTACACAAGGAGATGTGTACAGTTACGGTATACTTTTACTAGAGATCAACCGATCAAATGTTCAAGGATGGACTCAGCCTTCATGATTTCTGCAAAATAGCTTTAGAAGCTGACAGGTAATGGGACATCGTAGATACATGCTTGCTATCTGAAGAATCCAATAATGAATCTGCCATCTCGATAAATGAAATCAAAGAACGCTTGAGTTCCATATTTAGAATTGGAGTGGCATGTTCAGAGGAACTTGGAACTGAGAGGATGGACAACAAAGATGTTGTTAAGGCGCTGCCTTCGGCAAAAGAGGTTTTTCCTTAGGGTCTCTAATAAGGACTAACGAAGACAGTTCACTTGTTATAGGCGTAAGATGTAGTGCACATTATTAATTCGAAATGTTCAATTTTTTCAGTCTTCCTTTCAAGGTTATGAGACATCTCCTTAGCATTGAAATGGCTTTATTACGAGTTCACGGTTTTGAACTTGAAAGAAACTTAAGCATGGTGTAATGGTTAGTATAATTTGAATGACAAACAACAGGAAGAATTTCACATTCAACATAGAACAATTTGTTGGGGTTTATATGAATACCAATTGATTCTCCCACTACACAGATAATTTGTATTTGAGCACAATTCAACTCTAGACAAATTCCACATATCAATTACAACCTATACTAACATACCCAACTCGTTAAACAACTATTAACAACAGATAATAATGTAAAACAGAATTAAACGTATACCACAACACAAAGATATACTGTGGTTCGGCCAATGGTGCATATTTCCACAAGAGCTCGTCTTTATATAAAGTGGGAAGGAAAATTACAATCTCTCCTTTTAGTCTCTCATCTTACTAGATCACTCTTATCTCTTTACAAAGTTGTATCTCTGTAAATGTTATCTCTCAATCTTGATAGTTTTTAAGATTGGGTTTTCTCTGACTTTTGTGCTGCCTCTCTTGTATTTTCTGGGTGTTAGGTTTTGCCAAAAACTCTAACTCTTATTGCAAACTCGCGGTCCCAAATTTCTTCTGAAAAAAAAACTTGCTGGGCGCGGGTTGCGCCTTAGGCAAGACCAAGTCGAGCGCGGGTCGCGCTCGATATCTCCACACAGAATGAACTTCGTTTTCTCTCCTCATGTGAGAGATAACGCTAACAATCTCCCCCCTCCCGAATAGTGAGGGGGTTTCCTCCATGCAATTTCCAAATCAACAGAAAGAGTGTGCTTCCATTCCGGCAATAGCACAACAAACATCAAACTTACCTTTCTATAAGACTTTGGTCATCATATCCGACCCGTTATTGTCGGTATGGATCTTCTCGATACACAAATGTTTGTCTTCGAGTACTTCTCTAATTCAATGATAACGCACGTGTATATCCTTAGATCTAGAATGAAAACTTGGATTCTTGCTCAAATGGATGGCGCTCTGACTGTCACACAGAACTACAAACTGTTTCTGCTTTAGCCCTAGTTCGTCGAAGAACCTCTTCATCCATAGCAACTCTTTGCAACACTCAGTGGCTGCAATATACTCGGCTTCTGTAGTGGAGAAGGCAACACACTTTTGCAACTTTGATTGCCAAAAAACTGCTCCGCCTGCAAAAGTAACGAGATAACCGGAGGTAGACTTCATCGAGTCAACATTACCTGCCATGTCTGCATCAGTGTAGCCTTCAAGTAAGGGCTTACTTCCACCAAAGCACAAACACGATTTAGAAGTGTCTTTGAGATATCTCAATATCCACTTAACACCTTCCCAATGTTCCTTACCTGGATTTGACATAAAACGACTTACAACACCCACGGCGAAAGCTATATCCAGTCTTGTACACAGCATTGCGTACATCAAGCTACCCACTGCGGATGCATAAGAAATCTTTTCCATTTGACTCTGCTCATACTCACCCTTTGGACACATCTCTTTGGTCATGCAAAATTGGCCACCAAGCGGACAACTGACTGCCTTGGCTTGATCTATGTTGAATCTCTTCAACACCTTCTCAATGTAGTTTTTTTGAGAAAGCCACAACTTCCCAAACTTTCTATCACGAGTGATCCGCATCCCAAGTATCTGCTTTGCTTGACCCAAATCCTTCATCTCAAAGGACTTACTCAAGTCTTTCTTCAGCTTAGATATCTTGTTGATGTTTGGGCCAACTATCAACATATCATCCACATACAGCAATAGCACTATGAAATCCTCATATGGAAATCTCTGAACAAACACATAATGATCGGAAGCAGACTTCTTGTATCCTTGTTTTGCCATAAAGAAATTAAACTTTATGTACCACTGTCTCGGTGCTTGCTTCAACCCATACAAGCTTTTTATCAACTTGGATACTAGGTGTTCTTTGCCTTTGACCTCAAACCCCTCTGGCTGGTCCATGTAGACATCTTCTTCAAGGTCTCCATGAAAAAAAACTGTCTTAACATCTAGCTGCTCAACCTCTAAGTTCATACTTGCAGTCATACCCAATACCACCCGGATAGAAGTCATCTTCACTACAGGAGAGAAAATCTCATCAAAGTCAATCCCTTTCCTTTAACCGAATTCCTTCACAACAAGGCGAGCTTTGTACCTTGGGTGAGGATTGTTCTCCTCATGCTTGAATTTGTATATCCGCTTATTCTTGAGAATTTTTCGTCCTTGCGGTTTCTCAACTAACTCATAAGTGTGATTCTTATGCAAAGAATTCATCTCGTCATGCATGGCCTTCAACCACTTTTCTTTGTCTGTACCTTCAAGTGCCTCTTGATAGTACATAGGTTCTTCACCATCCGATAGTAGCATGTACGTATGTGGTGGATACATGGTTGAAGCTAGTCTCTCTCTGTTTGACCTCCTTGCCCCATCTGCTAGTACCTCAGGAGGATGCACTTCTGCTTGCTTTGGTGGTGGTTCATGCATCTCATCTGCATCTTCTATACCAATACGTTCTATCCCATCATGAGCAATAGGATTCTCATCATGAGCTTTAAACTCATGGTTCTCTGCATTCTCAATGCCTTCTGCACGTTCCACAGTAGGAACAACTTCTGGTTTTGAATCAACAAGATCATTAGTGAAAGCCTGTAGCTTCTCACCTCCCTCAAAGTCTGCTATGGTTTGGTCTTCCGGGGAACACAACATCTCGACCCATTATTACCTTCTTGTTAATCGGATCATAGAGTTTGTAACCAAATTTTTCATCTCCATAACCCAGAAAAATGCACTGCTTGGCTTTGTCATCAAGCTTGGATCTCTCATCCTTCGGAATATGCACAATATGCCCTGCACCCAAATACCCTTAAGTATCCATAATCAACATCTCTGCCTGACCATACTCTCTCTAGATAATCACTATTCAGAGGCTTTGACGGCGATAGGTTGATCACATGCACTACCAGACGCATTGCTTCTACCCAAGAGGGTCCTAGGTAGCTTAGAGTGAGACAAAGATGCATCTTATCCTCTCTACAATGGTACGGTTCATTCTCTCTGCTATTCCATTCTGTTGCGGTGTCTTGGGAACAGTCTGCTCATGACGAATCCCATGACTCTAGCAATACTCTTCAAACGGCCTAATGTACTCACTCCCATTATCTGAGCGAATACACTTCAACAACTTCCCAGTCTCTCTTTCCACCATGCTGTGGAATTTCTCAAACACGCCAAGGACTTCATCATTGGTCTTCAAACTATAGGCTCATATCTTTCTTGAAGCATCATCAATGATGGTCACGAAGTATGAAGCTCCCCTATGGGACTTCACTTTTATAGGACCACATAAGTTTGTGTGCAACTGTGCACTAGTTCAAGGACATTGTCCTTTCTATGAGACGGGAATCTCTGGAAAGACACCCTGTGTTGCTTTCCTACCAAACAGTGAGTGCATGTATTTAAATGAGTACCTTTAATGTCTGGCAAGGCTTTTTGCTTAGCAAGAACTTCCATCCCTTTTATACCCATATGACACAGTCTCTTGTGCCACAATTTGGAGGAAGCTTCTTCTTCTGCTGCATTCACTTCCACTTTACACAAACTAGCCTGTATTTTGTAAAGAGAGCAAATTTTCTTTCCTGTGGCTGCTACAATGGAACCTCTGCTTAGTTTCCATTCCCCATTCCCAAACGAGTTTACAAAGCCATCGTTATCTAATTTCCCAGCCGAAATTAGGCTTAACCGTATGTCAGGGACATGTCTTACATCCTTGAGTGTCAATATGTAGCCGACATTGGTTTCTACATGAACATCACCAATGCCTAGCCTATAATCTTCGAGACGCCACTGTTACCCATCTTCACTTCACCATATTCACCACCACTGTAGGTAGTGAAGAATTCCCAGTGCGGTGTGACGTGATAGGATGCTCCTATATCTATCACCCACTATGTATCCTAACATGAGGTACTAAGATAACACACACCACAATCTGACACAATTCCCACTAGGTCGTCGACTAGTGCGGTAGTATCTCTGCCTGTGTTTTCGTTCCTCTGCACCATGTCTTCATGTACCTTATTATTCTTCTCATCCCTTCTTGTTCTCGCGACTCATATCTGAAGTGGCCCTTGGTGGCACAATAGTAACATTGCCTTTTTGCCTTAGGAGTTCTAGCTTCACCCCTAGATTTACTTCTGTCATCACCTCTAGAATGAGATGGTTTTCTGTATCTATCTCTCACCTGTTTCTCAGTGACAAGGATCTCTGAGTGTGAGGAGCTGCCTTTTGAACTCCATCTAGTCTCCTCATTCAACAAACATGTGGTAGCCATTTCCATGGTAACAATTCTATTCTTGGCTGCTTCGTGTAGAGAGACTGCTAATGTCTCCCAACTTTTGGGTAGAGAGCCTAATAGAAACAAAGCCTCAACTTCGTCTCCCAAATCAATCTTCATCAAATGCATTTGATTGATGGTATTCTGTAATTCGTTAAGATACTTAGACATTAAAGAACCTTCTTGGTACTTCACGTCGGCAAACTTCTTAACGACCAGTACTTTGTTTCCGCCCGGCTTCCTCTAATAAAGGTCTTCGAGTTTCTTCTACAAGCCAAAAGTTGTAGTCTCTTGGGATACATGGTGAAAGACATTATCGTCAATCCACTGTCAAATGTACCCAATTGCTTTTCTGTCAAGCTTGCTCCACTCAGCTGCGGCAACCGTTTCCGATCTTTCTCCTCCATTCTCAATGAGTTGTGTTAAGTCCTTGCAATAAAGCAAGTCTTCCATCTTGGCTTTCCAAATGGTGTAGTTCTTCTTATTCAGACTCGTCATGCAAGTGTTCACGGAATGGTCCATTTCTACAAGTTATTCAAACTCAAATATTTTCTCAGGAATTTTGTCAAACACCTTCCGACCAAGATTTTGATAACACCCTAAGCTAATTTAACCCAGGCTCTGATACTACTTGTTGGAATTTATACAAATACCAATCGATTCCCCCACTACACAGATAACTTGTATTTGAACACAATTCGACTCCAGACAAAGTCCAAATATCAACTACAACCTATACTAACATGCCCAACTCGTTAAACAACTATTAACAACAGATAATAATGTAAAGCAGAATTAAACACATACCACAACACAAAGATATATCATGGTTCGGCCAATGGTGCCTACTTCCACAAAAGCTCGTCTTTATATAAAGTGAGAAGAAAGATTACAATCTCTCCTTTCAGTCTCTCACCTTACTAGATCACTCTTATATCTTTACAGGGTTGTATCTCTGTAAAGGTTATCTCTCAATCTTGATAGTTTTGAAGGTTGGGTTTTCTCTGATTTTTGTGCTACCTCTCTTGTATTTTCTGGGTGTTAGGTTTTGCCAAAAACTCTAACTCTTATTGCAAACTCGCGGTCCCAAATTTCTTCTGAAAATAAATTTGGGCGCGGGTCACACTTCGGGCAAGACCAAGTCGAGCGCGGGTCGCGCTAAAGGTACTGAAAGTCTTCCACGGCATGGGCGTGGGTTGCGCCTTGGTCAAGGCCAATCTGAACGCGGGTCGCACTCTGACATTTCCACGCAGAATGAACTTTGTTTTCTCTCCTCATGTGAGGGATAACGCCAACACAATTTCACGTATTAAATAAGTGTCACAATCTAGTCATCTAACGTAAATCACCCAATTGAAATTTTACGTATTTCAATTCGTTTTCCACCAATGGCTAGTGCAACTTTCAACAGTGCTGGTGCATGAACTTCTTCTAGTTCTTTCTTGTAAAACTCTATTTATATGCTCGTCAATCCGAATATGGGTTCAATCTACCATGTTGTAAAATCGAATGATGACACTTCCACGGTCCTTGCCTTCTTCATCATCGTTTGTGGCACCAGTGATCATATTGCTGAAAGACTTCTTCTCTTCTAAAGCACACCGACGATTCATGTCCAGAGGTTTTGATGGTAACGATAATTTGCTCAGGGTTTTAGGGTGGTTGAGCAGTGAAAATAGCAATGGAGGAATGGGTTCACTTATCCACGAATTACTTATTTACCAATAGAAAAGCCCAAATACAACATAACAAACAATTTTGTTTCTTTATTTCACTACAAGGTGATGTACCTATCTCAGTCATTCATCCGCAATCTGAACCATTGTTTACCGACATCAAGGTCCGAAAAAGAGTCCAATCGAGAGGCAGACGAGCCTCCTCTAGACCTTCCGCAATATCTTCAATATACACTATCTTCCTTTCTCTGATATACTGTACGACCAACTCGAGGAACTCTGGATACATATGCTTGTAGTCAGGTTCGATAAACCCTTGCATTCTGATACGCTTTGTGACAATGCAGAATAAGTTGCGTACATCCTCATGCTCGGTGAGGTTATATTGAGATATAAAACCACAAACTGCAATCCTACCATGGACATTCATGTTTAGAAGGAGCCCCCCACGTTCTCAAAGTAGATGTCTATCCCTTGGGGGAAACATCTGGTAAGAGTAACGACCAACATACGTATAAGCAGGCTTCAAGGGGAAAAATTCAAAACTCAAGAGAAATGATGTATCCATGACATGCAGATTCAGTTAATGCAAAATTGCTTAGTGAGTTAAAACATTTGTTTCCCCAAACAATGTTGTATTCGAAAATTGCACATTTATACCAAAAGTCGCCTCGGTTTTCCTCTTAATAAAGGACTGAAACTCATCATGTTATAGCGTTAAGGGAGATAATATAGCAGATGTCGTGTTATCAAAGCAAATATTTTGTACAGACCTTTTCAAAGTAGCTGTTAAATCCTGCTCCTCTTAGTAATTAAAAGCATCATCAAAGCCGAATTTGTTCTTCAAGAGTTCAACCTGAGTTCCATGGGAGCACAAAACGAAAATTTAACAACATATCGGCTTGAAATGTTATGGTTCATTGAGAGAGAGACAGTTTGTGTGTGTGCGCCTATATATCAGATTACCTTTTCGCTGGTACCAGCGCTTCCAACAACATAGCAGCCCATCAACTTAGCAAACTGACCAACAAGTTGGGCTAACGGATCGATGCACGGAAACATAAACGGTTTCCCCTTTCTTGGGAGAGCATATCTCATGAAATCCAGCATAAGCTGTAAGCCTCGGCATTCCTATATAACTAGATAACTGCAAGGCAGTGGAGGCGTGAGCGGAGGTGGAGAAGAGAGAGAGGGAGAGATGAGTTTGTGGTGGGAAGAGAGAGAGTTGGGTTTGGTTGAGAAGGAAGGAGGGAGAGGGAGAGAGAGAGGAAGAGTGAAGAGTGAAGGAGGGAGATTAAGACTGTCTAAATCACTCTTAGATTGTGAGTAGATTGTGAGAACAGTTTGGAGGAGAGATTGGAGGTGAAGACGGAAAAATGAAAAATGAGAGAAGAGGGGGTACGGTCAGACACAAAGTAAGGGTTATTTGGGGGTACGGACAGACACATGGGAGAGTGACACGTATGAAGTTGTTTTTTGGGTGACTTTAGAAAAGCGACCTCAAGAGTTCGCTCACGCTCACGGATAAACAACACAATCAAGAGAAATACCTTATTTCATTTCTATAATCACGAAATGGAGAGTGATTTCGAATAATAGTACCTAGAATGCCAGTGTAGTAGGAAAGAGGAACGTCAGTATATTTGATTTTGGTAAGAAGAGCAGGATTTGGATTGGGAAGCAGAGTGAACTGCTCCCATCCAGTGATCCCCCAAACCAAGTCACCCTCCTTATAATCTTTATGTCCCGACTCCACCACTTTAGATGCACCATAACCATTTATCGGCTATAACATAAAATATTGTAATAATCAAACCATAGAGGCAGTACAATAATCCTTATTCGATTACATAAAATGGCTAGCGGAATGAACAGAGGGAAGAGAAGGTTGAGATTGAGACATACGGATCCAGGGACGAAGGAAGTGGGGTAAGATTGGTTGTCGGGACGAGGCTTGGACATTCGAATTCTCATGTAAGGATCGCAGGACAGGTAGAGATTCTTCAACAGTACCACTCCTCCCCCTTCCATCACCTTTGGCTCGAGGCTGGAGCGTCTCAGCTCCATGTCCGTCTCTCTGGGGTACCCCACCACATAGTCCTTGAGCACTATCTGCTTGTTCTCCATTGATTGATTGCGTTTTTCTTCTCTCTCACTCTCAGGGCTATTTGTTTACACTAGTTTTCGAACCCGTCCTACGAACGGGTACCATTTAATAATATTATTTTAAAATATAAATTAGAAAATATATTCGTTTTGTTTTGACTATTTTACCCTTGTTTTTTTAGTAGAGATTGACGATATTATCCTTTTATGTAACGTGGATCAATCTAGTACATATAATAGGAACCAACTTCAATGAGAATGAAGTATTTTTCCTTGTTCGAAAATTATTTATTTTGTCACTCCAAATAGCCAAGCCAAGCCAAGGAGCTGATAAAATGATCCATCGGTATCGGTATCAACACCTGCAGCTCGTAAGTAGCCTAAGAACAGCGTAACTATCATCAGGGATTTTATCTGATTTCAATCCAGTTTGTGATTAATTTAGGGATCGGACTTAGAAATTCCATTTCATTTAGTGAACAAAGTAAAGAGGATTGGAAGAAACATCCAGTTAAGAAGTGTCGGGAAGAGAGTGCTAGTTAGGAAGATAATGGAAAGAACGTTTTGGCATTTTGTGTAAACTAAAGATTACTTTACAATTGAATATTTCGACAAATAAATAGGCAAAACATGATAAATTGTTTTCAAATAAATAGGCAAAACAGGATACAACACTGACAAATGAAAATTGCCTCACGAATCATGATACGAAACGAACTAAATAATTATGACCCGATATACATCTGTCTTAATAGGCAGAACTCAATACAACAAAGTATGAAATATGGTATGGTTCGTAATCAAAACCAAATAAATATTTGTTTCAAAGCAAGTGAAGAGACTCTCACAGGCCACATAAACAAATAAGTTCAGCATATCCAAAACTAACAAATATTTGTAAGCTTAAAAAAAAACACATAAACAGGTAAATCCGAACTACACAAACTGTAATTGCAAACCAGGGCTTAGTACGTTCCTAAGCTGTGAATGGACTTGCTTTACCATTTTCTTCTTTTGGTAGCATCTTCTGCTACCCATTCTTCCATTTGGATCATAAAAGCCATGATCATAATCGTAGTGTTTATGCTCATAGATGATGGTCATTTTCACAAAAGTGCTAGGCTATTGCGGAGCAAATAGTTTGTTAACTCGATTTCATGAGAAATACCTCAAAACCCAATAAGCATAATCTCCTTGAGGTCAGAAGGCCTACGCACTCTACAATTTCTATGGTTAAGTCTATGTCTAAATAATACAAATCCATATTCTACTTGTGGTATTGTACTCATCCATTCATTTGTTTGGGACTTAAGAGTGAGGTTCATTTTCTCGACTACCCAATAATGCGTTATAAGCTCAATCGAGATAAGGGAGGGTTAAAGTATTAAACTAAGAGTTTTAACCTATCTTACCATCCTGGATTTTATTTATAGCAAGAACGTTTGCATCCGAGGATGAAAGGAGGGTGAGAGAATACGTATAATGCATGGAGTATGCTCCAAAATAGTTATGTTAGATATACATATAACAATGTAAAATTTTAAATTAACTTCCCGTAGAGTTTTGCAACAAAGCAGATTAAAATTTTAAACTTCGTAACATCTATAATATACGACAAATATTTGTAATTTCATTAAAACTGACCTGGTTATCTTGGAGCTTCTCCAGTAACCTATTCTAACCACTTCATGATTAAAGATATTCTCTAAGAATTAAATATATGACAGAAGTATAAGTGTCTATACTTTCCAGTTAGAGCTCGGTGTGGATAGGGTCCTATTTAACGGGTTTTACTATACTAATACCTTAAGTACAAACATATAGATAACCTTAAGTACAAAAATTGATCCAGATAAGTGAGCACGTAAACCTTAAGGATTACTAAATGTTCATCGCCTTTTATAAAGGAGATTATGTTATTTTGTGGCTTAGAGTGTAAGTATAGGAATAGGAATTTATGAATTGTACCTGTCATAAACATAGCTTTCAGTTCATCCAAATCGCTTTCGGTTCATACGATCTAAACTGGTAACACGTATCAAGTTGTTCCTAAACAAATCAGATGCTAGACCTAAACTAAAAGTACATGGAAGTCATATGCTAAAAACAGTACTGGAGTAGTAAAGAAGAAACTGAAACACAAACCAGAGAATAGGTGTCAATGATATACCTGACTCTTGACTCCTGGAGAAGTATAAAATTCACCTGCAGCAGCGGAAGATAGTTGAAAATTATTTCGGCGACAACCAATAACATAACAAAGAAAAGACTCATAGATTCTAAAGCAATAACATGTTGAGATGTGTTAGAGAATATGAAGGTACGGTCCATGTTTGGGAGGAGAAGGACGATGCTTGGGCTGGTTCTGGTCGTTCCTATTGGGGTACGAAGCCAGGCAATCCCGCACTTTCTAGTGCTATTTCTACTGCCAGCTACATTATGTATGCCCTAAACCGATAGCTCCCTGTGAATACTTCAGCATAAATTAGTCCACGCCATTATATGTACCATTACTAACAATAACAATGCCATCATACCAACCTAAGTACGACAAATTGTAGCCAAAATATATAAATGCTTCCCCATCAGGCTTCATACACCGAAAAGAAATGAAAAAGAAAAACCTAGGTAATTGACGAAAAAATGAACACCACCACTTGCATATTTGGGAAAATATATTTCTTGTTAGAACCGACTATAAATCTTGAAATGATAAAATCAAACAACTCCAATATCACACGACTAAACTAATTCCCCCCATCAAGCTCATTTACAATTAAGAAGATCAAAAAGCTAGCAACCCAGCAAATGTAATGTTTGTTTATATATATCTGAACACTTGATGACCCGACTGAAGGCAAATAAAAGAAGAGAAATGCGATACTCAAGTTTTCTCCTAAAGTAGCTTATCCAACAACAATAACAACAACAACAACAACAACAACCAAATTGAATAATTAGAAAAATTGAAGTGAAAAGAAAGGAGATGCATACTCACGATAAGATAAAATTAATGAATAAAAGGTTTATGCTTGAGCTACCGACTAATGTCATATATCATCACTGAAAAAAATAACAGCATTTCAAATATGAAAACTCATAAAGACATCTTATATTTAGCATGAAATGATATATTTTTTTCATTTTATATGGCTATGCTTGCAATGAAGTGCCATGAAATTCCAGCCATCTGTCCAAATCAATCATGTGTTAAAGAACAACTCAAACACCACCAAAATATAAATCAGAAAGATAAACAAAGAAGAAAAAAAGTGAAGCACCCATAGCATAGTTTGTAGATGATTATAGGAAAACATTGCCAATAAAGAAATCAAATATACCCATATCGGAGAATCGAAGATATATAAAAGTAAACCATGAAACCCATGGCCGGAAACTCACATTTGATTGAACTTCAATATCTTCCTACCGGGTTTCTTGCTTCAGCTTGTTTAAAAATATACCAAACCTGTAAATTGTGCTGCTTGAGCCAATGTGATTACTATCAAGTCTCAACTGGTTTGCAATGAATATAGTTGATCGGCAGCAAACCTTTAGCACAATTTTAATCAATCAAAAACTTTGGAATTGTAAAATATCTAGAACATTACAACACAACAATCCAATCAGTTTCACACCGCTATTGAAGAAACTAACCTTTCAGCCAAATCAGGGAGTTATAGGCTTCTTCCTCACGTTGGCGTTCATCTCTAAATTTGATGTACCTCGATCAAAGATTACATGTGCTATACAGGAAGTCACCCTGTGAAGTATGAATCATTCCATGCAAGAAATAATAAAATACAAATCAGATAGCAAACATGAAAAATATTTCACAATATATTTCAAAGACAAAAAATCTTGAAAAAAAATAATTTGGAAATCACTTGAGTTCCTGCTTCTTAATTCAATCCCAAAACCCACTTACAATCTGGACAGCAGCATTACTGCTCCAACTGACACTTTTGATCAACTCATTCTCCGTACGTATACCAACACAATAGGAAGTGTTAACGGCTTCAGCGGGATAGTTATCCAGTTCCTAGTTTAACTCATCTGCAGATTTTTCGATGGGTTTCTTCTTCCACGTCGACTCTAGAAACCACCACACATCCTCCTAAACAAATGATAAATCGATCAGACTGTCAATATCCATAACAAAAAAATAAATAAAGATCCGTCAAGTTAACACCTACTAATTCCAAAAGTTTTCCACATAACTTTAAGAGGGATTCTCACAAATAATTCAAAAAAATAAATGAAAATAGTTAAAGAATAAATCAACAAACAAAAAAATCATTATTCGCATTCAATTGAGCCTGTAAGAAGTCTGCCGCTATATATAAAATAGGGTCCGATTTCAATTTCATTAAAATTGGATATATATATATATATATATATATATATATATATATATATATATATATATATATATATATATATATATATATATATGATATTTTTCTTCCTTTTTAATAAAAAATATACAAACACTCAATTAAAACATGTTAGAATTAAAAACCCATGGCTTGAACAATCAATCAATGAAATAATACCAATTAATGGTAAACTTGGCTCCACAATTATGGTCAAGATATCAATGTACTTGTTGTGAGTTGGGCTATACCTTCCATAGAAGCTACAGTAGAAAATGCCCAACAACTTCCTGAATTTTTGTGTATTTTCATATAAAAAAAAATTTATTAGCAAACAGAAAAATGGTACGGGTTTTACTATACTAATACCTTAAGTACAAACATATAGATAACCTTAAGTACAAAAATTGATCCAGATAAGTGAGCACGTAAACCTTAAGGATTACTAAATGTTCATCGCCTTTTATAAAGGAGATTATGTTATTTTGTGGCTTAGAGTGTAAGTATAGGAATAGGAATTTATGAATTGTACCTGTCATAAACATAGCTTTCAGTTCATCCAAATCGCTTTCGGTTCATACGATCTAAACTGGTAACACGTATCAAGTTGTTCCTAAACAAATCAGATGCTAGACCTAAACTAAAAGTACATGGAAGTCATATGCTAAAAACAGTACTGGAGTAGTAAAGAAGAAACTGAAACACAAACCAGAGAATAGGTGTCAATGATATACCTGACTCTTGACTCCTGGAGAAGTATAAAATTCACCTGCAGCAGCGGAAGATAGTTGAAAATTATTTCGGCGACAACCAATAACATAACAAAGAAAAGACTCAGAGATTCTAAAGCAATAACATGTTGAGATGTGTTAGAGAATATGAAGGTACGGTCCATGTTTGGGAGGAGAAGGACGATGCTTGGGCTGGTTCTGGTCGTTCCTATTGGGGTACGAAGCCAGGCAATCCCGCACTTTCTAGTGCTATTTCTACTGCTAGCTACATTATGTATGCCCTAAACCGATACACCACTATCTCCCTACAGTTGGCTCCCTGTGAATACTTCAGCATAAATTAGTCCACGCCATTATCTGTACCATTACTAACAATAACAATGCCATCATACCAACCTAAGTACGACAAATTGTAGCCAAAATATATAAATGCTTCCCCATCAGGCTTCATACACCGAAAAGAAATGAAAAAGAAAAACCTAGGTAATTGATGAAAAAATGAACACCACCACTTGCATATTTGGGAAAATATATTTCTTGTTAGAACCGACTATAAATCTTGAAATGATAAAATCAAACAACTCCAATGTCACACGACTAAACTAATTCCCCCCATCAAGCTCATTTACAATTAAGAAGATCAAAAAGCTAGCAACCCAGCAAATGTAATGTTTGTTTATATATATCTGAACACTTGATGACCCGACTGAAGGCAAATAAAAGAAGAGAAATGCGATACTCAAGTTTTCTCCTAAAGTAGCTTATCCAACAACAATAACAACAACAACAACAACAACAACAACAACAACCAAATTGAATAATTAGAAAAATTGAAGTGAAAAGAAAGGAGATGCATACTCACGATAAGATAAAATTAATGAATAAAAGGTTTATGCTTGAGCTACCGACTAATGTCATATATCATCACTGAAAAAAATAACAGCATTTCAAATATGAAAACTCATAAAGACGTCTTATATTTAGCATGAAATGATATATTTTTTTCATTTTATATGGCTATGCTTGCAATGAAGTGCCATGAAATTCCAGCCATCTGTCCAAATCAATCATGTGTTAAAGAACAACTCAAACACCACCAAAATATAAATCAGAAAGATAAACAAAGAAGAAAAAAAGTGAAGCACCCATAGCATAGTTTGTAGATGATTATAGGAAAACATTGCCAATAAAGAAATCAAATATACCCATATCGGAGAATCGAAGATATATAAAAGTAAACCATGAAACCCATGGCCGGAAACTCACATTTGATTGAACTTCAATATCTTCCTACCGGGTTTCTTCAAACTTGTTTAAAAATATACCAAACCTGTAAATTGTGCTGCTTGAGCCAATGTGATTACTATCAAGTCTCAACTGGTTTGCAATGAATATAGTTGATCGGCAGCAAACCTTTAGCACAATTTTAATCAATCAAAAACTTTGGAATTGTAAAATATCTAGAACATTACAACACAACAATCCAATCAGTTTCACACCGCTATTGAAGAAACTAACCTTTCAGCCAAATCAGGGAGTTATAGGCTTCTTCCTCACGTTGGCGTTCATCTCTAAATTTGATGTACCTCGATCAAAGATTACATGTGCTATACAGGAAGTCACCCTGTGAAGTATGAATCATTCCATGCAAGAAATAAAATACAAATCAGATAGCAAACATGAAAAATATTTCACAATATATTTCAAAGACAAAAAATCTTGAAAAAAAATAATTTGGAAATCACTTGAGTTCCTGCTTCTTAATTCAATCCCAAAACCCACTTACAATAACGGGCCAATGACATTCTTTGCTCCAACTGACACTTTTGATCAACTCATTCTCCGTACGTATACCAACACAATAGGAAGTGTTAACGGCTTCAGCGGGATAGTTATCCAGTTCCTAGTTTAACTCATCTGCAGATTTTTCGATGGGTTTCTTCTTCCACGTCGACTCTAGAAACCACCACACATCCTCCTAAACAAATGATAAATCGATCAGACTGTCAATATCCATAACAAAAAAATAAATAAAGATCCGTCAAGTTAACACCTACTATTCCAAAAGTTTTCCACATAACTTTAAGAGGGATTCTCACAAATAATTCAAAAAAATAAATGAAAATAGTTAAAGAATAAATCAACAAACAAAAAAATCATTATTCCCATTCAATTGAGCCTGTAAGAAGCTGTCGCTATATATAAATAGGGTCTGTTCAATTTCATTAAAATTGGATATATATATATATATATATATATGATATTTTTTCTTCCTTTTTAATAAAAAATATACAAACACTCAATTAAAACATGTTAGAATTAAAAACCCATGGCTTGAACAATCAATCAATGAAATAATACCAATTAATGGTAAACTTGGCTCCACAATTATGGTCAAGATATCAATGTACTTGTTGTGAGTTGGGCTATACCTTCCATAGAAGCTACAGTAGAAAATGCCCAACAACTTCCTGAATTTTTGTGTATTTTCATATAAAAAAAAATTTATTAGCAAACAGAAAAATGGTACGGGGGTGTCTTTTTAATAACCTAGATATGCCAAAAACCAAGAACAACTCATATTAGTATATAGCTTATTAGAACTTAGAAGTGTATGTTTCACTTACCACATTGGCCTTGGTCCTTGATTGGTGTAACAACTCCTTTCTTTCTCCAATCCATGCTAGATGGAACTACTGCAGCATTTTCGTACCTGAAAGATGTCTCCAACTTTCGTTCTTCAGAGGATTTCTTGTATCCATTTCGAGATGCTACAAACTTTTCATTGGTTTGGTCAGCAAAGCCATTGACACTTAGCACATAGGTTTGATCACCAACTTTGTTAAAAGTATCAATGTACTCGACGTTGATTTTGAATGTCTGGAAGCACATCTATTTCTCAACAGTCTTTGTAGACTCGTCTATAATTGGTCATCCATTACTCATGCCTATCTTCCATAGATAGTTCCCGGAGGTTACGTGACATAGCTTGAGGTGTATAGATACCCAAAATGATCAACGCCAAACTCATGCATTAAAGGCTTAAAAGTTATATATATATATATATATATATATATATATATATATATATATATATATATATATATATATATATATATATATATATATATATATATATATGCTAAATGCTAAATTTTTATGGGCGGTTTTGGCAAAACCGCGTGAGTGATTTGATACAGCATCAAACCTAGAACCAAATATTTGTCGATTTGTCGATTTGGTGTTTGGTTTGGTGTTTTGTTTGTGTTTTCATCAATATGTAACTCTCCTGAAGTTAAAAAAAACACTAAATTGTTGGAAATTTGGTGTTTGGTGCTAGGTTGATATCACTCCTAAAGATGCTCTTACATGTATACAAACAGTCCAAGTATTTCGAGTTCTCCATTTCAAGATTACAAAAACAACACTTTGAGCTGGTAATGACTTTTTTATGCATACAATAACTTGTCAATAAGCAAAATGCATTTTCGGCAAATATGATGAACGGTTTATGCAATCTATCATCGCGCATTCTCGTTGTACTATGTCTATATCACAGTATAAGAGTCTCTAGTAGTCTAGTCTCTACACGTTCACTTATCAATAATATATTGGTGTACGTGTAAATGGCAAACTCTGTTATTCGATTAAAGTCTACTTAAAAGTAGATTCACATCACACAGAAGCACTAACACATGTTACACCTGGACGTACAACACAAATCCATACTAAACTTCCTAGCTACACTATTACTTCCACATTAACCAGTACCAGTGACACCCAAATCTTGCTTATTCTCATCTTTCCCAGCACCAAAAACTGGACCTCCTTTACCCGCTGCATCTTCAACTTTGTCTTCAATTTTATCAATCTGTATCATTCCTTCATCTTCTTTTGATCTAATATCTGTCCCGGTCTTGTTTTCTCCTCCTTGTAATCGATTCATATGTGGTTGGTGTCAAGGCTCCCTTTGGTTGTGCTCCTTGTGCTCGGACATCTTTCTTTCTCTTCCTTTTATCTCTATTCTTCTTTTTTTTGGTGGAATTTTCTCTCTATTCTTTCGTCGATGCTATGCTCTCATCTTTCTTTCTCTTCCTTTTATCTCTATTCTTCTTCTTTTTTTGTGGAATTTTCTCTCTATTCTTTCGTCGATGCTATGCTCTTTCAATTTTGTTTCAGATCCTATCCTTTTAAATTAGTTTCTTATCCAATCCTATTGACACATGGGGAGCATCTCAGGTATGGGAGACACGTATATTGCCTATTTACATTCTCATTGATGTGAAAGTTTTGTTTGTCGAAGGGTTTCTCGCTGCTCGTTTTTCTTTTTTCTGGGCAATTTTTTTTTCTCCTTATTTATCGTAATTAATTTGTACACGTGGACACTCTAACAATGCTTTCTCAATTGAGGAGGTGACAGCTATAATATATATATAAAGAAAACTGAAAACGACGTAATTCCGAAATAACGAACCAAAAAACCACCCTCGTTTCAAAAACACTCTTAGCTACAACAGTTGACTTTGACTTTTGTCCCAAGTTACAACAGTTGAATTTTGTCCGAAAAATCCTTGTATGCACAAGTGGTTAGTATGCACTACTAACCACCTGTGCATACTAAGTATCTCAAAGAAAATAGTATGCACAGCATACCACCTCTTAGTATGCGAAGTATGCACCGACGTCTGTGCATATCAAGCATCACAAAAAAAATAGTATGCACAAATGTCAGTGCATACCACCTCTTGGAATCCGAAGTATGTATCGACGTCTGTGCATACCAAACATCACAAAGAAAATGGTATGCACAAGTGTTAGTACATACCACCTCTTGGTATGCAAAGTATGCACCGACGTCTGTGCATACCAAACACAGAAGAGTAAAATTGGAAAGAGTAAAAAATAAAAAAATTAAGTCTGTCCTTATTAATAATTAAAACGTGAAATATGGTTTTTCTAGTAGTTATAAGCCAAAAAATATCTTTTTCAATGGTTTCAAAACCAAACTGTCATAGACTATGATTAAAATTGGAAATTGGGCATTTTGGCTTATTTCTTGTTGTTTTTTTGGGTTAAATTATGAGAGGGTCTTATAAAGTGGTTTGTTTTTCATTTTAAATTCCTCTCATAAGCACTTGTATAAATGGAAAAAACATATACACAACATTCTATAGATGGATATTTGACAATTATAATCCTGTTTTACATTAAATTTAACTTGAATAAATTAATTTGAAACAAATGTATAATTTGATTTTCAGTTTCAAATCAATTTTGATAATTGGAATATTGATTTTAAAAAATTACCTTAATAGCAAGGTGGTGGTGGTAGCAATGGTCTTAATAGCACAATGGTAGTGGTGATGGTGGTAGTGGAGGTGATGATATTAGTCTTAATAACACAATGGTGGTGATGGTAGTGATTAGGGCTGTCAATGGGTTTCGAAAACTCGATAACCGACTCGACCCGAACTGATAAAAAACGGGTTCGGATTTGGTATTTCGGGTTTGGCTCGGTAATTGATCCACTTTTCAATTTCGACTAGCATTATGCACGTGCTATGCACGTTTTAACAATACGATCGTGAAATCACAAAGTTACAAATGGGAAGTGAAGTAACACACGCAAAAAAACCAACACTGATTTTTATTTTATTTTTCATTCAGGGTTCGAAAGGAATATTTAGTACATGGAAAGTCAACATGAAAACAACTCTTTACCCGAACATAAATCAACATGTAATAATTATCCGTTTTGCGTGCTCTTTGATCCTCCTCTTAAACTCGGGTTTGAAATGTCCGATAATACATTTGATCAGACAGCAGTATTGCCTAATGCACGATGGTGTGCACCACTATTTGCTTAGTCAATTTTTCAATGATCATCCATAGCAATATTGTCCCCTCTATACAAAGAGTGCACTGCCCACAACTCTCATGTTTTTAAAAATAAGGACTTGCAATTGCATCCCACAGCATATGTCGACTTGTCGTCCACAATAACTGCAGCAGTTCCTAGCCCAGACGTGAATAGCGGCATTGAGAGCATCATATTCCCTCTTTTGCTACCACATCAACAAAGCGTGTAAAAAATTCAATTATTCAAAATCTAAACTACACATCTGCCATTGTACATGTTATGAATCAATCTATTATGCACTATTCCCCATCGAAAAGAATATTGTGATTGAGATAAATATAAACTACTAAAATAGTACAAAAAACATAGCATTCTATTTTTTTTTCAAAAAATCGGCAGAGATTCCCTTGTTTTTTGACATTCAAACTAAATATGTTCCTTTAAATAAATGTATAGATAATCCTTGTTTTAATAATCTAAATCGAGATAAATATAAATTATAGAAAAAATACAAAAGCATAACACCTTTCTTTTGAATGAAGTCCAGAGAATGTACACAGAAGAAAAGAGCATGAAAATAATAGAAGACATGGTTTCATATAAAAGACTGGATAGAGATGTGACATAAAACTGGGAGGTAGCTTCTTCAAAATTCAGACCTCACTTTTAAATGGTTCACATTGCAATATCAAGTAAAAACTAATATAAACAACTTGGACAATATGGAAATGAATTTTAATGGAAATGAATTTTAGACTGTATAAGAGTGATAGATATGAGCATTAAGCTGCTAGTGGAAGTAACCTGACATCTCATGCACTCAAACTGTAAAGAGAAAACTGATGTGAGCAAAAAGGTGAATTTAACACTCAAATTTCTTGTATTCTATTTGAAGCATGTTTGGCAACTCAAAGAACGTATAAAAAAAAACATAGAAATAACGAAACACATGGCTTCATATACGCTTTTGAAGTTTAGAAAAGATATTACCATCAAGCCTATG
The DNA here is from genome assembly GCF_015680905.1 of Coptis chinensis. Lineage (NCBI taxonomy): Eukaryota > Viridiplantae > Streptophyta > Magnoliopsida > Ranunculales > Ranunculaceae > Coptis > Coptis chinensis. The sequence goes on from NC_141458.1 coordinate 101,614,785, forward strand.
AAAATTGAATCTTCCAAAGAGAGCTAGTAGAAATGAGCTTATGAAGAGAGCCAATAGAAATGAGGTCCTCATCCAATTTGTAAGATTGTACCTGGTTGCATTAGGAAGTAGATTATATAATGTATGCTGCATAACAACTTTTTCATAACGTATTGGAAACAAATAGCAGCAAATAGAAATAGGAGCTTAATTCAAATTATTAGGTACTATGATTTG